>NC_140587.1:969545076-970908409 GCF_964204655.1 Triturus cristatus
TCTTGCCTCATTCTGCACCTCCTTTGCCTCTTTCTGCACTTCTCTTTTTTCTTTTTGCAGATCACTCACTTCTTTCTGCACTTCTCTTGCCTCTTTCTGCACCTCTCTTCCCTCTTTCTGTAGCTCACTCTCATCTTTCGGCACCCTCTTGCTTCTTTCTGCATCCCTCTTGCCTCTTTCTGCACCTTTCTTCCTGTTTCTGCACCTCTCTTGCCTCTTTTGGCACATTTCTTCTCTTTTCTGTACCTCTCTTGCCTCTTTCTGCTCCTCTCTTGCCTCCTTCTACTCTTCTCTTGCCTCCTTCTGCATCTCACTTGCCTCTTTCTGCACATTTCTTCCTCTGTATGTACCTCTCTTGCCTCTTTCTACACCTCTTACCTCTTTTTGCACCTCTCTTAGCTCTTTCTACACGTCTCTTGCCTCTTTCGGAACCTCTCTTGCCTCTTTCTGCAGCTCACTCTCTTCTTTCTATACCTCTCTTGTCTCTTTCTGCAGCTCACTCTCTTCTTTCTGAACCCCTCTTGCCTCTTTATGCACTTCTCTTGCCTCTTTCTGCACCTCTCTTGCCTCTTTCTGCACAAGTCTTGTCTCTTTCTATACCACTCTTGCCTCTTTCTGCACCTCTCTTGCCTCTTTCTTTAGTTTGCTTGCCTCTATATGTACTTCTCTTGGCTGCCTACTCCTCTCTTGCCTCTTTCTGCACCTCTCTTGCTTCTTCTGCACTTCTCTTACCTCTTTCTGCACTTCACTCTCTTCTTTCTGTACCTCTCATGCTTCTTTCTGTACCTCTATGCATCTTTCTGCACATTTCTCCCTGTTTCTGTACCTCTCTTGCCTCTTTCGGCACCTTTCTTCCTCTTTCTATACCTCTCTTGCCTCTTTCTGCTCCTCTCTTGCCTCCTTCTGCTCTTCTCTTGCCTCTTTCTGCATATCACGTGCCTCTCTCTGTGCATTTCTTCCCTCTCTCTGCACCTCTCTTGCCTCTTTCTACACCTCTTACCTCTTTTTGCACCTCTCTTAACTCTTTCTGCATGTCTCCTGCCTCTTTCTGAAGCTCTCTAGCCTCTTTCTGCAGCTCACTCTCTTCTTTCTGCACCCCTCTTGTCTCTTTATGCACTTCTCTTGACTCTTTCTGCACCTCTCTTACCTCTTTATGCACATCTCTTGCCTCTTTCTGCACAAGCCTTGTCTCTTTCTACACCACTCTTGCCTCTTTCTGCACCTCTCTTGCCTCTTTTTGCACCTCTCTTGTCTCTTTCTTTAGTTCGCTTGCCTCTATATGTACCTCTCTTGGCTGCCTACTCCAATCTTGCCTCTTTCTGCACCTCTCTTGCTTCTTCTGCACTTCTCTCACCTCTTTCTGCACTTCACTCTCTTCTTTCTGTACCTCTCGTGTTTCTTTCTGTACCTCTATGCATCTTTCTGCACATTTCTCCCTGTTTCTTTACCTCTCTTGCCTCTTTCAGCACCTTTCTTCCTCTTTCTATACCTCTCTTGCCTCTTTTTGCACCTCTCTTAGCTCTTTCTGCATGTCTCCTGCCTCTTTCTGAAGCTCTCTTGCCTCTTTCTGCAGCTCACTCTCATCTTTATGCACCTCTCTTGCCTCTTTCTGCACCTCTCTTCCCTCTTTCTGTAGCTCACTGTCTTCTATCAGCACCTCTCTTGCTTCTTTCTGTACCTCTCTTGCCTCTTTCTGCATCTCTTTTGCCTCTTTCTGTACCTCTCTTGCCTCTTTATGCACCTCTCTTTCCTCTTTCTGCATCTCTCCTGCCTCTTTCTGCAGCTCACTCTCTTCTTTCTATACCTCTCTTGTCTCTTTCTGCAGCTCACTCTCTTCTTTCTGCACCCCTCTTGCCTCTTTATGCACTTCTCTTGCCTCTTTCTGCACCTCTCTTGCCTCTTTCTGCACAAGTCTTGTCTCTTTCTATACCACTCTTGCCTCTTTCTGCACCTCTCTTGTCTCTTTCTTTAGTTTGCTTGCCTCTATATGTACCTCTCTTGGCTGCCTACTCCTCTCTTGCCTCTTTCTGCACCTCTCTTGCCTCTTTCTGCATCTCTCTTGCCTCTTTCTGCAACTGTTTTGCCTCTTTCTGTACCTCTCTTGCCTCTTTCTGCACCTCTCTTTCCTCTTTCTGCATCTCTCCTGCCTCTTTCTGCAGCTCACTCTCTTCTTTCTATACCTCTCTTGTCTCTTTCTGCAGCTCACTCTCTTCTTTCTGCACCTCTATTGCCTCTTTATGCACCTCTCTTGCCTCTTTGTACAACTCTTACCTCTTTCTACACTTCTCTTGCCTCATTCTGCGCCTCTTTTGCCTCTTTCTGCACTTCTCTTTTTTCTTGTTGCAAATCACTCACTTCTTTCTGCACTTCTCTTGCCTCTTTCTGCACCTCTCTTCCCTCTTTCTGTAGCTCACTCTCATCTTTCTGCACCCCCTTGCTTCTTTCTGCATCCCTCTTGCCTATTTCTGCACCTTTATTCCTGTTTCTGCACCTCTCTTGCCTCTTTTGGCACATGTCTTCTCTTTTCTGTACCTCTCTTGCCTCTTTCTGCTCCTCTCTTGCCTCCTTCTGCTCTTCTCTTGCCTCCTTCTGCATCTCACTTGCCTCTTTCTGCACATTTCTTCCTCTCTATGTACCTCTCTTGCCTCTTTCTACACCTCTTACCTCTTTTTGCACCTCTCTTAGCTCTTTCTGCACGTCTCTTGCCTCTTTCGGAACCCCTCTTGCCTCTTTCTGCAGCTCACTCTCTTCTTTCTATACCTCTCTTGTCTCTTTCTGCAGCTCACTCTCTTCTTTCTGCACCCCTCTTGCCTCTTTATGCACTTCTCTTGCCTCTTTCTGCACCTCTCTTGCCTCTTTCTGCACAAGTCTTGTCTCTTTCTATACCACTCTTGCCTCTTTCTGCACCTCTCTTGCATCTTTCTTTAGTTTGCTTGCCTCTATATGTACCTCTCTTGGCTGCCTACTCCTCTCTTGCCTCTTTCTGCACCACTCTTGCCTCTTTCTGCATCTCTCTTGCCTCTTTCTGCAACTGTTTTGCCTCTTTCTGTACCTCTCTTGCCTCTTTCTGCGCCTCTCTTTCCTCTTTCTGCATCTCTCCTGCCTCTTTCTGCAGCTCACTCTCTTCTTTCTATACCTCTCTTGTCTCTTTCTTCAGCTCACTCTCTTCTTTCTGCACCTCTATTGCCTCTTTATGCACCTCTCTTGCCTCTTTGTACAACTCTTACCTCTTTCTACACTTCTCTTGCCTCATTCTGCGCCTCTTTTGCCTCTTTCTGCACTTCTCTTTTTTCTTGTTGCAGATCACTCACTTCTTTCTGCACTTCTCTTGCCTCTTTCTGCACCTCTCTTCCCTCTTTCTGTAGCTCACTCTCATCTTTCTGCCCCCCCTTGCTTCTTTCTGCATCCCTCTTGCCTCTTTCTGCACCTTTCTTCCTGTTTCTGCACCTCTCTTGCCTCTTTTGGCACATTTCTTCTCTTTTCTGTACCTCTCTTGCCTCTTTCTGCTCCTCTCTTGCCTCCTTCTGCTCTTCTCTTGCCTCCTTCTGCATCTCACTTGCCTCTTTCTGCACATTTCTTCCTCTCTATGTTCCTCTCTTGCCTCTTTCTACACCTCTTTCCTCTTTTTGCACCTCTCTTAGTTCTTTCTACACGTCTCTTGCCTCTTTCGGAACCTCTCTTGCCTCTTTCTGCAGCTCACTCTCTTCTTTCTGCACCTCTCTTGCCTCTTACTGCACTTCACTCTCTTCTTTCTGTACCTCTCGTGCTTCTTTCTGTACCTCTATGCATCTTTCTGCACATTTCTCCCTGTTTCTGTACCTCTCTTGTCTCTTTCGGCACCTTTCTTCCTCTTTCTATACCTCTCTTGCCTCTTTCTGCTCCTCTCTTGCCTCCTTCTGCTCTTCTCTTGCCTCTTTCTGCATATCACGTGCCTCTCTCTGTGCATTTCTTCCTCTCTCTGCACCTCTCTTGCCTCTTTCTACACCTCTTACCTCTTTTTGCACCTCTCTTAGCTCTTTCTGCATGTCTCCTGCCTCTTTCTGAAGCTCTCTTGCCTCTTTCTGCAGCTCACTCTCATCTTTATGCACCTCTCTTGCCTCTTTCTGCACCTCTCTTCCCTCTTTCTGTAGCTCATTGTCTTTTATCAGCACCTCTCTTGCTTCTTTCTGTACCTCTCTTGCCTCTTTCTGCATCTCTTTTGCCTCTTTCTGTACCTCTCTTGCCTCTTTATGCACCTCTCTTTCCTCTTTCTGCATCTCTCCTGCCTCTTTCTGCAGCTCACTCTCTTCTTTCTATACCTCTCTTGTCTCTTTCTGCAGCTCACTCTCTTCTTTCTGCACCTCTCTTGCCTCTTTATGCACCTCTCTTGCCTCTTTTTACAACTCTTACCTATTTCTACACTTCTCTTGCCTCATTCTGCACCTCTTTTGCCTCTTTCTGCACTTCTCTTTTTTCTTTTTGCAGATCACTCACTTCTTTCTGCACTTCTCTTGCCTCTTTCTGCACCTCTCTTCCCTCTTTCTGTAGCTCACTCTCATCTTTCTGTACCCCCTTGCTTCTTTCTGCATCCCTCTTGCCTATTTCTGCACCTTTCTTCCTGTTTCTGCACCTCTCTTGCCTCTTTTGGCACATTTCTTCTCTTTTCTGTACCTCTCTTGCCTATTTCTGCTCATCTCTTGCCTCCTTCTGCTCTTCTCTTGCCTCCTTCTGCATCTCACTTGCCTCTTTCTGCACATTTCTTCCTCTCTATGTACCTCTCTTGCCTCTTTCTACACCTCTTACCTCTTTTTGCACCTCTCTTAGCTCTTTCTACACGTCTCTTGCCTCTTTCGGAACCCCTCTTGCCTCTTTCTGCAGCTCACTCTCTTCTTTCTATACCTCTCTTGTCTCTTTCTGCAGCTCACTCTCTTCTTTCTGCACCCCTCTTGCCTCTTTATGCACTTCTCTTGCCTCTTTCTGCACCTCTCTTGCCTCTTTCTGCACAAGTCTTGTCTCTTTCTATACCACTCTTGCCTCTTTCTGCACCTCTCTTGCATCTTTCTTTAGTTTGCTTGCCTCTATATGTACCTCTCTTGGCTGCCTACTCCTCTCTTGCCTCTTTCTGCACCTCTCTTGCCTCTTTCTGCATCTCTCTTGCCTCTTTCTGCAACTGGTTTGCCTCTTTCTGTACCTCTCTTGCCTCTTTCTGCACCTCTCTTTCCTCTTTCTGCATCTCTCCTGCCTCTTTCTGCAGCTCACTCTCTTCTTTCTATACCTCTCTTGTCTCTTTCTGCAGCTCACTCGATTCTTTCTGCACCTCTATTGCCTCTTTATGCACCTCTCTTGCCTCTTTGTACAACTCTTACCTCTTTCTACACTTCTCTTGCCTCATTCTGCAACTCTTTTGCCTCTTTCTGCACTTCTCTTTTTTCTTTTTGCAGATCACTCACTTCTTTCTGCACTTCTCTTGCCTCTTTCTGCACCCCTCTTCCCTCTTTCTGTAGCTCACTCTCATCTTTCTGCACCCCCTTGCTTCTTTCTGCATCCCTCTTGCCTCTTTCTGCACCTTTCTTCCTGTTTCTGCACCTCTCTTGCCTCTTTTGGCACATTTCTTCTCTTTTCTGTGCCTCTCTTGCCTCTTTCTGCTCCTCTCTTGCCTCCTTCTGCTCTTCTCTTGCCTCCTTCTGCATCTCACTTGCCTCTTTCTGCACATTTCTTCCTCTGTATGTACCTCTCTTGCCTCTTTCTACACCTCTTACCTCTTTTTGCACCTCTCTTAGTTCTTTCTACACATCTCTTGCCTCTTTCGGAACCTCTCTTGCCTCTTTCTGCAGCTCACTCTCTTCTTTCTGCACCTCTCTTGCCTCTTTCTGCACTTCACTCTCTTCTTTCTGTACCTCTCGTGCTTCTTTCTGTACCTCTATGCATCTTTCTGCACATTTCTCCCTGTTTCTGTACCTCTCTTGCCTCTTTCGGCACCTTTCTTCCTCTTTCTATACCTCTCTTGCCTCTTTCTGCTCCTCTCTTGCCTCCTTCTGCTCTTCTCTTGCCTCTTTCTGCAGCTCACTCTCATCTTTATGCACCTCTCTTGCCTCTTTCTGCACCTCTCTTCCCTCTTTCTGTAGCTCACTGTCTTCTATCAGCACCTCTCTTGCTTCTTTCTGTACCTCTCTTGCCTCTTTCTGCATCTCTTTTGCCTCTTTCTGTACCTCTCTTGCCTCTTTATGCACCTCTCTTTCCTCTTTCTGCATCTCTCGGCCTCTTTCTGCAGCTCACTCTCTTCTTTCTATACCTCTCTTGACTCTTTCTGCAGTTCACTCTCTTCTTTCTGCACCCCTCTTGCCTCTTTATGCACTTCTCTTGCCTCTTTCTACACCTCTCTTGCCTCTTTCTGCACAAGTCTTGTCTCTTTTTATACCACTCTTGCCTCTTTCTGCACCTCTCTTGCCTCTTTCTTTAGTTTGCTTGCCTCTATATGTACCTCTCTTGGCTGCCTACTCCTCTCTTGCCTCTTTCTGCACCTCTCTTGCCTCTTTCTGCATCTCTCTTGCCTCTTTCTGCAACTGTTTTGCCTCTTTCTGTACCTCTCTTGCCTCTTTCTGCACCTCTCTTTCCTCTTTCTGCATCTCTCCTGCCTCTTTCTGCAGCTCACTCTCTTCTTTCTATACCTCTCTTGTCTCTTTCTGCAGCTCACTCTCTTCTTTCTGCACCTCTCTTGCCTCTTTATGCACCTCTCTTGCCTCTTTGTACAACTCTTACCTCTTTCTACACTTCTCTTGCCTCATTCTGCACCTCTTTTGCCTCTTTCTGCACTTCTCTTTTTTCTTTTTGCAGATCACTCACTTATTTCTGCACTTCTCTTGCCTCTTTCTTCACCTCTCTTCCCTCTTTCTGTAGCTCACTCTCATCTTTCTGCACCCCCTTGCTTCTTTCTGCATCCCTCTTGCCTCTTTCTGCACCTTTCTTCCTGTTTCTGCACCTCTCTTGCCTCTTTTGGCACATTTCTTCTCTTTTCTGTACCTCTCTTGCCTCTTTCTGCTCCTCTTTTGCCTCCTTCTGCTCTTCTCTTGCCTCCTTCTGCATCTCACTTGCCTCTTTCTGCACATTTCTTCCTCTGTATGTACCTCTCTTGCCTCTTTCTACACCTCTTACCTCTTTTTGCACCTCTCTTAGCTCTTTCTACACGTCTCTTGCCTCTTTCGGAACCTCTCTTGCCTCTTTCTGCAGCTCACTCTCTTCTTTCTATACCTCTCTTGTCTATTTCTGCAGCTCACTCTCTTCTTTCTGCACCCCTCTTGCCTCTTTATGCACTTCTCTTGCCTCTTTCTGCACCTCTCTTGCCTCTTTCTGCACAAGTCTTGTCTCTTTCTATACCACTCTTGCCTTTTTCTGCACCTCTCTTGC
Source organism: Triturus cristatus (assembly GCF_964204655.1). Lineage (NCBI taxonomy): Eukaryota > Metazoa > Chordata > Amphibia > Caudata > Salamandridae > Triturus > Triturus cristatus. The sequence goes on from NC_140587.1 coordinate 969,552,460, forward strand.
CTCTTTCTTTAGTTTGCTTGCCTCTATATGTACCTCTCTTGGCTGCCTACTCCTCTCTTGCCTCTTTCTGCACCTTTCTTGCCTCTTTCTGCATCTCTCTTGCCTCTTTCTGCAACTGTTTTGCCTCTTTCTGTACCTCTCTTGCCTCTTTCTGCACCTCTCTTTCCTCTTTCTGCATCTCTCCTGCCTCTTTCTGCAGCTCACTCTCTTCTTTCTATACCTCTCTTGTCTCTTTCTGCAGCTCACTCTCTTCTTTCTGCACCTCTATTGCCTCTTTATGCACCTCTCTTGCCTCTTTGTACAACTCTTACCTCTTTCTACACTTCTCTTGCCTCATTCTGCACCACTTTTGCCTCTTTCTGCACTTCTCTTTTTTCTTTTTGCACATCACTCACTTCTTTCTGCACTTCTCTTGCCTCTTTCTGCACCTCTCTTCCCTCTTTCTGTAGCTCACTCTCATCTTTCTGCACCCCCTTGCTTCTTTCTGCATCCCTCTTGCCTCTTTCTGCACCTTTCTTCCTGTTTCTGCACCTCTCTTGCCTCTTTTGGCACATTTCTTCTCTTTTCTGTACCTCTCTTGCCTCTTTCTGCTCCTCTCTTGCCTCCTTCTGCTCTTCTCTTGCCTCCTTTTGCATCTCACTTGCCTCTTTCTGCACATTTCTTCCTCTGTATATACCTCTCTTGCCTCTTTCTACACCTCTTACCTCTTTTTGCACCTCTCTTAGTTCTTTCTACACGTCTCTTGCCTCTTTCGGAACCTCTCTTGCTTCTTTCTGCAGCTCACTCTCTTCTTTCTGCACCTCTCTTGCCTCTTTCTGCACCTCACTTCCCTCTTTCTGCAGCTCACTCTCTTCTATCAGCACCTCTCTTGCCTCTTTATGCACCTCTCTTGCCTCTTTCTGCAACTCTCTTGCCTCTTTATGCACCTCTCTTGCCTCTTTCTGCACCTTCTTCCTCTTTCTGTACCTCTCTTTTCTCTTTCTGCATCTCTCTTGCCTCCTTCTGGTCTTCGCTTGCCTCTTTATGTACCTCTCTTGCCTCTTTCTGTGCCTTTCTTCCTCTTTCTGTACCTCTCTTGCCTCTTTCTACACCTCTTTCCTCTTTCTGCACCTCTCCTGCCTCTTTCTGCATGTCTTTTGCCTCTTTCTGAACCTCCCTTGCCTCTTTCTGCAGCTCACTCTCTTCTTTCTGCACCTCCCTTGCCTCTTTCTGCACCTCTATTCCCTCTTCGTGCAGCTCACTCTTTTCTATCAGCACCTCTCTTGACTTGTTATGCACCTCTCTTGCCTCTTTCTGCACCTCTCTTGCTTCTTTCTGCACCTCTCTTGCCTGTTTCTGCAGCCCACTCTCTTCTTTCTGCACATCTGATGCCTCTTTCTGCACCTCTCTTACCTCTTTCTGTACTTTTCTTCCTCTTTCTGTATCTCTCTTTCCTCTTTCTGCACCTCTCTTGACTCTTTCTGCTCTTCTCCTGCCTCTTTTTACACATCTCTTACCGCTTTCGGTGCCTTTCTTCCACTTTCTGCACCTCCCTTGCCTCTTTCTACAACTCTTACCTCTTTCTGCACTTCTCTTGCCTCTTCATGCATTTCTCTTGCCTCTTTTTGCACCTATCTTGCCTCTTTCTGCACTTCTCTTGCTTCTTTTTGCAGATCTCTCTTCTTTCTGCACCTCTCTTGCATCTTCTTCACCTCTCTTCCCTCTTTCTGCAGCTCACTCTCATCTTTCTGCAGCTCTCTTGCTTCTTTCTGCACCCCTCTTGCCTCTTTCTATACCTCTCTTGCTTCTTTCTGTATCTCTCTTGCTTCTTGCTACACATGTCTCCCTGTTTCTGTACCTCTCTTGCCTCTTTCGGCACCTTTCTTCCACTTTCTATACCTATCTTGCCTGTTTCTGCTCCTCTCTTTGCTCCTTCTGCTCTTCTCTTGCCTCCTACTGCATATCACGTGCCTCTTTCTGTCCATGTCTTCCTCTCTCTGCAGCTCTCTTGCCTCTTTCTACACCTCTTGCCTCTTATTGCACCTCTCTCAGCTCTTTCTGCATGTCTCCTGCCTCTTTCTGAAACTCTCTTGCCTCTTTCTGCAGCTCACTCTCATCTTTATGCACCTCTCTTGCCTCTTTCTGCACCTCTCTTCCCTCTTTCTGTAGCTCACTCTCTTCTATCAGCACCTCTCTTGCTTCTTTCTGCATCTCTCTTGCCTCTTTCTGCAACTCTCTTGCCTCTTTCTGTACCTCTCTTGCCTCTTTATGCACCTCTCTTTCCTCTTTCTGCATCTCTCCTGCCTCTTTCTGCAGCTCACTCTCTTCTTTCTATAACTTTCTCGTCTCTTTCTGCAGCTCACTCTCTTCTTTCTGCATCCCTCTTGCCTCTTTATGCACTTCTCTTGCCTCTTTCTGCACCTCTCGTACCTCTTTATGCACATCTCTTGCCTCTTTCTGTACAAGTCGTGTCTCTTTCTACACCACTCTTGCCTCTTTCTGCACCTCTCTTGCCTCTTTCTGCACTTCTCTTGCCACTTCATGCATTTCTCTTGCCTCTTTTTGCACCTATCTTGCCTCTTTCTGCACCACTCTTGCCTCTTTCTGTACTTATCTTGCCTCATTCTATACCTCTCTTGCCTCTTTCTGCACTTCTCTTGCTTCTTTTTGCAGATCTCTCTTCTTTCTGCACCTCTCTTGCATCTTCTTCACCTCTCTTCCCTCTTTCTGCAGCTCACTCTCATCTTTCTGCACCTCTCTTGCTTCTTTCTGCACTCCTCTTGCCTCTTTCTATAACTCTCTTGCTTCTTTCTGTACCTCTCTTGCTTCTTTCTGCACATGTCTTCCTTTTTCTGTACCTCTCTTGCCTCTTTAGGCACCTTTCTTCCCCTTTCTATACCTCTCTTGCCTTTTGCTGCTCCTCTCTTGCCTCCTTCTGCTCTTCTCTTGCCTCTTACTGCATATCACGTGCCTCTTTCTGTGCATTTCTTCCTCTCTCTGCACCTCTCTGGCATCTTTCTACACCTCTTGTCTCTTTTTGCACCTCTCTTAGCTCTTTCTGCATGTCTCCTGCCTCTTTCTGAAACTCTCTTGCCTCTTTCTGCAGCTCACTCCTATCTTTATGCACCTCTCTTGCCTCTTTCTGCACCTCTCTTCCCTCTTTCTGTAGCTCACTCTCTTCTATCAGCACCTCTCTTGCTTCTTTCTGCATCTCTCTTGCCTCTTTCTGCAACTCTCTTGCCTCTTTCTGTACCTCTCTTGCCTCTTTATGCACCTCTCTTTCCTCTTTCTGCATCTCTCCTGCCTCTTTCTGCAACTCACTCTCTTCTTTCTGTACCTTTCTTGTCTCTTTCTGCAGCTCACTCTCTTCTTTCTGCACCCCTCGTGCCTCTTTATGCACTTCTCTTGCCTCTTTCTGCACCTCTCTTCCCTCTTCATGCACATCTCTTGCCTCTTTCTGCACAAGTCTTGTCTCTTTCTACACTACTCTTGCCTCTTTCTGCACCTCTCTTGCCTCTTTTTGCACCTCTCTTGTCTCTTTCTTTAGTTCGCTTGCCTCTATATGTACCTCCCTTGGCTGCCTACTCCACTCTTGCCTCTTTCTGCACCTCTCTTGCTTCTTCTGCACTTCTCTTACCTCTTTCTGCACTTCACTCTTTTCTTTCTGTACCTCTTGTGCTTCTTTCTGTACCTCTATGCTTCTTTCTGCACATTTCTTCCTGTTTCTGTAACTCTCTTGCCTCTTTCGGCACATGTCTTCCTCTTTCTATACCTCTCTTGCCTCTTTCTGCTCCTCTCTTGCCTCCTTCTGCTCTTCTCTTGCCTCTTTCTGTATATCACGGGCCTCTCTCTGTGCATTTCTTCCTCTCTCTGCACCTCTCTTGCCTCTTTCTACACCTCTTACCTCTTTTTGCACCTCCCTTAGCTCTTTCTGCATGTCTCCTGCCTCTTTCTGAAGCTCTCTTGCCTCTTTCTGCAGCTCACTCTCATCTTTATGCACCTCTCTTGCCTCTTTCTGCACCTCTCTTCCCTCTTTCTGTAGCTCACTCTCTTCTATCAGCACCTCTCCTTCTTCTTTCTGTACCTCTCTTGCCTCTTTCTGCATCTCTCTTGCCTCTTTCTGCAACTCTCTTGCCTCTTTCTGTACCTCTCTTGCCTTTTTCTGCACAAGTCTTGTCTCTTTCTACACCACTCTTGCCTCTTTCTGCACCTCTCTTGCCTCTTTCTGCACCTCTCTTGTCTCTTTCTTTAGTTCGCTTGCCTCTATATGTACCTCTCTTGGCTGCCTACTCCACTCTTGCCTCTTTCTGCACCTCTCTTGCCTCTTTCTGCATCTCTCTTGCCTCTTTCTGCAAATCTCTTGCCTCTTTATGCACCTCTCTTTCCTCTTTCTGCATCTCTCCTTCCTCTTTCTGCAGCTCACTCTCTTCTTTCTATACCTCTCTTGTCTCTTTCTGCAGCTCACTCTCTTCTTTCTGCACCCCTCTTGCCTCGTTATGCACTTCTCTGGCCTATTTCTGCACCTCTCTTGTCTCTTTATGCACCTCTCTTGCCTCTTTGTACAACTCTTACCTCTTTCTGCTCTTCTCTTGCCTCTTTATTCACTTCTAATGCCTCTTTCTGCACCTCTCTTGCCTCTTTCTGCATCTCTCTTGCCTATTTCTGTACCTCTCTTGCCTCTTTCTGTTTCTCTCTTGCCTCTTTATGCACCTCTCTTGCTTCTTTCTGCACATGTCTTCCTTTTTCTGTACCTCTCTTGCCTCTTTAGGCACCTTTCTTCCCCTTTCTATACCTCTCTTGCCTTTTGCTGCTCCTCTCTTGCCTCCTTCTGCTCTTCTCTTGCCTCTTACTGCATATCACGTGCCTCTTTCTGTGCATTTCTTCCTCTCTCTGCACCTCTCTTGCCTCTTTCTACACCTCTTGTCTCTTTTTGCACCTCTCTTACCTCTTTCTGCATGTCTCCTGCCTCTTTCTGAAACTCTCTTGCCTCTTTCTGCAGCTCACTCCTATCTTTATGCACCTCTCTTGCCTCTTTCTGCACCTCTCTTCCCTCTTTCTGTAGCTCACTCTCTTCTATCAGCACCTCTCTTGCTTCTTTCTGCATCTCTCTTGCCTCTTTCTGCAACTCTCTTGCCTCTTTCTGTACCTCTCTTGCCTCTTTATGCACCTCTCTTTCCTCTTTCTGCATCTCTCCTGCCTCTTTCTGCAGCTCACTCTCTTCTTTCTGTACCTTTCTTGTCTCTTTCTGCAGCTCACTCTCTTCTATCTGCACCCCTCTTGCCTCTTTATGCACTTCTCTTGCCTCTTTCTGCACCTCTCTTCCCTCTTTATGCACATCTCTTGCCTCTTTCTGCACAAGTCTTGTCTCTTTCTACACCACTCTTGCCTCTTTCTGCACCTCTCTTGCCTCTTTTTGCACCTCTCTTGTCTCTTTCTTTAGTTCGCTTGCCTCTATATGTACCTCCCTTGGCTGCCTACTCCACTCTTGCTTCTTTCTGCACCTCTCTTGCTTCTTCTGCACTTCTCTTACCTCTTTCTGCACTTCACTCTTTTCTTTCTGTACCTCTTGTGCTTCTTTCTGTACCTCTATGCTTCTTTCTGCACATTTCTTCCTGTTTCTGTACCTCTCTTGCCTCTTTAGGCACATGTCTTCCTCTTTCTATACCTCTCTTGCCTCTTTCTGCTCCTCTCTTGCCTCCTTCTGCTCTTCTCTTGCCTCTTTCTGTATATCACGGGCCTCTCTCTGTGCATTTCTTCCTCTCTCTGCACCTCTCTTGCCTCTTTCTACACCTCTTACCTCTTTTTGCACCTCCCTTAGCTCTTTCTGCATGTCTCCTGCCTCTTTCTGAAGCTCTCTTGCCTCTTTCTGCAGCTCACTCTCATCTTTATGCACCTCTCTTGCCTCTTTCTGCACCTCTCTTCCCTCTTTCTGTAGCTCACTCTCTTCTATCAGCACCTCTCCTTCTTCTTTCTGTACCTCTCTTGCCTCTTTCTGCATCTCTCTTGCCTCTTTCTGCAACTCTCTTGCCTCTTTCTGTACCTCTCTTGCCTCTTTATGCACTTCTCTTGCCTCTTTCTGCACCTCTCTTGCCTCTTTCTGCACAAGTCTTGTCTCTTTCTACACCACTCTTGCCTCTTTCTGCACCTCTCTTGCCTCTTTCTGCACCTCTCTTGTCTCTTTCTTTAGTTCGCTTGCCTCTATATGTACCTCTCTTGGCTGCCTACTCCACTCTTGCCTCTTTCTGCACCTCTCTTGCCTCTTTCTGCATCTCTCTTGCCTCTTTCTGCAAATCTCTTGCCTCTTTCTGTACCTCTCTTGCCTCTTTATGCACCTCTCTTTCCTCTTTCTGCATCTCTCCTGCCTCTTTCTGCAGCTCACTCTCTTCTTTCTATACCTCTCTTGTCTCTTTCTGCAGCTCACTCTCTTCTTTCTCCACCCCTCTTGCCTCGTTATGCACTTCTCTGGCCTATTTCTGCACCTCTCTTGTCTCTTTATGCACCTCTCTTGCCTCTTTGTACAACTCTTACCTCTTTCTGCTCTTCTCTTGCCTCTTTATGCACTTCTAATGCCTCTTTCTGCACCTCTCTTGCCTCTTTCTGCATCTCTCTTGCCTATTTCTGTACCTCTCTTGCCTCTTTCTGTTTCTCTCTTGCCTCTTTATGCACCTCTCTTGCCTCTTTCTGCATCTCTCCTGTCTCTTTCTGCAGCTCACTCTTTTTTCTGTACCTCTCTTGCCTCTTTCTGCAGCTCACTCTCTTCTTTCTGCAACACTCTTGCCTCTTTCTGCACCTCTCTTCCCTCTTTCTGCAGCTCATTCTCTTCTTTCTGCAGCCCTCTTGCCTCTTTATGCACTCTCTTGCTTCCTTCTGTACCTCTCATGCCTCTTTATGCACATCTCTTGCCTCTTTCTGCACAAGTCTTGTCTCTTTCTGCACCACTCTTACCTCTTTCTGCACCTCTCTTGCCTCTTTCTGTACCTCTCTTGTCTCTTTCTTTAGTTTGCTTGCCTCTATCTGTACCTCTCTTGGCTGCCTACTCCGCTCTTGCCTCTTTCTGCACCTCTCTTACCTCTTTCTGTACTTTTCTTCCTCTTTCTTTATCTCTCTTTCCTCTTTCTGCACCTCTCTTGACTCTTTCTGCTCTTCTCCTGCCTCTTTTTACACATCTCTTGCCGCTTTCGGTGCCTTTCTTCCACTTTCTGCACCTCCCTTGCCTCTTTCTACAACTCTTACCTCTTTCTGCACTTCTCTTGCCTCTTCATGCATTTCTCTTGCCTCTTTTTGCACCTATCTTGCCTCTTTCTGCACCACTCTTGCCTCTTTCTGTACTTATCTTGCCTCATTCTACACCTCTCTTGCCTCTTTCTGCACTTCTCTTGCTTCTTTTTGCAGATCAATCTCTTCTTTCTGCACCTCTCTTGCATCTTCTTCACCTCTCTTCCCTCTTTCTGCAGCTCACTCTCATCTTTCTGCACCTCTCTTGCTTCTTTCTGCACCCCTCTTGCCTCTTTCTATACCTCTCTTGCTTCTTTCTGTACCTCTCTAGCTTCTTTCTGCACATGTCTCCCCATTTCTGTACCTCTCTTGCCTCTTTCAGCACCTTTCTTCCACTTTCTATACTTATCTTGCCTGTTTCTGCTCCTCTCTTGGCTCCTTCTGCTCTTCTCTTGCCTCTTACTGCATATCACGTGCCTCTTTCTGTCCATTTCTTCCTCTCTCTGCACCTCTCTTGCCTCTTTCTACACCTCTTGCCTCTTTTTGCACCTCTCTCAGCTCTTTCTGCATGTCTCCTGCCTCTTTCTGAAACTCTCTTGCCTCTATCTGCAGCTCACTCTCATCTTTATGCACCTCTCTTGCCTCTTTCTGCACCTCTCTTCCCTCTTTCTGAAGCTCACTCTCTTCTATCAGCACCTCTCTTGCTTCTTTCTGCATCTCTCTTGCCTCTTTCTGCAACTCTCTTGCCTCTTTCTGTACCTCTCTTGCCTCTTTATGCAACTCTCTTTCCTCTTTCTACATCTCTCCTGCCTCTTTCTGCAGCTCACTCTCTTCTTTCTATAACGTTCTTGTCTCTTTCTGCAGCTCACTCTCTTCTTTCTGCACCCCTCTTGCCTCTTTATGCACTTCTCTTGCCACTTTCTGAACCTCTCTTACCTCTTTATGCACATCTCTTGCCTCTTTCTGTACAAGTCTTGTCTCTTTCTACACCACTCTTGCCTCTTTCTGCACCTCTCTTGCCTCTTTCTGCACTTCTCTTGCCTCTTCATGCATTTCTCTTGCCTCTTTTTGTACCTATCTTGCCTCTTTCTGCACAACTCTTGCCTCTTTCTGTACTTATCTTGCCTCATTCTACACCTCTCTTGCCTCTTTCTGCACTTCTCTTGCTTCTTTTTGCAGATCTCTCTTCTTTCTGCACCTCTCTTGCATCTTCTTCACCTCTCTTCCCTCTTTCTGCAGCTCACTCTCATATTTCTGCACCTCTCTTGCTTCTTTCTGCACTCCTCTTGCTTCTTTCTATACCTCTCTTGCTTCTTTCTGTACCTCTCTTGCTTCTTTCTTCACATGTCTTCCTTTTTCTGTACCTCTCTTGCCTCTTTAGGCACCTTTCTTCCTCTTTCTATACCTCTCTTGCCTTTTGCTGCTCCTCTCTTGCCTCCTTCTGCTCTTCTCTTGCCTCTTACTGGATATCACATGCCTCTTTCTGTGCATTTCTTCCTCTCTCTGCACCTCTCTTGCCTCTTTCTACACCTCTTGTCTCTTTTTGCACCTCTCTTAGCTCTTTCTGCATGTCTCCTGCCTCTTTCTGAAACTCGCTTGCCTCTTTCTGCAGCTCACTCTCATCTTTATGCACCTCTCTTGCCTCTTTCTGCACCTCTCTTCCCTCTTTCTGTAGCTCACTCTCTTCTATCAGCACCTCTCTTGCTTCTTTCTGCATCTCTCTTGCCTCTTTCTGCAACTCTCTTGCCTCTTTCTGTACCTCTCTTGCCTCTTTATGCACCTCTCTTTCCTCTTTCTGCATCTCTCCTGCCTCTTTCTGCAGCTCACTCTCTTCTTTCTATACCTTTCTTGTCTCTTTCTGCAGCTCACTCTCTACTTTCTGCACCCCTCTTGCCTCTTTATGCACTTCTCTTGCCTCTTTCTGCACCTCTCTTACCTCTTTATGCACATCTCTTGCCTCTTTCTGCACAAGTCTTGGCTCTTTCTACACCACTCTTGCCTCTTTCTGCACCTCTCTTGCCTCTTTTTGCACCTCTCTTGTCTCTTTCTTTAGTTCGCTTGCCTCTATATGTACCTCTCTTGGCTGCCTACTCCACTCTTGCCTCTTTCTGCACCTCTCTTGCTTCTTCTGCACTTCTCTTACCTCTTTCTGCACTTCACTCTTTTCTTTCTGTACCTCTTGTGCTTCTTTCTGTACCTCTATGCTTCTTTCTGCACATTTCTTCCTGTTTCTGTACCTCTCTTGCCTCTTTCGGCACATTTCTTCCTCTTTCTATACCTCTCTTGCCTCTTTCTGCTCCTCTCTTGCCTCCTTCTGCTCTTCTCTTGCCTCTTTCTGCATATCACGGGCCTCTCTCTGTGCATTTCTTCCTCTCTCTGCACCTCTCCTGCCTCTTTCTACACCTCTTACCTCTTTTTGCACCTCCCTTAGCTCTTTATGCATGTCTCCTGCCTCTTTCTGAAGCTCTCTTGCCTCTTTCTGCAGCTCACTCTCATCTTTATGCACCTCTCTTGCCTCTTTCTGCACCTCTCTTCCCTCTTTCTGTAGCTCACTCTCTTCTATCAGCACCTCTCCTGCTTCTTTATGCACCTCTCTTGCCTCTTTCTGCATCTCTCTTGCCTCTTTCTGCAACTCTCTTTTGCCTCTTTCTGTACCTCTCTTGCCTTTTTATGCACTTCTCTTGCCTCTTTCTGCACCTCTCTTGCCTCTTTCTGCACAAGTCTTGTCTCTTTCTACACCACTCTTGCCTCTTTCTGCACCTCTCTTGCCTCTTTCTGCACCTCTCTTGTCTCTTTCTTTAGTTCGCTTGCCTCTATATGTACCTCTCTTGGCTGCCTACTCCACTCTTGCCTCTTTCTGCACCTCTCTTGCCTCTTTCTGCATCTCTCTTGCCTCTTTCTGCAACTCTCTTGCCTCTTTCTGTAACTCTCTTGCCTCTTTATGCACCTCTCTTTCCTCTTTCTGCATCTCTCCTGCCTCTTTCTGCAGCTCACTCTCTTCTTTCTATACCTCTCTTGTCTCTTTCTGCAGCTCACTCTCTTCTTTCTGCACCCCTCTTGCCCTGTTATGCACTTCTCTGGCCTCTTTCTGCACCTCTCTTGCCTCTTTATGCACCTCTCTTGCCTCTTTGTACAACTCTTACCTCATTCTGCTCTTCTCTTGCCTCTTTATGCACTTCTAATGCCTCTTTCTGCACCTCTCTTGCCTCTTTCTGCGTCTCTCTTGCCTATTTCTGTACCTCTCTTGCCTCTTTCTGTTTCTCTCTTGCCTCTTTATACACCTCTCTTGCCTCTTTCTGCAGCTCACTCTCTTCTTTCTGCAACACTCTTGCCTCTTTCTGCACCTCTCTTCCCTCTTTCTGCAGCTCATTCTCTTCTTTCTGCAGCCCTCTTGCCTCTTTATGCACTTCTCTTGCTTCTTTCTGTACCTCTCATGCCTCTTTATGCACATCTCTTGCCTCTTTCTGCACAAGTCTTGTCTCTTTCTGCACCACTCTTACCTCTTTCTGCACCTCTCTTGCCTCTTTCTGTACCTCTCTTGTTTCTTTCTTTAGTTCGCTTGCCTCTATCTGTACCTCTCTTGGCTGCCTACTCCGCTCTTGCCTCTTTCTGCACCTCTCTTGCCTCTTTCTGCACTTCTCTTGCCTCTTTCTGTACTTCACTCTCTTCTTTCTGCACCTCTCTTGCCTCTTTCTGTACCTCTATGCTTCTTTCTGCACTTCTCTTGCTTCTTTCTGCACCTTTCTTCCTTTTTCTGCATTTCTCTTGTCTCTCTCTGTACCTTTCTTCCCCCTTCTGGACCTTTCTTGCCTCTTTCTGTACCTCTCTTGCCTCTTTCGGCACCTCTCTTGCCTCTTTCTGCACCTCACTAGCCTCTTTCTTCACCTTTCTGCCTCTTTCTGCACCTCACTCTCTTCTTTTTACGACTCTTGCTTCTTTCTGTGCCTCTCTTGCTTCTTTTTGCACTTGTCTTGCTTCTTTCTGCACCTCTCTTGCCTCTTTCATCAATTCTCCTGCTTGTTTCTGCATCTTTTTTCCTCTTTTTGGACCTCTCCTACTTTTTTCTGCTTTTTTCCTGCCTTTTTCTGCACTTCTCTTGCTTCTTTCTGCACTTCTTTTGCTTTGTTCAGTGCCTTTCTTTCTCTTTCTGCACATCTCTTACCTATCTAGGTGTAGTTAAAAATTAGCATTTAAAAAGCCTTAGAAATTCACTGAAAAAACACAGGTTTCAGGGATGTTATATTTAGAAATTAGCATTTAAAAAACCTTAAAAAATTACTATAAAAACCACAGGTTTCAGGGCCGCTATAGATAGAAATTAGCATTTAAAAAACCTTAGAAATTCACTGAAAAAAAACGTAGGTTTCAGGGATGTTATAGTTAGAAATTATCATTTAAAAAACCTTTGAAATTCATTGAAAAAAACATAGGTTTCAAGGATGTTATAGTTAGAAATTAGTCATGCAAAGAATCAATCACACCCATTTACTCACCTATACAGATCACATACCACTTCACTTATTCATACAGATACTAATACATACTTACTCTCTTCTACAATCAGACACAAGCACACACTCATCCATACAGCCACTCTCACAATCACTCACTCTCACATATAGTCATTTATATACTCCAACTCTCACATATACTGCCTTTCACATAAGTAGTTACTCACACATGTCCCACTGAGACATCAATTCACTCACCAACACACCCATACACACACTGATCCACCCATACAGTCCTTTACAGATGCACTCCTGAACCCATACACCCTGTGAATCACTTACTCACACATCTATGCACAGAGTCACACACCCCCCACTGATCTACAGAGATACTCAGGCACCCATACAGATACTCAGACAACCAATCAATAACCCATATAGACACTCATGTAGCTACTCACCAACCCATGCAGCCACTTACAGTCCAACTGACAGACTAATACAGACATTCACACAGTTTAGTCACTAACCCATGCATTCAGTAAGACACAATTAATCACTCACTTATACAGTCAGTCACACACCTACCAAATCATCCATCAAAACACTTATACACCCACTCATTCTTCAATACACCTTGGCATATTTATATATAAAACTTATTTAAACTTTACAGAAACACATAGTCACTGGATGATGTCACCAGTGATGTCATCAGTGATGTCATTTGAGATGTCATTAGTGATGTCATCAGTGATGTCACTGACAATGTCATGAATGATGTAATAAGTGACGTCATCAGCAGTGCATTGCGGGGGCGCGAGTTATAGTTAGCTATACTAACTATAACTGCTGAATTTCTCTGGTTTTGTACGAGTGAAATGTCCAACTAACTATAACGGCCCTGAAACCTATGTTTTTTTCAGTGAATTTCAAAGGTTTTTTAAATGATAATTTCTAACTATAACATCCCTGAAACATATATATGTATATATATATATATATATATATATATATGTATATATATTCACTGAAAAAACCATAGGTTTCACACATGTTATAGTTAGCTGGACATTTCACTCGTAAAAAACCATTGAAATTCCCCCGTTATAGGTAGTTTAGCTAACTATAACTCGCGCGATCGCAATCCACTGCTGATGACGTCACATATTACATCACTCATGACATGGTCATTGACATCACTCATGACATCACCGATGACATCTCAAATGACATCACTGATGACATCACTGATGACATCATCCAGTGAATATGTGTCTTTTTGAAAAATAAATATTTTTTATATATGTATATCTAAAGGTTAATGGAAGAATAAATGGGTAAATAAGTGTCTAAATGGATGTTTTTTTTGTAAAATTAATTGTATAACTGACTTATTAACAGTATCTTAGTGAATACAGTGATGTAATATGTGACATCATCAGCAGTGGATTGCGGTCGCGCGAGTTATATTTAGCTGAACTAACTATAACGGGGGAATTTCAATGGTTTTTTGCGAGTGAAATGTCCAGCTAACTATAACATGTGTGAAACCTATGGTTTTTTCAGTGAATTTGCAAGGTTTTTAAAATGCTAATTTATGTATGTATTATTATATTTTTTATATATTTATTTCACAATAAACTACCTATGTAGGTCCTATGGGAAAATGCATGGGGAAAATGCGTTTTGGGACCCCCTTTTTTCTCAGCCCCCGCTTGACGAATCACCCCGAGACTTTCAGGGTAGGAGCTGAGTGGAGCGCCCCATTAGTTTTGAAAAGTTCGCGAGGATTCGTCAACCGGCGCCAAAGTTATTCAAAATAGAATTTTCAGATTTCCTATGGGAACTCAGTCCTAAATATAACTATCTACTGGCGACCGCCAGTAGATAATATATATACATATATATATATAATATATATATATATCACTGATGACATCATCCACAGAACCACTCACACATCTGTTCATTCCCCTGTACAATCTATTGTGTGCCCACTCACACACCCATACAGCCACTGACATACCCATTCATGGACTTATACCAGTACTCATACCATACCAGACTTATACCAGTACTCACACACCCATTCACTTATCCATAGAGACATTCATACACTCACTCACTCACTCACTTGTACACCCACTCACACAACTATTCACTCTCCCATACAGACACTCATACAACCAGTTACTCACCAATACAACCAGCCACATAACCCCACACTCACCCATACTGCTACTCATACACCCACTTATTTATCTACAACATCACACTCCCACTCCCTCAACCAATCAGCCACTCACTCACCCAGAGAAGCCCTCATACACTCACTCACACAACCACTTACATACCCATTCACACATCCATGAAAGCACTCACTCATTCCTGTACTCATCCATACAGCTATTCACATGTACATTCACTGTCCAATACAGTCACTCACACACGAAGTCACATAACAAAAAACCTACTCAAAGAGCCACTCAGTCACCCATACAGCTACTTACACACCCAGTCACTTACTCATGCAGCCTTTCAGACATCTAATCACTCACCCATACAGTCACTATGTACCCACTTATCCACTGATAGCAAAATTCACACTGTCACTCTCCCACCCATACATCGTCTGACACACCCACTCACTCACCAATACAGCCACTCACACAGCATCTCACTCACCCACACAGCCACTTATATACCATACAGCTACTCACACACCCATACGTACAAGGATACATACAGTCACACAGCCACTCACATAATTATATTAAAAGTAGTATCACTCATTAACCCGTTCCCCGCTCATGACGGAACCACTCCGTCATGAGCCACGGGCGCGCTGTGCTCATGACGGAGTGGTTCCGTCATGCCGCGGCCGTTGGCGGGCGCTCCTCCCATGCGGCGCTAATTCCCCGCCTGTGCGGGCGATTAGCGCAGTGGGTGGAGTCATGACGGAACCACGCCGTCATGAGCACAGCTCACCCGTGACTCATGACGGCGTGGTTCCGTCATGAGCACAGCAGCGCCGTCAAGCCCCCAAACCCCCCCAGCGCTGCGGCGGAATTCGCGCCGCAGCGAAGGGGTTAATAGTACACCTAGCATACTACTTCAAGTTTTATAGTACCTTAGTATATATATAAACTTACAAAATACTTACACCCACTTGATGGTGTCGTCAGTAATGTCATGTCATCAGTGATGTCGCAGACCATGTCATGAGTGATGTAGTATGTGAGGTTATTGTAGGAGAGTAGGATCTGCTTCACATGTTTACCCCCACTTTTTGCTGGTGTTTCACTGTTTTTCGACTTTAGTCTAGCTGAGACCCTGCTATTCAGCGCCCCAGCCTATCTGCTTCCTCTCTAAATTGATTGCATGTACTTTAGGTACACCACAGATTGGATCCTGAGGCACCCTTGTGAGTCCCAAGTATATGGTATACTATGTACCCAGGGCATAAGTACCCCAGAGGCCTACCAAGGGCTGAAGCATGTATTATGCCACCCATGGAAAGCCACCCAAAATGACACCATAGGTCTGCTACTGCAGCCTGGGTAAGGTGGTGCATGTACCCCTTACTGAGGTATAGGTTCACTATACCTCACCTAACACTGCACATACAAACCTATCAGTCACTCCTATGGAAGGCCTTAACAATCCTGAAGGCATAGTGCTTGGTTATATGTAACCACTTCCCAGACAGGCTTATGTGTATTGGGGCTGGGTGGGAGCACTCTCTGAGTGCTTTGAAGTCCTGCACAAGGGGCACATTTGGTGCCCCTGTGCATAGTCCAGCTCAAACCAGTTCAGGGGTTTCCAGCCCCTGCTCTGGCATGAAACTGGACAAAGGAAATGGGTGTAGCCACCCCTCTTTACAAACCCTCTCATAGGTGGGTCCCTAGAGCTAGTCCAACCCCTTCCTTAGGTATACGTAAGGCACCTCTGTAACCAGAACTTTAGATATCCCTGACAAAACTCCGAAGCTGAATCCTGGAACTTCGACGCTCTACTCAAGACTAGAGGACTGAAGAAATCTCCCTTGGGGTCAAGGAGTGACTCCCCTGCTTGGCAGGCACCAACAAAGCATTTTGCTGGTCTGCATTTCCAAAGATCCTGCCGGACTCTGAAGTATTTGCAGCCCAGGAAGAGAATTTCCAGACATCTCAGATGCTGACCCGAGTCCCCAGCAAAGCTGAGACCCACAGCCCTTGTGAGTAGCGTGGAACCAGAACTCCTGGTCACCGTGCACTTTTGAAAGTGCATTAACTTCTCAACATCTCTTGAAGTTGTGCTTGGGGTTACTTGTAGTCCCCACCTTGAACAGAAGATCCACTGAAGAGTGTTGGCCTAGTCATCCAGAGTGACCCGTGGGCCGCCATTTTGGGTTTCCTCTTGAGGTCTCTTCGCGATCCCTGGTCCATCAACTGGTGGGTCCCTGAGGGGGTAACTTTGCTTTTCCTTGGGCTTCCCTGGTTGCTCCATATGTGTCCTGACTCCCAACCAAGTGGTGAGTCCCACTGACCTTGCTGGTCTGCACCGAAGCATCATTCTTGTTTCTGCGTGGGTTGTTGTTGCCAAGGCTTGTTGTGTCCAATCTGGGCACCGACGCTGCAGCACTTGACATCCTTTGTGGGACAGCTTGAATCCAGCTCCTGGTTGTCCTCGACACCATTGGGTCCTCGTGGCTGAAGAGTCAAGCTTCACCTCCGTCACCTGAAATCACCGACATCGGTGGGCATCTGCCTATCGCCTTCCTGGTCACTGGCTAGTGACCCAGACTCTGTCCTCTCTGCTTTCAGGTTCTTCTCTTCTTTGATCCAGGCTTGGATCCCTTCGGACACTTCTCATCTTCCCGGCAGCAGCACTTCTTTGCCCGCTCCCATTGAAATCGAAGACGTGACCTGACACCTTTTGACACCAATGCTCCCGGCTTTCCTGGGTGAGGTAACGTGAGTACTCCAGTGCTCCCATGGGTGCTGTCCCTAGAACTTCCTAAGTCTCAAAGGGTTTGGTCCTAGTTCGAATCTGAGTGTCCCTAATCTTTAAAAATCTAACCGTGACTTTCCCCATAGAAGCTAACGGGAGCTCGCGGCTGTGTTCTAACACTGCACACGGCCCCGTGGGTCCCCTGTGTCACTACCTTGGGTGGTTCCTTGGGGTCCCAGCGATTCTACAGGCTCTAGGCCTTATGTCTAGTTAAGTCGTGGTCCTTATACCACTATTTTAGTATATGGTTTGGCTCGCCCCTAGGGCCTGACCTGTATTTGTGCTTATTACTGTCATATTTGAAGTGTAACTTATGTATTTTGACATCTAGCCTCATAAAGAGACTAGGAGGGTGTATTTAGAAATAAATACATATATTTTATATATATACCTGGTGTGATTGTCTTTTATTTAGCCATTCAGGAGATTATAGACTGGTAAAACAAGCTGCTTTACATTTCTTCAAGACTTAGCCTGAAGGCTGCTCTCCATAGCTACCACTAGGATAGCTTTCAATAAAGGTTGTCTTAAACCTATAACCAATAAGGGGTTGTTTGGACTGGTACAGGGGGCCCACTATAACTAGTGGACAGCATATACCAGGCCAACTTCTCACAGTTATAAGCAGTGCAATGTGGGGGCATAAGTTATAGTTAGCTCAGGTAACTATAACTGCTAAGTTTCACTGGTTTGTATGAGTGAAATCTGACCCTAACTATAACGTCCCTGCAACCTATGTTTTTTTCATTGAATATATCTATGTACACACACACACACACACGCACACACACATACACACACGCATGCATGCACAAACACACACACGGGATCTGTCCCGTTAAAGATATATGTTTTACCAGCGCTATTCTGATGTGCATAACAATGATGCTTTTCTTAGAACAGTTTCGATTTTACTGTGATGAAAGTATGCACTATGCATGGATATTGACTCCATATCCCCATTAGTCATGTGTCATTCCTTGGCAAATATGTTTCTGCAAGATGACCCAGCCATGATTCGATAAGTCATGCTTCTTCTGTACGGGGTATATTACATTACAAGGCGCAGTCATCTATGGGCATCCTCCCTATACCAACAGGGGGCCAGATGTACGACCATTTCATGTTGAGAGTCATTAATTGCAATTTTTTGTGACTCGCAATTAGAGACTCCCAAAATGAAATGTACAAATGTGTCTCAGACACATTTAGTGATTCCCATTGGGGTCACAAATGACCTGCCTCATCAATATTGATGAGGCAGGTCGCAATTTGTGACCCATTGACAATGGCCTTCACTCACAGGGATCGTGGCCTGCTGGGGTCAACAGACCACCATGCCTAGATTGCTTTTTAAATTAAGCAATTTTCTTGTTTTTTTAATGCAGCCCATTTTCTTATTTTCTGCATTTCAAAAAAAAAAATGAAAAGGTACCTTTTCATTTTTTAAGAGCAGGCATTGGTCCGTGGGATCACTGCATGCTCTTAATGAAAGACTACAAGCTCTTGAAAAAGGCCGGCACCCAAAAATCACAAAGTGTATACAGGTCCCTCACGGACTCCATCCAGTTTGTGAATGGGTTATCACCTCCTTCACGGAGTCAATCAAATATTAATGTTTTGCGACCGCATTCCAGTCACAAAACATTCATACATGCCACTGAAACTCACTATTAGGAAGGGACGCCCTTGAAACTCCCCTTCCTAATAGCGACTCACCAACCCTATTTTGCGAGTCAGTAATAGGTCACTGACTCACAAAATAAGGTTAGTAAATTGCAAAAGCCGTTTTAGCAGTCGTAAACGGCCCTATTCTCCAGTTACGACCACTAAAAATGGTAGTACATCTGGCCCAAGGCTTTTAATCCCTGCAAAGTGACATACTTCATCTAATCATTAATAGTCACTCTTCATGTGCTTAGGGTCCAACATTGATCCATCTCCTCACCAGGATACCGGAGCCCAGCCTTCCATACATTTTTGGGAGATTGTTTTGTTCTGATGTCACCATACAGGATTGAAAGTGTATGTGTGTGAGAGTGATTGTGTACATGTTTGTTTGTGTGCTATTTTTGGCTGTGTAAATCAAAAACGCCATTTTACAACTGCTTGTGCATAATTGGTTTTGTGCATTGTGCCTGCGGTCATCATAATGCCATACATTTCTTGTTAACTGCAACCAACATTCATCATGCCATTCCACGATAACATGTTGTTTGTAACAGTTTTGGGTAAATGTTTTATCAGCTCCAAAAATCAAAAGCAGTTTAGGTGTTGCAGTAGATATTGGGTGATGTTTAATTCAGGTTTTCCGTCCTGGCTCTTCATCAGGTTTTAAATTACTCACTTCAGATATTTTCTACCTGCTCTGTGTGAACGTCAAGTCTCAAGACCTCATATTGTACATCATGGCCCCATATTTACCTCTCTTCTTCACTCTTCTTAGTGCATGCTGTTTCAAAAATGGTAGTATTATTAGCCAAGACCTTTTTACTTTACTAAAATGATATGTATAATTTACTTACTTATAGTCTTCCAGCTAGCCCTCTTCTGTTATTGTGGTAATCACATTTTTGTTCTACCTACTACGGCATGCAACATGGGGCTATGGGTCAGCCCACTACGCCCATTGTAAAGTTCACTGTGATTGATGACATTCTTATCTTTCAAAACGAGCGCATCCACATACAGAGTAGCTCCCTTAAGTGCCAAAAACTAGTAAGTGCTAAAAACTAGTATGGTTTTTTGAGACTGTAGGAGAGTAGGATCTGCACTTATGTTGCCCCCACTTTTTTCTGATGTTAACACTGGTTTCTGGCTATAGTCTGGCTGTGTCCCTGCTAATCAGGTCCCCAGTCTCTCTGTTCTCTCTAAACAACTTGGAGTGCATATTAGATGCACTAGTGATTGGATACTGTGGTACCTTATGAGCCCCTAGTATATGGTACCTTAGGTACCAAGGGCATAGGTACTTCACAGGCCTACCAGGGGCTGAAGCATGTATTATGCCACTCCTGGGAAGCAGACTAAATCTGACACCACAGCCCTGCTACTGCAGCCTGGGTGAGGTAGTGTTAGCACTCCTCACTGAGGTATAGGTTCCTATATCTCACCTTACACACACATATACACCTATCAGTCACCCCTAAGGCAGGCCCTATCAATCCTGAGGGCAAGGTGCTTGGTTTACAATGTGAGGGGGTGCCTCTGCCTGAGCAGGACCCCTCTGCAGCTGGCAGAGTATATTCTCTGTGGCTGTTTGTGGATGTGGTTAAACCATATACTCTTAAGTGCATTATAACCTACCGGTAAATGCTAACTTTTGGAATGACTGCATCAAAACATGTCGTGTTTGGTGTCAAACAACTTGGAATCATACCCCCACACCAGGTGTGGGAGTATGATCCCAGCCTTCTAGAGGGGATGACACGTACCTACTGTGGAAACACGGTAGAAATCTGAAAGAGCCCTGGCATCACAAAATGGATGCCACCAGCACAGACACTGGGCTGTCCTCCTGCTGCTGACTGAAACTTGCAGTGGAGGAGGCCCAACAATAGGCATCCTGTCACAGGGAGGTGTCACCACCTTCCAGACAGGATTTAGTGTATTGGGACTGGATGGGTGCACTCCTAGAGTGCTTTGAAGTCCTGCACTGGGGGAGCAGTAATAAATACATATATATTTGATATATATACCTGTGTGGTGTCCTTTCATTTGGTAATTCAAGAGATTATAAGGTAAAACAAGCTGCTTTACATTCCTCTGAGACTTAGCCTGAAGGTTGCTCTCCACAGCTACCACTAGGATAGCTTTCTTTAAAAGGTTGTCTTAAACCTATCTACCATAAGAGTCGAATTGGACTGGTGCAAGGTGGCCACTAGAACTAGTGACCAGCATATGCCAGGCCAACTTCTCACAGAGACCAAAAAGTATTTGAGCTTTTGTCCATTTATTTTTGATTGATGAGGGTCCAAACAATAACGTTTTGCAAAATCCATGAGCCAACAATGCCAGCATTGACAAAGCCAAAAGTCTGGCACCTAATGCCAGACTGATCGGCTTTGCCATACTAGTGCATTGGTGCTGGAAGCAGGAATGCTGAGGGTGCTGCAGAACCCCCAAATTAACCATGCTGGAGTTCAGAAGGTGAATGAGCAATAGAGATGCCTTTAAATTGAGTTTTTATCTGGTAACTTTTGCTGTGCTTCAGAGACAGAGGTCAAATGAATGTCGAACAATATCTTCTGGCAAATGGTTGTTTATTCTTTTAACTTTCTCTAGCAATGGTCCCACTGCCCACAGTTTGCAGGAGTCTCTGAAGGCAGAAAAAGGCTTTTATGTGCGCAAGCATTTAGGTGCTAATCCAGCCTCGCCCCTCCAGGCCCCATGTTTTAGCTCTCAACAGTGCAGCAGATGAAGTCTCATTGGGGTACTCTGCCCTCCGGTTAAGGCTGTATTAGAGCACTTCAACAAGTGTTAAGGGAACCATTTTACTTGCTTGTATGAGACCTCTGTCTCTCCTTTACCACTGCCTCACCCTGCATAGTTTGGATGCATTTTGCGCGACAGCCCACCACCAATATATTGCGTCACAGGCTGCAGAGGAGCAGGGATTCTGCCTCCTTCACTTAAATGGGCCCCAGACACACTCCCTCACTGAAACCCTCCATACTCAATTTCATCTCTGTTCAAGAAAAGCACTGTCTCCAACACATCTGTACCCCTTCAGTCAGAAACCTCCCCAATAACTTTAGCACGAATGGTATGAAAGTGCGGTCAAAGCTGAAGCGAAAACGGAAAAAGGCACATGGTATATTATTGTAGAATGCTGAGGCTATGAACTCCTAAATAGAAAGTCCATTTAACATGGCTATTGGTGTTTACTTTCTCGAAATGCCAAGTGAGATGATTTTGTAAAGTGAACTATGTGGCAGAGAAAGAAAAGACTATATGATTCACTTTTTTCTAAAACACAATAAAATGAAAATACCATTAAATGAACTGTACACATTCAAAAAATATATCAGCAGTTAGGAAAGCACTCACAAAACATTTTTTTTTGTAATTTCGGAACTGTGATGGAAACAAAGATTTTAATAGGATCAAAACAGATCAAGCAATACCTGTTTCCTGAAACCTAATTTCTACACATAGTATGTGTGCCTATTATCAGTAAAACTGTATATCTGAGTAAATGCACAGCCCATTTCAATGGAATATGTGCTGTCTGCAAGTAATACTGCAGTACCATACCATGCTTTAGTAATATATTTGTGGCAGTTTTCTACAAAAAGCAGCATCAGCTACACACGACTCCCTTACCATTTACCTGCTGGTTCTTTTTGTGACGCTGATGTTACTGATGTAAAATTGATGACAGTATCACCACTCTGAAAATTGTTTTAGCACATCTGTAATAGTCTTAGTATTGCTCCCCTATATTAATGCTAGAAACCGAACACCAACCGGCCCTTACCACTGAGCCCAACATGAACACTCCATGTGATTTTAGCCAATGCTTCATCTCACCCAACCAGTTGCTGCATGTGTATATGAAGCCTTAGGAGCCCCTCACACACTTCTGCATTAATTTGAGATGATACCAGACATTTTTTTTCTGATGATGGGTAATAGAAGAGAGTTCATGTTTCAGATAAGACCCTTATATACATTGAGTCTTCTGACACATTCTCAGAAATTAAGATTTTATAGCAAGTAATAGAGGCTCCTATTATGCTTCTCTAATCTTGCTTTAGTTAATATAGCAGCATTCAAGAATATTGAAAAAACTGCAAATCCCATCTGGCTTAGAAACAATAAGCAAATGAACAGTAGTACTAATCCTAACCAATCAGGACCCTAAAACCCCTATAATACCTATCTTGACTGTAAACAGTCCTCTTTTCTTACTTTTCACACTCAAGATAAGTATTATATTTCATTCTACTCTCTAAAAGTACAAATACATATGTTTACAGTAAGTCTTTTTTTATGTTGTGTGATGTTTTACCCATCTTAACGTTGTCAGTGTTTCACTGTGTGTTGTGTTTCTTTCTTTCTGCTATTTATGAATAGCACGCAAAGGGGTTCTCTCCTCACCTTGCATTTGACAGTTTGTTGCTCCTGGCCGTTCGTTCGTTACATAGTGCACTGTTCAGTGACCTCACCTGGTATTCTTCCCGCATTCAATTTTTCTTTTATTTTCTTTCGGAATGCATCTTGAATTCCGTATTTGACCTTGTTTTTCAATACTTTATTTCACCCTGGTCAGTCTTTCTGACATCAGCGCTTTGGTCAACGCCTTTGGGCACGGCCTCTAAACCCCTCCCTTTTCTCAAACCTCTCCAAAACAGAACTGTGTCTCCTCCTTTCAGAGAGGGGTCTTCCTCTTCACTTTCTTTCAGTTTTTTCCATTAACCCCTCAGTGAACATATCTTTTCTGCTTTGCCTGAAGCAAAAGCTTTATACGAATTCACTTGTTCTGTCATAGATAGGGTAACTTTTCTGTATTGTATAACAATGATGATGATGGGGAGGAATTTTACAGAAAATTGAATGGATTTATTCAGCCATCATTGCAACAGGCTGTATCCACATCTATTACAAAGATTACCAAAAATATTTAAAATACTGACATAAATATCATGTCAAAAAATATTTTTGCTCAGTCTGCAGGAGAAGGCAGTAAGTGCCAAGCTATGACAGTTAAGACAACTACTATTACAAAGGACTTCTCATCTTCCAAAGTGGAAGAGATGACTATCAAAAGATCAAGAAATGCGCAATTGGTCGGTGTGGTTTCCTCACATGAGGTAGAGGACAATGTTCCTCCAAGGACTACTATCAAGGAGGGGGTAATGTCTAATAAGAATAAAAATTACAAAAATTATAATTTCTGAAATACTGGATACTGATGATGACACTTTTTCTTCTGATACCGACGATGGCAATGATACATTGGATGATTCAGAATTTTGGCTGGGTCCTAAGGAAAAGAAAAGAACATTTCTCGCTCCACAGGGTGATCCATTTAATTCAAAACCAGTTTTAGGTTCAGATGGTCATCCTTTGTTTGATCCTAAACTGATTCACCATCCAAATTCTATGGAATGGCTTCCATCTGATCATGTTGAGAAATACATTTCCAGTAGGCTACGTTTACCCTTAGACAAACAAACCAGGGCCAAATTGAGATCTGAATGTTACCGGCCTTCTTTGCAATCCAACATTTCTTCAACTTCTTCTATCAACCTCAACATGCTAACTTTCTTTTCAAAGTTGGGAAAAGATTCAAGAAAAGGAGTGGATAAGGCATGGTTAACTTACCAGGATAAATTGTTGGACATGGTAGGCCCTCTGTCCCGCATCTCAGAGTCGATAGACGGTGCCAGATTAGAAAATAAATCTAGTGATGCCGAGGAGTTGTCTATGTGGACTCAAAGAACTTTTTCCTTACTGGGCAACACCAATTAAGCTATTACTCATGATACGAGGAAAGGACTTCTTTCGAAATTAGATCCTAAATTAGCGAATTTGGCAACTTTGGATCCTGTAGTGAAGGGGCATGGCTTATTGTTTGGTGACACTTTCATTAAAGAACTAAGCAAATACGTTACCACATATTCTTCCTTGGACAAAGCCCAATAATCACTAGAGAAGGTTTTTGCACAATGGGATCTTGCCAGGGCCTGCCGACGGCAGTAGACACTGTGCCAGCTGCAGCTAATGTAACAAAAAATCAGAAGCTCCGTCAACTACAATTACCAGGATTTAGGACCACAATTCTACCCCCAAAGGCAGACGTGGACCAAGAGGTCTCAGAGGTGCAAACCCAGCAGGTAAGTCATCCTTCTGGCCTTCATTGTGTAGGAGGTCATTTAAAAGTTTTTCGCAACAAATGGTGATCCATCACAAGAGATCCCGGGCTGTTGAATGCCGTTCAAGATTATTCCATAGAACTTTTTACAATTCCTTTTCAGACTCATCATTCTGCTCCTTTAAGGTTTTCAAACAAAATTTTTTCTTTGGTAAGTGAAGAAATTCTATCACTTTCACAAAGACAGACAATCCAAGAGACTCTTCTTCATCCCACAGGTTTCTTAAGGTTCCTTTTCTTGGTTAGGAAGAGAAAAACAAAATAATTAAACCTGTTATTATAAATCTCAGGGATTTCAGTCAGTGTGTCATTTATTGTAATTTCAAGGTGGAAACTATTATCCATCCAGAGATTCGTTACTATAAATCTATTGGATGTTTTGGCTAAATTTGCAGGACACATACTTAACAATTCCAATCCATCACAGCTCAGGAAATATCTTCATTTTCAGTTGCAAGGAAACATGTATCCATTTTCTTTTCTCCCATTTGGTCTATCTTCAGCACCTTGGTGCTTTACAAAGATTATGAAACCAGTAGTGGCCCATCTCAGATCTTGGGTATCAGGTTAATAATCCATCTAGATGACATTCTAATATTTGATCAAAATATTATCTCTCTTCAGTCTCAGATTCAGATCACACTTTGTTTTACAGGATGTATGTTTCCTTATCAACAGAGAGAAGTCGATTCTGTCTCCTTCCAGGCACGTGGAATTTCTGGAGTTCCTGAAAAACTCAGAAAGTGCAACTCTTCATTTACTCCAAATCAAAGTAAAGTCGATAAAATCAGAAATTGCTCAAATGCTACAGATTTATTCTATATCTCTCAGGTGTCTTGCAAAGATTGTAGGTCTTCTATCCCCTTCGATACAGGCCATTTTTCCGGGACCTCTTTATTATCGAGCTCTCCAGAGGTAAAAAATAAGTTGTCTTCACAAAGGCTTAGCTTATTCCGATATCATAAGTTTAGATCACAAATCCCCAATGGAAATTCAATGGTAGCTAGACAATTTAGATGCCTGGAACAACTGAACAATTTTTGCTTTAGCTCCAGATCTTTTCTTAGAATCAGGTGCAAGCCTGACAGTCTGGGATGCAAGGTGTGGTCAGATTTCAATTAGAGGTACATGGGAGTCAAAATTGGACATAAATTGTTTATAGATGCTTTCAAAACACAAGGGGAGATGCTCCATTCCTCTTCAGATGGACATCCTCAAAGCGGTGACATATGTCTACCATCTCAGAGGTACAAAGTTCAAACCTCTGGCAGAATTGGCAAAAAGTTTCTGGGATTTGTGTCTCACTCACAAAATATTGGTTTAAGCAGACTATCGTCTGGGTGTTCTCAATATAGTCACTAATTTGTACTCACAATATCCACACAATTCAAGTGACTAGAAACTTCCTTCCTCTGTTTTCAAAAATCTCTCTCAAAAATGGAGACCTCTCCAAATATATCTCTTTGCTTCTATACTCAACTTTCATCTTCCACAGTTGTCCAGCTAGAGACCAGATCTGTTAGCCCTAGCAATTGACTCCTTTCTACAGGATTGGTCTCAAGGAGTCAAATATGCATTCCCTCCTTTTCTCATGATCAACAGAGTGCTAGCTCAAGTAAGGAGGCAGAAGCCATATTGGTTCTAGTCATCCCTTTTTGGCAGTCACAGTATCCTTCCCTCCTGAAACTCACAGTGGATTATCCAATGTTGTTGCCAATTTTTTACCAATCTCCTCTTAGATCCAAAAGGACACATGCGCAATTTAATTCTGGACAATCTTCTCTCTCTTTCGGCCTGGAAGGTAGCGGTACATCCCAACCTTATCCCAGTATTTCAGCAGAAGCTGAAGAATACATTAGCAAATACTGTACTGCAGGTACTACCAAAGCCAACAAATCAACATGGTCCATTTGGTCATGCTTGGGTGTGGGAAAATCTATTCATTCCTTTTCAGCAGATGTCACCCTCATGGTCAAATTTCAGCTTAAAAAGCTAGTGGAGGTAAAAAATATTGATCCGTCAGTTGAGCAATATCAATGGAAAACCAGTGGGAGAACATCCTCTCGTTCCTCACCTTTTAAAGGGAGCAAGATTTTGTATTCCTCCACTTCCAAAGCACAGTCAGTTGTGGGATGTTAATTTATTTTGACAAATGTTCCTTACTTGGCTACAAATTATACTATCTCTCTCAAAATGCTTCCTAATAAATTGACAATGTTGTTATGCTTAATTTCTATCAAACGTCTTTCTGATGTGAAAGCTTTGGATATTTCCTCCTGCCATTTCAATCCCACAGGTGTTGTCTTTAACATAAGGAAACACACAAAGGCAAATTTGACTTCCATGTTGTATCATAACTTCCCAGATCCCAAAGATCACAGCACGTCCTCCGATGCTCCACTACTTATAAACAAAAGAAAACCTCAAAAACCTGTTTCTTCCCAAAATCTTGCTTGTAGGTTAGATGGGTTATGTACTTAGCAATGATAGATACTTCCATTGTTGGTGCTTTTTCCTCAAGGTGAGACATGGCATCTAAAGACTTTTGTGCAAGTTCACATTTGGAGGACATTCTGAGATCAGCTGATCGGTCAAATGATAACACTTTTTGTACTTTCTATTGCAAACCCATTCATACTGCTTCTTCAGTAGTAACAAATAAGCTTTGAACAAGCATAAGAGGAGTCTCGGTGACTTGCCATAAAATATAGATTTTCCTAGTATTCCTGAAGGAAAGTCTTAATGTTATTAAAGACACGGAGACAAGTATTATCTCACTGCAACATTTGTATAAATTATGTTTTTCTCGCCCTCACAGTGTCTATTCGTTCAACATCATCAACCACATACAATTCCTTCGGAATTCCTCAACTTCCACAAATCAGTTTTATTGTTACTAAGGTCTCCAACCTTCTTCAGGTCTACTACTCTTGCAGCTTCGTCTTTTTCAAGATCAAGATTATTGGACTTTTCTCAAGAAATGTTTATGCTTACATTAGCAATTGCTATTGTGTTTCTTATTTCGCCCATGTTTCATAGTTCTTCATGGATTCTCACTCAAGAAAAGAGGAATGTTTGCAGTCAAGATAGTTATTACAGGAGTTCTAGGGACCTGATTTGTTAGGATTCGTACCACTGTTCATTTACCATTGTCTTATTGTTTCTAAGCCTGATGGGATTTGCACTTTTTTCAATGTTCTTGACTGATGCTATATTACTTAAGCAAAAGACACACAGATGATGGATGGAATGCAGAGCAAATCAAACATTCACCCCCAGTCAAGAGATCTGGATTAAATCCATTGTTCTTTTGCTCACCATGCCACTCCAGTTTAGACCCAGCCATATGCAAATCAGTCTTGACCCTGTGCCTCATGGGAACAGTCCAGCTCGAACTGCCAAGCCAGGTCCTACCTGGACTGGAAACAAGCATCCTGAGACCGGTTTCGGGGTATCATCCCTCATCAGCCAGGCTAGCTTGAATCCAGTGGCACAGTGAGCCTGGTACCCACGTCTGGGTACCCCGGCGCACTTAGGATGAGAAGGGAAAAGACACACAGATGATGGACAGAATGCAGAGCAAATCAAACATTCCCCACCAGTCAAGCTACGTGTGACATTTTCATAATTTCAGTGTTATTATGAGTTACATTTCAACGACTATGAGGAACACTTTCTCATGGGCAAATTCAAGCAATGGAGACGAGGTAAACATAAATATCAGAAATTATACCCATTTGAGCAAAGAGGAACTCTAAGAAGAGTAACATCATAGGTCACAAGCTGTATTATTTCAAAAAGATATAAGCCCCTTAATAAAAATCTTTAGTTGGCTGAGCAGTCTGCCCTGGTCCAGCATGCCACCCTATACCTGCCCAGCCCTACTGGCAGAACCATCACACCAGTCGCAGCCTGTCACACAGAGCTACACTACAGGTTCTGCTAAGTGAAGCTCGGAGTGCTGAGAAGTTAAGCTGGTAAGCACCACATGGCCTCTCACAGTCACCTGACTCAAAACGAATTAGTGCTAGTGACTACTAACGCAGCTAACTATCACTGAGCAGACAGACTGCTGTGTGAAGCACAGTACTCAGCTGTAACAGGGCGGGCAGGCAGCAACTGAGAAGCTGATCATACCGGGGCACAAGTAAAACAAATGAACTATCAAGGGTGTTGCCAAGCAGGATTGCACACATGAAGAAAACCAAGAAAAATAAAGAAATGCTGTTAAATTCATCCCAAAGAGGGAGCCTACACTCCATGCATACTTCACAGAAACGAGCTGCTGAACAAGTCCCAAGCAAGCCTCTGCAACACATAATAAAATAACTCCTATTTCAAACATAACATGATGTGAAGCAGGGATCACACACTGCCCAGGTAAACAGAGAGGCCCCTGCACACATTTGCCACCGCAGTCCATGCGGGGTTCAGATGAGCCACCGGTCGAGTCCCATTTAGTGTTTGGGATGAAATAACAGCGACACAATGCAGTCACGGTGTGAGTAGTGCTGCCGTTGCCACTGCCTGAAGCCTGCCATTTTATTCAAAATGCAGCCACCCACTAGCCACTCATGCCACAGCAAACTTCTTCACCGTCCTAGGTGACTTTAACTTCTACCTGAAGGCCTCTGATAATAAACATACAGCCAATCTCCTTGAAATTGGCGATTCTTTAGGACTAGAAAAGTTAGTTAAGGAGCCTACTCACCTAGCTGGTTATGCACTAACCGGACTCTTCTCTAACGATCCTTCTTTAAAAATCATAAGTATCTTTCCAGTGTTCTGGTCTGATCACTTAGTCATCAGGTTTTCCACTGACAGCCTTAGTGCTCGGCCGCCTAGGCAGGCCTTACCAGTATCCATCAGCTATAAAGACTGGACCAAAATAAACTCTGCTACTTTGGAGCAGTCCTTAGCTGAGCACTACCCTCCTCTACCCGCAGAGGCCTTGTCAGCAGCTACATCCTATACAAACTGGTTATCTGACTCCTTCAATTAGTTAGTGCCCACCAAAATCCAGCGCGCCTTTAGGAAGGAACCTACGGTCCCTTGGTTTTCAGAAGCCTTGAGGCTTGAGAAACAAGCCTGCAGAAGGCAAGAAAGGATCTGAAGAAAAAACTATAATAATCACAGGAGATTGTTATACCAGAAGTCCTTACATCATACAAGGATCTTATAAAAAAGAAGAAGAGTGCCTATTTTGCCCAGGCATTAGACAGGGCCTCTAATTCATCAAAAGAGCTTTTTCAAGTCGCTCAGAGACTCACAACCATCTCAACAAAACCAACCCCACTGATAACAAATCCTTTTGTGATGCCCTTGCTACCGCCTTCAAAGAGAAAGTAAAATTTATCTTCCAGGACTTCGACAATGGGGACCCTCATCCTCCTGGAGCCCCTACTTTGAATACATTAGAGGACTGTTCTCTCACACACTTGTCTGCCACCTCACAACATCAAGTAAGTTCCCTACTTCTACAATCCAAATCAGGTTCCACTTATGACCCCTGCCCAGTTAAAATCCTAAAGCTGGTCCCTGATATTATTGCTAGGAACCTAGCACAGAGCTTTAATATCATGTTTGCCACAGGGATATTTCCCTCGGACTGGAAACAGGCCTCTATTCTTCCTCTCCTAAAAAAGCCCAATTTAAAGGTTAGCAACACTGCCAACTATTGTCCTATCGCCCTATTGTCCCTATTGTCCTATTGCCCGACTACCCCTGCCTGCTAAAATCTGTGAGAAGATTATGAACCTGGAACCTAAATAAATTTTCGACAATCAGCTCCTAGACTCCTCCTAGTATGGTTTCCGACCAGGGCACAGCACTGATACTGCCCTGGTCAAGGCAACTGAGGAAGTGAGAAATGCAGTCGATGATGGAGGCTCAGCAGTTATGATTTTACTGGACTTATCTTCTGCTTTCGATACTGTTAATCATACCACTCTTATTGGCTGTCTAAAGAAAATAGGAGTTAAGGGGGTCGCACTCGAGCTTCTCTCCTTCTTCAGACAGAGATCAAACAGTAATGTTAGGGAACTCAACTCCCCACCCTACTCACTGCCATGTGGAGTCCCCCAGGGGTCTTCCATTAGCCCCACCCTTTTCAATATTTATGTAGCTAAACTCGCCCCGCTCATAAGAAGCTTCAATCTGGAGGTAACCTCATATGCTGATGACACACAGCTTATAATTACAGCAGCTCATAATGACACATCAGCCCCCTAAGATGCTGTAACTGCATTAATGGTATCAGTGGCTGGATGAGTGGGCACAGCCTTAAACTTAATGCAGGGAAGACGGAGATGATAGTGTTTGGCACTCCCTCCCCGGCTTGGTCCACCATGTGGTGGACTGATAACTTTCCTCAACCACCTCGCCCGGTCACTAAAGTGAAGAATCTGGGAATCATCATTGACGACAACATTAACATGAGTGCGCAAATATCATCAGTTAAATCCGCAACACATTATATCATTAAAATGATAAGAAAAGTTCTTCCTTTTATTCCAGACAGTCAAAGAAAAACTCTAATAAACGTGCTTGTACTTCCCAGACTGGACTATTGTAACAGTTTGTATCTAACCATTCTAGAAAAACATATGCGGCGACTACAATTAGTCCAAAATGCTGCAGCAAGACTGATTTAAAATGTTCCTAAATTCCATTCCATCAAGCAGGGACTTTGTGAGCTGCACTGGCTTCCCATGCGCAGCCGGGCCAAATTTAAAGTCCTCAGCTTGGCCTACAAAGGATTGCATAACTTAGGCCCAGAATTTTTCAGAACAGCCTTCAAAAGATACAAGCCCAACAGAGAACTCAGATCGGCCAATGCCAACCTATTAGCTGTTCTAACATTCAAAAAGATGCAATGGGGTGGTAGAGGTATAATCCTGAATACTATCAATTTCTGGAACAGCCTCCCACCCCACCTCAGAGCTATTCCTTCATTAACAACGTTTAGGAAGGAGATAAAAACCTGGCTATTTAACATCTAAAGCTTCTACTGACCGGCCTCTTCTGACAGTGCCAAGACACCTTTGGTATTTGCACGCATTAAAACATTTCCTAACATAACATGAATGTATAGTCATTAATTGGCACGGTATTGGGTGAATGATGTTACATTGTCGTACCTTATAGCTGCAGACTCGCTCCCAAGCCTGCCGGAAGCAGCGTGCATGGCACGCTGCCACTGCAGACCAGCCTTAGTTTCAATCAGTCGGTATTGGTGCATGATTACTTAGCGCTCCGCTTGACAGCTGAGGACAGGCTGTTATGCGTGACTGTGCATTTCAGTGCAGTGATGCGGACCACCACACTGAATTGCGTTAGTCTAATGCCTTATGCGTGGTACTTGGCAGGGCTGGACATTGGTGAAAGGGTCTTTAGCAAACGACACTTCAAATGCATTTGAATGCCTGTACAAGAAACATAATTTCAGTAATAGATTTTACATTCTGACATTACTTTTTTTCAGAATCTATGATCGTTTCTGCGATACGTAGCGCGTTGATTATAGTTTGCAGTTGTTGTACTTCGATATATTTTCTCTGTCACCATCTCAAAGAATGAGCTCAGTAAGCCCGGAACCTCGGTGTATTTTGCAGGCAAAGCAATCAAAGGGGCAGATTTATAATAACTGGCGCATCCCTGCATATCAGCAGGGATGCGCCAGTTATTTTGCGCCCCAGCTCCGCCACCATGGATGCGCCGCATTTATAATGTGGCGCACCATGGGGCAAAAACGGCACAGATGCGTGACGCATCTGTGCCGTAAAAGTGACGCATTGCTGGAGTTGAGTCGCAAGCGTGACGCAGCTCCAGCAATGCTCTGGGGGGCCCTATCTTTACAATGCTGCGTCAATCCTTACGCCTGCTTCAAGCAGGCGCAGGGTTTTGACGCAGCATGGGCCTAAAAGTGACTGAGTGAAATCTTGTAGATTTCACTCAGCCACTTTTAGGAGGCGTTCCTACGCCGGAACGCCCCCACCTGCCCTGGAACGCCTACATGTGGCGCAGGGCTTTACAACGTGACGCATCTCCCAGATGCGTCACGTTGTAAATACCCCGCACCATGGCGCAGGATTTGCGCCGCTGCTGCGTCACAAAAGTGACGCAACGGCGGCGCAAAAGTGGCGCAAGTGCTACATAAATCTGCCCCAGAGTCTTCAGTTTGTTTACCCCGGGGGTATAAAATGTTGCATTTGGGTTCACCTTGATCCGACTGAACGTACAGGCACACGTCTAAAACAACAGAACTGCCCCGGGTGAAACGAGAGCCTCCCTGACACGGAAATCTTAAATATGGGCCGACATTTTCTTAATGACATCATACGGTGGGTCACAAACATATGCTTTAGAGAGGTAGGCTCACCGATGAGTTAAAAGCACAAGAGAAGCTTTCAGCTGTCGTTAGAGGAAGCATTTAGGTTACAATTGTAGCATTGAGAACGTGAGCCCGGAATAACACTGGCATCAGAAACCCAGCCGCAGATACAAGCACATAGCACTTTACACAGGAAATATCACCAAACAGCCCATGTCAGCTCGTTAGTAATTGGCCCTTTGAAGTTTCGAACGTGAGAAGAGATGAACACTCATCCCTAAGTGTGCTGCGTCTCGGGCCTGGCTTTTGGTGAGAGCAGGAATGTGCAGTTATTTGAAACCTGACCCTGGAGTCTGAGACTTTGCTCATAGTAGTGACCTTGTAAATTTAGACAGCTGCATGACTACTGCTCAGAGCAAATTATTACAGCAATTGTGATTTTTCTTGACGAGGGAGAAGCAAAAGGGCGCCTGCCTAAGCCAAGCAGGGTCAACTTTCACTGCTTGAGGGTTTTTTTTTTTTAGAAACTGAAGCCTTAAAACCCCTTGAGCATACAGGGTTTAGAGGAACATTATTAGAATCGAATGACCAGCAAGACAAGCAGGTTAACAGTGAGTGACTTACAGAATCCATGCTGTTAATGTCTTGTTACTCAGTAAATACTTTGTGTAAGGTCACAATAAATGATACAGCAAAATATGTTGCAGGGATCTCATTTGCATAAATCCAAATTGCCTTATCCTGCTTAATATTCATTGCAAATGTATAGGGGTTTGAAGGGCTTTAGGAAATCTATATAATTATCTATTTTCCTACATAATTATATTTATATGTGTTAATCATTCACGCCGTTGGAATGGAGAGTACAGTACATAGAAACGTCGACCATATGAGACAAGACGTTAGTAATTTTAGAAGTCCAAGGCTCGTACAGTTTTTTGCAAAGTTACTGGTTAGAAGGATTTAAAGACATATGTACCTTTGAGCACTGAAGTGTACAACATGCAGGTTTC
The DNA here is from genome assembly GCF_964204655.1 of Triturus cristatus. Taxonomy (NCBI): domain Eukaryota; kingdom Metazoa; phylum Chordata; class Amphibia; order Caudata; family Salamandridae; genus Triturus; species Triturus cristatus. The sequence goes on from NC_140587.1 coordinate 969,586,324, forward strand.
CATGTTCACGCAAAAATAAACTGGTGTTTGGTTGGTTTTTTTCCTACTAGCAGGTCATCAGCTAGTTTAGTTTGGGGGAAGGTGGTAAAACATTCTAACCTTACTAACATGGAATTGTTCACAAGAATCAATCCAATCCAATCCAATCCCTCTGGAATACACTTAGTACAGTATTTCTTACTCCTAAAGTTAGATGCATAAGCAGGATGTAAACAGCCTTTGCCAAAATATGTTAATAATGACAACGTAAACTTTTCAACTGTCCACCTCATTCCCTGGAACCACCCTTCTGTCGTCTTCTAGGCACTCATATGTTCTCAACAGCCACCTCATACTTATTACAGTGGAAAATCTGCCATTAATTTTTGTTTCCCAATATGGTAAATAATTTGGGAATTAGGATTTGGGAATTCAGGTGTGTCACGAGAGTGACCATGCAGAACGTTTTTAAATAATCCTCTGAGAATGAAACAGACAAATGCTAAATGGTTTGGAGTTGACATCTTTAACAGAAATTAAGATTTTCTGAGCGGAAAAGGAATTGTGTTTTCCCAATGATAAGACACATAGAATTTCTGTGCTCTTTACCTTGCCAAAAAGGCATAAAGATGTACATAACCCTCTGGCAGACCACTTCTATCAGGATGTGGTTCTGTGTTGGATCCGTTGGGTTGCTATATTGATTTTTTTATCAAAGGTTTTTCTTCCTTCAAAAGATGTTTGTGAGACACAGCTCCCATCTGATTAATATGATCGAGGCTCTGCCATTTGACATTGAACATTGAGAAGTATTAAGAGCAGGTTCCCTCACAGTGGCTTTAAAAGGTCTGTAACATCAAGGACTGCATTGTACACTCTGGGGAATGCATGACCACCACAGACAATTTAATAACTGGAAGTTGTGGATTGCCACACATTCAGAGAAATTGCAAATAACACGTGTTTAAGCATAATGTTTCTTCAAGTGGGTAATCCCATTAAAGTGAATAGAAAATTGTTCACAGCTGTAGGGTGTTGGATTACTTCAAGGTCACAAACTCTATAGGACACTTTCACAATGACCGTATGATGTCATCAGTGATGTCATCAATGATTACATCTCAGATGTCATAAGTGATATATTCGATTATGCCATTGCACATGTCATGAGTGATATAAGATGTGAGGTCACAACCAGGGAATGGTGGGAGCGCAAATTATAGTTAGCTCAGTAAACTGTAACTGGTGAATGTCAGTGTCTTTCTTGTTTTTAAATGCTAGCATCTATGTCATTTCAACACCAAACTGTGATGTCATGTTAACCTTTGTTTTTTCAGTGAATTTCTAGTTGTGTTTTTTTTACATGAGCTAAAATCCTATTACCATATCTGAATAAAACACCATTTTCACCTTTCATTTTTTTGGTTACATTTCTAGTACTCATACTACTCCCCCACTGAGCACAGCTTTTGGTTATGCACAGCAGAGGGTTGGGCACAGGGCCTTACCTAGGGCCAGGGTCTGCGCCCAACCCCAGTGAGGGACCAATCCACAAAAAGCACAGTGTTCTGCCATGTGCAATGGGGACCTGATGTGTGGTAATATCCTGAGCCCAATCTCCTACAGATGGCCTACCCTGTAAAGTACATGGCCTTTAGTGTGCATAACTGGTGTTACCCGCAGGGCTTGGCAGGGCCCTGCCCCTAACACCCCCATGAGCGGCCAACCCCTCAAAAGCCCACACCAGCGGCCAACCTCCTACCAGTTGCCTGCACCCTTGTGATCCCCACTTCACATTTTTTTCTGTTTATTTATTTGTGTTAGTTGTTTTGTGATATTCCAATACTTGATCAGTACCTCGACCAAACATCACCTCCATGGTAATGCACCTCACTCAGGAGTATCACGGTACCTCACAGGAGGGCCATGCTGGGTCCAGCAAGAGAACCACAGTATATCATGGGAGGGCAGTACTGGGACCCATAGGAGAACTGTGGTACCCGTGGTATGATTTACTTTTTTATTTTGGCACCGGGAGAGCCTCCTAGGACTCCCCAACGAGTGCCAGGCGGTCAGGGTATCCCTAATTTGCTCCATAACTCTTTTTTCCTCAACTCAATATATTGAGACTGAGTTTCCGAATCCAGTTATGGCACCTGCAACTTTTCCCTATATGTAAACCCCGTTCATGACCACTTTGAGCACATCTGAAACACAAATTTCTCAAAAATGGCTCAATGGATTTACACCAAATAATGAAAATCATGCTATCGGTTCTAATTGGAATCAACAAGGTAATACAATGTTTTGGGGCCCTCTTGTTCTTTGCCCCACTTGACATATCACCCTAAGACTTATCAGGAAGAAGCTGAGGCAGATTAATTTTTTGAGGAAGGTTTTGAGAAGATTTATCAAACAGCGCTAAAGCTATTATAAAAACACAAACTTTCTTCCCATGAAAACGGTATTATTCCCAACCAGGTGATACACTCCCATGCACTGAAGTCTGGCTGATATACCCTGTTCATTGCTCCAAGAGTTGAACAGCCATGCTGGAAGTAATGATGACCTTAGCCATGCTGGAAGTAATAATTTTTTTTTTTTTTGGTAAATATGTTTATTTGCATTGAAATCACTCAATAAGCAGTACAATCAACATCTAACGCTTGCCTGGGCATGCCAATATACAACTCCCATCGCATTAACTTCCCAATTATGAGTCCACAGTATATGGGGTAATTCGGTGCCACCCCAGCAACCGTGCAGGGTATCCCTTAGAAGTCCACCACCCAGCGTCCGCATGTAGGCATACCATATACTCGTAGAGCGCGGAGTCTCCACTCAGGAAGTTCCGCCGTGCAATTGGAGCAACCAAACAAAAGTCAAACAACTACCCCATGTTACGACTCTCCCCCCAACCACCACCCTCAACCCCCACCCCCCCTCCGGCATGACTGCTTGACAGGATACATGGCAAGACACTCAAGTCTTTAACTCGACACCTCCGAATGCTGGAAGTAATAATGGCTGCCTGCTGATATCCTTTTTCATAGAAACCTGACCTTTTCCACCAAGCTAACATATTGAACAATATTCAACAAACATAACAAGACTTTCTCAATGAGATAGCCAGAATTGCTTAAAATGTGGACCACAACTCTGCTAGAACCGCACCTTAAATGCATCTTTCCCAACATTATGAGTATTAGAGGAGTCTGGGAAGTTCTGCCGTGGACTGATGGTGATGGCTGTTCCTGCTTAGCAATAGACCAGACTATATGTACAGACGTGTCCATCATACATTTTTTAGCCTGCTCTCTTATGTCACTGACGATGTGACCTACCTATGTTATCTACAATTGCAAGACTGGAGAATAGAGGAGGCAACATGGAGTCTGATACACAAACTACTTTAACTAGGCACAGATTATGCTTCATTTGACTTGAAACTCATAACTTGCCCTCAAGAAAATATATTGTAACAAACAGAAATTGCTTTTGTATTGTAACATTCCTTATCTAAAACGCTCTAATATCCAAGGGGTCTAGTTCCCTCTATATATAAAACGAGGACAAAAAATAAATATGTAATTAAAGAATGTCCCTACTAAACTATAAAATGTTGTTCTATTGTTCAATATGACAATATATTTTGAAGATTGCAATGATTGGTAAAATAAATCACACAAAAGTCTGCCAAGTCATGGAAAGAGTATCTTTGTAAGTGAAAAAAATGCTTTTTTAGGACAAGAGCCCTTAGCCACCGAAAGGTGGCAAGCTTTTTTCATTTGGTTCCCTCATCGCACCAGCACCAAATGACACCTCTGCAGGCTACGACTCTCCAAAGGAGAGGAGCTGAGGTGCTTTATTTTGGATGAGAGCTGGGTATAGGTGAGAGGCAGAGTGCTATATATACCATTGTGATAATTTAAAAATATCTTCTGATAGGCTTAAATAGCCAACATCTTTCTGCCCACAGTGCGAACCAACCCGGGGTTCAGGGGCATTAATCAGTACCAGTTGGTACAGTCACTCTGTGATAGAAAACATAGATACAAAAATCTAATGTTGGTCTACTGGTAGTAAGTGAGCTGATACATAAGGTGGCTCACAATCTCCTTGTCATGAGGGTCCACCTTACCATATAAGGAAACAAAGGACAATGTTAAAAAAGCATTCAGACACATACCAACAGTAACAACAAGTCCATTACAAAACTAATGTGAGTAGACCTGAGTGTGTTTGTGTGCCCAAAACCAGTGTATATACTAGTGATGGTCAACACAAAATTGGGTGATGATTTACTGGGTTAGTGTTGGCGCTCCCTCTTGACGAGATGAGTGTGACAGCTCTAATCTCAATTGCTGTGCTCCAAGGAAAGGAGGAATCACCCACCCCTTTATTCAGATCTAAATCAATCCATAACATCGGACAATCCAAGCCCTGAGCACAAGCTGGATCCTATCATGAGTAAAAATCCAAGGGTACAAATGCAGTCTCTGCAGCTGGTGCAGAACACGAAAGCCAGGAGAATGAATACACCGCATCCTTGCGAAAAGAAATAGGAAAGTGGTGCATGGATTGTCATTTCAATGGAGTATTGGATTGCATGACTCGATCGTCATTTTGGGAAATCGACAAGCTACAGATTCAATTGAAAAGGGATGAATATATTGACTGAAAGACTCACGAAGAATGACCGGGACGGAAGTATAACTGGCTGGAAGGTGATCAGTGACAAGTAAAAAAGGAAGCCAGCCCTGAAGAAGTTGTGGGGAACACCCTACACAACGCAAAACACACACTGTGGTGGTGATTTATCATCACTGTACTCAAGAATATTTGTTTGCCTAATGCAAACCTTAATCAGTGCTGATACATGGGTGTATTGTGTATTACGATATACAGCTTCATGATCTAGGTGGCCTACTTAAGCTTGAGACTGAGATGAAATCCCACTTTAAGGGTAAGGTTGCCATCTCTCAAAGCTCTTCCACCATCAATAGTGTTTACATTGGTGTTGGGCACACAAACTCACTCAGGTCTACTCACATTAGTTTTGTAGTGGGCTTGTTGTTACTGTTAGTATGTGTCTGAATGTTTTTTCAATGTTGTCCTTTGTTTACCTGTAATGTAGTACAATGGTGGAACCTTATAACAAGGAGATTGTCGGCCAACTTCTCTATCAGCTGGCTTACCACCAGTAGGCTAACATTAGGCTTTATATTTATATTTTCTTCCACAGAGTGACTGTACCAATTGGTCCTGACGAATGCCCTTGAACCCCGAGCTGGATCACCCTAAGGTCAGAAACATGTAGACCATTTAAGGAGAGCATTATTTCCCATTTCCTCGTCACGTCTCTTTTGTCTCTATCCACTGAGGGCACTATAATAAAACTGATATTTAGCCTACCTGAAGATAGTTTTAACTCACCACAGTTGTATAGATAGCACTCGGCCGCTCACCCATACCTGGCTCTCATCCAAAATAAAAAACCTCAACTCCTCTTCTTTAGAGAGTTGTAGCCTGCACCAGGTACTATTTGGTCTTGGTGTGAGGAGGGAATCCAGTGATGAAGAATGCCACTTTCGGGTGGGTGAGAGTTCCTGTCCTAAAAAAAGCATGCTTTCACTTACAGAGATACTCTTTCAATTACTAGGCATATGGCTGTGTGATTTCTATAGATAGCGAGCAGTACAGTTCTGTTTGGGTCATTTACTCTCAATAGAGCCCCTGAGAGTTTTGAATGATTGATGAAAACCTTAATTGTTGTCAGTCTTTAACAGCTTCAGATGTGAAGTAATTCTGCTCATTCTCATTCGGTCGGTAGGATCAGATTGAACGGAGGTGACAGAATGAACTAATCTTGTTGGAACAGGATTGCATCAACTGCAGTTTTGGAGGTTTCTGCCTCTATTAAAAAATAGACTAACCATAATATTATGAGCAATGATGGCTGCAGTGGTAAATGTTGTCTTGACAGTTATGAGGGCCCTTTTTTCTTCATAAGACCAAATGAAGAGGATATTTTATTGATGCAGCCATAACATGAGACAACTGGTCAATGTAGAAGTGGTGAAGCTGGCAAACCGCAGGAAGCATTGTGTTCCACAACCATTTGAAGGGTATTGCCAATCCACCACATCAAGGGCCCTGCACTCACCACTCTAGGTAACATGTCTCTTCTGATTGCTGAGATCCCCAATGCCTGGAAACATGCTAACATTATCCCACTACTTAAAAGGTCCAGTGACAATCCATAGGTTCTTTCATGACACAGACTGATACCTCTGCTTCCCCGCTCAGCTACAGTTCTTGAAAAAGCAGTCAATTCCCAATTATCATCCTACCTCGAAGATATCTCCCTACTGGAGCCATCCCAACCTGGCTTCTGAGAGGACCATTTCACTGAGTCTGCCAGCATGCAATACAGTTCCGGATGCCGTCCTTCATACCTACCTCCACATCAGTGGCATCTGTCTGGATGTCCTTAACTTGTTTCGCTCTTCTCTTTCCAGCAGATCTCAATTCATCCAACTAGTCTCCTGTCAAGGCAAACCCACCCACCTCACATGTGGTATATCCCAAGGCTCCTCTTTAAGTCCAACTCTGCTTAGTATTTACATTGCTCGTCCCCCTAGCATCATCAGGAAACAGGGCTTCGATATCATCTCATATGCAAATGATACAGACCTTTTTACGTCTGTCTCTGACAACATAGCCGCTAACCATGAGAGTTTCAAAACTTGCATGCATGAGGTGGTCCAATGGATGTGCAAGCATTGTCTAAAACTGAACAGCAAAAACACAGAGGTCATACTCTTCATCAACTCTACCTCTTTCTGGCATGATAGTTGGTGACCATCTGAATTTGACCGCCCTTTTGCCCCACACCCTCCATCAAAACTTTCAGAATAATTCTGGATAGTAACTTCACTATGGCCATCACATTGTTATTGGCCATGTGCTTCAGCATCCTTAAAATGATCAAAAAGGTCTGTCAACGGCTCCCCATAAATTTCCATCAATCTATCATTCAGGCCTTTATAACCAGTTGCCTGGATTACAGTTATGCCTTGTATGCAGTCATTCCCATCTCACTCATGAACAGGTTTCAGTTCATCCAGGACATGGCTGCTCCCCTAGTCCTTAATCTACCTGCCTGCACTTCAATGAGCCCACACCCTAAAGCCCTCCACTGGCTGCCCATTCAAAAAAGGACCCTCTTTAAACTGCTCTGCCGCACCTTCATTTTTCTGATCTTTACTGTCTCTAGGATAGAGTCTTTCTCCTCATCTCTTCTGCCTCCTATCTAGCATATATCCAACATTACTGACGATCCAGGGCTGGAGGTCGCGTACTCTACCATCTGGCCAATCACTGCCAAACCAGTCTTCCCTGACCTCTCCATCATGCCAGCTCCTACACCACATTCAAGGAAAAGCTCAAAAGTTTTTGTTTTCAAGCAGCTCAACAGTCTTCCTCCTTTGCGCTGATAGATAGTAAATTTGACGACCAATGTGAGAGTTAAATGTCATCAATGCTTTCCTGAAAACAAAGAACAAATGAATGAATTAGTGTGTACATTAATGAAGTAATGAATTAATCAATTCATGGCTAATGCATAGTTGATGGAGTTTATCACAGAACACTAATGGGAAACTGTGTATAATAGTGTGGAGAAGATAAGTCACATTAGCAGGGGTAATGATTCTGGGAAAGTTTGGATCATGTTTGAGAGTAGTGATGGTGAGTGTTAGAGGGGTTACAAAATACACTGTAGGCAGTTAGAAAAGTCGTAGCAACTGTGCCACCGTATCAACTAGCATGGTTGTTTCAGCATGTGAGACTCCCAACTCTTGCTGCATTGAGCCCATCATCATGGCCCCATTGTCCAAGTTGGTCATGGTGGGAATTTGCAGAACAGTGCTGCAGCGAATAAGAACTGGAATAAGGAAGAAACACTCAGGCATGTGGTTCTCTGTTGCAACTAATACAACACTATGGGCCCGATTACGATGTTGAGCGGACTGCCACCGATGGCCTGTAAGTGGTGATCCATCCGACATCTGGTGCCATGGTCCAACTTCCGCATTATGATGCGGGCGGTGGGAGGCAGTGGGTGGAGGGACCGACAGACGCTTCCACCGGGCCCAAGTAGCCCATTGGAACGTTGGTCAGAGCGTACCCTATAATAGGGATTATGATATTCCTTTCCAAATGCCTTTCTATGGTGGTCCAACTACTATGTAAAGGCTGTCTGAAAGGGACTTTGGGGGCCCCTAGCAGGCCCTCGTTCCCCTTGGGCCTCTGCCATGGGTCCCAGGGGGCACCTGTGATACCCCCTGAAACATCCCTGCACCCTGTGTCAGGCAGGTGCCTGGCACATGATTCATTCATTACTTTTTGCATTGAGGCTTGTTCCGTGGCCCTTTTCTGCGAGCAGCACAAGCCTCAACCAAAAAGGTGGTCGGATCATAATTTGGAGGTTGGGATCGCAACCTACCTGTCGGGCGGTCCCAATCCTGACAGGCATCGTAATGAGGGCCTATGTGTTAATTTACAACTGACAAACAGAGCCATATTATGGTATTTTTAAGCCAGAAAGCAACATAGCTGTAAAACTAGTTAGCTCTGCTGCTCTGGGCGTGTGTGAGCCCAACCTAATTGGCACTTCAAATGCTAACTGAACTTTTTTATCATTTAGTTATGTTTTTGGGGAGAGGCTAAATCCGTATACATGACTGGAGTGTTATTTGGTACATCACAGTCTCAATATAGTCTATGTGGGTGCCCGCTTGTGCACCTGCTGCAGCATGATCTTGGGCAGTGACCACACCACAGAGGTGATGTGGCATCTACAACACCTGTCATTATTCAGTATTAATTTAACTAAATTTGGCCTTCTCCCCATTCCCAGTGCTAAGAAATATGTGCAGGTTGTTTGAGATAAATTCAGATTTATTGGATGAACTCATGTAATACTAGCAACAAACACCCCCTTCAGAACTATCCAGATTTTAAACTATTACTATCGCTCTATAACTTTTTTCATGTTTGCTACAATGTTCATTTGCAAACTGGGTATTAGGAGATGTGCAAAACCTTTACGTCAAATTGGTCAAATGTACTAGTGCTGACACAACTTCTCAGTTTCAAATGTGAAGAGGGTTAAGTTACAAACGCGACTATTCAGAAGTGCAAAGATTTTGTTGGTGAGCTTTTAATGTTTTGGTTCTGCTTAGCCGGGGTAATTATATCCTTATACTTCTTTTACATGGAATTTGCCTCCTGATTACACTTATTGAAATTGTCTGTATCAGCTCATTTCAGATCATTTCTAGCAGATAAAAGGTTATGAGCTCCACGACTTGCACTTTTCCATGCAGGCCTCTTTCTCTTTAACACATGATAATAAGCACATGCCACTCAATGCAAACTTATTTTGAGCACTCTGCTCATTATCTCCACAATTCTTTGTGCATAGACTCTTGCAGCTCTGATACACTGTATTTCCATTTTCTGCCAGCTGAAAATCAAATGCGTCTGAAAATCACTTTCATCTTCACTGACACCCAAACTACAGCTAGGAATGTTGCTGCACTTAAAGAGATGAGAGTCAACGGGCCTTGTGTCAAGTGCCCGTCAGAGGAAGCAGAGTGGGGGCATGAACTGCCAAGTGTCAGATAGGAATTCAACACTTGTTCACAAGCTTTGGAATGATGACTTCATGCAAAGGGAGGGAAGAGTGACAGAACCACAATACATGGTATCATTTACCAATATGATCAGCTAAAATCAGCTATCAACATTTTCATTCGGCGAATGGCATTCTCCCCCACCACTGTTAAATACTCTACAAGTTTGGGAGGAAGAGATAATGAAACTTGACCATTCTAGGTTAGTTTGTGAATTTCTAGGCAGGGAATTTCAAGTATGCTTAGATGGGCAAATCAACACAGGATTGTGATTTGGCGCTTCAGGGCCAACTTGATTTACCTATTTCTTTCCATACACAGAAAGTTAAAAAGCACAACATCCCAAGTTTTTTTCAAATTAAACTTTAGGTGCAACTGAGCAGAAATGTGCATGTGCATATTTACATTCGCATTAATTAAAGGGAATACCACATATGTGCAAACAAGCACAAAAGCACACAATTGCAAACAAGGCACAAAAATTAATCTTAATATTTCAGGTAAACCTAAAATGGCAAAATTACAGTCACTCTGCAAAAGAACTGTCAGTCTGAGCACACTCGTTTTAATTCAGTAGTTTGACTTCTGAAATGGTGTTTACACTGTCTCACCTAAATGTATCAAGTGTAAAAAAATCAGATGGTAAGGCTGTTGCTTCCTGTAAAGAATCCTGTCCCCATCAAGCCTGCCTTGCAATCACTTCCACTGAGCAATCCTGGAAACAAAGGATTAAATTTAAACATTTTGAACAAATGGCAAGATTTACTTGATGTAGCTAGCTTGAACATTGGGGCAGATTTACAAGCCCCTTGAGCAACTTTTATGTCACTTTTGACATGGGAAAAGTGACGCAAAAGTTGCCCAAGGGGCTTGTAAATCTGCCCCATAGACTGCAAGAGCATGTCTTGCATTCAAAAGTCACAAGAGATACTGGTACTTTGACTAATTTTAGGGGACAATGTGCCCTTAAAGACATTTTCTGCTCAAATCAGTATCTTGCATGGAAAAATGGGTGACTTTTCTTATAACTGAAATTTGGGGTCGTAATCAAAATTTAGCAGGGTCCAATGAACCTGAAGGAGTGTGTCCTTCTGTAACACAGCAACAACGGGCAGTCATTTCACAGGCCATACTTCAGCAGACCTTCAAACTACAACCCGAGGATGCAGTCCCCTAAGAGTACACTTGACTTCTCTATGAAATAGTGTCAACTCATCCATGCGAACACAGCCACCTTATCTTCTCTTCGGGTAACTGTTGAAGCCAAAGTATTCAAATAACTTACAATTCAGGTCTTGGATTTAAAGAAACAACAACTGATTTAATCCAGAGGGTCAAACTGTTTAGAGCAACCAATAAAATGTTCTCTATCCCATGACAAGCTTTTCACATCAACTACACAGCATCCAGGACAGTGGCAAGAGCTATGTTGTAACCAGAGGTATCCAAGGACATTATGCAGAGGTGATATAACAAAGTGCCTTGATGTGTCTGCAAGTTGACATGCTTTGATGCTAAAATGTACAGTCAGCAGACAAATAAATGTATCTATGTTCGGAGCATGCACCTTTGTCTATGCACCAAAAAAGTTGTTATTCAAACTGAGTCCTAAGCTGTTACATTGCCTCAAAGCATGACATAATCGATCAGAAAGGACTGCAATATTGTAATGCAATTTAATGCCAGGAAAATACCAAGCAACATGTTTAAAGTTCCATCAAGCCCTGTTAAATGCAGATAAGGAGGTCTGCTGTTTTTTCAAGTTTCCCCCTCTTGGAACAGAAGACAAACATAACTCACTTCTGGCAGGCACTTTTCCATTATTCTCAGACAATTTTTTTTACTGGAACCAGGTAATTAAGCAATGACATTTGCACTGAAAATAAGTGCATGTGTGTGAACCACTTACCACAAAAGTGAGGTATAACTTCTTGTGGGCTAGATTCCTATTATTCCTCCTAGAGGCAAAAAGAGAGCGCTAGGTATTTAACAAAGTCTTAATCTGACTTTATAAGTCTACATTAACGTAAAAGAGATGGTAAAGTGTGGTACCTTTTTAGTAACTGTAAGAAAGTGAATTATTAATTGGTTTGAATGATAGCAAACCACAAGGAATAAAGGAACTAGCCTGTCAGGTCCATGCAAACGTTTTAATAATTTAAAGCTAAACTAAGTCTGTGGCAGCTATGGCACAGGCTTAATTTAGAGAAAAATGTGTTCAGCATTTAGAAGCACCAAAACAGTTAAAAAGTCAAACACATAACAAAATAAAAGTGGCACTCTAATTTATAAAAATAGAGAACTGCAATAAACAAAATGGCAAAAAAGTAGGAAAAATCCAACAAGGGGAACTGGAGATAAGAACCTTTAAAGGTATAAGAAAAGAGAGCAACTAGGAAAAGTTAAAAGTTCAAATTTGCACAATTAATTAAAATCATAGCAGACATTACAATATAAAAAAGTCAAGGATACTAAGAGACTGTATCATGGCAATTATAAAAGATACCACAAACAAGAAAAAGTACGCATTATCACATTATTAATAATATAAAAAATAGTAACGGAACCCCCCATTCCTACTAGCAGCAGCAAGAGATTGCAGGGTGACTAAAATAAGTGCAAGTGTGAAACAGGGCCTACAGAAGAGCAAGGACCCTCATCCTAATATACTAAAGTTAAAGGGCTAGAAGTGCCAGTCCCAATTAAGAACAGAGCCACCTGGACCATCACGAAGGAGAACTTGCCCAACATTGTATTATGAGCTTTGCTATCAAGGTGTAACATTTGTAAGCATTGGCAACGCAATTGTCAAGAATCTTGCAGTTAATTGGCACGAGTCACCTTTCAGGCATTCAATTACAGCTGTAGGGCAGGCCCTGGTGCTCACCTGCCTGAAAATAATATCGTCTATGTGAGAATCAAAAAGGCCACAGACATAAGACATGTGAAAGTGTCTCCTGTTTAAAGCCTCAGCCTCAAAACGTCTGAGGTGCCAGTAAAGCGGCCGCACTTATATGTTTTGAGTGGTATTAAGCAGAATCTTCATCGATTGCATTAGTTGAGACTTTATTGTAAAGTTTATAGAAAGTGATGGGTACAAAGGAAGAGTTACTGGTTAATATAAAACAATTTTGAGGTCAGTGTGCTTCTTGGTATTAATGAATCACAGGTCCCCATGGACTGATAAGAACCTCGCTTTCTTCATCATTAATTTTGACAGACTTTTCAGGGACAAAGCAGGCTTCAAGAGGGCTCTAGCAACCAGATGGGCTGTGGCTACCTGGATAAGCTTGTAGGTGTCAGATTTTGGATCCTGTATAATGTCTCACAAGAGTTTTTTTTAGCGATCCCTGCTCAGCTATTGCAAGCTTGAAGCACATAGATAAAAAACTGGCGTGCATTGCCAGTTTAAACTCCAAAATGATCTGTGCTTGTGCAGAACATGCAGGTAGCTTGAATAAGTGCCTGTAGCATTGGCATTGAGCCCGGTCAAGCCTGCTGGTGAAATGACTTGAATAAACAAATGCTCCGCAGGCCAATATGGAGTGTAGTTTTCTTTCAATAACTTTGCGGATTGCTAGCAGGTCCGGGCCAGACAGATTTTGAAGTAGGTGCTGGAAAGCAAAGGTAAGGGCCTTGACTGATGTTGCTAGAGCCTCGATATGCGGAGTTGGAACGCCACGTTCATTAATCCAAACTCCTAGGTACTTGATGGCAGGGGCTCTGACAATCTTCTTAGCATTTATATACCAAGTTCCTTTTATTTTCTTGTCACCCTACATTAAGATAGTTTTGTATGTATTGATACTGAGTTAGTTTATCTCGCAGCACTCAATCAGAGATGTTATGGCTCTTTGAAGACCAATCGCGATTTGATCCAGAAGTATTGTATCTTTATATTGTAGCATGTGCATCCTCTTCCCTTCAGTCTCAGTGGAAAGCAGTATGCTCTGCCGAGTTGGTCTTTCAGACCTGCAAGATACATATTAAAAAGCAAAGGAGCTAAAATACAGACGTGCTTAAGGCCCCAGGTGGTATATCTCTTGGATGGAAAGGCCCATTTGCTACTCATTTGTACTTTGACCCATTATTTGTATGGAGACTCCTGATTGCATCCAGTAGACTTGGTGGAATCCACATTGCATCCAGTTTAGCCCAAAGCCGGTGTCTATCTACCTTGTTGCAAGCTGTTGCAAAATCAATAGTCTCAATATTGATTAGGATTGACATACATAGTAAATTGAACTCCATACCCCGCCCCTTTTGAAATCAAGTTTTTGTGACAGGAATTATTGCATTATGTTGTGCCCAAGCCTTGTGGGAGATTTTTACCATACCATTTCCTGTCCACATCCAAAAGAGCAATGAGTTGAAAGTTTTCAGGCCTATCCCATGCACTATTCTTATGTATTGGGACTAGGAGGCATCCACGCCAACTCTCGGGCACCAGTGCATTCTGTATGCAGTTGTTAAACAGAGTAGTCAAATAGGTGGTCCATTTATCGATTGCTACCTTAAAAATGCTTGCAGGGAGGCCATTGGGACCAGGAACAGCTGCAGTGTGGATTGATGCTAAAGCTTCCCTGGACATTCCATCCGTGATTTAAGTCGAAAGACTGTCACATGGTTAGGATAGGCCTGGGTAAAAAACCCACCATTTTATATGCTCATGGTTCTTAAGTTGCCTTCTTCCTTACTCTATGGTATTTGAAATACATTTGCTTGCATGTCTGTGCAGGATAATATGCTCTGAAACAGCATTGCTTACATTTTAACTTCATAGGCACACTATCCCAACAACTTGAACATTCCATACAAGGGATAAAATCTACTGCGCATATGTTGTTGCTTATTGCTGTCCGGTAGGTGACAAGGCTATCACAAAAGGATTAACAATAGCGACCTATGATATGCAGACAGTAAAAAGAAAAGCATCCCCAGACACTTGCTCACAGGAGATAGGTGCATTGCTTAAGGTACTGACTTTGGAACATCAACACCAAGGGCTAAATCTCAATGCACATTTGACTGGTGGTATTTATAACCGTGGTGGTAGACTAAGCTAATTCTTGGTGTGAGCACCTCTTACTGTCATGTTATGAAAGCAGGAATTCTGAAGGTGGTATTGTGTGACAAGAATATTTGTGCATATTTTGTGGCATTTGTTTGTGGAGGTGAATTGCCCTTTTTTGTCCTGCAGTCTTTTTGTGTTGCATTACTATAATGTGATGTTGGTTTGCTGTACTGTGGTTCTTATGTTGCATTCTGTTTAAACTGTTTGTTGTGTTGTGCCCTGTTATATTTTGTGCTGTTATGTTACTTTATGTTACTGTGTTATGTTGTCTTTTTTACTTTAAAGATGTCTCCAGATGTTGCTACACTTCTAGCCAAAAGCAGCACATGCATTTAAGGATCCTCTGACAAGGAATAATTTGCCACAGCTTTTCTACTACTTAAGACATGAGGGAGCCCAAAATAGTGGCAGAGCAATAACACAAATTAGCACTTTCACCGATCACTTTATGTGAAAGGGCTGGTTGCTTCTAATATTATGTTGAGTAGTTAATCAAAGTATATTTATGGTTCTGAGCATGTCAATTTGGCTATGATTCACAAAACAACATATAAATATTTAACTGTGAGCTCTCCTTAAAATTTGTGTAATTCAGATTTTACAAAATCCAACGAATTTATGGGAAGACTTTGCTACTCTTAGTTCTCCAGCTCAGGTGCCCAATGTACTAATTGCTGGTCACAAACATACAGTTGCAATTTATGACCAGCATTTTTGCGACCAATAAAGAATGTAACTGCACAACCTATGTAGGAATAGCTAGGCTCTCGAAATTCCAATATGGAGTGGGTCACAATCTGACCTATATCATGAATATTAATGAGGTAGTTTACTAATTGCAACTCATTGCAATTAGTGGTCATTACTGGGATGGTGACCGCCATGTCTGTGATCACTGTTCAACAAAGTATTTTTTTAATGCAGTCCATTTTCATTAAAGGATATTGAGTCATGAACCACTGTTCATTTTATAGCAAGCCTTTTTTATTTTATGCACATACATTACCACCACAGCTCTGGGGTCTGTAAAATTTCAATGTTCTGCAACCACATTTTTGGCGTGAAATCTTGCGCTCTCATACTGAATCAGTATTTGGAAGGTCCAACTACAACATGCCTCTTCCAAATAGCGATTCGGTATGGAGTCATGACAAATATTTCCAGACTACAGACAGATTAGTACATTGGAAAATATTTTTGAGTTTGTAAGCATCAAATTGTTTAGTTACCAACTGTAAAAATATTTAGTACATATGGGACTTAATGGGCAATCTATGGTTATGGCAGAAAAGTGCATGTGCGCATTTCACTATTTTTCTTTTTTGTATCTCCACATGAAAACCATTTTTTTAATTCTGAGAAAAGTCTTCTGATAACCTTCTTAAAATGTTGGAATCTTCAGCATTCTGTGACATTTCAGTTATATATGCAAGTTGGATGTAAAGTGGCAGTGGGAATGTGTGTGGATACTCACATGGTTATGACATTGTGGACTAATCACATTATTAATGATCTCTCTCAATTTGATCCTTTCGGAACACTCGTGTTCACATATAGCAGGGGAATGTGCTTTTATTATGGTTGCTTACTGTTTGTATGTGTGATTTAGGTTTAGAAATTCCTCAAATCCTGCATTTTCGAAGCAGGATATGGGAATTGGTTGCTAAATCAAACATTTTCTGGACATAAATATTAAACAGCATTTAATGCACTGTAAAAAAAGGGCTTCTGATGTCAATGTGTCTCAAACATACAAATACATATTTAAAGATAAAAATGTAAATAAAAGCTATGCATGTTCTTGTCTATTACTTTCTAACTGATTAAAGCTCGATTTCTGTGACTCATTCTCACCTTGGACCTCACACATCATGTTCATGATGGTCCTCATAGGAATACAATGGTTCTCTGTAACTGAAACTGATGTTCCTTCAAGC
Source organism: Triturus cristatus (assembly GCF_964204655.1). Classification (NCBI taxonomy): domain Eukaryota; kingdom Metazoa; phylum Chordata; class Amphibia; order Caudata; family Salamandridae; genus Triturus; species Triturus cristatus. The sequence continues at coordinate 969,603,015 of NC_140587.1, forward strand.
AAGATTTGCACATTTATGAAATACTTTAAAAAAACAACTGTGAACTACAGATTTATGGCAAACTGCTCAGACCACTGAGTATTCCTATGAGGAAACTCACATTTGGAGACCATTTACTTAGCACTCATTAAATTGGTTAAGACTTTGGAGTAATCATGGATGATGCTCTCTCTTTCACAGAATATATTAATGCAACCACATCTGTGTGTTTTCAAGAAGAAGTCTTCTTTTTTGGGATGACACCACTGTCACCAACCTTAGGGACACAGGCAGAGGCCGATACGCAATCTCTGTCCAGTGCTACATACAGCATTAACACGCAGCATCAACAGGCACCAAAATTTCACCCCGGACCAACGATAGATAGACCCCCTCCAACATATCAATCCTCACTAGTACCCGATAATCAAGTCCAACCTGGAAATATAACGGGTAGCAGCCACTCGAATTTAGAAGCGGTGGAGGTCGTACTTACACCAAGATACTACGCCAAAGGCAACTATGATACTCTGAACACAGGCAACATTCTGCGTCTATTCACTCATATACGATCATTGGAGCACATAAGGACGGCAGATGCTGCCTGGGTAAAATTTTAAAGCTTGCCAGGGGATTCCCACGACGAATCCACAGTGGTTCGGCTATACCAGCAGTTACACCAAATGGCAATGCTGCGCGAAGCCAATGAACTGGCGGACTGGGGCAATGAGATTAAGCACTTACCTCAAGATAGATATCCTTATGTTTTAGACATCAAACCCTCAGATTCATTAACCTATTCCATCCTAAAATGCTCTGATGGCATTCACCCAGGCAACAGTCCCTGTAGTATAATCTCTCAACATGAACTCTTGAGGATCATCTGCTCCACAAATCAAAGAAGAGTCTTCTCTAGCAAACAGGACACCAATAACCAACTCGGACATCAGGCCCAGCGTGGCCACCACTCGGCTCAACGGCATTTCTAAGCCCCTCAGAGGCAATACAGACTACACACTGAACGAGCAAAATAACCACCTAACGATTATCTCTTGGAACGTGGCTGGCCTGCAGAAACTAGTGAAGAAAGAATCTGCTCTAGAGTACCTTCAAAGCAGTGATATAATTTGCTTCCAGGAGACATGGGCAACGTTTACTACAACTCTCTCTGGGTACTTCAAAATCCATGTCTCGGCTTCAAGACGTAATATTTTTGGGCAGCCAATGGGTGGCCTCTCTGTATACATCAAGCACTCCCAAAGGTTGGAAGCCATAACACTTACACCACTACCACCTGGATTTCAAGCACTACTTATCAATGGAATAAAAAATCACCATAAACCGCTTCGAATACTATTATTAAACTGCTATGTTAACCCATCTCTGCACCAGAGAAACTAAGCACTCGATGATCAGGCTGCCATCATTGGAGATCTTCTCATTAAATACTCCTACCACAATCCACTTATAGTTGCGGATTTTAATAATAGATCGCTTGACAAGACAGTAAAGGACCACAAACAATCTAAAGAGGTCGCTGTACTGCAAGCTTTATTTTTCCTGCTCTATATTATCCGCTCATGACCTTAAGAAAGCAAAAGTTCAGACATGGGCCCCGCTCCCAACATATAGGAACATCTCCACAATTGACTATCTATTCATTGGCAGTACACTAGCTTTACAGCTGAATGACTTCGATATAGATAAAAGAGTAGAGAGCGACCACAGGCCCCTTAGAGCATCCTTCAGTCTTTCCACTGCTCTATCCTGCAAGTATACACCTGCAGGTGAACCCACGGGGAAGAATGCGATAAAGTCCAGCGCAGGATAAAATGGACCATTAATCGCGGCACTAAACTGACCATATGGACAACTAAAAATGAATAATTAAAAACTTCATTCGGCCCGCAGGCCCTGCTAGATTACTGGCCCACCCTCCTCACGGACCTGCATCTGGCGCTAAGTGGAATATCAGATGCTCGTCAAAAGCAGGTGCTAAACCAGCTAAACCGGTACCTGAATAAGGAAACGCTGGAAAGCAAATGGAAGCTTCAAAAGGCCCCAAAAGCAAAACAAAGAGGGGACAAAGCATTGCAGGGTGCTGCTAACGGATCTCTAAGAGCTGTCTGTAAGAAATACGCATGGGAGAAACGTACTAAATGAATAGAGGACGCTTGTCTAATTTATTTTATTTATTTATTTTGAAGGTTTTATATAGCGCTGGCTAGACCCAGAGGTATCAGAGCGCTTTACAAGATAAGGATAGTATAAGGCACATAGGGTACAAAGCATAAGAAAGGTAGTGCAACACAAATTTACAAAGTACAGACAACATGAGCATTATACAAAACCAGATAAATAAACAGGGGCAGCAGCTATACATTTAAGTAATTAGGTAAATGGTGAAACAGGAGAACAGGGTATAAAATTACTGAACAAATATTGTGTGATAGATAAGAAATCAGGAGTAGGACAGAGGTTAGGAACCCCAATAATAATTGAGGAGGTGGGTTTTGAGGTCTTTTTTGAAACTAGAATAGGAGGGATTACAGCGCAGGTTTTTGGAAGGGCATTCCAGATAATAGGGACATTGCCAGAGAAGGAGCGAGATTGTGTAGCTTTCTTTTTATGCAGAGGTGGGATTAGGAGTAGGGTGTTGGTGCTTCTCAGAGGTCGAGTGGAGCCCGCAGTGTGGAGTTTCTTTGAGTGGAGGACTTTATGGGTAATGCAGGTGGTTTTGTAGGCAGATCTGCCTTCGATAGGGAGCCATTTAAGAGATTTGAGAGCCAGGGATATATGATGGAAGCGTTTGCAGTCTGTGATGAGCCTTGCAGCAAGGTTGAGCACAGCTTTGATTGGAGCTAGGTGTACTTTGGGGATTCCATTAAGGATGGCATTACCATAATCAATACGTGACAGAACAAGCGGCTGAACTACGAGTTTGAAATCATCGGTGGGTATGAATGGTTTAATTTTCTTGAGGTGACGGAGAGTTAAGAGGGCTCCTTTGGCATTGTTTTTGATGTGAACATTAAGGGTTAGGGTGTTGCCGTTAGTGATGCCAAGAGATTTGACGGAGTTGGACAGGGTAAGTGAGCAATTGAGTGCATTGAGGTCAGGGATCCATGATTGAACGGGTAGAGGGTTATTTTTGGGGGAGAAGAGAATGATTTCGGTTGTGTTAGAGTTGAGTTTGAGATGATTGGAATGGAACCAGGTTTGGATCTTGGTAAGGGAGTTGTTCAGGTGTAAGATGTCAGCATGAGTTTTAATCTTGTAATAGATTTGGGCGTCATCGGCGTAGAGGTGGTAGTTTATGCCTGCTTGGTTAAGAATGAGGGTGAGGGGTTCCATAAAGAGGTTAAAGAGGGAGGGAGAGAGAATAGATCCTTGGGGGACTCCAAGGGAGACAGGAGTGGGGGTAGAGAGACAGTTTTAAATTTTGATTTGCTGAGTACGGTGTTGTAGATAAGAGATGAACCATTTGTAGGCGGTGCCATTAAAGCCGAAATGGTTCCTAAGCACATTAAGTAGGGCTGAATGGTTGACTGTATCGAATGCTGCGGAGAGATCAAGAAGGATAAGAAGGCAGGTCTCGCCATTGTCAAGTGATTGCTGGGTGTCATCTATGACATGGAGCATTGCCGTTTCGGTGCTGCAGCCAGATTGAAAGGGATCGAGAAGGTTGAAATTTTCTATGTGTTTGTCTAGTTGTAGTAGGACACATTTTTCAAGTACCTTTGAGAGAAGGGGGAGGTTAGTGATGGGGCGGAGATTATTTAGGTCATTGGGGTCAGCATTGGGGTTTTTGATTGTGGGCGAGATTTGACCAAGCTGAAGGGAGGAGGGGACACAGCCCGTGGAGAGAGAGGTGTTGATGATTTTGGTCCAGAATGGGGTGATGATGTGCTTAAGGGCAGGGACAAGGTTGGAGGGTATTGGGTCTTTTGTGTGGGAGGACGGTTTTAGATTGCCAATTATATTGAGGACTTCAAGCTCAGTGACGGGGAGAAAGTTGAGCAAGGAGGCATTGTTCTTAAGTTGAGATTTAGGGGAGTTGGTTACTGGAGATGTGGATGGTGAGAGGCCTGTGGAGAGGTTGGGGGGGTATGGAAATGGGTGGGTGAGGAGGCTCGCTGGGGAGTGGTAGGATAGAGGGTAGAGGAGAGTATGTGTCGTCTGGAAGGGAGGATGTGGAGTAGGTATTAGAGGTGAGGACAGGATTGGATTGGGAGTTGGAGGATAGTTGTGTGGGAAGTAAGGATTGATCAATTTTGGCAATTTTTTCCGAGAAGAAGTGGGCAATTTCTTCACATCTGTCTGATGAGGCTGTCATATTTGGAGGTGCGGGGGAAGTTTGGTTTCGGATGATTTTGAAGAGTTCCCTGGGTCTGTTTTTGGCACGGTCAAGTTGAGTGCGGAAGAAGGATCCTTTTTCCTTGAGGATGTGTTTTTTGTAAGTGGATCTGGCATGTCTGAGAAGTGTAAGATGAGATGGTGAGGGATGGTGTCTCCAGGTTCTATCCGACAGTCTGAGTGCCCGTCTCTCATTATTTATGTCTGTATTAAACCAAGAGTTTGAGGGGGTGTTTCTTTGGTTTTTGAGTTTAGGCGGTGCTAGTTGGTCAAGAATATCTGTAACAGTATTGTTAAATAGTTCAGTGAGCTCATTTACATTTTGGGAGGGGGAATGAGAAGAAGTTGAGCTTGGAGTTTCGATTGTAGAACTCCTGGGGGGATGCCTTTTAGGTTTCTGGTCAATTTCTTAGGTGTGGTAGTTTTAGGGGCAGGTAGGTTTGCTGAGGTAGCAATGGTGAAGAGTATAAGGTGATGGTCGGACCAGTCAGTGGGGAGGATATTGGTAACGGAAGTCAGATCATCGTTGGACAGAATGACGTCAAGTATGGATCCTTTAGTGTGAGTTGGAGATTGGCAGAGTTGTTTGAGTTCATTGATTTCAAGAAGTGTAGTGAGGAGGGAGATGGTGGGGTCATTGGTATCATTCCAATGGAGGTTAAGATCCCCAAGAAAGAGATTTTTGGAGTTGGATAATGCTGATTGCGCCAGTAGATCAGATAAGTCCTCAATGAAGGGCTGTGGTGGTCCCGGGGGGCAATAGATGTTGTGTAGACGAATTGGGTGGGAGTTTTGAGTTAACAGTTCTGCTTCCAGGTATTTGCATGAGGCGTAGCCTGGGTTAGTGATAAGGGATATCTGAAGTTCCTTTTTGAAGATAATGGCTAGCCCTCCCCCAACTCTGTTAGGTCTGTCTTTTCTAAGAATAGAGTATCCCGGGGGGGAGAGAAGGTCAAGTATGCTCGTTGAGTGGTCATTTAGCCAGGTTTCATTGAGGAATGCAATATCAATGGATTCAATCAGGATGGTTTCCAAGATTTCCGTGGCGTGTAGAACCGCGGAGCGACAGTTAACTAGCATGCATTTCAGTGGTGTGGGGTTGGGTATGGAGGGTGGGCAAGAGTGGATCAGCGAAAGTTGAGGTGATGGTCTGGGGGAAGCGGGGGAGGAGGGGGTTCTATTTGTCCCTATGATAGCAGGGATGGAGGCATAAGGGAGTGGAGGGCTGGTGGTTGGCAGATTAGTAAGATAGGAGTTACATAGGTGGGCGAGGTCGGACGGGGAGAGATGGTTCGAGGTGCAGAGAGGTCTATGCTTACGGCATCGGAGAGGGAGTGATCTCCAAAGGTTGTGTTTGTTACTGGGGATGTTTGAGGGAGGGAGGATGGTGGTTTTATGGTGAGGGAGGGTTCTGGTGCTGTGGACAAAGAAGTCTTTTCTGAGTTGGGCAAATTCCGTAGTTAAATTAGATAGGTTACATTCAATGTTGTGTAGGATCTGGGCAATTGAGGAGAGGGGAGTTATCGGGAGTGCGTGTGTTGGACCCGGCCTCGTGGCGTGGTCCTTAACCCCCTGGATTGTGCCCGTTCCCCGCCCCGGCCTTCACGGGCTACCCGTCTGAACTGCACCAAGACCCTTCACCCGGAGCTGCACGTGGTTGCATACTCCTCGTGGCTCCGCCATCTTGTTGGCATACACGTCACCCCGTGCACCAGCCGGCGCGACCCCGCTCAACCCGGCCTCGACCCCAGCGAAGCCCCGCCATCGAGGCACCACGAACTAGCCAGGGGGTGCCGCAGGAACCATTCATCGCCCCCGGCGGAGGACAGTATCGATGGGACCCCCAACTGTCCTCCCCTCTCGAGGTGTGATCGCCCGGCAACTCCCATGGGCCTGGCGCCTCTCCTGCTGGGCGTCTGGCCACCTCCACCCGGCCACTCCGCCCCCTCGGGCGCATAGGTCCGGACATCAAAGGGCTCCAGACCTATATCTGGGGCGACCCCTCCACAGCTCGGCAGTTGTATCCCGGAGTCGAGAGCCCTGCTGATTGAATCGCGGCTGACCCTACGGAGAAGAACTCTTGTCGGAACCATTACGAGCCCTGCTGACTGCGTCGCGGCTCCTTCTTGTGAACCCTTTCTGAACCACCTGGAACATCGGAGCCCTGCTGACGCTGTCGCGGCCCAACCTCGCTGAAACCTTCCTCGGAGCCCTGCTGACGACGTCGCGGCTCGAGCTGAGTAGAAACCATCTTGAGAGCCCTGCTGATTGAATCGCGGCTCTCCACGAACTGTACGCCGGAGCCCTGCTGACGCCGTCGCGGCTCGACCCCTCCGAGATCCGGAGGTCCTCCAGCTTGAGGATAAGAACTGGGCCCCAGGTACCCTCGTACCGCATTCCTGCCAAAGACTGTCCCGCTACCCCGACCCTTCCAAAGAGACACTGAGACTTTTGGTGGATCCCTTGATCCCTTCATGTAAATATTGACCTCGTAACCTTTTTATTGCTGATAAAGAATTGCTTGTCACAAGACAACCTCCTTGAGTCCGGTGTGGTGGTGTTACTGTGCTAGTACGTGATAGGAGAAGGATCTCTCAGGAGACTTCTCGGCAGCGCTCGGCTACCTTGTGCAGGGAGAGGGCCCCCCCCTTGGTGGTCTCACCGACTCCTCGGGGTCCGCCTTCCAACATTTGGTGGCCAGCGACGGGATCCAAGCCGAACGCAGTACGTACCAGCCAGTACCCACTAGCTACCCATCCAAACGAACAGCATCATGAGCAGCCAGGAAAACAACGCGACAATGGAGTTCCAGCCCGAACGGCTGGAAGAATATACGCACAAAGAATTAAAACAGTTCTGCAAAGACAAAGGCATTGCAACCACCAGCCGAGGTACCAAAGAGGAGATGCAGAAAGCTCTGAGGACATGGCTGGAGGCCAGGGCAGGCCCCTCCCAGGAAGAAGGGCCCTTGCCCCTGACTGAGACCACAGCAACCGCACTAACTCCGGCAACCGGAGGAAGAAAGAGCCTAGAAACCGGCCTCTCCGAAGAAGAAATACGAGAGCGGGAAAAGGTCCGGAGCCACGAGCTAGAGCTCGCCCGACTGCGGCTGGACGGCGAACTCCAGCTGGCAGAAAAGAAACTGGCCCTAGAGCAGCTACGCCTTCAAGAAGAGATAGAGGAGAAGAGACGACACCGGGAGTTGGAGGAAAAGAAACTAACTCTTGAGCACGAGCGCAGTCTCAAGGAACTCGAGATCAAGGCCAAGAATGGAGGGACCGACACCCCCGGTACTAGAGACACTCTACCGCCTTCCGAGGCCAAGGTACATATCCCGAAAGAGGTCGTCAAGGAGTATTACAAGAATGACGACATCCAACAATGGTTCAAGGCCTACGAGGTGGCCATGGCCTCTCATCGGGTGCCCCGAAAAGACTGGGGCGCGGGCCTGTGGGGGCGGTTCCTGAGTGAAGGGCGGGACACGCTGCTCCAGCTACCGGAGGAGGTGATGACCTCCTACGATCACAGGAAGGAGGCCCTGCTCACCCGCTACGGGCTAACAGCGGAAATGTACCGCCAGCGGTTCAGAGACTGCAAGAAAATCCCGGGTACCACATGGGTGGAATATGTGGACTTTTTCAGTCGGGCCCTAGAAGGGTGGATCAAAGGGAGCAAAGTAACCACCTACGGGCAGCTGGTCGACCTCATCGTGTGGGAACACCTTTCCAACAATTGCTTCGTGGAACTGAGACAGCACCTCCTCGACAGCAAAAAGGCCGATCGATGGGTCAACTCCCGGGTCCCCCGGTAACTCAATGGGGGAGTACCAGAGGAACCCCAACGGACCCCCCCGCCAGCGCGGTGGGGGGGGAGGGCCGAACAGGAACCGAGACCCTCCCGCCGGGGCCCCCAGGAGTCCCCCTCGAGGGCCACCGCAGCCACATCTCTCCCCGAGCCTAGCCCGAAGGGTGGGCCCGGCCCGACCCGGACCACGGACACCAGTGACCTGCTACGGCTGCCAACAAACCGGACACTTTGCCAGCGATCCGGCCTGCCCTCTGAACCGAAGAAACGGGGCCGGCGGGCCCCCGCCCCGACAGCTGACAGCCGCCGCCTTGGGGGGAGGAGAAGAGGAAGAGGAGGCCCGCGACCGAGAGGACACTGAGTGGGAGCCGGCAGCCATGTCCCTGGTCTGCCTGGGTAGCCGAGAGATGGTACCCTGCACCCCCATCCCAACCAACACTCAGAAGTACCGGCAGCAGGTCACGGTCAATGGACAACGGGCCGAAGCCCTTCGTGACACAGGCGCCAGTATCACCGCTGTCCGCTGCCACCTGGTGACCCCGGAACAGATTCTACCGAATGTGCTGTGCCCCGTACGGACGGCCGACAACAGTGAAAGCCTATGCCAGATGGCCCTGGTCCCCTTCGAGTGGGGAGGGGTGACGGGCCTGCTGAAGGTGACAGTGCGCGACGACGCCCCGGTCGACTGCCTCCTGGGGAACGACTTGGAAAGTTCCCCCTGGGCTCAAGTAGAGCGACGAGAGCACCTCCGAATGTTGGGACTGGCTGATTGGGCCTGCGCCATCACCCGGTCCATGACCGCCCAGGCCCCCCGCTCATCCTCGACCTCCGGGACCGGCCAACCCGAGGGGCTCACACCCCCCCCCACCAGCAGCGAGGAGGCGGCGGATACCGACCCTGGACCCCGCGAATCCTCCCCCGAAGAGATGGCTTCTCCGAGCGCCCTACCAGAGCTGACACAATGGCGACACGGAGGGGGCCCCACCCGAGAGCAGTTCCAGCAAGAACAACAGTCCTGTCCCTCTCTCGAAGGGGTCCGACAACAGGCGACCGCGCAAGCCAACGGTGACCAGACCGGCACCCACTGGATCTACTGGGCCGAGGGCCTGTTGTACAGTGAACAGAAAGTAGCAGAACTCGGGGCCAGCCGCGTGTTGGTGGTCCCCCTCCGCTTCCGGGAGTTCCTTCTCAACCTGGCCCATGATGTGCCTCTCGCCGGACACTTGGGGCAAGACAAAACGTACAGTCGTCTGGTGACCCACTTCTACTGGCCCCGGATGCGGAGAGATGTGGACAACCACTGCCGGTCCTGCCAGACCTGCCAAGCCAGCGGAAAGACGGGGGGTCGGGTCAAGGCCCCCCTCCAGCCCTTTCCCGCCGTCAGCACCCCATTCGAACGGGTCGGAATCGATATTGTGGGACCCCTGGACCCCCAAACCGCCCTCGGCCACCGCTTCATCCTGGTCCTCGTGGACCACGCCACCAGATACCCGGAGGCGGTCCCGCTAAGAACTATAACGGCCCCTGTGGTAGGCCGGGCCTTGATGGGGATCTTCTCCCGAGTGGGGTTCCCCAGAGAAGTGGTGAGCGACCGCGGCACGAACTTTATCTCCAGGTACATGCGGTCCCTGTGGCAACAGTGCGGAGTCACATACAAGTTCACGACCCCCTATCACCCTCAGGGGAACGGACTGGTTGAGCGGTTCAACCGAACATTAAAAGGGATGATCCAGGGCCTGGAAGAACCCCTCAGGCGGAAATGGGATGTCCTGCTGCCCTGCCTCCTGTTTACCTATCGGGAGGTCCCGCAGAAGTCCCTGGGGTTCAGCCCGTTTGAACTATTGTATGGACACCCGGTCCGCGGACCGCTCAGCCTGGTCAAGGAGGGCTGGGAGATGAAGCCCCGAGGCGCCCCTCCTGACGTCTACCGATACCTCCTGACCACTGTTCCCGCTAATGCGCGCGCCCACGCGCGCGCGCACTTCTCTATCCCCGAGCGCGCAGATCCATGTGTGCAGCGCGCACAGACGGCACTTCCTGCGAGAGAATTCGCGCCGCCGCCGCTTTTAAAAGGCGCGCGGCGCGAAAACGAGCATTTCCATATTGTGGACGACGGCGGCGGCAGCGGAAGTGACCACTTTGCAGTGGAACACTGGGAGCGGAGGTAAGCGTGATGTGACTTAATTGCCCTGATTGCTGTATTCTTTGAGCGGTAGCCCGAGGCTGCGGGGAAGATTCTGTGCCCTTATTTAAGTATTCATGTTAATTGCAGCCCCTTCACGAGCTGCGATTGACATGAATACTTAAATAGAATCAACGCAATCTCCCCCCCCCCCCCCCGCAGCCTCGCTTTACTATCAGGACAATACAGCAAGTTTAAAACTACGGCGTGTGCTTTGTAGGGTAATCGGCCTTGGTTTCAAACTTCCTGTATTGTTCTGATAGTAAAGCGAGGCTGCGGGCAGATTGAGGCTTTTATTTAAGTATCCATGTTAATCGAAGCCCCGTCACGAGCTGCGATTAACATGGATACTTAAACAAAAGGACTCAATCTGCCCGCAGCCTCGCTTTACTATCAGAACAATACAGCAAGTCTGCAAACCAGGCCGATTACCCTACAAAGCACACGCCGTAGTTTTAAACTTGCTGTAGCCTAATACTGCCGGGTCACTTAAGTAGAGGAGTTTAAAGAAGATCCGCTCGATTTCTAGGGCAGCGATGTAAGAAAGGGAATGCACTACCCTCCCCCCCTCTTCGAATGAGGTTTAAGGGAAGGAAAAACTTATTGGAAATAATGTTCTAATTAGCAAAGGAATATCTAATGTCCTAAACCGCAATTCAAAAACAGTTACAGATAGCAACTTTTGATATTCTACATTGCCTCCTATTTTTCAAGAACACAATTTCTCTGGTGGACTAAATGAGGTATTACCTTTTTCAAAATACGTACCAGTCTAGACAGTCTGAAGTTTTTATCTTTTAAGAGAATGTATTAGTTAACTCGCTATAAAAAAAAAATATTGCGGACAGAAGGAAACTAAAAGAGTATACACATATTCGTAATTAAGTTTTGAACACCAGAAGGTGAAGGGTAAACCAAGAACTAGGGAGATATTTGCTGAATATACATATATGTGGGGGATTAAAACCGACAGTCTTTTATTAAGTAAAACAAACTAGCTGTACAGTTAGATAATCCAAATATCTTAATTTAAAAATAAACGTAAAATTTTTTCTTCGGTTTGCAATGAAACTACTAAAACATTGTACTATTTGTTTCCTCATCACATTTCACGTGCACTATCTATATACTCCATGAAGTTTCCTGCATGGGCTTTTCTGCCCCTTAGCATTATATTTTTTGCAGATTTCACAACTGCGCAATTTTAATGGTTTTATTGTCAATGTCCTTTAACAGACGTTTTTAAATATTGAAGCATTAAAAAACGTGGGTTGGTGCAAATGAGGTCATGTTCCAGTCCTCCGTGAAGTGACCTAATCCTCCACGAGCTCACAGACTTTGAAGGCTGGCTCCACAGTACACCATCCAAATTTGGTTTTTATAGCACACACTTTACAGGGGACCAAAAACCTTGTCATGGCAGCTTAATCAGAAAATCTCAAACATTACGCTCAGCCAATCAAATTTATCTGGGTTAACTGGCCCCTATCACAGTTAAAGAAATATCTAATTAGTATAGTATAGCTTTTTAAACGTTAATAACAACTAAGCATGCAGCAAGATCTAGGAGCAAACATGAAGGGGATTTCTTATACAACCCTCAAAAATTAATTCCTCTCAAGGTCTTTGTCCCACTGCTAATCTGCATCCAAGTGTGTTGATAATAAACAAATGTGGATGCGAAAAAGTTGCTGCCAAATTTTGAGCTGATTCAGGTCAAATATTTATAGGAAAGCAAAAATGGCCTTTCCTAAGTCCTAAAGGTCTTAACCATAACTGCAGAGAAACCTCGTCTGTGATATAGATACACGCACTCACACAGAGATAAATAGATCTCGAACGGACACAAACAATGTTAAAGGTGCAGTCCAGAAAGTTAGAAATGAAGCAGATAATTGATAAGTTGTATGGCTGGATTTTCTTTCATTGATAATACCAACCTGTTTGGGTGTACTGCGGCAATGCTAATTTGAGGAGACTGGTAATTTGAAAATTGTATTTGGTCTGAATCTGATGTCCATGTGGACTAATGTTAAAGATGGCTTAAGTGCTTTACCTTTGTTGAGGAAATCAATGACCAGAGAGGAAAGACTGCCTCCGAGTTTCAGTTGCCACTGGGGGCATCTCATCCTGGCTCTTCCACAATTGCGTTTGCAGGCAATAAATCTGCAACATTTAATTGGATTGATAGATCGTAGTTAACCGAAGCCTTTCCTGCTTTAGCTTCTTGAAGTGTACTCTGCATTTTAGGTGCTTGTTCTGGATGGTGACACTCCGCCTTGGGTGGCTTCTGTCCCAGTCCTGGAATGGCTCCTGCAGCGAGGGTGAAGTTCTTGATGGGCCTCTTCTCAAAAAGGCTCCGCTCAAAATCAATATGAAACGTTGGGCGCGTGAGTAAGTGAAGGGATGGCTGGATGAATTAGTGAAAGGGTGAATGGATGAATGAAAGATTGAATAGATGGATAATGAGTGGATGGATGGATTGATGAGTGAGTGAAAGGATGGATAAGAGAAAAGGTAAATAGCTGAATGTATGGGTGGAAGGGTAGCTGGGTGGGTAAAAGGGTGGATGGATGAGTGAAAGGATGGCTGAGTGATGGGTTCAATGGATGGATTCATGAGTAGGTGAGTAGATGGATGGGTGGATGGACGGAAGGATGGCTAAGTGAAAGGGTTGATGGAGAGCGAAAGGGGGGATGGATGGATGACAAAGGGTGGATGGGTGGAAGGATGAGTGACTGGATGGATGAGTGAAATGATAGATGGAAGGATACATGATAGGTTTGCAAATGGTTGAATATGTTTGGATATGGCTGGGCCACATGTCTGTAAAACTTACCTATTGTCATGAAATTTTGTCCTGAATTTTGACCTCCCTATTACAGTAAATGCACTGCTCTCAGGGCAGTCATGGACTAGGGCTGTTTCAAAGTTACTGTTTCACTGTGGCGGCGGCGCCCACCAGCACTTATAAAGAAGGATTAGAGATAACTTTGCAGGAGGGTGCAGTGACTGACTGCACCCCCCTGCAAGCGGATGTCTGGGGATTCCATGGGACCTTCTTACCCCCTCCAGACAGCTTCCATCAGGGGGGATGCTGATAGTTCACCACTTGTTTGTGTTACACAGTTTAGTCTGCCTCCTGACAAGGTTAGCTTTGCGCCTGCGTCCATAATACAGCGCGGCAGTGGATTTATATAGAATTCATGAAGTTTTAGATAGGATGGACTGATCCCATGAGGAGCAGAGTCAAAATAGATTTGCATATGGTTGTGTCCAAACTGGTCTTTACATCTTGGTCTTATCTTGTCACATTTGCAGTGCATTCCAATGTCAAGCTCTCGCTTCAGAGGGGGTTTGGTGTTTACTTTTCTTTCTCTAACTTCAAAGTGAGAGAATGTATGCGGCAATCCTGCTGAGCATCCATGTGAGAGGGTGTAGGATTTGTATTGCACTTTGTGATCTGCATGGTTCACCTGCTTTGCATCAAGCATTTTGACCTCCTCCGCTACTTTATAATGAGTCAAACCTTCCACTAGACATAAAACCGATCTCTCTGCAGCTGGTCCATCAATCTCCAGAGTTATCCGGCCAAAGTGAAGCGGAGTAGCCAGTATTGATCCCAAGTTTTCTGGTACCACATTGTTCAGCCACTAAATGTACATACTACTCCAAGTCCACCGTAACCCCTCCCAAGTCCCTGACCACTACCCTGCATGAATCTGTGCGGCCCTCTGTGGCTGGATTGTGTGGGGAGGTGCAGATACGTTTTTCCTAATGGATGCTAATAATGAAGCACAGGGGCACATGCCTATTTGCCTAAACTGGAATCCCAGGTAACTATTTGGTCGTTTTTCCTATTGGGAGTCTCTGGGCCAGTCCCATTCATTGTTTGTAACTCTTAGAGCCTTTGCTAACCATCTCACCTTCAATTGCAGGTTTGCAGTCTGTGAGGTATTTGAGTTTGAATGGTCAGGCGTGAGTACCCACAAAGACAAGGTAATTCTGTTTATGTTCCACATTGGATTTGGGGGTTGCTGGGTAAATAGATTCACAATCTGCACCCCTTTTCTGTTGCAGGTTTGTCAGACCGCGCTACAAATACAGTTGTACAGGCAGACGTGAGTACAGGCAGAACAAACAGGTAATTGTTTGGTAGAGTTAAACTGTGGTTCATCTTGTGTATTGTGGTATAACGACATCCCTTACCCATGTTTTCTTCTGTTGTAGGTTTCGCAGACAGTACCCCACACATTTGAACGGGCATACGTGAATACAGGCAGAGCAGGTAAATGAATACTATCAAGAGTAAATTGAGGAATAGACTAGAGCAGAAGCATTTGGATATGCTGATGAGGACAAAGGCTTACCTCCAGAATGGGAAAGTTGACCTTGATAAAGTGTATCAGCACTGGAAAAATGGCAAGGAACGCCGTGAGAAGCAACCGTGTCACCCATCTAGTGATGCCACTTGACTTGTCTGAACGTCCCTCTCCCACAGTCCATGTTTGCCTGGATGTCAGCTTTACAAACTATCTCTGGCAGGATAGCCCAACTTAACTCATTATCTTTCACCTCAAATTGTAAATGTTATGTAATTTTGTAACTTATTGTGTATATGTGATATTGTATAGGCTCTCAACATTTCCCCACCCAATGAACAGTTCTCCAGTTAAGAATATTTAGTAAAATCTTATGATGGTACCACCTTTTGGAGTCTTGTGCTTTTCTAAACCTTAAGTGTACTTGCCTGTGTAACCAATTCATGTCATGGCGTCTTTATCCAATTTGCAAACCAGCCCTTAGACCCTTAACGTGGAGCTGTATGTGTGAAAATGCACCATCTTTTCACTTTTTTTAAGTAAACGTTTGGAGTGACATTTGGCGCTGCACGCGCGCGTGGTCTGGTTCCTGGAGCACATAACCATGGTTGCAGCGCACAGAGACCCTCCTCTGCCGCACACAGAGGAAAAAAATTAGAGGGAACATTGCTCCTGACCCTCCGAAACCAGACCCGCAAGTTCCGAGCCATGGCCGAAGCCAACCTCGAGGCCAGCCAGGAGGACATGAAGCGGTGGTACGATCGCAACACCTCTACTATAGAATTCGAGCCAGGTCAGAAAGTATGGGTCATGGCCCCGGTCGAACCCGGCGCCCTCCAGGACAAGTGGACCGGGCCCTTCAAGGTGGTGGAGAAGAAGAGTCCCGTCACCTACCTGGTCGATATGGAGTCCCCCCGGAACCCCCTCCGGGTCCTACATGCTAACCGGCTAAAACCCCACTTCGCCCGGACCGAACTGAGCCTGCTGCTGGCGACCGACCAGGGGGGCGAGGACGACTCCGAGCCCTTGCCCGACCTCTTGCAATCCGACCTTCACGATGGATCGATCGAAGGGGTCCAACTCGCCTCGTCCCTGACCCCGGAACAGCGCAACGACTGCCAGCAAGTACTGCGGGACTACGCAGCCCTCTTCTCTCTCACCCCGGGGGTGACCCACTGGTGCGTCCACGACGTCGACACCGGGGAGAGCCCCCCCATACGACACAGAGCCTACCGGGTGCCTGACCGAGTGCGGGCCTGCATCCAGGCCGAAGTAGCGAAGATGCTGGCCCTGGGGGTCATCGAGCCGTCCGACAGCCCGTGGGCCAGCCCTGTCGTCCTGGTGCCCAAGGCCGCAGCTCCCGGTCACCCCCCGGAGTTGCGGTTCTGCGTGGACTACCGAGCCCTGAATGCAGTAACTAAGACAGACGCACACCCGATACCCCGGGCCGACGAACTCATCGACCGCCTAGGGGCCGCTCGCTACTTGAGCACGCTGGACCTCACCGCCGGATACTGGCAAATCCAGCTCACCCCCGGCGCCCAAGAAAGATCCGCCTTTTCGACTCCGGATGGGCATTACCACTTTCGGGTGATGCCCTTCGGAATGAAGAACGCCCCGGCCACCTTCCAAAGACTGGTGAACAAGGTTTTGGCCGGGCTTGAGGCCTTCAGCGCGGCCTACTTAGATGACATTGCCGTGTACAGCAACCACTGGGCCGAGCACCTCCTCCACCTGAAGGCCGTCCTGGCCGCCCTCCAGCAGGCCGGGCTCACAATCAAGGCCAGCAAATGTCAAATCGGCCACAGGTCCGTGACCTACCTGGGCCATCAAGTGGGGAGCGGGCAGGTGGCCCCCCTCCAAGCGAAGATAGATGCCATCCAGACCTGGGAACCCCCCACTACTCAGACCGCTGTCCGGGCCTTCCTGGGCCTCACCGGATACTACCGGCGGTTTATCCGGGACTATGGGAGCATTATTGGCCCCCTCACAGAGTTAACGTCCAAAAAGCAGCCCAAGAAGGTACACTGGACACCCCGCTGCCAAACAGCCTTCGACACTCTAAAGACAGCCATGTGTACTGCTCCGGTGCTGCAGGCCCCGGACTATCAGAAGGAGTTCGTGGTACAGACGGACGCCTCCGAGTATGGGATCGGGGCCGTCCTATCCCAAGCCGACGAAAAGGGGCTCGACCGACCAGTGGCCTTCATCAGCCGACGACTACTGCCCCGAGAGCAACGCTGGAGCACTATTGAGCGCGAGGCCTTCGCTGTGGTGTGGGCCCTCAAGAAGCTCCGGCCCTACCTCTTTGGCACCCACTTCCGGGTCCAGACCGACCACCGGCCCTTGCAATGGTTAATGCAAATGCGGGGCGAGAACCCCAAGCTGCTGCGGTGGTCCATCTCGCTACAAGGGATGGACTTTGACGTCGAACACCCGCCCGGCAATGACCACGCCAACGCCGACGGCCTGTCCCGCTTCTTCCGCCTTGACGAGGAGAATCCCCAAGGAGATGGGTGACTCTCCATGCCTTCGGCTGGGGGGGACGCCTGTTGGACCCGGCCTCGTGGCGTGGTCCTTAACCCCCTGGATTGTGCCCGTTCCCCGCCCCGGCCTTCACGGGCTACACGTCTGAACTACACCAAGACCCTTCACCCGGAGCTGCACGTGGTCGCATACTCCTCGTGGCTCCGCCATCTTGTTGGCATACACGTCACCCCGTGCACCAGCCGGCGCGACCCCGCTCAACCCGGCCTCGACCCCAGTGAAGCCCCGCCATCGAGGCACCACGAACTAGCCAGGGGGTGCCGCAGGAACCATTCATCGCCCCCGGCGGAGGACAGTATCGATGGGACCCCCAACTGTCCTCCCCTCTCGAGGTGTGATCGCCCGGCAACTCCCATGGGCCTGGCGCCTCTCCTGCTGGGCGTCTGGCCACCTCCACCCGGCCACTCCGCCCCCTCGGGCGCATAGGTCCGGACATCAAAGGGCTCCAGACCTATATCTGGGGCGACCCCTCCACAGCTCGGCAGCTGTATCCCGGAGTCGAGAGCCCTGCTGATTGAATCGCGGCTGACCCTACGGAGAAGAACTCTTGTCGGAACCATCACGAGCCCTGCTGACTGCGTCGCGGCTCCTTCTTGTGAACCCTTTCTGAACCACCTGGAACATCGGAGCCCTGCTGACGCTGTCGCGGCCCAACCTCGCTGAAACCTTCCTCGGAGCCCTGCTGACGACGTCGCGGCTCGAGCTGAGTAGAAACCATCTTGAGAGCCCTGCTGATTGAATCGCGGCTCTCCACGAACTGTACGCCGGAGCCCTGCTGACGCCGTCGCGGCTCGACCCCTCCGAGATCCGGAGGTCCTCCAGCTTGAGGATAAGAACTGGGCCCCAGGTACCCTCGTACCGCATTCCTGCCAAAGACTGTCCCGCTACCCCGACCCTTCCAAAGAGACACTGAGACTTTTGTTGGATCCCTTGATCCCTTCATGTAAATATTGACCTCGTAACCTTTTTATTGCTGATAAAGAATTGCTTGTCACAAGACAACCTCCTTGAGTCCGGTGTGGTGGTGTTACTGTGCTAGTACGTGATAGGAGAAGGATCTCTCAGGAGACTTCTCGGCAGCGCTCGGCTACCTCGTGCAGGGAGAGGGCCCACCCCTTGGTGGTCTCACCGACTCCTCGGGGTCCGCCTTCCAACAGCGTGGTCTCAGTTTTTTGCAGAGGGTGGACTAATGTGAGAGGGGGGAGATGTGGTAGATGGTGTGGGGTGAGCGGTGGCGGGGCTGGGAAGAGTGAGGGGTTCGGAAGTTAAAGTAGGTAGGACGAGTACAGTGTTGTGTAGGCTTGGGGTAGTCCGGGTACAGGGAAGTGATGAAGGGGCGTGGGAGGAGGGAGGAGAATGGTCTGGGGATAGGGAGTGGTTGTGATTAGTTGCTGGTGGAGGCCTACTGTGTGAGGGGGGACATAGGGTAGTAGGTATGGAGTGATGGCTGGTGGATCTGTTAAGTGAGAATGTAGGGGTTAGGTTAAACAGGGGGCAGAAATCTGCAGGTGATGTGGTCAGAGAGGATAAAAGGGCATGAAGCGAGTGAGAAACGAATATATTGGTGTGATGGGGATGTGTGATTATTGAGGGTTGGGGTGAGGGGGTGTGAGGAAGATGGGTGTTTATTGGGGTTTGAGGTGCGGGGTTGGGGTTTGGGTAGGTAGATCCTGAGGGGGGTGGGTAGAGGGGAAGGGGAGGAGCAGAGAGTGTATAGGATTGGTAGGGGTAGGGGGGTGAGGAGTTGTGATAGGTGATTGTGGGGAAAAGACGGTGGAGTAAGTGAGTGGTTGGGTCAGGGGGAGGGAGGTTTGGTGGACAGGGGGAGGGCGGGTCATGGGAAGGGAATGATAGGTAGGTGACAGGAGTTTGGTGTTACCATTATTCAAGGAGGGGTCCGAGGAGTAAGGGTTAAGGGGGTTAGGGAGAGAGAGAGAGATAAGTGGGGGATGAGAAGTAGGTAATTGGGGATAGGGGTAGTCGTTATCAATAGGGGGGTCAATGGAGGGAGATGGTGAGGTCATTTTTTGGAGGTTGAGAGTGGAGGTAGAGTGGGGGGAGGAAACGTTTTGGGGGGTTCTGTTCGCTTGGGGAGGAGGAGTGTTAGGCGCTGAATGGTTAAGGAGGAGAGACATAGTGCTAAAGTGGTGTTCGAAGATAGAGAGGTGGAAAGGCGAGGCTTGTATAAGGATATTCCCTGTTTTGAAGCTGGAGATATCAATATCACCCTGAAAGGCTGGGGAGGGAGCGGTGGATATTTTAAATCCATATGGGATATTGATTGATTTAGAGATAGGGAGGTGTTGGAGGAAGATGCTCTTCCATTTGGAAGGGCGTTTGGAGTAGAAGATGTAGTTGGTAATACTGGGGGAGGTGAGGCTGAGATAGTTATCGACAATGAGTGTTTCAGGGTTGCGGATGAGGAGTTTATGTTTGAAATTTTTTCTTGCGTGTTTGGAGAGATTTGGGGGGTAGAGAATGGTCCAGGAGTTGGGGCCGTGTTTAGAGAGGGTATGGTCCTGAGGGTGATGGTCAGTGCTGTGAAGGGGCATTTTGGGTGGACGTGAGAGGGAGACAGAGAAAAAAGAAGGAAGTTAAAGGAGATGGGGGTAGGGGAGGAGAGGAGAGGAGAGGGGGGCCGCTGGGAGAGTGTGGGGTCAAAAAATCGGGGGCAAGATAAGGAGGTAGTGTTAAGCAAGAGACAGGAGCAGATTTGATAGCAAAACAGAATTACATCATTGATGTTCAGTAGGGTAGAAAAGGTAAAACAAGCACGGTAGATAAGATGAATCACGCAAGGGGGCAAATACAGGCAGGCGCAGATAAGATAGTAAAAGCAGATTCCAGTGCTAATATGGATCACATTAAATAGTCAAACAAACACGATAAAATATGGGAGTAGGATAACCAAGGGAGGAATTAAAAATCAAGAGCAGATTAGGTAGCAAAACAGATTACATCGTAAAATTGGAGCAAATTAAATTGGTAAACAAACACAAACCTCAAAAAGCAAAAGATAAAATCCAAAAACAATAGTCTGTGGGGGCGCAATTATATTATATTAATATTATAATGTTATATCATATTTAGCAATATGAAGCAAGTAGCTTGGTTTGATAGGCTCGAATTCCAGGGTTTACTCAGGATTTACGCCGATGGCGATCCCAAACTTCCGGGGCCCAACCATTCAATAAGCATAGTAAAACAAGATGAGGAGGAAAACAATGGCTGATGTCAGTCGGACCCTCTACTCACCTTTTGCGATTTAACACCCATTGCCCACAATATGTCCGACTCTGGCTACTCAGTGCTTTATGTCTACAAAGTGAATATGCGAAGGGGATCACACTGCGATCGGGAGACTCAACCTTTCAGTGAACACAATCTGTGATTGTTCGCAGCTGGTCCATACCTTCCTGTGCTGGCGAGACAGAGCGACTGCTCACCCGAAGGGCACTCTAAGCCGTGGGCAAAGCTGATTCTCCTGTCAAGCTGCGTTTCAAGGCCAGACATCTCTTTCTTACACGCTGCTGCTCAAAATCTCATCAATCTTTATTTCAGCAGCTTGTCTTCAGCTCACAAATCTTTTCCTTAGGTCAGCTCACGCGCGCAGTCCTAAATCTGTTTAGGAAACTCTACATGAGCACAGACCAAGCCTGCCCTTGTTACATGAGGATTTGGAACAGGCAGAGCCCAATCTGCAGCGAGCCGTCCTCTCGCTCACCACCACCAGGTCAACAGTGCAGGCAGCAAAGTCAGACGTGAGCCTCAGCTCTCCTGGCAGGACTTCAGGAAACTCCTGTAAGCGTGTGGGTCTTCCTTTGTTGTCCAATGCACATTTCACTCGCCTCCAGCCGCTGCTCATTTACTGTGCCCCTCGAGTAGTAGGAAGTCCTCCTCGGCTCGTCGGGGGGGCAACTCAGGAATCGGCCGCCTGCCACTCCTCAGCAGCTCCACTCCCTATAAAATAGTGGCCGCCCCACCAAAAGTGTTGCGCCTATGCAAGGGCACACGTAGGGCAGTCCGCGCTCCCGATTCAGAGCTCAGGGACCATCGATCGCCGCCGCATTAACACCAGGTCAGAGCAGGTGTAAATTTCCTGGTGCTGACGCACCTTATCGCTGGTTTTGTGTTCTTATCGCCAATCGGGCTGGTCATTGAGAATGTTGAGGGGTGGTGTTGTCGCAGCACGGGAACGCCTCAAAATGTTCTCCCTTCTTAAGGAAAAAAATCCAGCTCTATTCTGGAAATATATAGATCAAGTCAACAACAACGGCCAGTCTAAGGAGAATGGGGTACCTGAAAATGTCTGGGTGAATCACATTATACAGCTCTACAGCGGCGGTACAGGAGAGCTGCAAGTCTTCCACTATTCCCAGACAAATAATTACGAAAACACCCAGGGCCCAGACATTCTAGAAGCCAAAGTAATTAAAATCATTTGTCGTATGTTGAACGGCAGCGTGCCGGGGCCAAATGGAGTACCTGCTGCAGACTTTAAATCAAATAGATCCTTTTGGGCAGAACTCCTCATGCTGCTCTTTAAACAAGCCTTTCATACAGCCACAACTCCATCTACTTGGCAGGGCTCAATATTACATACAATTTACAAAAAGGGTACCGCTCAAACCCGGCCAACTACAGACTAATAGCGTTATTGGACATCGAAGTCAAGGCCTACGCTCATGTTCTGCTGGCTGAACTAGAAGATTGGGTCACAAAAATAGCATGCTCCCCCGCACCCTGTCAGGCTTCACATCCGGCTGCTCCCCAACAAACAATATGACAGCACAGGCCTATTTGTCCTAGAGAGCCACTCTGGGTAACAATCTACCCATATTCTGCTGCTTTGTGGATTGTAGCGCAGTTTTGACAGAGTCGATCGAGGAGTGTTATGTGATAAGTTAAACTCATGGGGGATACCCTCCACACTTCTCTCTGCGCCGATGTCACTACTTCAGAAGACCTGGGTGAGGATTAAAACCAGCGCCACAACAGTATCTGTAAAAATCCCAATGGAAAATGGCTTAAAACAAGGTTGCGTATTAGCCCTGCTACTTTTCAACCTCTATACTGCTGACTTGCCAAAAGCACTGGCTGGTGCAACCTTGGTTGCCCCAAAATTGGGTGGTGTGCGGCTCCAGATCATGCAATATGCAGATGACATTGTCATAATGGACCATACAAGAACGGGACTACAAATAGCGCTCACAGCCCTTAACACATACAACATAAAGAACAAACTTTTGATGAAAGAGTCAAAAACTAAAGTCATGATTTTTGGGAAACATCAAAGAAAGAAAATCTTGTCTTGGAGAGTAGGTGGGTCACAAATAGCCACCTGCAACAGCTACAATTATTTGGGAGTCTGGTTCAATGAAAGGGCAAATCAAGTGGCCCATCTAAAACATCTTCAGCCCAAGGGAGCTGGGGTTATTCATAGCCTGAGGTGCCTGAATCGGCAGTTGCACAGCCCCTCCGCCAAGCCAATGGTCTTACACGCCAAACTGCACCCAGCATTGTCTTATGGCCACCTGGCTTTTTCAGGCAAAATGGGCCTATTCCTTGCGAATTATCAAACAATGGTCTATAAGAAAATATTTTCCATTCTCCAGCATGCAAGGAGGGCCAGGCAGAGGCTCGAGTTGGGTCTGGCAAGTGCAAACCTTCACTGCTTAGGCGACTTAATGAAATTTTACATCTATACTCTGCACGCCTCAGCTCAATCCCTGAAAGAACAACTTCAATCTATATTCATGGACGAACTCTCCCCCTGGTACAGACAGCTGCATTTGGCCATCTCCACATTGTAGATTGAAACCACAAATCTCTCTAACCTAACCATTCCCCTGTCAACATGGAAAAAATTGATAAAAAAGTCAAATTACCCTAGTGTCATTTGAGAGAGACATTGCTCGGCTTCCTAAAAACCCACTCTTCAAAGCCCTGGACGCCTTGTATATCAAGGGGAAACCCCAAACATACTTTAATTACTCCCTTCAACCACAGATTCGCAACAAATTCATTTATATGAAGCTGTTAGCCCTTCCAATTTACGACTTTAATCCGCTTTGGGCTCGGAGGAATGGACAGCTAACGTGTAGGCTTTGTAATTACCTAGATGAGTCTTGGTTACATCTGCTATTCTGTTGTCCCCACCTTGCTCGCGACCGTCATTGACTATTGTTCCCAGTCTATTGAGACAAGCTGCTGAGCCATTGCAGGGAAGCATATGATTGGTGTTTCAGCAACAATTCCGCTCAAGTTCTAGCAAGGGCTGGGAAGTTTATTAACATTATTTTACCCACACTGCACACAGCTCAGCTCTAAGAAATAGTCAAAGAACATGAGATGGGGTCTGGGGGTCAAATCGGATCTCCTTGCAGGGTCTAACAACGCACTCACAGAGGTAGCTCACTAAGAGCTGTTGAAGCAATCTCAGGTTCCTTCTTATATTGCCATTGTACAAATGGACTTTGCTGAAAGCTACATATTGGCAACTGTAATAAACCCTGGGACATTCTGATATTGCCTTTTGCAGTCCACACTTTCCTTCTGGCTCTAAATGGCCAAATTTGACATTCTTGCCATCAACCAGAAATGCTGCTTAGGAACTGTTATTAATCTTGTACTGCTTGCTTTTATAATGTGCTTTTAAACATTAATTTCTGTTTTAATTAAGTATCAATGCGATGTTTGTACGTTACGGTTTTAATTAACTGTATAATAAAGAGTACTCCCTAAATTAAAAAAGTCTTCTTTTAATCCTCCACCTCACATAATACCACCAGAAGTGGCTACTTTTGAAAAGGCAGTCACAAAAGACCTTTGTAGATTAATATATCAACTCTAAAAAATGGTCTTCAAATTGTCCATTGCTGAAATTGAGACTGCTCGACGGATAGGGTCTGATACCAGCATCACGATCAAACTGGCAGACAAAGGTGGGGCGATCGTACACTGACACTTACAATAATGAATTCTTGAAACAACTTAGTGATGTAAAGATTTATCAACCATTACAGAGAGATCCTACACCGAGGTTACAGAAAATCATCAGATGGTTGGTTTCAATAGCAAAGGAAGAAGAGTGAATTACACCAAATGAGGCTGATTTTCAGCTGATAGACCATCCCAGAATTCCATATTTTTATGTACTTCAAAAGATTCATAAGCCACAATGTCCACCTCCAAGAGGACCAATATTCTCTAGGTTCGGTCCCCTCTTGGAACCATTTTCAAAGTTTACAGACTAGTTTTCAGACCTATTGCTGGCAAGATGCCCTCCTACATTAAAAATAACGAACACTTCCTCAACATTCTGTGAGATCTTCAATCTGACACACAAGCAAATTATATAGTCAGTTTTGGTGTGGAATCTCTTTATACATCTATTTTACATGATGAGACCCTCAGTATGATCAACGTTTTTACATGACAATCTAACTGATTAGAGGATGCCTATCTCCTTTATAATGGTTTACGCTACTTTAGCACTGAAAGGGAATGTCTTTTTGTTTTAAGATTAACTGTACTTACAGATCACCAGCACTGCCATGGGAAGCAGTTTTGCTTCCAGGATTGAGAATCTCTATATGTGTCATTTCAAATGATTGGTTCTGATGCTCCGTCCATCACCACCCCCTTTTGTACCGCTTTGTTCGCCATAGGTTGGCAGGGTATGCTCAGATGTGAGTCCCTTGCTCACTTTGCCACTGGATTCAAGCAAGCCTGGCTGAAGACGGCTGAAATGCCAGAAACCGGTCCTAGGAAGCTTGTTTCCGGTCCAGGGAAGGCATGGCTTGGCAGTTCGGGCTGGACTGTTCCCACGAGGCACAGGGTCAGACTGATTTGCATATGGCCATGTCTGAACTGGGGTGGCAGAGTGAGCTAAAGAACGGTGATGGATCAAACCCGGATCTGTTGACTGGGTGTGAGTGTTTGATTGGTTCTGATGCTCCGTCCATCACCACCCCCTTTTGTACCATTTGAAATGCCAACACATGTATTCTGATCTTAAGACTTTCAAACAAAATCACAAACTTTGGAAACACTACATTGATGATGTACACTTGGTGTCAAAAGGTACTTCAGGATCGATTCTTGCATTCCACCACTGGCTGAATACAAGAAATGATGAATCAGATTTACCTGTGAATACAGTAAAGAAAGTTACCATTCCTTGACTTATTATTGTATCCTTAAGATAAGAGAGTACACTCTGAACTACATAGTAAACCTATGGCACAGCATTCACTTTTGCTATATGTTAGTTTTCATCCTAAATCACTATGGTATATATTGCCACTAGGGCACTTTTTGCGTTTCAGAAGGAGTTGCTCTGAAACTGATTTTAATCAACATTCAGACTATTTGAACAACAGCTTGCAACCAGGAATTGCCATGATTGGCTGATAAATTCAGCCAGGAAGAGATTACATTACAATAATAGACAAGCTCTCCTGGATACCCATCAATGTCCCAAAGAAGACCAGTGTGTCTGTGTGAGCACTTTTAGCATCTTGATTACCACTGTTAAAAAGAGCATTATGAAGAAGTGGCATATTCTTAACACCAGTGAATTGGAGATAGTCAAACCTATGTTTGCCTTTAAACATACCATAAACCTCGAAGATACTCCAGTACACACTCAACCAAAGAATGTCACATCAGACAATCAGACAACTTTATGGGCCATGCCTAGAAAAAAAGAACATTTTAATTGTGGCTCCTGTTCGGTGTGTGAGTTTACGCAAATGGTAACATCAGTAGATCTTGGACTGAACACACCTTAGGAATTGAGATGGCACACCAACTGAATTATCAGTGGTGTAATATACATGCTGAAATGCCCCTGTGGACCTTTCTATATTGGGATGACCACTCAGAAGGTGAGGCAGAGAATAATTGAACATTGCTGCACAGTTCACTGCTGATGTAACATTGCCAAACTAATGAGACATTATCTTGAACAAGGTCACACTGAGGATAACCTCTTCTAGATAATTATTGATAAACAGTATGTACAAAACCAATTGGAGAATTGTGAACAATTCTTATTCCAAAAAGTACAGAGGTGTGTCTATAGAGTGCACAGCCACACAGCTGGTCTTAATTATGATATCCCATGGATGAGCCTGTCCTGAGTGAGTGTCTTGTGTAGACTCTCTCTCATCAACTCTACTTCACAGACCCTTGGTTGTTTACACTGACCGAATTCAGTTTAAGTCTATAATCATCCAATGTTAGTGTGTCCCTAGTCATAATATTAGCCTACTGACTATTTATGAATTTTTCGAAAACTTTATGACTGAAATAGACTTCATTACATTATTAGATATTCATCAGTACTTATGGAAGCACCTGAAAAATCTTTACAATTGCCAGTCACGTAGACTTTCTGATCAGTTCATTTCTGTGGCAGAGACTACATTTCCCATGACCCCATGCGTTATGTCCTCCAGATGCTAATGCAATGGTCACAGTGAGTCTCCCTTCAAAGAAAGCGAGGACCGGTGTCTACACTGCCTCCTTGCTTGGATGACCTAAGTGGATAGGGGATCACGTAGAGATGAGCAAAGGTCCTGACTGGGAGCTTGCATTTTCATGGCTAGTGATCCCTTTCAGGAGACTTGACTCGCATAAAAATACTGATGACCTTTACACCTTGTTCTGACCTCCTCCCTTTAATTTCCAAGCAATTGTTTATAGGCAGACAGAACTCCTAGGGCTGTCCCGTTTTTTTACTATGGGTTGCTTCATCTCAGAATAGTCACAGTTGATTGTTTGTTTTACCCTATAATTTGTCGACGAGATTGCTTCATTGTTTTTATTATTTCCTGAACCTGTGTCCTTGCCCTTGTACCCCTTAGCCCTGTTTATGGTCACCAATCAAGGCTTGAGTTGAAGCCTAGCAATCACATTCTGCAGCACAGATTTGAGGTTATTCACAAAGTGCATGTATCACTCATTTAAGATATATTTTTAATTGTGAGTTACTGACTAGTGCTGTTCCATGAAATAACTTTTATGTATATTCTATAACTCTTTTTTTAGGTGCTGGTAACAGTGGCTGTACGTGATTTAACTGTGGGCCATGTTTACTGATTTTATAAGTATATAACCGTTATCCTTTCTCATTTCTTTTTCACTTTCAAGTTGCAAAGTGACAATCAATCTATTTGTCCTGATGAATTCCCAGATCCCTAATAGGGTCTTAAGATCGACAGAAAAATGTCAACCTGGTTTTAATTGGGTTACAAGTTTCACTCCCTCTGAGTTTTAATCTGGATTTTGGGGACTTCTAATAAATCCGTTGGTCCATTATAAGGTTGTTTAATTCTGTGTTCCTGAAGTCAGAAACACTTTGCACTCTGCAAACACACCCCATCCACACCGAGCTTTCAAAAGGACACCACTTGATCCATCAGAACACTCCAAAAAGCTCCTTCTGTTGCCTATTTTTGGATTTGACAAGAAAGTTGTAGCCCACACTATTGAATTCATTTTTATGATTTGAGGAGGGGCCTGATGATGGAGCATGCCACCTCAGGGTAGTTTAGGTATTTCATCCTAAACAGAAAAGATTTCCCTGAGATATGAGCTATAGAAATTTCATCTCAGCTGCACGTGACCAACTGCTTCTCTTTGTGTAGTATATTTAGTCATTTTGGGGAATTGATGCATGTTTAGGCCGGTACATTTCCACAGACTCTTTTGTGGTTCTAATCTTGCATTATATAGCCCCCACCTAAAGTTGCTTATGTTACCTTTTAGAGGGGAGTGGCCTGACAGTTCAGTCTGAAGTGTTCTTATTGGAGCATATCCTAATTTGCAGATGGCTGGTTAGTAACTGTGGGCACAAAAGATAGACTGGGGTGAGGCCCTGAATAGTCACCTGAATTACGTAAAGCATTCCACCCATCACACTTTTTTTTGGCCATGGTCCACTTGTCATGTCACTGGGTAGGGCGATGGAAAAAAGTAGCGGCTGGCATTGTTCGCGGGGGGCGCGGCAGGCGCGATGGGTTGTGGGGGGTACGTGGGGGGGATTGCAGGGTAATGTAAAAAAAATAGAATTAAATTAAACGTATCTTTCCGCCGCGCCAGATCCCGAGTCTTCTCGGCTCCTGCTCTCCTGCCTCCGACAGGAAGCAGGCATCCAGGCTCCCTCCCCTAAGTCAACCACAACGTTGCAAGCAGCTTTGTGATTGGTCAGGACTCCGCCCAGCTAGGGGCTAATGAGGTGACCATGTTCTCCATTCAGGCTGCTATGCAGCCAGCATGGCGAAGGGAAGAGTGCAGTGCGCATGGCTGGTTTGGGCTGCCGAGAGGGCCGGCCACAGAGTCTTTGCACACTCAAGAGTGGGAAACCACTCCTCCCCTGCCCTGCTCAAAGAGCAGAGCAGCCCCACCCATCTACCTGCCCGCAATTTGCAAAGGAAACATAACATGGTAATAACTTTTTAGTTATACCATTTTATGTTTTGACTTTCTCGCACTGCGTGAAAGCAGTGGGGCGACGCTCCTCTGCCCTAGTGGAGGAGCCGCCCCTGATGAAAAAATCTCTTACTGGAACTTGCCCGTACAGCTGCGACACAATGGCAGCTAAAATTGCCCATCTAAGAAAATATGAGTTTGTTCAAGATAACTAACAATAAACTCTGGAACAATAGGTCTTTAGATAAGTGGACATTTTTGTCCAGTTCTCACAATATTCTGAACTGCTTTTAATAGATATGACATGTCAATTTGGAATTATAATAGAACTCCATATTACGCTGGCAAATTATTTATATTTTTAACTGTATTTTGTTACGTTTTAAAATATACATGTTTTTGGGCGTGATTATACCTACTACAAGCCAATAAACTTGAGAACGTGACACTCCAGCTTCATTGCGGTGCACTTTGGACATTTTGCCTCAAATGACTCTCAATGAATCGAAAGCCACAGCATGCAATACACCGAGTCGTGATGCCTCATACACAGATTAATGTACGTGTTGTTTGTAAACGTGTTCTATCAGATCACAGAGTTTTCTGTATCTACCTACGATTTTTTTTAATCTAGTATATCTATAAGCACTATAGTGTCAAGGTAAGTCTATACAGGTAAATACAGATTTACTATTCTTAACTCTTCATCTACCGGTCGGTCTCAACTCTCCATCTATATACCATGACAATACATATAAATATTCACGCTACATAGCAATGTAATTTCTATGTAGATGTGGATTTAAGATTACCTCTATATGCTAACTTTGGGGCATATCAACAAGGGCTTTATCTCTGCTTTTTTGGCTTTAAAGGCCAAAAAAGCAGAGATAAAACTAGCGCCCTATCAACAACAGGGTGCTAACACGCAAATTTGCATGTTAGCACCCTTTTACTCTACGCTTCCCCTTGCATCTCTAATGAGATGCAAAGGGGGCGTTCCAGAGTAAAATAATAGGAGAAATGTCGCTAAGCGACATTTCTCCTATTATCAAGAATGTCGCTAACCCTGTTAGAGACAAAAAAAGCAGCGCTAACCGCGGTTAACGCTGCTTTTTTACGTCTGCTAATTTTCAGACTTAGCCATGATATCCTATGGAAGGAGGATATCATGGCTAAATTTGCCTGTCCCTATCAACAAGGTAACGTGTGATTATCGCTGGGTTTCCAGCGATAATCTCACGTTAGCCTGTTAGCGTGTAGATTTTTATCGCTATTGAGATAAGCGTTGCTAATAGCACGCTATCTCAGAGATAAAAATTCACGCTAGCCGGCGATAATTATCCAAGCGCTAAGTGCGCTTTGCGATAATTATCGCCGGTTGTTGTTGATATGCCCCTTGATGCTATAGTGATGGTGAATTATGTAGATTCTCTATTGTAGTATGTCGATATTTAGACGTACTACCATTTGGGATGGCTCTTACCAGCTATCCACCGGCCAGACGGGAGACAGGCAAACCCTCTCACAGTCTAGAATCTAGAGGAACTGTTAATTCCTCACATAGCTGCGGTTTGGCCTTCTGATATTTATTGGGGGATGCGATTTTTAGTGAAAAATCGAGGAGTTACCGCAAATATAAAAAATGTGCGACTAATGAAGAAGGCCTTAGCAGGAGAACCCATGTCCTTCCAGTCTCTGCTTGAAAGGGTCAACATTTTTCCTGCGATTACTTCCTACTTCAAAGTATGGCTGCCACTAATTTATTTTCCATGACTTATTTCAGCTCTCAGCTCACCCTACCTGCCTGCAGCTCAAGGTGCCGGCTTCGACACAAAGTAAAGATTTCTTCTGACAAGCACAAATACTGTGTTTATATGACGCATGCTTAATTTTTGCACACGTCTTTGGGAAAAATATCTAACTTTCTTGTCATTCCAATTTACGACTGAAACAAATTTACATGAGTCAGACTAATATTTTCATGGTTTATCTAGGTCTGTTAAAAACTGGCATTTTATTCATCCTTCACTCGCTTTCTTCAAATAAGTATGCACTGTTATCAATTAATGTTTCCCACATATGCCGCAGAAAAGGATAATTGGTTATTAGAACAGAATATTGAAATTATAGCTATATTGCATAATTATACGCTTCACTGCACAGTTAAGGCAGCCTGCCTGATACTGTTGTGTGGAACAAAATTGGCGCAGACTGCCCTGTGGTGACGGGAACTCTCTCGGTCGCCATTTTAAAAACGATTACACAATGTAACAACGATTTACAACACTTTCTGACAGAACTTAAACTGAGTCTTTTGTTTATATTTGTTTAGGTTTAGAAAGTGTTGCATTGTAATTATGAGCGTGCATGTACCTTTCGAAAGTAAACAGAAGCAATAGATGCAAGATTAGTGCTGAGAGGGCTGTGGGCAAGGTACATCTTGTTGACCTTCTGCTGGAGCGGGTAGTACAAAATTTAGTATAACCCCCATTCTGCATGCCTATATTAATCCGAATAATTAATTAATTGTAATATTATTAATCTGTTTGAAGTGTTAACTCACCAACTATATTAACAAGAGAAATATACGTGGGAATTGCACTTTGCATGGCTATATTAATTGTGAATTAACTAGTGTAAGCATATTA
This sequence comes from Triturus cristatus, assembly GCF_964204655.1. Lineage (NCBI taxonomy): Eukaryota > Metazoa > Chordata > Amphibia > Caudata > Salamandridae > Triturus > Triturus cristatus. Next base: position 969,634,295 of record NC_140587.1, read on the forward strand.
ATAGTAAAAATTTAGAATATTATATGTTATATGTTGCTTAAGTAATGTATTGGTGATTTATGCGTTATTTAGTAAGTATAAACCGCTCTGAGTGTTGCTTCCGCTAGATAAATATACACACACATGGGTATTAGTAAGGGGATAACATTTTATTAGTCATTTCCATCTTTTAATTACGTTTTTGTGTTTCTTTTGCTTAAGTTGACCATTTCGGCCTATACAAGATTGCTGAACGAGACGGTAAACATGACTGCCTTGACAACACGAGGTTCTGGGTGAAGTGCGCATGCGTCACCGCCAGCAAAAGTGGCCTGGACCTGACCCCGGGTGAACATGTACCCTCCAAGGTCATTCCGGGAACCCGTCCAAGACTAAGAGACAGTGCCCAATTTAAAAGCCGGAACAAGCAAGTTTGATGACTTCATCTTCGACCCTCTGAGAACTGCTCATCGCCAGTCGAAATTGACCAATTAGAACTCTCTAAACCCAATCTTGCTACAATTTTGTTAGTATTTTCATTATAAAAGTAGGTAGGGAATTAGGGTAGGATCGCACGCTCGATTGCTCACTCTATCTCGAAGCTACGACTGGCCCGCTCTTCTTTGACAAACTTGATTTCCTGACGTTATGCAGACGGAGAGGACGGTGACACTGCTGGACAGCTGTTATCCTGAATCTATGAGAGACTGAATTGCGGCCTAAACTTTGCAGAAAATTTCTCTTTGACTGATTGACTTTGAGGACGACGTTAGCCAGAATAGGTAAATATGATATTCTGGAATGCTGATGATGATTTTAACATTTCTTTCAATTTTCTGTTGTGTCGATTATTTGAAGAAGAAGATTAAGAAAAAGTAATAAAACAAAGGTAGACGAGTAAATCATCAAGCTCCAACTCAACTAAATGATCTATCTCCGTATGGGAGGGATTTCTTAGGTTTTAATGTCAATGTGTTGAAGGTGAGGTAAAGGTATTCCTCTCATGTCAGCGTCGTGAAACGTATTTTCCCTCAGAAAACAGGTCAACCGAGTGTAAGCATATTGGTGTTATGGGCCCCACCAATGAATGTATGTGAGTATATTGAATGACGAGGTAGTTGGTCTGTGCCGAAGGGGTAATTTGACGTTCTGCGCTGCATCATAATATCATCATATCACCATCGATAGGAATTTAAAAGTGCTTAGGTGTCAAACCTCACTTGCTGTTTGCATATTTGTGGAACCTCGACATTTGTTCTCACCTATTCATTCAATGCAGTAAATAGCTTTGCTGTGCCGGAAAGCCTGTATTAGCCGTTTAAGCCCTCTTCGCATCAAATGTTGTCAATTTCCATTTATTGAAATATTATTGAGGTGTTTATGCCTACGTACAGGTATTTACTTTTGTTTTGTTTTCAGGAGGTAAAGTATGACCAGTAGTGTACATCTCCAACATTAACTTATTACATGTCAGTGGATTTATAAGGGAATGTGTCATTCTGAAAGCATTTTTGGTTGGTTGGTGCAAAAGATCAATTTAGCATTAGGAGGAAGTCATCAAACTACATTCAGAACAAAGAAAAGTTGCAGTTTTCTTCAATGAAAAAATATTACGCTGGTGGAGTATCGTTTTTATCAGGAGAAATGTGGGAATACAGAATAATAGCAAATGTGTTATTATCCACTGGATTTCTCCCTGTTTTTTGCTCAGAACGTTGTCAGTGTGCAAGAAAGAAAACATTTTGTAACCAGGGGCATAACACAGGCCCCCGCATCCTCCGCAGTGCGGGTGGGCCAAAGAGCTGCAGGTGGCCCCCTCAGCACTGTACTCACGCCAGAGAGCTCCGAATCAAATCCGGAGCGGGGGCCCCTCTGTGTACCTTGCAGGGGGGCCCCTTCAACTTACGTTATGCCACTGTTTGTAACATGCCCTCAGAACCACATGATAGTAAGGGGAAACCCCAAATTTAGAGCTGTACAAATAACCACTATTCCTAAACTCCGTATCTAGGAAACATTTTAAAAATACATAGGTTTTTTCACACCCATTTTTCTTTTATAAGATTTTACTATATGGATTCCTGCATTGTCTATAAACAATGAAAAATCTTTTTAAGCTGCAGCTCAGTTGTTTGCTCTGGGCATCACATGTTTTTGGACAGCCAACAAACACTGTGTCCCTGTGACCAGAAGGTTCTGACAGACGTAATATTTGCAATTTGGACCGCGTGACATAAAATTACAGATGAAAAAGTCACCAGTTGCTATTGTGTTCTACATATTTTGATACTTTTTTATTTCGACAAATATTATTGTTGTGAAACCATGAGATACCTATGTGCCTGAATGCTTGCTGAATTTCTAATTGTATCTAGTATTATTAAATGTATAACCCTCTGCATGTAGGTTGAAACCACAAAATATAGGAATATTGGACAAGCAATTAGACAAATGCAAAAACTGTGGTTAAAGAAGATGTTTTTTCACAACAATGTTTTTTCTCAAAAGCTGGGAAGATGGTGGTCCTAGCATAACAAAACTTTTGTTGATGTCTTACTCAATTTGAAACTACTGCACAAAATAAAACTCTTCCTCCCGCCCAAGGACCTTCAACAAGCCACCCAAGCACTGGTGCTGTCCAGACTCGACTACTGGATTGCAGCCCTGACTGGCACAGCAAAATCCCACCTCGCCCCACTCAAAACAGCTTTCAATGCAGCAGCCAGAATGGTCACCAGAACTAAGAATTTCAACCACATCTCGCCCGCACTCAGAGAACTAAAATGGCTCCCAATTGAAATGCCGGCCAGCTTCAGAACAGCCTGCCTCACGCACAAAACCTTTCACACAGACAAACCGGAATACCTGGCCGCCAAACTCAAAAAGGCCAGCCAGTCCAGGAACCTCCGGAGCTCCAATACTCTGCTACTCATCCCGCTGAAAACCCGCAAGCAAAAAACCGCGGCCAGGTCGTTTGCTGGTAACACGCCCAAAATCTGGAACTCCATCCCCCCACATCAGAACAATCTCCTCTTTTGCAAAATTCAAAAACCTGCTCAAAGTCCTCTTCCTCGACCGCTCACTAGTGAACCGATAGGATACAAGGAAGTACCTTAGCCGGAACTCCATCTCACTTTAACTCTGTGCCCTGTGACACTGACATTGTAGGAAGGTGGAATCTGACTAATGGTTGCCCCCAACTTTTTGCCTGGTATTTGAGTGGTTTTTGACTAGTCAGGCTGGGATCCTGCTATCAAGGACCCCAGCCTATCTGCTTTCTCCCTAAAACTAATGTGAGTACCCTAGGTACAAACTAATTGGATGCTGAGGATGCCCTGACAGTCCCTTATAGATGGTACCCTAGGTACCCAGGGCATGGGTCCCTCAGTAGGCCTACCAGGGCTGCAACACTTATTGTGCCACCCTGGGACAGCCATACAAACTGACTCTACCAGACCACTACTGTAGTCTGGGTAAGGTGGTGCTAGCATCCCTTACAGGGATATAGGTACCCTATATCCCACCCCATTACAACACATATACTCTCATAGGTCACCCCTATAGCAGGCCTTGGTAATCCTACAAGGCAGGGTGCTGAGGTATGTGTGAGGGGGGATCCCTACATGAGTAGGGCCTCTCTGCAACCTTCGTAAAATCATTGCTGGGTTGTTTGTAGTGTAGCCATACCATATACTCTTAACCGCATTATAAGTCTATCGCGATAACGCGATAACTTGAGAATGGCTACACAGAACCATATCGTGTTTGGTGTCAAACATGTAGGAATCATACCCCCAGTCCTGCCATGGGCATCAGGGTACGATTCCCCCCTGCTAGAGGGGCGATATGGGAAAAGCGGCAGAATTTAGACACCAATTTAAAAGTGCACAAGTAGCACAAAATGGCTACTACCCGCCACCTACACGACCCTGGCTGGCTCTTGCTGGGGAAAATCCCAGCCTCGCCAGCTGGACAATAGGGCTCCTGTGGCAGGGAGGTGCTAGCATCTCCCCAGACTGGATAATGTGGATTGGAACAGGGTGGGTGCACCAAATGTCCTTTCAGGGTTGCACGTAGGCAGCTGCAGAAGCCTCATTCTGCATACACCACTTGGAACCGGTTCAGGGGCATCCTGCCCCTCGCCCAGGTGGGAAACACACAAAGGGGAGAGGGTGTAGCCACCCTTTCCCGCCTCGCCTCTCATTGGTGGACACTGCTCTGGACACTCCCCTAATCTTGGGGATAAAGGTGAATAACGTGGCCCCAGAGCCTCAGATTAATCTTGGACTTCAAAGACTTGACCTTCGATGAGCTGCTGCCCAGCTGACTGAAGAAATCTCCCTTGGGATAAAGGAGTTATCCCCCTGCTTGGCAGGCACCTGAAATACTGCAAGTGACCCGGTTGGAACTTTGCTGCTCCTGCGGACTTTGACGACTTCCAGCACCCTTGAGGTGGGTTTCAAGCGCATGCCAGAGGCCAGTGAGTGTGCTCAATGAGTTTGGGCACTGTGGACCGCGTGGGTGCCGAGATCCCCAATACCCCAGGGCACCGGCCACCTCTTGCGTAGCACATGACCCTGACCAGTGGGGAAGTTGTGCTTTGGCCCGTTTGCGAGCCAACCACTCTACAGCAATTGTGACAAAGACCAGTGCCCTAGCCCCCTCCGGAGGCCCGTGGGTGCCCTTTTACGCACTCCAATTTGCCACCTCCCGCGGTCCCTTGTCTCTCGACTTGTGGGCCCTAAGAGAAGTCAATCTCAACAATCAAGAGTTCCCCTGGTTGCTCCAGGCCTGCTCTACAGTGTCCCCGAAGGAGACCTCTCTCAGACCTCGTGGGTCTGCACCGTAGCAGATTTGTTCATCTTCCGTGGGTTGCAGTTGCCAATGCTTAGTGGATCCAATCCGGACACTAACACTGCAGCGACCCTCATCCGATGTGGGACAGTTGCCCTCCAGAAGCTGGCCTTCCCTGAAGCCTTCCGGAGCCCGTGGCTGTAGATCCAAGCTCCACCACTTTCCACCTGAAGCACCCGACATCGAAGGGCTCTTTGCTTTGAGCCTCCTGGTCACTTTGCCGTGACCCAGACTCTGTCCCCTCTGCTTTCAGGTTCTTCTCTACAATCTTCACATCTTTGATCTTCATGGAATCATCGACGCTTTTGCCTAGCAGAACTTTTGACTATTTTCCTATTGAAAATCAGCCCGCGACCCGACAGCAGAAACGACCTATGCACCCGGCTTCCCTGGGGCAGGTAACAGTGGTACCTCGGTACTCTCGGGGTAGTGGGCTCCTCAAAAGCTTAAGTCTAAAGTTTTAACTTTGTACTCCTGCTAGAAGTATTTTTAAACTATTTATTTCCAACCGCGACATTCTCCATAGGCTATAATAGAGATCCCGATAGCAGCTACTTCCACTGCACGCGCCTCCCGTGGGTCCCCTTCCTCATAACCTGGGGTGGATTCTTAAGGGGCCAGCGATCCTAAATGCCCTAGGCATTGTCTGTAGAATTGTCGTGGTTCTTATACCACTATTTTAGTATATGGTTTGGTCCCCCCCGGGGCCCAATGTTAACAGTGCTATTTATTTGTATCTATCAATGCTTGTTTGATGTGTAACTTTGCATCAGCCTCATAAAGAGACTGTGGGATTCTGTCTAGAATAAATACATATATTTTATATATATACCTGTGTGGACTACTCTTTCATTTGGTTATTCAAGAGGTTATCTATGGTAAAACAATAAGCTTAACACTCCTTCAAGACTTAGCCTGAAGGCTGCTCTTCACAGCTACCACTAGGATAGCTTTCTTTAAAGGTTGTCTTAAACCTATCATCAATAAGAGTCAAATTGGACTGGTGCAAGGTGTCCCTATAACTAGGAGACAGCATATGCCAGGCCAACTTCTCACATTGGTGGCAGCGGTGGGATTCAAGATTGCCATTGTTTTACCAGATAACAAATTGAATTTCTAAAGTGAAAGCCACTTGGTACCAAAGGTACATATAAATTCAAACTTAGAATACAATAAGTTCTACTGAACTTAGGAGTTGTGTGTAGAGGGTTTAGCACACCTTGACTACAACTCAAGAAAGGGTTGAGTAGGCCACACTTAGTGTAGGTAGATACACCACTATCACTACACTAGAAATGTCTTTAGGTTCAGGTGCCCATAAGGCTCTGGAAGGACCCCAAAGGGTCCCAGTCGACAAATATGATCATCTCTCCTTTGCTGATCTCAGGGAGATGGGCACCTTTAGGAAACTTAAGACAAACAAAGGTGCCAATACCCAACGTCTCAGGGAAATCCTGCTCATAGCAGACTTTAAGCAGACTTTAGGGTCTGATGGGGTACACAGGTTGGGTGGGCATCCATCAGAAGAGGACCCTCTGATGAGGACCAGGAAGAGGATAAAGATCCTGACCTGGAAGAACCAGATCACTCACAACATGGAGGTGATGGCCCAAGAGGCTCTCCCTCCATCCCTAAAGGGAGAGTGGTGGATCCAAGAAGGAACAGATCCCCCTCAGTGGGATCCAACCATTCTAGGAGATCCAAAAGGACTTCTGCCTCTCCTCAGACGAGAGAATCCTCCCTAGAGAGGAAATGCAGATTGCTCCAGTTTGAGTAGGCAAAGCTACAACTCAGGAGAGAGCAGTTAGCATTGGACTGGGAGTCCCTGGAGCTTCGGAAAGCTTCAAGAAAGTGGGGTCTAGAGACCCCTCGTGGCAGTAATGAAACCCCTAGAGTTAGAGAGAAAGTCCCTGACAATAGGAACCTCCACAAGATTGTGCCCCCCTATAAGACAGGGGATGATATCCACAAATGGATCTCTGCTCTTGAGAGGGCCTGTAAAGTACAAAGGGTCCCAGTAGAGCAGTGGGCAGCAATCCTGTGGCTCTCCTTTGCAGACAAAGGTAGAGACAAGCTCCTCTCTGTAAGAGAAGAGGATGCAGATGAATATCATATCTTGAGAGATGCTTTAATAGATGGGTTTGGCTTAACCACTGATCAATACAGACTTAAGTTCAGAGACACCCAAAAAGCACAGGATCAAGATTGGGTAGACTTTGTGGATTGTGCTACCAAGGCATTGGAAGGTTGGTTAAATGGCAGTAAAGTAAATAATTATCAAGGATTGTATAATCTCATCATGAGGGAGCAGATTCTTAATAATTGTCAAAACCAACTCTTACACCAGCACCTGGTGGACTCTGATCTGACCTCTCCCCAAGAATTGGGAAAGAAGGCAGACAAATGGGTCAGAACCAGGATCAGGCCCAAGAACCAAGGTGGTGACCAGAAGAAAGATTCTACCAAGCCCAAAGAGAAAGGTGGGGATAATAAAACAGAAAAGTCCCCTGAAGGCCCCAAAAACCCAGTGCTGGGGGTGGGTCCCAAAATCCTTCCTCTTCTAACAAGAAACCATATTGCCATGTGTGTAAGCAACCTGGCCACTGGAAAACTGTCTCCAGCTGTCCAAAGAATGGCAATAAAGAAAAGGTTCCTCCCATTGCAGCTCCAACACCTCCTGTTGCTACTAGTAGTAATCCCCCAGGTGGTGGGAGTGCACCCAAAAATTTAGTTGGGTTTTCTTGGGGAACTCAGGTGGACTCTGGCCTAACCAGGTCCCATACACAAACAACTCTAGTCTGTGATGGTGGCATGGGGTTTGCCAACTTTACCATGAGCCCCAGTATCCTGGGCAGGTACAGACAAGAGCCCATGATCAATGGTCAGAAGGCTGTGGCCTACAAGGACACAGGGGCTAGTGTCACCATGGTGACCAAGAGACTAGTGCCCCTAGAACAGCTTTTACCTGGGTTTAGCTACCAGGTGACCAACGTTGATGGAGTTAGGACAGACCATCCCATGGCAGTAGTAAATCTCAGCTGGGGAGGGGTCACTGGCCCAAAGAGAGTGGCAGTGTCCCCCACCTTGCCTGTAGATTGTCTACTGGGGAATGATCTGGAAATCTCAGCCTGGGCTGAGGTAGATCACAAGGCCCATTTGAAAATGGTAGGAATCCCTGAGAGAGTGGATGAGACCCTGAGGGCCTCACCTCCACCCCAGGAGAAAATAAAGGGAGTGAAGCCTGAAACTATGGATCACTCCACCCAAACAGAGAGCATAGGGGGTGAGGAACAGCCCTCCCCCCATCAGACTAAAGGTAAGGGTCAAGATTCTCAGGGAACTGATCCTGCCCCTTGTGAAGTAACTGCCCCAGAAGTGGACAGGCCTGGCCTGGCCACCTCTCTGATGGCAGGGGATCCTTCCAAGGTGGTACCCAGTCTGGAGCAGGTATCCTGCCCCTCTCTACCCTGCCTCAGTCAGCCCAGGGCTGCAGAGGTCAGGGAGGTCAGTGGACCCTTAATGGGCCCCTGCCCAGAGGACCCCCTCGTCAGCAGATTAGGGACACCCAGCAGAGTAGTTCTAGCCAGGTGAATATTCCTCTACAAACTGAGGGATCCCCCTTACCCCTAGGTTTAGGTACCCCTCAAATGGATGTTGTTGGGCCCAGGGAAACCTGGGGCATAGTTGCCCCAAACCTTCCAGTGCCCTCCACTATTCCAACCAAAGGGATCCAACCCCCAGCTGTAGGCAGCCAGAGGTTGACCCTTAGGGCCAGATATGACACAATCATGGGCAGAAAGGCTTCCATGGTGACCAGTGACCTGAGGAGGTTGAGACCACCCCAAATAGGGCCTCACTTCCAGACTCAGACACCCCACCAGCCCACCTCTGTCCCAAAAAACAATACAGGTAATTCCCCTAGACTTTGGAGAAACTCTAGAACCCCTTGGGGTAGGATTTCCCAAGTGGACGATGAGACAGGGAGCAACCATGCTAGTGCAGGTTCTTCCTTATATGGCCACTCAGGAAATAAAGGCTTATCTGGACAAGGTTAGCCTTATCTCCTTTCGTTTGGGGGGGGTTATGTAGGAAGGTGGAATCTGACTAATGGTTGCCCCCAACTTTTTGCCTGGTATTTGAGTGGTTTTTGACTATTCAGGCTGGGATCCTGCTATCCAGGACCCCAGCCTATCTGCTTTCTCCCTAAAACTAATGTGAGTACCCTAGGTACAAACTAATTGGATGCTGAGGATGCCCTGACAGTCCCTTGTAGATGGTACCCTAGGTACCCTGGGCATGGGTCCCTCAGTAGGCCTTCCAGGGCTGCAGCACTTATTGTGCCACCCTGGGACAGCCATACAAACTGACACCACCAGACCACTACTGTAGTCTGGGTAAGGTGGTGCTAGCACCCCTTACAGGGATATAGGTACCCTATATCCCACCCCATTACAACACATATACTCTCATAGGTCACCCCTATAGCATGCCTTGGTAATCCTACAAGGCAGGGTGCTGAGGTATGTGTGAGGGGGGACCCCTACATGAGTAGGGCCTCTCTGCAACCTTCGTAAAATCATTGCTGGGTTGATTGTAGTGTAGCCATACCATATACTCTTAACCGCATTATAAGTCTATCGCGATAACGCGATAACTTGAGAATGGCTACACAGAACCATATCGTGTTTTCTGTCAAACATGTAGGAATCATACCCCCAGTCCAGCCATGGGCATGAGGGTACGATTCCCCCTGCTAGAGGGGCGATATGGGAAAAGCGGCAGAATTTAGACACCAATTTAAAAGTGCACAAGTAGCACAAAATGGCTACTACCCGCCACCTACACAACCCTGGCTGGCTGTTGCTGGGGAAAATCCCAGCCTCGCCAGCTGGACAATAGGGCTCCTGTAGCAGGGAGGTGCTAGCATCTCCCCAGACAGGATAATGTGGATTGGAACAGGGTGGGTGCACCAAATGTCCTTTCAGAGTTGCACGTAGGCAGCTGCAGAAGCCTCATTCTGCATACACCGCTTGGAACCGGTTCAGGGGCATCCTGCCCCTCGCCCAGGCGGGAAAAACACAAAGGGGAGAGGGTGTATCCACCCTTTCCCGCCTCACCTCTCATTGGTGGACACTACTCTGGACACTCCCCTAATCTTGGGGATAAAGGTGAATAACGTGGCCCCAGAGTCTCAGATTAATCTTGGACTTCAAAGACTTGACCTTCAACGAGCTGGTGCCCAGCTGACTGAAGAAATCTCCCTTGGGATAAAGGAGTTATCCCCCTGCTTGGCAGGCACCTGAAACACTGCAAGTGACCCAGTTGGAACTTCGCTGCTCCTGCGGACTTCGACGACTTCTAGCACCCTTGAGGTGGGTTTCCAGCTTATCACAGAGGCCAGCAAGTGTGCTCAATGAGTTTGGGCACTGTGGACCGCGTGGGTGCCGAGATCCCCAATACCCCAGGGCACCGGCCACCTCTTGCGTCGCACATGACCCTGACAAGTGGGGAAGTTGTGCTTTGGCCCATTTATGAGTCAACCACTCTACAGCAATTGTGTCAAAGACCAGCACCGTAGCCCCCTCCGGTGGCCCGCGGGTGCCCTTTTACGCACTCCAATTTGCTGCCTCCTGCGGTCCCTTGTCTCTAAACTTGTGGGCCCTAGCGGAGGTCAATCTCAACAATCAAGAGTTCTCCTGGTTGCTCCAGGCCTGCTCTACAGTCTCCCCGAAGGAGACCTCTCTCAGACCTATTGGGTCTGCACCGTAGCAGATTTGCTCATCTTGCGTGGGTTGCAGTTGCCAAGGCTTAGTGGATCCAATCCGGACACTAACACTGCAGCAACCCTCATCCCACGTGGGAAAGTCGCCCTCCAGAAGTTGGCCTTCTCTGAGGCCTTCCGGAGCCCGTGGCTGCAGATCCAAGCTACACCATTTTCCACCTGAAGCACCTGACATCGAAGGGCTCTTTGCTTTGAGCCTCCTGGTCACTTTGCCGTGACCCAGACTCTGTCCCCTCTGCTTTCAGGTTCTTCTCTACAATCTTCACATCTTTGATCTTCACGGAATCATCGACGCTTTTGCCTAGCAGAACTTTTGACTTTTTTCCTATTGAAAATCAGCCCGCGACCCGACAGCAGAAACGACCTATGCACCCGGCTTCCCTGGGGCAGGTAACAGTGGTACCTCGGTACTCTCGGGGTAGTGGGCTCCTCAAAAAATTAAGTCTAAAGTTTTAACTTTGTACTCCTGCTAGAAGTATTTTTAAACTATTTATTTCCAACCGCGACATTCTCCATAGGCTATAATAGAGAGCCCGATAGCAGCTACTTCCACTGCACGCGCCTCCCGTGGGTCCCCTTCCTCATAACCTGGGGTGGATTCTTAAGGGGCCAGCGATCCTAAATGCCCTAGACATTGTCTGTAGAATTGTCGTGGTTCTTATACCACTATTTTAGTATATGGTTTTGTCCCCCCTGGGGCCCAATGTTAACAGTGCTATTTATTTGTATCTATCAATGCTTGTTTGATGTGTAACTTTGCCTCAGCCTCATAAAGAGACTGTGGGATTCTGTCTAGAATAAATACATATATTTTATATATATACCTGTGTGGACTACTCTTTCATTTGGTTATTCAAGAGTTTATCTATGGTAAAACAATAAGCTTAACACTCCTTCAAGACTTAGCCTGAAGGCTGCTCTCCACAGCTACCACTACGATAGCTTTCTTTAAAGGTTGTCTTAAACCTATCATCAATAAGAGTCGAATTGGACTGGTGCAAGGGGTCCCTATAACTAGGAGACAGCATATGCCAGGTCAACTTCTCACAGACATCCTCTACCCACGGTCCCCTTCTGGAAATCCTATCCCCTCCCTCCGCCCTGAACAAGAAAACTTATCGGCTACTCGTCTTGTGTGACCTGCACCCTTCATGTTTCCTTCCGCTCAATCACTCCTTTGTTCGAACTCTACCCGTCGCGAATCCCCATGTTCTACTATAATCTCTGTACTGCCTGTTTGCATATAAGTTACTTGTTGTGAAGCACTCTGATACCCTCGGGTCCAGCTAGCGCTATATAAAACTCCTAAAATAAAAAATAAATAAATTGATAGTAAAAAAAAAATGCTTTTTGCACAGCAGTTTATCCGATTTATTAAAAAAGTGATTTTTGGCTATTATTTTTAATGTCTCCATGGGAATCCACCAGCCTAGGGTACCTTTAGAATTCCCAAGAAGTGGGGGATAAAGAAAGTAAATTTGGCCTTTGTACCTTTTGTGGAAAAACGTTATTAAGTCTTTAATTCAGAATCACCCAAACATTAAAACTAGGCTCAGCTCTGGGATGAGAAAAGCCTCAGCAGTTAAGGAGTTAAGGAAACAAAAGTACTAGTTCTGTGAATTAAAAAACATTAACCTTGCTTCCCTAATACATTTATAATGTGGTGCAGGCAAAGAAGATCATTCATGCCCGGAATAGTCATATTAAAAAGCAGATTTCAGTTTAGAGGGGAATAAAACTAAAAAATCTCAGAGAACTTGATGGTAGTGAGTTTTACATACAATCCCAAACCTACACCTCTAATTGACCCCCCCCTATTAAGATAAAATAATAAAACAGATATCTGCAATTCAGTGAGGATCACATAGGGGCCTTCATTACTGTCAAAAGTGGGACTATGCAGGACATACTCTGCACATATTGAGTGGACCAACTGGGAGATCCCTGTAAAAACCAAGTTACTCCAGTAGATTGTTAGACAGCCAATAAAAGCACCTGCATTGTGCCATGTTGGGGGCAAGAAATGCAATAATGTGTCTGATTTGAGTTTCTCTTATTTCTAATATGAAAGATTTGACCTGATTACATGATTTCAAGGTAACCCACTGGGATTAATTATTTTGTGTCTGGCAGTAAATAGGCCCGTTGAGAAGAATAATAGTCTAAGCAGTAGGAGTCCTTGTAAGGTAGTGTCATGCGGCTCGTGGAGGGAGTGCTGTGGGGCGGTTGGGCGGGGAGGATCATGGTGGGGGTAGGAAACTACAGAATACGGCCAAACGGAGTTATGTAAACAAATAAATAAATAAAATGAATCTCGTTGCGCGCACTGCATTGCATTTGGCAATGCAGTGCGCGCAATGAAATTCGTTTTATTTATTTATTTGTTTACTTACCTCAGTTCGGCTATATGTCGTAGTTTACTACCCCGCACCCTGCACCTCCCCAGCCCCACTGCCCCGCAGCACTCCCTCCACGAGAGCCGCTACTGCAAGCGACCAGATGTAGTGTCTGCATGCAATTTCTATGGTTTCGGCTAGGGGTGTATCCCCAGAGAAATTGCTTAATTAGCTAAATCTAATATGAATTTCTATGGCAACAGAGGCAACGTGCCAAATAGGTAGCTTTATCAGGGGTCAACAATTATTTTCACCAGATGGACTTTACCCCATAGTTGAGGTGTGCAAAATGTGAGTTATTTGTTTTGAGCAACGTATGCAAAATTATGGCAAAATTACAGCAACATTATGAGAAATTATGCATACTTACTCAAAATGCAAATCGGTGAATTCGCACTGTATTTTAGTGTGAAATTAATTCCTGCATCAATTTTTTGTTTCAGGGTGTATTTAAACAAAAACGCCACGAGAGGAGCCACTTGTGTTCTGTTGTTCCCATGGATTCGAGATAAAGTTTTACTGTGAACTGCTCATCTGCAGGACATTTTTTACGGTGTATATCACATAATTAAATGAAATAGCGAGAAAGTGTAATTTTGGAAATTTTGTGTAACACGCATCAAGTGAATTTCCCGAAATTATGCAAATTACACCACCATAATTTACATTTCCCAGGCCTCCCCAGTAGGAGATGTTAATATATCACCATCTCCCACAATTGTTTTGTGCTCATGCTTTTAACTGATTCAGTAGATCTTCTATCATCCTTTCAAGCCTTCTTTTGATGTAAACTCTAAGGTACTTAAGTCCTGTAAAGACCTCCCTCATGTTGTAGTTATACAGGCAAGCCATAATCATAGTAAGTAACACTGGTAGGGCCTCATACTTCCCTCAGTTCATTTTATATCACAACATTTTGGAATTTAATGCATAAGGGACACTGTTGATGAGATTAAGCAAAATATCATCCACATCCATTATCTGTGTGCTCGCTCTGATTTGCTGATTGAAGCCAGTCACTCTTGTGTCCACCCACAGTTCTCACTGCTTCCGGCCGTCAATCGATCTGTGTACACCTTGCATGCCCCATGCAGCTGCTCTTTCTCACTCACGAGATGCCACAGAGGCTGCAGACACAGAGGAGTGTGGAATTTCAGTTCCTGTTTGATTTTTATCTTTTTTCGGCGCCTATTTGATTTTTAGCTGACAGCATGCAAACTTAGGGGCCCAGGGTCTACAGCCTTTTATCCACGTGCTCCACCTTGGTCCTGACGGGGTGCCCTGGTGTCATTTGGCACTTATGGCAGAATTACTGGACCTTCTGTGCAGCTCTGGCTGTATGGAATGCTTCATTTAAGGGCTACTGGGTGGCCATTATTAGGTGTAACAGTGAAGTAGTGGCAGTCGGCTTCCTGTGTATTATTGACATTATTTGATTATTAATCACATCTAATTCTACACCCAGGAAGACACAGTGATACCTACTATATGTGCTGGTGAATTGTATCTTGAGTTCATTGGAGTTGAGGTTTTCTATAAAAAACACAGTAACATGTCATCTCCTTCCCACAAGAAAAATAGATTGTCTATAAATCATGTCCATAGTATAATTTTCTGGACAAAATCTTCATTTTCATCGGCCCAGGCCACCTCCTTCTCCCACCACCTCATGAGCAGGTTTACATAGGTGGGGGTGAAGGAGGGGCCCATCACCATGCCTTCTTGCTGCAAATAGTATTTATTGTTGAAAAAGAAAGCATTGTGGGTAAGGAAATGCCTTAGCATCTCAAGCAGCATTTGGGTGTGTTCAAGCCACTCAATAGATCTGTCCCTTAAGAAACAATCACATGCCTGATTTACTTTATCATGATCAATATATGTATATAGTGATGTTACATCAAGCATAACCATTATGTACTCCTGCTTCCATGGGATGTAATCCAATTTCTTTAGAAAATCTGCGAAGTCCTTAAGATATGAGGGCAGGAATGGTTGGAATAAAGTGGTAACTCTTAAAACATTTAATTTAAAAAGGAACAATATGAGGGGGTTCATTTTGCCATAGAAAGTTTGATTAGTGCTGCAGAAAGAAAGAATAGGGCACATTTTGAGTGACTTCTCAAATCCTCTTCTATTTCATTAAAAGATTCTGACATGCAGACTGAAACATGCACTTTCAATACCAGCAGCAGTCTTCCCTGGTGAGCAGTAGCTTTACTACAGTGATCTAATAAGCAACTAGAGTGCTAACATTCTGAATTTATGGCAAATGTGTGACACATCTGAATGCCTTCTTGATGGAATCAAAGTAAGAAACTGAAAGTATTTCCTACTGAGGAGACTGTAGTAAATGAGGAAATTAGGAAACATCATAACAACTAAGTCTCCCAAAATGGCCACCAGAGACAAAAGAGCCCAAATGTCGCCCAAATATCACCCAGATGTAGCCCAAGTATAGCCCAATGACAGAATGTCCCAGAGTGTTCTAACGAACAACTAGAGCGCTAACAGTCTTACTTATGACAAAAGTATGGCACACCTGAAGCCTTCTTGATTGGAATAAAGTGGTAACACTTAAAACATTTAATTTACAAAGGAACAAAATAAGGGGGTTCATTTTGCCATAGAAATTATGATTAGTTCTGCAGAAAGAAAAATTAGGGCACATTTTGACTTCTCAAATCCTCTACTATTTCATAAAAAAATTCTGACATGCAGGCTGAAACATGCACTTTGAATACCAGCAGCAGACTTCCCTGGTGAGATTAGTTTTACTACAGTGATCTAATGAGCAACTAGAGTGCTAACATTCAGAATTTATGGCAAATGTGTGACACATCTGAATGCCTTCTTGATGGAACCAAAATAAAAAACTGAAAGTATTCCCACTGAGGAGACTGCAGTAAATAAGGAAATTAGGAAACTTCATAACAAATAAATCTCCCAAGATGGCCACCAGAGACAAAATAGCCCAAATATAGCCCAAATATCACTCAGATATAGCCCAAGTTTAGCCCAATGACAGAAGTGTGCAAAACACTTATTTTTTGTGTATTTGCAGTTTTATATAGTGCAGACTTGTCAGGTATTGGAGTGCTTTACATGAGCATTGGTTACATCACGCAAGATCAAATTCATTTTTGGTTGTAGACATGGGGAGATTAAGTGATTTGACCAGAATCACAGAATGTTGAGCTGAAGCAGAAACTCCAACCTGGTTCCCCAGTTGCAAAGTCTGCCGCTCTGGAAGTAACACCACATCCTCTCCCCTAGGTGCAACATTTAATCAAGTGATCAACTGGATAAAAAAACATAAAGATTGCAAATAATTTAAAATTTCTTTGTCGCTATTTGAAAACTCAGAAAATATGTCCTCATTTTAGTTTTGTAGAGCACTAACCATAATTTTGATGCAAATAAGACCCTCTCATATATGTAATTTCTAAAGGAAATACTCTAGTTATTACAGTTTTGATTACATCAAGATGACGTCAGGCGTTCCACACTTTTGTAATAAATATAGAATGTTAGCAATCTAGTTGTTCATTGGGATACTGTTGAGAGGCAGAGGCCAGGGGCACAGACTCTGAAAATTGAAGGCAGGTAGGAGAGTGCAGATGCAACAATTTGACCACACTGGGCAGGCAGGAAGGGTAGTGGCAGCACAACAGACTATGGAGGGCAGTGGAAAGGGGGGCAGGGGCAACAAACCAACAATACAGGACTGGCAAGAGAGGCTGTGGCAATATAATAGACCATTGTGGGCAGAAGGAAGAGGCAGTGGTAGTACAACCATACATGCCAACAGACCCGTTTCAGCCAGGAAACGTCCAATGTTTTTATGCTCAAATGGGCTTTATTTGATCTGTCTCCTATCTACAATCCCCTCTTTTTCAATGTAACTCAAAGGGGAATATCAATACCCCAGATTTTTTCAAAATCTCCCTCTTACCAAGTTCAAAATGTTCGCAAGTATGGTACATTGGATCATGGTAGGCAGGAGGAATTGGGGTAGGGACACGTACTCGGATAACAGAGGACAGGAGGGACATGGAGAGGTGCACCAAACTGACCCTACAGGGCAGGCATCAGGGTTTGCAGCAGCACAATACACCACACAGCGCATGCGGGACGGGAGTGCAGCACAACAATCCATTGAAAGCAATAGGCAGGGGACAGGACCATGCACATGGACAACAGAGAACAGAGGGGAAAGAGGCAATGGTAGCTAGCTGACCATAATGGACAGACAGGAGAGAAAGCTGCAGCATAACAGACCATAAAGGGCAGGAGGGACGGATCAGGGGCATTACAATGGAACAGACAAGCCAGGAGGGAGGGAATAGGGGTCTGCACATGGAAACAGAGGGCTGGGGGCAAGGGGGCAGGGCAGGAGCAGCAAAATGACCATGGAGGTCAGGCAGGATGGGCACTAGAAACAAGACACACCATGGAGAGCAACAATGAGACTATGATGGCATACACACAGACCATGGAGGGAAGGTGGGAGGGGTCAGGGGCAGCTAGCTGACCACACAGGGAAGGTGGGAGGGGCCATGGCAGCACAGAAGACCATGTATGGCAAGCGGGAGGGTAAGTGGCAGCACAATGGCTATGATGGGCAAGAAGGAGGGTGCAGGGGCATGCACAAAGGACCATGGAGGATAGAAGGGAGGTTCGGGACCTGGGCACAGACAAGAGAGTTCAGGGGAAGAGGCCTCACAACAGACCGCGCGGGGCAGGCAGGAGGACCAGTTGCAGCACAACAGACCAGGGAGGGCAGAAGGGTGTGGCAGTAAAATGGACCATGGAGGACAGAAGGAAGGGGATAGGGGTATGGCATGTGTACAGGCAAGGTGGAGGTGGCAGGGACAGGTTACAGTCATCTGACAATGCTAGGCAGGTGGGAGGGGAGTGGTAGCTCAACAGAACACTCAGAGTAGATAGGAGTGGCAGGTCCATGGAACATGGTGTGCAAAAAGGATGGAGCAGGGGCATGCACAAAGACATCGGAGGGCAGGGGGAAGGAGAATAGGGGCAGCAAGCTAAGCACAGAGGCTAAGCAGGAGGTCAATGATGGGCCATAGAATTGGGCAATGGAGGGCAGGAGGAGTGGACTGGTACATCATGCTAAATGAAGGGCAGTGGCAGCACATCAGACCATGCATGGCAGGATGGAGGAGGCTAGTCCATGGATTCAGACAACAGAGGATAGGGAGGAGGTGGAAGGGGCAGCAAGCTAACTGTTCAGAGAAGGTGGGTATTAGGAACTTTATTGTTTTTAAAATGTGTGTCTGTGCGAACTACTTAAAATATGAACAAGTATGCAGCATAATCTCACTTTTATTCAGGAAGAAGAGGACGTTTGTGACTGTGACTCTGGGCTCACTTGGCAGAGACACCCCCTGACCCTCCACCCCCATCACAAAATGTAATGCCCGTGAAAAGGGTAGGTGGACGCAGTGTTATATAGAACATAGTCCTGAGAGCACGATTGAAAATGAAAACTAGATATGGTATAAACTATGCACCAAAAAGTGTGATATAAGATGAACCGGGGCGTGAAATATAATATGCAATACATTGTGCGCAATGACAGATTAATTGGAGAGCGCGAGATAGCACAGGGACTAGCGCGTGCTATGCGATATGCGCCTTCGAGTATAATATGCACATGGCAGTGTTGTGTAACCTAACTAGTCTCTAAAGTTGTAATATAAAATATGTGCTTGAGAGTGTAACGGTGCATATGCACTGTGACAAAGATATGGATCCCAGATTGCAATATGTATGGCATAGCGCTGTGCGTTATAACATAGTCATCAAGGAAGGCACGTTAGATGGGGCAATATAACCCGTGCGAAGGCAAGTGTGGCATGACATATTCACGGGGTGGTGTTACAGTGCACATGGGCTTAGAGAGTGTCATAGCATACGCACTAGCTGGTGGAATACAACACAGAGGTGTGAGGCACTCGGCGGGCACTGGTGGGTGTAACACAGCATTTGCCTCAGCCAGGAGCACGCTGTGACTCTCAAGTGAGGTTCGTCTCCTTTCCGGAGAGTAAAATAAAAAGTATTACACATCTGGCGGTGGATGTGTGTTTTATTAACCGTGAGGGGGGTTTCTTGCATAGGTTGGTCGAATTTTTGTCGAATCCCCTTTGAATGGCTTGGTGTGCGTGTATATTAAATGTGCCCGTCAATAGCTACCCATGTTTGTATAAATAAACGACAAGGGTGTCTACTTGGAGAGTACGGTAGGGCGTCAGACACGTCAGAGCTTCACTAGCGGTGTAAATACATTTCATGTGGATTCATTCTATGCATAGTCGCCTTTTAATGAATATCAGGCAAATAGTCATGGTTATAAGTACATACGGTTTGTCCAGCATGTCCTAGGTTTTTCTATAAATATATATTTTTTTAAAATAATAAAAAACAAAGGCCGGCCCTGGGGGATGGGGTCCCCGGGGCCATATGTGGCCTGAGGAGGGGGGCAACGCAGCCCCTCCTAAAGAATTTTTTTTAAAAAGGCCATGACCCGGGTTTTGGGCCCCCGGGCTGATTAAGGCCTTGGGAGGGCGAAATAAAAAAATTTCAACAAAAAAAATTAGGGTGCAGGCCCTGGGGGATGGGGTCCCCAGGGCCAGTAAATTAGAAAAAGAAGGGGGGCCACACAGCCCTCATTCTTAAAAAAATAAAATAAATAAAAGACCGGGAACACACCGGAGGCCACGCCCCCTCCTTGCAGCACTCTGCAAATGCGCGCCCTGGCCAGTTGTAAGTTGGGGAATTAATTCCCCTTCATTTCTGAGGGTCCCTGAGGGCCAACTAGCCCAACAGGTATCTCCAGTATGCGCCAGGGAGCTGCGTTGCAGACAGGTGTTCTGAGGCCGCGCGCCTTTTTACACCTCTATGCAATGCAGCTCTGTGGCGCTTACTGGAGGTACCGAGTGGGCTAGTTTGACCCTAGGGACCCTTAGGATTCAAGGGGACTTAATCTCTCAACTTAGAACGGCCACAGGGCGCGTTTACACAGCGGTGAAGGAGAGAGGACGGGGCCTGAGGTGACGTGTTCAAACACGCCCTGTAGCGCGTTTTAAGTTGGGGAAATAATTCCCTTTCAATCCTGAGGGGCCCTGGGGGCCAACTAGCCCACCAGGTGCTTCCAGTAAGCGCCACTACTCTGTGTTGCAGAGAGGTGGTGCATGCCGTGCCCCTTTTTACACCTCTCTGCAATGGCGCTTACTGGACGTACCTAGTGGGCTATTTTGCCCCTAGGGATCCTCAGGATTCAAATGAACTTAATCTCCCAACTAAAAATGGCCACAGGGCGTGTTTACACAGTGGTGAAGGGAGGGGACGGGGCCTGAGTTAACGTGTGCAAAGAAGCCCTGTGGCGCGTTTGAAGTTGGGGATTTAATTCTCCTTCAATCCTGAGGGACCCTGGGGACCAACTAGCCCACCAGGTGCTTCCAGTAAGCGCCACTACGCTGCCTTGCAGAGAGGTGGTCTAGGCCGTGCCCCTTTTTACATCTCTCTGCAACCCAGCTCTGTGGCACTTACTGGAGGTACCTAGTGGTCTAGTTGGACCCTAGGGACCCTTAGGATTCAAGGGGACTTAATCTCTCAACTTAGAACGGCCACAGGGCGCGTTTACACAGCGGTGAAGGAGAGAGGACGGGGCCTGAGGTGACGTGTTCAAACACGCCCTGTAGCGCGTTTTAAGTTGGGGAAATAATTCCCTTTCAATCCTGAGGGGCCCTGGGGGCCAACTAGCCCACCAGGTGCTTCCAGTAAGCGCCACTACTCTGTGTTGCAGAGAGGTGGTGCATGCCGTGCCCCTTTTTACACCTCTCTGCAATGGCGCTTACTGGACGTACCTAGTGGGCTATTTTGCCCCTAGGGATCCTCAGGATTCAAATGAACTTAATCTCCCAACTAAAAACGGCCACAGGGCGTGTTTACACAGTGGTGAAGGGAGGGGACGGGGCCTGAGTTAACGTGTGCAAAGAAGCCCTGTGGCGCGTTTAAAGTTGGGGATTTAATTCTCCTTCAATCCTGAGGGACCCTGGGGACCAACTAGCCCACCAGGTGCTTCCAGTAAGCGCCACTACGCTGCCTTGCAGAGAGGTGGTCTAGGCCGTGCCCCTTTTTACATCTCTCTGCAACCCAGCTCTGTGGCACTTACTGGAGGTACCTAGTGGTCTAGTTGGACCCTAGGGACCCTCAGGATTCAAGGGGACTTAATCTCCCAATTTAAAACGGCCACAGGGCGTGTTTACACAGTGGGGAAGTGAGGGGACGGGGCCTGAGGTTACGTGTGCAAACACGCCCTGTGGCGCGTTTTAAGAGGTAGTTTTAATCCCCTGCCCTATTATATACTAGGGGCTTACAGAGGAGGTCATGCTGATCACAGGGGGAGCCCAACGCATAGTGTTCCCTAGTGTATGTAGGTGTTTTCACTGTATTCTGAGTGTCTTTTAACATAGCACTGGCTCTAGGACTGGTTAGTCAGACTCAGTTACCACCAGTATCCATCTGAAAAAGTTGAGGGTACAGGATGATTTTGCAACAAGGCTTCTTTCTGCTCTTCTGTTTGTTCTTTCTGCACGTTATCCTTCTTCCTGCACTTTTCTTCGTCTTTGAGGACTTCTGTTGCTTCTTTCTACATTTCTTTTTTTTCTTTCTGTGCGTTTTTTCTTCTTTCTTCACATGTCCTATCTCTGTAGGCTTAGTTAGAAATTACCATTTAAAAAACCTTTGAAATTCACTGAAAAAACCATACGTTTCAGGCACGTTATAGTTAGGAATTAGCATTTAAAAAACCTTAGAAATTCACTGAAAAAACCATAGGTTTCAGGGGCGTTATAGTTAGCTGGACTTTTCACTCGTACAAAACCATTGAAATTCACCCGTATTAGTTAGTTCAGCTAACTATAACTCGCGCGCCCGCAATGCACTGCTGATGACGTCACATATTACATCACTCATGACATGGTCAGTGACATTACTCATGACATCACTGATGACATCTCAAATGACCTCACTGATGACATCATCCTTGTGATAGAGTGGCAGACCTCTTCTCCCCCTAATATGACCTTTGATACACACATTCAAAAATAGAAACTAAAATTTTCAAGACAATGGACATACCAATATCAGTTACAACAACCTATTCAGTAATTCTAAGATCCACATACTCATCCACTCATTCACCAACAGTCCTATACAGTCACTCATACATGTACTCACTCATCATATGTACTCATACACCTATACATCCTGTTACACAATGCCACTCATCCATAGAGTTACTCACACACATAGTCACTCATGCTAATAAAGAATCAAACATCCATTTACTTGCATATACAGTTATACACACACTACCACACTTACTTCTACAGAAACTTACACATACTTAGTCTTTTAAACAATCACTTATAGAAAAACATACTTATTCATACAGGAACTCTTTCAATCTCTCACTCTCACATATACTCACTTATTTACACCAATATTTACATATACTAGTTTAAAACATATGTAGTTACTCATAAAGACACTATTGAGACAGTCATTCACTCACTAACACACCCATGCACACACTCATTCACCCATACAGTCCTACACACATGCTGTCTTCAATACATACAAACAGTGAGTCACTCATTCATGCACCTATGCACTACGTAATCCCCCTTACCGAGCCATACAGACACTCAGACACTCATACTGATACTCAAAAAAACAACTAATAACCTATATAGACACTCATGTAGCTACTCACCAACCCATGCAGCCACTTATACACAAAGTGAGAGATTGATACAGATATTTACATATTTAAACATTACTCACTAAGCCATGTATTCACTAAGATACACTTAATCAGTCAGTTATACAATCAATTTTTCAAAAACAAATCATCCATTTAGACACTTATATACCCATTTATTCTTCCATCGACCTTGAGATATACATATATAAAACATATGTAATTTTCTGAAAAACACACATTCACTGGAGGATGTCATCAGTGATGTCATCAGTGATGTCATTTGAGATGTCATCAGTGATGTCATGAGTGATGTCACTGACCATGTCATGAGTGATGTAATATGTGACGTCATCAGCAGTGCATTGCGGGCGCGCAAGTTATAGTTAGCTGAACTAACTATAACGGGGGAATTTCAATGGTTTTGTACGAGTGAAAAGTCCAGCTAACTATAACGCCCCTGAAACCTATGGTTTTTTCAGTGAATATATATATATATGTATATATATATATATATACATATGTATATATATAAAATCCACAAAATTGATTTACTAAAATACTATCAAGAGTAGGGAAAGTGTTGGACTTCGGAGGGGTTACATTTACTATTCTCACTACTTACTGCTTAAAGACTTTGCTGTAGAAATGGCAAAAAACATTGTCCCTTTCTGGATAGCACTGTGATAATCCTATGCTTAAAAACTTTGATAGAAAAGCAGACATTTGAGGTGAGCAACTTTAGAGTGTCGCTGGTGTTGAGGGTGCTCTATACAGGAGCTGCCTGCACCTAAACTTGGGAACTACCCAGAGTTCTCTGCTTCTTTTTTGCATATTTATCATATACAATAAAACCATAAAAGATTTAAAGAATTGAATAACAAAAACATATTGATAAATTTAGACAAATAATTGAATATTATCAATATAAAATCCCCAAAACTTATGCATTAAAATACTATAAAGAGTAGGGAAAGTGTTGGACTTCGGAGGGGTTACTTTACTATTCTCACTACAGTCCGTTTTACAGTAGGGAAAGTGTTGGACTTCGGAGGGCTTAAATTTACTATTCTCACTCCAGACTGTACGACAGTAGGGAAAGTGTTGGAATTTGGAGGAATAAAATTTACAATTCCAATTCCAGGCTATGCAACAGTAGAGAAAGCATTGGACTTTGGGGGGGAGAAGATTTGCTTTTACCACTCCAGTCTGTGATACAGTAGGGAAAGTGTTGACTTGGGAAGGGTTACATTTACTAGTCACACTCCAGTCTATGCAACAGTAGGGAAGGTGTTTGACTTTGGAGGTGCTACATTTATTATTCCCGCTCCACTCTATGTAACAGAAGGAAAAGCTTTGGAGAGATTAACTTTAATATTACTGCTCCAGTCTGTGCTACAATAAGGAAAGTGTTGGACTTTGGAATGGTTACATTTACTATTCCCACTCTAGTCTGTGTAACAGTAGGGAAAGTACTTCACTTCAAACACATTACAAAAACTCAAACAATATTAATTTACATAAAAAATATATATATATATATTAAATAAACAATTAAACAATTTAAATAATTAGTAAACAAAGTAATAATTAGTTATCAGTTACAAAACAATGAATTAATTAGTAATTAACTACTCACCCTATATCCCAACAAACCTAGCAACCCACACGAAAAATATAACTAAAACAAATGTGTATAAACCAATTCACTCAATTAATCATCAATTAAACATGAATTAACAATTAATAATTAATTGTTTATTAATTATTACTTAATAAACTTCCCATCCTAGACCCCTGCAACCCAGCAGCCCACACATAGAATAACACAAAAATAAATCAATAAGCCATAATGTACTAAATTAATATCAATCACATACTTACTTAAAAATTATTAATTAATGAATAATTAATTATTTCTTAACTAGCTTCCCACCCTATCCCCTACAAACTCAACAACCACTACGGTGTTAAGATGGACAACTGTCTTACTTTTAAACCACAGATTATGAGCCTGGTTGGTCAATGCTTTGGGATTCTAAAAATGTTAAGAACATTTCTTCCTTTCCTATCCATTGCCCATAGGAAAATTACGGTGCAGGCCATGATAGGATCTAGCCTGGACTATGCCAATGTCCTTTATCTGGGTCTTCCGAAGCTCCTTCTCTCACGCCTACAGGTAGTGCAGAACTCGGCCGCTCGGGCAATCTTTGGCCTCGGCCACCATTCCCATGCTACGGGACTGTTGCAGTCGCTTCACTGGCTGCCAATTCAGAGGCGCATTGAATTCAAGGCACTCACTATGGCATTTAAGGCCCTTTATGGCACTGGTCCCCTCTATTTGAAGAAGAGGATCGGTTTTCATCTGCCTGCCAGAGCCCTGCGTTCTGCGTCACTGTCTCTCACCACGGTCCCGGCAATTAGGCGTGCCCGGATCGGGGGGCGGTCTTTTAAATATCTTGCGCCCCGGGCCTGGAATGCCCTTCCACTGTCCTTAAGAAAGAGTGAGAGCTTGATGGCCTTCAGAAAGAAGCTCAAAACATGGCTGTTCGGCCAATAAGTCTTTTCTTCCCTGCTGGAGCTCTACGGTTATGGGTCTGATAGCGCCGGGACACTCTGCCTGAGTAGCTGAGCGCTTAACAAAACCCCAGATAACATAACATAAAATAACATAACTACGGCACTATAAATTACTATTAGCAATTAAATCAAAAAATCTAAACACTTAAAATTCCAAACTATATTTAAAAAAAAAAAACAATTATACAAACGATAATAATGCTTCAAAATAATATCTGCAATAATACACATTAAAATAATGATAAACCTGTATTTTTAACAACTATGGGCCGCATTACGATGCCGGGTATGGGACCACTCAACAAGGAGTCAGCAGCTCTGCTACAATTATTAGGATGTAACCACCTTCACAGCGGTCGGAAAGTGTATTTTCCCTATTGCAGCTTGTGCTGTGGGCCGCAGCACAAGCCACAATAGCAAAAATATACTTTTGGTACATTCATGTACCATGTGGCAGGTACCAGGTGGTGCCTGCCCCGCAATTCATGGATGTTTAGTGGAGGGTGACGGGGGACAGGGGTCCTGTAAGGGACCCCAAAAGACCCTTTCCGCCAGCCTCTTCATGATGCCCCAGATTGGTAGAATTCTTCACGCTAGAAAGCAAAGTCTTCCAAGATTTACATTGAGAGAACAAGAAGGTAAGCCTGAAAATCATAGAAGGCAGCAATAGCCGTCTGTGCTTCTGTCTGCCTCAGTTGCTAGATAAGCAGCCTGCTACTTTTTCCCCATGCTTGTAAAGCTTCCATTTTAATATTGCAAGAGCTTATTCCATTTTGGTAGTGAAGACAGAGCTGAGAGACAGCTTTTCTGTCTCAAAGTGGTGTAGCTATTTAGAAGACATCTGTGCAAAATACAAAGAGGTTAGGGCCTTGAGGGATTGTTCTAGTCTGGTCAGCACAGTTTTGTATTCTTGCCTCACCTTGACTGAGCCCTGCATCAAGAGTCCTCTCATTGTCATGTTTCCTACCACCCACAACATCTCATTGGGGAATGCTAAATCCTTGTTCTCTTCCCTGTACAATTTAATGTATGATTTGAATGTGTCTTACCCATTTGGGAGTTTTTTACCTGCTTGTCTGAATATGCCAAAGTACCGGTGATGAAGGAACACAAACAGGATCAAAGGCAAACTGAATTTGAGAGTGATCTAAGATGTCTAGCTCAAGGAAAGCGCATTGTGAGATATCAGTGAGCAAACACCCTTGGACTAGAAAATAGTGAATTTGGCAGTGTTGCCTTATGGGCAAGAATGGAAGGTATAATCCTTTTTGAGATGTACCAGGACATATAAATCTATAAGAGTATGGTCCTCCATAATGTGAAAAAGAAGAGCTCTGCCATTAATATTCCATTTGTCAAGTGGACCACATCTATCTAGAAAGTAATCCAAGGCCAATTTCCACTTGCCTCCAATCACCATGCAAATGTTGCCAAAATTGATTAGCACCTTGCATAACTTAAACAGAAAGGACAATTTACCTGTATTGAGAGCGTAAGCCAATCCAATGATCAATGTGGTATCTGAACTTTTCAGTTTAACTAAGGCATGCCGACCATCATGATCCAGCCAAGACTTGCCGATTCTAACTGCAGCTAACTGCAGCGATTTCCAAATGAGAATGGCTATACCATTTGTCTTTGTGATGGTAAATGTATAAGTGAATATCCAAATCACAGATATATGTGACGTCTGCTAACTATGAAGGAGTGCAATATCTTTTCCCTTGATAGTCATATAATAAAGTATTTTTTCTCTTGATAAAATGTGGCATGCCATTGCCATACTAAGAGGTGATTATGTTATGTGTGACGAATGAGTGGAGGTGAGTCCGAAACAATGGACAAGATGCTGTAATGTGTGAGTAGTTCCTTATGACTGAAAACAAGTCCATGGGGGTAACTGCAAATAGAGCGGAGATTCAGACATTCAGGGTTCCATGTATGTGTCCAGTGTGAACAAACTGTGAGGATTCTGATTTGGGATTGTGACAGAGAGTGTACAGCCAAGTGCCTATGGATCAATACTAAGAATGTTATCTAGGGAATGTGCTTCTATTGGAATGGGGTCTCGATATAAGGAGAGAAGTGAGTGAGATACATTGGGCAAGTATATAGTGTGTCAAAAAGACTTTGTGCTATCCACTATGGACAGCGAGCTGCACTCCATTCCAATCAGCCATCAACTCTTGGTCTTTATAGAAATTGGATCATCAACATACAGTAGGGAATCTACCCACAGTAAGGAAGGAATCCATCTGACAACACCCAAGGAAGCACAAAGTCCATGAGTCATGTATGCTGGCATTAGGCTGTATACCATGAAGCAACAGAAAAATGTGTGCAGGACAACCATTTGGCAGCGACAGTGGAACTGCAATGGGACAAAATGTTCAATGTGTATCTCAATTTGGTGGGGCCCTGGGCAAAGGGAGTTCTAAATGGTTGATGTGCATGGCATGAATGTCAGCTATCAGATGGAAATCAAAAGAAGCAATCAAAGCTGAGGTAAGTCGGGGTAAGTTATAAGGGGGCTATTTGAGATAAGAGGCTTAGGCAGCCGTCCTCCCCACCAAGGGAGAGAAAATACAAGCTTCAACAAATAGGGTAAGGGCCACTCTTCAAAGGAGTCTGCCACTACCCCAACTTCCTTCAGGGAAGACCTACATTTGTCTCTGTTCTTCATCAGCGCCTTGACATTTTGGTGGTGACCTTCCCTATTGCAATGTTGGCGAACAACACCATCCTCATCAGATGGAGCTTTACGTCCATGTGGAATAAAAGGTACGAGTTCCATATCTGGACGCTGTCTTAGTTCTTAGCCACCTAGTCACCTTCATTGAGGTCCAGTCAAGAAACTCTCAAACGTGTTGCTTAGCTCTCCTCCCCATTTTTATGACCATAATTGCTGATTTCAAGAGCCCTTATTTGATTGCTGACTTGCAGAATGGAGTATGAAGGGCAAATCATTTATTTTTCTTGATATTATCTTCAGAGGAGTAGTCCATAAATATGGAGATGATATGACACATGAGGAAAAGGGGACTAGTCTTCCTTGCTGCCTGAAGCACTGTTCTTGCTAGGTGCAGAAAACAGGCTATGGTAGGTTGAGATTAGAGTCTTTTACTGAATTGTGAGGACATATCCGCATGGACCACTGGAGCACCAGTGTTCTGAAATTAAACATTCAGCATTTGAGGGATGAGTGCTATCAAGAATCTGATCATATAATCTATTCTGTTTTCTCAGGTACTTCATAAATTAATATATTCATTTTGGGGATCAGTCTCCTAAACTTGTTACTGTTTGGCAGAGATGCCCAATGTATTGCCCCAATAGGAACATTTAATTGAGCCTTTCTTCCACATTGTCAAATCTCTTTTTCGCGGATTCCACCTGCTTTTTGAAGGAGGTTGTTACTTGAACATAAAAATTCCTTGAAAGAACAATAGACAAGAGGCATTTGGCAAAACAGGAACAGTTTGTTTAATTAAACAATGGGTCCAGGAGCACAGTCACAGGCCTAGGTTCTGAGGATTGTCTCAATTTACAATTGGTCTAACATAGACTTTTATACAGTTCATTGAATGTAACACAATAGTTCCAGCAATCCTTTTTTGGTAAGGAATGTGAACCTGTCTTTGGAGCCATAAATTAATGTATTGGATGAGGAATCCAGGAGGGCTTTGACCTTGAATGGACACAATACGGCCAGTGGGTAACATATCCAGATTTCCGGCATGGGGAGCATGTGATCACTGCGTGTACTGTGTGCACTGTTTCCTGATAAGCTAAGTGTTCCTAACTTCATGTGACATCTGACTTTACGGTGTTTTGGGAATGTGCACCCTCTGGCCATTTGTGCTTTTTTGGAGCCAATCTACCTGGACAATTGTGGTCTCGCTGTACCTATCTGTGGGATTGATCTGGGATTTCCTGTTAGCACGTTTGTCTGCTGCCTACGTGACACTCCACCAACGGGCGAATTCATCAATAAAGATGCAATTTCATTTTTATACATGAATGCATAGTTATTCATATTGAGATCAACTTTTTCAATATTTACATGGTAACAGCTGATCATATTGATTTGCCCTATGTAGACAATTCTGAATCATTGAATGCCATCATGCTTGTTGCACTGCCTGCCAATTGGTGCAACAAAGACATGGAGCAAGATGCTGCAGTTTTTAAACACTCCAGGCTAGTGAACCCTTAGTAATCAGCTGCATACTGTGACACAGTAAACATAAGTTGTGGTCTTGTATGAGCTTAGACACCATTTGAGTATTCCTAACAAAGTGGCTTGTGTGTGCCAAATAATCATATGTCCACAAAATACACTAAATCTCAATTAAATTCAGCATGGTGGATGAGGCATTATGATGAGAACATGGCTGAGTTGACCAGGCAGCAATAATTTGGTTTCTGGTGCAGGGATCATGTGTATGGGATTTGGAGAAGAGAATGACGTCCAAGTAATTAGCAAAGTATTTGAGAACAATACAGTCCATTTGCACTCGCTCCTGCATTTTCAGGACAGTTCTTATGATGCCCTTATGCCAATATAGTGTCCCATCTATATACGTCAGTGCCGACGTTAATAATATTAGAGGTTGCTATACAGTAGTAGATGAAAATGACATGCTAAAAAAATAGGTTCTTCCAAACTGTGGCATATGTACATAGCAGTTGATAATCTGTTGGTGTGTCTTTTGACTTGAGTGAGTCACTGTAGCTTTTCACACAAGGCCTAATACCCAAATACAGGCCCCAACTATTGGCTCGGCCTTGTTCCAGTATAAGCATCAGTACTTATTGCATGTGCTTTGCTGTGTCCATACTCTGCTGGTTATACTTCACTCATTGATCTGAGGGCACAACAAAGTAGAAGTCAGCTTTTAACAAAGAACCTTGCAATCACCCCACTTCTTTCCCTCCAGTTCCATCAGAAGGCAACATGCTCTGCTCTAGGAACACCGCCCTGGCAAGTGAGTAGATTGTACTTAGGGGCAAGTGCTGTTAGGTTCTGTGATCATTGAAGAATCTAGCATATTACCTCATGTTTCCACAAAGTAGTCCTGGTTGTGAGGCTTTCTTTACCAAATTTAAATAATTCTGACATATAATATCCCTACACTCACAACCTTCTCTAGATATCATGCACTGCCTACAACAGTTTCCATACCTGCAGACACCTAACCCCTTGCCCATCCAAAATCAACATTTGTAAAGCCCAAAAAGGAAAATTCCACATTATAAATGTGTGAGCAAGAGTTCCAAGGTCATTAAATAGTACTGAAGTCTGATTGTAAACACTGAAAGTGGGCTCCTTGTTGTTTCTACAATGGAGACTAATGACATGTGTGAACATAATCATACTGCCATTGAGGAAGGCCTAATTATTGATATTAACAAGCTGTAACATATGTAAACAGCAACAGAGTGTTTTCTACCATAGTTTCACATCTCTTGGATGAGAAGAAAGACTGATTTGTGATTTAGCTAGATAAGCAGATTCCCTATCAGAAGAGCAACCCTTTCAAGTCTAGTATGGGCTTCCGTAGGAAATTTCCATCCCATTCTATACCATACTGCTTCATTAGCATGAACAGATGCCCAAGAATTGTCTTTAAAAAAGTGTTTGACCTTGAAGAAGAAAAAAGAGAGAAAGAAGAAAAAAGAAACAAAGAAAGGCCCTGGAGAATCACATCCATAGGTTTGTGAGTAGCATTTTGTAGTACTTTAGTAGTACTACTGAGGTACTACTAAACGTACTACAAAATGTAGTTTGTGAATAGGCCAGAACTTGGGTAAATCTCCAACTCTAGCGCTCCTATTTTTTCGATAGCAAGATGCTCACACATGTGTGTTTACTACTAAGGTGAGGAAATATGAATTTTTATGGTCAATTGTGTCCCCTATCTTAGACCCCAACGGCTCCATGTACATGCTACAAGTACATGTATGTTCCCTCCAGTTCCAGCTATGAAGACGCAAATACATGTGCGTTCAACGTCAACATGTCCTCTTTCAGATCCGCCATGAATGGGTCGAATATTCCATTCCTAAGTATGATTGGCCACCGACTTTATATGGTTCACTTTTCACATTTTACAGTTCAGGCGAGTAGGCCCTGAATTCTGCCATCAAGCCTTTTCCTGCTTCTGCCTCTGAAATGCTCCAGCTTGGACCTGCATCCGTATCCATGAACTTTGTCCTACTCCCTGCGCGGCCAACGGTGCCTGACGCGGCCTGTTGCCTGCCAAAAACTGTATTCAGCCTTCAAGTTATCTGCTCCGCTCCTCATCCAATGCATTCCTGTCTAATAGTTTTAGGTAAACATCCTTCCAGCTACCGAGCAAAGGGCCCGGCCTCGCTGTCTTTATGCAAGTAATTCATAGCCCCTGTTACCATGGAAGATTCCTGCCCCCTCGCATCTCATGTAGACACATAGACGCTTGTACATGCACTAACAGTCAGTATAGAATAGATTCCGTCCGAGAGAACTTTCCTTTTGGATAAAACAGTTCCTTAAACAAAGATATTAGATACGATTTGGGATTAGGTTGACCTGACCCCCAGACTTCTGTCTCCACATGTAGAGCCAAATGTCAATTCCCCTTCACCCTTTAGTTGCACGTCAATCACACGTCATGCGGCTGCGCGCGCATCTCTGCCAAATATTTCTGCTGACACTGCAGGATTCTCTTATGGATCCACCCACTTGTGACATCATTTTAAATGACGTTTCTAGTATACGCCCATTATTACGCCTATTTTCATTACGTATGTGTATTCTTATCTGTATTATCAGCTGTTACGCCTCCTGCATCTGTCTTAATGCAATGCTTTTCATATATATATTGTTACTTGTCAATAATGTATTGCCTATCCCTTCCTGAACCTTCGTGGTGATGGAATAAGATTGCCTGGTTCGAACCATAATTCCTTTGTAGGGAATAAAGCCCTTTTCAGAACCTCTAATACCACGGATTCTGCCTCTTATTTTGACTGAGTTATTCTTACTAGACTTTTCTGCATAAAAAAAATAGTACAGGTAATTTAAATATTTACCACATAAATTGGCGCCCGAATAGGGACACTTTCTCATCTCACGCGCCGGAGGTGCGTTGCAGGCCCGGTCCCCTGCCACAGCTGAACGGACAAAAAAAACGCGTACCCACAGGATTTCCTGTATCTCCCTCCGGCCAAGCGGGGGTGACTGAGGCTGCGATCAACACCCAGACGAGGCGGTGAGAAGTGCGAAGTATCCCGACCAGAGCCTAGCTGAGAGAGCAAGATCCGAGGTATACAGAGGCCCACCAGGTTCCGAAGTTCCGAGTCCAGTCGAGTCCAGTCCGGTCCAGTTCAGTTCAGTTCCGAGGCCTTCCGTTCCGTGCTACCCGGTGAGTACCATTGCTGGGGAGGCATTTAGACGTGCACATTAATTTGTGCCGGTCCTGACGGGTTTGGGTACACAAATCCGGTCTGCACTGTTTTAGCAGTGTATCTGTACTGTTTAGCAGTATATCCAGTATGTTCATATGTATATAATTCAGTATTATCTAGTATTAGTATTATGTCCGTAGATAGTTTTCTCTTAATTATCATTGTTCGTTAAATGTTAAATGTTAAATGTTTTACTGTGTTCAAAAATTGTGGTATGAATGAGTGTTCATTATTGTGTTTATCGTATTAATTGTGTTCAAGTCCAGTTTGAGTAAGAATCAAGTAGCAAGGTTTAAGGAAGCCGTTCTTTTCAAAATTAAGACAGATCAAAACTAGAAAAGGAGTACTCGAAGAAGCTGTTCCCATTCCACCTAGGGATACTCCAGGGTATTTTATGTACCATAAGCATGGCCTAGATGCCGTATTATATCTTGATTTATGGGTGGACTACACCAAGGATTTAGCAGAGAGTCAGAGATGGCCCGCAGCTGGGACATGGGATGCAGATTGCATCATGAGAGTAGAAGAAGAATTATGGAAAAAGAAAGCCAGACAGTCACAGAAAGATGCCATTGAACTATGGCGTAAAGAATCGCATAGGCGCACAGAGAAAGCGCTCAGACTGGAAGAGAAAAGTAGGGAGAACTCAAATAAAGCCCGAGAAAATATATTAATTGAGGAAGGTACCCGAGTAAAAACAGAACAAGTAGACAGGCAACGAAACACTCTTATGAATGGTATGTACCCTCTTTTGGCCGAAGGTTTACCTAAGGCCACCCCGGAAATACCGAAAGATTTGCCACCTCCATTACTCCTGATTAAAGCACATCCCAAGACCGCAAAAGATATTTTCCTTTCCTCCTATTTAGACGATGTAGCTCCAGAATATGTTAATGTTCCACCACACACGCCACCTGTCGATGGTGCTCAACACCGAGATCATCCGCCCCCAACTCCGCAACCACAAACTCCTCCGCACAATCCAACTTTTCCTGCATCCACAGTTTCTACCTTACATCCCACAAATCCTTTTATGCCTAGCACCTCAGAAGGTGCGACAGGAGGTGCGGCAGCAATTTTCGCCACGCCACCATTACGAAGCAAATCGTCTCTTAGAGATTTAGCAAACCAACGTACACCACAAATAGCAACGTCCGACATGTTTAAGGAACATCTTGTAGATTGTAGATATGATCCAGTGCCCGGTAAAAATGACAGAATGCTGCTATCATCACTACGTATACGACGAGCTTCAACGTATTTAACGACACTACCAGGAATGATTAAACATTTAGACAATATATATCGCTTTGTCCAAACAGGGCAAGGCCCTGAAAGTATTGACGAAGCCATGGAATACCAGAAAGTGGATGTACAGAGACTACTGTTACGCTTCTTCATAAACTGCTTGATCAGAGACAGAAATAGGTCCGAGGTAGATCAGGATGAAATGCAAGTACTTACCAGATGGGGTCAGAATATATCAGAGGGAAAACATGATAAACAGACATGTATAGTAGCTATGTGCCGAAAGATCCGCAAAGAAGTAGAACGAACACATAAAGCCAGATCGGAGGCAGACAAAACTGAATCAGAGGGAGAGGAGGAGGAAGAATCAGAAATGCCCACAGGACAATTAGAAACGATAGCTTATGTAGGTAGGGGAAGACCTTGTAACAATACCAGATACTTTAATGATCCGATACGTCCGATACGCCCAGAATATAACAGACATTTTCAAGCCCCTATGTTAAATACGAAGTCCCCTGAACACCTATTCCAAGCTGCTGATAAATTACTCCGAGACCGAAGGGGTTATCATATGCTCGATTCTATGGATGAACAAGAATTAGCCAGGTCAGCAGTACAATGGGCTGACAGTTCTGAAAAATACAGTGATGATGCGTTAGCACACACGTTTTTGAATCTTACCCCAGACGAACAGCGTTTAGCTGGTATATACATGATACAACACCTCGTTATATTATATAGAAGCCAACACTCCGATCCTGGTCCCCTACCTGATATACTGATAGAATTACTCACGAATAAATGGAGAGGTTCAGGTACTGATTTAATTAAAGAAATTCTAGAATATCGACACCAGTACATTGTCTTCGTATGCCCAGAACATGTTTTAGTTCCTCCCAAGTTGGAAAGAAAAACGTATCACATAGACAGACAGAATCCCTTACGCGAAGTGCACCCAATCAGAGGTGAGGACAATACTTTTAAACGCGTGTTTTTGTACACGCCCATAACTAAAATTGAATTATTAGAAATGAAGAAAGTAGTACCTAGCCATGACAAAGACCCAGCAGGTTTCCACCGTGAGATAAAAGACATGTTACTCATGGGAGAGTATACTTATCCTGACATTATGAAAATATTAAAGGTTTTATTGCCTGCCGGTATTTACGAGAAACTCAAAGAAAAGGAATGGGAGGTGGGAGACCAAAAGATAGAGTGGACAGCATTAGAAAACGAAGAAAAAGCCCGAGCTGCAGGTTCAGGGCTTGGGGAAAAGACTACAGCATTACCAGGATTATTAGTGCAGGTACTACCACGTTTATTAACTATGAAAAAGGAAGACTGGGGTGCAATTTCAGCCTGTAAACAGAAACAAGATGAAGACACTAGTGATTTCTATTCCCGATTTGAAAAATGTTTTGGTATTAATAGTGGCATAAAAGCAAGTAGTGAGTCGTATCCACATCTGTTTGTAACAAAATTAGTTGAGAATTCCCTGCCCCAAGTTAAGAATAGAGTATTAAAATTCGAGAGTACCTGGCAAGGTAACACACCGTCACAGATGTTACAAATGTTACAATATCATCACAATAGAATTAGAGAAGAACTAGAAAATGAACAAAGACGTATGAAAGACACGAAAATGAAAATGCTTGTTGCTCAGTCAGTTCCAGCTGATGGTCATAAAAAGGGTACGACGCAGTCCAATGATTCAGCAGGTCCTGTTAGAGGGACATGCAACTATTGTAAACAGCCAGGTCATTATATACACGATTGCGCAGTTCTAAAATATAATATCTCTACGGGTATAACGAAAGAGAGACCACGTCCGCCTAGACAGGATCAGATCCAACAACAAGTCCCTCAGCATGCGCAACCTATGCCAGTTCCACAACAGACCGCACCACAACCACAGCAACAACCACAACAACAGCCACAGCCTATTGCTGCAACACAAAACACGACACAACAGATGTACCAGTATGCACAAAATGACTATCCAGAGTATCAGCGCTACACATGAAATAGCCTAGAGAGGGAAGTTGGCCTACCCCTTATTGAGGTTCCCGTAGATCAAGAAGGTCCTTACGTACAGAGTCAAGTATTAGGGAAAGACAGAAAGTTTCTACTCGATACAGGGGCAAGCAGAACCACTATCAGTCACAGCGAAGTCCCAGGGGTACCCCTCTCAGGCTCACAAAATATTTCCCTTGGTTTTTCAGGAAAACCCACTATTAATGAAGTATCGCAACCGCTTGCATTAACGGTCGGTCCATTAACACGGACTACAGATCTATTGCTCACAAAATCATGCCCAGAAAACTTGTTAGGTATAAAAACATTGAAAGCTCTAGGAGCTGTAATATGTTGTTCTCCGGAAGGAGTACGACTATTTTTGCGAGACTTTAAAGGTCACTACGTGTCTAGAGACATGGATCACCGGTTACAGAATCTACCTGCACATTTATGGGCACAAGGCCCCACTGATGTAGGTTGTATGCACATTACACCATATCGAGTCACACTCAAAACAGGAGTAGTATTACCACGAATACGACAATACAAGTTACCGCCAGATGCTGTTGTGGCTTTACTGCAAATCATTGACGAGCTCATTGCACAAGGAGTGGTTGTAGAAACGGACTCCAATATATGTAATTCCCCGATAATTCCGATTCTTAAACGAACTGATCCAAAAGCACCACCAGTATATCGATTAGTTATTGATCTGCGAGAATTAAATAAATGCATTGTACCACAATACCCCGTGGTCCCAGATATCTCTTCATTGCTAACAGCCATAGATTCAGAAGCAACGTTCTTTACTGTAATTGATCTCAAGAACGCTTTCTTTAGCGTCCCAATTGATCCGGAAAGCCAATATTTGTTTGGATTCAGTTTAAATGGACGAAGTTTTAAATTCGCACGCGCACCTCAAGGATTCACAGAAAGCCCCAGCATCTATAGCCAAGCACTGAAAAGAGAACTTGACAGTATCCACATGCCAGCTAACACTGCCCTGCTTCAATACGTCGATGATCTGCTGATCACCGCCCGAAGCGAACCTGAATGTGAAAAAGCATCACTGACGGTTTTACATTTCTTAGCCGACAAGGGGCACAAAGTGTCCCCTTCAAAGCTGCAATTCTGTGTCCAGCAAGTTGTGTACCTTGGGCACTTGCTGTCCAAGGGGGGAAGACAGCTTACACCCGACCGTATCCAGTTAATTGTTAACATGCCACCACCCAAGACACAAAAGGAGGTACGGGCATTCATAGGCCTCACTTCGTACTGTAGGCAGTGGATCCCTCAATATGCATTTCTAGCAAAACCACTCATTCAGTTGAAAACACAGGAGGCAGCGACATCGACTGTCCTCCCTTGGACTCAGGAACATACGCAAGCTTTTGAAAGCTTAAAGAAAGCTTTATGTCAAGCGCCTGTTTTAGCAACACCATGTTACAGCAAACGTTTTACACTCTTTGTTACAGAACGTGAAGGTACTGCTTTGTCAGTACTCACGCAGGAACAAGCAGGATCACACAAGCCATGTGCTTATTTTTCCAGTACATTAGATCCCGTAGCTCAGGCTCTTCCTGCGTGCCTGAAATCAGTCGCAGCAACAGCTTTAGCAATCAGACAAAGCGATGCCATAGTGTTAGGACATCAATTGACAGTACAAGTACCACATGCAGTAGAGGTTCTCTTGAACCGGACCCAAACACAACACTTGACCATAGCAAGACTGATGGGTTATGAATTGACATTGTTCCAGCCACACATAGAAATCAGACGTTGTAGTACATTAAATCCTGCCACACTTTTGCCAGTAAGTGGAACAGACCCATTGGCACATGATTGTATTGAAGTCATTACTATTACGACGAAACCCAGACAAGACTTGACAGATATTCCATTATCAGATCCAGACTTGACATTGTATGTAGACGGTTCATGCATGAGAACAAGTACAGGAGAGTTAGTGGCCGCTTATGCAGTCACAACAGACACTGAAATTATTGAAACGAATTGTATCGATACCTTGTCAGCTCAAGCAGCAGAGCTCATCGCTCTGACACAAGCCTGTATTCAAGCCAAAAATAAGAAAGTCAACATATACACAGATTCACGTTATGCATTCGGAGTCGTCCATGACTTCGGCGTGCTTTGGCGAGAGAGAGGTTATTTAACTTCTCATGGTGCCCACATCCAGCACGGTCCCCTTATTCAAGCCCTGTTAGATGCAATACATCTGCCGACTGCAATATCGATTATGAAGTGTAAAGCCCATACAAAGGTGACTGACATTATTTCTCAGGGTAACGACTTAGCTGACAGAACAGCTAAACAGACTGCTCAGAATCAGACTCATCCAACTGACACGACAAAGACAATAGTTCCGACACCAACACACTGCATGACAGTTAAGGATCCC
Source organism: Triturus cristatus (assembly GCF_964204655.1). NCBI lineage: Eukaryota > Metazoa > Chordata > Amphibia > Caudata > Salamandridae > Triturus > Triturus cristatus. The sequence continues at coordinate 969,672,808 of NC_140587.1, forward strand.
GCCCTTGATGTAATTGACATACAGACACATGCTACACCAGAAGAAATAAAGAGATGGACTGAATTAGGAGGGATCCAAACGGATCAAGGATGGATGACGAAGGGAAAATCTATATGGTTTCTCCCTGACTCAATGGTTCAAGTCATCATTAACACAATACATAGTCCAGCGCACCTAGGAGAGAAAGCTATGCTAGACAGTATTCAACACATTTGGTTCAATAAACACTTGCGAGCAGCAGCTAAACAGAAAGTACGTACCTGCATGATTTGTTGTCAGTTCAATCCAGGAAAAGGCGTACCTGTAGAACAGGGTGGATTTCAAACCCCCGATCACCCTTTTGAAGTCCTCCAGATGGATTATATCCAGATGGAACGTTGTCGAGGATTCAAATATGTCCTCGTAGTTGTATGCGCTCTTTCCCGGTGGACAGAGGCGTATCCCGTCTCAGATTACACTGCCCCGACTACTGCCAAACAGTTAGTTCGAGAATTCTTCCCACGGTATGGTTTGCCCCGTGTCGTGTACTCAGATAATGGCCAGCCGTTCTCATCTGAGCTAATGAAACATGTTTCACTTTTGTTAGGCTATCAATGGAAATTCCACTGTGTCCGACATCCCGAGGCAGCAGGTCTCGTGGAGCGGCATAATCAAACTTTGAAAATTAGACTGTCCAAAGTATGTAGAGAAAAAGGTGTCGACTGGATAGTAGCTTTACCAGTTGCGCTCTTTTACATGAGAATGGTAGCACACTCTCGAACAGGGCTATCCCCGTATGAGGTGATCTTCGGTAGACCACCAAATATGTGGGGGACGCCTATACCCCGTAAAATAACTGATGTTGATTGTAATATGCTGACAGATTACCTGGCTTCCTTGATGTCTGCACTACAATCTTGTCGTTCACAGGTAGCTGCGGCTTTTCCCGATAACACTGAGGTGAAGCCCCATGACGTGGTTCCGGGAGATCATGTACTTGTAAGGAACTTCGACAGAAGGAACCCACTGGAGCCTCGCTGGCAGTCGCCTAAACTCGTCTTATTGACCACAAGGACAGCTGTGAAGATTGAGGGACGTAAAGGGTGGTTGCACTCGAGCCATATCAAAAAATTTCATGGACTGTCATCCGACTTGAATTATCAGCCCTGCATTCCCTCACAGACTGACTCAAAACTTCCCCTGGTTGAAGAGCCAGAAAAGGAAAACTATAAACTGAAACTAAGGTCTAGCAAGTCAGACAATTTGATTGTTTAAGTCCTCTCCCAGGTGAATCGGTTGAATTTGTCTCTGACATGTATCCTCTAGACCGAAATAGAGAGAGAAATAGACAGAAACAGCTCAAGAAACATGCGTACTGTAAATCACTTCGTAGTCACTGCATAGTGACATTGTTAATTATGTTTTTTCTAAGTCTTCTGATTATCATTGCCAGTATATTATTACACATGTATTACCCTATTTCCAAGCGTGCTTTCAATGCTACTGCCGAACATTCTTTTAACGAATTACCCCCGCATGAGTTGTCCTATAGATTTGCGCTGCGCAACAACACGTTCATTAGTATGTTACATCATTCTCATCAGACCAGCAATGCTACAAATTGTTGGATATGTGGCCGACTCCCTCCCTATCAGAAATACAAGGGAGTTCTGCCTCTCTTTCCGTATCCATTCACACACAATGGCTCCTGTGGAGCATGGTTTAGTTTGATTAATTCCCTAGATTCAAATTCAGTAGTTTATCAAGACATCTGGGTTTGGGGAAACCTGAACCTAGTTTTCTTGATAAACTGTGGGGGAGGGGGGAAGACAGCTTACACCCGACCGTATCCAGTTAATTGTTAACATGCCGCCACCCAAGACACAAAAGGAGGTACGGGCATTCATAGGCCTCACTTCGTACTGTAGGCAGTGGATCCCTCAATATGCATTTCTAGCAAAACCACTCATTCAGTTGACAACACAGGAGGCAGCGACATCGACTGTCCTCCCTTGGACTCAGGAACATACGCAAGCTTTTGAAAGCTTAAAGAAAGCTTTATGTCAAGCGCCTGTTTTAGCAACACCATGTTACAGCAAACGTTTTACACTCTTTGTTACAGAACGTGAAGGTACTGCTTTGTCAGTACTCACGCAGGAACAAGCAGGATCACACAAGCCATGTGCTTATTTTTCCAGTACATTAGATCCCGTAGCTCAGGCTCTTCCTGCGTGCCTGAAATCAGTCGCAGCAACAGCTTTAGCAATCAGACAAAGCGATGCCATAGTGTTAGGACATCAATTGACAGTACAAGTACCACATGCAGTAGAGGTTCTCTTGAACCGGACCCAAACACAACACTTGACCATAGCAAGACTGACGGGTTATGAATTGACATTGTTCCAGCCACACATAGAAATCAGACGTTGTAGTACATTAAATCCTGCCACACTTTTGCCAGTAAGTGGAACAGACCCATTGGCACATGATTGTATTGAAGTCATTACTATTACGACGAAAACCAGACAAGACTTGACAGATATTCCATTATCAGATCCAGACTTGACATTGTATGTAGACGGTTCATGCATGAGAACAAGTACAGGAGAGTTAGTGGCCGCTTATGCAGTCACAATAGACACTGAAATTATTGAAACGAATTGTATCGATACCTTGTCAGCTCAAGCAGCAGAGCTCATCGCTCTGACACAAGCCTGTATTCAAGCCAAAAATAAGAAAGTCAACATATACACAGATTCACGTTATGCATTCGGAGTCGTCCATGACTTCGGCGTGCTTTGGCGAGAGAGAGGTTATTTAACTTCTCATGGTGCCCACATCCAGCACGGTCCCCTTATTCAAGCCCTGTTAGATGCAATACATCTGCCGACTGCAATATCGATTATGAAGTGTAAAGCCCATACAAAGGTGACTGACATTATTTCTCAGGGTAACGACCTAGCTGACAGAACAGCTAAACAGACTGCTCAGAATCAGACTCATCCAACTGACACGACAAAGACAATAGTTCCGACACCAACACACTGCATGACAGTTAAGGATCCCGCCCTTGATGTAATTGACATACAGACACATGCTACACCAGAAGAAATAAAGAGATGGACTGAATTAGGAGGGATCCAAACGGATCAAGGATGGATGACGAAGGGAAAATCTATATGGTTTCTCCCCGACTCAATGGTTCAAGTCATCATTAACACAATACATAGTCCAGCGCACCTAGGAGAGAAAGCTATGCTAGACAGTATTCAACACATTTGGTTCAATAAACACTTGCGAGCAGCAGCTAAACAGAAAGTACGTACCTGCATGATTTGTTGTCAGTTCAATCCAGGAAAAGGCGTACCTGTAGAACAGGGTGGATTTCAAACCCCCGATCACCCTTTTGAAGTCCTCCAGATGGATTATATCCAGATGGAACGTTGTCGAGGATTCAAATATGTCCTCGTAGTTGTATGCGCTCTTTCCCGGTGGACAGAGGCGTATCCCGTCTCAGATTACACTGCCCCGACTACTGCCAAACAGTTAGTTCGAGAATTCTTCCCACGGTATGGTTTGCCCCGTGTCGTGTACTCAGATAATGGCCAGCCGTTCTCATCTGAGCTAATGAAACATGTTTCACTTTTGTTAGGCTATCAATGGAAATTCCACTGTGTCCGACATCCCGAGGCAGCAGGTCTCGTGGAGCGGCATAATCAAACTTTGAAAATTAGACTGTCCAAAGTATGTAGAGAAAAAGGTGTCGACTGGATAGTAGCTTTACCAGTTGCGCTCTTTTACATGAGAATGGTAGCACACTCTCGAACAGGGCTATCCCCGTATGAGGTGATCTTCGGTAGACCACCAAATATGTGGGGTACGCCTATACCCCGTAAAATAACTGATGTTGATTGTAATATGCTGACAGATTACCTGGCTTCCTTGATGTCTGCACTACAATCTTGTCGTTCACAGGTAGCTGCGGCTTTTCCCGATAACACTGAGGTGAAGCCCCATGACGTGGTTCCGGGAGATCATGTACTTGTAAGGAACTTCGACAGAAGGAACCCACTGGAGCCTCGCTGGCAGTCGCCTAAACTCGTCTTATTGACCACAAGGACAGCTGTGAAGATTGAGGGACGTAAAGGGTGGTTGCACTCGAGCCATATCAAAAAATTTCATGGACTATCATCCAACTTGAATTATCAGCCCTGCATTCCCTCACAGACTGACTCAAAACTTCCACTGGTTGAAGAGCCAGAAAAGGAAAACTATAAACTGAAACTAAGGTCTAGCAAGTCAGACAATTTGATTGTTTAAGTCCTCTCCCAGGTGAATCGGTTGAATTTGTCTCTGACATGTATCCTCTAGACCGAAATAGAGAGAGAAATAGACAGAAACAGCTCAAGAAACATGCGTACTGTAAATCACTTCGTAGTCACTGCATAGTGACATTGTTAATTATGTTTTTTCTAAGTCTTCTGATTATCATTGCCAGTATATTATTACACATGTTTTACCCTATTTCCAAGCGTGCTTTCAATGCTACTGCCGAACATTCTTTTAACGAATTACCCCCGCATGAGTTGTCCTATAGATTTGCGCTGCGCAACAACACGTTCATTAGTATGTTACATCATTCTCATCAGACCAGCAATGCTACAAATTGTTGGATATGTGGCCGACTCCCTCCCTATCAGAAATACAAGGGAGTTCTGCCTCTCTTTCCGTATCCATTCACACACAATGGCTCCTGTGGAGCATGGTTTAGTTTGATTAATTCCCTAGATTCAAATTCAGTAGTTTATCAAGACAACTGGGTTTGGGGAAACCTGAACCTAGTTTTACTTAAAGTCTGCTACCCTAACAAGGAGGGACTTCCCAAAAGAACAGGAACTGATCTAGAAAATGAAGTATATGGATTAGGTAACTTTACACTTAATCTCATGATCCTGAATGTTGAATCCGAAGCCACACCAATCTTGCCCGCTATGTCAGTATTTCCAGTTAGAGGCGAATTATGTGTAAGAAAGAATGGTTCAATACACATGGGCCATAGTAAATGTACCACTGTAATAGAATTCAGTGATAAAGGCAAATCTACATTTAGAGCTTCTCGTCACTCCTACTTCATCTGTGGTCACACCGCATACATACGCCTACCCCTAGATTGGGATGGTACCTGTTACATTGCATTCCTTCTGCCACCTGTTTTCCTAGCCCCGCCTGATTACCATAGGAATACCCATTTAGTACACAATAGACAGCAGAGAGATCTCCCGATTGTCGACTACACCGAAACAGCATGGGAGCAATACACAGATTTTAATAAAGGTTTCTTTCCCTACATAGGTACAGTCACTAATAGTAAGTTGATACGTAGATTAACTAGAACCCTTGAAGCAGTAGTGAATGAAACTACTTCCGCCTTAGGCAACTTAACAGAGGAGCAGTCTGCGATGCGGATTGTTGTTCTTCAAAATCGTCTTGTCCTTGACGTCATCCTGGCCGATAGGGGCGGAGCTTGTAGGGTCATCGGATCAAGTTGCTGTGTTTTCATACCAGAAAACGCGCCGTCAGTATATAAAGCCATAACTCAACTTCATAAGATCGTAAGCCAGATACACCAGAATCCAGGCACCTGGACTTGGTCCGGTTGGTTCTGGAGCGTGTTGTCAGCCTGGGGATGGAGGATCCTATCCTTCCTAGGTATTGGCTTTCTCATTCTATTCAGTTGCTGCTTGTGTCTACAATGTGGGCCAGCGATCTGTGGTCTGTGTGCCACATCGTGTATCCCGCCTTCGAATTGTCATTCAAGATCCCGGAAGAAGAAAGAAGAACAAATGATGCTATATGAACAGATTGATGGATTGATGAAGATGGATATTTCATAAGGGTCCGTAGGGGACAAGGAGGGAATGAGGAAATATGAATTTTTATGGTCAATTGTGTCCCCTATCTTAGACCCCAACGGCTCCATGTACATGCTACAAGTACATGTATGTTCCCTCCAGTTCCAGCTATGAAGACGCAAATACATGTGCGTCCAACGTCAACATGTCCTCTTTCAGATCCGCCATGAATGGGTCGAATATTCCATTCCTAAGTATGATTGGCCACCGACTTTATATGGTTCACTTTTCACATTTTACAGTTCAGGCGAGTAGGCCCTGAATTCTGCCATCAAGCCTTTTCCTGATTCTGCCTCTGAAATGCTCCAGCTTGGACCTGCATCCGTATCCATGAACTTTGTCCTACTCCCTGCGCGGCCAACGGTGCCTGACGCGGCCTGTTGCCTGCCAAAAACTGTATTCAGCCTTCAAGTTATCTGCTCCGCTCCTCATCCAATGCATTCCTGTCTAATAGTTTTAGGTAAACATCCTTCCAGCTACCGAGCAAAGGGCCCGGCCTCGCTGTCTTTATGCAAGTAATTCATGGCCCCTGTTACCATGGAAGATTCCTGCCCCCTCGCAACTCATGTAGACACATAGACGCTTCTACATGCACTAACAGTCAGTATAGAATAGATTCCGTCTGAGAGACCTTTCCTTTTGGATAAAACAGTTCCTTAAACAAAGATATTAGATACGATTTGGGATTAGGTTGACCTGACCCCCAGACTTCTGTCTCCACATGTAGAGCCAAATGTCAATTCCCCTTCACCCTTTAGTTGCACGTCAATCACACGTCATGCGGCTGCGCGCGCATCTCTGCCAAATATTTCTGCCGACACTGCAGGATTCTCTTATGGATCCACCCACTTGTGACATCATTTTAAATGACGTTTCTAGTATACGCCCATTATTACGCCTATTTTCATTACGTATGTGTATTCTTATCTGTATTATCAGCTGTTACGCCTCCTGCATCTGTCTTAATGCAATGCTTTTCATATATATATTGTTACTTGTCAATAATGTATTGCCTATCCCTTCCTGAACCTTCGTGGTGATGGAATAAGATTGCCTGGTTCGAACCATAATTCCTTTGTAAGGAATAAAGCCCTTTTCAGAACCTCTAATACCACGGATTCTGCCTCTTATTTTGACTGAGTTATTCTTACTAGACTTTTCTGCATAAAAGAAAATAGTACAGGTAATTTAAATATTTACCACAAAGGGACCGATTACGATGTCAGTTGGAGTTGCCTCTGACCGACACCGTCACTGTATCTGGACCGATCGACCTCCAGTCAGCGGTTCCGACCGCGTGATTACGATGTGACTGAACACTGTTCCGTCGCATACTCCCATTCCTGTGTGGGAGCTTGTACTACGGCCATAAACCGGCCGTAACACAGGCTGCCATGAAGAAATAGGGGTGTGTGTAAAACCCTGCACCCTGTGGCAGGCACCCAATGGTACCTGCCACACAGTGCAGGGCTTTGCAGGGGGCACCCTAGGTACTCCCTCGGCCATCAACTGTATGCCGCAGAGGTGAGGGGGTTCTGTTAGGGGCCCCCAAAGTCGCATTCCGGCAGCCTTCCCATGTTAGAAAGGCAAGCACGGAAAGGCTGTTGGAAACCGTCATTGTAATCCCGACGGCGGAAACACCGTCCATAGGAGATTACGGTGCAGGTCCGACTGGCCGGAAGACTGCAAGAGCCAGTCAGAACTGCGTCAGATTGACCAGTCGGTTTAGGCTCCGACTGCGAACCACATAATTTGGTGGTCGGATTGCAAACCGACTGTGTCATCGGAAAGCCTCCGACCGCTGTTGGAAAGCTTCCAACTCGCGGTCTGAGGCTTTCACATGACATCGTAATATGCCCCTAAGTAGTAAAAGTGTGATTGACCTGTGTGGCAGCTGGAAAGAGGGGCATACTTACTGCAAAATGGGAGAGGTTTAGGGAGGAGTAAAGTGGGGTTAGGGAAGTTAGGGAGGTGTTTGTGGAGGGGCATGCGGTCATGAACCCAACTACATGAGAAAGCCCATTGATATTAACAAACTGCAGTTCTAAAGTTACTACAGCAAAAAAGTGACCGAAAATAACAGTACATTACTCCAGCTCAGAGCTGAAGTAAGTTCAGCACCACACATGGCCAACCAATGGTACTGCAGCACCCTCCCATAAAAAGTAATGGAGGTAGGAACTTGAAAAATCCCATAGGAAGTAATGTTAAATGAAGGTAAAATAGCAAAAATAGCTAAACAACAACTAGATATAAAATAAGGTCAAACAAATGTAATAATAAAACATATTTATTATTAAATTATAAAAAAAATGATTAATCATTTTTAAATATTTTAGTCAATGTACCATTATTATTTATTAAAATATGATTAGAGTAGTTTTAATGTATTCACAACATCATTTTTAATACGTTTTGATGTATAATAAAAATGATTCTATTTTTACTTGAAGATTTAGTTAAAATTAAGTTAATAGTGCTGTATCTTTCTTATTTTGTCACAAAAATGGAAGGACGAGGAGGATTGGGTGGTACAGTATACAGCCTCCTACGGTTCTATTGAGAGGATCTCCGGCAAAGGTTCCCCGTGAGGTGCCCGTTGGGCATTGCAGCACCAGCCCAGCAAGGAGCAGGCTGGATGATGAAGCATGCCAGCTTTGGGTGGGTGAGGCCATTTGCTTCTACAAAACAAATGCTTTAGGGGGCTACTAGCAATCTGGACCACCAATAGGATATCTGGAGAATAGATGACGGAACGGCATACTTTGTAGTTATTTTTATCTATTTTATTTGCTCTACATTTTAAATAAATATATGCAACTAATTTACAATACAATTGAACATGAAAATATTTTCTGAAAAAGAGGCTTCAGAGAAACAATTGCTGTGTAAGAGATTTGCAGGTTTGGCTTTTTGTTTAATATTTTATGGGAAGTAGTCCATCAAGGCTAGCATTTCTTGTGTGCAGTCCACCAGTTTTCAATGCCTAGAAAGGCCTGGCAAATAGAGAAAGGTATCAGTCTTGATGCAATCCAATATGCTAGTACATGGAAAAGCTGTTTAACTAACAGTGGGGCCCCTTTTGGAGATGAGTTCCCTCAGGAAAGGGATGTTGATGATATCCAGTCAGGATACAGAGAGACAGTGTAATACGAAAGCCTTTGGGATCGGGGGACAAGAAGGTTGATTCTTTACGTGGTTGTGTGCTTTCAGTCCTTAATCAGTTATTGGACTGCCTTTGTATCTGGATCAACTGATATGGCATTATTTTGTCATGGATTGACATTTCACATTTTTATTTCTTGTAGCAGTAAACATTTCATTCCTGTCTGGAAGCTAAAAGACTTTCACATATGATTTTCCATTGATAAGTTATATTGTTCGTGATATTAGACTACATTATTGTCATATCTGTTTTAGGAAATTCTATCATCATCACTTAGCCTGCTATTGCATGATGTCAAGTCAAGAAATACTTTATTTCGGCCCAACAAGGCCATAAAAGCACAGTTAAAAAACAAGTACCACACAATTCAAGCAGTTCAAGTTTTACATTAGTAAAAACCATGTACATTGTAATATTGTTTAAAAATTTCCTACAAGTTTAAACATTTAAAATAATATTTTAAAAGTGTACATTTGTGACACATAAGATATATTAAAATCAGATTTCTAAAACAATCAATCACAATGATGGAGTAGGTTGAGTTAATTTAGCAAGCCCTGTCTTTAAAATAGCTCGGCGTGTGCACCACATTGAGAACAAATAGCGAGAAACTGAGTATGCAATGGGCGTACTAGTATTGCATTTTAATATCCTGAAAGCCTGTGCGCAATTAGCTGTTCAGAGGTTTCTACACAACTGCAGTAACCATCGGTGTCTCGCTTTCTTGTATGCCGGGCTGAAGAATAATACATGTAGGTCCGTCTTCGGTATGTTATTACATATCGGGCAGCCCTCAGTTGAAGTGCCCCCCCAATTATTTGCAAAAGCACGTAGGGGGAGTGTGCTGTGCCTAAATTGAAGATTTCGCTTTTTGGCAAGGACTGGCTGTATGTCGTCAATGGCAGATTCTAACCTATATTGGACTTTTATGCTAGTCACGGAACTCCCCTGTAGTAATGTGAGATTGTATTCCTTATAGTTCTTTAACAGGGTGATGTTGTCAGGCAACTGTCTTCTGCACTAGCCCATAAATCACATATTCCCATAGCAATTAGAGAGTTTTTAATATGGGCCAACCATGGAATTTTACTTGCTCCTTGTAAGTTTACCACTTCCCTCAGTTCCTCTCTGTAGGCAGATAGTTCTGGGGTGCTCCATAGGTGATGCCAATATAACAAGGGTCTAAGGGCAACCTCTACTGCAATCAGGCCAGCTCCAAGGGCCATTTGAAGCGGCTTGAGCGGTGTACTTTTAGGAAGACCCAAGAGTTGTCTAGCAAAGGAATTCTCAGTCTTAGAGAGATGGTCAAATGGCCGGTGACCCAGATTTCCGCCCCATACAAAGCAGCCCCTCTCAGATGTCATTAGTGAATTGATTTTACAGTCAGCACTGTCATTGGGGCCAACTTTCATATAATTTCATTGAGACCCACCTACAGTAACATGGACAATACTGACCCTCTACAGTGGGGTGGGTTCATAAAAGGCTATTGCCTTTATTGTTGCCATTGTTTGATAAAATACAAGTGCCATTTAATGCATGGAAAACCCTTGTGTGTTTAGCTACATATATTTGCTTTCAAGAAGTGCACCATGTCCCAGAGACAAGTTGGCTGTTTAGTTCAACTGTCTCCTTCTTTATGACATACCATTACTATGTAGTACCCAAACATTCAGCACCACCTGACATATTCATCCTATGTCATTGCCTTAATCATTGGGAGCTGGCCTCATCCCTTTTCTTCTGACAATTCTCCTATGGGATGAAGAGCTCAGAGGACAGCTCTTAATGTGGGGACATTCTGTTACCCCTCTGGCATTTCTTTGCACCAAGTGTCTGTGGTAATGAAAGGCATACCAGGAAAAAATCCAAGGATCTAAAAATGTGGGTGGGGAAGTGATCTGACATTTGACCCAGACATAGGTAGTGGATGAAGCAGAATGGCTTCAGATACATTTGAAAACCCTATATGTACAGGTATTTCAAGGTAACCACACTGCCATATCTATCCTGCAATGAGGACACAGTATCTTAAATTATTCCATCTCTTGCTGAGAGACATCTCACACATACTGCAGGGGATGGTTCCCACCAACATGAACCTTCCCCACACCATCCTTCTGCAATTATTATGGTATTCTTATGGGTAGAATGAATAGAAACAGAGTGTGGGATCCAACTCTCTGATCCAGTAAGACAAGAATATATAAGTAATATTTTGGTTGATGCACATAAACCAGACCAGAAACGATGAGAGTGTTCCATTGTGGCATGGGATTAGGTAAAGGCACAAATGCTACTTATTAAACGCCTATAGTAGAAGGGTGTAAAAAATTGGAATATTCATTAAGGGTGAGGAAGTGCTACTCAGGTGGCAACCATAATCCTTGTCAGGTTGAACCACAAAAGTCACTAAATTAACCTGTGATTAACCCTCTGACAACTTGGCCCACGAACAGTCAGGACTAACTTAGAAGCAATGTGTAAAGTATTTTTGCAGTACACAAACAATTATAAAGTAAAAACACAACACAAGAAAAATCTATAACCAATTTTGAAAAATAGAGTAAATTTAATAAAAAGTGATAACAGAACGATAAAAATGTAATCAGTAGAAGCAAAGATATTGAGTTTTAAAGTTTTTAGTGAAAATAGCACCTAAAAGCACAAAGACCCAACTGAGGGCATTTGGTCATGCTGGACTGGGACAAAGAACAAATTCAGGCTGACTGCGGTAGAACACAGGCCGGGCACAGGACCACGTTTGATTCACTGGGAGTCCACTTCCTCTGTCAAGGCTCCTAACTGTCTGGGTGACAAAAGACAGGGAAGGCCTGCTGTCAGATTCCTTTGTCGGTGCACAGTTCTTTGAACTGGAAATGGGACTGAGTCCGCTCCTCCCAGTCATACTTCCAGGATGGCCCATCTTGTCCATGCTTAAACCCCCTTTGTGTTACTATCTCATCTGGAAGCAATACATAAACCCCGACAGCAGAGCCATTAACAGGCATGTGACCCAGGATACTGGCAGAAGGTACAAATGGTTAGGACAAGAACATGTCAACTTTCTAAAAGTGACATTTTCAGATTTGTGACTTTAAATGTGATTTCACTATTAAGGAGGATTTGAAATTGCAATTAATTTGAGTGTAAACAGAATAGCTATATCTGCTCCCAATCCATAGTTATCACCTATTAAATGTAATAAGGTAATCAATGGGAGGGACAAGCCTTACAACAGTGAAAAATGACTTTCGGGGTTTTTCACTGCCAGTACATGTAAAACTTATGTTCACATGGCCAACCTTTTAAATATAGTGCGCTCTATAAGTATCTAGGGCTCCCCTTAGGGGTGACTTGTAAGTATTAAAACAGGAAGCTTTAGGCCTAGCAAAAGGTTTATTTTGTCAGGTCTAAATGGTGCTTTGAAAATGCACTAGAGGCTGCAGTGGCAGGCCTAGAACATGTTTTAAAAGGCTACTTTAGTGAATTGCACAATGAGTACTGCAGGTCCAATAGTAGCATTTAATTTACAGGCCCCAGATAAATGTATGACCATTTACTACACATCCACAGACAAATTAACTAAACAGAATTGCTCCTAATTTGGCAAAAGCTAGTTCTTTAACAAGAAAGTGTGCATTGTGTCATTTGCTGTAAATCTGTTCAGTAGTTTTATGAGAAATTAATGCTCAAAATGTATGTATATTTCATGCCACAGAGGACATGCAGACCCAACAGATCAAACAAAATGTCTTCTGCCAAGTGGGACCTGAATTGTTTCTCCCTGCCCATGCTCTCGATGGGCAAGGACCGTAGAATTGATCCCGCAGAGAGAAAATCTGCTGGCTACTGGAAGGGAGTAAAGGTAGCTCATCCAGCACCCACGATGGCTGGGGGGACCATGGGCCTCTCCTATGGCCCCCAATGTTAAACATTTTGTTGGGTGCCCTGGGAGGGACTGGGGTAACCAAGTTTAAAAATGAAAGTGTCCGGCTATGGCAAGGACTCATAGAATGGGGCTGCTTGCAAGGAGCTGGCGGGCCTTGGGGGCCCTGGGGCTGCAACCATGACCCCCAACAAAAAAGAAAGCTTTGGTTGACCCAGGTGGGACTGGGACACCAAAACATAAATAAATAAGAAAATATAAAGTGAAAGAATAATACATGAATGGCCAGAGCAGCTGCTCTTGTCAGCAGCACTAATTTACATATATTCTGCTGCATGTGGTGCCCCAATCTGAGAAGGGACACCACCAGCATTTTTTTAAATGTTGTGAGGGGCTGCAGGGAGTGCAGCAGCTCCCTTGAAATACTTTACAAGAAATAGCCCACTGTTTCCTGGGGTCTATAGAACGTCACACCAGGAAAACGATGTGATGTTTTCAAGCCTTCTCAGAGCTTGGGCTTTTGAACTTCAACGCAAGAATGCAGGAGTCCCTTGTGGTCGATCTTTTGGCTACATTACATGGCCTAAGGAATGTTAAAGAAATACTCTGATACACGTTTACTATTGTTTTTAAAAGAAATGCTTTTTTTAAAATGTTTATTGATAAACATTGCAATTCTTGTTATTAAGGGTGAATAGTTTTAAATATGGTATTGGAATGCTGTGCTAGAATGATGATTCCTAACATGTCACAGTTGTTTTGTTTGCTTGCATATTCAAATAGTTAGCTCCTCACAAAGCCAATAGGCCTACCTTCAAAACTCCTACACTAACTTGCATTAAAAAACCCTAGAAATTCAGTGAAAAAACAAAGGTTAAAGTGACATTGTAGTTAGGTTTAAATGTCACAAACTACTTAACATTTAAAACAAAATCACCAGTTATACTTAACTAAAGTAACTAAAACTCACAGCATGAAGTAACTGTAACTACAACTGTAACTGGTAAATTTCAGTGGCTGTTTTAGTTTAAATATAACATCACTTTAAACTCTGTTATTTCAGTGAATATACATATATATGTAAATATATATATTACCCAGTGGCGGTCACCACTGGGTAGTTATAGTTAGGACTGCGTTTCCATAGGAAAAGCATTTTTTTGTTTGCTTATGTCTTAGGCGCCATTTGACGAATCTTCACAAAGCTTTTCCCCAAAAAGTCTCATCCATCTCAGGTCCTACCTGGAAAATTTCAGGGTGATTCATCAAGCAAGTGGCAAAAAGTGGGGATTCCCTTAACACATTTTCCTCATTCATTTTTCCATATGAACGTTGAACAGCAATACCGTAAAAGCTGCTGAACGGAATTACTGTCTTGAAAAATGCTCAAGGAGTGACTCAAGGACGTTAATGATTTTTATAAATTCTGTATTCAAAATATTTTGTCAATCACTGGTATTAAACATTGCAATGTGCGAAGTTATTAAATATGCATTTGAATATAGCTATTCGTGGCATTTTAACAAGGTATATCAAAACATAAAGAACGATCCCACTACCAACTCAACATTAGCTGTTTTCAAAGTCTCTTAGTCCTTCTGCAAAAATGAACCCTTAGGTTCTTTCAGAAGAACTCTCACTCACCTACTTAGTTGGTGACATGCTTCATCATTGGGTTCTCACCCTGGGTGGTGAGTGCCCTCAAGATGTGCCTCGATGCCAGATTTACTGTGGAGCTGTTTTTTGGGGAAGTGCATAAAGGGCAAGTGATTTTAAAGTTGTCTCAAGGTCTACTACCTGATATGGAGCTTTATTTAATGGTGACCTTGGGCAAGTTTAAAAAATGTGGGGGATATTTTTTAGGACTTCAATTGTCCTTTTATATTCCCTGTTGTGTGGTCAACATGTTTTAGCCATTTCCCATGTGCCCATCAGAGTCAGTATTGCTTTCGTCAGGATCAAAATGTGTAAAGTGCATGCACCCTAAGGCACGAGCTGTACGATTCTGTTGTTGACCTTTCATATCAGGAATCATCTCTTGTGACTTTATCTGTTGGAATGGAAAGAGTCCAATACAAAGGAGAGGCAATATAAGTCATTGTTGCAGTCTTTTTTTATTTTTACAAACATGAAATCCTGGCGTAATCCCTTGCATAGCGCAACAGTAGACATCCACTAGTTCATGCATGCTGGAACCTCAAGCAAGCTTTTAACATTCAGCCACTGCATGTGTTTCCCTGCTATGGCTCTTTCACAAGCCGTGCCCATAGACGTGTAGGTGACGGTGCAATATTTTGTGTGTTCATAAAACAGTGTGAATCAAGGTTTTGTGGCACATCTTTGTGTTAAAATGAGCATAAAAACATTTTCTTTGGCCCCACCTGTTGTGAGGCCTTTCCATACAGCATGGTGGCTCTGAAGGAGCGGACCCTATTGTCACACTCTTGTGGTGTACAAGGAATCTAGGTTATTATAAGATAGCATCCCTATTCCTATTATGTCAATCTAGAAATGCTACCCTTTTAGTGCCCACTTACTTTGTCACAGGTTCTCACCCTCTTTCATACTTCTGTTGTCTCCTTGGGCCCCGTATCTTAATGAGCGTATCTGCTGTTGCCTGTTAAATACTCCCCTTTTACAGAGTCACTGCATTTCAGGGAATGCACAAAGCAAGAATTGTATTGGTGTTCCCGTGGAACGCCTTCTTACTCATTTTTATTCGCAGGATACCCAGGAAGTTTGTTGGCAACATTCTATGTGTTCAGTCCGGGATGAGCTGTCCTTATTTTTCATATATTGAGCTGCCTTTGCCACGAAGAGTGTGCTCTATTGGCTAACTAAGTGGCAGGCTGCATACTATTATATTTGTTCAGCCGGTGTTTTGTCTTAGGTTGCTCTTGGCAAGGACTCCTTCTGATTTGTTGCTGTCCTTTCCCTTCATAGTGGACTGGTAATTTAGATCATGTGTTGGAACTTCTGTTATTTGAGCAACACAGTAAATGTGTTACAGTGTTTTGATGCTCCGCATCGTGTATCACATTAAAAGTCTTCCTTAAATGAGGTAACGTCAAAAGGCCGTAAAGATTGCTTGTATTAGTTATGTCAAGCGTCCTGTGTGGTTATTTCTCATCTTGTGCTACTATCTATAAATTATCAATTTCCTTAATCTGCGATAGTCTAGTGGAGAGATTTTTTCCTCACTATGTTTTGTATTATCTGTAGTATCTGCTATTGTGTAAGGGTGGGTGGAGTAGGTGGAGTGCCACTCCGCGGAGTTTCACGGAGTTGAAAAAAAACTCTGTAGAACACCACTCCGCCCCACCCTAATAGAAAATAAATATTTACTTACCTGATCTGGTGAGGAGGAGGGCAGCCTGGAGACGCCAGAGCAGGTACGGTCGCAGGGACTAACTCCGCTACACCGCGGAGTTGGAGTTTTTGCCTGAACTCTGCATTCCCAATGAAGCGCGGAGTTTCAAACTCCGCAAACTCCCCTGGCAGAGCGGAGTCCGCCACCCAGGCTTACTTTTGTATATACATCCCAAATCCCCCTTGGACCTAATGATGGCTAATTGTTTCCCCAAGTTATGGTCACCACGTTTTGGTTTTTTTGTAATGCTGTGTTCCACTCTACAAGAACTGATTCTACTGGTATACACCATGTTCTTTCTTACATGGCTTGTCCCTCAGAGTGGGGGAAGAAAAGTTTGTATCAATTTTTGATATTGCTTGAAATTTTTGACTGTTATCTCCAGTTGTCCTTAGGGACGTCATGCCCATTTCCTTTAGGTGTATGTGTAACAGCCCTTGTTTTACTGGTGTCTGGTTACTATATGTCCATTGTCATTGTCAAATCCATTCATTTTTGTAGTACTGTATTCTATGGGATATTGTCATTCAATCCAGTCTTCCAAAAAAAGCCAACTCCACATTAAACCTGGCATCTAAGCAAAACCTTAGGGCACTCGGCACCCAGGGTAGGAACCCAACAATGAAGCATGTCACCAACTAGGTTGGTGAGTGAGGGTTCTTTTACAAGGAAGATGTACGAACTTCCCCTTCTGTCTCCCCAAATTTGTTTCAGTGACTTATTGACAAAGCCAGTATATCTCCCATACATAAAACAACACCCTTTATAGTGTTACATATAGTCAGCTGTGCACAGTACCTCTCCCAGCCTCTGCACCTAACTGTCCGCTCTGAGGCCCTGCACACAACTCTCTGCTGTGCCAAACTCCCGCTGTACATAACTCCCCACTGTGCATGGCTGCAGTAGGGGTTGGCCATCAGGAGGGGGTTCCTCACAGTGCCTGGCCATAGTAAGTCCCCACCCAGCCCCAACTGTGCACGGCTGATTGCCACATGCAGAAAGGAGTTGGGTTCCAGCAGGGGGATTGGTGCAGGTGTCCAACCCAACACTGTGCATGGTGATGGGCATCTTAATGTACGTTAAGAAATGTGCTTGGAAAAACAAAGATTAAAGTATAGTTAGGTGTGGTAATATTATCTTACTTTGCATTCAAAAACCCTTAGAAATTCAAGGAAAAAAACAAAGGTTAAAGGGACGTTATGGTTAGGTGAAAATTTCTGTTAAAACCTACTGTTTTAAATTAACAAAACCACTGAAATTAACCAGCAATCGTCAGATCAACTAAGTATAAACTATGCCCTAAAGTAACTGTAACTCATGCCATTACATCACTCATGGCCCGTTTGATGACTTAATTGATAACATCTTTGCAACATCAGAATTGACATCATTAATGACTGTGCCTGACGGATTACGTGCTATAGTTAGTTTAGGGCACGTTTCACTGTAGAGCCAACAACATTTATTGTGTGCTCGCCTGATGGGGGCAGCCTTCTTTCCTGACTCCCACCTGGTGACAACTCAGCATGGTTTCCCTGCCTGCTCCAAGGACAGGCAGGGACTATTACTCTGTCACAAGGGATGCAAACCGGGTTGGATTTTGCAGGGCCAAAACTTGGCTTGGGGAGGAATGCCTATACCTCATCCCCTTCTAAAAAAGTGACAGGCCCCCTTCCCATAATGTTAAATGATAAATGCAGTTTGACCCCTAGGCCATGGCCCACTCTGTGAGTTAATTTGTCTGCCATTTAGTTGTTTTTTACAAGGATCCTGTGGGAGAACTGCAGGGGTGCAGCAATAAAATTATTGTTTTAATTGTTTTGCACAGTGGGGTCCAATGGCTTATGGGCAGGGTATTCCACCACTGTCCTCTTATGCTGTTTTCATAAAACCTTTTCAGGACAGTGGACCAAGTCCTTGAGCCCTGCAATGGTCACCAAATAATTTCTTTTCATGTTATGGAAAGCCAGAGCTCACGTTCGGAAATAGCAGTCTCAGCCAATCAAAAGGTTTACATTTCTGAATTTCAGCCCAACGGTCCAGATATGAATTTTGAACTTATATTTTTCAAATACTACTGAATGGAAATGCACCAACATTTCGTTCAGCCTTTTAGTCTGTAGTGCAGTTTAAAACCCTATGGAAATTGGATGGGAAATTTGTGTTTTCCTACCCCTCATTTTTGTCACCCCCACTTGATGGATCACCCCCAAAACTTTGAAGGCAGGAGCTAAGGCTGATAATTTGTTTGGGGGGAGTTTCAAGAAGATTTGTCAAACAGCCCCAAAGTTAATAACAAACCAAAAAAAATGCTTGTCTCATAATAACTAGGTCCTGAATTAAAATGCACAGTTTGTTAAGGGAGGTAATTTATGGTTCTGGGATGATTAGTAGTAAATGGAAGTAAGAGTAATTTTTAAGGTAAGTGGTGGCTAGCTGTGAATGGCGGTAATGGTACTTTCAGGGTTTAGGGGTTGGTAGCTGTAAAGGGAGTTATGGGTATTATTAGGGTTCAGTGGTGGGCAGTGATAAAGGGAGGCATTGGAAGTTTTAGGGTTAAGGGTTGGGTAGTGGTAAAGGGAGTTATGGGTAATCTTAGAGTTTAAGGGTGGGTAGCTGTACTGGACGGTTGGGAGGACATTTATTGAAAAGGTGGTTGGGGGGTTCCTGCCAAAAGAAACAAAATATATTAAATATTAATTTTAGGGTTTAGAGGTGGGAAGAGTTAAAGGGAGGTATGGGCACTTTTAGGGTTTAGATGTAAGTAGTGGTTAAGGATAGTTATATGTATATTAAAGAAAGAGCAGGTTTGGGGTGGCTTCCTTCCAAAAAAGAAAACAATGAAATAAAATAGTAAATTTAATTAAAATATATATGTACATGGCGAGGATGTGAGTCATAGTTACTTGAATCTATAACTGTTGAATCTCAGTGTTTGTTTTAGCTTAAAACATTTTCACCTAACTATAATGCCACTTTAACTTTTGTTTTTTTTCAGGGAATTTCTGAGGGTTATTTTGTAATTCAAAGTAAGATAATATTACAAAACAAATTATAACATCACTTTAACCTTTGTTTTTTTCAGTGCATTTGTAGAGTTTTTCAACTTAGAGTAATATTTATATTGTATTACATAAGTGAGGCAAAGCCCCCACTGAGCACAGAATTTGGCTGTGCATGACATGGGATTTGAGGCACTCCCAACCCCCTGCAGGAAGCCAACTCCCATGTAATGCATGGCTTTCACCTGTTAGCGTTACAACAAACAAATCATGGATGGAATGCTAACAAAGCAACATTTTCCCCCAGTTAAAAGATCTGGGTTAAATCCATCGTTCTTTTGCCCACTATGCCACCCCAGTTTGGACCCAGCCATATTCAAATCAGTCTTGACCCTGTGCCCCATGGGAACAGTCCAGACTGAACTGCCAAGCCAGGTCCTCCCTGGACTGGAAACAAGCATCCTGGGACCGCTTTCAGGGTATGTCACCATTCTTCAGCCAGGCTAGCTTGAATCCAGTGGCACAGTGAGTAAGGGACACTCGTCTGGGCATATCCATCCCATCCATCTTAGGGCGAAAAGTGCTACAGCAAACAAATGATGGACGGAATGCTGACAATGCAAACATTCTCCCCCACTCAAAAGATCTGGTGAAATCCATTGTTCTTTTGCCCACTACACCACCCCAGTTTGGACCCAGCCATATGCGATTCTTTCTTGAAACCCCGAAACTGGTTGTAGGATGCTTGTTTTCAGTCCAGGGAGGACCTGGCTTGGCAGTTTGGGCTGGACTGTTCCCATGAGGCACAGGGTCTAGACTGATTTGCGTATAGCTGGGTTCAAACTGGAATGGCATGGTGAGCAAAAAAATGATGGATTTAGGCCCAGATCTCTGTACTGGGGTGATTGTATGACATTGTTCTGCATTCTGTCCATCAAATGTTGTTTTTGCATTTTTTCACCCCAAGTGGGACGGGTATACCCAGACGTGGGTCCTGTGCTCTCTATGCCACTGGAATCAAGCTATCCTGGCTGAAGAGGGGCGAAGCACCGAAACCGGTCCTAGGATGCTTTCTTCCAGTCCAGGGAGGACCTGGCTTGGCAGTTAAGGCTGGACTGCTCCCATGAGGCACAGGGTCAAGACTGATTTGCATATGGCTGTGTTCAAACTGGAATGGCATGGTGAGCAAAAAAACGACGGATTTAGGCCCAGATCTCTGTACTGGGGTGAATGTATGACATTTTTCTGCATTCTGTCCATCAACTGTTGTTTTTGGATTTGTCACCCTGAATGGGACGGGTAAGCCAAGACATGGGTCCCATGCTCTCCATGCCACTGGAATCAAGCTATCACGGCTGAAGAGGGGTGTAACCCTGAAACCGGTCCTAGGATGCTTGTTTCCAGTTCAGGGAGGACCTGGCTTGGCAGTTCCGGCTGGACTGTTCCCATGAGGGACAGGGTCAAGACTGATTTGCGTATGGCTGGGTTCAAACTGGAATGGCATGGTGAGCAAAAAAACGATGCATTTAGGCTTTGCTGTACTGGGGTGAATGTATGACATTGTTTTGCATTTTGTCCATCAACTGTTGTTTTTGCATTTGTCACTCCGAGTGGGACGGGCATGCCCAGACGTGGGTCCCGTGCTCTCCATGCCACTGGAATCAAGCTATCCTGGCATAAGAGGGGTGAAACCCCGAAACCGGTCCTAAGATGCTTGTTTACAGTCCAGGGAGGACCTGGCTTGGCAGTTTGGGCTGGACTGTTCCCATGAGGCACAGGGTCAAGACTGATTTGCATATGGCTGGGTTCAAACTGGAATGGCATTGTTAAATGGTAGCGGCAGTTTCAGTCGATAACCTTTCAAGTATTTGCCCGGCGGTAATCGCCTCTTATACCACTCGATAATTTACCAATGAAAGAGGCAGGCGCCGGAGACTGGAAGGCAGGAAACAAAGTTTTATTCCGTCGGAGCAGAACACATCAGATCAGACAGCAAGGTATCGTCACGAGGTGCTCTAACTGCATCTCTGAGACCTGGTCTCTTATACACTGGTTTATTGCTTTATTACACATAGTACATTCTTGAGATTCCCTTGATGCCTGAAAGAACATCCCCTGAAGCCCCGGCTCAGATCCGATCCCACACATAGATACAGTAGAAGTTCCCACCCTACCCGCAGTGGGAGATGGCGATCGCGCAGCAGGGAATTCCGCTAATTCCCGGGGGTGTGTGCAACTGGCCGGGTCTCAGGGGGTAGGGGCTTTGATCTACTGTAATCCCTTTGATGTGGGGTGTTTCCCTTACAGTAGGGGCAGTAAACTGCATCCGCAGGGCTAGGTGATGGCCTGGGACCAGTTCAGACAATGGGGCGCAGAGGAAGGGGGTTATCAAAGGAGAGGCATGACCATGTATGGGTTGTCGGTTGGAAGTGGTTCCGTAGCAGGGTCGCGCAGAAGGAGAGGGTTTATGGCCTGTATGAGAGAGCGGGGGTGGCCGGCGCGCGGGGGATGCTTGCAGCGCCAGGGGAAAGCGCTGGCGGTCGAGAGTGAGCGGGGAGAGAGTGGGGTGCCTAAAATGGCGGCCGTGCATTCGTTGTGCGTGGCGCTGGGGAGAGGCAAGATGGCGCAGATAATGTTCAGTTTGCACGCTAAATTTCCACAGTCCTCCCTTTTAACATGTCTCGCCAGCTTGCCTAGTTTGGATCTATCCCCATAATACCCCGTACCTCCACCTCGTTCAGAGCTTTCATCCGCTCAGTTTCAAAGTCCAAAGTCTTAGGGCAGATGCAGTTCATAAAAAGCGAACATAAAGGTGGCAGACACTGAATCCCCAAGCAACATCCACATAGTATCACAATCGGTATCAGGATAAATGAAAACAGCCTCCATCCCCAACCTTTAATAGTGTCCCAAAACCAACTCCCCAGTGACCATTCTTCTTGTTCTTGATGAACCTCTGCGGACAGTCTGTGGAGATGTTCAATTGCTTTGTAGACTGAGGGTGAGTTATCCGGTACGTAGGTACAACAGCTGGACCCAATGATGCGGCATGCTCCTCCACGATCTGCCAGAACCACGTCTAGAACAAGGCGGTTCTGGAGAGCCACCAGGCGGACGGCCTGAAGCTCAGCGGTGTTGTTGGCGAGGGCGCCAGCTGTAATGTTCATTGCCGTTTCGACTGGCTGGGTTAAGTGGCGGATGGCACGGCTGTTTGCCATTGGACCCCAGAGTGGAACAAGGCCTTTGACTGCGTCCATGAACTGTGCTCCGGTGGAGTCGGCCTGCACAATGTCTTTGGCCCGTTTCTGTCGGTGATGGTTTGCTGGAGCCACATACGTCGGAGGAAGGACAAAGGCGATGTAGCAGGTGCCTCCCCAACCTTTCGGAAGCCAGGTGTAGGCCTTAGTACCACAGACGAAGTACATATTCGGGGAGGCAACAAAGGAGGGTGGGTCAACTGAGTCCAATGTTCGGGTGATGAGGCAGGAGCTGTGGCCCACCAGCTGTGCCCCCAGGCCTTCGAGGCATACAGACCCAGTGATGTTGATGACGGACAGGGCCACTGTTAGGGTGGCGGCCGTCCGTTTCCGGAGGTAAGAGAAGGTGGGTCTGGCTGGATTGTTGAACACTTGCATTTCAACTCGTTCTTTGGCAGGGATGTCCATGTGAAAGGAAGTGTTCGATCTCAGAGGGCAGAAGAGGGCAGAAGTTCTTCCAGTTTTGTTCAGCCAGAACCCATGGTAAAAGTGTGACATGGTTCTGCCGGAAGTGGCATTGTCCTTGTAGCTTTCTTGCAGGAGGATTAGCCAGGCGAGGCAGGAACCATGGACAGAAAAAGGTGAAGGGATGAAAGGGATAGAGTGTCCAGTGGCATGTGGTAGCAGTCCACAGATCCAGCAATTAGTGGCGTTGGTAGCAAGATTGTGTTGGTGGAGTAACTGCACAAAAGAGTTATTCCAGAACTCCTTACGCCTTTCTCGGAGTTGGGGTGAAAGTGAGATCAGATGGTGTTCTTTCGTGGTGGTAGGTTGAACGGTAGTCAGCAATGTCTTATGAGCGGGTGTGCTCTCCTCCATGATCCAGAAGGTAACCACGAGGAGAAGGCAAAAGAGAAGGGAAATGAAAAGTGCTATTGTCTTAAAGCTGTGCATTCGGCCAGTCTTTGGGTTGTTGAAGTGGATCTTCGGACGTCCGGTTGCTTCCATCATCTTCATGTCGGGCGCTTCCATCACCTTCAAGAGACTCGGTAGCGGGCAGAACCACAGACTTTGTTTTAGTTTCTCTCCTGGTGGCCTTTTAGGTGACTAGGCTACCGTTCTGAGATTTCCACTTAGCCTGTGGTCTGCTTAGCCGAAGTTCTCTCCTTTCGTCGCAAGTTATACCCTTCTTTGGATGGCACAGTGGGATCGGGATATTCAATCAACTCAAGGGTCTCTGTATCCGGGCAGCGGCTCAGGGATGGTCGGTCTTTGTCCAGTAGTTCCTCTTGGGCGGTGATGTTGTCCGTGGTTGTCAGGGTCGGTGATACCTTCTTGCAGTGGTGTGCATGCAGCCAATTGCGTTTCCCCTCCACTCGAAGAGCTGTTCGGGTGGTGATCAGGACTTGCAGGGGGCCCGTCCACCGGGGCTCCAGACTCTTGGTGCGCTGGAAGTTACGCACTAAGACGAAGTCACCGGGTTGGATGTCGTGTCCCGGGCCCCTGGAAACATCGGGAATGGCGTGCAGCACCTGCTGATGGATAACAGACAACGTCTTAGTTAGGTTATACAAATAGTCAGACATGAGGACGTCCGGGACGTCGTGGATGGATGATGGTTTTGGTGCAGTCCAAAGGTTCATGGGCCGCCCGAAGACGACCTCGTAGGGGGTTAAGTGGTGTTTGGTGGGGGTGGAACGCATTGATAGCAATGCTAGTGGGAGGGCGTCTGGCCATCTTAGTCCTGTGGTGGCGACTATTTTCGCTATCTTAAGCTTCAATGTGGCATTGTGTCGCTCAACCAGGCCTGCAGATTGGGGATGGAAGACCGCATGGAACTTCTGTTTTACACCCAACCCTTTTAAGATGAGTTGGATAACTTCGGCTACGAAGTGGGGGCCATTGTCACTCCACAAAATTCGACAAAGGCCGTATCGGGGGAAGAACTCCTTCAGTAGTACTTTTGCGGTAGTTATAGCGGTGTTATCATGGGTCGGGTAGGCTTCCACCCACTTGCTGAAGGCACATACAACGACAAGCACATACTTTAAACCTTGGCACCTTTCTAGCTGGACGTAGTCCATTTGTAGGACTTCAAAGGGGTGATTGGGGACCCCAAACCCTCCCCGGGGTACAGCAGTTCCTTTCCCAGGGTTGTGTTGGAGGCATACTAGGCATTGTTGGACCAGACGTTTGGCTGAGTCTGGTATTCTGTCGTTGTGCCAGACTTTGGAGATGAGTTCGATCATGGGGGCAGACCCTATGTGTGCGGGGGAGTGTGCCATGGTCAGCATGGGGATCAAGTATGAGTCGGGTAGCAACCATTTGTTCGAGTCTTTAGTTCGCCAACAACCGTCATCGTCCTTCAACCCTACCCGGGCCCATTCAGTTAATTCGTGTGGTGTGCTGGCTAGTTGGATATCCCTAATCGTTTCCCTAGCATCCTTCCATTTCTCAGTTTGTGACCTGGTCACGTACATGCGGGTCGTGGACCTATTCTCGGCTGTGGTTCGGGCAGTAATGTCAGCTAGTGCATTTCCCTGTCCTATAATGTCTGTCACCTTCTTGTGTGCCTGGCATTTGATCACAGCTAACCGTGTGGGGAGGAGGACTGCTTCGGTCAGGGCAGAGACTAGGTCTCCATGCAGGATGGGTGTGCCATGAGAAGTCAAGAATCCCCTCTCTTTCCATAAGAGCCCGAAGTGGTGAACTACCCCAAAGGCATACTGACTGTCTGTGTAAATGTTTGCGGTTGTCCCTGCTGCCAGGATGCAGGCTCGTGTGAGGGCAATTAGTTCAGCCGCCTGTGCGGATCGCTGTGTGATGCGGGCTGTCTCAACAACTGTTCGGGCTGTGGTGACTGCATAGGCAGCTGAGGTGGTGCCATCAGGGAGCTTGATGCATGAGCCATCCACCCACAGTTCTCCGTCAGGGTCCGGGAAGGCAGTATCCCGGAGGTCAACCCTACTCTTGGTTTGCTCGTCGGTGAGGGTCACGCAGTCATGTATAGGGGATGCATTGGGGTCAGCGTCAGGGAGAGGTAGTAGAGTAGCTGGATTCAGAGTGGTGCATCGTTTCAATGTGATATGGGGTGCAAGCAGAGTCAGTTCATACCCAGTCAGTCGTGCGCTAGTCAGGTGTTGAGTCTTGGTTTGGTTCAGGAGGGTATCAACAGCATGGGGTACCAATACTGTGAGGGGGTTCGAGAGCACGATCCCCTCACTTTGTCGGATAGAGACAGCAGCGGCGGCTACTGCTCGAAGGCAGGCGGGCAAGGCTCTGGCTACGGGGTCGAGAGTGGCAGAGAAGTAGGCACAAGGGCGTTGCTTAGGGCCTATGGACTGGGTTAGGACAGACAACGCACATCCCTCCCTTTCGTGGTTGTAGAGGGAGAAAGGTTTAGTGTAGTCTGGGGTTCCTAGGACTGGGGCCGAGCAGAGGGCGTCTCGTAATTCTTTGAAGGAGGATTGGCATTCGGGTGTCCAGGGGAGGGGGAAGGGGACATCCTTAGCCAGCAGGGAAAGCAGAGGCTTTATGGTGAGACTGAAGTTTGGCAACCACTGTCGACAAAAGGAGGTGAGGCCCACTAGGGATCGTACTTGCTTCTGAGTTTTGGGAACAGGGGTTTCTAGGATGGTTTGAATTCGGTCAGGGGTAAGTTTCCTCCCGTCTTTGGATAGTAGGTGGCCTAGATAAGTTACCTGGGGCTGGCAGAATTGCAATGACTTTCTGGAGACCTTGTGACCGTTCTCCGCAAGGAAGCGGAGGAGGTGAATGGTGGCTGTGACGGCAAGAGGAGTGGTGTCGGCCGCCAAAAGAATGTCATCGACGTACTGTATCAATACCACTCCATCGGGTAGTTGGACTGCATCCAGTTGCCTCTTGAGGGCTTGGCTGTAAATACTGGGACTCTCAGTGTAGCCTTGGGGTGCCCTGCAGAATCTGTACGAACGGGCTTTTAAAGTGAAGCCGAACAGGTAGCGGCTGTCTGGGTGGATGGGGATGGAAAAGAATGCGTTCTTGAGGTCAATAACAGTAAAGATGGTGGCGGTGGATGGAATCAGGGTGAGGATGGTGGTGATGTCTGAGACTACGGGGTACTGGGGTATGACTACTTTGTTAACCTCTCGCAAGTCAACAATGAAACGGTAGGCTTTCTCATCCCCCTCGCCTTGCTTCTTTACAATGGGTAGGATAGGGCTGTTGCAAACATTACTCACTACTTCTTCTACCACTCCTGCCTCGACCAGGGACTCGATGATTTCCACCAATGCCCTCTCGCCTTCGGGTGATATCCGATACTGTGGAAGCTTTGGGAGCACTGCGTCCGGTCGGACGGTTATGTGTACCGGGTCGATCACCATGCGCCCTACATCTGAGTCGGTTTTAGCCCATAGATGTGAAGGTAATGTGTCGAGTAGGGACATATCAGCATCGGTTATAGAGAGCATACGCCGAGTGTGACAGGGTCTGGACAGATCTGGGTTATCGTGCAGGATGACTCGAACTCCGTCTGGGGAGCATCTGATAGTGGCTCGAAAATGTTTTAGCAAATCAAGTCCCATAATAGCATCGGGGGTGTTGGAGGAGAGCAGAAAGGTCGTGTCAGTGGTGTTATCTTCTAAGTCAAAGGAGATTGGTGCTGATAAGGGGTTAGTGGAGGGCGTTCCGTCAAAGCCTATTGAGGTTACGTGTGAGCCAGACAAGGGTGCCCTAGGAATCAGTCGTTTAGATAACGCACTACGTGTCGCCCCAGTATCTACCAGGAATGGAGATTTTGTGCCCAAGACCTTAGCGGTGACGTAAGGACCTTGCTGGTCAACACGGAGTTCGACTGGATCCCTCCCTTGCCCCTGGCGGTCCTATGCGAAGTCATGAGTGCTCTCATAGTCGGACTGCTGACACTGGTTTTGGCGGGGGCGATCAAAGGTGTTTGGTCTGCCTGGCCTGTCGTTGATGGTGTTGTTCGTGTGCCCTCGTCCCTGTCCTCTATTTCTGTGGTCATATGCTGCGTCTCTGGGGTCCCTATTCTTGTTTATTTCCAGAAGGACCGGGCACTGGGATTTCCAGTGTCCGAACCCTCTACAGAACGCACATTGATTTCCATCTAAGTCTCTCCGTCCGTTGTAGGGTGTAGGTGTATGGTCTCTAGGGGGTAGCTTTCTAGGGGCGGTTGGTTGGTAATTCTCTTTTGGGGGTTCCCTTCCTATGGTCACCCCTTGCAACTGTGCTATCATCACCCTCTCCTTTAATTCCTTTTTCTTCTTCTCTGACGCCCTATCGTTCTCGTTCTTCTGGTTTTCGTAGTATTGGGCCATCTGGAGAATTGCTGCGGGTTTGGAGGCTGCCTAACTACTCTCGCTGGTCTGTAGCTTCTGGGAGACTTCTTGAGACAGACCCTTTACATAATTCTGGACAAAGAGGTGGTGTCCGGTTGCGGTGGTCATGTCTTGGCCACTGTAATCGGAAAACACAGTCTCGAATCGGGAGAAGTATTCAGACACATCCTCCTGGGGTTTCTGGCGGCAAGCCGTCACTATCGACCAGTCTACCTTTCTTTCTGGGATTAGAGTCTTCAGCTTTTGTACAATCTTGTCTGGGAGCTCTAAGATGGCTTTCGGGGGTTTCTGTCCAGGTTCTCGCTGCTTGTCTATGGTATCGAGTTGTACCCAGGTATATCCGAACGGCTCGGCGTGGTCAACTTTCCGGATTTGTTTCCACACATCAGCCGGCAGGCATAGCCCAAAGAACAAGTCGATATCTGCCAACGTCATTATCGTTGAGCCTAAGGCTGTACCCAATTCAGTGTAGAAGGCGGTCGGGTTCTTTCTCAAGTCGGGTAGAGTCTTTCTAAAGGTCAAAATATCTTGCCGGTCCCACGGCTGGTAGACCCAGTTATATACAACCCTTCCCTTCGCATCTTGGTGGTTGATGTCGTCGTGTGTTCCCTGACCCCGTGGGGGGACCCAGTAGGGGGCAGCTTCTTTAATGGGCATCATGGCATCGGCCCTTCCTCCCTGGGGCTTGGTTGCTATGGGGGTTTCTGTTTTGGTGGTCTGTCCATGTTCTTTGAGGTGTCGGTAGACCTCGAGTGTATGAGTGAAGAGGTTCGTTACATCGCCCTCTCCTTCTTCCCCAATGTCTACCTTCCTATATAGGGCCGCTAAGCCTTCGGGACCTTTATCGTGGTATCTGTCCTCATATGCATTCAGGGCGTGATAACAGAGCCGTACGACGAAGTGTCGTCTGCGGCTGTCGGCATACGAGCTATACACGTCTGTTATATACTCCTCACTTTCTTTTCGCTCCACCAGCGTCCCTACTATTCTATCGATTCCTGATCTTTCATCCTTAGTTAATCGATTCATTCTGGTGGACTCTTTCTTTCCTATCTCATGGTCGTCTAGCGTTGTAGTCGACGTTGGGTTCGGCACAAGAGGTTCAGCCGGCGCGGAGGCCGTGAGGGCCGAGGCCCTTGTACTGCTTTCGCTCGTGTTCGGGGGTTGTGGGTGTTGTACTATTGATTGGGAGGGTGCATACGGAGGGGGCATGTAAATGATCGGGGGACCTAACAGTAATTCGTCATTCGTTCGCTGCTTGGAGGACAACTCAGGGTAGAGCAAAGAAGGGGTCCTAACAGCGTACTGGCCTGAGGTTTCGGGCTCCTGTCTTAGTTTAGTTTCCCTTCTCTCTTTTATGTCTTCTTCTAACTTTTTAGCGGCAAGGTGAGCTGCCTTTCGTAATTCCTTTTCTGCTTTTACTTCTTCCCTCTTTTTCCGTTGCGTTGCTTCTTTGCGCCACATGCCGATACTGTCAAGCATAGTAGGCGTCGTCTTATTGCTACGCAGAGCTATTTCTAGCGCTTCTATCTTATGGTCGTCGAAGGATCCCATCAGTGGCCACTGACTTTCGGGGTCCTTCTTGGTATATTTATGCCACAGCTTGCTATAAGCTACGGCGACTAGTCCATATTTAGTGAACATGTCCTTATTAGGGGTGCCTTCCAGTGGAGCCGGATGGTTCACCTCTAATAAGCGGTCCGGGCAGAACCAACTACCAATCAGTGGGGAGAAGATAGGCATGACGGGTTT
The DNA here is from genome assembly GCF_964204655.1 of Triturus cristatus. NCBI lineage: Eukaryota > Metazoa > Chordata > Amphibia > Caudata > Salamandridae > Triturus > Triturus cristatus. The sequence goes on from NC_140587.1 coordinate 969,702,414, forward strand.
CAACGGGGACAAAAGTCAGCACTACCTATCTTTTCACTGCTTGCAAAGACTAGACAGAATATCTCTATTCTTCGTTATTTGTAAGCAGAGAATACCTCCAAAGAACCAATATCGAACAACTAGTGTTCGGACAATCAATCAATCAATCAATGGGGAGATAAAGATAGGCACGACGGGTTTCAACGGGGACAAAAGTCTGCGTTACCTACCCTTCACTATTTGCAAAGACTAGACAGAATATTCCTATTCTACGTTATTTGCAAACAGAGAATATCTCAAAAGCACTATTCTTCAAAACAATCAATGTTCGGACAATCAATCAATGGGGAGATAAAGATAGGCACGACGGGTTTCAACGGGGACAAAAGTCTGCGTTACCTACCCTTCACTATCTGCAAAGGGAGAGAGAGAGAGTATTTCTACTCCTCCCCGTTTGTAGACAGCGAATATCTCAAAGAGAACAATCAATGAGCACAATCAATGAGCAATACTAGTATTCAAACAATCAATCAATTATTTCGCACTTTTGTCGTATTTCACGACCTTACCCGGACCGCGTGGACAGTTTCTCGTCTTCCGCCTCCAGCGCCCGATCGTCCTCTATTCTCCGTATTTGCCGCGGCACTCCTGATGGTTCCCAGTCAGGACCGTAGATCACTCGAGAGAGGTCTGCTCGGAACCAGTGAAGTTCGGATGATCGGCTGCCAGACGAGGGTCTATTGGGCAGGAGCTCTCCCGATCGTTGCAGTCGTTCACTCTGTCGTCGGGACCTCTCCCACTGGATCCACGTGTCGCTGATGGGCCCCACGTTTGGGACGCCAATTGTTAAATGGTAGCGGCAGTTTCAGTCGATAACCTTTCAAGTATTTGCCCGGCGGTAATCGCCTCTTATACCACTCGATAATTTACCAATGAAAGAGGCAGGCGCCGGAGACTGGAAGGCAGGAAACAAAGTTTTATTCCGTCGGAGCAGAACACATCAGATCAGACAGCAAGGTATCGTCACGAGGTGCTCTAACTGCATCTCTGAGACCTGGTCTCTTATACACTGGTTTATTGCTTTATTACACATAGTACATTCTTGAGATTCCCTTGATGCCTGAAAGAACATCCCCTGAAGCCCCGGCTCAGATCCGATCCCACACATAGATACAGTAGAAGTTCCCACCCTACCCGCAGTGGGAGATGGCTATCGCGCAGCAGGGAATTCCGCTAATTCCCGGGGGTGTGTGCAACTGGCCGGGTCTCAGGGGGTAGGGGCTTTGATCTACTGTAATCCCTTTGATGTGGGGTGTTTCCCTTACAGTAGGGGCAGTAAACTGCATCCGCAGGGCTAGGTGATGGCCTGGGACCAGTTCAGACAATGGGGCGCAGAGGAAGGGGGTTATCAAAGGAGAGGCATGACCATGTATGGGTTGTCGGTTGGAAGTGGTTCCGTAGCAGGGTCGCGCAGAAGGAGAGGGTTTATGGCCTGTATGAGAGAGCGGGGGTGGCCGGCGCGCGGGGGATGCTTGCAGCGCCTGGGGAAAGCGCTGGCGGTCGAGAGTGAGCGGGGAGAGAGTGGGGTGCCTAAAATGGCGGCCGTGCATTCGTTGTGCGTGGCGCTGGGGAGAGGCAAGATGGCGCAGATAATGTTCAGTTTGCACGCTAAATTTCCACAGCATGGTGAGCAAAACATTATGGATTTAGGCCCAGATCTCTGTACTGGGGCGATTGTATGACATTGTTCTGCATTCTGTCCATCAACTGTTGTTTTTGCATTTGTCACCCCGAGTGGGACGGGTATGCCCAGACGTAGGTCCCGTGTTCTCTATGCCACTGGAATCGAGCTATCCTGGCTGAAGAGGAGTGAAACCCCGAAACTGGTCCTAGGATGCTTGTTTCCAGGACAGGGAGGACCTGGCTTGGCAGTTCCGGCTGGACTCTTCTCATGAGGCACAGGGTCAAAACTGATTTGCATATGGCTCAGTTCATTCTGGAATGGCATGGTGAGCAAAAAAGCGATGGATTTAGGCCCAGATCTCTGTACTGGGGTGAATGTATGACATTGTTCTGCATTCTGCCCATCAACTGTTGTTTTTGCATTTGTCACCCCAAGTGGGAGGGTAAGCCCAGACATGGTCCCGTGCTCTCCATGCCACTGGAATCAAGCTATTACAGCTGAAGAGGGGTGTAACCCTGAAACCGGTCCTAGGATGCTTGTTTCCAGTTCAGGGAAGACCTGGCTTGGCAGTTCTGGCTGGACTGTTCCCATGAGACACAGGGTCAAGACTGATTTGCATATGGCTAGGTTCAAACTGGAATGGCATGGTGAGCAAAAAAATGATGGCTTTAGGCCCAGATCCCTATACTGGGGTGAATGTATGACATTGTTCTGCATTCTGTCCATCAACTGTTGTTTTTGCATTTGTCACTCCGAGTGGGACGGGTATGCCCAGATGTGGGTCCCGTGCTCTCCATGCCACTGGAATCAAGCAATCCTGGCTGAAGAGGGGTGAAACCCCGAAACCGGTCCTAGGATCCTTTTTTCAGGTCCAGGGAGGACCTGGCTTGGTAGTTCGAGCTGGACTGTTCCCATGAGGCACAGGGTCAAGACTGATTTGCACATGGCTGGGTTCAAACTGGAATGCCATGGGGACCCAAAAAATTATGGATTTAGGCCCAAGTCTTTGTACTGGGGAGATTGTATGACATTGTTTTGCATTATGTCCATCAACTGTTGTTTTTGCATTTGTCACCACGAGTGGGACGGGTATGTCCAGACGTGGGTCCCGTGCACTCTATGCCACTGGAATCAAGCTATCCTGGCTGAAGAGGGGTGAGACCCCGAAACCGGTCCTAGGATGCTTGTTTCCAGTCCAGGGAGGACCTGGCTTGGCAGTTTGGGCTGGACTGTTCCCATGAGGCACAGGGTCAAGACTGATTTGCATAATGCTGGGTTCAAACTGGAATGGCATGGTGAGCACAAAAACGATGGGTTTAGGCCCAGATCTCTGTACAGGGGTGAATGTATGACATTGTTCTGCATTCTGTCTATCAACTGTTGTTTTTGCGTTTGTCACCCCGAGTGGCACGGGTATGCCCAGACGTGGGTCCCGTGCTCTCCATGCCACTGGAATCAAGCTATCATGGATGAAGAGGGGTGAAACCCTGAAACCGGTCCTAGGATGCTTGTTTTCAGTCCACGGAGGACCTGGCTTGGCAGTTCCGGCTGGACTGTTCCCATGAGGCACAGGGTCAAGACTGATTTGCACATGGCTGGGTTCAAACTGGAATGGCATGGGGACCAAAAAAACTATGGATTTAAGCCCAGATCTCTGTACCTGGGTGAATGTATGACATGGTTCTGCATTCTGTCCTTCAACTGTTGTTTTTGCGTTTGTCACCCCTGGTGGCACAGGTATGCCCAGACGTGGGTCCCGTGCTCTCCATGCCACTGGAATCAAGCTATCATGGATGAAGAGGGGTGAAACCCTGAAACCGGTCCTAGGATGCCTGTTTTCAGTCCAGGGAGGACCTGGCTTGGCAGTTCCAGCTGGACTGTTCCCATGAGGCACAGGGTCAAAACTGATTTGCATATGGCTGGGATCAAACTGGAATGGCATGGTGAGCAAAAAAACAATGAATTTAGGCACAGATCTCTGTACTGGGGTGAATGTATGACATTGTTCTGCATTCTGTCCATCAACTATTGTTTTTGGATTTGTCACCCTGAGTGGGACGGTTATGCCCAGATGTGGGTCCTGTGCTCTCCATGCTACTGGAATCAAGCTATCCTGGCTGAAGAGGGGTGAAACCCCGAAACTGGTCCTAGGATGCTTGTTTCTAGTCCAGTGGGGACCTGCCTTTGCAGTTCGGGCTGGACTGGTCCCATGAGGCACAGGGTGAAGACTGATATGCATATGGCTGTGTTCAAACTGGAATGGCATGGTGAGCAAAAAAACAATGGCTTTTGGCCCAGATCTCTGTACTGGGGTTAATGTATGACATTGTTCTGCATTCTGTCCATCAACTGCTGTTTTTGCATTTCACCTTTTTGTGGCCACCTACTGCAGACACTCTGGTGCTGCACCCTTTTAAAAAAAAACATTCTGGATCCTGCGCTCCAGTGGGACTCCTGCAGGAGTTCATGGGGTCACATAGGCTCATGCGGAAAAACTGGAGAATTGTGGAAACCCAAAAATATAAGTTGTTTAAAACTTTGGGCCCAGGGCTGGGGGTGCCTCTGTCCATCTATCCATCCCCTCTCATGCTTTTTTTCCCCACATTTTCAGGACACGTATGCCAAGTCCCCATGTCCTGAAATGGTGGCAGCAACATTTATATTCAAGTTATACATAGCCAATTAAAGCATGTGTTCCAGTTCACCTCCTGAGGTAGCGTGGCAGCCAATATGGAAAAAAAACTCAGTTAATCAGATCGTTCTATTATTTGAGGTAGTTTGATAGCTGGATTCTCATGAGCCTCCTACAAACAAAACCATCCAGATATGGATAGTTTTATAATCTGAATTTCACCATAACTATTGAACAAATTTACACTAAATCACAAAAAGCATGCTTCTAGATTACAATCGTGCTTTCTGCCAAACTGGGTGTAATTCCTTTCAGCTCTTTTTTGGTATCACTGTACAATTTTCCTATGGAAAAAATAAATGGTAAAATTGCATTTTGGGACTCCACTTTTTTTAAGGTTCACCTTAAAACTTCTAGGAAGGAGCTGTGATGGATAACCTTTGCTGGCACTTAAAGATTAGATTATCACTGTGTTTAATCCACCATCCGCAAGAATCTTCCCCCTCCCTCTTCAACCTCTTTATGGAACCCCTTACCCACATTCTGAAACATGCAGGAATTAACTACCATCTCCATGCGGACGACACCCAATTGTTCTACAAGATCAAATCCCACTCCGACATTATTCACCTTAACAATACATTGAGTAAGATCCAATCCTGGTTCTTCACCAATCACCTCAAACTTAACCCTAATAAAACCAGAATCATTCTCCTCTGACCCAAAAACAACAAGGCTGGCTCTTAGACCTCAATGCCCTTAATTGCTTGCTCTCCTTATCTAACTCAGCAAAATCACTTGCCTTCAATATAGACAACAAACTCTCTCTTAACAACCACATCAAAAACTCGGCAAAAGGAGCTCTCCTCACTCTCTGACATCTTAAAAAACTCAGACCCTTCATTCCTTTGATTACTTTAAATGGGTTGTCCAATCCCTAGTCCTCTCCAAAATTGACTATGGCAATGCTATCCTCACTGGAACCCCCAAAAAACACCTTGCCCCCCTCAGATCTGTGCTCAACTTAGCCGCCAGACTAATCACCGACTGCAAGCACTTCAACCACATCTCCCCAGCCCTCAAGGCCCTAAACTAGCTAACTGTAGAAGGACGATCTGCATACAAGACTGCTTGCATAACACACAAAGCCCTTCACCAACAAACCCCGTTGTACCTCTCCAACAAACTTGAAAAAGCAGGCTGCTCCCGGCAGATGAGAAGCTCAAATGCTCTACTCCTCACCCCCCCTGTCAAAAAGGAACACCACACAATCTCGCTCCTTCTCAGGAAACGCCCCGATTATCTGGAAAGCCCTCCCTAGAGACCTGTGCTGCAACCCCTCTTAGCACAGCTTTAAAAAAGACCTTAAATCCCACCTTCTCACCAAATTCTGGTGCCTGCAACTTCGCCTCCGACCCTTTATTCATTAGCCCCGACACCTCCTTGACATTCTTTTCTGTCCGACTCTTCTCCCCCTCTCTCTCTCTCCTCAATTTACTCTTCACTCTAATTCTACACCCCCCTAGTTTTGACCTTACCTCTAGCTCCTCTTTAATCTCCCTCCAATCCATTTTTCCATTCTCCTCATTTTTGTTCCTTCCCACTCTATATCAATCAATTTATCTCCTCACCACTTAACAGTACCAAACTCTTCCTCTCCCTCTCTTCCAAAAATGAACCGAACTTCGTGTTCCAGTCAATGTATAAATGAAAGCCCTGACCCAAGTAAATGTATAAATGAACAGCCCTGTCCCATGTAAATTACCCTTCTTTTGCTCCCTTGCCAACGTTTACTGTTTCTGTGTGACTGTTTGTCCTGACTTTTTTTTCTCCTTATGGTAATAACTCTGAGCCTATTTGTGTATTTAAGAATTGTTTCTAACTTGCCCTGTCTGTATATTATTACCCCTTTGAATCAACTGTACTGACTGGAATTAATAATGCTCTTGTAAAGCGCTCTGATACCCCCGGGTCTTGCCAGTGCTTTATAAAACTTTTCAAATATATAAATCATCCGGCAGTTTAATGTGCACCACCACCAATGTAATATAATATACAGCACACTCATAGAAAGAAAGTAAATACTCTTCCCTGCTTTTGGCATACAAATGAAAATGTAAAAAAAAAAACATCTGAGCATAGTGTTTAAAAATACATATCATTAAATAATTCCTGTTAGAATAACAAATATATCTACTCATTTCATAGATGAACAAATTGTCCCATTTAATTGATTATATATTGCACTCTAGGTTTAAAAAAAAATGTATATGTAAATCAGGAACATGAATAATTGTTTAATTCACATTGAATATTGACAAAAGACAATCCACTCATAACAAGCATTTCAGAGCAATAGACACGTAAAAATCCAAGGCAAAAAAATATGTTTCTCATATATTAAGTATTGCACAGTTTGTATGCCCTTTGGGATATCTCTAATACTATATGATGTATTTGTATGCTAATAATATGTAAATCGCAAAGTCATATATTAGTTGTTAGTCACACAATTAATTTAACCAAAGATGTCCTAAGAAAATCGGGAACATAGACAATCAATTGAATGAAAAAACAATTTAACAAAAAACACAAAAGGCCCATATCAATCGTTCTAAAGAAAGAACACATAAAATGTATACCGTCATTTATCAATTGTTTCTCATAAATGTAAATGTTGTATACTTGTAAAGCGCACAGCTGCCCCAGCAACGGGGCGTCCCGGCGCTGTATACCGCTGGGGAACCCATCCTGGCTTTCCCTGTGAGATGGTCCCTACTGGGCATCTCCAAGGTGAAGACAAGCATCCCCGGCGCTGATGGGGCCGTAAGTGGAGATTAAGCAAGCTATTGCCCAGAGTTGCTGAGCGGGATCCATGGTTAGAGTAGGCACCGAGGCGAGAATTATCGAGTCCGCTGACCTTGACCTTTGACTTAAATCAAAGTGCTTTACAGTTTTCATGCCCCAGTGAGGATGGTATCATAATACTTATGGCTCACACAATTATAAATATCCTCATGAGACTAATGCTATCCCTTCAGTTTGCCAATGACCCTTGCAAAATGATGTATATGAACAATCACTTAGTGGAAATTTAAAGGGGGAATACTAGTATGCACCGGAAAGAGTACCATGGCAACATCCTATTTTAATGAAAGTTCAAGGAAGAGTGTGGTCACATAATATAATAATTATTTTCCTACATAATCTTACTCATATTAATTGACAAAAATCTAAATTGAAGAGCCATACTTCCCTCACCAGTAGAACTATAGGTAAATTCAAACTGACTGTCCAATATGCACTGAAGACTCCTCATCCTTTTTGAGTCCCAGAGGGTGTTTAGTGCCCACATAAATGATATAATATGACTTCAAACAACTGTGTTTCTCTTCTCTGTTCCCCCCACAGTTGGATAGCTCCACCCTATCAATGGTAATGAACAACAGTTGGTCTGGGTAACTCTCATGTCTCTCACTGAAATGTCAAACTACAGAATATGACACATTGTTGTGAATTATAGCCCTGTGGTGTTCTAATACCCTTTTCCTGACAGGCAAAATCGTACTGCCAATGTTTCGCAAACCACACGAGCATTCAAATACATAAATTCACAAGTTGAACGCACATGTCATCTGTTTTCTGATAAACCTCATCTAATCAAAACTAGTCTTATTGCGATCAACATTCTTGATAAATCTGCAGGCCTTACAATGGCTACTTGTAAAACATCCTTGATTAATCTGCAAACCGCCCTCATCCTGCTTTTTGAACTTATTCATGTGGGTGGGTGAAATTCAATTCCTAAACACCACACTGACTCTTACTAACCGACTCTTAATCCTCCTTTACCCCATCCCCTTTAGGAGTAAATCTGCATCTTTCCCCACCCACTCCACTTTTTCCCTCCCACATTTACTACTTAACCCAATACTTACGTGTATAGGTACGGGCGGAGAGAACTGGTGAATGTTCTTATATTTTAGTCTCATATTTTTCTTTGAATTGTATATTATTTCTATAGAATCTCTTTTATTTCTTTTCTGAAGCTTGCTAAGGTGCTTGGGTTGTATTTTATATTTTCTAATGTACCTCTAGATACTTTTGAGAAATGTCCTTACATTTTTAGGATGTTCAATGAGCATGAATAACTTTTTCACAAGGTTGTTACAATACAACATCAGTATCAAGCTAAAATATTCAGTGGCATAAACACAGATTATGAATGACTAAGTTTGCATAGTTAAAGAAACCTTTTGGTGTGCTAATTGGATTGTTCAAAACAACATTGAGGTCTATTTGTGAGAGCATTTTGGAGTACAGAAAGTAGTTCTGTTTTATGTACTCTTACATGTCTTTATCAACTGTACCAAAAACATCGAAAAGGGGAATATTCAGGCAAGTGCTACTTCCCGTACTCATAAATGCTTTTGGAATGTTACTCAATGTTTTGCTATTGTAAAATGACTTGCAATAATGAGAGAAGGATCTTGACTGATGTCAGGATAGAAGTAATATGACTGAACGCAGCACGGATAGGCAGTGGTGATTTAAAGTTTAATATGTTGATTTAAGTTGTATTTTAAACTGCATCAAAGCTGTCTGCATAAGAAAGCATTGAATTGACCATCCGTGAATCTAATTTTAATATCCTTATAATAATGGTTTTCATACTTCCTGTTGACATTTGACTTACAATGATTTCAGGCATAATGAAGGCATTGGGAAGGTTGCAAAGATAGCATATTTTTCAATTATGAGCAGTGTCTGTCCAGGAGCAGCTGACGAGCTGACTGAGAGCTGCCCAGGAATAAATGTTACCCTGCACAAATGCTACCAAATCATGCTTGAGAAGCGAATTCTTCTAATTGTTTAATACGAACCAATCGATATCTACTTTTAGGGGCTTATTTACAAGCCCCTTGCGCCACGTGTCCGTCACTTTTTCTCATACTAAAAGTGACTCACCGGCAGTGCAAGGTGCTTGTAAGTAGGTATAAATATGTCTCATTTGATCTTCTGTGTAAGCTTCACAAAAGCTAAGCTACTCAGTTTGCATACGTATGTTTATAAAAAATATTTCTCCAAAATGAATTATTTGTAGTTGGTGGCAGACGCTGTTAAGCTTATTCAGAGGTTTGGAGAATTTTATTTTAAAAACCCAAATCATAAATCTGTTTATAATTGTCCCTTGCTTGGTTTATCAAATGTATTATATTGTAGACCTATTTAGCAATGTTTAACTAAAGGATAAATACTAATGTGAGGGAAAACACATCACTAATGCAGTTGGTCCATCTCTGCTGACCACAGCTAACACAACTGGAATTAAGGGGTGAACTGACCTTGTCATTGCATCCTAATCTGACCAGGTTTCTCCCTAGCATCTCTGAGATAGATTTACATGCCCCTTGCGCCACTTTTGCGTCACATTTCCCATATTAAAAATGACGCAAATGTGGCCCAAGGGGCTTGTAAACCTGCCCCTCTGTTTCCATTTTCTGCAGAACTTAGTGGACATGGCACATCTTTCATCAACTGACTGATGCCCCTCATCAGAAACCTTTGATTGGTGACATACCCAGTAGATGACTGCAAGATGTACTGTTAACAAGTACATTTTACCAAGCTGACCTCATACAGGAATAACATTTTGGTCCAAATGTACAAACTACCTGCTCTCCCAGCTATAAAAAATGGCAGCTTCTCATAGATTCATGTCAGCCAGCAGAAAATAGTAACGTAGGTCCACACAGTATGCATTGATGCTTCAACCAAAAAAGCAGCCTTTGTACACAGCCGCGGTCGGTAGTAGGAGTAACTGCAGGGCGGTGACGTAGGGAGGGGGAGGGGCAGGGTGGGGGTAGTAAACTAGGGATTACGGAGGTTTACAGGTAAGTTAACAAATAGATTGATAAAACGAATTTTGTTGCGTGCACAGCATCGTATTTGGGGATGCAGTGCACGCAACGAAATTCGTTTTATTAATTTATATGTTAACTTACCTGTAAACCACTGTAATCCATAGTTTACTACCCCCACCCTACGTCACCGCCTTGCAGTTACTCCTACTACCGACCGCGGCTGTTTCTACAAAAGCAAATATCTCCCTTAACCACTGTGCTTGAACAAAAGCAAATTATCTTGTACATTGAAAGATGATGGAAGAGGCAAAGAGTACTTCCCAACTTTAGCTTTTATCTTTTCATTGCAACTGTTACTCTTGCCCCATCTGTCTTAGCTGTATTTCTTCTCCTATTTTAAAATAGGAGTTAGTTCTTTTCCAGTTGAGACCATCATTGTAATCTAGCAAGCACTGATCTTTCCAGCTGCAGCTACTAAAACAAAGGGAGAACGTGTAGTTGGAGGCAGGGACTCTCTAGAACCCCTCAGAAATGATCTCCTCAGGAGCATTGAAGCATCCGTATGCACCTTGAGAAAGGAAAGCGTCAATCCGAGCAGAAACCTACAAACTCGTTAATGCAATTCCCTGTGATCTACTAAAAAGAGAAACACTTCAGTAGAGTGCACTCGCATTGGTTAGATATTCCGGGGAATGTGCACTGAACCATGGCTGTCCCTACTTTTCATCCTATGTCTGGTTTCTTGGTAGTGGAAAATCATTTAATTGTAGGTGGAAGTGCTAAATCTGAAAGAGATTGGAGGAAATCCCTCTGGTGGATTCTTATCCGGAATTAGCACTTTCTCCAGAATTATTATATTTACATTATATGGTATATGATATTATGTTACTACCTTCACCTGAATCAAACACTTTATCCTCAGGCAGTGTGAAAAACCTGTCCTGTTGCTCTTCTAAATGAGAGCAGCTTGAAGACACAAACATGAAATTGTAATTGTTGTAACACTATGAGGAAACAGTCACTGAGCATGTCAAGTGTGCCTGTTCACTGAGTCTGACTGGGTCCGAGCCTGAGAAATGGTTTTAGGGGTTTTGTCTGATGATCTCCAATGCTTTGGGTCTATAGGCAGGGCTTTGCTTGGAAGAGAAAACGTAAACTGGACCAGAGATCTATAGGGAGGGAGTGTGCGCAGGTCCAGATCAAGTAAACCCTCCACCAGGTCCTTGTCAACCAGGTCCTGTAAAATATGATCTAATTGTTTGGATGTAAAGTAGCATTTAGCATTTATTATGTCTGATCTTATGATTGAGCGGCATTGCCTCACCTGCCTTATCCAGTGGATAACTATTAATCAGTGCTTCCCTCAATTCTCATGCATCACTTGCCAATTTAGGTACATTGCACATGAACACTATATTGCTAGCCCCTTTGGAAAATTACCAGTTTCTGCCCTGGCTTCCCCCCTCCAAGGCCTGCGGGTTTCATCGGTATACCATGGTTTCTCATATGGTGGCTTAGATCTGAACTCCCTTATCAAGGCCTTGGCAGGGGCATTACTCTTGCACCATTGTCAGGGGCGTAACACATTCCTCAGCAGACCTCGTAGTGCGGGGGGTGGCCCCAAGCTCCAGGGGGCCCCCTCAGCACAATACTCCAGCCCGGGAGCTCCTGATTGAGCCCGGAGGGGGCCCCTACACGTAGCTTGCAGGGGGCCCCCTCAAGTTTTGTTACGCCACTGACTGTTGTATTCCTCTGACATTCCCCCATCACCGATTGCTCCATCATAATCGCGGGTTCTGCCCTGTGTCCACCATCCTACATGTGGGTTATGGTGTATGGTGATCTTCAAAGTGGTCTTCCATTGGTTGGGACACGGGGACGTTGGTACTTGATGGGACGACTGGTGGGTGTGATGGATTTCTATGTTGTGCTGGTGTTTTGGGATCATGGGACATAAAATAGGCCCTGCACTCCTAATTCCATCATCTGTAGTGCCCCCTCCTTCACTTTGGTGAGGAATATTACCAATTCCTGTCCTCCTGTTTGTACTAGGGTAAACATTACTGAGCTGATCTGTGAGGGACCCCACAGTTTTCCTTAGTGAGAAAACTTCTGATGTTAATTCCTTGACAATTGTTTTGAGTTATCTCAGTTCGGTATAGAGAGCACTAGTATTTTCAGCTGGAGATGTATTAATTCTACTTAGCTGAGTCTCATTGACAGCAGAATCTGGAGGAGTACCAGTAGTGATCGCATTAATGGCGACTTCATTGTTATCAGCAAGAGGATCAAACCGATTGGAGCATGCAATGCCCAGACGTACTAGTGCCTCCACATCATTATTGGTATTATCAGGATCGGGAAATAAGGATGGGGGACAGGCTTCAGGTGTTTTTGGCTACTTGTGTTGCTAAAATGGACTTAGCACATGACTGTACTCTTAGAGGTTGGATCCTTAAATTAACTCTTTTTTCTGGAATTGTTTTGTAGGAATTTCGTGCTCACTTTGGATAACTTATTTTGGTCACTAAGTAAACTTTCAACGTCTTTGATTAGGCTGTCTATATCATTCACCACAGAATTCGCTGCAGCACTCGCTGTTGGCCTTTTTGCTTGTTTGGGGGCTCCATTTGGACTACCCTTTGCTTTTCGTTTGGCCATCCTATAGCAGTTTCCCCAAACAAACTAATCCTACAATAAGCAGTTTCACAGATGTGCAGGAGTTAGTTCTTATACAGGCTACAAACTATGGTACCTGGATTGATGCTGCTTGCCAATTTCCACATTTTCCTTCCGTCTTATTGGACACTGAAACCAGACCAAGGGGGGTGGCCCAGCCCAGCCTCCTCTGGGCTCCAGCGGGTGTGGACGGTCCCTTGCTTTGCCCGGGTGCGGCCTGGGAGCGTCCCTCGCCACAGTGACGTGTAGCGCCTAAAAGCATGAAATGGACGTGGCCTCAGTGAGGGGCTGCTGGGAGTTGTGGTCTTCCCTACAACTCCTTGTTGGCTGGCATCCAGGCAGCAGTGGCAATGATGGTGTCACCCACCACAGTGGCGCTTAGCGCTTAAAATCACGAGATGGGCCTGGCCTCAGTATGGGGCTAATGGGAGTTGTGGTTTTCTATACAACTCCATGTTTGTTGGTGTTCAGGCAGCAGTGGCGATGGCGGTGTCACCAGCCGCAGTGATGCGTAGCGTTTAAAAGTGTGAGATGGGCGTGGCCTCAGTGAGGGGCTGCTGGGAGTTGTGGTCTTCCCCACAACTCTGGGTTGGCTGGCATCTAGGCAGCAGTGGCGATGGCGGGTTTCACCCGCCGTGGTGATGAGTATCGCTTAAAACCGTGAGATGGGCATGGCCTCAGTAAGGAGCTGCTGGGAGTTGTGGTCTTCTGCACAACTCCATATTGGCTGGCGTCCAGGCAGCAGTGGCAATGGCGGTGTCACCCGTTGCAGTGACGTATAGTGCTTAAAAGTGCGAGACGGGCTTCGCCTCAGTGAGGGGCAGCTGGAGGTTGTAGTCTTCCCCACAACTCTGTGTTAGCTGGCGTCCAGGCAGCAGTGGCGATAGCGGTGTCACCCACCGCGATGACGCGTAGCAGTTAAAAGTGAGAGAAGGGCGTGGCCTCAGTGCTGGGTGTTGTGGTTTTCCCCACAACTTCGGGATGGCTGGCGTCCAGGCAGCAGTGGTGATGGCGGTGTCACCCGCCGCGCTTAAAACCGTGAGATGGGCATGGCCTCAGTAATGGGCTGCTTGGAGTTGTGGTCTTCCCCACAACTCCATGTTGGCTGGCATCCAGGCAGCAGTGGCGATTGCGGTGTCACACGCCACGGAGACGCGTATCCCTTAAAAGCATGAGATGGTCATGGCCTCAGTGATGGGCTGCTGGGAGTTGTGGTCTTCCCCACAACTCCATGTTGGCTGGCATCCAGGCAGCAGTAGTGATGGCTTTGTCCTCATATCTGTCTCTCACAGAACTGATGCAGGATAAATGTAAAAGTAAAATAATGGATATTTTTCAATAGCTGGCAGTGGTGAGGCTTCCTCTGGAGATTCACTAGGTTGATTAGGGCGTTGGCCACTAATCCTTGCCAAAGTCACCACAGGAAGGTATTAACATTCAGCTCTCTGTTTGCACTGGACCTGAGTAAAATCTGAGTAAAACACAATGAACACTTGAACAGGCGCATCGCACGAGAGTGGAAACCACCAGACAGGAGCAACGCGCGGGAAATTGCGGAACCTGTAATTGTGCACATTACAACCATACCTTGACTAGCAAATCATCCATCTTGCATTTAATATAAACCAAAAGTCACGCGGAGTATTTAAAGTATACAGGGACACGGTTTAGAAGATCAGCTCAATGTGATGGAAATTTGCTTATGTATTGTATGGGCTAAGGTCCACAATTAGGAATCGGATGGTGTTTTTTGTTCTTTGATAATGCCCCAGAAATGCTGATATTGGTATTTCGGGGACAGAAATACTCCAGACTAGGGTATTTAGAACAATAACCCTGCATGTTTACTCCCGGTTTTGAGCAGGCAAAATGTCCTGGTCAGATACTACAAGCCAGTGTATTTCTGCCGGTAACATTTTATCAGCTGACTGGTTTCATAATAAGGCCTCTAAAACTTTGATGTGCGATTTTATGCTTTAGTGTGATTTGCTATGTTATCCTCAACACATCTGTCAGTCCTATACTGCAAAGCGTTACAGAATATTGCAGAGCAAAGATGATGCTCTACTCAACTAAATTCAGTTCAAAGTTCCATTTATTAACGGGGCATAGGTAGAGGAAAGCAAATGTTCTGCCGAAATGAAACAAAGGTGAAAATATGACTTCCCAAAATGAAATTAGCAAAGAAGGATCACAGTGCCAGAACAAATTGTGAGTGTAAATTGGATGTGATATTTACTTGACCTTCTTATATCATCTTAATTTGATTTTTGACACAAATACCAAAATAGAGCAGCATACAATAACATTTCCCACCACAGCTGAGATGAGAGTTAATTGAAACTGCATACAATAACACAGGTTTTTTTAAAGTAACTCTGCTAATCCTACTAAAACAGACTAAACGTTTTCCCACCAAACAAGACCTTAATTTCTTCACTTTTGGACTTAAAAACAATACCATCCAAATATTTTGTTACCATGTTTTTTTAATTCATATCCTAGACTGCTGCTGCCTTCAGAGATATAATGCATAAAGTTCGGAATACAGCCTTATATTGCTCGTTCCCGATTATTGTGGCCAGGAATCCCACCTACTGCCCCTTACCATCCTGTTGGGAAGAGGTAGAAGGGCTATTTATTATTTTAGAAGCCCTGATGTTGTTCACTTCGACTTCATGTGCATGTCCAGCTTTTATTGGATTGTCAAAATCTGTCCACAAAGAGGAAATTTGCCATTGCCTAACACAATTTGTTTCAGAATAGCTAGGGGTTGGATTTGTAAAATATGTTTATGGCGCTGCATGCAGAGGCGCAACTAGAGCCAAATTTCGGGGGGGGGGGGGCTAGGAAAAAATTTCGGGGGGGGGCTGAATCTTTTAAGCGATAGGCAGAGTGGAGCTGCGGGGGCTCTTAGAAGGGGTGAAACAACAGCGAGGCCTCATTAACATGCAAATGGTCTTTTAAAGACCTGTGAAGTGCTCGGGTGCGGCTGTGTGTGCGCCGGGAAGCTGTCTCATCCCGGGCTGCCACACGCGACGGGGGGGAGGCTGAAGCCCTGTGAGTCCAATGGGTGTTGCGCGCCTGGCTGCATGTACCCCTATTGGATGATTTGGAAAGCCTAATTGACCAGTCCGACAGCTGTTCTTTTGAAAATAAGCATTTAGCTAGCTAGGCTGTGAGTTCTAAGTTATCTTCTGCTCATAGTAATTGTCCATACAGTTTTGAAATTGTGTCATTAACTTCACACATGAAGTAAGGTTATGCTTTTTAAAAACTGCCACACATTGTGGTGTAAGACATGCGTTGCTCTCCTCAGTGAGTATCTCAGGCAAGGGTATTCCTCCTCTGCCGTCGGGACCCAACTGATGAGGCCCAGTTAACCTGAATAAGTCTTGGGAGGCTTGTGTTCCAGTTCAGAGGGAACATGGTCTAGCAGCTGACGCTGGAGGAGCATAGTTGAAGTTGGGTAAAGACTGGTGTTTTCATTGTTGATGCTTGTCTTAATGGCACATAGAACACAAAGAAAATGGAATACAGGAATGCCAGTGTAGTGTGATGGGTATGATGAACTCTGTCATCTCGATACATTGTTTTCTGATCTCAGTGAAAATCCCCAAGTAACAAGGTTCTAAGCAGATCCATGTTCTGTAGCTTTCTGTGACATAGGAGCTCACATAGCACCTCACTGATGAGACCCAATAAAGCAGAAACCTGGGAATGCCGCTAATCTTGTTCGAGAGGAGAGGTGGCCTAGTAATTCTGGCTGGACTGACATGTGACCTAGATTGTTACGAGTTCAGGTCTGGGGTGCTAGTGAATGGGCTAGCTTTCTTCTGCAGCTGGTAATCACAAGTTCAATAGGGAAGCCAAGACTCAGTCATAATTACATTGATCCCAGTCTCTCACTCACCAATACTCAGTAAAGGCAGTGGTCCATATTGTAGGATATTTAAGAAAACACATGTGCAGGTTGAGCCTTTAATTTTGCCAGAAAATCTGCCTTACACTAAGAGATAGATAAAAAACATTAGACCAGTATGCCCTACATTGTATTCCAACCATGACCTTTTTATGTACAGTTTGTGCAATACCATGAGTAAATGCAACATTACATCCCCATATCCTTAGAGTTGTTAACTCACAAACTCATACATTCTAGCTTTTTCTCCCAATGACATGCTAAAAACAACCATGCGCCTAGCATGGGCTTTTCCACACCTGTGTCAAGGGAGTGAGCTTTCATTTGGCAAAGCATAATTCTAAGTAAATGGCCCCATCCCAAGTTTGCCCTCCAATGTGATATTGCCTGGACATATAAAGCTATCATACCCAAGTTCGGTGGTGTAAGATGTTCTACTGCAATATAGGTTACCAAACGGATGGTCCTGGTTATGAGAGATCAACTATTCGTCATGTCATAAGGATGGAGCAACCTGGAAGCATTGTCCAACCAGTCTGACAACATTCATTTTAACATACTGTATTCACTACATATGTTTTAAGTAGAGGGTTACATACATATTAATCTGAGAATATCAGATGATTCATCAGACAGTGATTTGCCTTACCTGCTTTAATCCTTGGAATTGGTGATATTTAGTGAATTTATGTATTTTTTCCAGCTTCCATCAAAGATGTAATTTAACATTTAATGAGTGATGTAATATGTGAGGGATACACAGTGAATGACGGGAGTGCAATTTATAATTTGCTTACTGAAGAATAACTGGTGAAATTTTGCAGATTTTACATTTTGTTATGTAACCATAACTTCATTTTAACTGTGTTTTTAAGTTAATATCAGAGGCGTTTTTAAAACACAGTATGGTGTTAGAAACAAAGCTAACCATAACTTTGCTTTAATATTTACTTTTTTTCAGAGAATATCAGTTTTTTATTATATTTCACGTGGAATTCTTTTTAGCCCTCAACTTCTGTTTATTTCTGACTTTCACAGAACATGGGCTTTGGTTGTGTGCAGTAGGAACTGGCTGCATGCCTTATATGCAATCTGTTGTAGGCAGCCAACTGTCACAACACAAGGCCTTTAGCCACATGAATTTGCCTACATGGCATGAGCTATGGTAAGAAGCTGTACCCACCTTGCACCAGGCATTGTCCAGCCAGTCACTGTGCCAAAACCTCCAAAGATGGCCAACCTCCATTGCACACAGCCATAGGCCGTCTGCAGCAGGGTAGGACTGCAAGGTCTGAGACCTACCCTTTGCCAGCAGGTGCACGTACTGCAGAAGGCCAAATGCTTTATCACTGGGCATGGGCCACAGCCTGAAGTCCAGCGAAGCCCTGCACCCTACTTTCCGTGGGCAGGCGGCTGGTTCTCAGTGCACTCGGCCTTCTGGCCTGTGCAGTGGGAGTGGGTCACATTGCCGGATCTTGAACCATGCTCTGTGAGTGAGCTGCTGACGGCCTCTGTGCATGGTTTTTGACCTTATGCAGCAAGTTTGAGCTGCAGGGTCCAGCTTACAGCTATGTCATGCTAACAATCCACTATAGGGGAGATTTTTTTGTATTATTTAGTGTTTTTTTTTAATTAGGTTTTTATTTTGGAGCCAATTTCTTGTGTTTGTTGTTAACCTTTTTAAACAACACATTTTGTGTTTTTTTATGGTATAATTTGTTTCTTGAATTATTTTTGAATTCTTCACTTTGAAGAAAAGGTTGTTGTGAAATTTTGTGTTTATTCATTCAAACCGTGCCTTTCAAGCCACAATGGACTTGCAAAACGTTGGAAACCACTAAAGAGATATCATGGGTTCCTTTGACATATTGTTTCACATTCAGGTAGTTCCTCACCTATTTGCCCATATCATTACACTCACTGCCTTTGCATACTCTGCATTAATGAAGGTAAGCTAGGTTTTCAGCTGTGCATTCATCTTTTGGGGATTAAGACGTTTTTGACACTTAAGCAATTGCTTCTGGATAAGCAATAGAGGAAAAGTTCAGAACAACATGCTCAGGAGAGCAATGAAGATCAGGAACATCTCCAAACCCAAGATTCCAGGTCTTTACACAAACACATCATTTGGACGTTCTTCACAATCCCTGTAGGAGCATAAACTGCTGTCAAAGTAAGTGACATGCACATTGTGCCAAAAAGAACTGAGCTGGGGAAGCTGTGGAAAATATAATTTTGGCACATCTTCAATGCACAAACATCTTAATTCTTGACATGAATGACAACCTAATGCAGCAGAATGGGGGACTCAGAGGAGGGACCTGCATCTGCTGCCATACTGCTGCAGGTCATCCCCCCTGGTGAGAGATTGCCACTGGATATCCCTCAACGGGAACAGGAATAGAGTGATCAATGATTTAGCAATATTGGCTCGCACTGCTTGATCTGTGACATTGTGATTCCATTGGAGAACAGAATGTGCTAAGTAGACTTTAAAAAAACCAAAACGTTATCCATGTTCAATGTTTAACCCCTTCGCTGCCAGGCCTTTTCCCCATCCTGTGCCACGCCCTTTTTGGGCTATTTGGGGTAGTGCGCGCTGAGGCCCCTGTAACTTTTTGACCACATAAGAAATCCACGCCAAATTTGCGTCCTTTTCTTCCAACATCATGGGGCTTCTGAAGGTACTCAGGGTTTGTGGATTTCCCTGGAGGGGTCACAGAAATGAGCCAAAATACAGCAAAATTTAGTTTTTTGGGGGGAAAATGGGAAAAAACGGGCTGCAAATGAAAGCTTCTGGGTTTTTCCCTGCAAGTGTTATCAAAAAAGAGTTTGTGGGGCTGAAATCACCATTTTCCCAGATTTTAGGGGATACCAGACTTTTGTCAGAAACACAACATTTTTTACACAGTTTTGGCATTTTTCTGGGACATAGCCTATTTTTGCTATTTTTTGTGCTTTCGACCTCCTTCCAGTTAATGGTAGAAATGGGTACAAAAGCAATAATGCATCCTGGAAAGCTATACATTTTAGAGAAGTAGACAAAATTCTGAATTCAGCAAGGGGTCATTTGTGTAGATAGATCAAGGTTTTCTTATAGAAACTAACAGTTAAATATAGGATAAATTGAAAATTTGTTGAATAAAAAAGCCTTTTGTGTCAACGTTTTCACCTGTAACTTCTTCTAATTATGACAGCTCTTTGAAAGCAATATACCGTTACATCCGCTGGACATTACTGGTTGTGGGGATATATAGGACTTGTAGGTTCACTAAGAACCCGTTGAACCCAGAGCCAAACACTGAGCAGCAACTTGCAATGGTTTTTTATTATGTACCGGGTATATAGTAATTATTCTGTAAAAATGTGTACATGGAAAAATCGGTATGAAAGACACCTATGTATTTCTGAAATGGGAACAAAATATAGAGTTTAGAAACAGTAGATATTTGCACATTTCCGAAATTGGGAATACTCATACTAGCATGAGAATTATCAGTCATTTTTTAGAATGACTTCTTTTTTACACAATGTCTTTCATTTGGAAGGCAGAAATGCATCGAAAGTCAATAGGTAATAACAGTTCCTTTACAAACCTGAATTACCCTAAGTCTCTCGATAAAACCGGTACCTCACTTGTAGGGGTAGGCATAGTGCCCACGACAGGAAATGGCTCAAAACCCAACGTGAACACACCACATTTTCACAATGCAAAATTACCCTTTTTTAGCAAAGTGCCTAGCTGTAGTTTTTTAACCCTAGCTCTGCCGGCACCTAGGGAAACCTAACAAACCTATACATTTTTGAAAACTATATACCCAGGGGAATCCAGGATGGAGTGACTTGACTGCCTCCCACCAGGTTATGTTACCCAGAATCCCTTGCAAACCTAAAAAATTGCCAAAAAACACTTTTTCCCCACATTTATCTGGTGGAAAGTTCTGGAATCTGCGTGGATCCACAAATTTCCACCCACCCCGCGTTCCCCAAAGTCTTCCGTAAAAAATGGTACCTCACTTGTGTGGGTCAGCCTAGTGCCTGCGACAGGAAACGGCGCAAAACATAACATGGACACACCTCAATTTCGTAGCGAAAAATGACCCTTTTTTGGCAAAGTGCCTAGCTGTAGTTTTTGAACCATAGCTCTGCCGGCACCTAGGGAAACCTAGCAAATCTATACATTTTTGAAAACTAGACACCCAGGGGAATCCAGGATGGGGTGACTTGACTGCCTCCCACCAGGTTCTGTTACCCAGAAACCCTTGCAAACCTCAAAAATTGCCAAAAAAAACAAATTTTCCCCATATTTCTGTGGTGGAAAGTTCTGGAATCTACTTGGATCCCCAAATTTCCAACCACCCAGTGTTCCCCAAAGTCTTCCGAGAAAAATGGTACCTCACTTGTGTGGGTCGGCCTAGTGCCCGCGACAGGAAACGGCGCAAAACGCAACGTGGACACACCTCAATTTCGCTGTGAAAAATGACCCTTTTTTGGCAAAGTGCCTAGCTGTAGTTTTTGAACCATAGCTCTGCCGGCACCTAGGGAAACCTAGCAAACCTATACATTTTTTAAAACTAGACACCCAGGGGAATCCAGGATGGGGTGACTTGACTGCCTCTCACCAGGTTCTGTTACCCAGAATCCCTTGCAAACCTAAAAAATTGCCAAAAAATACGCATTTTCCCTACATTTCTCTGGTGGAAAGTTCTGGAATCTGCGTGGATCCACAAATTTCCACCCACCCCGCGTTCCCCAAAGTCTTCCGAGAAAAATGGTACCTTACTTGTGTGGGTCAGCCTAGTGCCTGCGACAGGAAACGGCGCAAAACGTAACATGGACACACCTCAATTTCGTAGCGAAAAATGACCCTTTTTTGGCAAAGTGCCTAGCTGTAGTTTTTTAACCATAGCTCTGCCGGCACCTAGAGAAACCTAGCAAATCTATACATTTTTGAAAACTAGACACCCAGGGGAATCCAGGATGGGGTGACTTGACTGCCTCCCACCAGGTTCTGTTACCCAGAAACCCTTACAAACCTCAAAAACTGCCAAAAAAAACACATTTTTCCCATATTTCTGTGGTGGAAAGTTCTGGAATCTACTTGGATCCCCAAATTTCCACCAACCCAATGTTCCCCAAAGTCTTCCGAGAAAAATGGTACCTCACTTGTGTGGGTCGGCCTAGTGCCCGCGACAGGAAACGGCGCAAAATGCAACGTGGACACACCTCAATTTCGCTGTGAAAAATGACCCTTTTTTGGCAAAGTGCCTAGCTGTAGTTTTTGAACCATAGCTCTGCCGGCACCTAGGGAAACCTAGCAAACCTATACATTTTCGAAAACTAGACACCCAGGGAAATCCAGGATGGGGTGTCTTGACTGCCTCCCACCAGGTTCTGTTAACCAGAATCCCTTGCAAACCTAAATAAAAAATTGCCAAAAAAAACGCATTTTTCCTACATTTCTCTGGTGGAAAGTTCTGGAATCTGCGTGGGTCCACAAATTTCCACCCACTCCGCGTTCCCCAAAGTCTTCCGAGAAAAATGGTACCTCACTTGTGTGGGTCAGCCTAGTGCCTGCGACAGGAAACGGCGCAAAACGTAACATGGACACACCTCAATTTCGTAGCGAAAAATGACCCTTTTTTTGGCAAAGTGCCTAGCTGTAGTTTTTTAACCATAGCTCTGCCGGCACCTAGGGAAACCTAGCAAATCTATACATTTTTGAAAACTAGACACCCAGGGGACTCCAGGATGGGGTGACTTGACTGCCTCCCACCAGGTTCTGTTACCCAGAAACCCTTACAAACCTTAAATATTGCCAAAAAAAACACATTTTCTCCATATTTCTGTGGTGGAAAGTTCTGGAATCTACTTGGATCCCCAAATTTCCACCAACCCAATGTTCCCCAAAGTCTTCCGAGAAAATGGTACCTCACTTGTGTGGGTCGGACTAGTGCCCGTGACAGGAAACGGCGCAAAACGCAACGTGGACACACCTCAATTTCGCTGTGAAAAATGACCCTTTTTTGGCAAAGTGCCTAGCTGTATTTTTTGAACCTTAGCTCTGCCGGCACCTAGGGAAACCTAGCAAACCTATACATTTTTGAAAACTAGATACCCAGGGAAATCTAGGATGGGGTGACTTGACTGCCTCCCACCAGGTTCTGTTACCCAGAATCCCTTGCAAACCTAAAAAATTGCCAAAAAAAACGCATTTTCCCTACATTTCTCTGGTGGAAAGTTCTGGAATCTGCGTGGATCAACAAATTTCCACCCACCCCGCGTTCCCCAAAGTCTTCCGAGAAAAATGGTACCTCACTTGTGTGGGTCAGCCTAGTGCCTGCGACAGGAAACGGCGCAAAGCGTAACATGGACACACCTCAATTTCGTAGCGAAAAATGACCCTTTTTTGGCAAAGTGCCTAGCTGTAGTTTTTGAACCATAGCTCTGCCGGCACCTAGGGAAACCTAGCAAATCTATACATTTTTGAAAACTAGACACCCAGGGGAATCCAGGATTGGGTGACTTGACTGCCTCCCACCAGGTTCTGTTACCCAGAAACCCTTGCAAACCTCAAAAATTGCCAAAAAAAACACATTTTACCCATTATTCTGTGGTGGAAAGTTCTGGAATCTACTTGGATCCCCAAATTTCCACCCACCCAGTGTTCCCCAAAGTCTTCCGAGAAAAATGGCACCTCACTTGTGTGGGTCGGCCTAGTGCCCGTGACAAGAAACGGCGCAAAACGCAACGTGGACACACCTCAATTTCGCTGTGAAAAATGACCCTCTTTTGGCAAAGTGCCTAGCTGTAGTTTTTGAACCATAGCTCTACCGGCACCTAGGGAAACCTAGCACACCTATACATTTTTGAAAACTAGACACCCAGGGGAATCCAGGATGGGGTGACTTGACTGCCTCCCACCAGGTTCTGTTACCCAGAATCCCTTGCAAACCTAAAAAATTGCCAAAAAAACGCATTTTCCCTACATATCTCTGGTGGAAAGTTCTGGAATCTGCGTGGATTCGCAAATTTCCACCCACCCCGCATTCCCCAAAGCCTTCCGAGAAAAATGGTACCTCACTTGTGTGGGTCAGCCTAGTGCCTGCGACAGGACACGGCGCAAAACGTAACATGGACACACCTCAATTTCGTAGCGAAAAATGACCCTTTTTTGGCAAAGTGCCTAGCTGTAGTTTTTGAACCATAGCTCTGCCGGCACCTAGGGAAACCTAGCAAATCTATACATTTTTTAAAACTATACACCCAGGGGAATCCAGGATGGGGTGACTTGACTGCCTCCCACCAGGTTCTGTTACCCAGAATCCCTTGCAAACCTAAAAAATTGCCAAAAAAACACATTTTCCCCACATTTCTCTGGTGGAAAGTTCTGGAATCTGTGTGGATCCACAAATTTCCACCCACCCCGCGTTCCCCAATGTCTTCCGAGAAAAATGGTACCTCACTTGTGTGGGTCGGCCTAGTGCTCGCGGCAGGTAACGGCGCAAAACGTAGTGAGGCGACATGAAAATTGCCTATCTCAAAACGACCTGGTTTTGCAAGGGGGGGGTCACTTGTGTTTTTGGCCCGGTGCTCGGTGGCCACCTAGGGAAACCTACCAAACCCACACATTTCTGTAAACTAGACATCTGGGGGATTCCAGGGAGGTATGGCTTGCGTGGATCCCCCAACGTTTCCTTACCCAGAATGCCCTGCAAACCTCACATTTAGCTGAAAAAATCACATTTTTCACACATTTTTGTGTGGGAAAGTTGTGGCATCACCGGGCTGACACAAATTTCCTACCACCCAGCATTCCCCCGGGTCTCCCGATAAAAACGGTGCCTCACTCGTGTGGGAGGCCCAAGAACCCGTGACAGGCAAGGGCCCAAAACGTATTGAGGCGACATGAAAATTGCATACCTCAAAACGACCTGATTTTGCAAGGGGGGTCACTTGGGTTTTTGGCCCAGTGCTCGGCGGCCACCTAGGGAGACCTACCAAACCCACACATTTCTGAAAACTAGACACCCGGGGGATTCCAGGGAGGTATGGCTTGTGTGGATCCACCAACCTTTCCTTACCCAGAATGCCCTACAAACCTCAAATTTAGCTGAAAAAATCACCTTTTTCACACATTTTTGTGTGGGAAATTTGTGGCATCACCGGGCTGACACATATTTCCTACCACCCAGCGTTCCCCCGGGTCTCCCGATAAAAACGGTGCCTCACTCGTGTGGGAGGCCCAAGTACTTGAGAAAGTATAAGCTGTATGACAATGCACTTTCAGTAAAGTTTTGCTCTTTTTTGAAGTTTTGGAATCTAGCTAACCATTAATTATAGCACACAACACCACGACTTAATTCTCTTTGACTTAAACCTCAATGAAAAATCACTCTATGAACACTTGTCTGAACAGGCTCTCCGTTGTCTCAAATCTCTGCATAATTTGTATTGCTTCTTCCTAATGCATTGTAGAGTATCATTGTTTCTTCAATATACAACTGCGATTAGTGCGTATTCATTTACCTCCGACTTGGCAACTTACACGGCGCCAGCATGTGTCACATGATATTCAATCAATCAATCAGGGGAATTCATAGAGTGCTCTACTCACCCGTGAGGGTCTCAAGGCGCTGTTTCTGCTCCTCTCATACGCTCACCCAGTGAGGAACCAATATTACACAGTAGCAGACAATGTAAATCGGAAATTCCGCAGACAACGGGTTTCCAACTCATTGTGTGTGGAGTCAGTGCACAGCTGACGTCTATCTGGTTTTGGCAACCTATCCCCAGGACAACAGCTTCAGCTTTCGAAGCCCTTGTTTGCTTGTTTTTAAGGGGTGGTACAGTGGCTGTCAAGCAGTGATCTGTCGGATCTCCCACTCTCCCGATCCTTTACAGCACCCCCTCAGAAGCGCTTTGTGCCTGTAGGAGTAATGGACTCAGGGCCACCCCTCCTTAGAACCGGGTCCCTCCAAGTTTACTCGTCTCACACTGTGAGGTTTTTGGAATGTTGTCATGCCTGTTACCTTAAGATTGTATGACACCGGGTGTGGCAGTAAAATTAGCATGGTTAATGTGATCAAATGGTTGATTGAAAAATTATATTAACTCAGCATTATTATCAAAGTACCATAAATAAATTCTCCTTAAGCTTGCATGTAACAAATCTCCAATGCAGCAAGAGGTTAACTCAGGGTCTAGTCTCTGGATAGGATCTGTGACCCACCCTCCATGGTGAGTTTGTGAAAAGTACCCTGTCAGTATCAGAAGAAAGTAATGGAAACAATTCATTTTCTTCTGTTCTTTTGTAACAACAGTTAATAAAGGGATTCCTAGGTTGGTTTGAGGTATTTTTTTTTAGGTACACTGGTAGTGAAAGGTACTCCCTGAAATATGGTTCAGCCCATCCTAATTTTTAGGGACCAGGGTGAAACCCGATGATGAAGTATGCCACTACTAGAGTGGATGAGGGTCTGAAAAAAAGTAAAGAAAATAAATCTTTTCCTTTTCTTTTTTCTGACACTGACAAGGAAAGCCTCAGACTTAGGCAGGGGATGCCTATTTGTGTATTTCTGGTTATAGTAGGGGGAGTATATCCCTTTTCCTGTATATTGATGGTCTCTCTTCCTTAGCCGGGAGTAGGGCCCGACATGGACCCTGCTTCAGGTTTGCTGGTTTAGAAGGCTAATTCACCTCCTCTGCACACAACCTTTGAACGTGCACAAAGGAGGTTGTGCTGCAGGGCCTGCCCTTAGGCCAAGTCCTGTGACCTACCCTCCACAAGTGGCCAACCTACCAAAGCTGCACTCGGCCCTCAGCCCTGCTTCCTTCGGTGGCATTATGCCCTACACAGCAGAGGAGAGTCACTTTCAGCAAAGGATGTGAACTCTAACCAGCTGGCTATGAGGTACAGAGTGGATCATGCTAATAGATGCAGATGATCCACAAACCCTACAATAAACTCTTTTTTTAAAATTGTAATACAAGGGTGGTCTTTAAGAGCCCGCTCATAGGGGCATGGGTATCAGGGTATGCTCATCCTTCTCACTTATATGCCCTTTCTAATTCTTTTCAAGATGTGTGGACAAAGTCCCTGTGTCCTATAATGGGGATTTCAAAAATGTTCCCCAGTGTTGCTGCCAGCCAATCAGATTGGTTCGGCACACAAATCCTTTTCCGGAACCTGTACTGAAATGGCTGATAGGAGATAAATCCCACTAAAGCAATCACATTCAATTATTTTACTACTTTTGGAGCGGCTGAAAACTGTGAATCCAAAGCCATGGATCTGAAGCCACAGACCTCTGCAACTTAATAGTCTAGATAGCTCCAAAATTATCTTTTTTCTTACATAACTCAGGCTTAAATTCTAATTTTGCTAAAAGTACTGAAGGATTTTCTTGAACTACTGATGGGTTTACTTTCTTGAGTAAAGTACTATTTACATGACACATTCGGTGAAGTTCCATGCAGCTGTTTTTTATATCAAAAAGCAAACAATGGAATGGGAATTAAAATCGGTAATAGAACTTTTGGGACCCCGCCCCCCTTTTTTCTTGGCCTCCAGTTGACATATCTCCATGAAACCTATCATGAAGAACTTGAAGCGGATGTACTTTTGTTTTGGGAAATTTTGTGCAGATTTGTCAAACGGTGCCAAACCTATTGAGAAATGATATAATGCCATTCTTATTGAAGTTCTGACCTAACCATATGTACACTGGTGCTATACACAGCATATAGTATGCTGTTAATTACGCTTAAAAAAGGCGAGTCAACAAGAGGGTCATGTTACCGCTCCTTTCCCTCAATGTAATAAATTACTTATTACAGTCTTCTCATCTATATATGGTTTACGTCACAGCATATTTTCATGTATATTGGTCTTTACGAAAGGCATTTAGCCAAACTGAGGATGAGGAACAGGCTCCTCAGCAGGGGTTACATTTCAGCAGTATGGTCAAATCACTTTAAAGTGTATTTGTGACTATTAGGAGAGTTGTTCCCTTACTTAAAGTATTTGTTCGATGCAATTGCAAGGCATTAAACAGTGTTCATTTCATGTCACTTTTGCAGTACTCTGGTAAAGAACTTGAATTTGACGTTTGCACTATAGATGTAAATGTGTTAAAGTGTGTTTATTACAGAGTACAGTTGCTCTAAATCATGTGTTATTGGGTTGTACATAATTTCACTGCCATGGCACGAGTACATAAAGGTAGCAGCGGAAAAGGGGTTCTGGAGCCCTTTCCCAGTGAGTAAACACACAAGCACAAAAGAAATTCAAAACAACAAAGGAGTAGAGCTGTGCTATACAGCAAATAAGTATCTTTGACATCCAGGGAAAAATATTCAGCTTGTACAAAAAAAACCTGAGATCAAAGAAATTCAACAAGTTGATTTTGCAGTTTGGGGAAATTCCATCATCTGTTCTCTTTGCACAATTTTATAATTTATTTCCTTCATTTCCTTGTACATCATAGACATTAAATTACATTTCTCCTTGCAAATGGAATTTTCTTTTTAGTTTGCAAGGTGTGTTAAGATATTTTAGGTTCGTATAAATTATTGGTTGATGTTAGACAAATTTGATGTTCATTCCCTAGTGAAATGAGGTCAACATTTGTGCATGAATGAGCTTTACTGCATAGTACTGTATAATAGTGCATTCTGTGGTTCAGAATCTCCATTAATTAGCTTTGCACATGTAGTCTTTGGACTCATTTGTCTTCAGTCACTCTTGTGTTTTGTTTGGATGGAATTGTCTTTGGCTGCTTTCCACTAGTGGTAAATTTTATTTCACTTACTGACAGCAAGTATTGTGAGTTGTCATACAGTATTACAGGAGGTAAAGTCAACTCCTGTGTAACCTTAGTCTTTCTTTGATTTTAATGCCAGCCTATCATCACCTTTCATGTCTACACTAATCTTTGTTGCTGTATTTGAATAAAGAAGAATCATTGTGGTGACATTGCTATCCAACTACTGGTCAGTGTTAGAAACCTCTGCAAGTAGTTTACCAATCATCTTTTCGTTGTTTCAATTTGGCACTTTAAAAACAACATTGTTCAGAGTCTGTCTTCCCATTCAGGGGGGACATGGCTAGGCAGTTTGGACTGAACTTTTCCTATAAGAGCATGACAGAGGCTGATTTGCAGATGGTTGCACCATCTTTGGAGTGGTGCAGTGGGCAATGGAGCAATGGACTGGAATGTGGCATGATGGATACCCCCCACCTCTCCCACCTTCTACAAAATACCCTCTCCAAACCTCTCAAAGATTACATGTGTTTGGATTTAAAGACAGTTTTACCAAATGCACCATAGTGTGAAAACACCATTGTCGTGAATAGCCAGAAATGTACAAAATGTCAATCGACACTAATAGAAGCTAGAAATTGATATAAAAATATCACAATAGTCAATATAAATTACCACATAGAGCAAGCTTGGGGGGGACTCCAGTCAGAAGTGTTTTCACAGATTCAAGAAGCTTTCAGAAAATCGAAATCGTAAAGATAAACTAAATGTTACATATATTTGTATAAGCCAAATGATACATTTCTCACCTGATGATCAAATCTATATATTTGGTATGCAGCTCAAATTACATATCAACATCCTCAATGCTTGTAGGTAGGGTTCTGGGCCATACAATTAATTTGCTTTTGCTCAATTACATGGAATTTCAAGTACATTACGTGAAATTATGGATGCGTATGTGAAATGCGACTCAAATATTTAGTGCAATATTTTAGAGAGACATGTGTCCTTGCATCATTTTCAGGGATGGACATTTAGTTACAGGTTATTGGGGCTTTAGAGGTTCTGGATGAGTAGTGTATTTTGAGGTGCTATGTTTTAGGGTTCAGTAGTGGATTTTCAGTTACAGGTTACTGGGGTTCTAGGGGCTTAAGGGAGAGCAGTGTTTTGGAATTTGTTTTAGAGCTCAGGAGTGATAGTTTTCAGGATTCAATGTTGAAGTTATAGTTACAGTTTTTTGAGGTATTAGGTATTACGGGTAAGTAAAGTTATTGGGTTGCTTTTTCTTATGGTTCAGGGGTGGAGTTTAAGTGATGGTTTGATCATGAGTGCTCGGCAGCTAATCGATTGTTATACAGAGCCCTAACTACTTGTCCGAGTGACCCCTCTGTTGTGGCCATTCTTCCGAAACAGTATAAAAGGGCCACAACAAAAAGGTGGGAAGAAGTTATCACCCAGCAGTAGGATATCCAAGTTTATGCAGCAGACACCAAAAATAGCAAGTCCTTCTGGAATGTTGTCTCAGCTATGAGACCCGCTAATCAGATTTGACCTTGATCAGTTGTCACGTAAGCAGTGAGGCGTGGGAGGTATATTTCTCAGAAATGTACTCTGCTGGGAAGTCCATTCTCCAGGCTCTAGAGATGGCAGATCCCTGCTCTGATATACAGGTTACTTTATAGGAAGTTATAGCAGATATACAGCAGATCACGGGGTAAAGCTCCGGGACCGGATGGTGTACCCTTTGATTTACTTAAATGTAATGTCCATCTCTGGGCTCCACTGCTGATTAATATTTTGACTAACTTATAACAAGCACTTATACCTAGCTCCTGGTCGACGTCCACCATTATACCTATTTTTAAGAAGGGGGATCACTCTCTTCCAAGCTGCTATCGGTCCATCTCATTGATAGATATACCGGCAAAGATGCTCAGGAGTTTTTTTTTATGATAGGCTCTTCGAGTGGGCAGAGGAAAATAAAATCATAAACCTCTGCCAATACGGCTTTCGCAGTCGTATAGGCACTATAGAGCAATGCCTGAATCTACATCTGATATTAGGTCATTATACAGTGGCTAAGCAAACTCCACTATACCTCGCCTTCCTGGATTTGTCCATGGCTTTTGACTGTGTCAACTGGTCAAAACAATGGCTTCCTTTACAGGAAATGGGGCTGGATGGGACACTTGTCCATCTTTTGGAATTTCTACATGAGAACACAAAGGCCAGGGTTAGATGTGGCCAAAATGGTGAAGTATCCAAGGAAATCAATATTGGGTGCGGTATGCGACAAGGTTGTATGCTCACCCCCTTGCTGTTTATAATGTACACTAATAAACTTAGTTTCCATCTGATTTCCTGCCCCCCCAGTTGTTCCATAATATAAGGCACCCCACTTCCTGTATTGCTGTATGCGGATGATGCTGTATTAATAGCTCGAACGCCTAAAGCTCTGCGCTTGCTAGTTTATTCATTTGTGCAAAGTATGGCCACCCCTGATTTAGTAACTACTTATTTTAAATCATTTACAATGGCATGTGGCCCTAAGAGTACTCAGCTTTCAAGTCTAATGGGTGGTACTAATTGATTCTTAAGCACAAGCAACCTTTCCTACCCAGGAGTTCCATTTTTTAACCTCCCATTTCCTAAAGAAGGCAGGACCCTTGCACTACTGCTACAGATATGTACTGCACATTGTGTTCCGGTAGCATCTTATGGGGTGGAATATAAGGTATTGAGAATCCCTCGGTTATTCAGGCAGAGGAAAATTGTTTCTGCGGAAATCTTTTGCCCGTCCCCCTATCTTCTTCCCAAATTATGTGCCACAAGGAGCTACTTCTACATTATCTGAGTGATCAAATTTGAACTCACCCGCCACTGTTATGGCAATCCGTTTGGAAAACTAAAGAGGCCTCTTTAACGAGAGAAATAATCCGTAAGTGTTTACCCTGCGATAGAGGCCTCTTCATTCGATGGATAACCTTTGTAAAGCATTCCTTTGAAGAGATTGGCCTTGCTAAAGCATTTTGTAATGCAGCATGGAATGTCAACTTAGGGAGGAAGCATGTTCAAACTTTGTTACTAGTCCAAGCACAAGAGCGTAGAATCATCAAAACCTACTATTGCAGCTCATTTGTCGTTGAGTCCCAAAACCTCTCCCAGTAACTATTTATTTACCCCAGGGGATGATGGGAATGCTCTTTACTGTTTTGAGTCAGAGTGGACACAATGAAATACTTGCTTTGTTTCCAGCTAGGCTTTCAGAGTAATCTTTACATCTAGTTTGTGCCCATGTAATGGCATTTCAAGGGCAATCCATGTTACATTGTATCTTTTTTTGTGGCTTTTATCAATGATTTACTAATATTTTCTTAACCTGTTGTATGAAGATCAGAAAACTGAGGCATTTCATCCAGGCTTATCATTTTTTACAGCAGTTACCTGATGATGAAACCTGTTTTTCTGCATGTTCTTTTTACATCCTGCCATGCGCTCCTGGGGTACATTACATCCTGATTAATGTCTTTCAAATGCTACATTTTATATTTTTTATATATGTACCCTATATTGATTGTTACCATTTATGCAGTCATGTTTGTCTGTTGAAAAAGTATTGGTGAAATCGGATTATTATGTATATTTGTGTTGCCTATTTGCACTTTTATGGCTGCTTTGCAACCAAACAAAGTTTTTGAACTGAACTGAGTAGCATATTTTGAGATGCTACTTTTTAGGTTTCAGTGGTGGATTTTCTGTTACATGTTACTGTGGTACTAGGGGGTTAAGGGTGGGCATTTGTTTAGGGTTCAGGGGTGACCCAAGGATGGATTTAAAGCTACAGGTTTTCGAGGTGTTAGGTGTTATGGGTGAGTAGAGTTCTTTGGGTGCTTTTCTTATGGTTCAAGGGTGGAGATTTAGTTACAGAATATTTGGATATTAAGTCTTTGGGTGGATAGTGTTTTTGGGATGCTACTATTTTAGGGTTCAGGGGTGGGATTTTAGATAGAGTTTATTATAGTTTTATGGGGAATGGATGGGTATTGTTTCTTGGGGAGCTGTTTTTAAGTGTTCAGTGGTAGAATGTTTTTAGGGTTCAGGGGTGGGTTGTGAGTTACAGGTTATTGGGTCCTTAGGGGTTCTGGGTGTATAATATTTTTGGAATGCTTGTCAGGGTCCTAAGGAGGATTCCTGCTAATGGTCCCTCTGTGGCTAGTGTCCTGACAGGCAAAATCATTAAACAACAACCACACTCAAGTAAAAGGAACAATTGGAGTTTGAGATGGCGGTGGTGTATTTCCAAAATGTCCGCCAGTTCAAATCTCCAGTAGCGCTCTAGTTTATTTTACCAGGAAGTCAATAATAGAATGTGAAGCACGGTCACCTGTTTGAATGCGCACTTCACCTGACAGGCTTGATGGAGAAACAATGTTCCGTAGCCCATCCGTAATGTTAGCAAGAAAGGGTAGTGGCGTATGTTCGTCGTCTAACTTCCTTCGGTTTTCCGGTAAGCAAGTCCTTAGTTTACCTCATTTTCTTAGGAGTAGTGTTCCAGTTGGGAGTCTGTGCGTTTCTTGTCACAAGCTAATTTCGTAATTACGTCCTCAGTTGCTCCTCCTCTCGGAGTAGCGTTTTCAGTTTATTATTGAAAGTCTGCCTATTCATGGTAATTCAAGGCAGTGTATAGTGTTTCACTATTTACGCTCTTGTACAATCTCCATAGAGAGCTGAGATTTAGGACCTACTTAATTAATAGCAAAAATCAGAGTTGCGCAACTATCTAATTGATAAGAAGAACATTTCTCTTTCTTTCATTTATTAGCGAAAACTTACTGAATATTAAAGTCCAGTAGTTCTTTGATATCACATATCTTTTAAAGAACAAAGAAGAAGAAATAAACAAAACTTACTGTGTCCTTCGAAACAAGGTTGTGGTAACTTCCTCCATCACGCAAGTATTGCTCTGTGTTAAAAGAAGGAAAAGAAAAAGTTATTAAAATATATTGTGTTTGAAAAGAGAAATATACAACACTAAATATTCCTTTGCACTTGAAGAAAGAAAGTTCAGTGTTTATAATAGAAGAGGAGCTAATGCCTGATGCAGTAGGGGTATGTAAGAATGGTGATAGTTAAAATTCAATAGTGAATATAAGTGTAACTGTTTTGGGAAGGCAACACTTCTTAAACATTCTTTTTTCAGTGCCTATACAAAAGGAAGGCAAAATAATCTTTAGGAGCGCAGAAGAACCCTTCCAGGTGATTCCACTGATTTGGGCAGTCTCTTCTCTCTATCCCCACCCACTTTCCCCCCTTTTGAGCACAGCTACGCAGGAGTTATTTCTCTTGGGCAGTGGGCTCACAGGGAGGAATTGGGAAAGGTCGTCATGACGCTCCTGTGCAATTAACGAAGAGCAATATTATTTCTGACAACGCTTTTTTAGGTTTCAGGGATAGTTTGCAGTTCTTGGTTATTAGTGTATTTGGGAATATGGGTGAGTAGTGGTTTGGGGTGCTATTTGTAGCGACATGTTTTCAGGATCCGGTTATCAGGTATATAGGAGTTAGGGGTGTATAGTTCATTTTTTGGGGAAGTGTTTTTTGAAGGTTCAGTGTTGATCGTTTTTATAGGATTCAAGGGTGTGATAGGAGATATGGATTTCTGGGGCTGTAGGGGGTAAGGGGTCAATTTGTATTGGGGTACTCAGATTTAAAGGGTTTATAGTGTGGGGTTCTTGTTACAGGGTGTTGGATTTGTAGGCTTTATGTGTGGGTGGTTTTATATTTTTAGAACAAAAATCTATTTTAAATATTAACACTTTTAAAAAACAAAATAAAGAGAGCGTTATGCAATTACTAATTTTAAAAACATTCTTTCTTAAAGTAAGCAACTGTAGAACAATAGATGTATTGAAATAAATGTATCGTGTTTATTAAAAATCATTTAAACATACAGATGAGCATAAATAAATACAATTGGATCAATTAATTAACACATGTTTTTAGAATTTAATTCAGAATGTGAAAATAATATAATTCAGTTTTTATAACATTATTTTCTTCTTTTCTTCCCCACAGAATTACACTGTTTTCTATAGAGGCAATCATCCTTTTTTGCTGCCATATTTCCTAGGTTTTCTGTTCCTGCATCTGTTTCTTCAGTTTGCGGAGCATTGCGGCCAGGTAAGAGGGGTGCTGCTGCAGCAGTGGCCAGAAAAGAAACCTATTTTCTTTGCTACTAATGATATGCAGATAACAAGGGAATTTGTATTGTTCAGAAAGCATTGTAAATGTTAGTTTAACAGATTATTAGTGGGCATTTTGGATATATGTAGATTTTTACTCGTACTTTCTTTTACAGGGTACTAGACCTTGGAGATCCCGGGGGGTAAGGTGTTTTTTTTAAGAAGGGTAGTAGGTCAGTTTGGGTGTACTCTCAGAGAAAACACTCATTTAAATTTCAGATTTTTACAGAACATTATGTAAATTTCCATTCAAACATTTTTTGAGCTTTGGATAGTCTCACCCATGGACGGAAGAATTTCATGGATTCTAGGTGCTTGGATTTTATTAGTGGGGGACAGGCCAGGTGTCTATCCTAGCTTTACAACCTCCCTATTGATTTTTCCTTTATATTTATCGAAAATGTGTTTCAGAATCAACAAAAACTATCTTTAATTTAAGTGACTCGATCTTATTATTCTGTACCAGTACTGATGTTTGCATTTTAAATGTGGTAAAATTTTAGGAAACTGTTACCAGCTTCGTTTGTGTCCTTATTCCAATGCAACTTGCAATTTGTTTGTCCCAAAATGTGGTTATTTTACGTAAATATGCATTTTATATAAAAATGTAATTGTTTAATTTGTAGTTTCAATTAAAAAATTAAATGCAAAGTAAAAGTCCTTACATATACGGTAAAGGTAAAATATATAGGAGTAATTGCATCACTATGTAAAAAACACATATGATAAAAACACATTGTAAAGTGCTGAGGTCTAATGTATACAAGGTATAAACTGATATTCATTAGATTAGTACAGATAAAATTTGAAGGTTAAAAAAATACAACCATTACAAATGCTTCGTCTCATATTCTGTTTTCGAAATCACAATTTTGAAGGGGGTTTGACATTCAAAAGGTAGCTCTAAATCTCTTCGATACTCTGAAGTAATACAGGATGGCTCTGTTACCGTCATTAAATATAAAATATGAGCTAGAACATCAGGGCAATACATGTCAGGTTAAAAATGAAGATGACTATTATAAGATATTTGGTTTACATAGACAGTCAGTGGAAATTTAAACTCTTTCCACAACTAAAACATGTGGTTGGTTTTAAAACATTTGAAGTGTGGGGCGAGGTAACGCCCCAATACCGGACGTACAGCATTGATCCATGAGTAACAAAGATACCACAATTGATCCAATTTCTCAAAGTTTTATTCCATATTAATCCACGTATTTATAAATTCATTGCTTTTTCTCCAATCACATGAGAGGCACTTATCCACTGTGTCCTAAATGCTGTTGGAATGGCCATCCAGGCATTATTCTGAAGCACGTAATGTGCATAAGTAATCCTCAAGGGTTAATCTGCATTACCCAATGCATTTCGGGCCGTTCTTGGCCCTTCTTCAGGGGTTATATACAAATTCAAAACATACCTATTAGACTTTGTTTCTAGTCTCTCTAAACATGTTTAAAATAGTTCACCAATTGTTAAAAATCCATGCTTTAAACTATGAATTGCACCGCAATAATGGTCTGACCACTGAATTCATCATCAATCAATTTTCCCGAAACAGTTTCTCCCCACCTCCCGCTGTTACACTCATTTCCCTTCCTACTATTTGAAAAGTATCACTCCTTGGTTTCCCGTTGGTGTGTATAAAGCATCTTTAAACCACGAAATCCCTCCAGCGAAGCTTTGTCCAAGCGAGCCCATACCTTTAACAGACTGGTCTGCTGAATGCCTTCTGTTCTGTTTGACATCATGTTAGTGCCCCGCATTCTCCTCACTCTATTTAAACAGCTCTGACACGTCTCCGCCCCTTAGCGGGAGGGAGGGATTTTGTGGTTTAAAGATCTTTTACATACCATGCTGTGCGTCCGGTATTGGGGTGTTACCTCGCCCCACACTTCAATTGTTGAAGACATACGTGTTTGGGCGGACCACATTACAACCGGGCTTGCACGCAAACTGATTAAAGGTGAAAACACTAACAGGATGAAAAGTGGAAGTGCACTCTGTCACCCCCCCCCCCTTTTTTGGTTTTAAAACACATCAGGAGATACGCCCATTGGTGCAACCACACCTTAGTGATGTACATCCAGTGATTCATTTACAAATGCAATTGCCATTTATATTTGACAAAGTGTGTGAATGAAGTCATATTTTCAGGGGATAACTTGTAAAAAAAAAAATAAGAGCAGAGCTCAAAGTCTCTTATGAGCCAAAGATTGGTGAATGCTTGGTTTGATGAATACCATTTCTGCCTAGTCTTGTTTCCACCTCATGTCTCTTTCTTCTACTAACCTACTCTTCATGTCTCATGTTCTCATTTTTGAAGGTTCTTTCTTATCCCTTCTTTGCCCTTTGTCCCTCTCATGCTCTGCGTTAAAATGTGCTCATGAAAAATAAGGTCTATTACTCCAAAATGAGTGCTGATGCGCCCTACCTGCAACCATCTGCTCAAATTAAGCACTTTGTAAACCTCTTTCTTCCAGTTCATATACCTATTTAGTACTATCTTTAAAACATAGACCATCTAGCCATTATTGCAGTATAAGTGTTCATTAAACCCCCAAAGCACTTTCACCTGCTTCCTCTCTGTTGTTATGCTTGGATATGAGTGTTACTCTAAGCATAGGGAACTAGGAGCTACATTTTGGGTTATACTTAGTTACAACATTTGCAGATATCCCTGCCACTTACTTACACTGATCATTATCATGTAGACGGATATATTTTGCATCTTCCGCTTTGCCTTCTAAGGATATTTTCAATTTGTGCAAATTCAATTTAATGTACTTTTGTTGCATTGATACAATACACTATTGTATCTGATTATTGCACTAGTTGCTATTTTCATAACTACTGAGATCTTAAAAATGACACTGTATGCTTTGGGAGTAAAGCTTTTCAATAACTAAACACGACCAATTAGTGAAACAGAGAAAAGTGCATAGCAGACCAAAATTATATCTGCTTGGGGTATTTCTCTTCTTTTCTCTCCTGTCCTACAAAAAATACTTGCTGTACATTGGACACATGCAAATATTTAATCACTAGTTGTTTAATTTACAAACGGAATCTGCAAGCAAATTTGGCTTTTTACCGACTTAATTGTAGTTTATTCATTCCTGAGCTACCTACATGCATTTTGTTTGTACGGAGTAGGTGGCAATGTTTACAATTTTTATGGTATGGGCTCGCCATATCATCTTGCAACTCACTTTATCCTGTACACTCTCTAGCAAATTGTCTATTAATCTAGAACAAAGTATACTGAGTTGCAAATGTAAATTGACTTCACGCCTAGAAGTTGGCATCCCGGAGTTCTCATTTTGAATTGTTCACCTTTTCTTAAAATTCAGCTTATATGTTAATATTCATATCATGCTCGGCTAGAAAGGAGTGAACTTTGCTCAGAAAGGTACACAAATCCAACAGTGTCAGCCCCTAAAACGGCAGCAGGCTACATAGGTTCCCTGTAGAAATGTTGTTCGGGAAGTGTAAATGAAGCAAAAGTGTTAACCATGTTGATCTTGGTACAGGATGAGAATTTAAACAATTACAGATGGTGGAAAACTAGCTGTAATTGACAGCGGTGTCAACTTCAGAAACTGTTTTGACAGGCTTCATGGTGCAATGATTAATTACCACGAGACTTCTCTGGGCATTCCAATTTCCTTTCTTCCAGCCTATAGTTGTGAAATATCTGAAGTTGGAGCTTGTATTACATCAGGAAATGTCTTTTCACTGCCCTATCCAAGGACCAATCAGAAGGGAAAAAGGCACTCAGACAAGGGCCTGCGCGATAAGCTAGTGTAATACCTCGGCTGTCGCTGAATGCTGACTACAAAATGGAGGCAACTTGTGCTCAACTTTATCTGTGAGAACAGAATCGTCCGATTCATATTTTCTATCAGTTCAGGTCTCTTTTATTTGATTTTTGTCTGATCCGGGAGATATGTGCCCCGGGCATGCATTCATCACAGGTGTCACCTCTTTCTTTGCAGATATGACGTCTGTTTTTATCCACTTGGGTAGAAATGCACAGCCAACGTGAGCATCTATAGGAGAAATTGATAGGGATCCAGGAAATAATAGTTGCTGCACGATTCCAACCTTCTGATTTCATCATGCCCATTGCAGTTATTAACCTGCATGCATCTATTGTTACAGGGCTACAATAAATATCTAGAAAGCATAAATAGCAAATGAAAATTACCATGGATATATTTTCTACAATCTCTTTCAAATTTTCAATACTTTGAAAGTTTTACTTTACCATAATTCTGCTCTCATGTTACTGTAAAATGTTCAGTGTCATATAATTTGCACCATTTGTGAATAATATATGCATTTCCCAATCTTTAAACAAACTTTATTAAGGCTCGACGTCTGGAGGTTAGCTAGTCTCTCTCTTGCAGTGACTGAAAATTATCTTAATGTTGAAGAAAATGTAGAGGGAGTGGGAGGGGTTAATTTTATTTTATGTGCAACACACAGCTGATATACGGAAAAAGTACATCATTTATCAGTAACTGCATTTGTGCAATTCTATTTTATTTTTGCTTTGGAAAATTGTTCAACCATGTAATCCTTTAGATAACTTTCTCAGCAATTTAGAACGTTCTTGTTAGCCTTGCTTTACTGCCCACCTGGTCATTCAGACGTTTTTCTTTAGTTATATTAAAGTTTCTATTTGAATAGTTTACAAAATAAAGATGTGAATAGAAAACATTTCAAGTATTTGGCCTATATATCACGTTTTAATTGTATTGTGTTTTATTGGATTTCAATTTAAATGGCGCTTTCCATACCCCCTGCAAGGCCCAAGGCGTCTTTGTGTATGCTAAAGCACTGCAAGGACCTTTATATTAAGTATGAAATTGAAACACCTACTTGACAAAGTGGTAGAACTACTTGGCATTTGTGAGTGGATAAACCAGTTTATGATTGCGAGTACAAATACTGCTTGTGTGCAAGACGTGGAACGCATGCTCAAACAAGTCACAGCAATTATTGAGCAACTGGTTTTGTAGAATTTCTATTTCTATTTTTTTAAATGTGCAGTATTTAGTAATCAGTCAAAACAGTTGAATTTGACACTATGTCGAATTTTGAAATGGCCTTAGTATTTTTCTTTTTGCTGGAAACTCAATTGTGAAGTGTCCGTTTGCTAATTTTTTTCGATGGGTAAAATGTAAGACAATAAAACGCATAGTAATAAACTGTGCCTTTGTTTTCAAAAGTATTGTGACATTTAGGTTTGTCAGAATCCAAATTACAAAATAATATTTAGGGTCGAACAATTTTTAATTGTTGATCTAAAGACAATGAAATAATGTGGGCACTTGAATAATCTAAAGGACATTTTATATAAAATATAGACAATTTTAAGATGCAAAATATTGAGACCGCAAATGAAAATATAAAACATATTTTGATGGTAACAATTGTGGGGATCGAGAGATACTATTGCTTATGGGCCGAAAAATCCTGATGAACATAAATGTGATTTACAATTGGTACAAAATTCAAATTTTTTAAAATGTAAAAATACTGAAAATACGGTTTCTCCATATATTGCTGTAAAAAGGCTTTAATACACTTTTACTTTTCCCACTAAACATATTGCATAAACAAACAGTTTTGCATTCCCACTATGCATAAACCTTATAAATGGCAGCTGACACTTCCTATTCCAAATCCTCTCACTTTTATCTCACTTCCTTTTAATGTAATAAACTGTATGTTTTGTCGATTCTTGTTAAATTAGGGATTTTATGAGTTCCAAGCGTGTGTATGTGTGTGTGCGATTGTGTGTGTATATGTGGGTGTGTGTATATTCCAGTCTTAATGTTATGCTATTATATTTGATGCTAGCATATAATAGAACTACCTGATGAATTAAAAGTCGGGCAAAATGTTTTTATTTAGGGGAGAATAAATAAAAAGTCACACAATTTGTTTCTTGTGCTAATTCCTGCTGGAATGGTATGTGGAAGGAAGGCACATCCAATTCATGTGTCAGATGTTTATCTGAGGTACACATGTGAAGCGTGTGCACAATTTACAGGGGACAAAGGAAAGATTAATTAATTTTGATAAATATGAAAAAGTTGTAATCCTCCCATTTTGGGCTACAGGAAATGCTCAAATTTGCATATATGGCAATTTGAGGAGTGGGCTGAATTGTATAGCTCTGCTTGGCAAAGCGAGGCAAAGGTAGAACTATTCCACCGGCCTGTAATCCAATATATGATCTCACCAGACCAAGTTTCATTAGGGAGAACCATACAAACTGCTCGAACCAGTCAGTTCCATGTTCGTAAGCCTTTTTTTCTGTGATAGCTAGTAGTGAACTTCGTGGAATTTGCTTTAGGATACCTTGCAATAAAAAAAATCACCCATACCATCAGAACAACTCCTCACCCTATCGACATTATAGTGACTCAGGGAGATATGTACAGTGAAGTGGCGGAGCGTGTCGTTAGCCTCCTGGGCTTAACGACACTACGCCACTTCGGAAACGCAAGGCTGCACCATATTTACAAGAATGTGGTGCAGCCTTACGTTTCCCCCTGCGATGGCGCTAAGATTAACAACTTAGCGCCAACGCAGGCGCCCTTGCACCCGAGTGCCAGGGTGTCTGCGTGCACGGGAGGATTGGTTATGTGTAGGAAAGTGTCCCTTTCTTCACATAAACAATCCTAAAATGCCATTTTGTAACTTTCATGTGTGCTGCTTCATGCAGCACACATGAAAGTTACAAAATCGCATTTAAAAAAGAAGGTTAGTTTATGTACAGAAAGATACACCTTCCTGTACATAAACAAACCATGGCATTTTATGGGAAAAAAACGAGGTGAAATAATGCATTTCTCCTCGTTTCGACAATTTAAGACCAGTATTTTCCTAATCTTAATTTTGACGCTGCCTCAAATGTACACCACCCTTATACATAGGGGCAGCATCAAATACAATGGGTGTCGGGGTGGAACGCCCACCAAAACATCCACTGTACACCCCTTTCACGCTAACCATAGCGTGAAAGCGTACCTTATGTACAAGGCTTAACTCTGCCTTGTACATAAGGCAAGGCCCCTATTGCCACGGGAACGTCTCAAAAAGTGATGTTCCCGTGGCGATAGGGGCTTGTACATATGCCCCTCAGTGTTTTGAAGAACAACATTTTTAATTAAAGACGTTTCAGTCATAACTATTGGCACCCGGCTTGCTCTTCAGGGCACTTTCATGATTGATTGTACATTGAGGGCATAAACAGAGAACAAAGGATCTTTTTAGGCCTCAATTCATATCCTTCGTCGTGTGGTCGACAGTCACACACAACACTGCATATGATTATGGTAAGAGTGTTCTCAGTGTGTGCATATGCAGGAGGAATCTGTTTACAAAGCATATGTTCTACTTATGTAGCACACACCAACTGTGCACCTCTTGCTCCTACATCTAACAGGTATGCGGATGAAAACATACTTCCTCATGTCTTACAAACAGTATCTGCATTTTGGAATACCATGTGTCATGGCAGGGTATGCTGCAGATATAAGAGGATATACTGTGCAGAGTCTAATTTTAAAAGGTAGAATTTATCACAGGTAAGATGGTGGGCACTACACACATACTGGGAAGTGTGTGGCTGATTTCTTGTACCGTGATGGGATGTTGGACCACTGTATGGTAGAAGATGCTATCTAGGTTTTGGTCACAGTGGAGAGGGAACCACACCTACATATCTGAATCACGCTAAGCACATTGTAGTAAGCATGCCATCCGAACTAAACTGAAATCACCCCAGCAGTATGTTTACAGATTGCCTGTAACCACATGTCCACAGCTACTGGACACATATACAATAAGCTAGGCATACAACATTATCGTGATGTACAGAAGTGTGTGCAGGGCCTGTACTTGCACTAGTCTCTTTTTGGGAAGATGCCCTTAATATATCTGACCTCTCAAGACCCTTTCAGAAACACAGCTCAACTTTAAAGAGAAACATTGATAAATTACAATGGTGCTTTTCAAATGCCGAAAAATGGGGGTGCACTTTACACACAGGGCACAAAGCTAATATTTGCTATGTGGACGCCGTTCAAAATGTTTACATTAAACTAGAGTAAAAATGCGTCTACCAGTTCAAAGATAAACACTGAAGTAATTTGCTGCCTGCCAAATATAAAGTACAGCAAGATGATATTTCGTTTTAGCGAACATTTTCTGTGGTTATGTTTGCATGAATTATATGTGGTTCTTCTATTTAAGAGGCCAGGTCATCCGCTTTTCACCAATACAGGGAGTTCTTTTGTTGTTTTAAGTTTTTAGCAGCAGGCTAATTTCCTGTCATGTCTCTCGTGCATTGCTTTTCACTCATGTGCCAATTTTTCGAATAACGAAACTTTTATTCCGCCTGTATCTTCAGTACAATTTAGAATGCATAACTTTGTGAAACTACTTTTAGAATGCCTAACTTTGGGCAACTTCAGGACTCAACAGTAACTTAAAATAATATAGGAAAACCTTTTTAAAATGCATATGTGAATGGGAGAACATGGTACACATTTCGAAAGAGACTTCTCAGTATATGAAAGTCAATTGTACATATTTCAACGTGCATATGGGTGACTACCT
This sequence comes from Triturus cristatus, assembly GCF_964204655.1. NCBI lineage: Eukaryota > Metazoa > Chordata > Amphibia > Caudata > Salamandridae > Triturus > Triturus cristatus. The sequence goes on from NC_140587.1 coordinate 969,745,827, forward strand.
TTTTAATACCACAAATGGTGGCACATAAATAATATCTAGGGGGCATATTATCAAGACAGGCAATAAAATTATCGCCGCTTTGGCGGCAGAAAACTGACGCTAAAACGGCGATAATGGGCTTGATAATATGCTCTGTGGAATTCCAATTGAAGCTCAGGTTAGATGTCCTTCACATCTAACATGGGCTTCAATTGGAATTCCATAGAGCATGTTATCAAGCCCATTATCGCCGTTTTAGCTGCAGTTTTCTGACGCTGACGCAGCGATAATTTTATCGCCTGTCTTGATAATATGCCCCTATATTTTTTGGTAGCCGTGAGGACCATCTAACTATCTGCTATATTCAATTTGCTCCTGAATAACCATCTCCTCCTCATTGTGCGTTAGAAGTGACTTCCCTGTATGGAGCTTAATAATAACTGTACAAATATGCCTTAAGAGACAGTCTTCCAGAGGCGGCTCCTCAAGGGAGTGCTGCGGGGCGGGGGTTAGTAAACTCCAGAATACGGAATGGAGTTGAGTAAATAAATAAATAAAACAAATTACATTGTGCGCGCTGCAACGCGAGATCGGGGATGCAGCGCGTAATTTTATTCGTTTTATTTATTTATTTATTTACTCAACTCCGTTCGGTCGTATTCCGGAGTTTACTACCCCACACCCTGTGCCTCCCCCTTAAACTCCCTTAAACTGATCTGTGACTCAGAAGAAAGGAACATTTTATTACAAATATTAGATGTATGACCATATTCACAATGAGGGAGCAGAGAAAACACATTATTACAGCATATGACATTTTTGATTAATTTATTGGATACATTGCTATCAAAGGCACTTAATTAGTATGAAAATGTAATGCACTTTGTTTGAAAAGTCCCATGAGTTAAAAAACCTAGAATGTGGAGTAAATTCCAAGAGACAATTGTTTAAAAAATGGAACGGAGGTATTGCCACATGGTGGCACCAAAATTCATGGAGCAATGTGAAGCTCCCATAGGGATGATGATGATTGGGATAAAGCGCAGGTATACTCCAAGGAGTGTCCCGGCACTAATTGTAAGGCTGCTTATGACAATGCTGATTGTCAAATCATGCTTGTTGGAAGAGCCATGTTTTTAATTTCTTCTTGAAGATGGCCATTTCTGATGTGCTATAAAGTTCCAGTGGAAGCTTCTTCAACGCCACATGCCCAAGGTAAGAAAAGCCTGGCAGATGTTTGGAATTCTGGGCAGATAACCGTAGGCTGACCGTCAGTTCTCTATGGGGTGGGGCATGAGCAAAAACCTCCTATTCAGGTACATTGCTCCTTTGTCATGTGAGGCTTTATGAACCAGGACCAGGGTTTTAAAAAGAATCCTCTTTTCAATCAGAAGAGAGTGAAGCGCTTTCAAATGCAGGGTCATATGAGTTCATGGAGAAAGGTTGAGAAGAACTCGCACTGCAGCATTCTGCACCGCCTGAAGTCTATGGAGAAGATAATCTGGAAGACCCAAGTAAAGTGCATTGCAATAATTATAATAATGAAGAGAGTTACGGCCTAATACAAGTTTTGCGGTCCAAAAGACTGCCAAAAATGTGGTGGAGGTGCGGTGGCAGTTGGGGACCGCCGCACCAGTGGCCAAACCACTGTAGTACGAGTACAGCGGTTGGACGTTAAGGGGACCGCTGCAACTGCCAGGGATCCACGATCCCTGGTGGTCTTGCGGTGGTCTGGGGAAACAATATGCCTGGCGGTGCCGCCGTGGCACCACCAAGAATATTACGAGTTTCCCCAGCCTTTCATGGCACTGAGCCCGACTTGAAAAGGCTGGCTCTGTGAAAACAAAGGGTTGCCCCTGTGCACGGAGATGCATGCAAGGAGGCACATGTTGTGCCTGCCTGTCTGCATCCACCCCCTTTCCTTCACGGCATGGACTGCACAGTCCATGTAGTGCAGGAACAGCCTTAGCCGTCCCCATTGCAGTGCCTTTTTAATAGGCACAGCAATGGGAGCTCTGCGTCGACTGTCAGACAATGAGGAAACTCGTAATCTAGCAGGCGGGCGGGCGGCGGCCTAAGAGCGGGGTCCTGGCGTGACGGCCTGCTCCCAGACCGCCAAAGTTGTAATCAGGCCCTTAGTCTTGCAAGATGGTAACTACAACATGCATGGGCTTGGGGCGAAAACTACAATGTAATTAGAGGAAGAAGTGATGTTAATGTTATATTCCCTGTGCTGAAGAAATTATAAAAGTTGGAAAGAAAGATATGGTGTGTGGTAAGCAGGATGTGTTCAAGGACTATGCTCACTTGATTTTCCTTCATACTTAAAATGTCACAGTGAGTTTCAATATTTTACAGATGACTCATATTTTACGCAATAATGAATGACATGCACTGAGTAGTTATTGAGGTGTATTAATATTTGTGTTCCTGATAATTAGTGAACTGAAAAATTTTGCATTGCAAAAAATACATTGTAGTCAGTAAGAAATAATCATTGACTGTGTTTGAATAGGTTGTCACACGTTGTTGATATCTTAGAGAAGAAGAATGTTGCCCAGAGGAAGGAACATGAAGGCTCTGAAATGCATTGACCAGAAAAATCAATATATACTCTAATGAATTAGTGACTAATGTTACCAATAGAAATGCAATAATGAAGAGGAATCGAGAAAACTAACTCACATATAGAAAGAAAGTCGATTTCTAAGTATTTGTGTATAGTGTAAAGTTTTGAAAAATAATACAAAATATATTTCCAGGAAAGAAGTGCAGGAGTCAGTTGCACTCTAATGACCTAGAATGCAGGCCAAAAGATAGTACGTAATTAGTTGTGAATGACAGGAGTAGTAACGCATATTAAAACACTTTTTTAAATATTCAAAAAATGAGAAGACGCGAGTGAAAGCAGATCAGGGAACTGAATCTTTGTTCTCAGACAAAACAGGGCCATTTGCGTTCTGTGTGCCATCTATCAAAGTTGTCTGGTCCACTTGGCTGAGTAAAACTTGTGCAGTTCAAGAATGGGTCTGCAGAAGTGTCTGGACCTTAAATTGACCTCCTCGTTTGGTACCATGGTGTAAGTGATGGTATCTGTTGTTTTTTACTTTTTTCGAGACAAGGGTGGAATGGAGAATGATAGTCTAACTCACATGACTCATTGCAACCTTTCTTTGGATGGCCCTAACCTATTCTTTTTTTGGAATTTTCAGTTTAAAGCAATTTTCAGTTTAAGGCTTCTCAAACTCTGCTGGCATGGAGCACCAAGAGGATTGATGCATTAGATAATGGGAAAGTCTCAATGAGGTTAATCACAAATGATAGACAATGTAAAAGAACTGTGTATATTATGATATTGTCATTTGGAAAGATGTAGAATTTCTGAGATGATTAAGCATAAAGAGTTGCTAATATTATGCACGGGTTTCCACGGCTGATGTCATTTTATGGTTTTGAACAAGGAAAGGATTTAAGCATTGCACTAAAGTCACGAGGGTGACATAAATGGAGACTGGACAAGTAACAGTGTTATAGCAAAGACTTTTTACTATATATTGTCTCTTAGCCCTGAAGAAGTCACGGGATCTGATACCCGACATGCGACGAAACACGTGTTGGTGGCTTGGATTGATAGATCTGCAATAAAAAGAATAAGACAGAAACTGATACTACTGTGGACACAATTTATGTTATATTTTTTACCATGTGCTGGGAATTGTTTTGTCTTATTGAGTGGCTTAAGCCACATTACAGTGAGAGGTGGTACTCTCTGCCTTGCAAGCACCGCACCATAGATATGCAGCAATAGGATAGGGTGTATTTCCCCCAGGAACACCACTACCCTCTCAATAAACCCTTCAACTGGAAATTGTTTCTTGGACAAGGGGCAGACAGGCGACACCATGACCTCAATGACTGATTAAAGAATGGATAGGAATAAGGAGGCAGAGGATCTTTTTAATAGTTTGAGCAAAGATGTGTCAGATAATACGAGAACAGTTAGTGGAAACCCACTAAGAAAGGAGAGTCTAAGAGAGAAATTCATGAGACTAGAAGAAACTGAAAAAAGTGAGATGTCAAAATGGTGGGATGGGGCCACCTTAAGACAGTATATTAAACTAAATAGACTACCGAGAGTACTAAGGTCTCAGATAATACCAACATACGATGACCTGGATGATGATCTCCTAATAGCATGGGAAAATGAATTGACAGACAATTCGAATAGAATAATGGGCATTCTCATTGAGAACTGTGATCACAAGGTGGCGAGACTGCAGAAAGAGATAGATACTCTAGAACTGGAGGTTAAGAATCTCAATTTGACGGAGACGACAGAAAATAATTATGTTATTTTGAAGGATGTTATGGTGAGGCACTAACAAGACATTAAACAAAGAAAGGTTGGAAAATTAAGAAGTCACACATTGGACTACTTAAATGGAGGATATTTACTTTTGCCAAGAAATATGACCATTTGATGTTAAAGGGTGCCAGGGAGAAACCTAAGGTGACACAATTTGTCAGCTCAAGTTCCACATCATTAGACACACCAGTGACTAGTGAGAGCAAATCAGAGAGAAGGGAAGGTACATCCACAGGATTGACTCGTGAGAATCGTTTTATAAGATGAAGTGTTGGGAATGAAGAAAGACAATCGGGATTTCAACAGACACCCCTTATCTTTAGGAAAACAAGGAGGGGAAAGAGAGGGGGCGCCTACATGGAAAGACTAGGGATGAAGACAAGGTTCCAGGACAGAAGTAAGTAGATGACTTGTCAGAAGTCAATTAGATGGACCAGGTCTTTACAGAGGATATGAATTCTTTGCTCACAAAAGGGATGGTTTTTTGTCATAGTAGCATGGGGATGCATGTAGATTGAAGATAGATCTATATAAATTTATCAGATGTTTAAAAATCAAGAGACCCTTTCATTTGAACCAATCTTGTAATAAAGATTTGACTCTCAGCCATAAAGAGTTTGCGTGTAGTGAGTTATCTATACAAGATGTCTTAGATACCAAGATGCTATTGTCAATTACTGAGTGTGAGGATGAACTAGTATCCTCCACCGTATTACTAAGAAATCTGAGTATAGTGACAGACCCTACCATCAAAACTGTTCTAAAAGAGAAATCTAGGTGGACGCCCGACCTACTAATGGGCAACAATATTGATATACTCTATAAATCAGTAAAAGGGGATCTGGATAGATTCTTAGACAGAAAAAGACCTCATATAAACAAAGGTATTAATCTGACATTCAAGGAACGGGAGGCACTGAGAATCCTTAACAAAGATGACGATATAGTGATCGAAGAGGTGGATAATGGTGGGAATATAGTCGTGATGAAACATACTATGAACATGACATTATCTTACAATTGAGTGATGGAAACTGTTATGAAGCACTCACCTTTAATCCACTAGGGACACTAACTGAAACCATCAATAGACACTTAAAGCAATGACATGGGGAAGGTTTATTGGACAAATGAATTGTTATATCTCCAGATAAATCATCCTACGTTTCTATGCATCTATACGCTATCTAAAATATACAAACACGTTCCCTTCCCTCCAGATGGACCGATAATATCTGGTAATGGAGGCCCAACAGAGAGACTTTCAGAATATGTAGATTTGTTTTTAAACCTTTAGTTGGTAATTTAGCATCTTATATATAGGATACTAAACACCGTTTGGGCTTTATGGCTGATGTGAATTGGGAAGATAATATGTGGTTGGTGACTCTGGATGTCAGGTCACTATATACTTGTATTGAAAGGTAAGCGGGACTGAGAGCTGTCAGATGTACTTTGAACACAAGATCAGCTAGCATGTGGGATCACACTAGCATGTGATTAATATGTTTGAACTAATTTTGGACAATAATGTATTCCTATTTAAGGACAAATGGCATGGACAAACACAGGGAATTGACATGGGCTTTATATTCTCTCCCTCATATGTCAACCTTTTCATGGGTTGGCTGGAAGACAGTTGGATCTGGGGCCCAATGGGCTCCAGGTGGAATGACTTGATCTTTTACTGGGGGTGGTTCATCGATGATTGCCTATTGGTGTGGACCGGCACAGTTGAAAAACTTGACGAGTTCATTGAACATCTGAACAATAACCCTTCCAATATTAAATTTACTTCAGAAAAGAGCACTAATAATGTAACTTTTCTTGATGTAGAACTATATATAAGGGATGGAAGATTACACAGTAGACTACATCGTAAACCAACTGCTTGCAATGCAATATAACATGCCATAAGTGCTCATCCTAGACACCAGATCACGGCTATCTCTTTTGGGGTACTTATACGTCTCAGGCGGAATTTCAGTTTTGATGCGGAATTTGTTGAATGCACACAAGATATTATTGAACGCTTCAAGAGGAGGGGACACTAATACATTGAATAAAGCAACACGAAGAATTAGAGATATTGATATAAGTGACACATTGAGGGAGTGCACCAAGAAGACTGCACAGGATGAAAAAGTATGTTTAGTCACTGAATACACTAGTCTATCACAGGTACCGATACGTAGTCTTAAGAGACATTGGCATATATTGCAATCAGATAAATCCCTTGAAGGATGTATTACTAGTAGACCAGACATCACCTAACGTAAGTAGACATGTCTCAGAGACTTACTCAGCCCTAGTTATCGCATAGTCAGACCAGGGACTAATTGGTTTGTTTCTCTTACAAATGTGGTCACTGTTTAGCTTGCAAATGGGCAATTGATAAAACTGAACAGTTTGAGGGCCCAAAATTGAAAAGCTTTATGATCATCTCTAACCTCAACTGTAATACTAAATTTGTGGTCTATATATTAGAATGTAAATGTGGAAGAAAGTATGTGGGCAGCACTATTAGAGCCCTGAAACAGAGAAAAGGTGAGCATATGAGAGTGGTTAAACAGGGCGACATAAGGTATCCGATTGCTGATCACATAATGGACTGTCCTTCACAAGAGATAGATAAGAAATTTTATTTTTATGGCATTGAGAATGTACAGAGGCATCCTAGAGGGGGCAACAGAGAATTGGCCCTTCGTAGGAGGGAAGCCATTTGGATCATGAGAATGTGTAGTGTGGAAATTGGGTCAAATGTGCATCAGGAATTAAATTTTGTTTTTGGGAAGATGATTCGTTGTTTGTAAGTGAGCCAAGGAGAATACTCAAAGGTTGACATTATCCTTCCTCACCTTAGATTGCAATTCATGTATAATAAATGTAAAATTTATATTATGTTAATTGCAATTGGCATACAACAACAGGCAATAATATATAATGTAAGTAATTTTGGTGAAGAGATGAAATGAGGGTAATAGTGGTAATAATTGTCTAAATGTTGCGCTACTGTATGAATTAGATTTGTAAATCACCTAACCGTATCGACCTATTGTGTACCACAGACATTTTGCTCTTTAACTCAATTTATGTTGATGTACATACACGATGGTCTCCGATTATTTGGATCTGTACTATTTAATATTGAAAGTTATGATTTGTACTTACTGTCCGCTAGATGGCATTTGTGCTTGTGTGTGCAGAAAATACACCATTTGGGACTCTATACATATGACCCGGCTTTGATTTTGGTAAATTTGGATATTTGTGATGGATAAAACTTTTTTATATTTGATGATATTTTCGTATATTTAAATCCTCATTAGTTATATGTATTAGATATATTTTTTGTTGTTCACACTAGGGTTCAACGTGAACCATGTAGTGTTATTATATAATATGCTGACAGGTAATCTGCGGGAACCTGCCATGTACTAATTAGGACCCAGGCAACATGTCCAACATCTATTTAACTATAATTTTTTCAAATGACTGCACAATATGCGTGCAGGTGATATTTGAACTGTTGAATTACTCTAAAACACTAACAGTCTATTTTCCACACTACGAGATGGAGCCTAACGTAGACCCCGTAATTGTGAGTCTTTCTACTATTTCTATTTGCAGGCAACACCATGGTTAGATCTATTTGATTTACATTCGTAGCACGCCCGAATAAGGTCACTGCGCGCACTCGCTTTTGGACTCAACTGGGGTGAGTAACGTATCACGTTAATGGGCGGGGGTCTGACCACAGTGATTTGGTTGGTTATTTCTTTCCTTGCTATTTAGCCTCATGCAGTACTTTATTTTCTTACTTTAATAGATGAGGATTACCCAAAGGATAGATGAAGTTTGAAGTATGGGCACTGGCTGATTACACTTTGGATGTTTATGATCATAGGGAACCTTGGCGGACACGCTTGTTAGGTATTGGGATCAAGTTTTATATATTGTTAAAATTTTGCTCTGACTGTCACAGTTGTACTGCAGTGACGGGTTTGTAGTTGTACACTGAGAGACACAATTACGTTTATTTTACAGTAGAGAGCCTTTTGCTTTTTATAGGAATACTGATGTAAGGGGAGATAATACGACAGAGAAGCAACAGATTTGCTAGCCTTTGAGATGAGATTGATGGATCGGCAATAAATAGAATAAGACTGAAACGGATACGACTGTGGACATAATATATGTTATATTTTTGGGCGTATGCCAGGGATTGTTTTGTCTTATTAAGTGGCATAGGCCACATTACAGGGAGAGGGGTGGTACTCTCTACCTTGCAAGCACCACACCATAGTTATGCAGCAATAGGATAGGGTGTATTTTCCCTAGGAGCGCCACTACCCTGTCAATTAACCAAACTTCAACTGAAAATTGTTTCAAGTGATGTTAATATATGTTGCAAAACCCTGTCAACTATTGATATTAGAAATGGATTTGTGCCAAAAACCATGCATGGTTGCATGGGAACACTAATGGAACACCTCCTTGATGCAGCGTAATGAAAAGTAGTGTTTATCAGTGGTCTGCATTGCTCCGAGACTCCTCTCCAGTGCAAAAAACATTTTGCAATGGAAAGTAAATTACAAAAGAACATTTTGTGCTGGTTTGCGTCACTTTTATGATGCAAACACAGTGCATAATGTTTGTAACTCTTCCACTAAATGTCTTTGATTCAATCCTCTTCATTAAATTTGAAGTACTGCTGTCAGTGATTATTTGGGGGGATACTCCAGAATCAAAAACAGGGTCTTGGTTGGAGAGTTTGAAGTCATCAGCCTGTGTGGACATTCCGACTTTCTAAAGATAACAGCAGCTGAACGTTGGATGTTCAACTTGGTTTGATTTTGGCTTTGACACCTTGAGAGTCAGCATCTAAGAAAGTTTTAGCAAACCCTTTTTCATAGGACCATTTAATCAGAATTAGGATTTGGAGTCAGATTTCACACTGGCTAAATCAAATAGGTCTTCTCCGCTGCCAACTGTTCTCTTTTCCCAATTCTACCTCATCTGGCCAACATAATTCTTCAAAAGGAAGGGGGAGTAGGATAAGAGGTTAAAATAAACTACTTTATAATGAATAATGATTGGATATGTTTGCCCCCTCAATGGTATAAAGGACATCCAACTCCTGCCCTGATGAATCCATCTGCACAATATCTTGTATCCTGGCATTTTCCATTTGGGAATAGAGCACATAGCGTCAGGTGAGCACACTATGGCCTAGGCAATCCTGTTGCCTGGAAAGACACATCAACCATAACTTTGAGCTTACACAAGACTAGTGTCTGTGTCCTGGGACATACACATTGTGAGGATTTGGTTGTATTATATGGTGTGGCTATGTAGCCTTACTGTGGAATACACTCACAAAAGCTGTCTTGGCTCCAGTCAGTCTCATTTGAACAACCTTAAGCACAACCCTGGGTAGCTATGGCTTGAACAAAGGAACTCAGTGTAAACACTTTAATAGTATCACACAATTAAATAAGAAAGCCTACTCAACATGAAATAACACAACACCAATTTATAAGACGAGATTTTATTTTCCTTGATGAGCAAATTCCACTGGAGGGTTCCGGAGATGCATATTTTCAAAGGTTTTATCACTTTTTAATTCAACCACTGTTGGACCTGGCCCTTTTGGCAGGTTCACCCCTAAACTTTTTGCATTTATCCTGGCCTTTTTCCCTATGTAGTGTTAGTAGTTTTAGGCCTCTAGGCACTTTAGCACTGTATCCCAGTGTAAAGTGCGTGCGCTCTGTGTTACATGTAGTGAGACTGGCCTGCCCTCCCATAGGAATGCATGGGGGATATGTGTGTCCATGGTAGTTCCTGATGTGAGAGGAGTGCAGGGGCGAGTTTGGTATGTGCGAACTCGTGAGAATAAATGCTGCGCAATGGTGTGTGCAGATTTATTGTGATGGGTGGAGAAGTGCCACTTCTAGAAGTTGGCATATCTGTGTGCTGTGTGATGTGAATTACCTGTCTGGCTTGTGATTGACAGGAGCTGAGAGGGCTGGGGAATTCCAGGAGCCAGGGTGAGTCTGCTCGGTGGTGAATGGAGAGTTCTGCATGTAGATGGGAGGGAGGAGTTGCACCTGGGACCTGAATGGGGCTGGGCCTTCCCTTCACAATGCTGGCTCCACCTCCTGTGGTGCGTCTGATGTCCCTGGCCTGTCCTGTGAATAGAGAGGGGAGCTGAGCAAAACAAAGCGCTCCTGAACCAGTTGTATCTGGTTCTCCCCATGCCCTACAGTTGCAGAACAAAGGAAAATTCTGTATAAAAGAAGGGGCTGTGACTCCATGAAAATGTTCTTGTTTGTGGACTTGAATCTACCAAAGGCGTACTGCTGCTGGGGCTCAGGGAAAGGCTTGCCTCCCTGGGCCCTGCCCTGCCCCTGGATGCCTGGAGGACTTATTTTGGGGGACCCTTCTGCCCTACATTGCCCCTTGATCCCTAAAGGAACTCTTGCTGGACATGCACTTTTCTTTCTGCAGCTAGTGCCTAGCGCCTCATGATCCCTATGATTTATTTCAATTATCTCCCAGAGGAGCACGAGGGCTCCGCAGCGATGAGCTGCCCTTCAAGGAGTGCTTCGTTCCTACCGAGATTTTTGTTATAACATGCAGGTGGGTGCCCACCCCGCATCGTGGTGCCTTTCGCGGGTGCCCACCCCGTGTCATGTGTTATTTTCAATAACAGGAGCCCACCCTGCTTTATATCCCAAATCAGGAAGGAGCCTACCCCTCATTGTCCCCCAATATTTTATTAATGAAGCAGGAGCCCACCCCGCGTTTCACCGCCGCAGCCCGAGCCGTTCTCGCAGCCTTCTCCGGGCCGCCCTCGGTGCGACCCGGAAGTCAGGCAAACCTTGCCTGGGACAGGGGCGGGGCCTGGTAATGCATCTGGAAGTGCCCGGGGCTCCCGTGAGCTGAGGGAGCCCTGCATTGAGCAGCGCTGCCAGGGAGAAGAGAAAGGCATCTGGAGCCTCGCTGGCTTCGGAGTAAAGTCCCGGGTCCTAGGAGGGGGCCCTGGTGAAGAGAGGCGGCCAGAGTAGGCCGCGACCCATAGAACGTCCATGCGGGTCCCACAGTCCGGTGAGTGGGGCTTAAGTAGTGAGGCGGGAGGCACAGTGTTGGTGCCTGAGCGGTCCCGCCGTTGCAGGCCACTCCAACTTGGGGGCAGATATGTTTTTGAGCACCAGTACGCTCCAACGCTGAGGGCATATTTACTTTAAAGGGCCACGACTGTAAAAAGGGCCAGAGGAGCCCGTGTTCTTTCCCACGTTTGCCCGCATCATTTTTAGAGCCTAGGGGGCTCCAGCGTTTGGCACATTTGTTTTCAGGGCTACTGAAAGCCCATGCCGCATTTGAGTATTTACGGCTGCCCAGCAAGTAGTGGGCAGCTGCATCGTTTAGGCCGCAATTCTTTGGGGGGCATGTTGTTGAGTTAGGAGTGAGATGCACTCTTTTGCCCCATACTTACCCAGCTGCCCAGCAAGTAGTGGGCAGCTGCAACATTTAGGTCTGCGCAGATTGCGCACCCTTGACTTTCGCTGCCTTTGCAGCGCGCCTTGACTTTGGGGACACAGGGCATTTGAGCCCACTTTCTGAGATGGCCAGTTGGCCAGGAGGGGATTATTAGATTTATAGGGCGCCAGGCCCTACTGTGATTCTTGGGTGCTAGGAAATGTAATGTATGTAGAATGATTTACGCACCTGTGTTGATACCTCTAAATGTGCGTTATGATTATGAAGTTGGTTCGCATATAATGGTTTATGCTAGTGAGAGTTATTCCCTAATGTAGTTATGCTTAGGAGGGTAGGGTCTAATGTGTTTAGACTTGTGAGAGAATTGCTTATTGTGTTTATGCTGATGAGGTTGGCATACAATGCGTTTGGCGCCTAATGTGATACTGTGCAGAATATGGTTTATGTTACAGGCTGATGCTAAGTACAGTGGTTACCAGTAGTTACTGGTTGTGTTCTCTGTTTATGATAAGTTCTACATTTACTAAGTTCACTTTGTGATGGTACTGACAGTGGTCCAGTTGGCCCTGTCAGGTGTAAATAATCCCTTGTAAATATTGCCCAGTGCCAATTGCCACAGTGTATAATATGTGCTTACTATTCTAATGTGTTATGATAATACAAAGGCTATTTTTATATATAACCTTGTGTGGAGTTTATTTTGTGGTGGACCTGGGATGTTGTTGCTGTGTGCGCAAATGCTTTACACATTGCCTCCGGGATAAGCCTGACTGCTCGTGCCAAGCTACCAAGGGGGTGAGCAGGGGTTATCTTTGGTGTGTAACTTCCTGGCCCTGACTAGAGTGGTGGTTTCTGCTTGGCTTAGGCGTACGCCTTAGCCAGTCAGAAATCCAATTTCTAACAACCACAAACAAGCATTGGTCAATAAAATGTTAGTAAACTTTTCAAAAGTTTGCAAAAATGAGTTTGGTTACTCCAGCCCAGCTTGGGTGATCAAATCCGACAGGAGGAAAGTCTAGGAGTGGAGTAGATCTGGACAGTTACCTGGCCACTAGAGCTCTTTCCGGTCCAGTTCCAAACTTTCTGACATGACCAATATAGACTTTAATGGAGTGGTCCTGATGTTATAGATGATGCTCAAGGATGCTCCGGCTATGGTGCAGTCAATGGTGGTGTCTTTGTAGCAGGGGCAGTGGGGCAGTCCTTTTTCACTCCTTGTTCCCAATCCGACATGATCCTAGGTTCAGGGTGTCATATTTATGCCAGGAAAGTGCCCAAGTGGGCCGCATGGTCACTAGCCAATGGGTTCCCAAGTTGCTTCCCTTCTGGGGATGACTTTCCAGCAATGTGTTGCATCTGGCAATCCCAGAGTGCACTATTCTGGTCACTCTCAAGTTGTCCGCACCTCTCCTAGATTGTTAGGAGCTTGATAGCCCACCCTAGAGGTGTAGAGGTGTGGCTACCTGGGGGTTACACGCTGATGGGAAAACCAATTTGGGCACTGGTCTTCACTCTCTGACCCTGTCTTCAGCCTGTCTACTGGAACAAAGGGCAGCCACTTGGGAGTGTTATTGCCATGTGCCCACCAAAGGCAGCTTTGCTTTTGAACTTTGCCTTTTGGGCTAACACCATGAGTAGCTTCCTGCAAGGAGAAGGTGACCTCTTCCTGCAGTGGGCATCCATTGTTTTCGAGCCTGGGATTTGTTCACATGACTTTCCAGGTGGGCAGAATGTTGTCTGTGGGATAGTGCCCGTGTTTAGCTGCTGGACCAGATCGGTTACAGAGTTTATTTTTTAAAAGTTGCTTTACTTTGATGATGACATTAAATTCGACCTGAGCATCAGGCCAGGTCTAATGCCACGATTCATTTGATGCCTGACAGTGCCCAGTTAGGTAGACCCATTCAAACTTTAGCCAGGCTGGGGTGCCAGCCTATAACCCTCTATTAGCCAATGGGGCTACTAACCTTTCTAGAGTAAAAACAATACTTTGAGGGGTTTTGCTGCAAGGACATATATAAACATACATGTCCCACTTAATAATATAGAGTTCCCTGCCTTAAGGCTCTAAGGTCTACCTTAGGCAAGACTTACATATATTATTATGGGAAAGAGGGACTTTGGTGTTAATGGTAATGGCAAAGTCAAACTGGAAGTGGGACAACTGCCCTTCGAGTATGCAGGGGCAGGCTGGGAGCCTCTTTGTACTTTGTCACACACAGGGTGGCACAATCAGTGCTGCAGCCCTGGGTGGACACTCTACCTTTCATGACATAGTTACTAGGGACTTATAAGTCAGTACTTGCCAATTGGGGGTGATCTATTCAGCATAAACTTTGTAATGGTTAAGAGCACTGGCACTGAGATCTGTTTAGCAGACCTCATTGCACTTGAAGTGTAGTCCAAATGGGGGCCAAAATTGTGGGAGGGTTCAACCTGGAAAAAGCCTATTTCCTTGCACACATCAAGCAGCTGTAGTAGTGTATAAAATGCCTTCCAATTGATAGTCATAAGCAGGCCTTTCTTTGCTTGGGGAAAGTGTGATGCTAGTGGAATTCACATCTCCTATCTGGTAAATGAATATAAAAGTGGGACCCAAACATTTTAAGTGGATTCCACTTTCTTCATAGCCCAGAAGAGAAGGGTATACTGCAAAGTGCATGAAGGAATCCTGGGATACAGAGTTGGTGGCCTGTAAAGCCTATCTCCCCAAAGTGAAGGGACATCCCCTAAAGCCTGCAAGATTGCTGTGAGGAGTTGCTGATCTGCTTGCGACCTTAGAGCCAGTGGCCTGTTGAGACTGAGGAAGGAGCACATGTCACCTGTAGGGAGGCAAATGGCAAGAAGATGAAGCTCAGCCACTGTGCCCAGAAGCATTGTGGGATCCTCAGAAATCAGAGGCAGCTATTAGAAGTGTGATCAGTACTGACTCAAGTATGGAGTAGGTCCACATGCACTCCTGACCTAACCTCAAGTAACCCTTTCATCCTTCAAGAGGTATGACCGCTGTTTTGAGGATCCATCTGATTGTTCTTCAGCTACCAGCAACCATGACATGAAGTACCTGCAGCTATGAGTGACTGTGAACTGAGATACATTCAGTTATGAGCAACCATGCCTTGAAACACCAACAGCTATGATCAATCACTGAGTGGAGAGGTGTGGTGCAGTGGCCAGGGCAGCTGACTTCGGAGCACAGGGTTCACGGTTCGATCCCCAGCTCCGGCGGCAGCTCAGCACCATGTGAATCTGGGCAATAGCTCACTTAATTTCCACGACAGCCACCAGCGCCTTGAAACCCGTAAGGGTGAGTAGTTTGCGCTTTACAAATATGGATTTACATTTACATCCCCAGAGCAGGCAAGCTAGCTGAGTTCCCGGGCAGATTGAAGGTGGTCTGTTGACCTGCCGACCAGTACACTGACACATTGAGGGAATCTGAAAAAGGCGTGGGTTCATTGGTAAGGACTAACCTATTGGTCATAGAATAAATGTCTGATTTTATTGTCCACTTTTTTTTATCCACCTAGCCCCGGATCACTGACATAAAATCGATCACAACAATATTGTGATATGAAAGAATTGTGACAAAAGTATTGATTACAAAAATATTGTTCTCCTATACTTATAATGATAAGTTCAAAAATATTGTGAAAAAATATCTTTTCACGCTAATATCATTACATCACATACAAAAATATTGTTTACTAATACAAATTTAGTTTAAAATAGTAAATCTTAAATGTTTTTAATATAAAACAATTACATAATGTAAATTAAATAAATATAAGTAGCATTTAAATATATACTTGTATAAACATACACGCATAAATATATGTGTGTGTATATATATGTATATATATAAATATATATGATAGCATTAATGGCAAAAATTATGTTTTGAATTATGTTATATAGATTTTGTTGTCTCTTTTAATTTACTAATATAAAAATCATATATATATAAAAATATATATAAAACACCAAACGCTGTTTTTAAATAGATAGAAAACTCTCATGATTTTAGTGCAGACTCTCTTTTTTTTGTGGTGGAAGCTGTCTGCACCACCGGCGGACTGGAAGCACACCAACAAACCACAATCCCAGAAGTGTGCGTGTGTGTATATATATATATAATAATATATATATATATATATATATATATACACACACACACACATATATAAATGTTAACTAATTAAATGCAAAACATTAAATAAATTACTAAATAAAATATATTTTAAAAACAAAAAAAACAAAAAATTGTTTACATTTATTTTATTTCATATATATAAAATAAATTTAAGCAAAAAATAATATTAGAGATATTTAAACAATATTTCAGAAACTATTGAAATCTTGGAAAAATAGATGTACTTTTCCCACTCTAGGTTGTGCGAGAGTTGGAAAACCAATGCACTCCGGAGGGGTATCATTTACTATTCTCACTCCAATCTCTGCAACAGTAGGGAAAGCGTTGGACTTCAGAGAATAACATTTACGATTCCAACTCCAGAGAAATGGTAGGGAAAGTGTTGGACTCTGGAGGGGGAACATATAGGTGCCGATTACGATCCTGTAAAAAAATTCCCCGTACCACTCGTATCCGGTCTTTTTACCGTACGAATCGTACAAGTGCCGTACAAACTGCCAACTACGATTCGCATGGGAAAAAGTCTATACGAATCGCTTTGGGAATAATTCCCCACACGTCCTCGGGTCGGAAAATGTGCCCGACACGTCCCCGGACGAATTACTGTACAAATGTGAAAAGTGAAGTCCGACCGCGGAAGTACGATCCATCCCGTGCGTCCGATGTTACAACCGGATGGAAAAAGCACCGTCCGCACCGAACTCCTATAGCAACCATGGAGACATGTGCCCGCATACGCGCCCAACACTCCCCCCAGCCCCCGTATGTACGCGCCCAATCACCCCCCCCAGCCCCCGTATGTATGCGCCCAACCACCCCCCCAGCCCTCCTATGTACGAGTAGAACCCCCACCCGTGTATGTACACCCGTGTACGTACGAGTCGAACCCCCACCCGTGTATGTACACCCGTGTACGTACGAGTCGAACCCCCACCCGTGTATGTACACCCATGTACGTACGAGTGGAACCCCCACCCGTGTATGAACACCCGTGTACGTACGAGTCGAACCCCTACCCGTGTATGTACACCCGTGTACGTACGAGTCGAACCCCCACCCTTGTATGAACACCCGTGTACGTACGAGTCGAACCCCCACCCGTGTATGTACACCCGTGTATGTGCGAGTCGAACCCCCACCCGTGTATGAACACCCGTGTTCGTACGAGTCGAACCCCCACCCGTGTATGTACACCCGTGTACGTACGAGTCGAACCCCCACCCGTGTATGAACACCCGTGTACGTACGAGTCGAACCCCCACCCGTGTATGTACACCCCCGTACGTACGGCCCGTACCCCCACCCGCGTATGTATGGAGCGTACCCCCACCCCAACCGTGTATGTACGGCCCGTACCCTCACCCGCGTATGTATGGAGCGTACCCCCACCCCAACCGTGTATGTATGGCCCATACCCTCACCCGCGTATGTATGGAGCGTACCCCCACCCCAACTGTGTATGTACGGCCCGTACCCCCACCCGCGTATGTATTGAGCGTACCCCGACCCCAACCGTGTATGTACGGCCCGTACCCCCACCCGCATATGTATTGAGCGTACCCCGACCCCAAAAGTCTAAGTACGGAGCGCACCCCAGGCCCCAACACCAGCACCTTCACCCAACATTGCGCATGTACGAGTCGTACCAAGCCAGAGACAATGACAGCACTGTACAACAAAATGGCCGATGTACACACCGTACACACGCTAAAAACACACGTACACAACCAGGACAAAGCAAAACAACACAAGAAGACTCTATTCGAATCGCACAAAGCCACAAAACATGTCCAACAAGCACAAATACAACACATTCACTGACCTGCAACTGCCAAACTCTCAAACAGAGGCCCAAAACACAACCACTCCTTATAACACACCCACCCAAAGTTCAAACACAGCCACACCCACCAATGGACCAATAAAAAGGCCCAACACACACAAACCATGATCCTTTGCAACAGACCCACTGCTGCCAGACCACACGAGAAACAACTGCACCATACTACAACCTCCACTACACCTTACACCTGCACACCTTCACACAACCACCTTCACAAACACCCCCTCATCACATTAACACACACACCTGCACAACCACACGCACACACCCACAACCATCCACACCCACACCCCCCACAACCATCCACACCCACACCCCTCACCATGCCCACTAACAAGAATCCAAAGTTCACTAGCCAAGAGTTGGAGGTCCTTGTCGACGAAATCCTCAGAGTCGAGCCACACCTCTTTGGAACATTGGTCAGACAGACCGGCATTTCCGAAAAAACAGCCATGTGGCAGACGATTGTCGATGCTGTGAATGCTGTTGCGTCCACCAGGAGGACCAGGCATGAATGCCAAGCCAGGTGGTACGATCTGCGGAGGAGGGTCCGAGCCAAAATGACCGACGACCATAACCAGGCCAACATCACTGGAGGAGGGCCGCCCCGCAGACACGTACAATACCATCCCTGGGAGGAAAGGGTGATGCCCATACTGCCGGTGGTGGCAGTGGACGGAGTAGAAGGACTCAGAGAGCCTGGTGAGTACACAAACAACTCACCTCACATGGGGGGAACGTCATCCACAACCAAACTCACAATCATGCACGCAACCACCCCAAGCTATCGCATGACTCAACCACACTCCATAAACACGCACATGCCACTAGCGCCACCATGCCCCATGCACCCAGCTGGACAATCCCAAGTCACAGGCCACAGAAAACACCAACACAAGACACGGTAACCCGGATGGCGGGAGTGTGGGCCTCAAAAATCACATAGTGCAACTCAGAAGCAGACAACAATGCCCTCTGCCCATATGGCCTAGGTCACAGCCAGACAAACAGTGTGTCCCCACACAGGAAAGACTTGCCAACAAAAGGCGGACGCCTTGCATTAAGACATGGGGGTGAAGGCACTTTTTGCTCATGACAGCAGCTAATGAACAGCCAACACTGTGAAAGAGTGGCAGCCCACACCACCACAGCAGCAGCGCAGACACAGACACT
Organism: Triturus cristatus; assembly: GCF_964204655.1. NCBI lineage: Eukaryota > Metazoa > Chordata > Amphibia > Caudata > Salamandridae > Triturus > Triturus cristatus. The sequence continues at coordinate 969,764,844 of NC_140587.1, forward strand.
ACACCCAATGGGTGCCTGGAGATCAGAAACAAACTCACATGAACAAGCCAAGGGCCATTCAAAGATCTGCAAAAAGTGTGTGCCTAGGAAACTGGGCTGAGGTGACTGAGGGTGACACACAGAGGGAGGGAGAGGGGGAGAGAGAGGGAGGGAGACACAGGGAGACGCAGGAGACACCCAGGATCCCTGCCCCACCACTACAACGCAGCCAGGCTGACCAGGAGGGACACGGTGTACCGGGCACCCAGGAGGAGGCAGGCGACAACGCTAATGCCACCCCTCAGGGGTCCCGGAGACCCGATGTGCCCACAAGGGCAGGCCAGGTGCAAGTGGGCAGGGGTGGTGGGAGTGGAGGACGGCGGAGGAGCGAGCCTGACCATTTGGCTGCGGAACGGGTATATTCCCATGTGAGAAACATCCTGGACACATACCGGCAGGTCACCACGGGTATGAGCCAGGTTGTGTCCACCCACAACGAGATGAAGGGGACCCTCGAGGAGATCAAGACCCAGCAGGCCCAGCAACATGCGGAGCAACATGCCTGTCAACTGCGACACCAAGGGCGGATGGAGGACAGACAGGCTGAGCTTGTGACGGTGTTCACGGGAATTCACCGTACACTCCGTCGGATAGCCGACAACATGGGCAACCCTCCCTGTACCACCAGGCCAAGAACATCACCACCCACAGGGAGGGATCAGGAGGAGGAGGAGACATCCGACGGAGCATTCCAAACATCGTCACGCCTGCTTCTGAGGGTTCCCGCAGGAGGGCGGGTCGTCCACGGAAAAGACCGTGAGGGTCGGCGCAACAGCACCATCTCCCAGGACACCTGGCCTGGCACCTGGCCCACTAGACCAACAGCAGCACATCAGCAAAAGACATTCTCTGCCACATGGACTTGCTGGTCACTGTCTGACCAATGTTGACAAAGACTGTGGCATGGACTCTGATGATTTCCAATGGCAAGGACACCAACTCCCCCAGTGAACTTTGGATTCCACACACCCGGAAAGCCCCTCTTGTCATACCCCCTCCCCCAACACGTACCCCAACACAAATAAAAAGTTACACGATAAAGAGATGATGCCTACATTTTGCATTATTACCTTACATGTGTCTTGTAAAGTCTAACCATGCCTGAGTTCTCATATGACTTCAACCATCCATACCCTGGGGCCTGACTCTGGCACAGGACACACATGGGTCACAATGTATTAGGCAAGACAGACATGGAGCACCATACACACCCGTGATGGGCCCAACCAGCTGAGGGGGTGGCTGCACAACTGTGCCTGACAGACATATTGAGTACAGCAACAGTCATGCGCAGAGGTCAGGGATCATGTGGAGTGTCCTGGGGGGCACCCAGGTATGTGTAGACAGGTGGCAGAACCATGTCCTGCAAGCTTGAGTCAGGTGGATGCAGAGAATGGTGGCCTGGCCAACGTTGGATGCATGGGGATGGCACATGTCACAATACCCACACAGTCATGGACATCATGCACAATACAGAGTCTAATCCCACACAAACAGCTTGCATCTTGCTACTCTACACATAGACACATGGCCACTATCACGGAAAACCATGCCAGACATGCCGTATGCTCCGTGGCAACACACCAGCATTGACTGAGAAGAGGCACCTTGGAGGCATAGGGACACCTTTATTAGTCATGTATTCCGGTATGCAGAGGCAACTCGGAGTACACATACACAGGTCATGTGGAGTAACATGTGGGTCCAACACTGGCACCCCCCTTCTGCAGCACAAATGCGTGATAGCCATGGAACTGGCACACAAGTGTCGGGTAACAGCTAAACACCCCCTGCTGCTCACGGAGAGGCTGCCATACACCATTGATCCTCTGATGTGGAAGTCCCACACCATGTCAAGCCAATGCAAACCGTATGTGTCCGAGGGCAGTGTTACACACATTAATGCCATCATCACAATCCACTATCCCATCACAGATGACTGTCAACAAGTTTGACCATCTATTCAGGTGTATCCAGCTACATGTAATGTGTCCCATGGTGATGCTACATGTCTGCAGAGGAACCAAACATCGACAGGGGCAGTGTGCACACATCGTAAACAACTGCCACACCCAATACACCCCTGATGCATCCCTTACCCTAAGGAGACTTCCAAACTTGTCCGTGCGTGTAACGCTGAGTCAGCACACGATGACGTGTCCATGAGGAATAGCAGTGCCACAACAATGCAACCAGCAGACGGCATGCGCAAGTAGCTGGGGATGAGAGACACACAAGAAGTCAGCCACAAAAAGCACAGCCACTTGCATGTGCATGTGCTCAACACATGTAAGGATGACAACATGCTAGGTCACAATTATGACTGTGGAAATACACTCATCACTGGCACCATCACTCGAGTGACACATCCACACACACCTCTGACTCACGTGGCATACATGCAGATGGACACACACATGGCAACACATGCCACACGGGTACCAATGCGTGCGCACTCAGACACTGGTACTCTCCACTAAGCAAAGAAGTCGCGTATGAGCTGACTCCGGATGTCCTCTTGCGGAACCACATCCTCCACATCACTAGCCCCATTGCCAAGCCCTTCGTCCTCCACGGGTGGATGGTCCTGATCATCTTGATCCAGGATGAGTGGCACAGCTTTCTCAACTGCCATGTTGTGCAGCATGCAGCAGACCATGAAGATTTTGCAGACCTTCGCCGGGGCATATGGGAGGGCGCCGCCGGTCTTGTGTAGGCACCTGAATCGGCTCTTCAGGAGGACAAATGTCCTCTCTATCACTCGCCTTGTCTGGCCATGGGTGGTGTTGTAGCGGAGCTGGGCCGGCGTGCTGGGGTTGCGGAGAGGTGTGATCAGCCATGGCATGTTGGGATAGCCAGCGTCCCCTACATGGAAACCACATGGACATAAGTAGGACAGGAGAAGCGGTCGTGCTGGAAGTCTACGCAAAATACAGGACAGACAAAGTGTACCCACCAACAACACATGCTCGTTCGTTGCGCAGCTGCGTCATCATTTCAGGCACCCTGCTACGCCTCATGATGTAGGCATCGTGTGCTGATCCTGGAAAACGAGCACAGACATGTGAAATCACCATGTTGGACAGACACACCACAAGGGCATTGATGGAGTGGTAGTGTTTGCGATTCCTGTACGCTACCTCCTGTGCCTGTGGTGGTACCAAAGCCACATGTGTCCCATCTATGGACCCAATGACATGGGGCATCCCTCCCAGGGCATAGAATCCACGCTTGACCCCAGTCAACTGTTCAGGAGTTGGGAAATGGATGAACTCATCCAGGTGAAGCAACATGGCCTCTAAGAAATCATGCAGCACACGGCTGAACATGCTCTGGGACATGCCACCAACATGAGCTATGGTATATTGAAAGGTACCCGTGGCAAGAAAATGTAGGGCTGCCATTACCTTCAGCTTGGGTGTCAGTGCCGTAGGATACCTGTGCAGCGGTTGCAGGTGTGGTGCCAGCCTTGCCATCAACTCCTCAATCAACGGTTGTGGGAAGCGGTAGCAGCGTATACAGTCATTCTCCCGCATGTCAGCCAAGTCCGGAATTGGTCGGGAAAGAGGCGGCGCTCTGCAGTAATTTGGAAGTGACAAGGAAGAGTGAGTGCACTACAACAACAATTTATATGTACTGAGCACATGTTAATCTGTCAATACACATATGCTACATAGGGAGTCAGGTATGTGCTACATGCCCTGGACACGTATGGCTGCCAGGTGACACTCCTACCAAGACCCAGCTACACACGGAGATTGTGAACCTCCACATCCCATGGCATGGGACTAGCTGTGTCCCAGTGTAAGTGAACAGCCAGACTCAACACAGGAGTGACATACATCAACACATCAGAAGAAGTAGGATGTTGATTGCAGAGACAGGTAGCGGAACACTAGAGCCACAGGTCACATGACATTACACTAGGACAGCCCACACACCTTGACATTAAGGTGTACATGTCATGACTCACCACACATACATTGAGAGGATGCAGACAGGTCCTTGTTACGCTACTCCGTGTCCCATGCATACATACACACCTTACATCCGATACCACATGTGGCCTGGTGTGCGTAACAGTGTGCCATGGCCATCTACACACAGACACATGTTGGTTGCTGCAACAGCAGATGCTTTTGAGGGAACACCAACATCAAGCTAATGTGAACACACCACACATACATGACATAAACACATCGTGCACCGTGGGTAGTCACATGTCTGGTGTGGTAACCCCTGTAGCGGGCATCAGGGGACACTTGCGTGTGTTGTTGACTGTGCCATGCCAGTGACGCTCATCCCAAGTGTGCAGTACGACATGCACACATGTCAAAGGCGTTAAGGGCATGTCTGGCACATATTGCACCGTCACACATAACATCTGTACACATCTCATCATACATCTATTGCCTCCACAACTCAGGAGTAATGTGCCACATCACAACCTTTCACACCTGTGCCCCACACATGTAGTACTGCCCAGACAATGCCTTGATGTCCATCCATGGACAAGTATGTCAGCTCTATTCCTTCCTGTGTGCTGCCTGTCACCACTGTGATGTGTGAAAGGCACCGTACATTCGCTCTGAGGGCGTGTGTACATTCCCTATCACTATGGGAGTGCTGCCGTAGGCCTACCCATAGTGATAGTGAGCGTACGCGCGTGTGTACGGTCCGTATCACTATGGGTACGCATACGCGAGCACACCCATAGTGATAGTGAGCGTACGCGCGTGTGTATGGTCCGTATCACTATGGGTACGCATACGCGAACACCCATAGTGATAGTGAGCGTATGCGCGTGTGTACGGTCCGTATCACTATGGGTACGCATACGCGAGCACACCCATAGTGATACGGACCGTACACACGCGCGTACGCTCACTATCACTATGGGTGTGCTCGCGTATGCGTACCCATAGTGATACGGACCGTACACACACGCGTACGCTCACTATCACTATGGGTGTGCTCGCGTATGCGTACCCATAGTGATACGGACCGTACACACGCCTGTACGGGCCGTTGCTATGCATTTGGGGTGCCCTAGGGCCCCGGGACGCACCGTACCTGTGTGTGAATCTCCAAATTACATAGGGGACACATGAGGGACAAGTATAAAGGCCTACATGCATGCTGGTTGTCATGGAGACCAAGTTTAAAGTATGAATTTTTTTCTGCAGGTGCACAGCAAAAGTCGGTTTGAATGAATCTACTTTGTTGCAAAGTGGTTGTGGAGTTGACATCATGCTCAAGAAAAAAAAAAACACTGACTGTGCTAGGTTTAAAGGGATTGGAGGAAACATAGGATGCAAATGTGAGTGACCAATCACTCTGTCCTCCTGTGCATGAAACAGGCCAGCAAGGCAGATATAAGGCAGCCAGGTCCCATGAGAGAGCACTTGCCTGCACATCTTTGGATTCTACGACCCTGCTGCTGCTCGTGATTCCCTGGAACCATGTCAAGGTCTGTGGAGAGGGCCCAGCCTTTCACCCTGGAGGAGAACCTGGCATTGCTGGATGTGATCCTCCCACAGTACCCCCTGCTGTATGGGCGACCAGGGTATCAGGTGAGTGCAGAGTCCACTAGCACAGACTGTGTCCCTTTTTTGTGACTGTGACTTTTGGCATTGTGTCCAGGTGTGACACACATGCAATGTACTGTAGGGGGGGTCCCAGGGGGGGGAATGCCTGATGTCTCCCAGCCAGAGCATGCTGTGGTGCATGTCTGCCGTCCTCACTTGCATTGTGTTTACTGTGACAATCACTGCATGGTGCATGCCACATTCTGCCTGTCTTATCCTCCTGGGAATGTTGCCTCTACAGTCCTCATGTGATTATGTGGCCAGCCCAGTGTGACAGGTGACTGTACCCACAGATGTGTGTTAGTTATGTGTACCTGTGCTGAGAGTGTCCACATGATGTGTTCGTACCCTGGACATCGGTGTGTGTGTAATTCCCCTGTCATGTGGGTGGGTGCATATGTGGAGTGTAGCACCCAAGCTGCATGAGGGATGGATATACCCTGCCCATCTGATGTGAGCAGGGAGCAGTGCTGTGTGTCTGACGTGCAGAGCCAGCCCCACACCTGTGAGCCCCCCGTCTAGTGGCACATGTGCAGAGTGAGGTTTGTAGCTGCATTTGGCAATGGCAGGTGAATGTCCTGTGCCTGTGTGTGTCTGTGTACTCTGCTGAGGTAGCGTCAGTGGCCTGTGGCATGTGACTGCTTTGAGGTGCTGCACATAATCCTGGTGTAGCTTGTGATGCACAGTGTGAGCCTGGATCATTGATTGTGTCGTTGCCCTCATTCCACCTGTGTACTTTCAATGGCACGTACTGCTTTTGTCCTTCCCCAGAGGATAATGTCCCTATGACAAAGGTGCAATGCGTTGGCTGCATACTATGCCTTGTTGTAACCAGCAAATTTGTTCTAATATGTGTCTCTGTGACATGTGCCAGGTGTATTGATTTAGTGTTACTTGTTCATCCTCACAGGTAGGCGCCTCTGCCAAGAAGCAGATCTGGATGAACGCCGTCAGTGCCGTGAGGAGGACGGAGGGTCGCAAGCGGCGCGTGGCCCAGGTGAGAAAACGCTGGCAGGATATCCGGTGCTGGATGCGGAGGATCGCACGGGTCCTGCTGGGGGAATCACCTGAGACCCATAAGAACCGTGGGTGCCGCCGTCTGACCCACATCCACAAGCGTGTGCTGGCGGTGGTCTTTCCAGACTTGGACAGGCGCTTACGGGAGAAGCTATATGTGGAAAATAGGGTTCCCCTAGTTGCTTTTAGGCTCAAGAGGAGGGGAAAGAACACAAGTAAGGAAAACAACCTCTTGTCAAACCTATCTTAGTTATCGATGAAAATTATTCATGCATTTCATAATCCCCAGGACAACAAAGTATTTTAATGACAGTTTACCTTTAAATCTTTTTATTAATTAATTTATTTATTTTTATAAAGCACATCGTTTATATAATTTCTTTTAACATACAGTTTATATACAAGGTAGATGTTTCCATAAAGATGTTTCCACATTAAATTGAATAACAATAATCTGTGAATTTAGAAAAAACAAACACAATGAAAGAAAGAACTTTTTTTTGATTCAATTATGTGGGTTTAAAGAGACAAATGAAAACAACATTAAGAAAGAGACCCCATAAAACATACCATCACATAATCATTCTCACCTCACTCTACTCTTACATACTATCAATCATACCACAAGGAGGTTTCTTTTTTTACAATAAAAGCCACATCTGGGGTAGGTTCCTGTTTAGATTATAGTCCAAGAATTTGTAAGATTCTTGAGAAATTCATAAAAGATTTTGATCAAAGCATTGACATAAAGTTTTGCTATGGGTCTCCCAGATATGTTGTCGCTGGTTGGTCTACGCACGTTTCGGAGACTGTATATGAATTTAACGTCTCCTTCTTCAGGACCAAAAAGTTTTTTTTGAAAACGGATTTCTTTATCGTTTGTGCGGCGATAAGGGGGGGTTCTCTCTGAAAAATGATAAGAATTGTATATATGGATTAGGACCTGGGGAAAAATTGTAAGATAATTTGAAAAGTGTATTTTTGATTGGTGCTCATATTTAATTAGAGCTCCTGCACCCAAAGATAAAAATAAATTGCATCACTTAGTTTTTACCGTAGGAATATTTCTAACGATGAAAAAGGGATAGTACCCAAGATTTAAATAGTCCAAATGTGCTCTAAAAATGAGAAGTACCATGTGACAAAGCCAGACTTCCAATATAGTGCTTAGTGAAAAGGACCCATAGGTTCTAGAAATGAGAGATATGTAGGGTCAAAGAGAGAAAAGGAAAATGAATATTTAAATGAAAATTTCCTACATGTATAGTATGGCGTGGAATACTCTCTGGTTCAAGGAGGGCTGATCCTTTTTTTTCCTTCAACTTGCAACATGTGCGCAAGTACTCATCGGTTTAGGCTCTAGTGTTAGAAATAGAAAGAAAATTTTGTATTCCGTCTATTATCTTGATGTTTTTTTGGAGTTAGCATAAGGGAAGGGAGAAAATGGCATCTTACCCTATCTAAAGTTATTTTGTGCTCGCATTAATATGTGTAGAGCTGTTAGGTATTTAGTTCTTTTTATTTTCTTATTATTCCTGTAAGAAATGCGACAAATAGTAGGCCACACTTTCTAAGACGCTATCTTAAGTCCATCTGAAAAAAGAAATCGTTTTAGTAGTATTTATATCTAAGGTCAGGTGGTATAAAAGTTATAAGATGTAATTAGTTTTGTTTTAGGCTTAATCTGAGATCTTACCTAGGTGGTTACAGTGACCAGTTCCACAGAAAATATAAAGGATGTACTTCTTCTTATCATCCGTAAGATTTCTCAGTTTGGATACTTTCCAAAGGCTCACAGATTCATTCTAAAGAAGGGAGATCATAATCCTCAGCATATGGGGGTAAAGGTATTTAGATGACAAACCTACACAGATATACAGACAGTATAGCGTGTGAGTATCAGTAAATTAGATATCCTCAAATGCTCAATAAGGAAGTATGCATTATACTCATACTGACAGTGTATTAAGTTGTCATGTATTATCGCACAAGACACAGAGCTAATATCAAAACAATCCAGGCATTTGAAAAAAGTTTCTTATATGCTATTGTTAATGAATAAAAGCGTGTTTCATCATATAGTGTATTCAGGGCAGGAAGCAAATTAAGGCATCTCTTTGACAGAGATTACTTTCCAAGAGTATGTTATATGAGTACTGCAGGGTCTCTCAGTATTGATGACCATAGAATTTTTTATTTTATATAGTTTAGTGTAGCGCAGAGGTCCACCGGTTAATACATGGCGTTGCACGCATACTATCATTGCGAGTGTTTAAAAATGCGTTCCTCATAACGTTAGTGCTAAGCTAGACGCTCCAATATACTATAAGGGAATCATTTTTCATTCTATATACATCAAAAGTGATTTACTTAGGTAGACTATTACCTGGAAGAAGGAAGTATGATATTTTATAAAGAGAGCAGAAATCACGATCTAACTCGATAGTATTGCATGGTTCGCTCGTGCTGTCGGTTCTCTTACCTTGTAATTTTCAGAATGCCGGCGCCATCATCGTTCTTAGACAAACCGGAAGGGGCTGGGAGTCATAGTACCCACGTTCTATCGGGTAAGATCACGTGCTTGTGCGTCAGAGTTAATGAGGCGAAAAAAAGTGTATGATAAGCAGCCGCCGTAAGGAGACGGTAATCGTTGCAATGGTCGCCATTTTTAAATGGTACGAGAACCGATCTGTGTATCTGTGTACTAATAGAACGGATACCTTATATGTGAAACACAGATATTGATTATCTATTATTTACCAAGATTGTATGAGATGGTTAGTGTATTTCGATAGAATCTTATAGATACGTTATTTGTGTTCACGTGTTTCGAATTAGAGAGCATGTGTCAATTTGTTTTATTCAAATTGAGCAGAGTAAGGGAAAAGAAAAGGGGAAATTTAGTCTAAAGATCTATAAGAAAATAATAGATCAGATGTTTTTTTAATACTTATACATACACCTTTCAGTTCCAAAAGCAGACAATGTATCGTAGTGTGTTGATGTGGTCGCCATCTTAGGATCGGAAGAGCCACCCGATCATCCTAAGATTGTATCAAGTATCACAGCAAGAGGCTTCAGTTGGGCATATAGGGAGTGATCGGTTTTATGCAGTATTGCAAAATTGAAGAGGCCCAACACTGATGTAATTTCAAAAGTGAGCAATGGTTTGTCTGTATAGGGGTTTGGTAAATATGTACCCAAATGAGGCACAACATTATAAGGAAGTAGGACCGTACCATAAGTATTTTATATTGATTTTGCACTCCCATTTTGTTTAAGGTATATATCTCCTAGGGGCATTACTAGATTTTATATAGTGAAAGGGTCATTGGCTATATTCTATTGGATCTAAGAACAGGGTGGGAGATATGTCTTTATAGGTTAGACCTAAGTTAGTTAGATCGTATATGGTACTTGAAGCATCCTATATGAGTCATCTTGTGACTAACCAAATAATTTCCTCATTAAGGCCTTTATGTACGGTATCCAGATGGAAAATCCAAAAAGTTTCCCGCTGTTTCCTGGTTGTTGTAGGGTCTTTTCCTGGTATTACTTTGACCTTTTCTAGAATGATCCATTTTATTTCTGTTTCCTTATGATGCTGGTCTTGGTAGTGACTGACCAATGGTGCCTGTTGTTTACCAGTTCTTATAGCTGATTTGTGCTCTGAGAATCTCGTCCGAAACTCTCTCGAGGTTTCCCCTATGTAGCCAAGACCACAAGGGCATAAGATCAGATAGATTACATTGGTGCTCCTGCAATTTGTCATTTGTTGTAATTTTCCTGATTTTTCTCCATATGTCCAGGTTTGTGAGACTATGGCTTGGTCACATGCATGGCAATTGCCACATCTGTGATTGCCTAGGGGTAATGTTCTCCCATCCAGTGTCATTTGTCTGTTCCTGTTTGGTGGTTGGAACCTACTATGTACCAGTTTGTTTTTGAGGTTGGGGTTCCTTCTGAAAGCAACTATTGGTTTTTGTATGGGGTTGATGTCTTCATTTGTATTCAAGATTTTCCAGTTTTTTTCCAGTATTTGTTTGATTTTATAATTGATACTGGAGTGGTCTACCACACATACAAGCTTATCTCTGGTTTCCTTTGGTCCGTTACAGATTAGAGCATCTCTGTTATAATATTTGGCCCGTTTGAGTGACTGGCGTATCAGTCTCCTTGGGTAGCCTCTTAATAGGAGACGTTCTTGGAGTTCTTTAGCATGTATCATGAAATCTGCAATGTTGGTGCAGTTTCTCCTGATTCTTAAAAATTCTCCAAAAGGGATGGAGTCTTTTTGACACAGTGGATGGTAACTACTGTGTTCTAGGATGGTGTTTTTGGCTGTAGGCTTTCTGAACAAGCTGACTTCCAAATGTCCTTGTATTCCTGTGATCCATATATCCAAAAACTCCACTTTATCCGCAGAGTACTTGCCAGTAAATTTAAGGTTGTTGTCATTTAGATTGAGCCAGGAAATAAAGTCCAAGAGGTCGAATTCAGAGCCTGTCCAAATGAAGAAGATATCGTCTATGAAACGGTGCCATTGGGCTACGTTTTCATAGAAAGGGGCCAGCTCATTGAATATATGCTTCCGCTCAAATTCCCCCATGAAGATGTTGGCTACACTTGGAGCACAAGAAGCCCCCATACTTGTACCCTTGATCTGGTGGAACACATCCTGTTTAAATTCAAAGTAGTTATGTTGCAGTACGATTTTAAGGCAGTCTAGAATGAATCTGTCAGGTCTTACCCCAGGAGTCCTGGCCAAGAGGGCTGCCACCGCCTCAATAGCCAGGTCCTGGGGAATGTTGGTATATAAAGACTCTATGTCAAGGGTGACAAGTAATTGGGTATGACAATTGAATGGCTTGTGCTCCAGTGTAGCTATCATGTGGCCTGTGTCTTTAATATACGATGTATATTGAGTGGTAAGGGGACACAGGAAGGCGTCAACATATTTTGATAGAGGTTCTGTACATGAGTTAATGGATGATACTATAGGTCTGAGTGGCGGATCCAAGGTATCTTATTGGATTTTCGGAACTCCATATATCGCTGGGGTTATTGTGTTGGTTCTATTTAGAAAATCCAATTCTTTCTGGCATATGTAACCATCGACAAAGGCTTTAGTCGTAGTGGTGTCAATGAGGGTCTTTAGCTGTTCTAAAGCTCCCTTATTGGATGGTTGATAGTGTTCTGATATTTGTAGCATGGAATTGATTTTGTCGGTATATTTAACCGTGTCCATCACCACAATCCCCCCTGCTTTATCACATGGTTTGATTGTGATATGTGGGTTATGCTGCAAGGTTTTTAAAGCTTCCATTTCAGTGATGGTCAGATTGGGGTATGGTTTGGGGATGAACTTGGTTATTTTTTGGAGTTCTTTAATGACAGTCTTTTCAAAAATGTTGACTTCAGGGCCTACCATGTCCAAAGTTGGCGTGAAGGTAGATGGAAGTTTGCAGCCTGAATAGTTTGTCTCTTGTTCATTCATTGCTGTTGAGGAGAAATATTTTGCCAGTCTGATTTTTCGAAAAAAAGAGAACATGTCGTGGTTAAGTCGAAACCGATTAAGCTGGGCACTTGGAACAAACGAGAGTCCTCTGCTGAGAAGTTTAATCTCATCCAGAGAGAGATTGTGTTCAGATAGGTTGAAAATAGGTATCTGGTCATTCTTGTTCGATGGTATACTTAGGCCTTCCAATATTGCTGGTTCCTCGTACGCATGTACGGCTGTGGATGTTGAGGCTCTGTCGGTTGGTAGAAGTTTCTGTCTGGCCTCGAATATCTTATTCTGGCTCTCCCTCTGCCCCTGGATAAAAAAGGGGAATTGGGCTGGCCTCTTTGATATTGATTGGCAAAGTGTCCTCTCTGGTTCCTTTCATTATAACTGGGTCCATTTCCTAAATCTTGACCTTCAAAATCTGAGTCAGATGAATTAGTATCTGAAAATGTGACTATTTTCCCTCGCCTTGTTGGTCGTGGGATATATTGGTCTTGTTCTGATGGTCCTTCTTGATAGTAATTGCTTCCCAGATAGGGATATATCTTTTGAGAACCACCTTATATATTTTCTTAGCTTGTCGTTTTTTTTCTTTATAAGGTATTCCTCAAATTCCTGTAGCTCTTGGTTTATATTAAGCAATTTTGCCTTGGCATCATCCAAGGCTGTGCTTGCCTTTAATTTCTCTTCTAGATCAACAATCTCCTGGTTGATGATCAGGATCATTTCTCGTACCGTTTCGACAATAAGTAACATCCAGTCTCTGGAGCATCGGTTAGCGATGTGTGACCAACGCTCCAGGAATTTTCGCACTTCTACAAATAACGCTGGTACATTTCTCACTCTAAGGCCAGATGGTATCGTACCTGCTTTAAGGTATTCTAACATAAAAAAGGCATGGGATTCCATCCTTTTTGCTTTTTTTCTTAGGTTTAGCAGTTTGGTCAATTCGCTGTTGTTACTGTCAAAAGAGCCTGTGTTAGTGTTGTTACTGCCTGCTATTTGTCCAATCATATTAGCATAATCGTCGTCAGAAAAGCCAAAAGTTTTAAGGCCCTCCATATTATGAGAGTAGTAGGAAAGAAAGAGGAGAGACAAAAAGAGATGAATAAAGAATATTTGAAGGAAGAAATATTCTCAATGGACCAAGATCTTCTAGTTTGATCAGGAAAAGTAAGAGATGCTGGGCTGCTTCATAAAGTTAAGTAGACACAAATAAACCTGCGATAAATACCGCCAAGTAGCCATATGTGGAAAAAAGGGTTCCCCTAGTTGCTTTTAGATTCAAGAGGAGGGGAAAGAACACAAGTAAGGAAAACAACCTCTTGTCAAACCTATCTTAGTTATCGATGAAAATTATTCATGCATTTCATAATCCCCAGGACAACAAAGTATTTTAATGACAGTTTACCTTTAAATCTTTTTATTAATTATTTTTTTTATTTTTATAAAGCACATCATTTATATAATTTCTTTTAACATACAGTTTATATACAAGGTAGATGTTTCCATAAAGATGTTTCCACATTAAATTGAATAACAATAATCTGTGAATTTAGAAAAAACAAACACAATGAAAGAAAGAACTTTTTTTTGATTCAATTATGTGGGTTTAAAGAGACAAATGAAAACAACATTAAGAAAGAGACCCCATAAAACATACCATCACATAATCCTTCTCACTTCACTCTACTCTTACATACTATCAATCATACCACAAGGAGGTTTCTTTTTTTACAATAAAAGCCACATCTGGGGTAGGTTCCTGTTTAGATTATAGTCCAAGAATTTGTAAGATTCTTGAGAAATTCATAAAAGATTTTGTTCAAAGCATTGACATAAAGTTTTGCTATGGGTCTCCCAGATATGTGGTCGCTGGTTGGTCTACGCACGTTTCGGAGACTCTATATAAATTTAACGTCTCCTTCTTCAGGACCAAAAAGTTTTTTTTGAAAACGGATTTCTTTATCGTTTGTGCGGCGATAAGGGGGGGTTCTCTCTGAAAAATGATAAGAATTGTATATATGGATTAGGACCTTGGGAAAAATAGTAAGATAATTTGAAAAGTGTATTTTTGATTGGTGCTCATATTTAATTAGAGCTCCTGCACCCAAAGATAAAAATAAATTGCATCACTTAGTTTTTACCGTAGGAATATTTCTAACGATGAAAAAGGGATAGTACCCAAGATTTAAATAGTCCAAATGTGCTCTAAAAATGAGAAGTACCATGTGACAAAGCCAGACTTCCAATATAGTGCTTAGTGAAAAGGACCCATAGGTTCTAGAAATGAGAGATATGTAGGGTCAAAGAGAGAAAAGGAAAAGGAATATTTAAATGAAAATTTCCTACATGTATAGTATGGCGTGAAATACTCTCTGGTTCAAGGAGGGCTGATCCTTTTTTTTCCTTCAACTTGCAACATGTGCGCAAGTACTCATCGGTTTAGGCTCTAGTGTTAGAAATAGAAAGAAAATTTAGTATTCCGTCTATTATCTTGATGTTTTTTTGGAGTTAGCATAAGGGAAGGGAGAAAATGGCATCTTACCCTATCTAAAGTTATTTTGTGCTCGCATTAATATGTGTAAAGCTGTTAGGTATTTAGTTCTTTTTATTTTCTTATTATTCCTGTAAGAAATGCGACAAATAGTAGGCCACACTTTCTAAGATGCTATCTTAAGTACATCTGAAAAAAGAAATCGTTTTAGTAGTATTTATATCTAAGGTCAGGTGGTATAAAAGTTATAAGATGTAATTAGTTTTGTTTTAGGCTTAATCTGAGATCTTACCTAGGTGGTTACAGTGACCAGTTCCACAGAAAATATAAAGGATGTACTTCTTCTTATCATCCGTAAGATTTCTCAGTTTGGATACTTTCCAAAGGCTCACGGATTCATTCTAAATAAGGGAGATCATAATCCTCAGCATATGGGGGTAAAGATATTTAGATGACAAACCTACACAGATATACAGACAGTATAGCGTGTGAGTATCAGTAAGTTAGATATCCTCAAATGCTCAATAAGGAAGTATGCATTATACTCATACTGACAGTGTATTAAGTTGTCATGTATTATCGCACAAGACACAGAGCTAATATCAAAACAATCCAGGCATTTGAAAAAAGTTTCTTATATGCAATTGTTAATGAATAAAAGCGTGTTTCATCATATAGTGTGTTCAGGGCAGGAAGCAAATTAAGGCATCTCTTTGATAGAGATTACTTTCCAAGAGTATGTTATATGAGTACTGCAGGGTCTCTCAGTATTGATGACCATAGAATTTTTTATTTTATATAGTTTAGTGTAGCGCAGTGGTCCACCGGTTAATACATGGCGTTACACGCATACTATCATTGCGAGTGTTTAAAAATGCGTTCCTCATAACGTTAGTGCTAAGCTAGACGCTCCAATATACTATATGGGAATCATTTTTCATTCTATATACATCAAAAGTGATTTACTTAGGTAGACTATTACCTGGAAGAAGGAAGTATGATATTTTATAAAGAGAGCAGAAATCACGATCTAACTCGATAGTATTGCATGGTTCGCTCGTGCTGTCGGTTCTCTTACCTTGTAATTTTCAGAATGCCGGCGCCATCATCGTTCTTAGACAAACCGGAAGGGGCTGGGAGTCATAGTACCCACGTCATTTGTTCTATCGGGTAAGATCACGTGCTTGTGCGTCAGAGTTAATGAGGCGAAAAAAAGTGTATGCTAAGCAGCCGCCGTAAGGAGACGGTAATCGTTGCAATGGTCGCCATTTTTAAATGGTACGAGAACCGATCTGTGTATCTGTGTACTAATAGAACGGATACCTTATATGTGAAACACAGATATTGATTATCTATTATTTACCAAGATTGTATGAGATGGTTAGTGTAATTCGATAGAATCTTATAGATACGTTATTTGTGTTCACGTGTTTCGAATTAGAGAGCATGTGTCAATTTGTTTTATTCAAATTGAGCAGAGTAAGGGAAAAGAAAAGGGGAAATTTAGTTTAAAGATCTATAAGAAAATAATAGATCAGATGTTTTTTTAATACTTATACATACACCTTTCAGTTCCAAAAGCAGACAATGTATCGTAGTGTGTTGATGTGGTCGCCATCTTAGGATCGGAAGAGCCACCCGATCATCCTAAGATTGTATCAAGTATCACAGCAAGAGGCTGCAGCTGGGCATATAAACTGTATGTTAAAAGAAATTATATAAATGATGTGCTTCATAAAAATAAAAAAATAAATTAATAAAAAGATTTAAAGGTAAACTGTCATTAAAATACTTTGTTGTCCTGGGGATTATGAAATGCATGAATAATTTTCATCGATAACTAAGATTGGTTTGACAAGAGGTTGTTTTCCTTGCTTACGGGAGAAGCAGCAGCAGGAAGGGGGTAGGTACATGTGTGTTTGTTGTGTGTCACCAGCATTTGTAAGTGCGCAGTTGCATGGATACACTGCCAGGGTTTAAATGTGCTGTGCAGATCCTGTTACCCACAGTATAGCGGTGCTCTCCTGCCTCCCTTCCCCTCCTTGCAATGGGTTCCCTGGTCTGTGTGTAGTCACTCCTTCACAAGGTTATCTAGGCTGGCAGTTTATCCACGTGAACAATGCCTGTATTATCATGTGTGTAACAGGTTTTGGGACCTTGCCTGTGCCCTGTCCAGTTCAGTACTTGTGGGTTCCATGTCAGTTGGCACTGATGCTGAGTCCAGACATGGGAGTTAGTCTCTCAAGTGTCATGCCTTACAGCACGCATGTCCTATGTTGTGGCCTGTGACATGATGTGCATGAGTGTGCGATACGCATAGTGCAGGGATGGTGGCGTGTGTTGCAGTCATTCCCATTCAGGACCATGGAGTTGTGTGGCCACTACTGTCCCCTGGGGCATATTTTCCTAGGTGTCATGTGTGTCATCACAAAATGTGGACACTCTCAGTGTCTACAGCATAGGTTGTGCTCTGTGCCATTGTCCCCTGGCACCATGTATATTGACGTAAAATGTAGTACAAGTGTCCACTGTACAGCCTGACCTGATTTCTCTTGTTCATACTCACGGTGGCAAGCGCCTGTGTGTCTTGTTACAATCATCTGATGATGCCCATTTGTACATGATTATTTGGACAGGCGCACCTTGGGTATTTTGTGTCCAATCTTGCATTTTTCCAGCCCATGTGTATTTCAACCAGAGTAAGAGATCTAAGTGCTTCCTGTGTTTAAACAAATTGTCTCATGTAGGGGGTGGTTGGTGCGGGCAAGGCCTACATGTCAACACCTGAAATCTCCTTGCTAGGTCTGGCCAGTGTGTGATGTTTGTCTGGACATACACTCAAGGTGCAGTGAGCCAGTCATGGTGGGCATATTTTCAGTATTACCTATGCAGCATGTGCCTCAAGTTCATGTATATGGTCCCTGCTCATCCCTATTTTCGGCAACGCTGTGTGGTGCAGATGCAGTGCTGGATTGGCCCCAGAGCCTGGCTCCTCTGTCAAAATCCATTTCATGTCCTTTGCTATTGTGTCATGCTCTCCATAGTTTTTCAGTGGCATGGTGGGTCAACCAACTGTGTGTTGCAGGGCCTACATATGTACCTTGTATTGTAGATGTTACTCATCTTTCTTTTCAGGCTATGCACTGTAACCTATGTAGATTGGACTCATGTGACATATGTATACAGGTGTATGATTAATTCCTGTCTCTTCACCTTGCCCACAGCATCGTCGGGGGACACGGATGGAGACATCAGCTGGAGACATCAGCACAGACCGTGCGGAGGGACCGAGCACCAGTGCAAGCAGTGACATCTTGGCTGGCACATCGAGTGGAACTGAGGCGGAGGGGAGTGAGGTGGAGGACCTGTCCAGTGCCACCACAGAATATGAAGCTGACGGGTCTGAGGCTGAGCTCTCCGAGTGGGCGGAGGCTGCACCACCAGCTGACAGCGGCACAACATCTCTCCCCGCCCCCTCCATTTCCATCAGCCGCCTCCCACTTGCTCGTGTCCCTTCCCAGTGTGCCCGGTCACCACATGTCTCCTTCCTGCCAGGCACCGCACCCCCTGCCCCTGTCTCCACTGCTGCCGCCAAGGCCGAGTCTGTGGACATCCAGCGGCATTTGCAGGTTGGTCAGGCTGCGATGCTTAATGTCCTCCATGGCCACAGCCAAGTGCTAAACAACATGGAGGCATACTTGGAGGGCATTTTCTCATCGCAGGCTGACCAACGCAACTTGCTGAGGTCCATTGACTCGACACTGACTGCAGCAGTGGGTCTCCTGCAGCGCTTCGTCCAACCCCCTACCCCTGACCCATCCACACTTCCCACTCCCTTGCCTGTCCCACGTACACCCAGACATCAGCATGCACCCACCACAACAGACACAGGCACCACACCAGCAGGGAAGGTCAAACGCACACCGCCTGGCACACACACACAGGGTGAAGTAGGCACACCCACTGGGTCGGGGGGCAAACGTAAGACACGCAGCCAGAGTGGGAGTCCTCATTCCACAAAATCCACTCCCTCCAAATCCCCTCCCCTCAACTCTCCTGGCCAAGAGTCGGATGCAGGGTCAGTCCTGCCCAGTCTGTCCATCAGCCCCAGTGTGGCACCACCCCACAAGCGGTGGAGGCAGGACACCGGCAGGGGAGTTGAGGCCCCCCCCTGTCCACACCCTCCCCCAGTGGCTCTGCGACCCATCCCTCCGACCCCCCCCTCCTTGGGGCCTGTGGTTCCTTCGGGTGCAGGGGAGACGCTGGGGGACCTTGCTAAGGTGTGCAGCGCGATCCTGACCTCCACCTTTGGCGCTGCCCCACCCCCTGTGGTGGAGTCCTCTGTCCCTGCACCCACGACACCTACCCTTCGCCCTCATGTCCCTGCGGTGCCTGGTCCTTCCCCCCCACATGATGCCCCCCCCCCCTCTGGAAGACAAAGGAGTCTGACTGTGCAGGCAAGCTAGTGGACACGCGGCCCACTGTGTCCCCCTTCTGGATTGGAGTCATGGACTGCCCTATGGGCCTTGTATATATGGACATTTATAAGGATTATTAGTTAGATCCTGCTGAATAAAGCATTTTTTTTTTTTTTTTAAATAGAACACTACTGTTTATCTGGTTTTGCTGTTGGTGGACCTGCTCCATTAGTTTGGGTGGTGGTAATGTGTTGGGTGTGTGGGAATTGTAGTCTTGTGCTGGTCATAGGGTGGACCCTGGTATCTGTGTGCCATCACAAGCTGTTGGCTACATAACTTTGTTCATGTAAGCAGTTACTGCATGGTGACATCGTCCCAAGGTGTGTTCCTTCCTCTGTGTAACCTGACATCTTCCCTGCAGGGTCATTCCAATATGTGGTGCTGAGCTGTGTCTACATTGGCTGGGTGTGTGACGGACTCGTTAGACTTGGGCCATGCATGCTGAGCGATGTCTCCACCTGCATCATTCGTGGCATCCTTGGTGGTCACTGTACTTGTGTATGTAGACTGTTGACATGACTTCATGTGAACATGTTTTCTTTTCGGCGCTATGCATGTGTATACTCCCAGCCTCGCACACATGTGGTACATGTACTGCAGGGTCTTTGTGCACCTGACTGACATTTGTGGCCATTGGATCTGTGGGTACTCCACCCTTTTCTTTCCAGGGGCACTGCTGTGAGTGTTAGGCACCCACCCCTCCTGTGTCTGGGCACTGCTAGGAGGAATCTGCATCCACCCCTCCTGTGTCTGGGCACTGCTGGGAGGAATCTGCACCCACCCCTCCTTTGTCTGGGCACTGCTGGGAGGAATCTGCACCCACCCCTCCTATGTGTGGGCACTGCTGGGAGGAATCTGCACCCACCCCTCCTGTGTCTGGGCACTGCTGGGAGGAATCTGCACCCACCCCTCTTATGTCCGGCCACTGCTGGGAGGACTCTGCACCCAACCCTCCTATATCAGGATATGTACGCTTAGAACATACACGGGTGTGGGTTCGCTCCATACATACGGGGGTGGTGTTACGGTCCGTACGTACACTGTTGGGGTGGGGGGTACGCTCCATTCATAAGGGGGTGGTGTTACGGTCCGTACGTACACTGTTGGGGTGGGGAGTATGCTCCATGCATACGCGGGTGGGGGTACGGTCCGTACGTACACTGTTGGGGTGGGGGGGTATGCTCCATACATACGGGGGTGGTGTTACGGTCCGTACGTACACTGTTGGGGTGGGGGGTACGCTCCATACATACAGGGGTGGTGTTACGGTCCGTACGTACACTGTTGGGGTGGGGGGTACGCTCCATGCATACGTGGGTGGGGGTACGGTCCGTACGTACACTGTTGGGGTGGGGGTACGCTACATACATACGGGGGTGGTGTTACGGTCCGTACGTAAACACTGTTGGGGTGGGGAGTACGCTCCATGCATACGCGGATGGGGGTACGGTCCGTACGTACACTGTTGGGGTGGGGGGTACGCTCCATACATACGGGGGTGGTGTTACGGTCCGTACGTACACTGTTTGGGTGGGGGGGTACGCTCCATACATACAGGGGTGGTGTTACGGTCCGTACGTACACTGTTGGGGTGGGAGGTATGCTCCATACATACGGGGGTGGTGTTACGGTCCGTACGTACACTGTTGGGGTGGGGGGTATGCTCCATACATAAGGGGGTGGTGTTACGGTCCGTACGTACACTGTTGGGGTCGGGGGTACGCTCCATACATACGGGGGTGGTGTTACGGTCCGTACGTACACTGTTGGGGTGGGGGGTATGCTCCATGCATACGCGGGTGGGGGTACGGTCCGTACGTACACTGTTGGGGTGGGGGGTATGCTCCATACATACAGGGGTGGTGTTACGGTCCGTACGTACACTGTTGGGGTGTGGGGTATGCTCCATACATATGGGGGTGGTGTTACGGTCCGTACATACGCTGTTGTGGTGGGGGTTGGCTCCATGCATACGCGGGTGGGGGTACGGTCCGTACGTACACTGTTGGGGTGGGGGGTACGCTCCATGCATACGCAGGTGGGGGTACGGTCCGTACGTACACTGTTGGGGTGGGGGTTGGCTCCATGCATACGTGGGTGGGGGTACGGTCCGTACGTACACTGTTGGGGTGGGGGGTACGCTCCATGCATATGCGGGTGGGGGTACGGTCCGTACGTACACTGTTGGGGTGGGGGGTACACTCCATGCATACGCGGGTGGGGGTACGTTCCGTACATATCCGTACCCACGCTGTGGAATGCTTGTGCGGACCGTACCCAGGCCTTTGCCACGTGGGTACGAGCCGTCCCGCCATTGTTGTGGTGACGTAGGTGTGGGCGTGGTACGACTCGTACCCACGCTCTTAAGGCGTGGGTACGGGACGTACCTGTATTGTTGTGTTACCGGTTCGCGTCGTCAACCACTTCCGTTGTGGCGGATGCTGGCTTTGCTGGACACGCCCCCACCCCCTCGTAGTGACCAGGGCCTGGGGGTCAGGTATGTCCAGGGCATGTGTGCTGTGTGACTTGGGTGGGGGTTTTGTGGCCTGCCCCCGCTCCTGCCCCTGCCCCCCCACCCCCCTTTCCCCCTCCCTTTGTTGTTATGACCTTCTGCGGCGTCTGCGTCGGAACCTGTAGAGGAGGTCGACTGCTATGAGGGTCGGGATGACACGTAGGTTCGGGTCCATGTCTGTCCGTCGCGTGCAGGTACTCCTTGTTCGCGTCGTCCTGATTTCCCGGCAGTTTTTGGCTGCCGGAAAATATTCTCCGTGCGGGATGACGCCGGTGCGAATCGTACTTCCTGGTTCGTGAAAGGCAGGCTGCGTGCGTCCCGACGTCACGTCGGCGCTTTCCCGGATCACATTTGTATGTATATTTTCGTCGGTCGGTGTTTTGTACGAATCGTATGGAAATAGTATTTCCGTACGAATCGTACTTCCATGTTTGTATGTTGTTCCGACCGGGTACGCGTCGGATGGAGAATATGCTCCGTCCGACGGTTTGTACCTGGTTTTTCCAGGATCGTAATCGGCACCTTAGTATTCCCACTTCAGTCTGTGCAATAGTAGGGAAGGCTTTGGACTTCAGGGGAGTACAATTTACTATTTCCACTCCAGTCTGTGTAGCAGTAGGGAATTGTTGGAATTCAGAAAGGTGAGATCTACTATTCTCACTCCAACAGTAGGGAAAGTGTTGGACTTCAGAGGGGTAAAACGCACTATTCCCACTCCAGTCTTCCAACAGTAGGGAAAGTGTTGGACTTGGAAGGGGTAGAATTTACTAATCCCACTCCAGTCTGTGGAACAGTAGGGAAAGCATTGAATCCAGAAGGGTAACATTTAGTTTTCCCACTCCAGTCTTTGCAACAGTTGGGAAAGCGTTGGACTTCACCAGGGTTAAATTTACTATTTCCACTCTTGTCTGTGCAACAGTAGGGAAAGCAATGGAATTCAGAGAAGTAGCATTTACTATTCCCACTCCAGTCTGTGCAACAGTAGGGAAAGCCTTGGACTCCAGAGGGGTAAAATTGACTATTCCCACTCCAGTCTGTGCAACAGTAGGGAAAGCTTTAGACTCCGGAGGGGTAACATTTACTTTTCCATCTCCAGTCTGTGCAAAAGTAGGGAAAGTGTTGGACTCTGGGGGGGAGTAAAATGTAAAATTTCCTATTCCCACTTCAGTCTTAGCAACAATACGGAAAGTGTTGAACTCCAGAGGGGTAACGTTTATTATTACCACTAAAGTCTGTGCAACAGTAGGGAAATCGTTGGACTTTGGAGGGGTAAAATGTACTATTCACACTCCGGTTCACTGATAAAATATCGATGCTAAATACATCAATGTAAAAAATATCGAAAAAAATATATGAATGCAAAAAAATCGAATCCCTATACTTAAACAGGTTAGTACAAAAATATTGAATCAAAAATATCGAAGTTAATGTTAGATGTCAAAAATATCGATTTGAAAACCTAAATAAAATATTATATATCAAATATATAAAATATTAATATTATCTTTAACAAAATTAATTACATTTAATATAAATGTTAACTAAATATAAAAACTAAACTTGATTAAAAAAATGTAAACACACAAACATAATAATTTATACATATACTTATATTTACTTTAAAACAATTTATTAACAATGTATTAACTATTATTTGCCACTTAGGGGCCGATTCCGATCCGGGTTGGAAGGGCACCAAACGCGATCCGGACAGAAAAAGTTTGACTCGTACATGTGTTTTCCGCACGACTCGTACAGCTATATGAGCGAGCGAGTACGATGCGAGCTACATGAAAATCACCGACCGAGTCGTTTCCGGGTCCGAACCGCTCCGTACGTCTCGGTCGTAAGCTAACCGTGGCGTGCAATGGATGTGATTCACGACCGAGCCAGTACGATGCACGCGTCAGACAGCCTATGCGAGCTGGAGTGTCTGACTCGCAAAAGCTCCCAGAGTCGGACTTCGGGGATCCACATCGGACCCCCCGACACCTGCAGCCATACTCGCACACAAGGGGAGACCCATGGGTCTCCCCCACACAGGCATGTACGGCACGGATGGCACAAACGCATACCCACTGTAGGGGGCGCACTTGTTCGAGACGTACCCATTCAGTCAATGGGAGCAAATGTACGCGTCGTACAACTGGCTCCCATTGACTTCTATGGGAGTCCGACCGAACCGAGTCTGACAGCATACGTGCTCATCGTACTCGCTCGGTCGGACTGTAGGGGTCCGGTTTGTCGGAAAACACTCCGGATCCGACTCGGTCAGAGTGCTTTCCGACCCGGATTGGAATCGGCCCCTTAGTGCAGGAAAATACAGGGGGTACCATGGGTACCCCCCAAGTGCACAACCACCTCCCCCCAACACAAGAGGGGCCCACAACGGGCCCACAAATCCAATCCCCCCAGCCTTTCCATGGTAGTTCCGAAGCCATGGATAGGCTACAAACAGCCCGCATCGTAATTTGGCAAATGGTGCCTGCTAGGCACCACCACCATTTTATGTGGTATGGACCGCCTGCCAGGCAATCAGAATGATTGCCTGTGGCAGATCCGTGGTGGACAGTCTTTGTGCCCACCATGGTAGCTGTCCGATTCTCCCGCCATCCTAATTTGGTGGAGGGAAATGCGTCGTCCGATGGCGGAGGGCCCACCACCGCACGGCAGTTGGTGGCGGGCCTTCCGCCATCGTAATCGGCCCTCAAACTATTAAATAAATATTTAAAACATGCATTTCACAATACAATAAATACAACAGTAGGGAAGATGTTGGATAACAGAGGAATTACATTTACTATCCCAACACCAGTGAGTGTAACAGTATGGAAAATGTTGGATAGATGAAGGGTAAAAAATACTATTCCCACTCCAGTGAGTGCAACAGTAGGGAAAGTGTGGGATAGCAGAGGGGCAAACATTTGTATTCCCACCCCAAAGAGTGCAACAGTAGGGAAAGTGTTAGATAGCAGAGGGGTAAAAATGACTATTCCCATTCCAGTGATTGCAACAGTAGGGAAAGTGCTGAATAGTGAAGGGGTACAAATTACTATTCCTACTCCAGTGAGTGCAACAGTAGGGAAAGTGTTGGATAGCAGAGAAACAAAAAATACTAATAACATTTCAACAATTAAAAAAAATATTTTACAAATATTTTAAAAATATACGATTAAATACATTAAACATATAAAAAGAACACATAGTATAATATTAATTACATACTTCAAAAAAGAACAAATATTATATTTGTCCACCCTATAACACCACACCAATAAAAAAACTTCAACATTTTTATTTAAATTTATTTCCATAATTAACATAATCAATAATGAAGTTCGAAAAGATTATTAATAAAATAATAAGCATTCATTCAATAGATATTCTTTAATACTATAATACCGACACCACACACCTAAAATTAGAATTACACTATTACCTTAATTAATTACTAATTGATTAATTTAAATTAATTAACAACTAATTAATGATTTATCAATGAAAAATACATTAC
Organism: Triturus cristatus; assembly: GCF_964204655.1. Classification (NCBI taxonomy): domain Eukaryota; kingdom Metazoa; phylum Chordata; class Amphibia; order Caudata; family Salamandridae; genus Triturus; species Triturus cristatus. The sequence continues at coordinate 969,789,995 of NC_140587.1, forward strand.
TTCCCACCCTTCCCACCATTTACACCTATAAACACCACAAAAAAACACCTAAAATTAATTACACAATTACATATATAATTAATTACTAATTAGTTAATTAAAATTAATTATTTAAAATTAATTAAAATCTAATTATTAAATAATTAATTAAAAATTAATTTCCACATTTAACACTAGAACATCTCAATACAACTAATATTAATAAATGAAAAAATAATTCAATTAAATTACTTTCCACCCTATTCCCCAGTAAACCCACAGCCCAATGCGGAACTAAAAGCACAAATTTCCAATAAAAAAAAATTATAACTACTAAAAATAAACATTTTATATAATTAAATTACTTCCCACCCTATTCCCCTATAAACCCACAACCCGCTACGGAACTAAAAAGGCGAAATTCAAATAAAAATAAATTAATAACTTCTAAAATTTGAACACAGATATATTAGAAATGCAAACAATTCTTATACGAAAAAACATACATCACACACATATAAAATATGTTCTAAAATACAGAACATTAATACAAAATCGTTATTTTTAACAACTAAATTTTTGCAAAAGATATTAAACACTTCGATATTTTTAAAATCGATATTACTTACCCAAAATCGATATTCTTGACCACGAGAATTTGTCTTTCCATATTCCTGACCCACGACATTTTTGACACGATATTTGCGCAATTTGGTGTTTTTTTACTCGATATTCTGTCCCTGCACCTCCCACTCCAGTCTGTGCAACAGTAGGGAAAGCTTTGAACTCTGGAGGGGTAACATTTATCATTCCCACTCCAGTCTGTGCAAAAGTAGAGAAAGTGTTGGACTCTGGGGGGGGGGAGTAAAATGTACTATTCCCACCCCATTCTATGCAACAGTAGGGAAAGTCTTGGACTTTGAGGGGTTACATTTTCACTTTTCACTCCACTCTGTGCAACAGTAGGGAGAGACGTGGACTCCAGGGGGGAAACATTTACTAATTCTACTCCATTCTGTGCAACAGTAGGGAAATCATAGGAATTTGGAGAGTTAAAATGTATTATCCACACTCCAGTCTGTGTAACAGTAGGGAAAAAGTTGGACTTCGGAGGGGTTAACTCTAGGAAATGTGATGGACTTCGAAGGGATAACTTTTACTATTTTCACTCCAGCATGTGCAACATTAGGGAAAGTGCTTCACTTCAAACATAGAATATATAAGAAACATAACCCTATCCATTTATAACAAATGTAAAACTCTTAATATGAATGTTATTAATGAATCAAAAATATATAGATATATTAAAAAAGCAATTGAACAATTAACATGATTATTAAACAATTTTAAAAACTAATTTTCACTTAAAAAATTGGCCATTATTTATTACTTAACTTACCACACTATACCCCCACAAACCTAGCAGCCCACAATAAAAGTATAACTAAAATAAATAAATGTAGCACAATCAACATGATTAATAACTTATGAAATGTGAATAAATGAATTGAGAATTCATTAATAAATAATTATTTATTGATAATTCATTAATAATTACCTTCCCACTTTATACCCCTACAAACTCTGCAACCCGCACCTAATATGTAATTTAAAAATGCATTTATTACACAGTTACATAATTAATAATCAACTAAATAAGTCTTGATAAATTCATAATGAACTAACTATTACTTTTTAACTTCCCACGCTATACCCCTACAAACCCAGCAGCCCACACTTAATATATAACTTAAAAAATATAATTATTAGAAAATTAACATATTTATTAATCATTTAAATAATTACAAGAAATTCATTATTAATTATTCATTAATTACAATTAATTAACTTCCCAACCTAGACCTCTACAAACATAGCAACCCGCTAGGACAATGTAAATTACTATTAGCAACTAAATAGAAAATTATAAATCATTTAAAATTGCAAACTGGAAGGAATTTAAAGTGAAGAAAAATGTTTCTATGAAGCATTGTCTTAGGTGCCGATTACGATCCGGTAAAAACCGGGTACGAACCGTCGGTCGGAGAGTATTCTCCATCCGACTCGTACTCGGTTGTAAAACATTACAAACATGGAATTACGATTCGCACGGAAACACCATTTCCGTACGAATCGTAAAAAACACTGACCGACGAAAATATGCATACGAATGTGATCCGGGAATGCTGCGACGTGACGTCGGGACGCTTCCAGGCAGCGTTTCACGACCCAGGAAGTACGATTCGAACCGACAGCAGTCCGGACGGCAATATTTTTACGGCACCCAAAAAGTGCCGGAAAAGCGAAGTACGGCGCGAAACGACCAGGGTAGGTGGCCCGGTAAGCGCCGCACCCTCCCCCAGCCCCCGCATGTACGCGCCATACCCCCCCCCAGCCCCCGCATGTACGCGCCGTACCCCCCCCAGCCCCCGCATGTACGCGTCGAACCCCCCCGTGTATGTACACCCGAGTACACGTCGAACCCCCGTGTATGTACACCCGAGTACGTTCGAGTCGTACCCCCACCCATGTATGTACGGTGCGTACCCCCAGCGCGTAGCGCTGGGGGTACGCACCGTACATACACGGGTGGGGGTGGGGGTACGACTCGAACGTACTCGGGTGTACATACACGGGGGGGTTCGACGCGTACTCGGGTGTACATACACGGGAGGGTTCGACGCGTACATGCGGAGGGGGGGGTACGGCACGTACCGGGCACCTGTTTGGACGTCTCCATGGTTGTTATAGGAGTTCGGTGCGGACGGTCTTTTAACCATACGGTTGTACATTCGGACGCCCGGGACGGATCGTGATTCCCCGGTCGGACTTCGCTTTTCACGTTTGCACGGTAAATCGTCCGAGGACGTGTCGGACACTTTTTCCGACCCGAGGACGTGTGGGGAATTATTCCCAATGCGACTCGTATGGGCTTTTTACCATGCGAATCGTGATTGCCAGTTTGTACGGCACTTGTACGATTCATACGGTAAAAAGACCGGATACGAGTCGTACGGGAATTTTTTTACCGGATCGTAATTGGCACCTCAATGTTTTTTCTCTACTATATATTAAGCCATTTAAGTACTAATGTTTTATGAAGCATGTTTCCTCACATTTAAACAAGTGACTGTATTTTCTAGTTATAAATATGGTACCATGTCTACAAGACGCTGGTAATGATATGCCTGCTGCCGTAAAGACCAATTGACATTGGGAGAAAATTAAACTGATAAGTTTTATGTAATGAAATAAACATAAAGTTAACTCTTCAGTTGAATTTTCCCCCATTTTAAAGTGTCAGATTTACACACAGCAGGAATCTTGCTGCCAGTGGCTGGTAGACACGCTGCCATATATATTACTGAAAAATACAGCCATTTTTGTATCCGAGTCCCAAAATCAAACACAGAAAAAAAGAAAAGGGGGCAGGTTAGAAATTTCAGACCTAGCTCTGATGCTTGGTACGAAAGGGACCCTACCCAGGCAAAAAAGCATTTTTTTTAAATATTGCCGCAAATTCGCAAAATTCTCAAAAAATGTTTTGTTTTTTAAAGAAGCACAGGCTTGCGCACTTCTTTTGAAATGGGCCCCAGGTGGGCCAGGTCCTGGGGCTTTTTATAAAAAAAAGGAAGGCTGTTTGAACCTGGGTACCACAACCTCCCAGAGGATTTGTTTTCAGTAATGGAAGGATGCAGCCTCCCCGGGGCCAGTCCATCAATACAATAGGAGGATTTCTGAGCGGCCCTCCTCCTGGAGTCATAAATTGCCAGGTGGACCACCACCCCCCAGGGTCGGCTTCTGCTGATTGCTCTGACTTGGTGGGAGCTTTGATACCTCTCCTCGAATCAGAGCAAACATATATTCTGCTCTCAGCAAGCGAGACCTGTGAAACCGCTCTCGCTTGCTGAGAGTGGATTTTTCGTCTGTTTCCCTGTCCTCTGTGAAGCGGGCAGAGAAACAGTCGAACGTATTGCTGTCACACACAGTGAGCTGCATGTTCAGAAGCTACCTGTGTGTAAGGTAATGCCGCCTCCCACATGAGGCGGGGAGCCGGCAGGGACCTTGGGGGCATTTCAGGCTCCTCCCACAGTCCTTGACGGGGCAGACTAGGTGCCTTGGGTGGGCTCCAGGGCACCGAGCATTTGAAGGCCGAACCACAGGGGATGGGGACCCTGGGCTATAATAGACCGGTGCCCTGTGGTCCCCCTCACATTTGAATTAAGGCCGGGCCCCAGGATTGGTTCCCCGGGGCCACAATTAGGCCAGGCTGGGGGCGAAACGGCCTGCCCCACATTGATTTGTGGCTGGGCCCCGCAGAGGGGGTACCTGGGGCCAATATTGGGCCAGGGAATGGGATCTCGTGGCCCCACTCCCCCATTAAGTTATGGTCAGCCCTGAGGGATGGGATCTCCAGGGTAATTGTGGCCCTGATGCTCATTGCACAAAAATTAAACCTCAAATGTAAGCACTTACACATATAAACATAGCAGCATTGGAGGTCGCCAAGAGGTATAGTTAGGACCAAGTTTCCATAGGAACAGCGTTTCTTGACTTGCCTATATCTTTGGCACCGATTTACAAATCGTCACAAAGTTTTTTTTATTATAAAGAGTGCTGATGGTTCAAGTTGTGCATCGAAAGTTTCGGGGCGATCTGTCAAGTGGAGGCTGAGAAAAAGGGGGGGCTCAAAAAATATATACATTTCCCACATTAATTCCCGTAGAGTCTTTAGATACGCCTGCAGCCCGAACTGCTGGACAGCATTACATCAAATCTGGCAGAGAGGTAGATTTTGTTCCAGAGATCAGGTTTTTTGTTACTTGGTTTAAAACTGTTCAGTAGTTTTGGAGGTATTAAAGGAAAATCAAATTTGTATATTTGGGCTGAGCCTACTCATAAATTTCATAGTGGGACCGGATTGGCTGCCAACACTTCAAGGAGGCAGACATCTTGGGGCCAATATACATGATAGCACCCTATTGAAATGGATTTTAGTGAATGGCACATTTTGAAGGTCACAAAAAGAAGAACATATAAAGGGTGATAACAGATTTTAGTTAGAATATAAAACATTTGTTAATAGTACCACACTAATTTTAGGATTGTGGTGTGTTCTAGGGTGATTTTACCCTGTGGAAAAGCCTTCTGTTGGAATTTCATCAGTTATGTTTGAGAGAAAACTGTTTTCTTATAATTTTCCCATAGAGGTTATGGAAGGTGCTCCAGAAGCAAAAAGGAGAGCATTTTTTCTGTAAATTCACACTATCTTTCTCAGCTATATGAAAATGAAGTCTGACATTCTCCATAAATCACGTACTTCCAACAGGAGCAGTCTGTCAGTTGATTACCTTGTGTTCTACTGCAGCCTCCCAGTGTGCTCTAAAGTACAACTCAAGCACTAACAGTCTTACATGCAGATTGAAACATGCACTTTCAACACAAGCAGTAGAATGGCAGTTAACTCCCTAGTGACTGATTTTATTGATAGGTTCTCACAACCATGCTAACTGACAACTAAAATAGAACTAAGTACTTTCAAGCTAACAGGTCCCTCAATAACAGCAGATGAAACATAGTTCTGCTGTAGTTAAAACAGGCCAATGTGCATAATTTACAATTCTTTCATGACTTTAACATTAGCTAAAAATACCAAGGTGCTCTCACAGCAAAGTACAGAATTAATACAGACCGGCTCTCCCTCATACGGCTAACAAACAGTGTCACAAATTGCAGATTCCTCTCCCTTAGATGGTGTTGAGCAGTTGCATCACAAATGGTCAACTCCTTAACGTTGGGTTTTAACCACCTTATAGTGGCAGAAGGCACAAACACACAATATATAAGGTACTGATTCCTTGATATTCTTATCTGGATAACAATTCCTTTCTGCCTGTCCAGAGGTCTCCTATTTCTGTCTACCATATAAGGATGGAAGTAAGAAAACCTGTTGTGTAATTAAACTTCCTATAGCATATTTATATAAGGAATCTATAAATATGGTTGAAGCTTACTATTCTTGCATGTGGTAAGTATGTATTGTGTATGTTTTATTCTTCATGAAAGCACTAATGACATTTCGTGTTTTCAAATACACGCCCGAAAGAGCTGTTGTCTATAAAATCCTGAAAGTGGTTTTTAAATAAATCACCCATGGGTGGGCTGGCGAATCCCTTTGAAAGTTTCTGTCCTCCCATACCTAGTAAATCGATGTCAGTTCTTCTCCTTTCAATAAAGCCACTTGCTATTTGACATGACCAAAGACAGCAACCATTTGCAACGCATGTATTCCCTCTATTGCATTTGTCTAAAAGTGTTCTCAATCTTTACAGTCCGACAGGGTTGTAATGACTGATTGGTAAACCATTTCAGTATTTGAAACATTTTCTGTGTTTCAGGGAAAAAAGTGATTCAGATATCTTGTTTCTGTATTAGATGAAATTCCTGTTTTTGCCATTCGGAAATGCAAGTTGCAATCGGTTGCACTGTTTGGCAGCATATGGGAACACTAAATGGTCCACAATGATATCAATCGGCCATGCTATAGGAAGAAAACAAATAAATGTATAGAAGTTAAACTGATGAAAGTGTTTATACTTTACACTGCACTGGATTGTGGCCAAACAATCAGATGACTGTCAAAGGCAGTCCAGGATAGCTTGCAATGCACTCCTGAGCCAAAGCTAGTGCAAAAGACCCAAGCAATTGAAATGGAACATAGGCTAACAGCTTTAGCAGGGACATCTTTACCTTATTGCCATAGAGGCAAAAACAGGTGCAAGTTTTCTTTTAAAGCATTTAATATTCCGGGAGTACCCTTGGGAAGTCATTGACAATTATACGTCCCTGACACACTCACCTGTTTTGTAGTGTTTGGTACCCATTCACTCCCTGGATACAAACTGACTCCTGCCATATACAGGTGAAATATCTGACCACATACACAGTGGTATTGTGCTTGCCAAATTTGTGTTACTACCTGCAGACTTGCAAATTGTAGATCATTGAGCTTCTTAAGCAGGCATGCTAGTCCGGATATACCCACAAACCTCTCCTGGGAGACAATATACCCATACTTAACAAAACGCTACTTTAATATTACATGGCAGCAAATCCACTTACGAGTGTAAGCTCGTGTTTTGTAAATATGCACTGTGGGGCAGATTTACTAATATTTGGTGCAACACAATACAGTAAGACAACTTGCTCAGCTGCGTCAAATGGAGAGGTCTGGAATGCGCCATGACTGCAAAGGTGTCGTGCATTCCTGTTCTCCCTCTGCATTGGCGTACTAGTGGCTGCCAAGCACCAATGCAGACACCCTTGCACCATTGGTGCAAGGGTGTATGGTGCAAGGGTGTCTGCGCTATAGCCAGGATTGGTTTTGTGCAGGGAAGGATACCTTCCTGCACAAAATTAATCCTCTGAGGCTTTTTTCTCCTTGTGTATGTGCTGCAGAATGCAGCACACATAGTAAGAGGGAAAAAAACAAGGAGAAATAAACATATTTGTCCTTGTTTTGAATCCTCTGTGCAGGAGTACATTTTTTAGGCATACCCAGTGTTAGACCTGGCAACATTGTCGTGGGTCTCCCTTCCATTTTTTGCTGTTGCCTCTTATGTTTTTGCTATGTTTTTGCTGGTCTAGATGCTTTGGGCACTTTGCCACTGCTATTCAGTGCCAAAGTGCAAGTGCTCCCTTTTGTAAATAGTTGTATTGTATTAGTGACTCCATGATTGGCTTATTTGATATCCTTGTCAGACCCTAGTACAGTGCACCATGTGTGCCCAGGGCCTGTAAAACAAATGCTGCTGGTGGGCTTGCAGCACTGATTGCGCCACCCACAGAAACAGCTTGCAAAGTGTGGCTCAGGCCTGCCATTGCAGAGCCTGTGTGCAGTCTGGGACTGCCATGTCGACTTGGCAAGTGCACCCACTTGCCAGTCCCTAAACCTTCCCTTTTCTACATATTAGTCACCCCTAAGGTAGGCCCAAGGGCAGGGTGCATTGTATGTAAAAGGTAAGACATGCCCTGATGTGCGTGGCATGTCCTAATAGTAAATTACAGCCAATTTCGTTTTTCACTATTGCAAGGCTATCTGTTCCTATAGGCAAGAATGGGCAGTTTTATTATAATATCTTATAATCCTAACTGACCCAAGGAACAAGGTAGAAATTCGAGTTTAGTGTGCCTGAACTCAGGAGGTTAAAATTGATCTTTTAGTTTGGGTGATTTTTACATTCTGTGTTTGAAAATACCACTTTTAGAAAGTAGGTATTTTCTTGCCTAACCATCCAGCATGTCTCTGCTGGGTTTGTGTATTCCATGTCTGGTTTGTGAGTGACGGGGCTGGGGAGGGCCTTGGCTCCAGCAGTCTGATGGGTTAGGGCTGGGCTGAATAGGACCTGCATTGAATAGAGAGTAGGGGGTGGAGATTTCCTTTCACTGACCTGAGCCCTCATAGAATAGAGAGTAGGGGGAGGAGATTTCCTATCAGCGACCTGGGCCAGGTCTGCTCTTAAACACTGCTGTCTCCACCTCCTGCCAGGAATCTGCACCCAGGAGGACAGAACTGATTTTGGCTGGGCACAGGCACCCTCTGCCTTCAGAGGACAAAGGATTTTGCAGTATAAATATTAGGGCCCAGACCCCAGAACTTTAGATCACTTCTGGGAATCAAGACAAACCCTTTGCCAAGGAGAAGAACCAGAGAAGCTGAAGGAAGATTACTGCCCCTGTGCTGTTGCTGTTGGGGTTGGCCTGCAGTAGTTACTTTATTGCCAAGGAAAGGAGAAAAGGAACTTTGTGTGAACTTTTTACCTTCTTGAGAAATACCTCCAAGGGCTTGAATCTGAGCTTGCCTCCTGTTCTGAAGTCTCAGGGACACAAAGACTTCACCACCAACTCCCCCTGAATTTCTTTGCTGGGAATTCTACCTGCAGTGAGGTGCCTGCTGTTGTTTTGGACCCTCTGGAGACTGCGAATCGCTGGGAGCTGGAAGTGCGATGCAACTAGGAGAAGGGTGTCGCAGCCTCAGCAGCCGCCGTCGCATCGCCGAAGAGGCGTATCGCTGGCGCAGCTGTTCTCCGTCGCATCACCGACGAAGCGCGTAGCATCCCGCGGAAGCGTGTCACCACCGCAGAAGCGTCACAGGGCCTATCGCAGCTCAAGAGTCTACCGAGTCGCCACACGGCCATCGGGCGTGCACGCTTCGCATCCACATTGTCGCATTGCATCAAAGACGCCATTTTGTCGCATTGCACCGGATCATTTCATCGCACCGAGGCACCATCTTGTCACATCGTAACCAGAACACAGTAAGAAACTGACGCATCACCTCCTCTCCGGTGAGTAACCGACACATCACCTCCCCTGCGCTGCAGTAAGGAACCGACGCATCACCTCCCCCGAAGCAAGAAACCAACGCATCACCTTCACTTCACCCTTTTGTTTGTTTTGCGTGACGCATCCAAGGTACTTTGAGAGTAAAGGGTCGCTTTTATCATCTACATTGAACTAAGCGATTTCTACCATTTTAAAGACTTATTTTGATTACAGTATTGTGGATGTTTGTCGTTTAGTCTTGTGTTAAGTCTAGTAAAGATTACTTATTTTTCTAAACCGGTGTAGTGTCCATTTGTAGTGTTTTCACTGTATTACTGTATGTGCTCACAAATGCTTTACACACTGACTCTGAGATAAGCCTGTCTGCTTGTGCAAGCTACCAAGGGAGTGAGCAGGGGTTTTCCAGGAGTGTACCCCCGTTTCCCTGACTAGAAGCAAGGGCCCCTACTTGGTCAAAGGTACCTACCTCTGCCAACTAAAGGCCCCCATTTCTAACACCCAGGTTTAATAGTCCCATGGGTGGATGACTGGTAACACCCACACTCCACCCATGGAATGCCTTCCCAGAGCAGAGTAACGCAAGGAGGCGACTTGAGCTGCGTTGCTCCGGATGTTAAAAGCACACAGAGCCATGCATGGTGGCTCTGCGTGGCATAGTAAATTTCAATTATGGCTTTGTGTTGCCCTTGCATCACCTTGCGCGATGGTGTTAGGCGTATGGGCCTAATTATGATGTCAGACGGACTTGCTTCAGCCTGACACTATTGCGGTCTGGAACCGACCGAACCTAGGTCGGCGGTTCCGATTGCCAGATTTGAATGCGCCCACTCTATGGACAGTTGGAAATATCCATTTCCCAATGGCAGCTTGTGCAGCGGGTAGAAAAGGTCTGCAGCACAAGCTGGCATTGGGATATGGATATTTTCAAACATTCCTGCACCGCGTGGCAGGCAACATGCGGTGCCTGCCACACTGTGCAGGGATGTTTAGGGAGGTACCATAGGTGCCCTGCTGGCCTCATAGCAGAGGTCCAGGGGGAAGGGGCCCCAAAGACACTTTCTAACAGTTGTTTCATGTCGGAAAGGCCGACATGAAAAGGCTTTTGGAAAGTGCAATCATAATCCTGGCGGCGGAACCGAACCTGCCTCCGCCTTCATTGGGGGATTATGATGGCTTCCGACACTCCGACGGGCTCCTTGAACCTGTCAGAAGTGCATTGGAATTGCCCCACAGGTTTCCCTCTGACCACCATTATGCAAATACCGTGATTGGACTGAAACCCACGATGTCGGGAGGAAAGCCTCCGACAGCTGGTCGGAGGCTTTCCGCTCGACATCATAATCGGGCCATATATTCTTTGGATCATCATTTTCATGCCAAAAATACTGGCTTGTCCAAGCACGTTATTTTGTGATAATCTTTCAAATAATTTCAAATGATTTATTATATAACCTAGCATATTGGCTATCTACAGCAATTTAAACAAGTATAATATGTATCTGTCTTCAATAAATGTTACAAGAAACAATAATTTCTTACACTGATTTTAAACTATTAATTATTCTTAAAGTAATGTGAACAATTTATCAAAATTAGATACAATCATATGTCATATAGAGTCACTAGAAATAGGTTTTTGATATGAGCCTGACATTTTAAAATATGCATGCTCCCTTGATGATTTTAGATAAGCATGAATAATAACCAGAGATGCAAAACGTTTGTAAGAGTTCTCATGTGTACCCTAAATAATTTGCTTTCTTATCAATTAAGCAGTTGTTTACATTGTTCTTTTAGAACTGCCTTACAATGGGAATATTCAGCTCGGTTGTCAGTTTACAAATATGATCCAGATTAGATATCATAGCTTATTATTCACAAATAAAAACTTGATCAAAACTTTGCCTCCATGGCGGCATTTGCTCTCTGCTATAATAAAGACTTAATTGCAGGTTTGTGTTTAATGATGATCTTTTAATGTACATTGTGCTTCCATTCACTCCAGATTTTATGAGAGTCGTTTTGTGTTTGCACAATGTGCCATGCGACTTTTAACATTCAATCACTCACTGTCTCGTTTTCACACTGTCTGACAAGTTTACTCAATCCCTTACTTTCTCACTCTCTCACAGGCCCTTTTTCGTACACCATAGTACGGATCCACAAAAGTGTTAACATTTCCGGCAGGATGGTAAATCAGCAAGTGAAAATCTCTACCTAGATGCAATGGAGACATTTTCAAAAGATAAAAAGCCTGGTACCTGCAAAAGAGTGACTATAAATACATTGTTTGAAAACAATATTTCGAATAAAAATTGTAAAATGAGTGGTAAAGCTGTTTTCATTGCTGTGTACTATATTCACATGGATTCCAGCTCAAATCACACTGTTACTTCTTCCTGTGCTTTCAGGCTTGTCCAAAGAGGATGCTGGGAAATGCAGCATACTTCAGTTAAGCTACTGAATTCTATTGTCCTAATATGGTATCAGGGAAGGAGAAAGAGACAGTAAATTGTTAGATAAACAAAAAATCCAGGAGGGGTGAATAATGATAAATACATTATCGTGTGAGGGGAATTACTTTTTAAAGTGGGTGTGCAGGTGTCTTCCTAAATTAACATTCTGGGGGAGATTGAAAGATCTGTTAAATTAATCGAAGCCAATTGACTCAACAGTATTCACACACAAAAGGTACAAAATAATGATATTTTCAGGCTAAGCTAAGATAACAATGTTTTTAGAAAATATTTAAATAAACAATGTTGACAATGAAGCCAGAAAGGCACCAAGGACCTTTGAAAATGGAATGGGAAATGTTGATTGCGTATATTTCGAACACAGGAACATTAATTGATGATTCAGAAGAGCGTCTCTGGTTTCAATGTGATGCAAGCTACTGAATAACAATTATGAAAGAATGTTTCAAGCTACTGACTCAATGACATTTGGAGAAGAGATATTCACTAGATTTTATTGAGTCCTACAAGATTTCTTTCAACTGTTGGCTTTCTCTGCTGTTGTGATTGGTATCCCATTAAGATGCAGCACTGTACCGTATGTTTCAATCATTGAGGCATCTTAAGGGAACAGTATACACTAGCAGTAACAGCATATGGTATTTTACTGTTAAGGTACCTCTAGCTGAATATGAGGAACAGATAAATGTTTGGAAAGATTTACGCTATGACAGGAATGAAAGAGGCAGACAATGCCTTACATTCACAGCGGGGCCGTATTATACATGGTGCCTTCAGTCTGCAGATGCTTGTGCAGCCCTTTCTGTAATTCTGATAACACATGGTGGCACACGTAGCACCAGCACAATGTTCAGAAGCTGCTTCGTCATTTGCATGATGGCATGGCCCCATTCAAATGAGTTATTCACAAGGGGCCCGATTCACAAAACTAACTTAAGACAACATCCTAAACTTACTACCATTTTGGTATTCACAGAAGGCACTTACTCATTTCTGTATTCACAGAAGTTAGGAGTCCTAACTTTAGGACTCCTAAATGCCTTCTGTGAATACCGAAAGTCTTAAAGTCAGGATTTTTCTCAGTTTAGGAGTAGTAAGGTTAGGACTCCTAACTTTAGGACTCCTAAACTGAGAAAAAGCCTAACTTTATGACTTCCGGTATTTACAGAAGGCATTTAGGAGTCCTAAAGTTAGGAGTCTTAACTTTACTACTTCTAAACTGAGAAAAATTCTAACTTTAAGACTTTCGGTATTCACAGAAGGCATTTAGGAGTCCTAAAGTTAGGAGTCCTAACTTTACTATGCCTAAACTGAGAAAAAATCTAACTTTAAGACTTTCGGTATTCGCAGAAGGCATTTAGGAGTCCTAAAGTTAGGACTTCTAACTTCTGTGAATACCGAAATGAGTAAGTGCCTTCTGTGAATACCAAAATGAGTAAGTGCCTTCTGTGAATACCAAAATGGTAGTAAGTTTAGGATTGTGACTTAAGTTAGTTCTGTGAATCGGGCCCTATGCTTCTATGCCTGCACCAAATAATGGATGAGGGCGCAGAGGCAAATAAGCCCCTATCAAACACAGAGGGCCCTATTCACAGAACTAACTTAAGGCAAAATCCTAAACTTACTACCATTTTGGTATTCACAGAAGGCACTTACTCATTTTGGTATTCACAGAAGGCACTTACTCATTTCAGTATTCACAGAAGGCACTTACTCATTTTGGTATTCACAGAAGTTAGGAGTCCTAACTTTAGGACTCCTAAATGCCTTCTGTGAATACCGAAAGTCTTAGAATTTGGATTTTTCTCAGTTTAGGAGTAGTAAAGTTAGGACTCATAACTTTAAGACTCCTAAATGCCTTCTGTGAATAACAAAATGTTTAAAGTTAGGATTTTTCTCAGTTTAGGAGTCCTAAAGTTAGGAGTCCTAACTTTTCTACTCCTAAACTGAGATAAATCCTAACTTTAAGACTTTCGGTATTCACAGAAGGCATTTAGGAGTCCTAAAGTTACGAGTCCTAACTTCTGTGAATACCAAAATGAGTAAGTGCCTTCTGTGAATACCAAAATGGTAGTAAGTTTAGGATTTTGTCTTAAGTTAGTTCTGTGAATCGGGCCCACTATTAGTGCTCCACAAAAAGTTGGTAAACTGTCAGTGCGCCTCTTTAAGCCAGCCCTCCAGAGGGGAGAAAGGGGGTCTCATAGACCTCCCCCAGACAACCCCTTGCTGGCAGCTGCAGTCACTCATTTCACCTGCCTTCAAGGGAATTGCTTGCCTCTCGTTAAAGTGCACGTGGCGTGCTGCCTACCCTTTGAAACACAAAAGGGCCTACAAACAGCTTAATTCACTTAATGCACCTCATTTATTTTGCCAAATACACTGACCCCAGGGTATGTGTGGGTTCACGGCTGCCCTGAGGCCAGCAAATTAATTTTATTAGGGTCCTCGGCCCCTGTTTGCACCGACACACCTGTTAAAATGTGCGCAGTCACACAAACAAGGACAGTGAGTCCTATCTGTAATAGCGTGGTCTATCTCTATATTACTAACTCCTCCCCTCATTATTAATGGTTTTCCTCAGGGAATCTTTGACTTGATGGCATGTCATGCATCATGGTAACATGTACTTACTCATTTGGCCAAAAGCTAACTTTTTTAATGTCCTAAGATTTGCTGTAATAAATATGAACAATTTCACTTGATTATCTCTTAAACGACATTGGAAAACTTTGAGGTGAGAGACATAACTGCGGTAGGCACTGTATGCCATAGAATATTAGCAGTGTCAAGAAAAAATCTAAACAAATGTTTAGAAAAACAAGTGCACTACTCCGAGCCCAGGTTGGGCTATTGGTATTTGAACATAAATGGATAACGTATTATAACAAATGTTGTCTGGAAGAATAAAACAATTAATCAGAAATGACACCAATTGAATAACATTTAAATCATCATAGTGGTTAGTTCTCCATGCTTAGAGCACAAATGAATGTCGAAGCTGAATCCATGTGTCCATGTAGTATTTACTCAATAGCCAGAAAAAGTAAACAGAACAATGTTCATTCTCAACGAGAATTCGCAGTTTCAGAAGACAAATCCCAATGCATTTCGGGCTTAAAACATAGCCCTTCGTCAGGGGAATCTCTAGAAACAAACAATATATACATATCAATTGAGAGTATGTCAAAAATTATACTACATTCAATTTAACTGTACAAGGAAAACGCAAGGGGATAACATTATAGTCATAACACCAGGAGTAAAGTGCCACCACCGCAGAAACCAGAAAAATATGGTATAAAAGCCTCGAAAAAATGTGTGTATTAAAGACAAAAAAATAATACTCAAAACAGTTCCCTATTAATAGCTACACAGACCCAATACCAGTAAAGAAACAGTGCAACACCAACACCGTAAGAAACCAAATAGATGAGTCAAAGTCGTAAAAACAAAACAAAACATACCTGCGAAAATATAATAGGTAAACCACAAACGGTGTGCCAAAAGCACAACGCAACATATACAATTAGCAATCCGGAAGTCCCACTATAAGAAATAAATGAAAATTATGCTAGAAACCTAATCGTAACGGCTCATTTCAACAACGGTCTAAGTATCCAAGATGCAAGGCTTACCCTGAAAACTCACACGAGTGAGTTTGATCGAATGGTTAACCAGCCAGAAGTATTAAAGCGCTGCCAGCGTGAGAACTCTACAAAATATCAAAACACAATTTTTAGCAAGCTGGTAAACCTCCAAGACCGCTAAAAGGTGAAAACAACATTAGCACCTACCAAATAAAACTACGTTCCACCTCGGATCACTAACAACGCTGGCTCTTCAAAAAAGCCACCCGCGTCGGCGTGTTCTTAAATGAATATTGAAATAGAAACAGGACTAGGGCTAACAAAACTAGCGTCTCTCCCATGCCAAACGGCCGCCATATTTAAAGAGTGAATACAGTACTATCCAAATGTAAGAATGAGAGATTCACAACAGAAATGAAACAAATCAAAAATAAAAAAGAAGAGGAAGAAGAAAAAAAGGAAGAAGATAAAGAATAAAACAGAATAAAACAGAAACAGCTGGTGCATGACCAATAATGTTTTACATCAAGTAGGGGTACAAATGCAACAAACTATAAGCATTGTGCATAATTAATACATCAATACATTGCATGAAAATTGGTGGTGAGCTTTTATAAGAAACAGAACAATTCAAACTTATCGTTAAGTCCCTTTGGCAAGAGACTTTGCATGAACCAAATCCAATACGCTTCGCGCTGCAGCATAAACTTAGTCATATCTCTATCGGGACGTGGTATCACTTTCTCTAGAATACCAAATCGCAATTGTGAAATAGAATGCTTTTTTTCAAGCCAATGTGCTGCCAGGGGTGAGCTGGTGGTTTTAGTACGAATCCTACTCTTATGCTCAGTCAAACGAACCCGAATTGACCTTTCAGTTTTTCCAACATAAAACATCTCGCATGGACATTTAATGAAATAAATAACATGGTGACTGTTACAATTTGCATCAAAGTTAAGGATAATCTTTTTCCCTGTCCAGGGATGAGTTATGTGCTTGCCAGTCACGGCATTATTGCAATGTGAGCAGTTCATACAAGTAGTCATCCCTCTAAATGACGTAGTGGGTTTGACAGAAGTCTGATTCAGTAATTCCTTCAAGTTGTTTGACCTTTTGTAAGCAAATAGTGGTTGCTCAGAAAAAGATTACCAAAATCAGCTTCATTTTGAAGTAAATCCCAGCGTTGTAGGATACTTTTTTTGATGTGATTAGAGTTTCTAGAAAAAGTAGATACAAATACTTCCCGGCTGGAAGAGGCCGGTTTGTCCTGTTTGCGAAGGAGCGATTCACGACTTTTAGTCATTGCTCGACTTTCAGCATCATTCACCAATTTCAAAGGATAACCTCTAGCTAGAAATTTGTCCTTAAATTCATGCATGGTCTGCACGCTTGACTCAGGGTCAGAGGAGATACGTCTGATCCTTAATAGTTGGGAGAAAGGCAAATGTCTTTTTAGGGACCAAGGATGAAAGCTCTGATAGTGCAAGGCGTTATTGCGATCAGTTTGTTTCTTTTATACTGCTGTCTCAATTTGAGTTCCTGTCCTTGTCAGAGTGACATCAAGATATGCGATACTTAGAGGGTCAACAGAATAAGTGAATTGGATACGAGGATTGATAGTGTTCAACTGCTGGATACATGATATTAATGCCTGTCTAGACCCCTGCCATACAACCAAAATATCATCTATGTATCGACGATACATCAAAAGATTAGATGCCCACAATGGGTTGGAAAGAATATGCTCAGTTTCATATTTGAGCATGAAAATGTTGGCATAGCTAGGTGCCCCAGAAAAGCCCATCGATGTGCCATTAGCTTGAAGAAAAAAATTGCCCTTCCACTGAAAATAACTATGGAATAAACAAAAGTGTAGTAGTTCTAATAAAAACACTTTATTGGCTCTGATGGAGTCCTGTTTAAGTAAGGCCCATTCGACAGCTTCTATCCCCTCTACGTGGGGAATCGAGGTGTACAAAGACACAACATCTATAGTACAGAAAAAGACTTCAGATGACAAAGGCAATCTCATATCTGCAACAATGTTCAACAAATGCGTGGTATCTTGTAAATAAGATGGACTAGACTGCACCACTGGTTGAAAAAAAGTATCTAAGTATCGTCCTAGTGGATCATGAATTGACCCACAACCGGAGACAATAGGTCTCAACGGGGGGTCAATTACATTTTTGTGAATCTTTGGCAGCATGTATATGGTGGGTCTACGAGGAAATCTCGTAAACAAAAACTCTCTGGTCTTGGTGTTAATCCAACCCATATCCTCAGCATTCTGTAAAATTGAATTCAATAGGGACAAAAAGGAACTTGTGGGGTCAGTAGTGAGTGGAATATAGGTGTCTTGGTCAAGTAACATTGTCTCAACTTTGGTTTTTGTTTACGAGATTTCCTCGTAGACCCACCATATACATGCTGCCAAAGATTCACAAAAATGTAATTGACCCCCCGTTGAGACCTATTGTCTCCGGTTGTGGGTCAATTCATGATCCACTAGGACGATACTTAGATACTTTTTTTCAACCAGTGGTGCAGTCTAGTCCATCTTATTTACAAGATACCACGCATTTGTTGAACATTGTTGCAGATATGAGATTGCCTTTGTCATCTGAAGTCTTTTTCTGTACTATAGATGTTGTGTCTTTGTACACCTCGATTCCCCACGTAGAGGGGATAGAAGCTGTCGAATGGGCCTTACTTAAACAGGACTCCATCAGAGCCAATAAAGTGTTTTTATTAGAACTACTACACTTTTGTGTATTCCATAGTTATTTTCAGTGGAAGGGCAATTTTTTTCTTCAAGCTAATGGCACATCGATGGGCTTTTCTGGGGCACCTAGCTATGCCAACATTTTCATGCTCAAATATGAAACTGAGCATATTCTTTCCAACCCATTGTGGGCATCTAATCTTTTGATGTATCGTCGATACATAGATGATATTTTGGTTGTATGGCAGGGGTCTAGACAGGCATTAATATCATGTATCCAGCAGTTGAACACTATCAATCCTCGTATCCAATTCACTTATTCTGTTGACCCTCTAAGTATCGCATATCTTGATGTCACTCTGACAAGGACAGGAACTCAAATTGAGACAGCAGTATACAAGAAACAAACTGATCGCAATAACGCCTTGCACTATCAGAGCTTTCATCCTTGGTCCCTAAAAAGACATTTGCCTTTCTCCCAACTATTAAGGATCAGACGTATCTCCTCTGACCTTGAGTCAAGCGTGCAGACCATGCATGAATTTAAGGACAAATTTCTAGCTAGAGGTTATCCTTTGAAATTGGTGAATGATGCTGAAAGTCGAGCAATGACTAAAAGTCGTGAATCGCTCCTTCGCAAACAGGACAAACCGGCCTCTTCCAGCCGGGAAGTATTTGTATCTACTTTTTCTAGAAACTCTAATCACATCAAAAAAAGTATCCTACAACGCTGGGATTTACTTCAAAATGAAGCTGATTTTGGTAATCTTTTTTCTGAGCAACCACTATTTGCTTACAAAAGGTCAAACAACTTGAAGGAATTACTGAATCAGACTTCTGTCAAACCCACTACGTCATTTAGAGGGATGACTACTTGTATGAACTGCTCACATTGCAATAATGCCGTGACTGGCAAGCACATAACTCATCCCTGGACAGGGAAAAAGATTATCCTTAACTTTGATGCAAATTGTAACAGTCACCATGTTATTTATTTCATTAAATGTCCATGCGAGATGTTTTATGTTGGAAAAACTGAAAGGTCAATTCGGGTTCGTTTGACTGAGCATAAGAGTAGGATTCGTACTAAAACCACCAGCTCACCCCTGGCAGCACATTGGCTTGAAAAAAAGCATTCTATTTCACAATTGCGATTTGGTATTCTAGAGAAAGTGATACCACGTCCCGATAGAGATATGACTAAGTTTATGCTGCAGCGCGAAGCGTATTGGATTTGGTTCATGCAAAGTCTCTTGCCAAAGGGACTTAACGATAAGTTTGAATTGTTCTGTTTCTTATAAAAGCTCACCACCAATTTTCATGCAATGTATTGATGTATTAATTATGCACAATGCTTATAGTTTGTTGCATTTGTACCCCTACTTGATGTAAAACATTATTGGTCATGCACCAGCTGTTTCTGTTTTATTCTGTTTTATTCTTTATCTTCTTCCTTTTTTTCTTCTTCCTCTTCTTTTTTATTTTTGATTTGTTTCATTTCTGTTGTGAATCTCTCATTCTTACATTTGGATAGTACTGTATTCACTCTTTAAATATGGCAGCCGTTTGGCATGGGAGAGACGCTAGTTTTGTTAGCCCTAGTCCTGTTTCTATTTCAATATTCATTTAAGAACACGCCGACGCGGGTGGCTTTTTTGAAGAGCCAGCGTTGTTAGTGATCCGAGGTGGAACGTAGTTTTATTTGGTAGGTGCTAATGTTGTTTTCACCTTTTAGCGGTCTTGGAGGTTTACCAGCTTGCTAAAAATTGTGTTTTGATATTTTGTAGAGTTCTCACGCTGGCAGCGCTTTAATACTTCTGGCTGGTTAACCATTCGATCAAACTCACTCGTGTGAGTTTTCAGGGTAAGCCTTGCATCTTGGATACTTAGACCGTTGTTGAAATGAGCCGTTACGATTAGGTTTCTAGCATAATTTTCATTTATTTCTTATAGTGGGACTTCCGGATTGCTAATTGTATATGTTGCGTTGTGCTTTTGGCACACCGTTTGTGGTTTACCTATTATATTTTCGCAGGTATGTTTTGTTTTGTTTTTACGACTTTGACTCATCTATTTGGTTTCTTACGGTGTTGGTGTTGCACTGTTTCTTTACTGGTATTGGGTCTGTGTAGCTATTAATAGGGAACTGTTTTGAGTATTATTTTTTTGTCTTTAATACACACATTTTTTCGAGGCTTTTATACCATATTTTTCTGGTTTCTGCGGTGGTGGCACTTTACTCCTGGTGTTATGACTATAATGTTATCCCCTTGCGTTTTCCTTGTACAGTTAAATTGAATGTAGTATAATTTTTGACATACTCTCAATTGATATGTATATATTGTTTGTTTCTAGAGATTCCCCTGACGAAGGGCTATGTTTTAAGCCCGAAATGCATTGGGATTTGTCTTCTGAAACTGCGAATTCTCGTTGAGAATGAACATTGTTCTGTTTACTTTTTCTGGCTATTGAGTAAATACTACATGGACACATGGATTCAGCTTCGACATTCATTTGTGCTCTAAGCATGGAGAACTAACCACTATGATGATTTAAATGTTATTCAATTGGTGTCATTTCTGATTAATTGTTTTATTCTTCCAGACAACATTTGTTATAATACGTTATCCATTTATGTTCAAATACCAATAGCCCAACCTGGGCTCGGAGTAGTGCAC
The DNA here is from genome assembly GCF_964204655.1 of Triturus cristatus. NCBI lineage: Eukaryota > Metazoa > Chordata > Amphibia > Caudata > Salamandridae > Triturus > Triturus cristatus. The sequence goes on from NC_140587.1 coordinate 969,810,786, forward strand.
TTGTTTTTCTAAACATTCGTTTAGATTTTTTCTTGACATTGTTGTATGTAGGTGGCTGGCAGTGCCATCTTTCAGGTGCACACCATAATTGTTTGAAGTTTAACTATTCTTGAGTACTTAGCTGTATTACAGTTTGAATTTGAATATTGAGTGCATGCCTAGCTGCTTTTGTCTCCAGTTATAGAATATTAGCAGAGCATAAGGTGGGCTCAAAATACATTGCAGCTGTTTAAAATAACTTAAGTGACTGGCATCATAGATTTTGATTGTGAATACCAGTATATTATTCTTATTTCTTAGCAATAAAAATAATGGACCTTCAAATTATTAACTGCTTTCTCCTTTACTGGTACTCAATATTAGGTCAATGTAACAATTATTATTATTGTTGCTGTAACAAATTAAGTGTGTCCCCATAGCATTTTCACCAAAACCTGAGTCAGTATTCAATCATGACAATTACCTAAATTTCTGTTATTTTCAAGCACATTAAAGAGATGGATATAGGGTGATTTCCCTCAAGATATTCAATAGGCACACTGTTGTAGAAGGTACACTCATTTCTTTTTTATGTAATCTAAATCATGATCATTACACCTCAAAAGGCAGAATGCTTCTCATCACCCAGACAGGATTTCAAAGCACAATGATAGGTTGTTGAGCACAATTGTGGGAAATGAAACTCTATCCAAACAACAATTGACTCAGTCAATGTCTTTGTGTGAAAGAAAACAGAACAACCTAAACCAACTCAGAGAGTGTTGGTGTACTAAATTCATTAAAAGATTGAGAGGCCCTTATTGAAAAAATGCTTCTGACACCTCTGAAGTTATATTGAGCAATACCTTGAGGTTGATGATTGAGAAGAAATAACAGTAGTGAACTCAGTTGATGCATAGATGTATATATGTGGATTCTGTCTGTCTGAACACATCCTTAAGCTTTTCAGGAAATGGGTTAGTTGGTTGCATTTTATACAAAGGAAACAGAAATACCATGGGACCTGGGATATAGCTGTAGCAAAACAAACAATGATCCCTACAATCAATTAGAACAATTATTGCAACCAAATGGTTTATTTACATTTAGGACACAGTGTGAAAATAAAATTCACTTTCATAAAAATAGTGAAACAGGTGGTGCAAAACATGCTCAGTGCTCTCTTATAAGAGATACACAAAAGAGATAAAATGTGAGTGACATGTGTATCAATAAAATAAGAATAATACAGCTCATCAGTACAATAAGCAAAATGTAGTGGGCCCGTGATTAAAGTCGATGACGTTTCGATCCATGTAGGAATGTTGGGATCTTCATCAGGGCTCAAGGTGCATGAGGAGCCCGAGGGATCACTGAAAAAGTGAAAGTTATAGGCATCAAACTTGGTAAATTTAAAAGAAAAGGCTCTTGTCCAGTTGCAATACTGTAAGCTTCTGCTTACATAAATGAATCAGAATTAGCACTGTGGGAAAGGAAAAGGAAAAAGAAAAAGAAGGGAATTAAAAGGTGTGAGAGTCCATTGCAGCCAAACAAGGAAGCAAATACACTGATAGGGCTACCCTGCCGTTATAATTGGTCAATGGAAATGCATGCATGGCTTCATAAATTTGTCATAGAAGTTTGCACTGTGCATTTACCACATTGTGGGGTGCAAACACGACACAAGCCTCTCATAAATATGCCCCTGTGTTTATACCTTTAGTTTTGAAGACGTTTTATTTTTTACCTTTGCAGTCCTCTGTTTAAGCTGTTATTCAATGCCATTTCTCTTCCTCTGCATCTAGTTTGTCTCTCCTGTGTTTATGCTCAAACCCGCTAATACCCAGTTTCATTACCATTTGCATTGTAAAGCCATATGCAACTTGTGAGAACACTTTCTAATAAACAGTCTTTGGAGGGGTGGCCAAGCCCTTCCTTATACTCCATATCTAGCTCGAACAAACGCCTACCGCACCAGCGCTGTCATTGTGTCAGCCCTCGGGGACCACGAACCAGCGAGACGAGGCAGAGCTCTCCTCATGAATTAATCCCCGGGATGTGGATGAGATGCTGCCGCCAAGACCTAACTGTGACCACCCCAATGCTCTCAAAGATGGCTGCTTGAGGTTGAGACTCCTGTTAACTCAGGAGCATAGTCCTTAGCTAGCTTCTGTTGTTGGCCCATGTTGACCCCGGGGACCCACCAACCAGACAAGTGTGGAGGGGTATCAAACTAGACCCCAGGCCCCTGAGGAGGCAATATAGCAAGGGCCTGGCGGCAACTGACATGATGGTGCTACCTCAGATGGTGGCTGCGGGCTAAAACACCTGTAAGCTTGGAGCGTGGTTCATCACTAGCAGCTTCTACTGAACCCTTGGAGCGGAAGAGGACAAACCATATCACCTGGGGGTCTTTGAACCCCCAAAGTTATAGCTGAAGAGTGCTTCCAGTACTAGGGCAATGAGCACCATCCAGCCCTGCTAAGTGGCAGCCATTACCTCACCCTGGGAGTCTTCAGGGTGCAGCTGGCGAGGAGGCCGGGCTGACAGCTATGGGACCAGTAAGTGTGTGACAGTGAGGGCACTCCAGTGGCAGTATGTGGGGCATTAACCAACTGACCTGAGGGGACCTTATGCAACCCCATTGATGGTAGAGGTTCTATCTGTGCTCTGTGCTCACTGAGACAGTGAAGACTAACCCTGTAGAGAAGCAAAGGGAGCCAACTGTACGGAAGTGAATGGGCTTACCTCTCTTATTGAGGAGACATGCAAAGTCTCGGTTGATGGACTGCAGCCTGTTTTGGTGTCTACTGATTACTAACTACAGGAGATATCCCAGAACAGTCAGTGGTGTGAGGGGTTGCCCCACTCTGTTGCCCTTAGACTTACTGGGTAGTTGATGATCAACAGCCAAAACATGAAAGCTTTCCAGAGTGATCACACAGTAGAGAATCCCGTGAAGAGACAGTGCCATGCTCATTCCTCTTGGAGATCTGGTTCCCTGGCTGTGATCTTGCTCAGATGGCACCCTTCTGCACCCTGCACCACACTCTGGGGTTGACCTTAAATGTGCTCTGACATACTGTTGTAATAAGTACCACACAGCAGATGATTGATGCAGTCCTGTACATCTGTGACAAGACAACCACCATCTATGTGATCGTGACAGAGGGACATCATAAAAAGGAATCCAATAAATATTAAGGTATCCTTCAGCAGGCCGCCCACCATAAGGCAAATTAGAGATATGCCCCAGAGACAGAGCGAAGAGGAATAATTTAAACTCACGAAGACTAGTCACTGGCAATCACCAGAGACCTCCCACTTTATGTCTTCCAATAACTTAGAGCAGAAATCAAATGTGTCACAAGCAGTGAAAACGAATGCCCAGCAAGACCCACAGGCCAAACAATGCAACTTCAGTGATGTAGGAGAGAGGCTTGCCAAAACTGAGAGTTCCATTGACATGCAATTGAGGAGAGGGAAGTCCTGCATAAGAGAATCCTTCAACTTGAGGACCATCACATCCTCCTACAGGAGAAGTATGAGAATCTCAATCATATCTGCACCTGAGGCTCCCCCAACAGTGTTCCTGATGTGGACCCGCCAAAATATGTCCCAGAACTCCATGAGACTATTCAAGGACGATCAGAAGCTAATTAGGCATGGGTGAAACCTAAATTATGCTGGTGTAATGTGCATCATTTTATCAATTATGCATTAGCTTGCTGCATGACATTTCCAAATTATGTAATTATGCTACTTCACATAATTAGGCACCATTGTGGTAAAAGATTTGATTGAACGTGTAATTCACAATAAAACTTACCACACATATACAGCAGAGTGGCTTTTGTTTAAATACTTGATTTTCTATTTTGCATAATGTACCTTGTAGTACAGATTTCATGTTTAATTAGTACTACAAGTCTCAGAATGTTTAGTACAACAACTGTGAATGGCCTAGCTACTCATACACGGACCTTGTTAATGTGCCAGCTATGACTCAATCTTTCTATAACTGAAGCTACAAGTATTCATTTCTCTCTGTACTTCACTCATACCTGCATTGCTTGTTACACAGCAGATATATATCACTCATATAACCTGATAACACTAGTTTTGATAATGGTTTACATGTGTTAAGTTTACTGTTAATATTCTTCTTACAGCCCGAGCAAATGCTTTTGCAGACGACTGTGTAACTGTGCAGCTGGGCAACACACAGCACGCGTCTTGCAAATGCAAATACCAATGATGACTGGAATGTACCTATACTAAAAAGATGTGTGTTTTATTAAAACCTACAAAGAAATGTGAAAATAGAGGTGATGATAAGTTCTGCTCTTGGCGACGGAGCTAGCGGTATTTTGGCCACTCCGTGTGGCGGAGTGTTTTCTTGCACGCAGCTCAATAACGGTAAGTTGGAGAACATAAGCAAGTTTTGGCGTCCCACTCGGTAGATTTTCGGTCATTAGGAGGTCACCCAGTGAGATTTTCTCAATGCGGGAGAGGCGGTCATGACCATTCGCAGTCAGAAAGCTGCTGCTCGAGTAGAAAATCTACTTGAGCAGCAGCAAAATCAACTTGAGAAGCAGTGCCCTCTGGAGCGCCACGGGGTGGTCTTCACACTGATTTTTCAGCACGGACTGAGCTCCCGGCTCTAAAAAAATACCCAACGTGCCTTATCCCACCCGTTTGCAAAACTCCATGGAATCTCGCTGAGTTTTCATGTAGCTCGGCAGATTTGTTTGGAGTGAAACTCTGCGAGTTCCACCCACCCTTGGAAAATATGTTTAGCCAAGTATTTATAGTGGAGTAAAAAATAACCTTGACTTTTATACTAGTACACTATGATTTACTGATATATATTTATTTAATTTACTTGGCCCACATGATGAAGTCCCATTCATCATTTTTCAAAATAATTACTTCTGCTATTACATCAGGATTGGCACCACACAGCAGATGGATGGTAGACAATGATTAGTTCTATATCAGCTCTTTTTTTATGTCTCCAATATCTTGACTTTATTCCTGACATGGTAGTTGCCTGTTTTGTATCATACATCCCTCTTGTCCACAAGCTCAGTATGCCAGACTGATGTTTCACTTATTTGTATTGATTCATAATTTGTATGTGACTTTTGACAATGTCAGTGTAGAAATGTAATGTATGTTTGGCCTTCTTCAAGATAGTCGTATACCATTTGATGTGTCATTCAAAATGAGTAATGCATACTTGTAGCTAGCATGTTTTTGTTTTAATTACAATGTTTAAATTCCACTATGTATATCTCTCTTACCTGTCAGCTTCAGTCATTCATCCCACCTCTTGTGTCAACCTTGGCAAAATCATCAAATAGGACATCAGTGGATATTCTGGCAGTAGCAATTAGGACCTCTACAATCAGGTTAGTCTTGGAACCTGTGATCTTAACTTCTACAACTTATAATTTAGAATGTCACTAACTCTTTGTGCTCGTGTTTGAACTATAATAAAAAACCTAAAACCATTTCATGGTGTTGTTAAATCCTGCATATGTTTCTGTAATATATCAGTTGCACCAATATATTCTCTTGGTAGGTGCTGGATCTAAGCATTTTTTGTCCAGTACAGCAGCAAGGACCCAGGTCAGCAGCTGACATCACAGGGGATCTCCAAAAACATTCTTCTCTTTTGCTGGAGCTGGAAAGTTCACATTGTACTCATATCATCCATGGTTCAAACCTTATTATCGTATGTTAACTAAGCCCAACATGTCAACAAGTTTAATTTGTTTTTGCAGGATAATATTTATTTAATTAATTTGTTTCTGTAATAGCATTACACCTGGGTATTATGTACTTCATCTGTTGCAATTGTCTTCTTCCAGGCACTGGACACACTGAGACAGATGATGATGATGAACTATCTACAAGCAGAGGACAGAAGGCAATCCCAGCAGAGAACTGAATCCGACTCCAAGCAACAATATCTGCAAGCAGCACTTCTAAAGATGAGGAAAAGAAGGATGATGATGAGCAGCAGGTGACTTAGGAGGAGGATATGGATGAAGAGGATTACATAGTTGCCTGAAAACCCCAATGACTGAAAGGCCACTTAAAAACCGGGCAGCAGTGTTCCTCCTTCTGAGGACTGCCAGCCCCCAGCCATTGGCAAAGCAGCCACAGAGGCTATTTCTGCCTATGCAGCAATCACTTCAACACAGTCATCGCAACACAGGTCTCGGTGTACAATCTCCTAGACACCCTTTCTGTGAAGGTGCTTCTCTGGTCATCCAAAGGAGAGAACCCACCTGAAGAGGAGCAGGTATCTATTCATGAATCTCCTCCTCACAACCTTCCAGGTACCAACCCTCTTCATGCTTGTCAACCTGCTGGTAATTTGCGACTGCCATGGATGAGGGGAGGTTATCCCAGGCTTATTTTGGCCACTAGGAGGTTGATTTTTCCAGCCACAAACTCATGTGCAACTGAATCTTTGTGCATTGGGGGCTACTCACTTAAATTACTCCCTCGGATGATTAACGGGCAGATCTTGCCTTGGATAATGTTGCAAAATATTACAAAGGCATGAGAAAAATACATCAACAACATAGAAAAGTACATAGAAAAGAGAGCACAAGACATCTGTCCTTGCCGATGAACATGATAGCGACAACTGGCAAAAAATGTAATGTCAATCTTCACAGGAAACACATGCAGGAGATTATACAAAGACACCAACTTCATCATCTGCCCCACCTGCACATCCCACCAGTACAATTGCACCCTTAACTGCATCCCCACCTGCATCACCTGTACCCCCACCTGCACCACCTCCAGCACTAATTGAAGTACTGCCTGCACACACCCAGAACTCATTCACGGCACAAACGCTCTCATCACCAGCTTTGCATAGGAAGATTAGTTAAGGAAATCCAGGTAATAAGGGTTTTCACTTATTGTGATAAACATTTTCGTTAAATAAAGATATGAACGCTTTTAACAAAACAAACCTGTGTCAACCTTTTATCATTATTTAATGGTTTTTGTGGTATCCAGACAAAATAAAAAATGTAAAAATATCACCATACCAAAATATCAAGGCTAAAATATTCTGATATGGAAATATTGCAAAAACCAAAGGAAATGATGGATGGAGTGTTGAACATTGCAAGCACTCACCCCCAGGCAACTGTTCTGGGTTTAATCCATCACCGTGGCCATGTCTGAACTGGGGTGGCAGAGTGGGCTAAAGAACGGTGATGGATTAAACCCAGACCAGTTGACTGGGGGTGAGTGCTTGCAATGTTCAACACTCCGTCCATCATTTCCTTTGGTTTTTGCTTTGTTCGCCCTAAGTTGGCAGGGTATGCTCAGACGTGAGTCCCTTGCTCCCTTTGCCACTGGATTCAAGCAAGCCTGGCTGAAGACGGCTGAAATGCCAGAAACCGGTCCTAGGAAGCTTATTTCCGGTCCAGGGAAGACATGGCTTGGCAGTTCGGGCTGGACTGTTCCCATGAGGCACAGGGTCAGACTGATTTGCATATGGCCATGTCTGAACTGGGGTGGCAGAGTGGGATAAAGAACGGTGATGGATTAAACCCAGATCAGTTGACTGGGGGTGAGTGCTTGCAATGTTCAACACTCCGTCCATCATTTCCTTTGGTTTTTGCTTTGTTCGCCCTAAGTTGGCAGGGTATGCTCAGACGTGAGTCCCTTGCTCACTTTGCCACTGGATTCAAGCAAGCCTGGCTGAAGACTGCTGAAATGCCAGAAACCGGTCCTAGGAAGCTTATTTCCGGTCCAGGGAAGACATGGCTTGGCAGTTCGGGCTGGACTGTTCCCATGAGGCACAGGGTCAGACTGATTTGCATATGGCCATGTCTGAACTGGGGTGGCAGAGTGGGCTAAAGAACGGTGATGGATTAAACCCAGATCAGTTGACTGGGGGTGAGTGCTTGCAATGTTCAACACTCCGTCCATCATTTCCTTTGTTTTTTGCTTTGTTCGCCCTAAGTTGGCAGGGTATGCTCAGACGTGTGTCCCTTGCTCACTTTGCCACTGGATTCAAGCAAGCCTGGCTGAAGACGGCTGAAATGCCAGAAACCGGTCCTAGGAAGCTTATTTCCGGTCCAGGGAAGACATGGCTTGGCAGTTCGGGCTGGACTGTTCCCATGAGGCACAGTGTCAGACTGATTTGCATATGGCCATGTCTGAACTGGGGTGGCAGAGTGGGCTAAAGAACGGTGATGGATTAAACCCAGATCAGTTGACTGGGGGTGAGTGCTTGCAATGTTCAACACTCCGTCCATCATTTCCTTTGGTTTTTGCTTTGTTCGCCCTAAGTTGGCAGGGTATGCTCAGACGTGAGTCCCTTGCTCACTTTGCCACTGGATTCAAGCAAGCCTGGCTGAAGACGGCTGAAATGCCAGAAACCGGTCCTAGGAAGCTTATTTCCGGTCCAGGGAAGACATGGCTTGGCAGTTCGGGCTGGACTGTTCCCATGAGGCACAGGGTCAGACTGATTTGCATATGGCCATGTCTGAACTGGGGTGGCAGAGTGGGCTTAAGAACGGTGATGGATTAAACCCAGGTCAGTTGACTGGGGGTGAGTGCTTGCAATGTTCAACACTCCGTCCATCATTTCCTTTGGTTTTTGCTTTGTTCGCCCTAAGTTGGCAGGGTATACTCAGATGTGAGTCCCTTGCTCACTTTGCCACTGGATTCAAGCAAGCCTGGCTGAAGAAGGCTGAAATGCCAGAAACCGGTCCTAGGAAGCTTATTTCCGGTCCAGGGAAGACATGGCTTGGCAGTTCGGGCTGGACTGTTCCCATGAGGCACTGGGTCAGACTGATTTGCATATGGCCATGTCTGAACTGGGGTGGCAGAGTGGGCTAAAGAACGGTGATGGATCAAACCCAGATCAGTTGACTGGGGGTGAGTGCTTGCAATGTTCAACACTCCGTCCATCATTTCCTTTGGTTTTTGATATGGAAATATTGTCAGAAAGAATATCAATTTTAAGGTAATATTGATTTTTAAAATACCAGTCATTAATATCGCTTGCAAAAATATAGGGGCTGATTATGATGACGGTGGAACTGCCACCGACAGCCCGTTGGTGGCTGTCCCACCTCCATCGGAACCATGATATCCGCCTGCCATAACACCATGGCGGGCGGATAGTTGGTGGTCAGAAAGGCCAACTGCCATGCATCCGATGGGCTCCTTGAGCCCATCGGTGCGTCCGAGGGGAATCATATGCCTACAACGGTGGCGTGCCTACTAGGCACCTCCGTACGGTTATGATGTTCTTTTCAGCTCCCTTTTTCATGACGGTTAATCCACCATAAAAAGGCAGGTGGAAAGGGACTTTGGGGTCCCGTAGCTGGCTCCCCTTCCCCCCTGGCCCGAAGCTGTGGGTTTTGGAGGGCAACTATGTTGCCCCCCTACTATCCTTGCAACCATGTGGCAGGCACCGTATGGTGCCTGCCACGTAGTGCAGGGATATGTCAGGTGTCCCCATTTTGTATTGCAGCGGGTGCTGCAGCTAGCAGCACCCACCGCAATACAAAAGGTAGACATTGCAACCACCGTGCTGGCGGTCGCATCCTAATGCCTCTGTTGGAAGCACTGACAGCCTGTCGGGCGGTCCCGTTTTTGATAGGGTGGCGGGCGGACGTAAGTCCGCTCACCATCCTAAACAGCCCCATAGTTGTTTAAAATATAGTTATTATTATTATGTATTTTAGCTTGTATTCTAAATGTATAAGATGTATTTTTTTGTATAAATATTATTTCTGTTTTTTAATATATGTGTTTAATGTTTAGTAGTTATTCAATTTAATTTAATTTAATGTTGTGTTTTATAGCTCCGTCGGGGGTTGTGGGTTTATAGGGGTATAGAGTGGGAAGTATTTTAATTATAATAACTTAATGGTATCTTTTTATTTAATATTATTTATTTAATTGATATTTAATTATGTTAATTGTGATTTCAATATTTGTAGCGTAAATTTTATGTACCGGTTGTAGCTGTTTATAGGGGTAAAGTGTGGGAAGTAATTTCTTTGTAATTAATGAATAATTAGTTATTAATTAATAATAATTAATTAATTGATAATTAATTATGTTTATTGTGTGATTAATAATTTTTTTTCAGCACGGGTTGTGGGGTTTATAGGAGTAAATAATTAGTTGTTGAATACTATAGATTAATTAATTGATAATTAATGTCATTTTTTTTTGTTGGGCTTTGTCATAACGTTTAATAAGAAACAGATTAAATCTGTGGAATCTTACATAACATTAGACAATGAATCAATAAGGCAGCTACTATTTACCATTGGCTCGACACCAGGTCTACTTAAGGGCACACAAGCTGTCAACCATCATGTATCATTATACAAATACAAATATCTACTGAAATAACAGTTTCATGAACAATGTACAACCCCTCTTAAAGGGTCTAACAAGGATTATTAAATTAAAAATCTTCTACCACTAGGGTTTGTGGGAGGGGCGAACAAAACACCAAAATCTTGCCTATTATGGTAATCTGTAAGATTTCTTGTAACAACCTATCTACTGCCTGTTACACAGCATGATAACACTCTACCGTTGAGGGCCGACTGGCTTTAAGATATATATATTTTTTTTAATAAATAGGTCCAGCATACTGCCTTTATTGTAACATTTCATAATAAACATGTCAGACCTATGGACATAACTTTTCCCAGTGAGCCAATCGGGCCTGTAGCCTTTATTGGCCTTGTTGTTTCCCTTACCACAGCCCTCTGTGTTGCTGCCCCCACCATGGCCCTCCGTTTTGCTCCACCACCATTTATGCTTCAAAAAAGATCCTTTCACGCACCCTATTTTTTTTTTAATTTACAGATCCAACTTAGTATATTTAAAATATTGCTCTAAGCATAATGGAGGCGCATATGTGTGATGCTCCTGCCTATAAAATTATGTGATATACCTCATCATAATGCCTTTTTTTTCTTTAGCCATGCTGCTGAGCATTGGAGATTCTATACTGCATGACTAAAAACCATTGGCAAAGCTAATAGGTCCCAAAGCCAAGACCTTTTGAGTTTGCCAATGCTTCTTTTTCATAGGTTAAACTTGACATTTAAGCGGAAATTGGGCATTTGAATTGCTATTGTAGAAACTATAACTTCTGAACCTGATCATGCACTTGCCTTCTACCAGGCCCTGCACCATCCTTGTGCTAATGCAAAGCCCACCTGCTCGTCTTTTTTTCAAATTTTAACATCTCATAATTGATTATGTATGTGAGGTGATAAGCAGTGCAATTCAAAGACTTGCACCACAGGGATGCTTTGGTCATGACTGCACATATCACATCACTGATGACGTGTAATCTATGGTGGTGCAAGTTATACTTGGGTCAGTTACATATAACTGGTGAATTTCAGTGTTTTATTTAAAAAACAAAAAATATTTTTTTATTTTTTCCTTATGTACAAAGGATATGGCAGACATGGCAGATCATACATAACAGTTGGCGGCAAATTTTAACAGGACATAGCTCGAAGACAACATCAGAGAAAAAACCTATGAAGACAAGTTCATCCTATCCAGTCCGTAATAGGGGCCCCGGTTTTCTGGCCAATCTCACGTCTTCTACGTCCTTTTAGTCTATATACTGCTAATTCCATATTGTATATGGCCAACAATCGGGCCCTCCAGTTAATAAATGTAGGTGGGTCAGGGCTGATCCATTGAGAAGTAATAGCCACTCTGAAAACAGACATAGCAATAAACAGAAAGCCTACTTCGGCTTTGCTCCGCACTGCCGAAGTTTGCCTCTGGTCGACCCCCAAGATCACTAAAGTAGGTGTTAAGGTCAAGAATTTTCCGGTAATCTGGACAAGAAAGGATTCAATATCTTGGATATATTGGGCTAGTTTGAAGCAGGAACAAAACATGTGAATCGTATCAGCAGCAGGGGTTCCACTTCTGCTACATGAATTCCCACGATAGCTCGACCATTTCGAAATTTTCCCAGGAGTAAAATATACGCCAAATACTGACATATAGTGTTGGGCCCTGAGACTACCAGTTATTAAGGTCTGGTTGGCGAGCTCAAGAGAGATTGCCAGATCGGTACCTTCTTGTCCAAATTTCCTATCCCACTTATCGTTTTGAATGCTTAAATCATCCGGCAGGTCAGAAATAAGTGTTTGATAAATTAACTCAATCCTAGATATTTTCTCTATAAGCCCTACAAGAGGGATATTCTCAAACTTAACTGCTCCTAAAGTTGCTATCTTCAACAGATAGCTCCTAATTTGTAGGAACTTAAAAAAATGCCTAGTAGGGAGCCAATACTTGTCTTGGAAGTCAGAAAAAGAAAGTAATTGACCCTCTGAAAAGAAATCACCCAGTACGTTAACCCCTAGATTGACCCAGCTAAAGGTGATTGAATCCAGAAAAATTGAGGGCAGTAAACCGTGTGACAAAAGGGGGGTATGTGCATTGATATTAGGTATGCCAAAACGTCGTCAAACCTTTTTCCAAACAGAATACACTGATTGAATAACTTTGAATTTCGTTTTCTTATAATAACTTGGTTCAACTTTTCTTACTAAACAATTACGAGCATCCTCTCCGAGTAGGATTTCAAAAATTGTTGGTCTTGCAAATTCAGGCACCACTGCCTTACCCCCAGATAATAGTGGTCCAATTTGCTGTAAAAGTGCGGCCCAGTGGTATAGCATTAGAGAAGGTAAGCCCCACCCACCTCTTACTCTAGGAAGTATCAGCCATTTAGAAGCCCTTCTAGCTTTGTGATAGCCCCAGAAAAATCTTGAACAAGCCCTTTCTGCACTAGAGATGAGTTGCGCTGGAAATTCGATAGGGATAGTCCTAAATAAGTATAAAAATTTCGTAAATATAGACATTTTTAGGACATTGGAGCGACCATGGAGTGAGAGGTGCAAGTGGTCTAGTCTCTCAAGAGTCTTATTCACTTCTCTAATGATGGGTAATATATTGATTTCTGGTATCTTCTCTACTAAAGGGGTGATCTTCACCCCCAAGTAGGTTGCAACTGAAGCAATTGAAAGTCTTACAGGTTTTGCAACATCTGAATATATAACTTGGGTTTTGTTGACATTAAGACGATAGCCCGAGACTGCACCGAATTGCTTAGCTACGTCATAGACAGCTGGGAGAGCTAGACAGACGTCCTTTGTGAAAACGGCGACATCGTCGGCCTAAGATAAAGTTTCGTAAGCCACACCATTAGCAATGACCGCCTGTATTAGCGTATTATTATCCAATTTACTCAAGAGAGGATCAATATAAATTGAAAATAGAAGCGGAGAGTAGGGACACCCTTGACGGGTTCCTCTGCTTATCGAAAAGGAGCGAGACTCTTGTCCTGAGATACGTACAGAGGCCTCTGGGGAGATGTATAAAGCTTGTATAGCTGTAATATACTCCTGCGGAAATCCCATTAATTTTTAGCAGTTGCCCTCAGAAGCCCCAAGAGACCCTGTCGAACGCCTTTTCGGCGTCCAACAGGATCATTGCCAAAGGTTGTTTACAGACCTGAGCCCAATCAAATAACGCAATTGCCTGTCTGATATGGTCTGATGTGTCCCGACCAGACACAAAACCGTGCTGGCGAATAGAGACTAGAGGGGCAATGACCATTCCTAATCTTAGTGCAATGATTTTAGCATAGATTTTGCTATCAGCACAAAATAGGGAGATTGGACGATAGAAGGAGGGACTAACCTCTGGCTTGTTTTTCTTTCTAAAAACTATGATGGTGATCTTATGCCATGAGTCAGAAGTCCTGCCATTCTGGGCAAGTGCAAACAGGGATTCCAGCTCCCCTAGTATAGTATGCCTAAATGTTCGATAGAATTCGAGGGGTAATGAGTCAGGGCCAGCGGCCTTCCCCACTGCCAATGAGGCGATCGCTAGTTCCAACTCTTCCCTAATTATCGGGGAGGAGAGTGCTTCTGACTGTTCCGGTGAGACCGTAGATGTTGTATAGTCGCGCAGAAATTCCTGACCCAATTGAACTGCATCATCCTCTTCCGTGTCCGAGGCATAGAGCGTTCTGTAAAACTCTTGAAACACCTCCAGCAACTTGCCCGGTTGATCCTGAATCTGGTCTTTTTTATCTTTAATGCGGCTAATTCGATTCAAGACTCCCTTATACTGTAATCTTTTAGCCAAAAGTCTGCCTGAATTTTCGCCAAACTCGTAGATGTCTGATTTATACGGAATAAACTTAGCGGCAAGTTCCTCCCCGAAATGTTGGTGTATTCTGTTTCTAACAATAGCTATCTGACGTTGGCATTTCTCTTTTTGGACCTGATCTCCAATAACTCAAATGAGCTCTTCCTCTGCTTCCCGAAGTTGGTTGATCCACTGATTGATCCTTTCCTTGTTCACCTTCTGACGATGCAGAGAGAAGCTGATAGTCTCCCCCTCACAGCTGCCTTGAAAGTATCCCAAACTATTAACACGGAAGCTGTGCCCTTGTTTCTCTGAAAAAAGTCTATTATCCAATTTGACATATATCTACAGTACTCTTGGTCGAGTAATAGTTTTCGCTCAAATCTCCAAGTTGCCGTAGCTGGTTTTGGACCACTGAGCAGTAATTGTAGAATTAGCGGATTATGATCCGAAATTACACGGGGATATAACTCACAGATAGTCCCTTCAAGGATCGGGTCAGTCACGAAAAAAAAATCTAGACGTATAAATTTGCTATGGGGAGCGGAGAAGAAAGTGAAACCCGGTTCAGTCGGACGCAATCTCTGCCAGACATCTATTAAGGCATGTTCGTGGCAAAGCCTATGAATTGCTTTAAATGTCCTGCCCTTTCTTCCAGAATATGGGGTATTACTATGTAAATCAAAATTAGAGTTCAGGTGAATATTAAAATCCCCACATAGAACTTTGGGAGAGGGCCATGAAGCAAGTTCGATGCTCAAGAAATTTAATATAGAGGTCATCAAGATTGGAGCCATATAAAGAACATATAGTGTATGACGATTCCTTAATTAGAATGTCAGCTATTGCCCAGCGTCCCACATTATCCACCTTTACTTGCTTAGTGGTATAGATGCCTTGCCTGGCCAATATAGCTGCTCCTCTGATAGTTGTAGTTTGACGAGAGCAAGCAATCAGATCAAGACCAACTTCCTTCAACCAGGCACGATTGTTCCAGGAAACATGGGTCTCCTGCAAGCAAAGTAAATCTATATCCCAGTGCTTGATAAGTTGAGCTAAAATACCCCGCTTCCTTCTGTCATTTAAACCACAACAGTTCAGAGAGCCAATTCGAATAAAATTGTGTCTAGCCATCCACTAACAAAGCTGTCAAGACTGGCCCTGTAGACATCAGACATGTCGGACAAGTGTCTCTTAATCACAATAGTATCTAGAGTAAAATTAGTCAAGCATTGTTTGAAGAAGTTTTTATGTTATCTGCCATACTTTTTTTTACAAAGAGCAATTTGTACCCACCACCAACAACCCCCCCTAAAACTCACCCCCCTAACCCTCCCTCCACCCTGAGAACCTTCCCACCCCGTGACCCACCCCTTCTCTTCCTCAACATCAGAGGCATGGGGACCAGTGGTCCCTTGTGATGCTGAGCTGAAAAAATCTCACTCTCTCGCTGCTGCACACTAAGAGCACTACAGAGGTAGCTTGAAATAGCCATTGAAAATAGTGGGAAGAAAAAAAAAAGTGGAAAAAGAAGAAGATGAGGTATTAACCCTAAAGAGACCAGACAATACCAAGTCTAACAAAGTCGATCAGATCTACAGTGTGAGTGTTATACTTGTCTGAAAATTAGGTCAGGGATTTTATCCTATATTCATAGATATTAGATACTCCTTGGCCTGAGCCTCTGATTGAAAAAAATGAGTTTGCCCTTTGTAGATCACTTTTAATTTGGCCGGGTTCAGCAGAAAGATCTGAGCAACCTTCGCCTGAAATTCTGGCATCAATTGTCGTAAATGCCAACGCAGTTCGACAGTTTTCTGGCAGAAGTCGGGGCGCACAAAAAAGTTACAGCCTTTCCCAGTTCTCTTGCTATCAGGCCTGGCCAGGTCATATAGGGATTCCCGGGCCAGGAAGTTATTCAAGGAAATCAGAATGGCACGAGAGTGATTATCAGAGCGATCGCCTGAGCTGCGTTGGTTAAAAGGGAAACGGTGCGCCCTTTGAATTTGGGTCTTCCAATCCCATTGAGGGAGATCCGGGAACGCTTCTTCGAAAAGTTCAGCCACAAATTGACGGATATTGGAGCCCTCTTTACCTTCAGGAATACCCAAAATTCTTAAGTTGTTACGCCTGGCCCGGTTTTCCAAGTCGGATAGTTTGTACACAGTGTCGTCCCTAATCAATTGTATTGTCTCCACCTTAGATTTCTGCTGGGCCAGATCATCTTCGAGATGGGAAATCCTAGTTTCTGCTTCTACTATTCTCGAAGAAAAATCAGAACAGGTCTTGGCCATCCTGCGGATGGAGTTTTGAAGTTTCCTGCAGGCCCCTTGTTTACGGATGCTTTCGGCCCTTGACTCCTCTCTGTGTGCCATCATCACCTGATAGATAGTAGATAGCGTGATTTCTTCAGAGCAAGTGATAGCTGAGGCAGTGCTTACAGTCGTTACTCCATCCATTATTTTGTTTTTATCTCCCAAACCTGGTGAGAATGAATAACCCCAAGACCTAGCTCCTGCAGTTGCTGCAGGCAGAGTAGGACAAGCTGAAGGTGCTCGCGTTTTTTTTACAGTCTCTGAGCCCAACTGAAAACAATCCGCATCTGCCTCCCAGTGAAAACTGCTAGTGTCACTGCCATCTCCAGCCCAGTCTTTATCCTGATTTTCATCCTCTGAGGAATTAGATACATCAGACAGAGAGAGAAATTTGTCCACAGGCTCATCTTCCCTGTTAGAGTCAAAATCTTCCTTTTGTACATTCAGGTCCCCTTTTTGTACTGTGACCGAGCATTCTGCCACTAGTGTATCGACTAAGGGGACTTCACTAACCAGAATGCACCTTTGTTGCTGGATGGAGCTCGACACAGCTTCTGAGCTACCTGAGCTACCTGAACTCACACCGGCAGACTCTGTGTCCTGAAGTGTTGGATCATTCACGGACGGGAGCATCGATACAGTGAGAGGCTCCCTGCTGTCTTGAGCCCCAGCGCCCACATCCAGAGTAAAAATAGGCGGTTTAGACGACCCAGATCCTCTGCCCCCGGGCACACTGCTCGGTGGCTTGGCTTTCCGTGTCTGCGCTGAAAATAGTGCTGGAACTGTCTATCTCCCCCGACCTGCAGTATTACTCTTCAGCGTCTCCGGCGCGGACACGGAGGATGGAGCTGCTTGTGGATTATCGACCTCCCGGCCATCAGCGTGGACATCGGCAGCAGGAGCAGAAGTCTTCAGTAGGGCACTAGGAGCAAACGATGGACCCCTGCCCTTGATGCTTTTACTGGATCCTTTTGGCGGCATGGTAGCGGGTAACAGAATGCGTAACCCGGTCTGCACCGATGACACGGTAGACCCAGTAGATACGGCGCTGACACGGCCTGAAGATGCCAGAGATACGAGGTAACAGGGGAGCGGGATGCTCCACACCCAAGACTGGGAGTGCCAGATCATTCAGATCCTCCAGGTGAGCAAAATCATGTGTACCCGGTTTCTTTACAGTACGGGCAGTTCTAGCAGTGATTCAAAGAGTTCATTCAGCAATTCTATACAGCAGTTCTAACAGCAGGGTTCTTCATTGCAAGAGGCAAATCAGCAGCAGAGAGTGGGAATGCAGCTCACTTGGCCGTCATGACGGCCGCCATCTTGCCTATAATTTGTATGTGACTTTTGACAATGTCAGTGTAGAAATGTAATGTATGTTTGGCCTTCTTCAAGATAGCCGTATACCATTTGATGTGTCATTCAAAATGAGTAATGCATACTTGTAGCTAGCATGTTTTTGTTTTAATTACAATGTTTAAATTCCACTATGTATATCTCTCTTACCTGTCACCTTCAGTCATTCATCCCACCTCTAGTGTCAACCTTGGCAAAATCATCAAATAGGACATCAGTGGATATTCTGGCAGTAGCAATTAGGACCTCTACAATCAGGTTAGTCTTGGAACCTGTGATCTTAACTTCTACATCTTATAATTTAGAATGTCACTAACTCTTTGGGCTCGTATTAGAACTATAATAAAAAACCTAAAACCATTTCATGGTGTTGTTAAATCCTGCATATGTTTCTGTAATATATCAGTTGCACCAATATATTCTCTTGGTAGGTGCTGGATCTAAGCATTTTTTGTCCAGTACAGCAGCAAGGACTCAGGTCAGCAGCTGACATCACAGGAGATCTCCAAAAACATTCTTCTCTTTTGCTGGAGCTGGAAAGTTCACATTGTACTCATATCATCCATGGTTCAAACCTTATTATCATATGTTAACTAATCCCAACATGTCAACAAGTTTAATTTGTTTTTGCAGGATAATATTTATTTAAATAATTTGTTTGTGTAATAGCATTACACCTGGGTATTATGTACTTCATCTGTTGCAATTGTCTTCTTCCAGGCACTGGACACACTGAGACTGATGATTATGATGAACAATCTACAAGCGGAGGACAGAAGGCAATTCCAGCAGAGAACCTGAATCCGACTCCAGGCAACAATATCTGCAAGCAGCACTGCTATTGCAATTCAATTATAATTTTTAAATACCTCTGTGAAGCTATTGCGATTTATTCCAAATACTCATGTGTATGATATCACGTGTGCCACTTGTCACCTAATCACGTGTGCACACTCTTTGGGTCACCGCTTTGATTCAGAGAGAGATGCATGGCTATGAAGTATACTTGATTAATATGCCTTTGTTAATGTATGCTTTTTATGTCTTTTAGAAATTTCTTAGGTACTTTACCTTTACCCGCGGTAGGTAGGTTGGTCCACCACTACCAATGGGTGTAGATAGTTTACACATGGTCCTGATGAATTGCCGCTAGATCCATAGGACAATTTAGGCAAGAAACATGTTGACCCTTTTAGAGTAGAGCGCTAGGATCTGGAAACATTACATTCAGATAAGTCGCCACTCTCCCTTCTTTTAATCAGGTGGGAGCCATCTTATTAAAAACACTTTTGGACTACCCAACCTGTTTTTAGCCCACACTTTCACCACACCACATCTACACTTTCCTAGGCCCCTTACTCACACCTCACCAAACGACAGGAACAAAAGATCTCCGCTGAAGAGCCCCTCATTGGGTGTCCGTTGGGTATTGCAGCGCCGACCCGATAAGAAGCAGACCCAATGATGAAGCATGACACCTAGCTGGCTGGGTGTGTGAGGGCCCTAGTTCCAAAGGGATAATATCCCACTCCACGACATAGGACTACATCATCCTATTTGTATCTCTCTCTACTACAAACCCCTTTTGTGACCCACTCAGGAACTGCATACCATTTCTTGTTTGACATAAATGTGTTATCTGCAGCAAGACCAGTCTCCCCACAACAAGAAAGAACACAAAGGGTTGCAATGGAAACAGTAAGGATAGACAAACTGTGAGATGACACTACAGGAGATGGGGTGTGGTTGGGTAAGCAGACAAGGCATCATTTCTGCAGTTAAGGAGGTGATAGCAGCCGTTAATGTTTGTAGCTGCGCAGAGACCATGTTTGGGAGCATTCAGTCCTCTCCAATAAAATCCTTGATGTCTTGAGAGAGCACTTCCTGAATCTCTACAATTGACATCATCACATCCTTGACAGTAACAGACTGAGGAGGAAGGGTTTGGGTATCACAAGAGGGATGTGGACTTTGGGGGGCAGAAATGTCCCTTGACTTTTGTTCTTCGAGGTGGGCACTGGGAGGAGAATTAGATACAGGCGGTGCAGCTAGTGGCACCAATGGAATTGAGGGCTCAGATATTAGGGAGGGGGTGGAGCAGGTCCAAAGGGTGCTGGGGTCTGCCCTGGGAACGCCACTTCTTTTTATTGTTCTTGAAGGCCAGAAGAAGAACCTATATCTCTCCCTAGTTGGAGGTGTCCACTTCTATGGCCACCCTAGGAGACTGTTCAGCCTCTGCCTGGATCCTCTTGGTTGATGACAGTGGAGTTCTCTAGGTGGGTGCACTACCCCTGCTGGTGTTTGATTTCTCATCGTCCTTGGTGGTGGTATCAAGGTGACGTGCCTGCCTCCAAGCCGCTGGATCTTCTTGCTTGCCACTGCTGCATGGTATAATGTCCCGTTTGCGGAAAATTCTTTTGTATGCTTTCATCTGAAATTTACGTGAATTAGAATTTCATTAAATTAATAATTCACAATCTGGATGAGGATTCAACCAATGCAAGTACTTTCATAGTTAGGTGAGGGTTTTGTTATGTGAGG
Source organism: Triturus cristatus (assembly GCF_964204655.1). Taxonomy (NCBI): domain Eukaryota; kingdom Metazoa; phylum Chordata; class Amphibia; order Caudata; family Salamandridae; genus Triturus; species Triturus cristatus. The sequence continues at coordinate 969,831,191 of NC_140587.1, forward strand.
CCAAACTTTACAACTATTGGAAATGTCAATTCACAACAGGTTACAGAAGCAGTTTCTTTTGAGTAAACAAACTTTTTTGCACCAGCCTACAAACCATTGTAACTGGTATATTTTTGCGGCCCAACAAAGTTTAGCACATTATCATTAAAATGTGCCAACCTATTAAGTTAAACATGGTATCCTTATTTTGTTTATGAAGTAGAGTAAATGAACACATTGTCTAACTTTCCCTAATATTAGAAATGTATTAGTAGCCAATACAAATCAAACAAATAAACCTCATGCATGCTTTCAAACAACCACAAAACATGTTAAAGAGAATAAGTATGGTTATGAGGAAGCTTACAATGAGCACTTGCCAGTACAGAATTCTCAAAGCTAAAATTGACTTGTGTGTCTAATACATATGTGCATGTACTTACCGTCTCTCTGCCGCTCAAAATCTTCCAGCTAAGCCTGGTGGGGCAGCCTGCCAGCTTTCACAACCATCCAGTAACGTGGTGTCACTTGAAAGTACAATGTAAGCGGCTGGGCAGGCAAGCCCATAATGTCCTGGCCCGTATTGAGGCCCAGAATATAATGGGCTTGTCCTCCTTGTCCTTCACATAGCACCCCCACAAGACAGTCAAGAAGTTGCTCCCAGGGCGTATGGCACAGCTTCCCCTACTGCACTGCATCTCATGCTGATGTCCCTCCATATTTGCGCCTGCTCTGCATTGCTCATTTGGGTATCAGGACCCCCATAAAGCTTAGGGTAATTGGCTTTGACTACCTCACTAATGATATTTAATTCAGTTTCTGATAAAGGGCTGTGCTCTCCTCAAGTCCCTCAGTCATGTTGATGACATTATTTTCCAAAGAAGGAACAGTTATCCAGGTTTTAGTGTGCACTATCACTCAGGGGTATCCTGGCGCTAAGCTGGTGTGAGTCTTAGCACTAGGGCCTAGTGGGACAACTCGAAGGGACAGGTTTTCGTCTTCTCGTGGAATTCAGGTAGTGAGGAGGAGGCTCCTATCTGTAGAGGCAGGTTGTTCCATGCCTTAGGAGTGATATAGGAGAAGGCTTGGGCACCAGACCTGGTTTTCTGTGTTTGTCTGGGATTTGTGCAAGTAGGAGTGTGGTTGAGCAGAGTTGTCTGGAAGGTTTGTGAAAGCAGATGCGATTGTTGAGGTATGCTGGGCGGGTGTTATGTAGTGCCTTGAGAATGTGGGTGAGGAATTTGAATTGTGCTCATTTGTGAATGGGGAGCTGATGGCGCTCCTTCAAGCGTGGTGGTTTACGAGTGCGTGATTGAGAGTGGATTTTGGATGCCGAGTTCTGAAGGGTCTGCAGCCTTCTGGTGAGTGTTTTGTTGAAACAGGCATAGAGGGTGCCCCCGTAGCCCAGCTTGCTTCTGACAATGGCATGATGACGGTTTTCCAGGTGCAGATTGAGAACCATTTGAAAATCTTCCTCAACATCTTCAGGGTATGGAAGCATAATGCAGTGACATTGACATGGGCTGTCATGTTGAGTTTGCTGTTGATGATGATCATGCGGTTCTTGGCGTGTCTTTGCTAGCTCTATTGGCCACCAGGTGGCATCCCACGGTCATGTGCTCCTCCCAATGATCACAATTTTGGTATTGGTGGTGTTCAGCTTTAGACAGTTGGTCTTCATCAAGTGGACAATTTTAGTCATGCAGGCATTGAACTTGATCCGGGTTCTGGGCATTTTGTCCATGAGGCAGAGAATGAACTGCATGCCATCAGCGTTGGAAAGGATGTTGATATTGTGAGAGCAGATGATGCTGTCTACAGGGATCATGTATATATTGAGGAGGTAGGGCTCAGAGAGGATCCTTGTGAACCTCAACTGATGAGGCCGCAGGCGTCTGAGGTGTGCGGTGCCAGGCTGACTGACTGGGTTCTTTCAAGCAGGTGTGCTTGTCCTTGGATTCCAATGTCATGTAGGCATTGATGAAAATGTGGTTAGAGACTGCAAAATACTGCAGAGCAGTCCAGCTGGATTGAGGAGGATGCATCTCTGAGGTGAGGATGGATCAGAATGAAAGCAAAATGTCTGACTTCCTCTTGCTATATGTAATTTCATCTTTATTCAGGGTAGGAGGAGATCTCCTCCCCAAATGCAGAGTCTACGTCTCAAGTTTGGATGTGTTGTAGCGTTATTAAGCCCATAAGACACATTTATTTGTATGCAAGCGTTACCTTTTCCCTGCATCTAGCTGATTTGCATACCTCCCTCTTCGTCCTCCGATGGATCTTGTTTAGTCCTGACAGGGGTTGGATATAAAGTGTTCCAACAGTCATTCAGTGAGAACCAGGAACTGAATGACTGAAGTGCAAGCTAGAAATCGAACTCATATATATCACTCTCAATAAAATTTTATAAAGATATAAGATTCTCACAGCAAGCCCAAATCTCCTGAAGAAACGTAGGCGAGCTAAACTCAGACCAACTAGGAGCACTGTTAAAGCTATACAGTATAACAGCATTAGTATTTGATGTTCTGAGACCTCTGTAATATGATCTTCTCTGGTCATTAGTCCCAAACTAGGAATGCACATTCAATGAAAGGGACCCAATCATGATAGCTGAGTCGTTATGGTGATTTAGTTTAGTTTATCAGATTTAAGGTAAGGAAATGCATCAATAAATCAGGTTAAAGACAGTTTAGCCAAATTCTAATAAGGCATTTGCAATAAGATACCAAACTCAAAGGTTCAGGAAGGGACATGAAATGTGCCAGTTAAAGCAGTCACCCAGAAAGAAAGAGACCCCTCAGTACACACAACGTATGCATCAGTTCGTAAAGGAAGCCAGGTGAGTCTGCATTGGGCAAATCAAGAATTGCCAAGGGATGTTGAGCAGAGAAATTCATAGAAAATAGCCAACAGCTCATCCATCACCCACTCCAGGCTGGCAAGATCTACATGTAGGTTAATTCGAGCAATACTATATTCTTGAAGTTCCGGGGGTTACACCTCCTGGAATCCCCTTATCTGGTCAGACCGCTCAGTCCATTGGTGAGTTAATATAAGATTGGTGTCAGGCAACATAAAGAAGACACAAATTGCAGAGAAATAGGTGGAACAATTACGCAGTCCTTAAGTAATCCAGTGTGTGAACCGTTTGAACAATGATCCTTCAGCAAGCGCACATAAGTGAGTTCAAGACAACAGTTTACCAGGCAGCTGTTCAGGAATGTATCAATAAAATGTATGAAAGTTTCATGAAAGCATCATTAATTAGAAATGTGTGGTACCTAATTTTCTTTTGTGATTTCAGAGCACACGTTTACACGAGAAAGTTACATTTAAATTGAATTTGTCATCATATTCAGGTTAAATCTTGACTGATTAACTAGTTTCGATTATTTGTACACAAATATAAATGATGGTAAAGTATGATTGGACATGAACTTCGTAATGTTAGAGTGCATCCTTTCACATTTTCTAGCACGTTAATTGAATATAGTTATTTTCCTTAGTAAATCACATTTTGTATTATTTATACAAATAATATCAACTGACTATACCTTTTCCTGTATTCATTTAAAATGTATATGTAATTTCCTCTCCAAGAAATGTGAAGTTCCACACACAAAGCGGAGGCTCCGTAAGAAGGAGGGAGACACAGCACATGTAGTACAAAACCCATGAATGTTAAACTGCATTAAGCTGAGATGGTTTATACACCTGATATATATGTCATTTTCTGATATATTTTACTGTTTGACCTAACCCATGAGTGTCATGTGTGAGATATTGTGTTGAAATGTGGATCTGGATAAGTGAATCAAGGTTTAGGAACAGATAAAGTGTTTTTTTATACTTGAGCACAGCATGTTAGTTAAACATACTATGCAATGTAAACAGAGTTGTCTCAGGAAGGAATGTATGTATGGACAGTGTGTTAGATATCCACCATTCATCATTGACAAGAGACTGTCCAACAACATAAAGCCAGTAACCAAACTAGCAGCTCAATATAAAAAAGGGTTGACTAGCTGATCCACACCTGAATACCCTGACCTCTGTTCTGAGTCTTACTCATGTTCCCTTGGTATGAATGTAGGTCAGGGTCAACATCTATATATAAGCCTTGTCATATGGCAATGTTTTTCAAAACACAATAGACTTTAACAATATTGCACACAAATTCTGGAGGGGATACACATGCACCAACACTTTACAGTCAAGACATCTGAATCATAAATTGAGGAGGCCTAAAGTGCATTGAATAAGGCTCATAATTGGATGTGTGTCCTAATGGAACTCCACTGAGATACTTAGGTTGGATGTCTGAATGGTGTGAGGAGATAGAGGGAGAGACCATCCCCAGCTTCACCTGAAAACAATTGTCATAAAGGAGCTTCTATTCTATTTGAATTACATTATGCATGCATACTTACATACAGTGTGTGTAAAGGTCAGGTATGTTGTTTGTGCTGTAGTCAATATGGAATGGTATTGAAGTGGCACCTGGGACACCATTGCAAGCCCTGGATGTAGTGTGCTTACTTACCAATAAACCATGTCACCAAATTCCACAGCAACTAACCGACATGCAAGATGTGATTACTGGAAAATAAAGCTGTTGTGTGAGTTGCTAGGAAATTCAGCATATGCGATGCAAAAGCTGACATCACAGACAGCCTGCACATTGATGAAGTGCCAGTGGTATCGGTTGCAGTGAAGGTGCACTGGGTGGTGAGGTGACTGAAGTGCCACATTAGTGCAGTCGATAGCATTTAGCACACTAGGGAAGTAGGGAAAGGAATCAAATTCCCTTGCCACCCCTTGCCTTTCCGTCAGTGACGGTGGCATGATGATAAACTGGTGCACTCTACAGTTGATGCCTCTCAGGACTTGCTTCAAGAATTGTGGCTGGCTTGCCAAATGCCAGTATTTTTAGTTTAGACCCTCTGAAAATATCCAGTGGTCATAACATGAAGTGCAGCTAGTACTTTCACATAGGCTGGGTTAGTCTGGGAGTGGCCTGCCAGTGAGTTCAGATGCTGCACCCAATTTGCAACCATGTCAAAGATCCCATCAGGTGGGAAGTGGTATCTGGAAAAAACAGCTTGCCTTGACATACCAAAGATATTTATCCTTTGCCTACAAACATGTTCAATGACATAGTGAAGGCATGAAAATAATTTTGTGCGCATTTTTTCATGACCTAGCCTGGTTGTGATTGGTTGTTGTTGTAATGAGCTTCTGCGTGAGATGGTGGGGGATCTGAGATAGATCAATACTTTAATTGCTGGTGTGTTGCAAGTGTTGAAATAATTGTTAGATATATCATCAGCATTTGAGCTATACTTTTTAGGAAGTTATGTTTTAAAACGCACTACATTTTATCAATGAAATGTAATTAAATTAAGGATTAATAATTTGAGCTCTGAGGAATTGATTTTAATGAATCAATTTTATTTTAATTATGTTTTAAATATAAATATATTTTAATTTCAATTTAATTTATTGAATAGTTTTAAAAAATATTATTCATTAAATATTTTTGAATGCATTTATTTACAAGTCAGTAGATTTACAATTACAACCTTTACATTTTGAAAGATATTTATTTTACCATTGTTTGCTATGTGATTTGTTTTTCAGTCCCTGCCTCCAATATTTTCAATGGGAAAGTGTTACAGTACCAGTGTTTTGCTATGTGTGGTGCTTGCCTTACTACTGTGCTGTGGTTTTAGACTGTAGTAGCTTTAGAAGTGCAGTTTGTGAATTTCAGTGATCTTACTCTTTTGCGGTGGGTGAGTTTCCTTTCCAAATTCCTCCATGCCTCTCTCTAAAACCCTCCATACTTCTCTCTATTCCACTTTTCCTTTAGTAGTAAGTCTGACCATTTTTCCAGCCACTCCCTCCAGCCTAGCTCTCATTTACTAATAAAACCTATACTTACTTGCGCAGAGGCTTCCCAGTTGGGTGGAGATAAAAAAGATAGGTCAGGTGGAGGCATAAACCCCACACGTAGTGCTACAAAATGTATTGCAAAGTGCAGTTTGTGAATCAGGCCCCTAGTCTCTAACATATATATACTCCTCAATTCCCCAGTAAACACACACCAGCTTCCTTTTCAGATACAGTGGGGAAACAGATCATAGCATCTCCCTTGACACAGAACACTAGCTCAACATATTCCTTTGAACCAATAATTTTGCTCAACGTGCCAAGGGTAAAGAGACACTTTATCAAATCTAGTTCCATGACATCTTACACCTGCCGGAGCTCTACATGATCAATCAGACAAATTTCATCGCCTGCTGGAGTGGCTGTGGGCAGAATAGGTTCCCTGCATCATATCCTGTGGCCTTGCCAACAGTTGCTGGATTTTTGCAGCATGATTCTTCCAGTCACCTCAGAAATCCATAGCCAGACCATAGATAAATAGCCTAAGTCCCTCTTGTTGGGAAGACCTGAAGAGAGGGTATACACGGTACACTTGGTATGTTAATATCTAGCCCACTTCTTGCTGGCAGCCAAGCAAATCATCTTGTCAGTATGGGGGAAAACCACTGCACCGTTATACGAGCTTTGGTTACCCAGGCTTTGGACACTGTTTGGGCTTGAAGCAATTGCAAATGATTTAGCAGAAAAGTCCTGCCAATGTAATAAATTGTGGAGTCCAGTCTTTCTACACCTAAACAAGCACAATAAGAACATTACCTGTCTGCAATCCCTGAGAGACTTAAACGTTGTTGATTATGCCAGAATGCCCCACTTTGTGGGCATAGGCCTACATCGGTGATTGAAGTGTGACTGCATTTACAGTTACATAAGGGAGATATTGAGAGAAGTTGCCTGTCCTGTCATTGACAAATGCAGCTCACACTTCGACCTGCCTTCCCTTTGTTTCACTAGCCAGGCTGTAGCAAGACCATGGAGAGCAAAGAAGTGACCAGAGCCATTTTAGGGGCTGACAAAGGGGGTGTCCCCCACCTACAGGCTGTCACTGGATATAAAAGTGACACAGTTAAATCCTGCAATCAGAACACTCCTGTACTTGGGAAAATTCAGAAGAAGGACTGACCTGCTGTCTAGAGGAAGAAGACTGGACCTGCTTCCCTTCAACATTGGTCCCCCATAGTGACCCCAAGATTCAGTTGGCTGTACTTCTGTTTGAGCCACAGGGATACAACAAGCTTCCAGAATCCTCTCCTGCTCTCCAGCTGAACACACCAAACTGGACCTCACTTGATCCCTGTGATGGCCTCTGTGAGAGTGAGTTTTGACCCCCCCAAGTGCTGTCCTCAAGGTCCTGGGCCTTGGCTGGAGTCAGAGTGTACTCCCCTCTGTGCAACTGAAGGTTTCACCAGATCCAACTCAGTGTGGTGTAGACTGAGGCAGGGCCTTGCATTGCAGCAGCTCGCAGCTCTTCATCCGCAGCTTACCTGGACCCAATGCAGAACAGCAGATGGATCCTCAAGGGCCCCATATCACAGGCTCTCGCACCTCCTGATCAGTGGCTTCACAGCAACTGCGGAGCACGGTGCAAACTGGCACAGGACCTCACATTGTGCACCCCACAACTCTTGATCAGTAGCTTCATCGAGTTGTGATGCAGAATGATGCAGGATAATGCATGTGCTTCGCATCACAGCACCTCACTGCTCCTGATCAGTAGCTAGCGGACCAGACGATGCGCGATGCAGAGCCTTGCATTGCAGCACCCTGCAGCCCATGCACCAATGACAAAAGACACAACTCCCAGTGGAGTCCAGCATCCGACTAGCGCTCCATCTTGGTTGGGCTGAACTTATGGTTTTGTCCATGTCTGGTGCAACCAGATAGCTCTAATTTTCGCTTTGCACCTTTTGGCGCTATTTTTACTGAAACTTTAAAAACTCATAACACCGGTTCTACTGATTGGGTTTTTGTTGCTTTGGTGTCATTTTATTTATTAAAATGTCCTCTATTTTTCAAAAGAGGTGTATTTGTATGTTGTGTATTCCCTTTATTAATGTTTTAGTGCTGCATACATACTTTACACATTGCCTCTAAGTTAAATATGACAACTTTGTGCCAAGCTAACAGGGGGTTAACCACAGGTTTATTTAGTGAATTTTGTGGTTCACCTTGACAAGGATTGTGATTATTCTTAGAGGTTGGTTCTCACCCCCTTCAACAAATAATACAATTTCTTACAATGGGACTCTTCCTTTTCTACATCAGTCACATGTGCACATGTAAAAAATGTTTTTTTTCCTTTTTCTGTGCTTGCACAAAGACCTGAATAGTCTTTCTTCACTCAACCGTTAAAAGTGCTTACCAACTTTACAGATGATTAAACTGCTGCCTAATCTATTGTGGATACTGACACCCTGCACGAGTACCATAGCGTGTGCCTTAAGTGTAGTCATTTGATTAAGCAAATGATTAAATGAAAAAATTAAAGTTAAAACCACTAACGTCTAAGTGTTCTCCTTCAGAACAAAAAAGTAAATATAATGCACACAGTTATGGCAAATGTTGAACATATTCAATGGAATAATATATCGATGTTCTGTACCGAGCTGCTTAGTACCACTTTTTCAAATACAGTTTATTCACTATCAATCATCCAACAATACAAATCAAAATTACCATTCGAATAACATATTTAGAAATGCTGACCTTTTCCTGGTGGCACGTGTCAACTCTTGAAACACGCAATTTGCATATCTATTGTTGTCAAATCCACATTAAGGAATTCAGACAGTTAGATATATCATCTGTAAATAGTATATTTCCGTTCAAGTTAGTCCAATTGCAACGGAAAATGAGTGTCATTTATATACGACTGAAACTGTGAAATATGATACGAATAAAAAATCTTCAAATAGTTTTAGAGGCGTCATAGTCAATTGAACAATTCCAGCAAGTGCATACTTTAACTCTTGTAATTGAACTGAACCAATATATTCTGGGTTAAACAACAGTGACCTGTGACCTGTGACCTGTTTACGGACATGCTGGTCACCAGTCAGAAGGACTCTTCGCCCAGGAGTAAACACTGCCTTGCAGGACCACTGACGGTGTGTCTGGTCAGGTATTGTGTAATTATCCATGGACTCTGCCTAGCAAAATCATGCCCTCCTTCACTCATGTATTTGTACTATTTAGCCATAATGGCGGAGATGTGTTGGTTTCACACTTTCTGACCACAGAAAACATCACAACAACACAATAAAAATGCGTTCAGCTCACAAACATGCACCAGAAAATGTTTGTATTAGTCTGCAATTAATCCACTTAAGAATCAATTTTGCTTTAGGCCAACCATATACTGGGATTGGGTATTGGAAAAGGATTGTGATCACTATATAATAAAAATGTTTTGCAAATAGAAACAAAACTAGCATGACATGGAATACGACAATGCTCATTTGGTTCTGGAACATGATGTAATGTGACATACGCAGCCTACTCTTTCATCAACTAATATAATATGTCCAATTGCCGCCTATTGAAAGCATCAATAAAAACATTACATGTTTCTCCCTCTAGAAATGATTTTCATGAGAATACTTTCAAAAATCCTTCCCAAGATCTATACATTTCACTTTCAGTTTGTGCTTAGATGTGGCTTTTTCAGAAGTATATTTAAGATCACAGATTTTTTTATTTTATTTTTTAATGGCAAAGTAAATGACCGGGAACATGATATACAGAAGAAGACATCATAGCATACAAATAAGTCAAAGTGCTGTGACAATCATTTTATGATTATAATAGGACTGAGTGAATTCCAGTAAACCCGAACTATGAGATAAACACTAGGGGGAATATTCACAAGAACGTGTGATAACTACCGCAAGAGTAGCTTAACGCAACTCTCAACATCGCAGCCTATCGCGGGAAAATAACCCCATGTCAACATGGAATTCACTACAAGGCGGCCCCATGCGATAGTTTGCCGAAACCGTGGCCAATGCCCGTGACACAACCACCTCCACGGAGATAAAAACACAAACCCTAATGCCAAAAAACCTGCGATGGGCCAAGCGCGATAACAAAACAGTGACAACCAGCGCGAGGGCAGCAATACTCAGATGTAATGCGGGAAAAAGCACAAGAACAGCATACAGAAAATGCCACAGAAAAGAATACATCAACAGCGGAGTACCATGGATGCACCCTGACCGACTGCAGAGGACAACATGTACACCACAACATCTAAGCACCGTGAAAGAACAGAACCGACAGGCACACTGAATGAAAGAGACCAGTGGCAGATAAATCAGAGCCGCAGGAGCGACTCGCCCACCGTGCAGCACATAAGCAGAAGTGCACCTCGACATTGACAACATCCCGGTACAAACAGCAACCCCTCCACAACTGAACACAGGACACAACTGGTTCCACAAATGTGCACAACATGGCAAATCACATCTGAAACCACAGGAAAATGTAAGATGACAATGTACAAGTACAACCTGTAACCTGCAAATATGTTTTAATCCCTCATGCAGTGCAATTGGACATCTTCTACTGTCTCATGCTTGCCATGGACGGCCACAAAGTGAGGTGCTCATGAGAAGTAAGTGTCAATGATGGAGTTCCTACGGGCCATTCCTGCCCCAGCTGCAGTGGGATGTGGGCCACCTGCCCCATCGTCACCATCATCGTCCGGTACCAATGGGATCCATGAGGCATTAGTGCGAAAACGGATGTTCTGCAACACACAACATGCAACGATCATCTTGCACACAATGTCCAGGCTGTACAGGAGGTTTCCACCTGTGCCGTCCAGGCACCTGAAACGTGACTTTAACACACCAAATGTGCGCTCAACGATGCCCCTGGTGCATATGTGGGCCGCATTGTACTGCCTCTGGGCGGGTGTGTCCGGGTCTCGGAAGGGTGTCATCATCCAAGGGCAGAGTGCATATCCTTGATCACCTGTGACAGTGCAGGGAGAAAAGAGTCAATACTTGGTTCGGCAGGATGTGATGGCAGGCCCACTAATACAGTGACACCTGTGCTGGCTGTGTGTGGGGTGAGTGTAAGCCACCCCTCAGGGAGAAGCTGGTGCTGGCAACAACTCCAACAGTCATCAGGCACTCAGAAATGCAATGTCAGTACAACAAGGGGGAATGACTCAAGTCGCACAGGGCTAGTGGCCCCGGATGCACAGCGGCTGACACGGGCCCACCGCCATGGGACGCTAACCTGCGGGAGACTGGGGTAGGGTCATGAGGGCAGAGCAGGGCCTCACATGTGTCATGGGTGCCTTCTGCAGAGTGTCACGAGGAGAATGGGAGGCCTACCCCCAGGGCATGATGCAGAGGGCACATGCCAGCTGTGTCCGGCAACATGGCGGATATGAATGCCACAGACCCAGGCCAGACATTAAGTCTGTACCTGTCCGTTGCTGATGACAAACCCCAGGCCACAGGCTCAGACACCAACGATGTTCCACCGAAGGATGACGGTCACTCATTGCGCACAGGGGGAATTGCACTACGTGTCGCCGGCTTGTGTTGAACAAGGTTAGTGGCACCACGTGTCGCTGGCTTGCATTGAACAGGGTTAGTGGCACCACGTGTCACCGGCTTGTGTTGAACAGGGTTAGTGGCACCACGTGTCGCCGGCTTGCTTTGAACAGGGTTATGCCTCACTGATCGAAGGGAGTCTTGTGCTGTGGCCACTACCACGGCCTTGGGGTCACTGCCATTCAGGACTCAGGACACTGTTCCACATGTGGGACCTACTGGGCCAAAGAGGACGCCAGTGGAGCATGTAAATTAGTAAGGAGTGAAGGGCAAACCCGGGGGGGCCAGTGATGGTCTGCAGGGGCTGCAGAGGTCGGGGAACTGGGGCTTGGTGCTTGCACCGGCACGGGCTGGGCCCTCTTTGACACACAACGGTGTCGGCATGTGAGCAGTGCGGCCCTGGTGCGCTGGGGCAGGCAGGCCTGGTCTGTGCATCAGCGTCCTGGGGTGCAGCAGGCGCACAGAGTCACAGGCCCTACTGCTCACGGTGTCGGCCTCATGGCAGGCTGCGTGGCGCTGCACTGTCAGTGACGTTGCCCGTCCCGGAAGTGGACCACGCCCTGCGCAACGGGGTTTGTCACCACACCCCTGCGCAGCCCTGGCATACTCAGGGCCAACCCACTATGCTCATGCACACGGGGGGACGCAGCGTGCGACACTTCCGCTATCTGTCCCACAGCCTGGGGTGACATGGTTGCGTCCACTGCTCACTACTCTCCAGTCACCAGCAGTTGTGGTCTGCATGGACATATCAGTTGTTGCATTCCCATGTCTGTCTTGCACATCCACGCCTCACTTCTCGTTGTGTACATTCCCACTCACAGGTCACTTGCATCCTCGCACATGGCTGCATTCCGCATCTACACACGTTCAGCTGTTGTGTGGCTGTGGTGCCATGAAATGTCTGTATTGGGTGCAAGGGTTGGCCAGGAAGACCATGGAGTGGTGTTATTGTGTAGGGTAGATGGTCGTGTAGTTTGACATGTTGTATGTGGTTTGGTCACGTGTGCATTTCCACAGTTGTGCGTTGTGTGTTGGTGGCTTTGGGGTGTGTGATGTGTTGATTTGGCACTTACCAACGAGCAGTCCCATTCCATATGTGCCATCCTAGAAGTGCTGGTTGATGATGGACTGTCGGAAGATGAAGGAATCATGCACACTGCCTGGGTAGTTGGTGACGATATTGGTGAAGAGTCCCCGGTGGTCCACTATTGCCTGCACATTGTTGGAATGCTGATGCTTTCTGTTGCGGTAGTGGTGTGCAATATCCGCAGGGGGCACAAGTGGGACATGTGTGCAGTCGATTGCCCCCAACACTGCCGGGAATCCGTCTATGGCGTAGAAGCCTTGCTTTGTCTCCAGCTGTTCCTGCGCAGTGTTGGGGAAGCGAAGGTACTGGGGTATGAAGCTGAGGATGGGATCCAGGACAGGTGTGATGAACTTTGATAGGACTGGCTGTGAGACTCCTCTGACTCTGGTAGTTGTTAGTTGTAAGGTACCAGAGGCCAACAGGTGCAGCACAGCCAGCAGCTTTGTCTGCAGAGGGATGTTGGTTCTCCGCTGTGTTGGGACCGTCAGCCTATGGGCGATGTGAGTCATGATGCGGAGAATGGTTGCCCTTTTGAGCCTGTAGTGGGCAATGACTGCCTTGGGCGTTAGGTCTGTGAGAGTGGTGCATTTTCGGTAGGTCCGCTGTCTTACTCTGTGCTGCCTCTGTGGTGGTCCCGGGGGGCGGGTCCTGGTCCTGGGCGTGGTGGCGGTGGGTGTTGTGGCCGTGTTGGGGCTCTGAGCTGCATGATGAGTAGCTCCATGGTGTTGTTTGTTCTTCAGTTGTGGCTGTGTGCGGGGCTCCATTGCCTACTGCAGGTAGTTGTCCAGCTTTAAACCTGCTTGAGGCAGGTGTTAAATACCTGCAGCTACCGCGGCTTATCGCCTGTTTTTGGTTCGCTTCGCAGATCTGGCAGTTCGTTGTGAAAGTGGTGTTGTGGTTTTTTCATGTGTTTTTGCACGGGAACGCCTACTCTGCATCTCATTAGGGTTAGTTGGTGGTGTCCGCCGTGGTGATAAATTTTGGGCCAGTTATCTCGGGAATACTGGCGAAGTCTGCAGTTTGAACCAGCTTGTGAATGGGGTGTTAGGTCTATCTCCACTTTTGATGCGTTAAGGTGGAGATAAATCGGAGATAAGTCCTTGTGAGTATCCCTCTAGGTATATTTAAGATCACTGATATTGCATTGAATGACGCCTAGAATAAATGTATTTGCTTTTAACCTTAGCATTGCTACTAACCGTTAAATGACTTAACTTTGCTGACTAATTCTTGGAGTGCCTCAGACACTTCTCTTTGGTTTAGTTAACATAAAAGTGCGGGTATGTATTGGAGCGGATGATGATGATTTTGCAGGAAAACAGGACCATGGCATGAAAAGTCTGATTTGAATGTCATCCTATCCACATCCATTAACATCTGAAGCCACTCAAACATTAACTCAATCAGTCAAATGTTTTTGCCTCCAGTACCGGGCTCTACTGCCACCATCTAGCTGATGGCATGAGACAACACATGTTCTACCTGTCCCAGCTTCCGCTATAAACCGCTTCTGCATGATGGCCTGCTCTACCCACGTAACCATTCCTAGAGCAAGAGTCGCTCTTCCGAAATTCATTGAAGAGAATCCTATGATATTTCTTACTATACTTCAGACTTCTGAAATATATGTTGGCAGGGTAAGTACACCATTGTTTGGAAACAACTCTGGTGAACGTTAGTATTAAGAAAGCTCTGGGCTGTTTCTACCAATTTACTCAGGTTGATAGACCTTTTTAGTAGCCTGAGAGGAAAAGGGGTTGATAACTATTTAAATCTTATGGTACAATGTGACCACTAGGCCCATACAATAAAAGACTGAGTCAGTAACTTAAAGTTAAAAGGTTTATTACAAAATCAAAGCCAGACTAATATAAATCCATCTAAAGAACATTCTTTAAAAGTACATGATTACCAAAGGAAGACAAAAGCGATGTACAATATTGGTCCTCAACCGCAAGGAGCATATAAGTACATCAGTGGTCGCGATACAAAAAATAAGGAAAAGGATTTGATGACTAGACAAATGGTTTTTCTTCTCCCCATACATTGAAAAGATTTACATTATCTACTAAATCCTACACTAACCTAAGGATAGGGGAAACCCTATTGAATCAAAGAAGCAAGAAAGGTGTCAACATCAGAACCCCTGTAGAGGTTCTGTAGGCAAGGTGTCATGTACAGAATACAAACACACTCAGAGATGACAAGAGAGGTCTATAACTCTCCAAGTCCAAAGCGAATCTAACCAAACCCAAGATGAGTTCACTAATTAAAATAGACAAAGAGCATTCAAGAAATCTGACCTCATACACATCATAGTATTTTTCCAGTTACCAAAAAAGAACTTGACGCCTTGAACTCTACTCCCATATTCCAGTCTCTGCTACCAATGCATCCTTGGATTCCTCCCTTTATCTGATAGTACTAACTGGTAAGACTCCTGTTTTTCTTCATCAAAATTATTTGACCTGGCCAATTCTTCCGTTCCTCACTATCTCTGAAATACAATGTGCTTATTGCTAACTAATGAATGTCGTTGGTCTGTACCTGCACAGGAGAAAAACATGCAGAAAAACAACTTTCACATTAGCATTAAAAGTCTCGACTGTAAGCATAATGCCCACAATCACGCTAATTTAAGAATTTCCTTTAAATGCATATTAATTCTAACATCTACACATAATTCAAGACATTTTACTGTACTCTGGTACAATAAATGAATACACGTATTATTGACCAAAAATGACAACTGGTCTCAATTTATAAAGAAATCATTGAATACACATATGATTCATTCTCACAAATCCCTGGTGAATGCATACATCACATGCATTTTAGCGCATCACCTTACAATCCAACACTATAGGAGATTAATATCAGCAATCCAGATTTTCTGTAAAGGAAAAATTTTAATATCCACACACATATATATCTAAGAACACACAGCAAATGCATCTTCGATACCTTTAATGCACTATATGTCATTAGTATTGTTGTATTACACACGTGAATAAGGCCAAAGGTAAGTGTGTGTGTGTGTGTGTGTGTGCATATACATATATACACACGCCTACCTTTATATACAGAGATATATTGATTCATGTATAGATCTATATGTAGATATAGATATATATAGATATATTACCCATCAAGCCATCACAGATTACAAGCAGATCACTATCAGATTAGACCAATCAAAACCCTGTGGTCTTCAGCATCTTTCATCTAGACTCCTCTAGACAGTTCATATCATCATAATATCTGATCTGACCTTTTTTGACTCCACATCTGCTCTCTTTCTCTTCACTCCCTGTCTAGCTTGCGCATGCTGATATCCCTTAAAGATCAGGAATAAGAATATCACACAAAGGCCTATTATCAATAGAGGTTTCAAAATGGCACCCAAAATTTCACTTCCCAAGCTTCCAAACCACCGTCCTGTCATAGCAAACCCATTTCAAATAGCTTCCCTAGCACCTGTCGCTACCAATTCTTTCAAATCCTTTGTCAACCAGGACATATTTTTGATATATTTCTCCAGGTCCTTACTGTCATCTGGAATATAAGTACAGAATTGCTGAACTTTCAACATTCGATGGACTCCACCGTCTTTTGTGGGCAAAAGGTCTAACCTAAGATCGCTCTGTAAAACCATAGACCTTATCGCAATCAATTCACTATTTACAAGTGGTAAGGAATTTGTGGTACTGGTAGCCAATTTATCCACTATATTAGACAACTTTCTTAATTTCAGGTCATTCAGACTCACACCTACAGACAGAATTATAGTGTGTAAAAATATCCTACTACTTCTGCTGCACTAACACCTCATTTAGTTCTGGGTTTTTCTTTTCATACAGGATCATTAAAATGTTCCACATGATAAATCTTCGGGAAAACTATATCAAGACAATAGGTATCATGCCATCCATGTGGCATTTTGAAATACGCATTTTTTCCACAAATAAAACAAGAATTTCTCCCTCTCGCTTGAAATGTTTGCTCAAATTCGCTCTCCTCAAGAAACAACAGAGGTAAATAACTCTGATCAACATGTATACAAAACTTTTCTTTGTGTTTCCAATCTAAAACTAAGTGGAGTAAATTTCCTTTTTCTGATGTACAATTTCTTCGCTACTCCACTTGTGATTTTTAAGATCCTTATCAGTTTCAGTCTGAGACTTTAGGTCTCTCTCTCTATCCTTCACTAAATCCAAATATTTATTTTCCACATCCGACATTGAACGAGTCAAATTATGTCCATGTGCACACGCAGTGTCTAGTGACTTAAGGGATACAACATACTTGCCTGAAATCTCTGCACCTTCAAAATAAGGATACTTATTTAAGTGTTTGATAAGGGAAAATGGTGGGGAAACTACATCATAATTCAAAAGATAAAATTGAAAACTCCCTTCTCCATAATATATACTTAGGAGGAGACTACAAGAAATACTGTGTGTCAGAGGAAGAGGGTGGTAATTCCCTCTGAAGCAAAAGTGAACCGGTCCCAAGATGCTTGTTTCCGGTCCAGGGAAGACTTGGCTTGGCAGTTCTGTCTGGACTGTTCCCATGAGGCAAAAGGTCAAGACTGATTTGCATATGGCTGGGTCTGAATTGGGGTGGTAAAATGAGCTAAAGAATGATGATGGATTCAACTCAGATCTGTGACTGGGGTGAGTGCTTGAAAAGTTTCAGAGCTCCGTCCATCATCTCCTTGTGTTTACTGGATTTAACATGGCTGAGAAATAAGCAACTGGTCTTCAGGCTCCCCATGATTTTGAGTTAGCACTGAAAGAGCACAGCCCTCTCCTTCAATGCAGAAAAGCAAAAGCGTGTTGTTACAATCAAGCATTCCTGGTGCTCAGGCGCAGCAGAGGCTTTCCCTCAATCTAGGAAGGCAATAAGACAGTCTTTGACCCAAGGCAGGATCCGACACATCCTTGGGTGTCAGCCTTTGTAATGGCTTGGCCACTAGGGAAAAGTTGGGTATCCACTGACGACAGTAGCTCACCATTTCAAAAAACATCCTGACTTCTTTCTGTGTTGTTGGCGGATTCATTTACATGATCGTCTAAATTCTCTCTTGTGACACCCTTATTGCACCTTTATGGATATGATGACCAAGATATAGGACTTCTACTTTTGTTTAATATCTATTTATTCTTGTATATAGGTTTGTTGAGGATGTGTATATAGTCTCAATGTTCATTGTGCCAGTATGATATTAATGATCTATATGTGTTATTTGGTGATTAGTTTCATGTATCATTGTTTATGGTAAATGGATATTTATGTTAACTAGTTATATGTTGATGCCAGGTGTATCTTTTTGTCTACATGTGTTTATATATATATATCTATATATCATTTTCAGCCCTGACAAAGTTCTATTTGTTGTTGGAATGAAACGCTTTGGCTGGATCTTTTTGAAATTGTTAGATTTAAATAAATAAGCAAATTTGGAATATATATACTGATACATTTTGGATCTTTTGCTGGTGCATCTACCCACATTTGTTTTATAAGTATTAATCTGCTGGACAGTGGTACTGAACAATGGCAGGTACTTGATGAGCAGTGTACAGGGTTATTTAATATTGTTTGATCTGATTGAGGTGCAGTCTCTTGAGTCTGCCATTGTTTCAACTGTTTTTTCACATCACTTTCAGTACTTGAATCAATAGGGACACCCCAACCTCTACCTTGTGACTGAAATCCACATCAGCTTGCATCACCGGAGCTTCCTGTTGATACACTCCCTGCGTTGGACGGGCATTCCTTAAAAAGGGTGGATTTTTAATTCCTCTCTGTGCAGCCTTTATTTGTACCACCATCAATTTCTCCTTCAACTTTTTCTGCCTAATTTCAAGCTCATCATTACGATATTTAGCATATTGCAAAATCTTGTCTTGACAATCGACTCATTCTGCCATCAAATCAAATGCTGTTGAATCATTATAATAATCTCAGGCTTCAATCCTGTCACAAACCTGGACACAAAATATACCATATCTGTAGGCTCCAGTGTTTCCATTCTGCTGTTCTGTTTGAATGCCTGTACCAATCTCTCATATTATGCATGAATTATCTCTTTCAGTTCCTGGGTCGTCTGATCAATATTGACCCAGTCAATCTCTTGGGGTGGCACCTTAGTCTTCAAACATGTCATTTCCTGATCATACTTCCTCATCACTATCACTGAAGTACCATTATTTGCAAGATCTCTTGTCGTCTCTCTCTTGGGCCACTCTACAGCTATTTGCACACCATCCATAAATCACTTGGGACCACAATATCAAACAAGGTATTCAAAACGGTCTACAAAACCTTCAGAATGTTCACAAACCGCTCAATTTGTTTGTATCACTCCATGGGCTTCTCTCTTAGTTTGGGAAATTCATTTGTAAATCATGCAGGATCACTCCTACTCCATGGTACATATATGTAACCTACACTTGGTTCCTCCCTTAAAGGAAAGTTGTAGTTCCCATCCCCATCTCTCTCTGGTAGGAGGCAGCTCTCCTTTTGTTCTCTTGGGAGTTGATTTCTTTTACCATTTAACTTCCCACCTCACTAATTCACTGCAAATTTGATTACTGTGAACTAATTCCCAATGTTGCATCTTCGTCCCTGGTATTCTCATATGCATATGTTTTATGTCCTGATCACCAAAAGCAAGTCAATGGCTTTTCTTTAAAGCCTTTGTCCACTCCAAACCTACCTCATATTTCTGAGCTAATTCAGATAATTTATCATGGGATTGTCTTGCTCTCCTTGTAACATCCTTACTCATGAACAAAAGTTCACTCTAGTGATACATTTCTATCCGATCCAATGCAAGACAACCTCTTATCATCTCATCCAATTCCAGTTTAATTTTCCCACATCCACCAAATTTACTTTCAAAGTCGACTTAAGAGTTCCCTGACTCACTTCTGTACTCCCACTCTCATTCAAGGTAGCATTAAGACCTTTCAAAAACTCCTCCAGTTCCTGGACATTGAGAATAGCATGTACATCGGGAACTTTAGAGACTACCTTTACTTTAGGTGTGCTATTCTGCATACTTAAAGGCAGTTCCCAAGTAAGTGAACCCAGATCAGGTAACCCCGGAAATTGCTTTAAAGGTCCGAATCCAGACTGGTGCACAGATGGGTCTGCACTTGCATCACAGGGAGAACTTGCATTAGTTGGGCTTAAAGGAATACATTCTCTTACCCTCTGACTCATGGGTGTAAGTTTTGATGCTGGTTATTGAGAGGCACAGCAGAATTTTGAATACCATTTCTCCAAGAATCTGGTTTATGTATAGAAACCACTGGTCCAATGGTAACAGGAACTGTAAGTGCATCTGAGACTGTAGGAATAGTGGAGTTCCCAGGAATGCAAGACCCTGCCTTTCCTCCCATCATGTTTTGATTCAGTGTAATTGTCCCTATCATGCTCTGGTCCTTCTTCACAGGAGAAATCCCTATCATTTTAGGACTCATACTTTTTGGTGCAGTAGGCAATCCAGTATTCCCACCTGCAGCATTGCTCCCACAGCCTATGTTTGAATCTCATTATACAGTGGTGGTTGTTCATACATTAATACATCTAAAAGACGGTCACTAGTATCACTATAACTATCTTCACTTTCTTTCAGGACTCTCTTATTTTATCTTTTTTTCTCCTTTCGGTCCCTCTTTCCACTTCTCCGCTTTGTAATAATGGGAATAATTTTGATCCTTCTTTCATGTCAGTTCTTCACCTTTTTTGCTCTGTATCCCACCTCGCATCTGCATAAGTATGCACTGTCTTTTTTACTCATCCCTGAGCCGCACGCTTCCAAGCATTAAAGTATTTCAAATTGGGTGGGCCTAAGTTGTGATTTCATCTCATATGCAATACTCCTCACATTCTTAGTAATTCGCAGATTAAATGTAACGTAACATGGGAACGCCAGTGCACCTTCTTTCTCAGTGATCTTCTGCCATTGTTCAGCCAAATGCATATGTGCAACCCTAAGTTTATCGCCATTTAATGTCCTGAAGTGTGTCTTTGGGTGGAGCTTCTTCCGCCCTCTAAGAGGTATCTGAACATCCCCTCCAAACAAATCTTGTGCAACTTTAAATCATTTCATTTTCAATTCAAATGCATTTGTTTCAACAACAAAAATAATATTTTACTTAAAATCTCACTCCAAACATCAAGCAATAACAGTGCCACACCTCGTGACGTAGACAGCCAATAACAGTGCGGCTCTACACCAACCGACCTATTGCAGCTCAGCATGCTGTGACGACAATCTCACTCTTCGAAGCAGCTCACACTCCTTTACAATTTTCACGAATGCATTCTTTTCAGCAGTACACTTGCAACTAAATATAATGCAATAGCAACAAATAACAATTGTCTGTTTTACTAAAGAATCAACAGAAATCAATCATGCAAAAATAACACAAACTCACATTCAAATGAAATCTCTTCCAGAGAGGAATCACTCTGATCAGTGCAGCTTTCCTCTGTGCAAGAGTTTTGCCACACTAATCATACTTCACTTTCACCCAAAGATTAACGCCCTATCTTGACTGGGCTGTTGATGACGTCTCATGCCAAAACCATACAATGCCCTGTCTTCAACACTTCTTAATGTCATCCTGAGATATTAGGCCATGCCGGACCCAATAACAACTTCCCCACAAAGCGCTACAGTCATACGATCATCTAAACCATTAGACACCATATCACACAATCTCTAGAAGACACCACAAAATTGCCACAAACATCGCAAGCTAAGTATAAACCCTTTACACGCAACCCTATTGATACTCACTCTTCCACCGTTACAACTCGCTCTCAAACCATTGATTCTCCAAGTGGAAACATGAGCACTAGGGACTGAGATTGGGTCTAGACTAATCTAAAGTTACAGTTTTCTATCTCCTCTACTTCAGGTACTAACCATCCTTGGCATGCTGCCATCTGGGAATCTCTGGGTCGTTTCTTCTAATTTATTCAGGTCAGTAGACCTTTTTAGTAGCCTAAGAGGAAAAACGGTTAGTGACGATTTAAATCTTACAGCACAGTGTAACCACTAGGACCACACAATTAGAGTCAGTATCTTAAAGTTAAAAGGTTTATTACAAACTCAAATCCAGACTGATTTAAATCTCAAGGACATTCTATAAAATTACAAGATTATCAAAGGAAGACCAAAGTGATGTACAGTATTGCTCCTCAACAGGAAGGAGTATATAAGCATTTCAGTGGCAGAGATACAAAAAATATGGAAAAGCATTTGATAACTAGACGGATGGTTTTGATCCTTCTCCCCATACATGGAAAAAAAATTCATCATCTACTAAATCCTATACGAGGGATACTCAAATTACAGCCGGGGGGGCACATGCGGCCCTCCTGACCTTTAATTGTGGCCCTCCAGTGAATGGGCTGCTGTTCACTTGACAGAGCAGGAACATTCAGAAAGCTGTGAAACAAATGGAAATACTTTATTTACACATTAACTAAAGTAACAGTAAAGAAGAAAAGAAGGTGTCCTAGACAACTTATCTTTAGAAACACCTTTACTTTTAAAGTCATTTTGCACTAAACATGTAAAAACTTGATAAACTCTCTGCAAACATCAAAAAAAGTGTATTTTGTTAACAAGCGTGAGCATTTTACCTTAGTAGATCAGAATACATCACATCATTAAGAGGCATTTATTAGCAGTGATAGTTTTCAAACATGATCTTAGCAACATTCATTCTGATGACATTCTGAAAACAATGCCATTAGTGAACCAAGAGGCAAGTCAATTGTCAGGTGCGCCTTGTGTGTAGCCTTAGCTGTTATATAACTGGAACCACATTAGAGTTTATTAAATAAAATACAAGAGAATGTTTTCTAGAGCACACATCCTGAACTCGTATAATTTATGGACTCTCATTTATGGTAACGTTGAAATAGGAAGCAAAGTAAGATTAACCAATTGCCTATGATCACGCAATTTCATCAAGTGGGGAAGCCAGGACTGATTCCAGGTTTTCTGGTTTCAGATTTTGCAATTGAGACACCAGATGAGTATCTCTTTACCTCTTTTAGTTTACATTAGAAATTAATGCTTTGACTTTAGTTCTTGGTACATAAGAATAGAGCATTGGTGGCAGACCAAAGTCATGCAAAGGCCTGATTTTTTGTCCACACCATTCATGTGCTTCGCTTCCCCCTGCGCCCACCTTCATCACCCCAACCCTCGCATTGTTGTCATCGGTGTGGCCCTCTGGCATGCCACAGACAGTGATTTGTGTCCCCCGGGGAAATGTTTGCGAGTATCCATGCCCTACACTAATCTATGGATATGAGAAACTCTACTGAATCAAGAAAGAAAGAAAGAAAGGTGTCATCATCAGAACCACTGTAGACGTTCTATATGTAAGGTGTTATGTTCAGCAAAAAGCCTCACAATCAGAGATGACAAAAAAGGTCTGTACCTGTCCAAGTCTAAAGGGAATCTAACCAAACGCAAGATGTGTTCAGTAATTAAAAAGATCATTTGGGAAATATGACCTAATACAAATCATAGTACTTTTCCAGTTCCCAAGAAAGAATTTGGTGCCTTGAAAGCTACTCCCATATTCTAGTCTCTGCTTCCAAGGCATCCTTGGATTCCTCCCTTCGACTGACCCTACCCACTGGTAACACTCCCTTTGTCCTAGATTAAAATTATTTGACCTTGTCAATTCTTCCACACCTCATTATCTCTGAAATACAATGTGCTTTTTACTACCTAAAGAATGCCTTTGGTCTGCAAATGCAGAGGAGAAAAATATGCAGAAAAACAAATTTAACTTATTATTTAAGCCTGAGCAAAGCACTATGCTATGCTCGCGTAGTTTGCGAAGTTTGCGCTACTTCGCACTACGCAAATTGCACGTAGCACAGTGCAAACACGTGTAGCGTAGTGCAGCAGTCATTTTTTGCTTGCTCGCAGTCCTCAATGTCAAGTTAGCGACCGCGAGCAAGCAAAATGACATCCCGGCGAGACTTTTTCCTCGTTCGGGATCAGCAACATCAAATTGCCGATCGCGAGCGTGGAAAATAAACCTCCCGGTGAGATTCTCAACGCGGGGAGGTCAGGTTTCTCATTGCGAGTGGTCACGTATGCTCGCGACCGTTCGCGATGAGAAACTACCAGTCCGCGTTGAGGAAGCTGCCGCTCGAGTAAAAATCTACTCGAGCGGCAGAAAACTACAGCTCGCACTGTGCAAGATGCCGTTTTCAATGATTGCACAGTGCCGGATGTTGTCCGCACTGTGCAATCATTGAAAACAGCATCTTGTACAGTGTGAACAGGGTACTACGCAGTTCGCGAAGTGCTACGCGTAGCTCACGTAGTGCGAAGTGCACTTTGCGTAGCTACGTGTAGCGCTACTTCGCGAACTACGCCCAAGGTAATTATTATTAAAGGTCTCGAATGTAAGCTTAAGGCAAATAATCACACTAACTTAATCATTTCCGTTAAATTTTTATTAATTCTACAATCTACATATAATCTAATACATTATATTGTACTGTTATGTGTGTTACAATAAACAAATACACGTAATATTAAACAAAAATTACAACAGGTCACAATTTATAAAGAAAAAAGTTCAATACACATATGTTTCATTCTCACTAATCCCTTGCGAATGCACTGCATCAAATGCATTTTAGCACGCCACTTTACAATCTAATCCTATAGAAGTTTAATATCAGCAAACCAGATGTTTCTGAAAAGGAAAAACGCTAATATGCACGCACATATAAATCAGAACACTAGAACACACTAAAGGTCGGCGCAGTGCTCCGCTCTGCCCGCAGAGTATGCGTAGTGCTGTCTACTTCGTGCTTCGCAAAGTAGGCGTAGCAGGCAGACTACGCACACGCCACAGTGGAGCAGAGTTGCCCACCACCCGCCTCCCACCCGCCCTCATTTTAAAATGACTTACAACCTTAAAAGTAAAGAAAATTACTTACCTGAGCTGCGGCGTCCCGGGGCTCCATCTTACTGCTTCCTCGCTAACTTCTTCCTCACGAATGTGCATGCGCAGATGCCCATGCATGCGCATTTGTGAGGAAGAAGTTAGCGAGGAAGCAGGAAGATGGAGCCCCGGGACGCCGCAGCTCAGGTAAATAATTTTTTTTACTTTTAGGGTTTTAAGTAATTTTAAAATGAGGGCAGGAGGGAGGCGGGCGGCGCGTAGTGGGGCTACGCGGAGTGTGCGGGTGCGCGTAGATTTGGCCCCACTCCGTGATGCTCCGCATAGCCCCACAACGCCCACTACACCCAGGGTTAGAATACACAACAAATGCATCTCCATCTCTCTCTCTCTCTCTCTCTCTCTCTCTATATATATATATATATATATATATATATATATATATATATATATATATATATATATATAACCTACTGGCGGTCGCCAGTAGGTAGTTATAGTTAGGACCCCTTTTCCATAGGAAATCCGCAACATTCTATTTTGAATAACTTTGGCGCCGGTCGATGAATCCTCGCGAATTTCTCAAAATAGGTGGGGCGCTATGCTCCGCTCCTACCCTGAAAGTCTCGGGGGGATTCGTCAAGCGGGGGCTGAGATAAAAGGGGGGTCCCAAAACGCGTTTTCCCATGCATTTTTCCATAGGACCTTTAGACAGAGCTACAGCCCGAACGGCTGAACAGAATTACTAGAAATTTGGCAGAGAGGTAGTCCCTATGTCAAGGAAGTGCCTTTTGTAGGTTTGGTGTAAATCTGTTCAGTAGATTCTGAGAAAATAGCCTTTAAATCAATATATATATCTGAGCCCGCTTACGGTACGCTTACCGTACGCTTACCGTACGCGTACGGTGGCGTGCGCGAGCGCGATTCTGATTGGCTCTTAGATCTTAGTAAACATTCGAATCGGCCGAAACCAGGAAGCGGCCTCCGCCATTTTGTCTCTCGCACTGAGTGTTATTTATCAAACATGATGCCCAAAAACATGTTACGGGGCTGTTTTGACAACTCCCTCCCACATAGTCATGTTGAGGGAGTCCCCAAACATCCCCCAAGAGCAAAAACGGTTTTATTTTTTTTTCGGCAATTTCGCCGAGTACGCTTACCGTACGCTTACCGTAAGCGTACGGTAAAAAATAGAAATAAAAAAAACACTATCCACACATACCCCACCCCCTGTGCTTTTGGTGGCCGTAGGCCACCAAATGTACAGGGCTTATTACATCATTAAAAAAACTATATTTTGGCAACATGAAATTATAAAATCGAAATAAAAAAAACACTATCCACATTGACCCCACCCCCTGTGCTTTTGGTGGCCGAAGGCCACCAAATGTACAGGGCTTATTAAAGTTGATAAAAACCGTGCACGGAACGCACTGCGTTAAATGGGCGCGCACGTCTCGAATGGCGTAAAGTAACTTAGCATTTAAAAATCCGTACAAATTCACTAAAAAACCATAGGTTTCACACACGTTATAGTTAGGAATTAGCATTTAAAAAACCTTGCAAATTCACTGAAAAAACCATAGGTTTCACACATGTTATAGTTAGCGGAAATTTTACTGATAAAAAACCAATGAAATTGCCCCGTTATAGTTAGTGCTGGCAACTATAACTCACGCGACCGCAATCTTCTGCTGATGACATATGTGTCTTTATAAAAAAAATATTTGTAATATATGTATAGCTAAAAATGTATGGAAGAAGACATGGGCAAATAAGTGTCTAAATACAGTATTAGCATCAGCAGAGGATTGCGGTCGCGTGAGTTATAGTGGCCAGCACTAACTATAACGGGGCAATTTCATTGGTTTTTTATCAGTAAAATTTCCGCTAACTATAACATGTGTGAAACCTATGGTTTTTTCAGTGAATTTGCAAGGTTTTTTAAATGCTAATTCCTAACTATAACGTGTGTGAAACCTATGGTTTTTTAGTGAATATATATATATATATATATATATATATATATATATATATATATATATATATATAAATACATACAATATAATATATATATATTAGGTAGTTATAGTTAGGACCTTGTTTCCATTAAAAAAGCATTTTTTCTTTTGCCAATATCTTTGGCGTCATTTAACGAATCTTTGCACAATTTTCAAAACTAGTTGGGCGCTCCTCTCAGCTCCTGTCTTGAAAGTTTCAGGGTGATTCATGAAGCGGGGGTCGAGAAAAAGGGGGAGTCCCTAAATGCGTTTTCCCCATGTTAATTTCCATAGGAAACTTTGGACAGATCTACAGTACAAACTGCTGAACGAAATTACACCAAATTTGACAAAATAGTAGCCCTTTGATCAGAAAGAGCCCTTTTTTAAATGGTGTAAATCCTGAGAAATTAGAAAAAGAAAAATATCGGTATCTGAGCACCGAGGAGGAGTCGCGACTCCTCCTGGGCATGAACTTCACTCTGATTGGCTGCAAAATCTTCAAACCAGGAAGTGTTGGCAGCCATTTTGTGACTCGGTGAGCCAGGTACTGGGGGCAATTACAAATTATATAGCAGGGGCCTGCGGGGGCCTGTGCAGGCTTGCAGGGGCCCCGCAGCCCCAGGGACTGCCAACTCCAAGGGGCTTGGTTGATGATTTGCTGGGGGCACACAACCCCCCCGCAGCCCCAGGGACCGCCACTCTATATTTAAATTTGGGGGTCTGTTACGGACCCCCGGGGACCACCACCTCCCCATGGTACTCTATATTTAAATACGCTTTAGAAATAATGGGAGGGGGCCGTACAGCCCCCCTCCAGGAGCCATTAATGGCCCTGGGGACCGCCGCACCTCAGGGCCGGCTCTTGCAATGTCCCAGGGTGCCCACCCCCGGGACATTGCTGTCTGCTATGACAGGGCGGGAGCGCGGCCCCCTGCCATAACAAACCCTGCTTTGCTTCACTGAAGCAAGAGCATGAAATCCTGCTCTTGCTTCAATGAAGGAAAGCAGGAGTGCTTTTGAGCAAGGGGCGATGAAGTCCTCTTGTGTCCTGAGGACCTCAGGACACAAGTGGACTTCATCCTCTGAGCAGCAGTGCGCCAGCAGATGAGTTTGCATCGTGCTGTAAAAAGGGACGTGGCCTTGGAACACCTCTCTGCAACGCAGCTCTGTGGCACTTATTTGGCCCCCAGGGACCCTCAGGATTCAAGGAGAAACTTAATAGAGATGTTATAGTTGGAAATTAGCATTTAAAAAACCTTAGAAATTCACTGAAAAAAACATAGGTTTTAGGGACGTTATAGTTAGAAATTAGCATTTAAAAAACCTTAGAAATTCACTGAAAAAAATAGGTTTCAGGGACGTTATAGTTAGAAATCAGCATTTAAAAAACCTTAGAAATTCCCTGAAAAAAACACAGGTTTCAGGGACGTTATAGTTAGTTGGACATTTTACTCGTCCAAAAACAGAGAAATTCAGCTGTTATGATTAGTAGAGATAACTATACCTCGCGCCCCCGCAATGCACTGCTGATGACGTCACATATTACATCACTCATGACATGGTCAGTGACATCCCTGATGACATCACTGATGAAATCTCAATTTACATCACTGATGACATCACTGAAGACATCATCCATGTGATAATCTGAAGCACTTCCTCACACCCTAATAAAACCTTTTATACACCCACTCCAAAATACAGACTACCAATATCAAAACCATAGACAGACCAATAGCAGTTAGTACATACCCGCTCAGTGATTCCTAGGTCTACACACACATATCCACACATTCACCCATACAATAACTCATACATGCAGTCACTCATCAATACAGCACTATCATATGCACTCATACACCTATACATACACTCACACACTGTCACTCATCCATAGACTTACTCTCACACCTACTCAGTCATGCAAAGAATCAATCACACCCATTTACTCACCTAAACAGTTATACACAGACCACCTCACTTATTTATACAACTACTAACACATACTTACTCTCTTATACAATCACTGATACAAGCACACACTCATCCATACAGCCACTCTCACAATCACTCACTCTCACGTATAGTCATTTATATGCTCCAACACTCACATATACTGCCTTTCGCATATGTAGTTACTCACACATATACCACTGAGACATCCATTCACTCACCAACACACCCATACACACACTCACCCACCCATACAGCCCTTCATAGATGCACTCTTGAACCCATATACCCAGGGAATCGCCCACTCACACATCTCTGCACAGAGTCAGCCACCCTCCACTCACTCACACAGACACTCAGGCACCCACACAGATACTCAGACAACCAATCAATAACCCATATAGACAGTCATGTAGCTACTCACCAACCCATGCAGCCGCTTATACATCAACTGACAGACTGATAGACATTTACACAGTTTACTCACTAACCCATGCATTCAATAAGATACACTTAAACAGTCACTTATACAATCAGTCGCACACCTACTAAATCATCCATCCAGACACGTATACACCCACTCATTCTTCAATACAGCGTCCAGCAAAACAGGAAGGCAAAAGGAAAACAGGAAGTCCCCGGATGCTGGCGAGACCTTCCGGATGACAGAACCGGAAGTGAAACCAAGCGTCATCCACATAAGGTAAGGGCGTTAAATACTCTGTTTCGGTCCGTCCAAGTCTCTGAATGCATACCCAATCACACAGATGCGGCGAAGAAGGAAAGGTATGAAAAACAGAAAGCTGTGTCAGTTCCCAACAGTGTATGTATAACTGTATAGGTGCGTTAATGGGAGTGTGATTAATTCTTTGCATGACTGTCTAGGTGTGTGAGTAACTCCATGGATGTGTGGCGGTGTGTGAGTGTCTGTATAGGTGTATGAGTGCATATAATAGTGTTGTATTGATGAGTGACTGCATGTATGAGTGATTGTATGGGTGAATAAGCGCATGTGTGTGTAGACCTATGAATCAGATGGTTTCGAAAATGGTAGTCTGTATTTTACAGTGGGTGTATCAAACGTTATATTAGAGTGTGAAGAGGTGCATCAGATTTTCACGTGGATTATGTCATCAGTGATGTTATTTGAGATGTCATCAGTGATGTCACCAGTGATGTCACTGACCGTGTCATGAATAATGTAATATCCGACGTCATCAGCAGTGCATTTGTGGGGGCACAAGTTATACTTAGCTGAACTAACTATAACAGCCAAATTTCTACGGTTTTGTACCAGTGAAATGTCCATCTAACTATAACGTCCCTGAAACCAATGGATTTTTCAGTGAATTTCTAAGGTTTTTTAAAGGCTAATTTATAACTATAACGTGCCTGAAACCTATGTTTTTTTCAGTAAATTTCAAAGGTTTTTTAAATGCTAATTTCTAACTATAACTTCCCTGAAACCTATGTTTTTTTTCAGTGAATTTCAAGGGTTTTTTACAGGATAATTTATAACTATAACATACCAGTCCCATATCCAGAGTGGTGGAGAAAGGTGAGCGTGGCATCCGAAACACCTCTTAGCAATCCCATTGTGTGGGATTGACTGGAGGTAACAGAAGGAGTAGTTAGCCCCCAACGTCAACCTAGGCGGCCAACTATCCCTTTTGTCACCACCAGAAAGTCCCAAGCAGCAGGATTGCTAACTTCTTGTATAAGGCCTCGCCCCCTCCCTGCCACAGAGATGCATTGCAGAGACGTGGTCCGAGGCCATGCCCCTTTTACACCTCTCTGCGATGCAACTCTGTGGCACTTACTGGAGGTACCTGGTGGGCTAGTTGGCCCCCAGGGACCCTCAAGATTCAAGGGGACTCAATCCCCCAACTTAAAACATGCCACAGGGCACATTTGAACACTTGTCACATCAGGCCCCACCCCTTCCCTTCACCACTGTGCAAACACGCCCGTGGTGCCTTTTGAGTTGGGGGATTAAGGCACTTTGAATCCTGAGGGTCCCTGGGGTCCAACTAGCTCACCAGGTACCTCCAGTAAGCACCACAGAGCTGCTTTACAGAGAGGTGAATAAAGGGGCGTGGCCTCGGACCACCTCTCTGCAATACAGCCCTGTGGCACTTACTGGAGGTACCTGGTGGGCTAGATAGCCCCCAGGGACTCTCAGGATTGAAGGGGAACTAATTCCCCACCTTAAAAAGCACCACAGGGCGCGTTTGCACAGTGGTGAAGGGAGGGGGTGGGGCCTCCAGCGATTTGCCTGTTCCTTTTTTACTTTATTTTTTATTTTTTGGGAAGGGGGCTGCCTGGCCCCCTTCCCTGGGTTGCTTTTGGCCCCTGAGACCCATCCTCCAGGGCCTGGCAGCCTTGTTTTTTTTTATTATGTAGAGGGGGACTGTGTGGCCCCCAGCAAAGGCCAATTATGGCCCCGGGGACCCCATCCCCCAGGGCCTGGCCATCCATTTTATTTTTATCTTTGGGAGGGGGCACTCGGCCCCCCTCCTCAAGCCAATTATGGCCCCGGGGACCCCTTCCCCAGGGCCTGCCTGTCATTGGGGACTGTGGGGGGAGCCACAATGCCCCCACCATCTCTGCCGGCTCTCTGCCTCCTGCGGGAGCCGGCATTGCTTTTCCACAAGGGGAGCTGCTGACATGCAACTCCCCTTGTGGAAAAGCAATCCTGCTTTGCTTCATTTAAGCAAGAGCAGGTATTCCTGCTCTCGCCTCAATGAAGCAAAGCAGTGTTTGCTATGACAGGGCGGGAGCCGCATGGCTCCTGCCCTGTCATTGCAAACAGCAGTGTCCCGGGGTGGGCACCCTGGGACACTGCAGGAGCTGGCCCTGGGGGGTGGCGGTCCCCAGGGCCATCAAGGGCTCCAGGAGGGGGCCACGTGGCCCCCCTCTGTTCATTTTAAAAGCCCCGGGTTGGTGGTGGTCCCCGGTGCCTGGGGGTCTGTAATGGACCACAAATTTAAATATAGAGTGCCCCTGTGGAGGTCGTGGTCCCCGGGGCATGTGTGAGGGCTCGAACCCCCCCACACATCTTTTAAAATTAAAAAAAGAGCCCCGGGGATGTGGTGGTCCCCTGGGCTGCGTGTCCCCTGCAGTTTATTATCAAAGCCCCGGGGAGGTGATGGTCCCTTGGGCAGCGTGGGGGGGATTGGGACCCCCATGCTTTTTTTTAACAGCCCCCGGAGGTGGTGGTCTATGGGGTTGCGGGTTTTATTTTTGGGGCAATACCCCCGGGACCTGGCCCACCCAGGGGCCTAATTTAAATGCAGTGAGGGAGACAGCGCTTTTAAAAAAAAAAAAAAAAATGGCGGGATTGGCGACCCCAACGCGAATTCCACCGAAATGTTATTTTTTTTTTAATGCTTTTTTTGGCCAAGGGGGTCCTTGTGGGACCCACTGAGCGGGCCTAGGGGGTCAGGGTGTTTCTACCCTGCCACTTTTTCTTCATTTTTCACTATGTTTTACTGTTTTCTTGTGCCTCGGTTCTACAAAGGCTCAACGTCGAAACGCGTAGACGCTTGAAAGGATACCTTTTTTGATGGAATACATTTCACATCTTAAATTTGAAGCCCCTTTGAGTGCCGTTTCTTTTCTCTGGGCAGATATATATATATATATATATATATATATCTACAGCAAAGTTTGCCTGTTGAAGAGAAAGCCGCACTACAGGTAAGTTTGTGCCAAACCATCATTTATTGAAGGATGCTGCGAGGATTTCGGCTGGAACAGCACAAGGTATTTGTCCAGAGCCTGACGCGTTTCGTGTGATACACTTCCTCAGAGGCGTGGACTTGCAACTTCAAAGGCACGGCAATTTTGGCGATGTTTTATCATGCTTTCTCCGCCCTGAGTGGGCGTAGCCACTCCCGTGGCTTTCTGGTCTATGTAGTGCCGTTTCTTTGCTTCAGTGAGCTGACGTGCCGTTGGTGCAAAAATAAAGTCAAATAATACCGCAGTGGGTTTGTGATGTCAGCCTCGATACTTCGCTGCATTCCTTGCCCTTCGATAACAGGCACCTGCTCCATTAGCAGCGGCGTCGGTTGGCGTCGCTGCAGGAATGCAAACTGCATCAGGGCGTTCTCCGTGGCATATATATATATATGAGGCAAACAACCACCTCCCACAGAAGCTCTATGGAAGAAGGCACGGACTCGAGGTGGTTCCGGATTCAGCATCTTTTTATTTATTCAGGTCGCCCTCAATCCCAAACACAAGGAGAGATGCATTTCAGCCTTCAAGATGCCTTTGTCAATCTAGTTTGGCGCTGAATTGCACCTGTATTAAGTAGCCCTTCCCACCGGACTGATGAATAAACATAAACAACATACTATAAAGTATGTGATCAACTCACAGATGAAATACAAAATATATATGTACTATCCACAGCTAAAAAATCAGCATAAATGCAGGGAAGGCATAACTTCATAAATATTATGCACAATGCATGTATTTACTTTGCTTAAAATACCGAAAATGTTGTCCGCATGGATAATTATAATTATACATATAAATCACCAAAATCGTTTATCACAGTGGGATTAATGTGGGTATTTAAAAAATGCAGACAAACTCGTAATCCTGTGTTGCCTTAATAAAAATATATAACTGTTAATTTAAAAGTGGCACTGCTGTCAAACGTTATTGTTCATGTCCGCTTTTGTTAGCCAATGTCCCGAAAGCTCACCCGAGCTTATAACAGTCCGCAGCAGCATGACCTCTGACCTCAACTTTGAAATCAAAGTGTTTTCCTACCGTAATATCAATTTCACAATCCTGATGAGAACAGAGCACCGGAACTGGATAATTAAAGTCTCATCTCGGGGGTGCATGTTCAGACAATGAGTATACTTGCAACTCAAAATCTGCCGAGCACGTGCTCTCAAACCCTTAGTACTCCAAATCCCATAATGCCACAGAATGGTGAACTGTTAGGTGGATGTTGATCATTAGATATTATTGATGCGGGTCAGTGTCAAAGGTGTCTCGCACCGGGGCAAAGATATATATATATATATATATATATATATATATATATATATATATATATATATATATATATATATATATACACATATATATATATATATATATATATACACATATATATATATATATATATGCGAAGAACTTCGTCTGCTGCTCCAAATCCGCAGGAAAAGACGAACACGGACCCAAAAGGATATAGTGCCAGGTGATTTTTTATTTCATTCGTGCACCTTGTACCACCATGATGCGTTTCGGCGTCAACACAGAGGCCTTGATCACATATATATATATATTCACTGAAAAAAACATAGGTTTCAGGGACGTTATAGTTAGTTGGACATATGACTCATATAAAACCAGAGAAATTCGCCTGTTATAGTTAGTTGAGCTAACTATAACTTGCGCGCCCGTAATGCACTGGTGATGACGTCACATATTACATCACTCACGACATGGTCAGTGACATCACTCATTGCATCTCTGATGACATCTTAAATGACATCATGTTGTGTGCAGATTTAGAGACATCATCCACATGATAATCTGATGCACACACTGATGGCCTTATATAAACTTTGATACACGCACTCTAAAATACAGACTACTATTTTTGAAACCATACACACAACAATGCCAGATACTACATACCATCCACTATTTCCTAGGTCTACACTCACATCCACTCACTTATACATGCAGTTGCATATCAATACAGTACTATAATATGCACTCATACACCTATACATACAGTGACAGTCTGCCACTCATCCATAGAGTTAATCACACACCTAGTCAGTCATGCAAAGAATCAATCACATTGGCATTTACTCATGTATACAGTACATACTTACTGTCTTATACAATCACTGATAGAAGCAGACACTCTTTCATACACCCACTCTTCAAATAACTTACTCTCACGTATAGTCCTTTATATACTCCAACACCCACATTTACTGCCTTAAAACATATGTAGTTACTCACACATATACCAGTGAGCTATTCATTCACTCACCATCTCACCCATACACACACTAACTCACCCATACAGCCCTTCCCAAATGCACTTTTTAATCCATACAACCAGTCACACACCCCCCGCACCCATCCAGACAGACACTCAGGCACCCATGCAGCTAGTCAGACAACAAATCAATAACCCATATAGACACTCATGTAGCTACTCACCAACCCATGGAGCCACTTATACACCAACTGAGACACTAATACAGGCTTTCACACAGTTGAGTCACTAACCCATACATTCAGTAATACATGTTCAATCACTCACTTATACAGTTAGTCACGCATCTACTAAATAATCCATTCAGGGACTTGTAAATTCACTCTTTCTTCAATACACCTTGGCATAGATATATATGAAAATGATGTAAACTTTACAGAAACACACATTCACTGGAAGAAGGAAGGATGCATCCAACTGGTGTTCTCTCTTAAGCTTGAAATAAACCTTCATTTACCTTAAGACGTTTCCACCATTATATTATTTCTCCCTTTTCAGACACTGAGTTAGTGGCACTATAATCGGTGGAGCGGATGCTCAGGCCGTGATGAGGCCCTGGGCATTCTGATGCCTTCCATTGTGGTATCAAAACACCGTCCCCAACCGGAGACATCCTGTGCCACCCTAAGAGCGGCACCCGGAGTTGGAGCGCGCACCAGCACGTCGTTGGACACACCGGTTGTGGCAGGTGAGCGGTGAAGCCTCGGTGCGCAGGAGCTGCAATTGAGCACAGTGCGGGGGAAGGGGCTGGGGTGCAGCAGCCTGGGTGCACAGGTGCAGACAAACGATGTTGCTGTAGATAATAATATAATCTCTGACCTCATTCATATCTCTGTTTCATTTGAAAGACTTGCTGGACTGCACTCTTTCTCGAGTACCCCAGCGTCCCAGATACACGGGTGACGGGAGTTGAACAGTGAGGGCTGGTTGCAGTAGGCCGATGCTCTGTCTCCTCCTCCCTCTGTTCTTTTGACTCTCCCTCCCCTTCTCCATTCCACCCACTCACTCTCCGTCTTCCTTTCATTCTGACTACCTTTCTTTTTAGGTGTCGCCTACGCAGTGCGCATGCGCTGCATAGGAGACCTTTAGTCATCGTGCAGCTCTTTTTACAAAGCATATACTCGTGCTTGTGGCGGCATACGGCTTGCGGGAGTGGGCAGCCATGCGCCACAAGCACGAGTATGTGCTTTGAAAATGAGCAGGATGCGCGATCACGCACCCGCTCATCGCCAGCGCACTCACTCAAGCGCCTTTGAGCTCCACACGCGTACGTTTTCAAATTTATTTTTAGCGCACGCGCGCACACAACTCCTGGGCTTGTTATTTCATTGTATTTATTTTGACGTTTTTAGAGTGCCTAATGAGAAATTCAGGGTGCGTGCTGGTATTGCCTCTTTTCTGATGCCAGCTCTTGAGCGTGGCTTAAGGGTGCCTCTGGTCTCATGCGGTGAGACAATGGTGGTGAGTTTTAGGGATAGGAACCTCATACTGTGAGCAGGAGCCAGTGTCACTGGGCAGGGTGCCTTGGGTCAAAGGGCAAGGAGCCTTTAGTGTCGTGCAGAGGGCGCTTGCTTGAAACATACAGTGTGCAGGGCTTTAAGTGGGCCAGGTCCCTCCTGGTCGTAGACCTGCCAGCAATTAACAAGCATTTGCAATGCAATAGGTCTCGCATTTACGTGAGTTTGAGCTATTGACAATGCAAATAACAATGCCTTTTATTTTTGTTTTCGTTTTTAAAACATCAATAAAAGGCATTGTCATTTACAATGCCAATAGCTTAAACTCGCGTTAATGCGAGACCTATTGCACTGGAAATGCTTGTTCTCTTGGACATGGCACACATACTTATGTTTCTTTTTTCTCTTGCAGGTTTTGCACGCTGCTTCCAGAGGAGTCTCACCCACTTCTTTCATGTTTTACTGTTGTTCAAATAAAGTTACGTTTCCATTTATTTGTGTTGTTTTAATAAAAGTTATTTTTTTTACCAATAAATAAGTGAGTGTATGGGTATTCCTTTTCTGACAACACTTGTCTGTAGTTTATTGTGAAAATCGGTGGTTGATAGTAGTTTATGAGGGGAAAAAATTTAATTTTGCGGTGCACCTACCAAATATAAACCAACGGACTATTACATAAATGAAGCCTGGGTAATTCTACAACGGCAAGGGTTCTATGAGTGTATCACTTTAAACACCATGAGTACTGCCCGTGTGGTTTCAGAACCAATAAGGCACTGACTAGGGCCACCGAGGCTTCAAGGACTGGTGAGGCCCACCCTGCATATTTAAGTAAAGCCCCGGAGGTTGCCGATCCCCAGTCTTGAGTTGGCCTCGAAGCCCCCGAACAATTCGTAAACAATACCCGGGGAGGTGTCGATCCCCTAGTCTGTGAAACGTCTCTGTGCCCTCCCGTGCCTAATTTACATGTGAGATTAAGGTCCCCAGTGCAGCAGAGACCCCGCAATATAATAATAGGATTGGCCCCGGAACATTACCCACCAGTGGCCTCCTTTAAATTAAGGGGTGAGACCCCGCTTCATTTTTTTTCTCTATTTTTACCATCCGGATCCACTTTATTGAAGCGATACGAGGTTTTCCTCCTCTCGCTTCAACGAGGCAAACAAGAATTTACTATTACAGGGTGGAAGCAATGCTCCTGCCCTGTAATAGCAAACATAAATGTCCCGCGGATGCACACCCCGGGACATTGTATGAGCTACGCCTGAGAGGTGGCGCTCCATATGGCCATGATGCATTGGTTAATGCATAACTACAGAATTAGTATAAACGCATACTAACACTACTTGCCCATGTGTAGTACAGCAATCAGAGTGTAGTGAAGAGTCAGAGGAAGCCCAAACTCAAAAAATATAAATCCTACCAGAGGTAGGATCACATAGTTCAATCAGCCGATGACCCTGGGATGAGTAGAAACAGCTTCACCAAGAAAACGGGTCTTCATCCGAACGCAAGCAAGCTCAAAATCTTGGTGAGTGCTGCCTTCTTTTTACCTTCTCCCGCTGGTCGCCAAATTTATGTAGTGAAGAGGAAGACAGCAGTGGATCCGATAAGTAGATTTATTGCAGGAAGAGAAGACAGCTTAAACAGCCACCAACAGGAGCAGACAGCAAGGCAACTTTCTTCTCCAGCACCGTGTACAAACTCCCCAAGATTCCCCTCATGACAGCCCGTCATTCTAACATTACATTCTTACATTCTAGTAGCATTAAATGCTAACATTCTACTATGACTTACATTGGAATACTACACAGAGCACATGACTTTACAGCAATGAGCTCATGGTTTCATCCACGAGTCTTGAGACCGGTAGGGGCGAGCAGTTCGCTTCCCACTCCCTGTATTGTATAAATGCAAACTAACACTACTTCCATAGGTATGCTACAGCGCCCAGAGAACATCACTTTACAGCAATGAACTCACGGTTTAATCCCCGAGTCTTCAGACCAGTAGGGGTGAGTAGCTCGCTTCCCACTCCCTGTATAGTATAAACGCATACTAACACTACTTACACATTTATACTACAGCGGGCAGTATGCTACAGCACCCAGAGCCCATTTTTACAGCAATCAGCTCGGTTTGATCCCCGAGTCTTCACACCGGTAGCGTGAGTACTTCGCTTCCCACTTCCGGTATAGTATAAACGCACGGTAGGGGTCAGTAGTTCACTTCCCACTCCCTGTATGGTATATACGCCTACTAATACTACTTCCACAAGTATGCTACAAACACCAGAGCACATTACCTTACAGCAATTACTTCACGGTTTAGGCTCTCGGTTTCATACCTGAATGTAGCAGCATCTTATCTCAGCACCATGTCACTCTGAGCACCACTGCACTTTCAGTCCGGTAGGAGTGACTACTTCGCTTCGCACTCCCCCACAGAGGTTATAGTGCTCCTATCCTCCTGTTTCCTAATCTTTTTGCTCTTTTTCCCCATACTCATTTCAACGGAATCACAAAATGGCTGCCAACACTTCCTAGTTGCAACCGCTCGCACCGCTCGCAGCCAATAAGCAGCAAGCTTGTGCTCGTAGCGCCTCAGCCAATCAGAAGGCAGACTTCCCAAATATCGATATCTGTGAATTTCTTCAAAACTACTGAATGGATTTACACCAAATAAACAAAGGCGTGCTTTCTAGACCAAGACCCTTCTCCCTGCCAAATTTGGGGTTATTCCGTTCACCCATTCAACCTGTAGCCTTGTCTAAAGTTTCCTATGGAAATTAACATGGAGAAAACACGTTTTGGGACTCCCCTTTTTTCACGGCCCCCCCTTGACAAATCACCCCCAAACTTTCAACATAGGAGCTGATATGGACAACAAATTAGTTTGGAAAATTTCATGAAGATTCATCAAACGACGCCAAAGTTATAAGCAAAACAAAAACTGCTCCCTGCCTATGGAAACTTGGACCTAACTATAACTACCTACTGGCGACCGCCAGTAGATTTTATATATATATATATATATTTATATATATATATATATATATATTATCTACTGGCGGCCGCCAGTAGATAGTTATAGTTAGGACCGTGTTTCCATAGGAAATCTCAAAATTCTATTTTGAATAACTTTGGCGCCGGTTGACGAATCCTCGCAAAATTTTCAAAACTAATGGGGTGCTCCGCTCAGCTCCTACCCTGAAAGTCTCGGGGGGATTCGTCAAGTGGGGGCCGAGAAAAAAGGGGGGTCCCAAATGCGTTTTCCCCATGCATTTTCCCATAGGACCTTTAGTCGAAGGTACAGCCCGAACGGCTGAACAGAATTACTTGAAATTTGGCAGAGAGGTAGTCCTCAGGTCAGGGATGTGCCTTTTGCATATATGGAGTCAATCTGTTCAGTAGTTCCTGAGAAAATTGCATTTAAAAGCACATACATATCTATAGCCGTGCACCGTGCGCGCACCCTAACATGCGCGAGCGTAATTCTGATTGGTGGTTACATGTCAGTCAACGTTCGAATCGGTCGAAATCAGGAAGTGTCGCCGCCATTTTGTTTGTTTTCAGTGCGAGAGTGAAAAATGAAGGTGGCGAACGTGAAAAGGGGGCAGGGTAGAGAGTTCCTGACCCCCTAGCCTTTGTCAGGGGGTCCCTGAAGGACCCCGAAGGCAGAAAAAAACATTTAAATTTTTATTTATTTTTAAATCGCGGGGGTGCGCGCTTCGTGTGCGCACGGTGCAAAACAATTTAAAAAAAAACATTTTAATACGTAGTTTATTGATAATTAAATATATATAAAAAAAAAATAATACAAACATAACTTAGCATTTAAAAAAACTTACAAATTCACTGAAAAAACCATAGGTTTCACACACGTTATAGTTAGGAATTAGCATTTAAAAAACCTTGCAAATTCACTTAAAAAACCTTAGGTTTCACACATGTTATAGTTAGGTGGATATTTCACTCGTAAAAAACCAATGAAATTCCCCCGTTATAGTTAGTTCAGATAACTATAACTCGCGCGACCGCCACTCTATCACAAGGATGATGTCATCAGTGATGTCATGAGTGATGCCACTAACCTTGTCATGAGTGATGTAATATGTGACGTCATGAGCAGGATTGTGGGCGCGCGAGTTATAGTTATCTGGACTAACTATAACGGGGGAATTTCATTGGTTTTTTACGAGTGAAATATCCACCTAACTATAACATGTGTGAAACCTATGGTTTTTTAAGTGAATATATATATATATAAAACCAAAAATAAAAGGATGGAGCCAAATGTATGCTACTGCAGTATTCCTCATACTCAGATTTTGCAGGACTAAACCCTTTGGAGGGCACCACCTTTGATTGGCTTTCCCTACAGTAGTTTGTGTAGGTATGTGCAGAAGACAGTTGGTTGGTTAGGTGCTGGGAGATGACCAGCATTCTGGCAACCAAGGCCCAATATTAGTACTTGCACATAATCAAAAGCAGCAGGTGGAAGGTGACTCAAGGGTCAGTGATCTGTATGTCTTGATAGCCTATTCACAACTGCAGGAGCAATCACCACAATCAATACTATTTGATACCCAGCCATACACAATGAAAGAAAATCTACCAATATGACAAAAAACAGATGGTGTAGGTTTATGAACTTGTCATGCAGTGCGATGCAGCAAGTCACTTTGCTCCCTACACTGTGTGTCGGAGAAAAGGCAGGATTATGCCGTATTCAGTTC
Organism: Triturus cristatus; assembly: GCF_964204655.1. Classification (NCBI taxonomy): domain Eukaryota; kingdom Metazoa; phylum Chordata; class Amphibia; order Caudata; family Salamandridae; genus Triturus; species Triturus cristatus. The sequence goes on from NC_140587.1 coordinate 969,871,939, forward strand.
AATATGGCACATTTTTGCTTTTTCCCTTCACTCTCACCCTTTTGGTAGCTTAGCACCAACTCAGACACCCATGCAATATGCTGCAAAGGTGGCTCAGTTTCATGTAGAATTGTTTTTTTGCAGAAAGGTGCACCTTCCTGCACAAAAACAATCCTGAGAGGCATATTCCCTTTTTCAATGTGTGCTGTAGAATGCAGCACACATAGAAAGAGGAAGAAACAAGGAGAAATAAGGATATTTCTCCTAGATATGACTCCTCTGGAAAAGTGTATCTTTTTGACACATTCCCAGGTTTACCTGTTCTGGTAAATCAGGAAATAAGTCAAAAACCATGGGATAAGCATGGGAACACTCAAGCAAACACCCATGGAATACCTTTCCAGGATAGAGTAAGGCAACGCAGTAATTTACGCTGTGTTGCTTAAGAGCAGATTTTTGGAGCTACTCAGGGCCATGAAAAGTGGCCTTGCGTAGATTCATAAATCTCACTTAAGGTTTGCGTCACGCATGTACCGTGTTGTGTAGTGCAAATGCAATATAAACCGGATCATAAAAAGGCCTCTCGGAGTCATAGGATCGTCATAAACTTGATGATGATAAGGAGCCCCTTCCATATTTGGCACATTAGAGAAGCAAAGAAGTGCAGAACAGTAGATAAAGTCCTACTTCACCAACAATAGCAGGCTGAGTAATCGCTTCTCATTAAATAATGTAATTAATTTGTGTACTCTCTGACATTACAGTACATGTGGTCTGTTTTTCAAAGAGCAAGAGTGAAAAGTGAAGTAACTGAAGAAACACCACACTTAACACTAGTGACCTTGTCATCTACAAGATGGACTTTCACATTTTGCCCCTCATAAAATGTTTCCTTACCTCCGCCATATTTTGTTGGACCAGAATGGCATTTATCCATGGCTTTGACATCAATACGGAATTTTCAAGTTGATACCCTCTTGCAAGTCCATTTGATGTTTTCTTCTTTGGGACTCCTCACAAAGCACACTGAAGGAATTTGGGTCTTGTCTGAGGTCTGGAAAAAAAACTTAGGGGCATATTTACAAGGAGTTAATGCCACCAGAACGTCAGTTTTTGTAATGTTCTGGTGGCATTAAGTGTTTCGCCTTACTTACAATGCGGTGTGAAGCCACTTAATGTGGCTTAGTGCTGCCTTGTAATTAATACCCCTATTTATGCAGCACTTAGCGTGGAAGGGGCGGGCAATCGATGTTGCAGTGGGCATTCCACCGCAACACCTTATTGCTCGTTGACACCGTCCCGTATTTACAAGGTATGGGGCAGCACCAAAAATAACACCAGTAAATAACTGGTCTTAAACAGGCGATACGAAGAGAAATGTTTCATTTCTCCTCGTATATTGCTCTTTCCCCGTGTGTTCCATTTTGCAGCACACATGAATATAGCAAATCGCCTGTTAATATTGTTTATTTGTAGGAAGGTGTCCCTTCCTGCACATAAACAATTGCCCCTGCAGCACTGGCACCCTACGAAATGTCTCTGGGGTGCCTGCACTGGCACCAGGCATCTTCTTTAGCGCCAGCAATAGGGGAAGCGCAGGGGTGCACCATATTTTTGTAAATATGGCACATCCCTGCATTTTGAAACTGACGGTGTGCGACGTTACCAATTTTGGCATAACACCGCGCTCTGCCAGTTTCTTGTACATGTGCTCCTTAATTTTCTGCTGCTGTCAATGAAGTCCCAGGATGCTTGTTTCTGGTGTAGGGAGGACCTGGCCTGGCAGTTTGGGCAGGACTGCTCCCATGAGGAGCAGGGACAAGACTGATCTTCAAATGGCTGGGTCCAAACTGTAGTGGCATAGTGAGCAAAAGAACACTAGATTCAACCTAGATCTGTTGAATGGGGGTGAGTGATTGAAAAGTTTCAGCACTGTTCATCATCTTATTGTGTTTGCTATGTTTGCTCCAATCGGCCAAGTGCATGCCCAGAATGGGGGACCCTTGCTCACTGTGCCACTGAATTCAAGCTATCCTGGCTGATGAGGGGTAATACCTAAAAACCGGTCCAGGGAGGACATGGCTTTGGCAGTTCGGGCTGGACTGTTTCCATGAGGAGCAGGGTCAAGGCAGATTTGCATATGGCTGAGTCCAAACTGGTTTGGCACAGTGAGCAAAAGAACAATGGATTCAACCCAGATCTATTGACATGGGGTGCCTGGTTGAAACATTTCAGCACTCCATCCATTATCTTATTGTGTTTGCTATGTTCACTCTAAGTGGCCATGGGTATGTCCATACATGAGTCCCTTGCTCACTGGGCCACTGAATTCAAGCTAACCTGGCTGATGAGGGGTAATATCCCGAAACCGCTCCCGGCCTGGCACTTTGGGCTGGACTCTTCACATGAGGAGGAGAGTCAAGACTGATTTGCATGTGGCTGGGTCCAAACTGGGAAGGCATAGTGAGCAAAAGAATGATGGAATCAACCCAGATCTATTGACTGGGGTGAGTGGCTGAAAAGTTTCAGCACTCCGTCCATCATCTTGTTGTGTTTGCTATGTTCACCTTAAGTGGCCAAGGGTATGCCCACACATGGATCCCTTGCTCACTGTGTCACTGGATTCAAGCTAGCTTGGCTCATGAGGGATAATACTCTGAAACCAGTCCCAGGATGGTTGTTTCTAGTCCAGGGAGGACCTAGCCTGGTACCTCGGGCTGGACTGTTCCCATGAGGAGCAGGGTCAAGAATGATTTGCATATGGCTAGGTCTAAAGTGGGGTGGCATAGTGAGGAAAGGATTGATGGATTCAACCCAGATTTGTTGACTAGGGGTGAGTGGTCAAAAAGTTTCAGCACTCCATCCATCATCTTGTTGTTTTTGCTGTCAATGTAGTCAGCAGTTAACCTAGTTAGCCAAATGTACTCCTAAAGGCAGTTACAGGTGAAGAACGGGACTAATTGTTTTGATAAGGGGCTTTGAGGCGGCGTGGGAGTACCTGGTGTCATTCAGTGGATTATTTTCAGTTGGGTATCTTTTACTGTAATTGCAATGCCTTTCGGATACCAGGTGCCAGGGTGGGTGTCATGCGTCCGATGCAGACCAGAGTAAAACCATGGGAAGAAAGCAGGCCTTCTTATAAGGCACGCATGATAGATGCCATCATAGGTGCCATCATGGAGTGGGAACATTAGATAATGTATTTAATTATTGTAATCTCATAGTATGGGAACTTTCATATTTTTGCGAGATTTTGTTTTATCACGGACACCTTGAAATGTAGATAGAAACGAGGAATTATTGTTTCCTTTCTTTCACAAATACCAATTGAACGCCTTGTTTTTCTGGAACTAAGTTACTGTTTTTGAGAGGGATCTGGAGGACCATGACAGGGTATTGATGGAAGTTTGGGCAAGGTTGGAGAGAGGTGGACTTACAGAATGTCAAGTACGGTGTGGTAGCAGTATACTTACTGCATGCAATATCAAATGATGGAATTGGCCCAAAGATGGAAATTGAAGGAGCCATAATGAAAGCTCTGGTTCCATGGGAAAGAAGAAGATAGGTTGTGTTATGTTCCATATAGGTACCCTAATATACGGTCAGGTAGTCACCTAACCCTTTACCTATATTCTCCTGACCATTACACAACATAATGATTCTTAGTACTGACCATTTACCTGGTTACAGTAATGTTCAAAGATGACATGCGGTTTTCTCCGAAAAGCTTAAGCCTCATTCATTATGCATGAGGATTCTTGGAATCACAGCAGGACAGCAAGCCTACCATCTCCTTCATAATAACTATGTATAAGGGTCATTCCTTCCGTCATCCCAGTCCGACATGACACAGCAAGGTATATCCCCAGGGGGTACCACTTTGGGCATATATACATCATCTCTTGCTGAGATAAGAGGAGAAAAGGACTTCCATGCCGACACACTGATGCGAGATGCTGAGCCTCCTGCACGCAGACACTCCAGCTTGCGGTGGTCTGACAGACCTCACAGGGTGTTCATCTCGAGACCAAGAAGGGAGTCCCACAGTCTCTCACTTCAGGTAATGGGGTTGACTTTATCCTAGAGGGATTCTAGGCTTTACACGCACATACATGCTAGGTACATTCAGGAATATCTAGTTAGGGATGCATCGTAGGAGTACCCATTTTACTGTCATGTATTTTATATACTTACCTGTATTCATTGTTTTAGCATGATGGTAGAAATCTATCATCCTTAAACTTTGTTAGTGCTTATAATCATTTATATCTGTTACTGTCTAATGGTTGTTTCAGCAAACCTATTTTACACTAGAATGACGCTGGTTCAATAAATGCTTATTGAGAAACGTCCCCACAGTTTATTCTGTGTATCTTTCTGAGACAAAGTGAGCACGAGTGACTGAGCAAAAAGTACACTGTTGCCGCGATCCCTGATGTGACAGAGTTCTCATGTTCGATAGTTGCCAAGAACTATTCTCTCCTTGGTAAGAGGGGTTTCTAGTGGCACTCTGAGCTAGCTGGTATACTGGCTGACATTTTCGGTAGGGGTGTCCGGAATCAGTCTGACTCCAATCCTACAGTATATATTGTCTAAACATGCAGATCCTATATAGGTTTATAGGAACTGCACGACAGTTGTGCATGTGCCTGGATGTATTATATTTAAAATTAATTTGTAATTTGTCAGTGTTGTGCAACCATTGAGGAAGATGCTGAAGAAAGGAGCAAAATACACATTAACATTGAAATGATAGGGTTTGTTGTAAACCATAGAAAAGGAGATGATTATAAATTTGAGATCAGGGCATTTTGCCATACCCAAGTAAACCACCTCGACGTTGGATGCCAGTTCAATGGGAATGGTGCGGTACTGTCGCAAATGGATACTGTTGAAGGAAATGTAGTAGCATATGCATCTTGCTCTTTAAAGAGGACAGACCACACTTTGTAATACACAGAGAAGCATTAGCTTGTGTGTGAGAGATATAACATACTACGTTTTTATTGAAGGGCCTTCCTTTTGTGGTGAAGACAGATCATCAGGCATTGGTTCAAGTTACCTCTTCTAATGGTGCAGAGAGAACTACACCGAGAATGTTCTGGTAGTTGGACTGTGTGTGCTAACATCTGATGTTTAATATTTACCAATATTGAGAAGAAGTGAGGTGTGGATGCCAGTGGATGATATTGACAATGTGGAAGAACAGATGCTTGTGATGTTGGTTTATGAGACTTGTATGGATATTGGAGAATGGGGGCCGGTCAGTATCCAAAGTGAGGAAATAGATTGGGTGAAGGCAAAGTGTAGTCCGATGGTGGACAAATATTTGTGAGTTATCAAATCAGGAGAAGAGTAGTGAAATGTGAGGGGTGAGTTGTGTATCCCTTAGGGTGATTTTAGAAGAGGAAATAGATGGTTACCTCTAATTGGGATAAGGCACAAGATCATGAATTTGGTCAATGAAGGGTTCTTGGATTCCACCTTACCACAGCCAGAGTGTGAAGCAATTTCGGGAGCTAAAAGATGATAGACTGGTGGAAGAATTTGTTAGTAAATGTATTCAGTGAGCAGGAAGTGACAAGACTATAGTGGTGAGAACATATCCCCTATCATTTCTGAAGGTTCCAGAAGAACACTGGTGTTACTAGGATTGAACGACACTGGTGTTACAAGGATTGAACATTGTGGGTTCATTTGTGGTCAGTGGTGTAATTTAAAAAGACTGTGCCTCCATGCAGAATGTGAAGAGGGACCCCTGAGTCTCTCAAATTTAATAGATATTATTTGCCTTGGGTGGACTGGGGCCCCTATGAAGGGCTTGGGGGCCCTGAAGGGTTGGGCTCTACCTGCACTGCAGGGGCTGCAGGGACCTGTGTTACACTACAGTGTGTGGTGCTTTAGCCATCTGAGACAGATGTTTTGCTGTTCATGGACTACACATCAAATACTGTGTACCCAATTAACACTAGAAGATTGGTCTTGGAGTTTCTAAAATATGGATTTGCATGTGAGGGTATATCAAAGACAATTGCCATAGGTGAGAATGTTCAGTTTGTGTTAGTTGTAATGTAGGAATTTCTTAAGCACTTGCCAATCGTACGTCACAAGACTGCTTTGTGTGCACCACAAGCAGATTAGTGGAACAAATGAATAGATTGGTCTGGTCTTATGTGCAGATGGCGGTTGATATGTACGTAGCACTTAATGGTGGGAAATAGGAAATGATTTGGGTGCATTGTAACACTCCCATTAGTATGACCCAGATTTCACCTTTGGTGTTTTTAAAAGTAGGGGTATGCAAAAATTGCAGAACATTCTTTGACATCATTATGTGAAATTTCTGCAAAATTACGTAAGATTATGTATAACTATGTGATATAGAAATCTGGCATTTTGTGCTATACGTAAATTTATACATACATTTTAGCATGAGGAAGCATTTACACAAAAGCACCACACACAAAAGCCACTTGTATACTGTTGCCCCTGTGCACGCACCATTCACAGTAATGTTTTACAGCAAATGACACATATTAAGTTGAAATGGCCTAATTTCAGACACTTAACATAACAAACATAACAGAAAAATGTCGACACTACAAGAATTACACCAGTGTGATTTCAGTTTTGCTCAGGCCTATTTAAAACGATGACAGACAGGGTTAAACTCAGCCTTTTGTACTGAAAATGCAGGACGAGGAAGAGGTATGTACAGTGTGAATTCTATTTGACTAGAATAAAGGAGAATTAGGAGAAATACATGTAATGGTATGTTTTGAAACTTGGGTTGAAAAGGACAATGTGAGAGGTTGTAGAGGAAGACTTTCTGAGAACTTTTCTCAGAAAAGGCACATCTGGTTTCCTGAGTCTGTTTAAAACCACAGACATAAATAGGAATGTGGTGGTTTTCAAGTGTGGTGTAGGGCAGAATGTGTTGAGGTTGGCTGGGGATAGGAAGTGAGTAATGGTTGAAGAGTGTCCTTAGAGCCTTTGGGATCAGTCACTGCATTCCCAGGCATGACCTCAAGAAAATATGCGGAGTCCCAAGATTGAGGAGCAAGCCAATATAGTTAAATAAATATGATTAGAGTCAAAATTGAGGGGTGAAATCTTATTGGGTAGAAAATTCTATCTGTGCATAAACAGTTAACTAATCAATCATCTATATAGCACTACAAATCCTCCATAAGGGTCTCAAGGAGCTGGGGTTGCTGGTGCTCAGTGGTACACTGCTCATTTGAACAGCCACGTCATGAGTCCTTTCCTGGACTCCTGAAGAGATGAGGTGGTCCTAAGGTGCAGGGGAAGGTCACTCCAAACTTGGCCTTTAGGTGAGAGAAGGAGTGTCCTCCGCTGTTGCTTCAACGAGGAGGAGGAAGGCAGAGTTTAAAAGTCTGGTTGGTTGGTAGATGGTGATGCGTTTGGTGATGTCTGCTGACCCTATGTCATGCATGGCTTTATATGCATGGGTCGGCATCTTGATCTGGAGCCTCTTCTTAGGAGCCAGTGCAGTTTTTTGAGGTGTGGTATTATGTGTGTCTGTCTGGGGAGTTCGAGGATGAATCTTGCTGCTGAGTTGTTTACTGTCTGGAGTCTCTTCTGGAGGCGTATTGTGATTCCTATGTAGAGCATATTCCCGTAGTCCATCTGCTGGTGACAAGGGCCTGCGTGATGGTCCATCTGGTCACCTTGTCAACACAGGGTGCCACCTCAAAATTTTGTGGAGCATGCGCAGTGATTGAAACAGACAAAACAGACTGAGGAGACCATGTTTACCTGTTTCTTCATTGATAGCTTGCTGTCCAGGATGATTCTGAGATTATGGGCCTGGTCTGTGGAGGTGGGAGATGGGCCGAGGACTGCCAGCCACCATGCGTCATTCTATGGCGAAGGGTTATTCCAAAGATGAGGACTTCTGTCCTGTCTGAGTTGAGCTTGAGACAGTTGTCTTTCATCTAGTAGGCGACATTTATCATACATCTGTGGAAATTAGCTTTAGTGGTGGAGGGGTCTTTGGATAGCGAAAGGATGAGCTTTGTGTCATCGGTGTATGAGATGATGTTGAGTCTGTGGGATCTGACTGTGTCTGCCGGGGGGGCATGTAGGTGTCGAAGAGAGTGGGACTGAGGAATGATTCTTCGGGAATGCCACACATGATTTGCTTGGGTTCAGAGGCAATGTGTGGGAGACTGATTCTCTGGGTTCTCCGGCTGAGGAATGAGGCGTTCCATTTGAGGGCGTCTCCCAGGATTCCAATGTGATATTGGTTGTTTATCAAGATGTGATGGGAGATGGTATCAAAGGCGGCTGACATGTAAATATGTTTAGTGTTTGCTTTAACTATACATTGCACCGTGTATGCCTGTTTTTTAGGGGAAATCCTTTCCTTTCTTTTGTCATCCCACTTATGTTGCCATTATTCCAATGGTTGGTTAAGTGTGAGCAGGGATGGATGTGTTGTGGACTGTTTTTTATGTTTTTTTGTATCGAACATTAACATGTCATCAAGGGCTTATGGGAGAGGCGGATCCGTGGGCGGTGTCAATTAATTCTCAAGTTCCCTGGACCTTGGTGGTGTGTCACTGATAATGTATAATAAATGTTCATCTACATACACCTAAAACTGGAGTGTCTAATGATTCGGGGACATTAAGGAGACATAATACACTTAAGGGCATATTGACAAGTAGTTATCGCCGCATTAGCGGCACATTTCTGCCACTAATGCGGCGATAATTTTATCGCTTTATTACCAAGCTGTTGCTAACAGCTGTTAGCAACAGAATTTAGGCGAAAGCGACCGTTGTAAAGATCGCCACTTCTGTTAGCAATAATTATATGCAGGAGAGGTGATCCCGTGCAAAAACGTCCGCAAACACCACTACTCCATATTCACAAGGGGATGCTTGAACTCCTGAAGACCAAAAGAACTGGCTCTCACTGCACTTAGAGCAAGTTACTTAAGACCAGAAAGTAGCTGGTCTTAAAAATGGGGATAACACTTGGGGCCACATCTCAGCAGGTTTTAGTGCTGGACAGTGCTGCAAGCAATGTTGCAGCGCTGCCCTGCGACTAAACTACAGTGCAGGAATGCACACCATCAATAAGATAGTGCACCTTCCTGGGCCCCAGTCATGAAAAGTGTTGCAGTGCTGCGACAAGACATTGTTGCAACACTTCGCACTACGCCCTTCTTGTGAGAGCATGGATGCACTGTATTCACTGGACAGAGCTCCATGATGCAAGTAATGACAGATACATCAGGAATCCTGATGTATCTGTCTGCGCTAAAATCACGCATCGCTGCAGTCGTGTCACAACCATGACGCAACTCCAGCAATGCATGGGGCCAGGCTATCCCTGTGGCACTGCGTCACCCTCACGTCTGCCATCAGGCAGGTGGAAGGTACTGATGCAGTGCCGTCCATGAGAGGTGCCCGAATGTCGGCGCTCTTGGAGATCCATCAGTGGTGGTTGCACGCTGCGGTGTCATCGTTTGGAAGCATTGGTGGAGTGTTGATGCGGAAGGGAGTTGACGACACATTCTTCAGTTGTCTTGATCCAGCTGCGAGGGGGTGCGATGATGGCGGTGGCGTCCAGTGGGCAAGGTGAAGACGTGATGTTACCAATGATGGTCGGTCCAGGAGAGTCCGGTTTTGTGGCTGTAATTGAAGTTCCCGCTGGCGGAGGTGACGTGCTCGACCGATGTGGCTTGTTGAGGTGACTTGCTTCTGATGTAGGGGACCTTCCCCAGGAGGGGGTGGGGTCCTGGTCACTGGGATTGTCCAGGTGGAACTTGAGTTCACAGAGTTGGATGTCGTCGGTGGATGGGAGACCCTGGGGTGCAATGAGGTCTACAATGGTATTGGAGAATGAGGGGCCATGGCCCGGGGGGCCTGCACATGAGGGTGTGGCAGAGGATGTGATTGGGCTTGGTCCGGATCTGGGAGTTGAGGTTATCCATGGTCACCCTTGGGTCATTAGAGTGCATGGTCAGTCGGAGTGTGGTTCTGTAGGTGATGGCAATACCTCCTCCTTGATGGTGGGGGTGCTCCTTGCAGGTGATACTGCAGCCGTCAGTGATGGCGATGGTGATGTCTGGTCCGGAGCAGGGGTTGGTCCTGGCAGGTGAGGTGGCGTCCAGGTTTGATGGAGAGGAGGGTGCTGGCATCGTAGCGGTGGAGTGTTTAAGAGGAAGGCTCCTTGATGCTGAGTGCAGTCCAGAGGCAGACGGACGCAAACGGCGTAGCATATGGGTTGCCTTTGGCATGGGAGACGACCATTACAACACAGGCAGTACATTGTTAACAATGCAACTCTGACAATACAGGTGCCTTTAAATCGCATTTGATTACAAAGCATTGTGAGGTCAGTAATGGGTTAATTTAAAGGTGTTCGGGTGGGTATGGGTTTCTGATGTAAATTATGAAAATTGGGGGGTGTTTTGGGGTAAAATATAAAAATTGGGGGGTGTTTTGGGTTAAAATATGGAAATTGGGGTGTGTTTTGGGGCAAAATATGGAAATTGGGGTGTACATTTGGGTCTAATTTGATTTTTGGGTGTGTTATGGGGGCTCAAAAAGGAATTCCAGGGTTCACGGTTGGGGTTGGGGTGCAAAGGTTAGTTTTGGGTTGCACCCACTGAAGCGGGAATAGTGATATTAATGTCTCCGCTATGCAACACCTACTCTACTGTTGCAATGTGCCTAGTATTAGTATGCATTGGAATGGAATGCGATGTTATGGCATGCATCACAACCATGTAAGTGCCTTTGGCACACAGGTGGTACACCCACTGTGCATGGGCACACAGCGGCTGCCATTGAGAAGTGCTGTGGGGGGCTGGACAGCTGTGAGATGGTAAACGCTGGAAAGAACACTGGATGGGGCGAGGATGAGTGTGTGAGCGGGTTTTGTAAACATTTTAATAAGGGAAGTCTTACCTCGACGTTGGATCCCGTGTCTTAGTTGCTCCTACTCTCCTGCGTCTGTTTCCAGGAACAGGAAGTTGGCAGCCAGGCTTCCTCCCATGAGCCAATCACTATGCTGTGATGAGGTGGTGGGATTGGTAATTGGCAACGGGACAAGGCATTCAGCCAGGGGCTGGGGGGAGGGCATGTTCTCCATGCAGGTTGTAATGCAGCCTGCATTACGAACAGGGAAGTGTGTATGACTGCTATGGGCAGCCTGAGTGGGCTGACCAAACAGTCATTGCGCACTTGAGTGGGCATGCCAATCCGCCCATGCCTTGCCCCGTGCGTAGAGCAGTCCTACCCACCCTCCCACTCGCAAGGGAAACATAGCACGGTAACATCAGTAAGTTATATTCATGTGATGAGTGTTCCTCTTCTGCACTGCTTGAAAGCACTGGGGCTACGCTCTTCCACCATAGCGGATGAGCCGCCACTGGGGGTGCGTCATCTACGTGCACTAGGCCTGGGGGACTCGACCCCCAGGCGTCCTGCGCTGCGCATCCCACCTTCTCTTTACCTGGACATTGACACAGTGGCACAATCCGCTGCACTCTCTCTGAATCTGTGACTCAGCCAGCAGGAGCCTCAGCCAGGAGGGATTTCACAAGCCTAGGTACAGCAGTCGCCGCCAAGTCCACTGGTGAACCTCCCGATGCAATTGATGCAGCAGGTCCCCCTTAGGCGTGAAGTTGCAGCGCTCCCGCCACACAAGTTCGACGCAGCTCAGGGGCCTCACCCTCCACAGTGTCCGGCCAGCCTAACATCATCCGGCCTGTGATGCAGAGAGGCGGCACCCACCGGTGGTAATCTCCTCCATGCACCCCGGTGTAGTGGTGGATCATAGTATGCGATGCAGACCTCCCTATGTTGGGGCGCAGGAGCGCCTCTACTATTAACAGCTCCAAGGTGTGCAAGGCGGTCTTCTCACACAGGTCAGCAACGTGTCTCCTTGTGACCTGCCAGACTTCACCACCAGGTACGGGCGATTGTTGCGCCTCAATGTCTACCACCACGGCTCATCGACTCCACAGCTCCTCCGCATCCCACTTCACGCTCCAGATGCAGGTCCAGCGAGGCATCCAGGCACAGGTCCAGCGAGGCATCCAGGTTCCTGACGCAGGTTCAGCGAGGCATCCAGGATCCTCATGCAGGTCCAGTGAGGCATTCAGACTCCAGCCTCAGGTCCAGCGAGGCATGCAAGCTCCTGGCGCAGGTCCAGCGAGGCATGCAGGCTCCAGGCGCAGGTCCAGCGAGGCATCAAGGCACTCATCCTGGTCATCCTGGATGTTGGCTGGCTTGCAGGGGTTGTAAATGTGTGCTGCACTGGGCCCTGGCAGCTCCATTCTGCATTTTATTGGTTTTTATGCCTATTTTATAATGGAGGTTGACTGATAGGCTATTTTTTGCATTAGAGACAAAAAAAACTCTTGTTGGGCTGACTAGCATGAGTTTTTTTGCTGCTAGTGGGCCTATCTGTAGTTATCGCCCAGTGCCGGATTTCCTATCACCATTGAGCTGATGTTAGCGGCAGTGTTCACCGCCGTTCTCTGATACTATCGCCATGTAGCAACGGCCTGGTAATATACCACTAACATGGCGATAGCTTTCAGGGTTAGGCAGCGATAAAAAAACTGCCTCTAACTGGCGTTTGCGGTAGGTATCGCCGGTCCTTGAGAATATCCCCTTTAATTCTTAGGAAGCAAGGGTGGACTCTGAAAAAAGCACTGTTGATTTATTTAAACACCCAATATCATGTATTACAAATAGAGCTTCTTGTATTTTTACATGATTTGTTTTTTTGTAATCTCAGCTGTATGTTTTCATATATATTTGTTTTTTAACTCACTGGCATTTATCTATATTTATATTTCAGTACATGAAAAAAGGAAGTTACAACTAGAACATCTCAACACATATCACTTTTAAATAAATTCTCACATTTTGACAACGGTATAATTTTATTGTCATAAGGTGTCATATATATTAAAAGTACCTGAGTAAGAGGTGTTTTTTGCAATTCAGCTACTAAAATAATGAAAGAATGCCCTGGTGCGATTTGACCATTAATTATGGGTGTGCAAAACAACATCATTTAATCTCATGATATTACACTTTAAGCATGAAGTCATTTTTACTGGTAATTCGTATGACTTATTTCAAAGAAGGACATACCTCATATAAAAAAAAAACACAAGATACCGGCATTTGACAGTTTTGAAAAGAAAATATCTCTTTGTGAGACATTTTCTGCATGGCAGTCAAGGGCAAGCATTATACATAATCGTGTAATGCGAAATATTGGGATATTTCATGAAATGGTAGCAAAATGTAAATTTCGCCTAAGTTTAGAGTCCCTTTGAGAGTATTCTCCGTTGTGTCACCTGGTAACAATCTTGTCATGCTTTTAAGCCATTCACTTCATTTTTGAGGTGCACGCACACAATGTAACATACCGCTCTGCCAATAAGAAACCAATGAATGTTTAAAGCACTGATAAAGCCAGACCAAAAATGGTACCGTAGACAAATGCTTTGATTTAAATGAAAGGGGTCACAAACTGGCAACATAAAAAATAGCTTCAAGCAGGACTGGAGAAACAGAACAGTTCTGACTTTTTAAAATCTGAGGTGCCACCATCATTATCCACAAAAATATTTTTGGGGTCAAAGAAGCCTTAATATGGTCTAATGGCACTGAGGAGCATGTACACAATGCAAACCAGCCCAGAGGGCTTGGGAGTCAGCTTGCCAACTTTGGGGCATATTATCAAGAAACAACGTTAAAATTATCGCCAATGTTCTGGTGTCAACATGGGTTTCTATTGGAATTCTCTGCGGCATATTATCAAGCCCATTATCGCTGCTTTAACGGCAGTTTTCTGCCGCTAAAGCGGCGATAATTTTAACGCCGTGCTTGATAATGTGCCCCTTAGTGTTGGGCAAAGAAACTCCACTTATAATCCTACCTGGAACACACTGAGCCCAAAGTCAAGCCTCACTGCTTAAATGGTGGTCTTCCTTCATTAGTATGTCATGTGAGTTCACAGAAAGGAGGTTTTTTCATGCTTCGTCTGAATCCCTCATTCTCTCTCGGCCAAATGCCTGGGTCTAGTGAAAATATTCGCCTAGGCCAATCGCATCAATATGGCAGCTTTATTGCATCTTGTCCACAAAACACTACAGTCAAGTGCACAATGCCATTGGAACACTTTGAAATACTGAATATTGGGTCTGATTTATGAAATTAAATTCATGAAATGTGTTCCCATTTTCTGTCTACGGAAAAAAAGTGATGAATCGTGCCTGGGCGCATTTTCATTTCAACTGTGTAATAGAGTATTTTATTAGGTGGGAGTCACACACAAGTATTCAGCAAACCAAGGCTGCATATAAAGCACGGCCTATTGTTTTATACTTATAGTTTTGACTTTCCCCTGACGTACAAATGTGTGTGAAAAGTCCTTGAAAACTGCTCTGACTTTTCTGTTTCCCTGCTGGAAAGATAGGTTGTTTGTGAAGCTATGTCTACGTTCAGAGTGACAAAAAACTTGCAATAAAAATGGGGTGCTCCAGGAGTGTCTTTTGTTTTTCAAAAAAATATAGAAAAAAACATACCCTTGCGTTTTTGTAACAAAAGCAATAAAAATAAATGTTGCATAGAACGTGAGAGGGTCAGTGAAGTTGAAAGTTGGACGCTTTCTTTTTATTTTGGAAGATGTATTAAATCCATTACATATCTGCCACAGTGGAAAAAATTAAGAAGCATCAGGGAGGGCAGATCCTAGGCTGACTACACCAGTTACTAGTCGATTTTAAAACTAGTGCCATGAAAATGTGCCATAATATAGACCATTTGGCACCAGGAATCTGACACTTTTCATAGTCTACCTGCCCAGAATTGTATTTTGCTTCCTCACACTCATTACACATGTGTTTTTACACTCTTTCCCCGACCGTTAAAAATATTGCCGACACTGGTGCAAATTACACGATAGGGAACTAAAGCAAACCAAAACATTCTACGACAAATTTCCCTAGTCACTCCAGATTACAAATGTGTTGTTGAAGACAGCAGCCGGGCACAAAAAAATGTAGTTGCTTTTTCAAATTGGTTTACCTCTTTTCAAATTGGAATTTTATTACAGGCATTGATAAAACATCAAAATGGCAACACACGTCTGCCACACTGTGTCATGATAACCGAAAAGGGAAAATCTTGAAACTGCTGGGTTTTTTTTTTTTTTTTTTTTTTTTTTAGTGCTTCTTAGCTACTGGCATAATGATAAGCGATGGTAATTTACCCTAAAAACCTTAATGAGTAGATCATTACTGTAGTGAAATGGAAGGGAAGCTTCAATCCCGCAGAGGCGGCGCGGCATGCTTGGCTGTGCAATAACCAGACAGAGCTCTCGGTGAGATTCCCGAAGCTTCTCCCGAGATAAAAATTTCTCTCCCTCCACTTTTGCAAAGGTAATGAGGAGGTAATGAGGCCTGACGTGAATTTTTTCAGCGCTTGATTCCCTTCATTCCACAGAAGGTTCCCATAGGATGGAGTAAGACGTTGCATGTCTATAAAAGCTGTGCTGATGGACAGGTGGAGGAGGCGAGCCATGCTGTTTGGTTTTGGATTCGGCCTTCTGTGAGCGGGGCCGCGGACGCATTCCAGCTTCTTTCAGCACTGTCAATTCACTCAAGATAGTTTCCACAGAATAAAGGCACTTTGACGATGTGCATGCCCTGTCAGGCCTGCTGACTGTTTATTTTGTCACCTCACGGATACTAAACGCTAACCTCTCCCTGGCACCTTGTCTTCCTCTTTTTTTCTTCTTTTTTACTTTTTTTCCCTTTTCTCTTTTCTTTTTCGTTTTTTAAACGCAATACGCTTGCTGCCTTTTTCCTTTTGTAAATAATAGCGCTTTCACGAGGCATAGGCAAAAGGTAGACAGAAGTGCGCCGTTTGGATCATTAGCTTAATTTGAGCTGAAATTCCTTTGTTGTAAGTTGGGGGGCGGGAAGGGGCCAGAGGGACCGTCGCGAAGCCTCTCCCTGGCAGGCTTGTTGAGGTTTGATTGTCTTTGTTGTGATAATCTGAAATTAATTTGCACTTGAGCCCATCTTTCTTCTGCGCTCAATTTAAACACGGTTATAATTATTCGCCCTGCATGAAATTGAAAACAGACACTGATATGACAAGCCTGAACATTTTAATTCCCCAGGTACCGAAGGCTTTTTTCCCCACTTATCTCACTAGGTAATAAAACAAAATGTTCCAGTGCACGCGCTTAAGAGAGAGGTATTTGCCTGAGGGGAGACAGTATAAATCAGTGTATTGCTACACATTTACTCATGTACTTTCCCGGTAGGTCAATCGCTTTCTTTTTAAAGTGATGTTAAACTTCTGCTAATATCGGGTGATTGGTGCAGTTGAGGAGGTTGGCGCCGCTTCTTTAATTCTGTTCTTAGCCCCTGTGCCCTCGGAGAGTTTTTATGTCTCAGACATGCATTTTAAAAGATAGTCTTTTGCAAAAGCCATTAAAGGCGACATCCCGCCCGGTGCCCACAATTGATCTTAGCGGCGCCCCTCTCTTCTCCCCGGTGTGAGGGCTCATATCCTCATCAGCATTCTTTTAGTTTTAGGCCAGATTAGTGTGTTTTAGGTGGCGAATCTCATTAACCACTGTAAGGCCGTCCTCTTTTGTGATTTCCTTTGGAATTGTAATGTAAAAAGCAGGCCAGCAAGGTCTTTGCCCTGGGCACACATTCCGTCTTTCATTGGGGCACGTTTAAAGATTTAGAGTTGGCACTGCTGATTTTCCCCTTGAAATATAAGTTCGTTCTGAAAGGAACAGACAAGAGGTTTTCCCACAGGTCGAAAAGTTTTGCAAAGAGGGGACAGTGAGTGGGTACACCATGTTACTTTATACACAACACAGTTTCGCCGCCTTTGTGAAGGGCTAGGCCTGACAGGAAACCAATATGCCCCCTGGAACCACCTCTGTATAGGCGGACAGTGGCGTAAAAGGGTGCCACGGCCCTCAATATAAGCAAGGAACGTAGCCCTCTAGCGTTCTCTTGGGCGATAAAAGTGCCATAAATAGGCCCTTCACCCTCAAAGGTCGCGCCGCCGCTTTACTAACAATAGCTTCGCCCCTGCTGGCAGCACAAGGTACTGCATCGGTGTTCAGATACGGGCCCACTCCTGTGTTTGTTTTGAAAGCCTTAAGGGCTGGGCAGGGCCACACGCATTGACGAGCTGCGTTTCTGCCCTTCAGGGTCCGTGTGTCTCTGCAGGGCCCCGAATTACTGTGACGTTATCTACACTCGCTCAATCACTCTCGTGGCACCGCGGTCACTTACTGATAAGATGTCCATGCTACAGCATCCACAGAAACAGCCTTCTCCAAACAGAGCCTGCAAGCCCCTTTTCTGTCACAGATAATATCGAATGATCTCGTTATTGATTGAATGCTTTCAGAGGTTTTGTTTCCCGAAGGGCTTGATAAAGGGGCAAGAAAGGTGACAAAAGATTGGTACTGGGTCCGGGAGATCTAATGGCTGCCTCGTGCATCAGCGCAATCTACGATGAGGCTGAAGTGTTTGGCAAAACCATTAGATTCACCGACGACTTAATTCCTCCCCTATCTCGAATCTGTCTTTAAACTTACCGGGCAATTTAGTCTTCGTGTCACTGATGTTTATCACCCAAATGTGCCCCTATGAGGAACTGCACTCGGAGTCATTAATCTGCTTCTGATTTCGAACAATAAACAGCCTGTTCTCCCCTAAATGCGAAACAGCCACACTAGGAACATGTGTACAGCGAGTGACCATTCCACTGATCACTGGATGCTGACGACTTGTCGTTTTGAATCTATGCCCTACATTTTTATATCTATCTAGTGCAAACAAAACAAAATCAGTTCTCTGCTTGCTTCTTTCCTGTAGACCCGCAGTCTAATCGCATGCAGGTTTTATTTATTTTAATTCTAGACAATTTAAGGTCGAGCTGTGTCCTCTTACCCCACGGAGAATACAAAAACAAGCATTGGCATAGCCAATAGGTCTCGCCTTTGGGACCTTATAAGTGTTTAGCCATGCAACAGTTGCATAAACTAAAATACTTATAAGGTCCCAAAAGCGAGACCTATTGGCTATGCAAAGCGGCCGTGCTATAGTGATCGCGATCGGGATCACCATCAAACATCAAAGCGGCCGTGCGGCCGGAAAGTGAAAGTATTTGCGGTAAAGCGCGGCGCGCGCGCACATGCACTGTAGCTCTAGGCTGGCCTGGTAGCACTTTTTGGAGCCCTCTCAATAAGTCTCGCCAGACCAGCGCATGCGCTGGGTCAGGCGAGACCTAAACAATGGGGCAGATTTATGTTTCCTGGCGCATCCCTGCAAATCAGCAGGGATGCGCCAGGAAAGATGCGTCATGCAAGTTTACCCTTGCGCCACCACAGATGCGCCGCATTTACAATGCAGCGCATCGTGGTGCAAGGATAAACAGATGCGTGACGCATCTGATGGCGTAAGGGCGGCGCATTGCTGGAGTCGTGTCGCAAGCACGACGCAACTCCAGCAATGTTTAGGGGCTGCCCATACCTAACATGCTGCGTCATGCCTTACGCCTGCTTCAAGCAGGCGCACGGTTTCGACGCAGCAGCGTCGGAAAAGTGACTCAATGAAATCTTGTAGATTTCACTGCGTCACTTTTCCGAGGCTTTTTCAGATGGAACGCCCACCCTGCATACATTAAACCTGCCGCAGGTTTAATGTGGCGCAGGGCTTTACACCGTGACGCATCTCAATAGATGCGTCACGATGTAAATAGGGCGCAACGTGGCGCAGGGTTTACGCCGCCGCTGCGTCACAAAAGTGACGCAACTGCGGCGTAAAAGTGGCGCAAGTCTAACATAAATCTGCCCCAATGTTTGGTGTATATATGCCACACGTTTGAACGAAGACGTGCAGCTAATGGCTCATAGGGAAAAAAACACTTGCCTCCACTATTGGGTTCAACATGACATAGTACTGACCGACCAGAGAACATTGGTATTTTCACACTGATCTGCGCAGGATATCCTTTTTGTACAGGTCAGTTAGAGCACATGATGGGGCACTGTTGGTGCTACATGAGTCTGGGAAACTGATTTACAGGGACTTTGAGGATATTGTTATTTCTGCCTCATTTATTTTGCATGTGAATTGGCTAAAATAAAGCTTTGCGTTTCAAATATACAAGATATGATATGTATTTCCTAATCCCAAATCTTCATACAATTTCAGCGAAATTGTAGGGCAAATACTCAGGGGCAGATTTACGTTCCCTGGCGCATCCCTGCAAATCAGCAGGGATGCGCCAGGGAAGATGCGTCACGCAAGTTTGCCCTTACGCCACCGCAGATGCGCCGCATTTACAATGCGGTGCATCATGGCGCAAGGACAAACAGATGCGTGACGCATCTGCTGGGGTAAGGTTGGCGCAGTGCTGAAGTTGTGTCGCAAGCGCGACGCAACTCCAGCACTGTTCCAACCTGCCCTATCCCTAACATGGTGCGTCACACCTTACACCTGCTTGAAGCAGGCGTAAGGATTTGACGCACCAGCGTCGGAAAAGTGACTGCGTGAAATCTTGTAGATTTCACTGCGTCACTTTTCCGAGGTTTTTTCCGAAGTAACGCTCACCCTGCATACATTAAACC
The DNA here is from genome assembly GCF_964204655.1 of Triturus cristatus. Taxonomy (NCBI): domain Eukaryota; kingdom Metazoa; phylum Chordata; class Amphibia; order Caudata; family Salamandridae; genus Triturus; species Triturus cristatus. Next base: position 969,891,595 of record NC_140587.1, read on the forward strand.
TGACGCGGGTTTAATGTGGCGCAGGGCTTTACAACGTGACACATTTCCCTAGATGCGTCACGTTGTAAATCTGTCGCAGCGTGGTGCTAGCTTTGCGCCACCGCTGCGTCACAAAAGTGACGCAACGGTGGTGCAAATGTGGTGCACGGGGCTTGTAAATCTGCCCCTCTGACTTTGGTATTCATTTTGAAATTACACACACTTTCAAATCAGTTTAAGCGAGTATTAGGCTCTATACTATAAAATATTTTTATTCCCAAATTGTTATTTTTATTTCATTATTGTCACACTTACCCTACTTTGATTTACTAAATAATGTGTCTGAGTGCAATATAAGTTTTGTGTCGGACTTCTCCTCATTTGATATTTGATGCATGACTCTGGCTCTGCTCAAGGCTCTCATGGAACCTCAAGCCCAAAGCGAGGAGAGCTTTCATGTAACTTCAGCCTTCTCCCTCACTCTGCCCTCATACACAGATTTGAAAGGAAAGCATTACAATCAGAGGTAAAAAGGAGAGACAATAAATACCCATTTGGTTGCTGGTTTGTAAGAAGTGCAGCCAGAAAACAAGAGATTAATCCACGATTCCCATTTGACAGACTTGTGCTGTGTTTTTAATCTTTGAAACAACTGTTTTTTTCTAGCTGTGACTGGTTGAATTTAATCTCTTGTTTTGGGTTCAATTTATACTGTTAAAAAAATCATTTTTTGATTGTGACTGTTTGAATTGAAAAGGAAGTACCGCAGCGTGACACCGCAAGACCTTTGGCTGCAGCACGCATTGAAAGAGGAAAAAACGAGGAGAAATAAAAACATTTCTCCTCATTGCGCCTCGCTTCACCATCTCTAGGGTGGCGTAGCATTCAGACGTATCTCCAGATTTACAATTTCACGCAAATCTGGAGATGTGTCTTGTTTCATGGGTGTTGCGTGGGAACACCCACAGCAACACCCATGGAACTCCCCTTCAACGCAAAGTGCTGCGCGTGAAGGGGCCGTATTTAACAAGGAGAGGAAAAGTCACGCAGGGTGGCTTTTCCTGTCCTTGTAAATATGGAGGAGCCCCCTGCGCCACAAGTACGTCACGAAAAGTGACGTACTGGTGGCACAGGGGGCTTGTAAATCTGCACCTTGGTTTCTGTGAATTTGGTACTGTTTTAAACGTATCCTTTTTCTACCTGTGACTGTTTTAAAAACTGTCCAAGTTTTCCCTGTACTATGCTTAGGCGTGCAGGGGCAACACCCCGGCTGCCACCTCCTTTTAAGTCTTTAAATGTTAAAAAGGCCTCAGAGACTGAACCAAGTGTATTTATGAAAACTGCTGAATCTGCGTTGAGGTTTAAAACTGTGTTTGGAAAGTGTATGTAAACCTCGTTTTTGGCTAGAAGAAGAGATTTGTTGAAGTGAGTGAAAAGCAGTTATTAAGTGGCTTAGATTCGACCCTACCTGCAGGGTGAACCAGCACCAGCAAAGTGTGGATTGAGTTTGTCTGTATCCAAGGAGATTCTTTTCTTAAGGAGCAGCTCACTGCCCTCTGACCTTCATCCTGGGCCTTTCTTGATTGGCCCTCTAGCTCTCAAGTGTACCCTGAGCCCACCACCTACCTGCAGTGTCCCTTAAGGTGTGAGCAGGGCACCCCAAGACAGCCGCCTCCATCTTGTGGCCTCAGCCTCTCTGTGCCCTACAGAGCCCAGTGAACAAACGACAGAGAAGGTGGTAAGAAGACAGACTTGTGCTGTGTTTTTAATCGTTAAGACTGCTGTTTTTTTAGGTCGAGCCTAGCGGCAGCATGCATGCTCTGCTCGCTCTGCGAGGCATGCTGCTGTAAGGTATGCTGTGGAAGCCTTGTCCACTCTCTGCCCATATTTGTCATTGGCTTTGTGTCATTGTCTTTAGAAAATGCTGGCTTTTGATTGATTATGAGGCTTGTTAGTCCCGCCTTGGTACCGCCTTGTCTCCATTTGTTAACACCCATAAGGACCGGACCTTTTACTTGGCTTGCTACATGGTTTTGCTTTATCTGGTGGGTGAGCACTATTTTGAAAATGGACACTGATGGTGACAATGGCGGCTGCAGCGCTATGCGCTCGAAACTGTATGCTTTTTTATTTTAATAAGCACGGTGCCCGCTTTAGGGACACTGCCCTCACTTTATTTATTTATTTATATTGATCATTCTTGTTGAGCGTTATGTCCACATCTTGGGGATGCGCTTGATATTATTTTGCCGGTATACAGAGGGGACTCCAACCCCCAGAAAGCCCTGCCTTAAGCGCCAGGAGGCGCCAACGCTACTGTGTGCGCCCAGAGGCAAACAAAAACACTCGCAGCACCCGCTTCGCGGGAGCCGCTTGACATTATTTTGCCGGTATTCAGAGGGGACTCCAGCCCCCAGCAAGCCCTGCCTTACGCGCCAGGAGGCGCAGATCCTGCTGTGTGCGCCCGGAGGCGTACAAAAACACTTGCAGCAGCCGCTTCGCTTCAGCTATATGGGGACATCCTGACCGGATCGACTTCACAAAGGCATGATCAAGGTATAGTGTGTACTTCCTCTGCGTATAGGACTCACGTCTCTTGACTGTGTTAAATAACCCTGGTCTACATATTTGAGTATTTTTAGTTGAATCAGGAAGTAGCTTGTGTTCCCTCTTTTGCAATCCCTGATACTTGAAGATCAGTTTATTGTCAACCAAGATTTTATATGACAAAGTGTTTCTCCACTGATTAGCTATGCGTAAAAGGAAGCTACCTGTCAGACAGGGGCGGTCGCATAGGACTAATGCAGCTGGTCCAGTTGGGACTATAGACTCCTTTTTAACCAAAGCTGCCAATGTTATCACTAAGGAAATAGCCCTAATCGAAAAGAGGCTGTCTATGGAGTCTGAGCAATTAGTTTTGGCATCGGTGAGGGAGGATGAAAGGTCGACTGCCACTGGAGATACGGCAGGAACAGCACTCATGCAAAAGTCCCGAATACCATCGACAGTAGGTCAATGTGAGGAGGAGGGAGCACTGAGCTGCACTCCAGCTGTCGTCTCAACTCTGGGTGAGGATCTGGGCTGCCCGCCCCCTAAAAGAAAGAGAACTGGTGGCAGAGGAGCCTTGAGGGAATCACCGCGGGCATAATGTTTTAAACCCCCTGCCGATCATAATTGTGATTGCAATACGGAATTGTTGCTGGACAATCTTATCGCCAAGCTGGGGAGTCTGACTAAGGATTTGTTGGCACCCATATTTTTAAAATTGAATGAGATTGAGTTGAAAATTAATTCTTTATTTTCAATGCATAAACCATGTCCCTCTGTAAGTGACATAAAAGCCAGGGGGAGGGGGGACTCCTTTCTGGGGCCTGATGGTGTGATCCAAGCACCGCAGATGAACAGCTCCCAAGACAATACAGCATCCCAAATTAGCAAGTCTAATATTAATCATACCATCCATATACCTGGGGAGCCAGCCATCGCACCCCTGATGGCCCACACGGAGGGACAGGTAAAAACTAAGGTGGGCCCATCACCCACATACCCCTTCTCAGCCCCAAACATGGTTACAGCTAAAAATCTTAGTATTATCGATCTTCCCCCCAATCAGCGCCGTTAGTTGCCATCTTAACAGGGGTCCCCACACTTACTTTTGGCACTAAGGAAACATCTTTGGATCTTATTCATAAGACCCTTCATTGGTGCCACAACAATGTGAAAAATGTCCCCCAGCTCACTACTGACATTATCATGGCTAGAAGGGTGGGGTGGATAGGCTATGGGACCAGGAAAACATTTGAGGGAGACTGTATTATTGTTAACTTTAAGAATCCTACGCAGGCTAGAGAAATGGTAGGCTGTCAAGTTAGGGATGGTATTAAGTCCAGAATTAGAATAGTTTCCTTACTGTCTTTCTATCCCCCTAAACCGCTCCTGGCAAATCCCGAATGGCAGTTTCCATTCAAGCTGGTCAAGCCCCCCCCCAAGAAAGAAATGTGAATTCAGGGTTAACCTTGACTAATCTTTTTTCACCCCTAGTCTGTCCATCGAGCCTTGATGTGGCTAAAAGCAACCCAGGCAAGATACCGTCAATAAATATCCCTATTAAGATATGCGTCTCCGTGCTCACACCTCCTCCATTACCACTGTTGGATAATTTACCTATCTCCACTTCTACCTTGGCCAACTCTGTAGAACCCATTGTGAAAGTATTGTCTTGGAATATAGCTGGCCTTAGGTCTAAACAGGGTGATATCCCTTGGGAACAGTTTCTTGGTACACATCATATTATTGCTTTACAGGAAACATGGGAGTCTGTTTTTATTTAGATGGTTTAACTACTTTTTGTAAATATGCTGTCCCCTCAAAATATGGGAAGAGCCAGAGGGGTTCTGCTTTTAATGTTCTCACTTAAGCTCTCTTATCAAGCAAAATTGATCGATTGTCGTTCACCTAATGTGTTAGCAGTGGCACTGTCACGTAAGAATTTTCCCACTCTGCTAGTGGTCAATTTTTATAATTCCCACACCAGATCACACGAGACAGAACATCTTTCAGTTATGGAGGATTTACTAGAAAGCTATGAGGAAGGAAGCCTATCATGATATACTAATCTTAGGGGACTTTAACATCCATCAGTGTAGTCTTAATTGCACTCCCACACTGGCGGTGGATGACGGTTATGATCTGTTTAATCATTTTGAGCACACACCATCGGGCATTTATTTAGAAAGTTTTCTCTCAGACCACAATCTGTTATGTGTACAGCAATCAGATGCTTTAGCACCGGTCCCCACCTATGTAGTTATTGGTAGCTCCAGTGTTATTGACTTCATAATGATATCTGTATCACTAGCATCAGCTGTCAATAACTTAAGTGTCATGTGGAACTGTTTTAGTGATCATAATCCCTTAATACTGGACATCTCCCTGTCGGCCTCAAATCAAATTTCTAATGAAAATATTAACATTAAACATCAAGCAAGGAGACTGAAGTGGGAAAGGATTACTCCGGTGAGTTTCTTAGACAATCTGTATTCTATCTGTGCACCGGAGTTCCAAGTGTGTATGGATCCTGCTTCACAAGACAAAGACACTCTTGAAGCTTTTGAGAGAATTATTAAGCAGGTGGCATTTGACCTAACTTCTAAATCTAGAACCAACTGCCCAAAAGTCAAGAGGTGGTTTGACAAAATGTGTTCGGCTACCCATAAGGAATTAAAACAGGCCCTGATGCAAAACCCAAGGGATGCTATATTGATTAGGTGTTGTAGGAAGGCCTATAAACTTGCAATCCAGGCAAGGAAAAAACAGATAAGGGAGCAGGCCTGGGAAGCACTTAGTAAAGTCAGAATATTGACTGCCAGTACTAGATTTTGGTCGGTGGTTAACAGCCCTTATTTCTCAGATACACCTAATTCTAGTAGTGATTGCACGATATCAGATGAGCTCTGGGTCCAGCATTTTAGTAATATCTATAGCGATATAAATTTGGAATCTGCCGTGGGACAATCAGTTTCCGGCCTACCTAGTAATCCCCTCCATATTAATATAGATGAGGTTCACAAAGCTATAGTCTCAACCTCGTCAGGAAAGGCGCCTGATCCAGATGGGGTACCCACTCACCTCTATAAGGCTGATCCTAAGGTTTGGGCCATGATTTTAACCCATGTTTTTAATGCAGCGTGCATCAAGGGTTTCCCTCCATCTTGGGCTAAGGCGATTATCGTCCCTATATTTAAAAAAGGAGCCTGAGATGATCCCGCCTGTTACAGACCCATCTCCCTTTTAGATTCCGTGGCTAAAATATTGGGAAAAGTAATTCTGGATCGTCTTACAGGATATCTCGATCAGGCCAATATCATCTCTGATCTGCAGTATGGTTTCAGGCAGGGGAAAGGGACCCTGTACCAGTGCTTAAACCTACATCTAGTCATTGGGAAGTACACCATCGCCAAGAGAGGAGTCTTACATCTGGCTTTCATGGACCTAACCTCAGCTTTTGACTATGTCAACAGGTCTAAGCTGTGGCTAGAGTTACTTGACTTAGGGATAGATGCGGAGCTAGTGTCCTTTTTGCACACCGCCCATGAAAACACCATAGCAGCAGTAAGGTACAACACAGATGGTAGTTTGACAAATCCCTGGGAAGTAAAAAGGGGGGTCAGGCAGGGGTGCATTTTGGCCCCTTTGCTGTTCACACTTTATATTAATAAATTGGGAAAAACCCGAACAGCTTGTTGTGAAGATATTCCCAGAGCCTGCTCCAAACTGATTCCAGCACTTCTGTATGCAGATGATGCAGTTCTGCTGGCTAGAACTGCTTTGGGTTTACAATTTCTTTTAAATTGTTTCATAAGTTTTATGGTCACTAGATTTAACTACGAACTGTAAGAAATCACACAGTATGACTATAGGTTCAGGGAAAAACGGCCAAAGCAAAATTTTATTGTAAAGAGGCCGAACTGACCAAGGTGCCTACGTTTCTCTATTTAGGGGTAGTTTTCGATGAAAAAGGTTCCTGGTGCCCGCAACTTTTACTTAAAAAGAATACCTTAGCCAGAGCGTCTGGCGCTACCCTGAATTTTGCTAAAAGATTGGGGTAAAATGCATACCGATGGTTACGTACGGGAGTGACATTTGGGGATACAAGGATATGAAGTGGATCCAGGTAGCTGAGAATAACTACATGTGGAAACTCCTTGCGGTCCCCATTGCAACCCCTGTTTTTAACTTGCGCGAAGAACTGGGAGCGGGATATATTTCAGACCAGATTGCGGTTGCCCCACTGTTGCGCTGGCTTAGAATTTGGGCGTGACCAACCCCAAATCTAAACCAACTCATAATCAATGATTGCACCAGTCTGGATGGGGCTTTACGTATTCCCTGGTTGAAATACATAAAGGAGCAGACTGGATGGCTCGGCCGCACTGACCTGTTCCTGAATCCAGGGGCATTGGGTAAGACTGCTATCAGAGAATTTAAAAAGCAGTTTTTGGGCAAGTGGCAGATGTTTAGGGAGGAGGTGGAATAAGCAAAACCATCTGTGAGAAGATTTTTATACTGAGCATGGGCCCACAGATGCAGCCTTATTTAACCTATGTTAACAAAGCATATCATCGCTTTGTTTTGACCAGATTTCGTTTGAATCTGGTCCCTTGGCTTTTGGCATTCCCCCTAGGTTATTCGAAACCTGATTCACTTAAACCATGCCCCTGCGACAATTTTTCAGATCAGGACACAATACATTTCACGTTTTTCTGCTCCTTTTATGACTCGCAGCGCAGGAACCATATTTTACCATTGTTTAAAGACCACCAGTTTGCCCAAGTGAGGCCGGCTTTGACTTGTCTTCAAAGGTTATCCTCCCCCACAGTCTGCCAGGGGGTTGCAAGCTTTTTAATAGCAGCTATTAGATACAGGAAAAGATTGCTGGCGCTAGAGTCAGTCTGTTCTCTTACTTAATGTGTACTTTATGAGATAGCTCTAACATACTTTGGTCTTATATTTAGTGATTTTTTTGTACCCTATATTGTTGCTCTATTTGCAGATTTATACGTGTATGATGAAATAGCTAATTGGAATACCATTTTATTGCTTGCATAGTCATTTTTAGAAAACATTTTTTTAGTGTGTCTTAAGGTTTTATGTATTAATATCCTTCAATGAATTGTGCTTTTATGACTCTTGCCTGTCGAATAAAGTATCTTTTGACTTTGACTTTGAGCAGCTCACTGCCCCCTGACCTTCAGCCTGGGACTTTCTTGATTGGCCCTCTAGCTCTCAAGTTAACCCTGAGACCACCACCCACCTGCAGTGTCCCTTAAGGCGTGAGCAGGGCACCCCAAGACAGCCACCCCCATCTTGTAGCCTCAGCCTCTCTGTGCCCTACAGAGTCCAGTGAACAAACGACAGAGAAGGTGGTAAGAAGACAGACTTGTGCTGTGTTTTTAATCGTTAAGACTGCTGTTTTTTTATTTCGAGCTTAGCGGCAGCATGCATGCTCTGCGAGGCATGCTGCTGTAGGGTATGCTGTGTAAGCCTTGTCCACTCTCCGCCCATATTTGTCATTGGCTTTGTGTTATTGTCCTTCGAAAATGCTGGCTTTCGATTGATTATGAGGCTTGTTAGTCCCACCTTGGTACCGCCTTGTCTCCATTTGTTAACACCCATAAGGACTGGACCTTTTAATTGGGTTGTTACATGGTTTTGCTTTATCTGGTGGGTGAGCGCTATTTTGAAAATGGACACTGATGGGGACAATGGCGGCTGCAGCGCTATGCGCTCTAAATTGTATGCTTTTTTACTTTAATGAGCGCGGTGCCCGCTTTAGGGACACCGCCCTCACTTTATTGATTCATTTATATTGAACATTGATGTTGAGTGCTATGTCCACATCTTGGACACCGCGCTCTGTTTGTTTTTTGCTTTTTACTTTAAAACTGAGCGTGGCTCTACTTCAAGGACACTGCGCTTGGTTTCTTTATATTTTTTTTACCTTTAACACAGAGCACGGTGCCTGCTTCAAGGGCACCACGCTCAGTGATAAAGTAAAAAAAAAAGGGAACTGAGCGTGGTGTCCTTGAAGTGACGCCAGGCTCAGTTTGAACCGTAACTAATTGCAATGCAATAGGTCTCGCATTTATGCGAGTATAAGTAGCTTAAACTTGCGTGAATGCGAGACCTATTGCATTACAAATGCTTGTTTCTACCTGTGACTGTTTGAATCTAATCTCTTGTCCTGTGTGCAATCGATACTGTTAAAAACTGTGGTTTTTGCTTGTGACTGTCTGAATTGAACTCTTGGTTTCTGTGAATTTGCTACTGTTTTAAACTGCTACTTTTTCTACCCATTACTGTTTGGACATTTTTACTAGTTTCCTCTGTACTATGCTTAGACGTGCAAGGGCATCTCCCCATCCCCTCCCTCCTTTTGAGTCTTTAAAAGTTAAAAAGAAAACTGCACTCTCAGAGACTAAGCATCGTGTGTTTATGAGACTGTTGAATCTGCTTTAAGGTTTAAAACTGTGTTTGGAAATGGTATGTACCCCTTGTTATTGGCTAAAAATTGGATTTTTTGAAGAGAATAAAAAGCTGTTTTTAATTGGCTTCGATTTGGGTTACCTGCGGGGTGAACCAGAGCCAGCAAAGTGTAGATTGAGCCTGTCTGTATCCAAGGAGATTCTGTTCTTCAGGAACAGCTCACTGCCCCTGCCCCTGGCCATCAGCCTGGGCCTTTCTTGATTGGCACTCTAGCTGCCAAGAAACCATCAGCCCCCCTACCGGCAGTATTCCTTAAGGTGTGAGCAGGGCACCCCAAGACAGCCACCTCCATCTTGTAACCTCAGCCTCCCTATGCTCCACAGAGCCTAGTGAAGACATGACAAGGAAGGTGATAAGAAAACAGATGTGTGCTATGTTTTTAATCTTTAAAATTGCAGTTTATTTTGTCCATGACTGTGAAATTGTTACTGTTAAAAATTGCATTTTTTGCTCATTACTTTTTGAATTGAACTCTTGATTTCTGTGAATCTGGTACTGTTTAAACTGCTGTTTGTTCTACCTGTGACTGTTTGAAAATCTTTCCTAGTTTTCCCTGTACTGTGCTTAGGCGTGCAGAGGCAACACCCCAGCCCCCCTCCTTTGGACTCATTAAAAGGTAGAAAGGCAAACAACACCCTCAGAGACTAAGCAAAGGGTGTATATGGGGCTGCTGAATCTGCTTTAAGGTTTTAAAACTGTGTTTGGAAAGTGTATGAAACCCTCGTTTTTGGCAAAAAAAGGGATTTGCTGAAGTGTGCTAAAGCAGTATTTAAGTGGCTTAGATTTGGGCCTACCTGCAGGGTGAACCAGGACGAGCAAAGTGTGGATTGAGTCTGTCTGTGTCCAAGGAGATTCTGTTCTCCAGGAGCAGCTAACTGCTCTCTGGCCGTCAACCTGTGCTTGAGGTCACACGCTCCTTATATAAGTTGCCATTGAACGTTACATCTGTGCTCTGATTGGCTGCTGTATCTGGACTTAGGGTTAGGTTTCTGATTGGCTGATAGGTCAGAGGTTCTCATTGGTCCCTGGGGTACTGATTATATTGGACTTTGGGCTTGGGGTTAGGGTTCTGATTGGTGGATAGGGCCAGGGTTTTGATTGGTTCCTGGGGCTAGGGTTTCTATTGGGCTATGGTTTGCTCTCTGATTGGCTATTTGGACTAGGGATGTGATTGTCTGCAAGGGCCTCTTATCCTAATAGTTTTAGGATTAGGGTTCCCTTGGCCAAAAGGCACCTGTCCTAGCGATATTTAAGCTTAGGGTTGAGGTCATCTCAGCCCAGATGTCGAGGCTAAGGACTGGGAAGACAAGGGCAGTTGTCTGTTTGAGCCTGTTAGGATAGGTCAGGCCGAGGGCCAGAGATGCTGCCCATTTTTCCATTGACCAGCATCCACTGTTACCTAGCCACAGCCACAAACATATTAACACACTAACAACGAATGCATTCTACTCTTTTACTACAAACAAGCAAAAACAAGTTTTCATTTTTACAACAACTGCCAAAAAACATCACAAACACACATATACACCCTTCTACCCCAACCACCACACATCGGCACTTTCACTCACGCACAAACAACACCCCACTCTATCCTATACCACTAACAAATCCACACATCACCAACACAACCCAAAGCCACAGTATACATAACTAATTCCATTCAGACACACACTTCTTGCTCATACAAAACAAAAGCTCTTCCCTCTACTTACTTCTAGCAAACCCCTTTCTGTCACCACCAAACCCATACTCAATCTTCCATAATTTCATCCACAAGCACCCTCTTCCTCTTTTTACCCCAAAAACACAACACAACCCTTACATTCCCCTCTACCACACATACTACCTCTTCCAGCGATCATATCTAATACAAACACTCTTAACTCTTGTCCATCCCCTCTCAGACACCAAGTACACTCATTTCCAAAACACATCACCACCCCCTTTACTATTCAGCTTCCACTCACCAACAATATTTTACATACAAATACTTCTCAGAAAACAACATCATCATCTGCTGTCATTACTCCTCAAAATTAAAACATAACACACACCAGCATAACAAAATCTCACACACATACTACCTCATAATACTTTCCATCACAAACTAGAAACATACACCCACTCCAACCCTCCTGGCTACACAAATAATACACACTGTAAGCTAACTCTACTGCCAATCTTTCTCTCTTTCACCACACATAACACATATACAGCAACACTGCAACTCTCTTTCATATGCCTCACATCCACTAAACAATTAGAACCCATATGCTGCACCAAAAACCCTAACTCATACACCTTCCACTCTAAACAGACGCAAACAAAATAAACAACATGCCACTCTTCACAACTTAGCATCTTCATATCTATTGCACAACAAGTCTACTCTACAGATACAACAGGGCTCACCTACTCACTCTCAACCACCATCTTCACCACGAACACATACAGACCCAACAAAATGCCTCGTTAGCATGCTGGACAAGGAATCCAATACAGAAAAGCTACACTGTTAATATCCTCATGCAGTTAATGCCAGCACTAAGGACACACTTGCTACAAGTCCACAACATACAGCTCACTCTTCTATAAAACAAAGTCACACCATCACCGAAACTTCCTACTAATAAATGCTCGATCACTCTCTAAAAACAAGCCTCATATCTACTGCCTTCTCACTGACACACAACCTGACTTACTCTTTATAACTGAATCATGGTTGGGAGATGACATGTTTCCCGTGTTGCACAAAGCCGTTCCTCTTAGCTATTAAACTACACACAAAATCATAGGCAAAAGTAGAGGTGGCCTAGCTGTTGTTTTCAAGCAAACATTAAATATCACTAAAGCTGACAACGTCTCCTTACAAGGTTGTGTGGCACACTTCACCAGATGTAACCCTAGAGCATCTTCCTCCTGTAACTTCCTACTCCTTTAAAGACCTCCACCTAGCAATGCAAAATCCCCAGACACACATCTAAACACAGTTTCAAACTTGATAACACTACACTGCAACCTATGCATTCTTGGAATCTAGACATTTGGTTTGACAAACCCAATATACTCGTCCGAACACAATAATCACTAGCCTTGCTGCACAAAACCTACATCAGATTGTCTACTAACCCATACACATCGTCGGAAACATCAAAGATGTCATTTTTGCAAATACAGAACTAGTTACCTTTCAAACGATTACTCCAGTCACATGATCAGACCAAAGTGTGCTTGCTTTCCAACCTAAAATGACATGAAGCAACACACAAAACTACCATACATGCATCCACCCATCAACCATGGAACAAACTCAATTTTGAATACTTGGAAACAAACCTAACATCCAATACAGACATAGGGACAATAAATTCAGTTAAAAAACTGTGAGTGGCTACAAGAAGCTTTTGATGTTCTAATACCACTAAGGACAACAAAACAGGACAAAAGAAAACAGGCACCTTCGAGAAATATTGAGCTAAAATAGATAAAACAGTAAATGAGAAAGCTGCATCGCACCTGGCTCATTACAAACACCAATAAAGACAAACTTAACCTACAGAAATGTAACAGATAATACAAGCCAGCAAAAGCTAAGAAATTATACAATTCAGACTGAATTCAAAATGCTAAATGTGCAAATAAAGAATTCTATAAAATTCTCACTGAATTTCGTAAACCAAATTGTAAGATGGAACTCTTCCCATTACTCAAGAAATCATAGACAAACTGGCAAATCATTACACAACCAAAGTAGACACGTTGGACTCCTATATAAAACAAGGGAAAACCACCAGCACCATCCCTTTCCAAAAAACCTCTCCAAGACTGTGCTAAACCAGCCTCTGCATTTCTTCCAACAAATATCACACTATGAATTAATGGATCTGGTCAAAGCGTGCAAGCCTGCTGGCAGCCCTTCTGACTCATTTCCGCTTCAAATCTTCAAGAAAATTCTTTTAACAACCTCTGCTGCCACACCAGTAAGAAGAATCATGAACAATTCCCTAACTATAGGAATATTACCAGAAGACCTAAAAAAGGCAAACACATGCAGTTGCGGCCACAACAAACAGAAAGTGGTGCGTCACATGGAGGGGGAGTGGGGAGGAGCATGGGAGAGGGAGTGCAAGGGGGAGTTTAAAAACAATATTATGAAAAGAAGACTTACCTGAAGCTGCTGACCGCCTCCAGTGTCGCACCTCAGTGTTATTCTTCCTGACGCAGCAGACCCTGGGACTAAATCACAGACTCCCTGTGCAATGTCTGCACTGTTCTCATGCTATGAGAGCAGCACAGGGCTGGTTTGATGCTCCGCTCAAGCACAGAGCATCTGTGCTGCTTCTCCAACCTGGCTGTTCATTACAGCTGAGTTGGAGAAACCTAAGTGAGCATGTGTGTTTGGCCGGCCTAAGATGGCTCAGCCAGCAGGTGAAAAAGAAAACAATTTTAGAATATTGTTTTATTTTTCAGCTGCTGGCTCTGAGCCAGTGGGGTGTGCTTATTCTCCATTGCGGAGGAGCCGCCTTATACTTACGATCATTATAAAAAAAAACTTGGACCCACTTAACCCCGACAACTACAGACCAATTACAAATGGACCTTTCCTCGGCAAACTAATAGAAAGAGCAGTCTTTGCCTAAATGCCACAATTTATTGAAGATAATTCCATACTGCCAAACAGGATCTTGTCCAGGAAGAGGCACAGAAGCTGCCCTCATTGCTATCTGGAATCACCTTAAGAACACAGTTGACCAGACGGGGTTGCTGCACAACTTCTCTTGGACCTCTCAGCTGCCTTTGACAGAGTTGACCATGACACTCTAATACAACGATTCTATGAAGCCGGCATAGAGGAGACTTCTCTCGACTGGATCACATCCTACCTTAAAACAAGCATTTGCAATGCAACAGGTTTTATATTTAGGTGAGTTTGAGCTATTGGCATTGTAAATGACAATGCCTTCTGTTTATGTTTTGTTTTTTTAAACCTAAATAAAATGCATTGTCATTTACAATGCCAATAGCTTAAACTTGTGTAAATGTGAGACCTACTGCATTGCAAATGCTTGTTTATTTTGTGCTTCTGGATGTTTCCGATTACTAGTGTTAGAAAGAGACAAACAATGTCTTTCAAAACCAATTATTCAAAGAGTATTCATTCTGACATTTTAAGACGAAAGGCCGAATTGACAGTTTTGTAGCTACTGCCTGAACCAGTGATAGAGAGTTTAAGGATGACCACTTTAATAAAAAAAATGACTTGGAATTTATGTTATCTGAGTGAGTCGGAACCCATATGATCCTTCAACTCAGATCTAGATGCGATTTCATGTTGTGAATCCCTGTGATGTCATTGACCACACAATAATCGTGCGATGTAATTTCCTATGTCATTAGTATGATACTGAGCCCTTTTCACACCTAAAAATCCTTCCTCTTTTTGGTCACTGAATGTAGTAAAGTAAAGATTTGAGATCCTTGTGTTGGTGCTTTGCTGATAGTCCAGGACTGGCCAAAATAAAATTGCTTGTTGACATACATGTTTGCTTTAGACAAGGTGACCATGACTCCAACAGCTCCTATCTACCTTTATTTAGTGTTTGGTGATTCACAGAACACCGTGGGGGGCAGGGTACATTGTCACAATTGGTTATGAAAGGGGTCAAAATAAATTTGAAAGTGAACATGCGTTTTTATTTGCCATTTGAAACACACAGAAAAAAGATGCATTGGCAGTTGCCTGGGTAACAAGCTAGGAGAGAGTTTGTTTATTGACTGGCACCGCCTTTCCTACATATGTCCAACAGTCACGCGCCCACTTGCGCTTCTGACAATGGAAGATTTATGCTGGTGAATTTGTATACTATCCTAACAGAAAAATGAATAAATAAAGAACATAATAATGTTGGTATTCACAGAAGGCATTTAGTAGTACTAAAGTTAGGACTACTAACTTTACTACTACTAAATGCCTTCTGTGAATACCAAAAGTGGTAAGTTTAGGATTTTATCTCAGTTTAGTAGTAGTAAAGTTAGCAGTCCTAACTTTACCACTACTAAATGCCTTCTGTGAATACCAAAAGTAGTAAGTTTAAGATTTTGTCTCAGATTAATAGTAGTAAAGATAGTAGTCCTAACTTTACTACTACTAAATGCCTTCTGTGAATACCAAAAGTAGTAAGTTTAGGATTTTGTCTAAGATTAATAGTAGTAAAGTTAGTAGTCCTAACTTTACCACTACTAAATGCCTTCTGTGAATACCAAAAGTAGTAAGTTTAGGATTTTGTCTCAGATTAATAGTAGTAAAGTTAGTAGTCCTAACTTTACTACTACTAAATGCCTTCTGTGAATACCAAAAGTAGTAAGTTTAGGATTTTGTCTCAGAGTAGTTCTGTGAATCGGCCCCTAGGTCCTTAAACTAGAAAGCCCCAAAGTAATTGGAAGAGCACAAATTTACAGTTGCCTCAAAGCCGTGGATCAGTGGGTGACATGGAGCCATCTCAAATTGAATGCTTCCAAAACAGAAATACTCACATTTAGCAATTGAAAAAATAATGACACACTTGCCACCTGGCCTGAGGACCTGGGAACACCAGCTAAAGTTTTTAAGGAAATAAAAAATCTCAGAATTACCATGGACTCCAAGCTATCAATGACTGCCGAAGTGGACAAACTAGCAATATCCAAGCTTATTTCCATAAAAACTCTATGATGCATCTTCCCCCATTCGGGATTTCCGCACAAGGTCTAGGCTACTCTTTCTCTTGTACTGTCTAAACTCGACTAAGCCAATTGCGTCTACCACGGTTCATTTTTAACAACTATGAAAAGACTACAATGGATTCAGAACTCTGCTGCCAGACTACTCTCACATGTAAAGCCACAAGCCCACATTTCCCCTGCCTTGAAGGCCCTACTTTGGTTACCGGTTGCCAGAAGATCCACATTCAAGCTGCTTTGTATCACCCACAAAGTGATACATGCAATAGGGCCTCTCTTCAACAGGAATAAAATGACCAAATACTTTCGAGTAAAAAACTTCTGCTCTAGATTCCCAACTCGCCTCAAAATTCCACCATACAAGAATAAAAACATAGGTAGCACGCCCTTCTCTGTTCAAGCAGCCAAACTATGGAACTCTTTATCCCCAAACATAAGATCCACGGATAACTATCTTATCTTCAGAAGACTACTCAAGAGTTGGCTCTTCCCCACATAACCACCATACTCAAACATACATTTATGGCAAATCCCTGTATATATAAGCATTATTTGGATTATATGTAAAAATCTAGATTGGTCTATTCCTTTGTAGTAATGTGTATAATAATCATGTTTATACATATATAGATATTCCTTAGATCTGCTTAACAAATGTACATATTATTTATGGTTATATTATACTATGTTTAACATGTATATAGGTCATTGCATGAGTTAGTATTCTTTATCATAACTATTTATCTGCAATTGCTTTACTATTGAATTATTAAATGCAAAAAGGAAATTAAAAATAAATACATGTGGTGGGAAAACTAATCGCATGGCTAGACAAGAAAGAACCTGCGAGTTGGGTGGTGCCAGAGCTAGTGGACAAGACAAACCAGTCGATCACTGACCCCCAACATATTGCGAATACGTTCGCGGCCCACTACAGTGAGACTTACCGCTCGCATACGACATTCACCGAAAGTGATTCTCAATTGCTACTCAAAGACATAACCCTTCCATCCCTTACAGCCGAAGACCTGGAATTACTGGAAGGTGACCTTACCAATGACGATGATGGAGCAGGTAGAGCAAAATTTTGTATACCTCCTCTATTTCGCATGAAAATACTAATTGAATAACCTACTTATTATAATTTACTAATTGTGTGCTGTGATATATTAAATCTAACCATTTGCATACACAAAATAACACGTGGGAACTTGCTATTTGCATGGCAAAATAACTCTAATTACTAAAATATGTACGCATATTAATAGTAGTATATGTTGTAATTAGATATTGCATGATTTATGTTGCTTTTGTGGTGTTTGCATCTTCGTAGAGGACCGTAAAGGTGAATATATTGCTTTAAATGTTGCTATATGCTAGGAAAATACTAATACATAAAGGGATTAGTAAGGGTATAACATTAGAAGCATAATTTCTTTGTATTAATTATTCTTTTGATTTTGTTTCGTTTAAGTTGACATTTGGGCCTATCGCAATATGGCGGCAGAAACCGAGTTCAGAAGTGGCCACCGTCTTGTGAGCGCGAAGTCGACTGCGCCGACTCGGATTGCTCCATGAACTTTCCAACAACCTCTGGACACCCTGTCCCTGTCAAGGATAGGATATTGGTGGACTGCCAAGAACCCGGACACTAGAAACTGGAATAAATTAACAAAAGAATCATACAAGTGAAAATCGAAACTTTGCAACATCACTATTAGATCATCTCCGGTAAACGTATCAGCAAAATCCATTTGAACCATACTGACTAAGAATCGGACGTTTACCACTAGCCAATCACGAATATTCTCCGCCCAAAAATGTTTCTTGTTATCCCGAAATTTCTTATGAAAGAGTAGTAGAATAGGGAGGGGTGGAACACATTCGGCGGTTATTATGACTGCACACCCTCTTCGACCCCACAGGCGATGACGGATGCTGGCACGACTTCTGGTCCTTTGGCGATCTTTGGGACTGTAACGTGCTGAGCAAAGGACTTTCGGACTTTGAGCTTTGGCCTGCTGTATTTGGACAATTTAACGACTAAATTCGGTTATGCAGAGCCAATGAATTAGAGAAAACCCAGATAGCCAGAATAGGTAAATATGATGTTCTGTGATTTAAATAAATTGATCTAGAAAATTCTAAACTTTTGATGAGACAAATGCTAATATTAATTACAATGACATTTTAGATAAACAAATATTGATTAACAGAGATTATGAGTTTGTGGTTTTTAGTTAAAGAGAATAAAGGATTATGGGCCATATGTAGGTAGAACGTGTTTTGCGATTCTCTAATTGCAATTTTTAGGGAATCGCAATTAGAGAATTGCAAAACGGAATGTAGGTAGGATTAGCAAATAATTTTGCGAATCCTACATATTCCTTAATTAAGAATTGCAAATTGCAATTCGCAATTAAGGAATACCTCCCCATTCATTCCTATGGGCCTAGAGGCCCATAGGAATGAATGGGAAGACATTCTCAATTTGCGATTCTCAATTAGAGAATCGCAAATTGAGAATGCAATTTCAAGTGTGCCAGGGTGTCAAAAGGACACCCTGTTGCACCCCTGAAATGAGCATGGGTGCACATGTGGCACACATACATGCCCTAAAGACATGTGTGTGCACCACATGCCACTTTGAAAAATGCAAAAATATGCATTTTTGAAAGAAATCGCAAATTACCACCAACCTGTAGTTGGTGGTAATTTGCGATTCCTTAAGGCCAAATTGCACTTTTTTGGTGCTTCTTACATTGCAGTTAAGGAATCGCAAAATTTGCGATTAGTTAATTTTGCACGCAGATTTGCCTACATACCACTTAGCAAAATTGCGATCGCAAACGCCGAAATTCGGCGAATTTCGGCATTTGCGATCGCAATTTTGCTTTCTACATATGGCCCTATGAGTCTTAAATGTGTTTTAGCTGGTTCTTAATCACCATCAACCAATCCAACTAATTGGTCCGACGACCAAGTTGGCAGAGTGCCTTGATGTTTAGGATTAGGAATCTATAGGTGGCGAATGTTAATATATATTTTGTAAAGTAACTTTTCTTTCCTTATAGGTTATAAGGTATTCCCCCACATGTCCAGCACAGCAGCATCATCCTTCCTCCTGTGTGCAGACCTATGAATGAGACGTGTGAGTGTTGGTGTTATGGGCCCCACCAATGAATGTGTGTGCAAATGAGTTAGTGTGACGACAGGTCTGTGACGCAGGGAGTATAGTTGTGCTCTTTCTTTTTCCCCCGGCTTTTGCGCTGGATCAACGAAATAGCCCAAGCCATTTGATGTCTCCGATCCGGGAAGGTTCTGGGCCCGAATGGCCTACCAATAGAGCTCTACAAACTTAAACCGGACAAACTAGCCCCGTACCTGCGCGCATTGTATGAAGAAAGCAGGAGGCTGGGGGTGCTACCACGGGACCAGAGGATTGCAATCCACAAGGAGGACAATCCAAAGACTGAATGTGCCTCCTACAGGCCAATCTCTCTATTAAATGAAGAACCAAAGATTTTAGCCAAACTCCTAACCAACCGACTTGGTAAAGTAATCAGTGGTCTGGTGCACCCAGACCAATCGGGCTTTATGCCCCATCGTAACACTGAGTTAAACCTGCGCAGAGTACATGGAGTGCTGGGAAGGGCAGCCACAATCCAGGATACAATAAATTGTATCATTAGATGCCACAATGGCATTTGACACCGTCGAATGGCCGTACCTTTTCGCAGTCCTGGCAAAAATGGGATTTGGCCCTCGCTTCATCCAGTGGGTCAGACTCCTCTACTCGGAACCCCTTGCTCAAGCTGTCATCAACAATAAAAAGTCAGAAGTATTCAAGTTGAGTCGAGGGACCCACCAGGGCTGCCTGCTCTCCCCCCTCCTGTTTGCCCTAGCGTTGGAGCCATTGGCATCACGGATTCGTAAGGATCCAGTGATACAAGGACTACGGTGGTCAGAAACCTTGGAAGATCGCATCTCAATGTATGCGGATGACATTCTCCTGTTCTTGGCCTCCCCAAAAGCATCGCTTGGAAGGGTGCTGGACATATTCACATCCTTTGGCAGGTACACCGGGTATTCAATTAACTGGAATAAGTCTAAACTGTACGTCCTTAGCGGACCCCCGCCTGCCCTCCCAAGGGGCTGCCCAGTACAAGTCACCATAGTAGGCTTTAAATACCTAGGCATTTTCTTCACTGTAGACCCTAAATCTGCGGTTTGATCAGAATCTGCTCCCACCCCTGCAAAGACTGAAGCAAGACACTGTGTGCTGGATGGCACTACCGCTCTCGCTGCTTGGCAGGGTGTCGCTTTTTAAAATGATGTCCCTATCCCGCTTTCTATATGTGCTGCAAATTTCCCTGACTTGGTTCCGGCGAGCTATTTTAGAGAGATCGAGAGTCTGCAGAGATATTTGTTGTGGAATGGGAAACCCTGTATAGCGGCAGCCAAACTCCACCTAAGCTGGTAAGACAGAGGGATTGGCCTTCCAGACCTCAAAAAATATTACTGGTCAGCGCACTTGGCAGCAATTAACCACAGTACCTACCGTCACACGGATGATCCGGGCAATGCCATGGACAGGTGGCTGCTGCTGGGAGGAAATTACAACAGAGCGCTATACTTGAAACCCCGGCAACTTCCCCTGACTTGGCCGACTAAGCACTCAGTTCAAGTCTGGCACACCCCGAATAGAAGCTTAGAATGGGAACATAAACTGACACTGGCAACCCCCCTATACTGACACTGGCAACCCCCCTATGGGATGCAGAATTGCTAGGTAACCTGTGGACATCGAAAGGATTCGATAAATGGGACCTCATAGGTATATCTAAAATAGGGGACCTCTGGGTGAAGGGGGACGTTAAAACGTTTACTTCCTTACAACAAGAATACGACTTGGCCAACTCAGAATACCTCTGCTACATGCAGGCCCACCATGCACTACAAGACTAGCTGCAGAAGGGTGTCACCCCTCCAGAATCCTCACCCCCTGAAGATAGGCTACCTGCCAACGAAGGCTATATCGTTGACATATAAAAAACTGATCAATAACTCTAGTGACCCTCTCCAAAGCACAAGAGAAAAATGGGAAAGAGACAGTTTAGTTCTGAATGGTGAGGACTGGAGAGAGGCAGTAGACTCACCACGGGAGGTGGCCATCTCAGCAATGCTATTGCTCGTTCCCTTAAAATTCTGCATAGAGTATACATAACAGGGCCGTGTCTGGTGCCAATGGGGAGAGCAGAAAAAGGAGACTGCAGGAGGCAATGTGGACTGGAGGGAATGTGAACACATCCAGCTGTATTGGCGCAAAGTACACAAGGTCCTCAGTGAGGTGCTCACACTTACTATTCACCCAGAAGCAAAGAGGTGTCTCCTAAACGTGTGGGAGCCCACAGACCTAAACAATAAGCGCACTCTCTGGGTAACACTGGGCTTGATGATAGCTAAGAAGAACATCGCACAGCTCTGGGGAGCCGCACATTCACCCAAAATAGAGACCTGGAAGGCAGACATGGATTGGTGCATGTTTAGGGAAAAGACAGTGTATGTATCACGGGGATGCCCCCAAAAAAGGTCCTCCATTTGGAATGATTGGAATGTATATCGAGGTAATATTTGTACCCCCTGAACATTCCCACACAAGTTGACCCTCAGTCGCCATGAATGATGTAACAACCCACAGGTAATGACTCAGGAACCGATCACACTGTAATTACAATGTACCATTGAATTATTTTCACCACGCTGTACTTTGTTTAGTCGATTTTTATGTTCAATAAAAAGACATATAAAATTTTTTAAAATATTGCTTAAAGTATAGCAACACATAAAAGTCTAAATTTAATAAATACAACTTAAATCTAGATATATTTACTTCCTTAGAGATACACATTCAATCTACTTATGTATCTTTAGATTTATTACTTTACTCCTAATACAGCATCTCCAATGCACTACCCTATATCTCACCCTATACCTTGCTCAATATATCCTCTACCTCCACTCTCTGACTCATCCCAGACCTCATTCCACTACTCTCTCCAATGCACTACCCTATTTCTCACCCTACAACTCTCTCAATATATCCTCTACCTCTACTCTCAGACTCACCCCAAATCCCATTCTAATATCATGATCTCCAAAATAACCCTTTCAAGACTCTTCCCTCCTCTACCCCTCATTCTTTGAAATCCTCTTTACTATTCAGATCTCCCAAAAAATGCATTTCTGAACCCTTCCCCCATGTATCCCTCCTAGACTCATCCAATACCCCATCTCTCTCCCTAATCCACTTCTAGAGACTCTTCCCTCCTTCATCTCTCCTTTACTAATCCCAAACCCACTCCGACTGCAATGATCTCCAAATAAACACTTTCTAGAGCCTTCCCTCTTCTATCCCTCCACTATCCTTTTTAATCCAACTAACAGACTGACATGACCACCTCTCAAATTAATTTTGTATTTCCCTACACTAATTCAACTCTAATACTTTTTGGGCTCCAGAGTAGCGTGCTATTCATTGAAAAGTGCGTTGATGTCTCGTCAGAGGTAGTAAGTGCTATATAAATGCAATTAAAATCATATGGGATTTAGTATAATGAGTGCTTAAGTCTAAACTGTTCATGAAATCTACAAAATTATTGAGGAGGTGCTGTAACCCCACCCTTGTTCTGGCCAAAAGTATTGCATCATCCACGTAGAGGAGTGCTGGAATAAGATGTGAACCAATGTGGGGGGATGTCTCTACAAGCTGAAGATAAAGACAAACCCACGTTATTAATATAGAACGTGAAGAGGAATGGGACTAATATGCAGCCTTGTCTAACCCCTTTGTTTAGCAAAATAGATCGCAAGACTCCCAGTCACATTATACCATACCACAGCTAAGAGATCAAAATTTAAATCATGTAAAACATGTACTATGTCTCTATCCATGCCCATATTGAGGAGAAGAGGCCAGAGTTGTGCCCTGTTGACTCTGTTGAAAGCATACGTGTGATCCATAAATGCAAGGTGTAACATGTCTCCATTGACTACCGTGTATTTCTCTATGATAAGTTGTAAATTTGGGCATTGATCATGAGTACCCTTACGTACCCTAAAGCAACACTGTAGGTGTGAGATAACTTCATCTATTAGGGATATGGGCCTATAACATTTTGTATCCTATCTTATTCCTTTCTTGAAGACAGGAATAATTACAGATATGGACCTTGAACCTGGTATACCTGCTTTACAAGCAGCTTTTGAGACATGCGTAGGGATTTTGGTCCATTCAGCTGTGTTCATCTTAAATAAATCCCCTGGCACCCCATTGGGCCTGGAGTTTTATACTTTGACATGATTAATATTGCTTTGGTAAAGTCCTCATGCAAAAAAACAGAACATGAACTGTACCAGACTTAACCTGGGTATCGGCTGGGTGCTCACCTGTCTCACTCCAATAAATCTCAGTAAAATGGGTCACCAAGTCTCTGGGGATGTGACACAGTCCACAATGATATTGACAACGCCATTAAAAAAGGGGCAATTAACTATTTCCCAAAAGCTAGAACTATTCCTTGAAACCTCAATCTGGGATAACTGGGTCCATGCTTCTTCTCTAATTTGTTTTTTCCTAATTGATAAGACCTGTTTATAACTTCTTCTACATAAAACAACTTCATCTCCTATTCCTTGGAGTTATTTTCAAAGGAAGGAGAAGATTACAATGCACCCATGAGCAGTTCTAATCAAACCACCTCTCCCCATCCTGTTTAGGCTTATCATCAGCTGTTGTCAGATTAGAGGTTATGCACCCACAAATAAGTTCATACACAATCAATAAAAGCCCTGGGTCAGTACATCCCTCCAAACAAAGACAAATATCCAGGTCACAGTTAATATAAAATCAATTAAAAAGGAGTCTGCAGAGACCTTGCTACATTTTATTCTGCTTGCTTGATACGGGGGAACAATGTCACTGTTTTTAGGGCCTAGTTCAGAGTGCACCTCTTCATCCGTTCTTCATAGGAAACTCATACACAAAGGATTGTGATCACTTAGCTGGTTCCACACAACCTCGTATTGCACCATACATTGATAAAGGAAGGAAAAATATAATCAATTATGGTGTTTGAACTTGGTAAAAGTCGGGATATCTACATCCTTTCTTTAAGCCTCTAAACCTGTCAAGTTAAAATCCGCTATAATATCGCCCAGCATGCCCCCTGAGTCGTATTCTCAAACTGACCTTGCTTGAAATCTTCCAGGGGATAATTATTAGGGGTGGGTGGAGCTCGCAGAGTTTCACTCCGTGGAGATGCACAGAGTTACCAGAAAACTCCACAAGCTTCTGCGGAGTTTCGTGAGCATGTGGAGTGTACTGTACTTTGCAGCCCGCTTCCTAATTATTTATTTCATTCCCTACAGAGATGTAGTCTGGGAATGAGTTACACTTCCAAAATCCGAATATAGGGTCTTCGGTGCCACATGTCAAGAGGAGACTTAGGTTATGGTAATGCAAAATTTGGACTGAATGAACCCACTAAAAAAAAAAAAGAAGCCATATAAAATACTAGGTATATAGACCAGATGAGCTGGGATTGCCACCCCCACATGATAACAATACCAAATATTTAGTAATATTAATTCAACAATAATCATACAGAAGTTTTTGCACTTACCTTCTCGTGATATGTAGGGCAGAATGGCATTTCCCCACTGCTGTAGTAGGTGCTAGCAGTCTACCCCAGGGACACCCAGCTGGCCCTCCTGCCAGATCATGGACGGGCACCTTTTCTTCAGCCGCCCTTCCTGGGACAGCCTCCCAGAGCTGGCCAAAGTGATCCAAGCTGAGGGACAGGAGCGAGCCCACCAGTCTGGCCAGAAAGGCGTAGAGGGGCAGACAGCACGAGACAGGGAGACATATCACAGACAGGCTAGGCTGGCATAGGGCAACAGCAGTACCATGGTCGGTCCTCAGCAGGCTGATGGAATGAAACTCAGCCATTCCACAGGCCCCCAGCCGGGCAAGTACTATCAATGGTCAATGTGCCTTCTCGCTCTCTGAGCCACTCAGCCTGGCCACCTGTAGCAATACTTGCGGCAGGCAATGAGGGAAGCGCAGTTGGGGTGCACAAGCAGTTCCAGGTGCCATAGGGACTACTGTCCTACCCTCCCCCTTGTAACTGCCCTCTGGCATGCAAACGTACCAGCCTCCCAAACATGGCTGCTGTTAATTTGAAGCAGAAGCGCCAATAGTACTCACACCGGGCAGTCCAAGCCCAACCTCTGCCCTTGCTCTGATTGGCTAATTGGTGTCAACGGCGAGTGCTGCAGTGAGTATACGTAAAATACACGTGTACTGTATGTATATAGGGTGTGCGCTGGTAAACTCCGCTATACAATGATTTTTGGAGTTTTTGTTGAACTACACACTCAGAGCGGAGCGTGGAGTAGCAAGAGAACTCTGCCGGTGGAGCAGAGTTGACCACCCACCCTTAATAATTATGAGTTGTATGGCACGCCAAGAGAAAAAAATTGAATGTTAAATTCTCCAGCCAGTAAAATCTGCATATTATTCTCAGAAAGATCTTATAGCCAGCAAGTGTTCCTCAGGCTTGGATTGGACAATGAGTTGTAAAAATTCATGACTAGTAAGGTTGATAAGTTTTAAAATTCTAACTGTACAGCCAACAGAAAACTAGACCCAGTCTCCACCTGCGTAGCCTCGCATTTAATATTTAGTGAAACCAGAGTCACTAAATCCTCCTTTAGTCCTGCCAGGGGCTCCAATGCTACTTTAAAGTCTCGGGCAACAGACCCTGAACCCATGGGCTCATCTTGATCCAAATAAACAGGAGATTTTCAATTTATACCCTTGATATAAATAGACTTCTTTTTTCCAGGTTTGAGTTCTGTCCCGCAGTCTGTTGTTGGCTTATGTGAAAGGATCCAGTCATAGGGGCAAGAACTGGGCTTTTCTGTGATGTTAACTGAGGTAATCCCCCTTGAGACCATTTTTTGCGATAGTAGACCTTCCTCCTCGGGCATAGAGGTTGCATCAACAAGGCCCTTGAAGATTCCCCAGGTGTGGAGCTTTGTGCACTATTATACATTCTAATGCCCAATTGTTCTTCAGCACTAAGAATTTCATTGTTAAGAGCACCCACTGCTGAGGTGAGAAATATAATAATGGACACACACTTAGGTTGAACCTTCAGGTGGAGTGGGCCATTATCACTGGTGGATTTCTGTTTGTCCATCGTAGAGCCAAAGTGCAGACATTAGGTGATGGCCCAGCCCAGCCTCCCCGGGCTCTGATGGGTGCAGACTGGCCCACCCTTGACCCACATGCATCCTGCACAGCGCGGAAAGAGGCAGAGCTTTAATCGTGATGTTGGCACCTCTCCCGTTGAGCAGCTGCGGGTTTTGTGAAGAAACCTGGGACAGCGAGTCCCACCAGGGTGTAAATGGCAGTAATAGAATGTGGCCCCAAAGAATTATGCTTCACATTTTGCAGGGTGTGAGGCAGCACTTTAGGTGCAATGCCGGTGCCTCCCCCATTGAGCAGCTGTGGGCGGTGTGAAGAACACTAGGACGAGTCCCACCAGGGTGTTAATGGCAGTAATAGAATGTTGACCCAAAGAGTAATGTTTCCTGCACCGTGGGGAGAGAGGGAGCGCTTTTAAGCATGATGTCAGTGCCTCCCTTGTTGAGCAGTTGCAGGCGGTGTGATGTACCCTGGGACAGTGGGTCCCACCAGCGTGTTAATGGCTGCAATAAAAAGCTTCCCCCAAGAGTGATGCTTCCGCGATGTGGGGAGATAGGTAGTGCTGTAAGTGCAATGTCGGTGCCTTACCCATTGAGCAGCTTCGGGCGGTATGAAGAATCCTGGGACTGCCAGTCCTACCAGAGTATTAATGGCAGTAATAAAATGCAGCCCCAAAGAGTTAGACCACATACAAGGTGCACATGATAGGACAACTGACTTGCATTGTAGTTCACTAATGGCATCCAGGTTCCAGTGCAAGTGGTCCTGGTTTGGCTGGGTGATGTCCCCTCGCCGAGCAGGTAGACTAGCAGGCAAAAGGCTTGCAGAGCTTTCCCTCCTCACACAGACAGTCTGACTACTTGCCAGATGTGGTTTCAACCTCATCTTCTATTAGTCGATTTCCAGACACTAAATGTGATTTAGGGTCTGGGTCTTTGAAATTTTAGATTGGGGTTTGACTTCTCTCCTTCTTCCTCTTGAAAAACCACCTGTCACAGCAGGAGAGATTCCCATATCAGCCCCATCTCCTTCCTGAGATGTCTCTAGGTTACTTGCTTGTGAATTCTCACTGAATCGAAGAGCCCCCCTTGAAGTGTACAGGAGAGGCCTCACTCTCCCATCTCCAGTGTGCCCCACCCAGCTCACAGGAATGCAGCAATATACAAATCTGTCTGGGGAGGTTCCTCTGCCTCCTTACGTCTTCACCAGGCAGGACTGGGCTTCCCAAAAATAGAACCCAGGTTCCTCCTTGTAAAGAACCATTACAGGCACACTTGCACTCAGTGTATGTACAGAGCATACACACTGTTTAGCACTGTTATCATCATGTATTCACACTGTGCCCACTGCTCAGTACTGTAGCCTTTCTTTATTGCGGCACTTACAGGCATACCTATAGCCAGCGCACATATTCACCGTGTGTGCTCTGCTCAACACTACACCCTTCATGTACTGTACTCCTCATAGGTACACATACACCCAATAAATGTAGTCACCATGCACGCACTGCACAGCACTGCTCGATCACTGTATGGTATCCTTCCAAGGCACAAATTAGACCAGTGCAAGGTCACCGCTCCTGCAATGCACAACAATTCGCATCTAACTGATGTAGGCTATGGGTGAGTTAAGCACACAGCAGCAAAACTTTAAAAAGTGAGTGATCCTTTAGACCTCACACCTGTAGCACAATTAACAAGCATTAGTAAATGCATTAGGTTTCACCCATGTGATTAATAATAAGCTGTTTTTATTGTGAGTTGTAGCTTGCTGAATAGTTGTACAATATAGGTTGCAGAACGTCTGTTAAAGTGGTATGATTTGTTTATGTACAAAAAGGCAATAGATTCAGCTGTTACTAGTGGTATAGTGCAGGTAAGTAATAGTAACATTTTGAAAAATGAAATGAAAGAGGGTAATAATAGAATTAATTGATGTAATAGCAATATTATGTGTTTGGAGGAGTTCTGACAACTTTTGCCAGTGCACCTGGTACACCATTTAAACCATGCCCCTCATGCCAGCAAGATAACTTTTTTTGTGACTGAATGTTTAGTAGTAATATATAGAAATATTTGGTGTTTAGGGTAGTTATGACATATATTGGCCCGGTGCCAGTGCACCTACTACACCATTCAAATCATGATCCTATTGCCTGTAAGGTAACTGCACTTGTGACTGACTGTTTAGAAGTAAAATATTGCAATATTTTGTGTTTAGAGGGGTTCCTAGAGCCTTGGGCCCTGGTGTCACAGCTCCTGCTGCACCATTGAAATCATGACCCTATTGTCAGGCATGACCCTATTGCCTGACAGATAAATGCACGAGTGACTGTCTTGTTTAGTAGTAAAATTTAGCAATAACATGGGTTGAGTGGGATCCCTAGAACATTTGGCCCCCAGTAGCAATGCACCTGCTTCACCATTCAAATCAAGTCCATATTAACTGCAAGGTAACTGTAATTGTGACTGCCTGTTTAGTAGTTAAATATAGCAATATTATGTGTTTAGAGGAGTTCCGACAACTTTTGGACCTGGTTACTGCACCTGCTGCACCATCCAAATCATGACCCTTTTGTCTGCAAGGTAACTGCACTTGTGGATGTCTGTTTAGGAATAAAATGTAGCAATATTTGGTGTTTAGTGGGGTGCCTGGTGCTTTTGGCCCCAGTGCCACTGCACCTGCTGCACTATTGAAATCATGACCCTAGTGCTTGCTAGAAAACTGCTGTTATGACTGCCTGTTAGCTGTAAAATATAGCAATGTTAGGTGTTTAGAGGAGTTTAGGCAACTTTTATGCCCCTTTCCCACTGCACCTGCTGCACCAGTCAAATAATGACCCTGATGCCTGCAAGATAACTGCACTTGACACTGCCTGTTTAGTAGTAAAATATAGCAATACTTGGTGTTTAGTGGGGTTATAATAACTTTGACTCCAGTGCCACTGCACCTTTTGAAAACCTTGTGGCCCAGTGCCTCTACACCTGCTCTACCACTCAAATCGTGACCCTAGTGCCTGAAAGATAATTGCACTTGTCATTGCCAGTTTAGTTGTAAAATATAGCACTAATCAGTGTTAATTAGGGTGCTTGGAGCTTTTGATCCTAGCGTTTGCTAGATAACTGCACTTGTAACTGCCTGTTTAGTTGTAAAATATAGCAATATTAGGTCTTTAGTGGATTTATGACACATTTTGGGCCCAGTGCTACTGCACCTGCTGTACCATTTACATTAAGCCCCTTTTAACAGCAAGGCACTGCAATTTTGACTGCTTGTGTAGTAGTAATGTGTAGCAATATTAGGTGTTTAGTGGGGTGCCTGGAGATTTTGGTCATGGTGTCACTGCACCTGCTGCACCATTGAAATAATGACCCTGTTGTCTACAAGGTTGCAGCGCTGGTTACTGCCAGTTTAGCTTTAAATCTTAGCAATAATTTGGGTTTGGTGGGGTCGGTAGGGTGTTTGGTCCTCGTGCCACTGCACCTGCTGTTCCATTCAACTCAAATCCCTTTTAAATGCAAGGTAAGTGCAATTGTGACTGCCTGTTGAGTAGTTAAATATAGCAATTTCTTGTGTTTAGAGGAGTTCTGAAACTTTTCTGGCACTCACCCCCAGTCACTGATCTGAGTTGAATCCATCAATGTTTTTTTAGCTCACTTCACCACCTCAGTTCAGACCCAGCTATAATATACAAATCAGTCTTGACCATGTACCTCATGGGAACAGTCCAGCCCGAACTGCCAAGCCAAGTCTTCCCTGGACCGGAAACAAGCATTCTGGGACCTGTTTTGGGGTAACATCCCTCATCAGCAAGGGTAGCTTGAATCCACAGGCAAAGTGAGCAAGGGACCCACGTCTGGGCATACCCTGCCAACTTAGGGTGAACAAAGAGGCGTTCTGACAACTTTTGGACTGGTGCTACTGTACCTGCTGCACCATTCAAATCATGACCCTGTTGTCTGCAAACTAACTGCACTTGTGGCTGCTTGTTTAGCAGTAAAATATAGCATAGCTCTTGTATATTAACATTATTTTTAATGTGCAATTTTTATTACAGTATTTAGAATTTGATTATAATGACCAAATAGATTAAGTTGAAAAAATCTATGCGAAAATGCCTTTCAGAGTGCAAAGAAAGGTAATGAAGCATCTGCTTTACAAAACTAATTAAAAAAAGCAAGCATTCCAGCATACTGTTAGAAGCTGTCTGCCTTTTCCGTGGGAAGAAATCTGATCTTGATAGTGAATGGGGTTTAAACAGTGTGAAGAGCTGGAAGAGATCTTATCTTTACAGATGAATGGGATTTAAACGGTGTGAACAGCTTTAGTAGAAGAATCATAAACTTGTGCAGCCAGGGGACGTTAAAAATTATGTGAATGAACACATTTGTTCGGCATTGGGAATGATAAGAACTCTCTTTTAAGATATATTGAATACAAGGGGGCAGATTTATGAGCCCCTTGCGCCACTTTTGCGTCACTTTTCCCATGTTAAAAGTGACGCAAAAGTGGCGCAAGGGGCTCATAAATCTGCCCCAAGATATTTCACAAGCACAGTGCAAGCGCTGTGCAGGCGAAACCTAAAAAGGACATTTTCTCTCCTACTGATCTCTACATGGTATGCTGCCACCACCACAATTGTGGTGCTTAATTCCTAGTGAAGGCAGTGACCTTCCACCACTATGATACTAGGGCTTTGGGTGCCCCTCCTGGTTCAACAAGCCCACAATACATGAGATTAGCCTATGTCAGAGTGCTCACGCATGATCTGTGTTTACCAATGTAACAGAAATCAGCATTAGTGATACAGACAACAGTACAGACGGGCACTCAGTGCTGGGGTACACATCCATTACCATGCAGAGGACCTTTCGATCCCAACAAGTTCTATAAACTTGATGGAAGCTAGTAATGAACCTTCTTACTGATAATTGCTGACATATCCATAAGTATATCATTGAAGATCAACAATTGTAATATGCGTCACATTCTTATGTCATTATGTTGCTTTGAGATATGCTATATATCATGTCATGCATTACTTTGCATTGTTTAGTTGCCATCATTTGTACAGACTCCTAGCTATCATGGATGACTCACTATGAACACTTTGTTTGCCACTTGCTAATCACCCTAGTGATGTAAGTGCCAGGTTGTATAGGCTTTTGGCCATGGGCCAAAGCAGTCAGGTTGGGGAGGCTTCCAGTTTGGAACCTGCCCCGATACAACGAAACTGAGATAATAACAGTACAGCTAACTCATTTGCAAGTTTACACATGGGTAACTTTTATTAAACATGCAACAAAAAACAACCAATTAACAACATCAATCATAAGCAACATCTGTAACAGTTTTTATGAACATATTATTTGGCATGACACATAATTACACACTCCAAAACTATTTACACAGCACACCTTTTAATTTATATTATGAGCAGGCCAAAAGAGGATATTTATTTGCACATCACTTAGATACAGTAAGTAAATTTCCATGCTTCCATGGGGGAGGGGTGTTATTCTGTTGCTCCCGATCTTGATCCAGCTGAGATGGTGATGCTCCTATGGCGTCATCACTTGGTCAATGGGGCCTGTCAGTTACAGTTCTTGTTTCTCCTGGTAACTTATGGGGTTACCGCTGCTCATAGTTTTGGGGATCCTGACCAATCCAAATGGCACAATTGTTCTGACCATCCCCTCCTGACATACGGGGTTGCCACACCACTGCCACGCAAGGCTTTGGCCCTTACCATATGGCAGTCCTTACCACAGCAGCCCTTCCAGGCCAACTCAGTGCTGCAGACAAGCAACGACCCAATTGATGCAGCAACCATCTCCTTGCATCTTGAACTGGGAGTTCAATTGACAGAGCTCTCCACTGGTCCTCGCTCCCTCCGACACGCTCTTCTTCCTCACATGGCACACTGGTCTTGCCAAGCTTCCAGGTTCCAGAGAAAGTGCTCTTGTTTTCCATGAGTGATGTCCCCTCACCCAGCAGGGAAACTATTGGGTTTGGGCACTTGTCTTTCTCACAGGTAGAAGTCTTGGGGAGCTGCTCCGCCTCATACAGCCCCTCTAACTGCTTTGCAAATGACAATTTTCAGGGTATCTGCCTCCCCTTCTACAGTCCATTTCCAAATACCAGTTGTGATTTAGTGTCAGGACCGTTGATGTTTTCTGTTAGGGTTCTACTTTCTGTCTTCCTCTTGAAAAGCCATCCGTCACAGCAGGAGATACTCGGAAGCTTTTAGTCTCACAATACATGACATGGGAGTGACTAGAGTTACCACCTATAGTGAGACACAGTAATATGTGCATTAAAAGGCTAATGTTGGGCTCCCAGAGCCGCTCATTATGATTCCCTTATCAGTCCCATCTACTTCCTGATATGGGCCCAGTCCCCTTCATTGTGATCTCTTACTGAACCAAAGAGCACCCTTTGAAGTGTACAGGGGGAGCCTTGCTCCTCCTGTGTCCCACCCAGTTTGCAGAAATGCAGCACTACACAAATCTGTCTGGGAGGATTCCTCTACCTCCTTCTCCCTGGTGAAAAATGGAACATAGGGTTCTCCATATAATATATCAATACAGGCACACTTGCACTCAGTGCATGTATACAGGACACACTCTGTTCACCATTGTTACCATCAAGTTTTGAGCCACCACATCACACACATTCACTCTGCATGCACTGCTTGGTTATGTAGCCTTTCTGTATTGTGCCCCTTACAGGTACACTTCCACCAGCACACACATACATCATGCGTTGCTCTGCACAAAACTGCACCCTTCATGTACTGTGCTCCTTGCATACATCCAGTACATGCACTCACCATGCAGGCACAGCACAGCACTGCTCTATCCCCCTGTATTTTACCCTTCCCAGGTAGACATACCGAAAGTGCAGGGTCACCACTCCTGCACTGCGCAGCACTTCACATCCAACTGATGTAAGCCAAGGTAAGTTAAGCACACAGCAGCAAACTCTAAAAAGTGAGTGAGCCTTTAGGCTTTTTTTATTAACACATTAATAGGCATGACGTATAATTACACACTCCTAAACTATTCAAACAGCACACCTTACTATTTATATTATGAGCAGGCCAAAAGGAGAGGATATTTATTTGTACAGCACTCACATCCAGTGCTCCATTTCTGTCTATCCATACATACACAAGGGAAACCATCTGCATTTTGAGGGACAATCCTAGAATTCTGCCGAACCATAAACATGACCTGAACTTGCCCCATCCGCCAGGTTATGGGGTTATATCCATAGGAGAGAGACCAGGATCTCAAGCCATATGCCCTACAGAGCTGCAACAAGCCTCAAATCTTCGACCCAGCCCTGTGGAGGAATATACACAGAAAAAAAGTACAGTGACAAGCTCAATGCTACCTTATGCTGATTTCAGACACATGTGAGGGACCATAGAGAGATGAGACAAATTACCATCATCTCCCACAATAGTCTTCCTCCAAAAAACAAAAAGTTGATTCTATACAAATGGCCAAAGCCAACCAGCAGTCATTCTTGTGTTAAAGAAAATACTATTCTGAGGCCCTATTTATCATATACCATAAATACAATATTAAAATTCAATTCATATCATTAACAACATGTACATTATGTTGAAGTATTGCATGAGAATAAAAACAAATACATGAAATTTCCTAAATTCACCAGAGGAACCGTGAAGACTACCTCTGGCCATTCTACCATCTCCCAATGCCATTGATTAGGGGCTGGATACAACCAGGTCTGCCCTGCAAAAGGCTGACTCACCTGCTCCTTCCAGATGGAGGGAGCTTGGACTACCATGAAATCCGGTACCAAATAACCATGTCAGAGCCAACCCAACACAAGGGATCCCCCTTGGGAGATGTAATGGGCAACCATGCCATTCAGTGGTCTCCTGATGCAGCCACAATCTTCCAACATTAGCATCCCCAGGGGTGTGGTATGAAGGCTGTGTACAAACACTATAGCAGATATACCCAGTCCTTCCGAAGAGACAGTAGTACCCCTGCCCTGGATTGAGCTATAGGTTTTAAAAAACAATTCCAACTGAAATTTGTCTGCTCCTATGTTACTGATGCCAAGGTTGACTACCTGTTTTGTGGTCAAAAATGTTTTCTTCCTGCCACAGGCCTAGGCATTTCCCTAATCAACCAGGACTACCCAAGTCTTCATCATCTAGGGTTGTGCAAAATTCTGTATTGCAAGAACAACAAGATGCTCCACAAACAACTCATTACCCTGGATTGACAGAAGAACTCTCCCTGTGAAACAGCTGCTCCCTTGGAGGCATGCATGGAAAATTGTCTTTAGTAATTGTAGGAAAGTAGTATCTGCTTCTTATGGTTACCCCCACTTTTTGCTGATGTGACACTGTTTTTGGACTAGTCTGACTGGGATCCTTTTATCCAGGACCCCAGTCTATCTGTTTTCTCCATTAAATTGCTATGCATGTAATTTAGGTACACTCCAGATTGGATACTGGGGTACCCTTATCAGTCCCTAGTATATGGTACACCATGTACCCAAGGCATAGGTACACCAGAGGCCTCCCATGGGATGAAGCATGTATTATGCCACCCATGAGAGGCCATTAAAATTGATACAACAAGCCTGTTAAAACAGACTGTATAA
This sequence comes from Triturus cristatus, assembly GCF_964204655.1. Classification (NCBI taxonomy): domain Eukaryota; kingdom Metazoa; phylum Chordata; class Amphibia; order Caudata; family Salamandridae; genus Triturus; species Triturus cristatus. Next base: position 969,926,264 of record NC_140587.1, read on the forward strand.
GCTGGTGCTTGCACCACTTACGTAAGATATAGGTTCACTATATCTATCTAAATCACTATACTTAAAAACCTATCAGTCACCCCTATGGCAGGCCTTATCAATCCTGAAGGCAGGGTGCTGGGTTTTATGTAAGAGGGTGCCCCTGCATGAGCAGAGCCCCTTTGCAGTCTTCGGAGACCATTCTCCGGGGTTGTCTGTGATGCAGCCAGACATATATGTTTAAGTTCATTATAACCTCGTGGTAAATGCTAACTTTAAAATGACTACTTAGAAACATGTCGTGTTTGGTGTCAAACACCTTGGAATCATACCTCCACACCAGTAATTGGTGTGGGAGGTATGATTCCACCCTTCCAAAGAGACATATGTGGGTCACCGGTCTACCCGGTACCCACTTTCTCGACCTGGGCACCATAAAATGGACGCTGCCAGCCACAGACACTATTCTGCTCTCCTGCTGCTGAGCCAAGCTCAAGTAGAGGAAGGCATGACAATAGGCATCCTGTCACAGGGAGGTGTGACCACCTCCCAGACAGGGTTTAGTGTATTGGGGCTGGGTGGGTGCACTCTGAGAGTGCCAGAGAATCTGCACTGAGGGTACATTTGGTGTACCTGTGCATAGTCCAGCTCAAACCAGTTCTGTGAGCCATTGGCTCCTGCTCTGGCACAAAACTGGACCAAGGACATGGGTGTAGCCACCCCTCTGTCCTGCCCCTCCCATAGGAGGGTCCACAGAATCTTTCCAACTCCTTCCCATGGGTATAAAGTGGGTTACCTGACTACAGGAGATTAGATTTTACCTGGATAAGATTCTGCTAAAAAGAAACCAAGTACTTTGATTGCCTGCACAATGCTGGATGACTGAAGAATCTCCCTTAGAGTAAAGGAGTTACTCCCCTGCAAAAGCAGGCACCTAAACGCGACTGACCTGTTTGCTTCTCTCGAGCTCCTGAGGACTCCGAAGATTTCAGCAACACAGGAGGTGGATTCCCGAATGTCCCTGAGGTCGATCTGCCCTCTCAGTGATTCTGAAACCAGTATCCCTCATGGGGACTGTACAACCCGAAGGCCTGTGCACCGTGTATATTTGCAATTGCATATGCTGGTTGACAATTCCTGAGCTTGTGCATTGGACTCCATGTAGTCCTGACCACGAGCAGTATTTCCACTCGCCAAGTGTTCTGTGGGCTGGTACTTTGCAAACTAGCTTGAGGTCTCCTCATGATCCCTGGTCCGTTGGCCTATGGGTCCTGGCTAGGGTCACCTTGTTTGTTCTTGGGCTTACCTGGTTGCCCCAGATGTCCCCTGACTCTCCATTGCTTGGAGAGTCCCCTGTACCTTGCTGGTCCACACCGTAACCTGTTTACTCTGACCGTGGGGGTTGCATTTGCCAAGGCTTGCTGGTGCTCCAGCCAGACATCGACCCCTATGCACACAACATCCTTCGTGGGACAGCTCACTTCCAGATCTTGGTCATCCTCGACATTTCCTGGTCCCCGTGGCTGCAGAGCACTTGACATCGGTGGGCATTTGACTGCTGAGCCCCTGGTCACCTGAAGTGACCCAGACTCTGTTCCCTCAGCTTTCAGATTCTTCTCACCTCGAATCCAGTCTTAGATTCCACCTGACACTCTTCGCCCTCCTGGCAGCAGTACTTCTTTGCAGCTCTCCATTGAAAACGACGCAGGTTTCCGACACCACTTGACCCCTATGCACCTGGCTCCTCTGGGATAGGTAATATGGGTACCTCGATACTCACTGTGGGTACCACGAACCTCCTATGTTCCAAAGGTTTTGCTCGAAGTCCTCGTAGAAGTGTCGTTAAACTGTATCTTTACAACCGCGACTTTCCCATAGAGTTGTACGAAGCACTCAGTCATGTTTCCTCACTGCACCTGCCCTCCGTGGGCTCCATGTGTCACTCCTCTGGGTGGTTCCTTGGGATCCCAGTGATCCTACGTGCACTAGGCACTGTGTCTAGGCAAGTTATTATTGTTATACTATTTTTTTGTATATGGTTCGTTCTCCCCCTGGAGCCCGCTGTGTAATTTACTATTTACGAGTGTTCTTTTGATTCAGTATTGTGTACTTCGTGCCATAGTCTCATGTAGAGACTAGTAGAGAGTGCTATATTAATAAATAAATATTTTTATACAAGACTGTGTGGCTCTCCTTTCACTTAGTCATTTAGGAGGTGATATTCTGGTAAAACAAACTGCCTTACATTCCTTCAAGATTAAGCCTGAAGGCTGCTCTCCACAGCTATCACTAGGATAGCTTTCTAAAGGTTATCTTTGACCTCATACATAATAAGGGTTGTGTGGACTGGTACTTTAATTAGTGGACAGCATATACCAGGCCATCTTCTCCCATTGGTGTGCAGCAGTTGGGATTCAAGCTTGTTATTGTTTCACCAGATAAATCCCATTGAATGATTAACTGAAAATCACTAAGTATTAGGTAAATATAATACATCAAGATCAGAATAAGTAAGTTCTACTGAACTTGGAGTTGGGTAAGCAAAGGGTCTAGCACTCCCTTTCTCCAACTCAAGAGAGTTTAGTCTCCACTAGGTTAGGTAGGTGTCTACACCACATAACACTAGTATGTCTTCTAGAGGAGAAGCCAGTGGCTCTCTGCCAAATAGATACAATGGCCTCTCATTCCCAGAATTGAGAGCCAAGTGTGCATCTAGGAAGTTGAGGACAGGGAGAACAGCAAACACCCAACGTCTCATTGAGATTTTCTTAGATGACCTTAGGAAGACCCCAGGGTCTGATGAGGTAGATAGAGTGGGTGGGGCAGGGAATGAGGAAAGGCCCGAAACAGGTCCTAGGATGCTTGTTTCCAGTCCAGGGAGGACCTGGCTTAGCAGTTCGGGCTGGACTGTTCCCATGAGGCACAGGGTCAAGACTAATTTGCATATAGCTGGGTTCAAACTGGAAAGGCATGGTGAGCAAAAAAACAATGGATTTAGGCCCAGATCTCTGTACTGGGGTGAATGTATGAGATTGTTCTGCATTCTGTCCATCAACTGTTGTTTTTGCATTTGGCATGACCAAAAGGCTGTTTTGACTGTGTATCAGCCAGGACAGAAGGTATGGGCGTTGGAGCCTGTGGCCCCAGCAGCTCTCCAAGACAAGTGGAGTGGGCCCATACCATTCTTGAGCAAAAGGGAGAGGTTACCTACCTGGTGGACCTTGGAACTCCCAGGAGCCCCAATAGGGTGCTCCTTGTGAACAGGCTCAAGCCATATGTGGACTGGGCAGACATGGGCTTGCTCATGGCTACTGATGAGGGACAGGAGGAAGAGAGTGATCCACTCCCTGATCTCCTCTCACAGAACCCTGATGATGGTTCAGTTGATGGTATAGCCTTGGCAGGCAGCCTCACTGTTCAGCAACAGACTGATTGTAGGAAAGCCCTCAATCAATACATTACAGATGAGGTGGACACAGGTGACAGTCGGCCTGTTAAAAATAAGATTTACAGGCAACCTTATCATGTCAGGGAATATATCAGGACTGAAGTACAGAAGATGTTGGAACTGTGAAAGTGATTGAGCCCTCAGATAGCCCTTGGGCTAGTCCAGTAGTCCTGGTACCAAAACCTCACACCCAGGGTGGTAAGAGAGAGATGAGGTTCTTTGTTGACTACAGGGGACTCAATGCAGTCACTAGGACTGATGCTCATCCAATTCCAAGGGCAGATGAACTAATTGATACTTTGGCCTCAGCCAGGTTCTTAAGTGCATTTGACCTGACGGTTGGTTACTGGAAAATCAGATTAACTGAGGATGCTAAACCAAAAACAGCATTTTCAACCCCAAGTGGGCACTACCAATTTGTGGTGATGCCTTTTGGCTTGAAGAATGCACCTGCCACATTTCAAAGGCCGGTGAATAAAGTTCTCACAGGTCTGGAAGCCTATAGTGCTGCTTATCTAGATGATATGGCTGTATTTAGCTCCACCTGGGAGGATCACCTGGTTCACCTGAGAAATGTTCTGGAGGCCCTGCAAAAGGCAGGCCTCTCTATCAAGGCCACTAAGTGCCAGATAGGGCAGTGTAAGGTTGTATACCTAGGCCACCTTGAGGGTAGAGGACAGGTTCCACCATTGCAGAGCAAAATCCAAACCATCATGGATTGGGTTGCTCCAACCACCCAGAATCAGGTCAGAGCTTTCTTGGGCCTGACTGGGTACTAGCTGAGGTTTGTCAAAGGATATGGCTCCATAGTGACCCCTTTGAATGACTTAACTTCCAAGAAAATGCCTATGAAAGTTCAGTGGACAGTTAGCTGTCAAAAGGCATTCGATGACCTGTAGCAGGCCATGTGCGCTGCTCCCATTATGCAAAGTTCTGATTATTCCAAACAATTCATTGTTCAAACAGATGCTTCTGAATTGGGGGTAGGGGCTGTGTTATCACAATTGAATGAAGAGGGTCAGGATCAGCCAGTAGCTTTCATAAGCAGAAGGCTGACCCCCAGAGAGAAACATTGGTCAGCTATTGAGAGGGAAGCCTTTGCTGTGGTTTGGGCTCTGAAGAAGTTGAGGCCATATCTCTTTGATACTCACTTCATTCTTCAGACATCTATGGTCATAAGCCCCTCTTATGGCTAAAACAGATAAAGAGTAAAAAAAAACCTCTGAAGTGGTCCATTTCCCTACAGGGGATGGACTATATAGTGGAACATAGACCTGGTAGTAACCATGCCAATGCAGATGGACGCTCCAGATATTTACACTTAGAACATGAAGACTCAACTGGTCAAGGTTAGTTTAATGTCTTTGCATTGGGGGGGGGGGGGGTTGGGTAGGAAAGTAGTATCTGCTTCTTATGGTTACCCTCACTTTTTGCTGATGTCACACTGTTTTTGGACTAGTCTGACTGGGATCCTGCTATCCAGGACCCCAGTCTATCTGCTTTCTCCCTTAAATTGCTATGCATGTACTTCAGGTACACTCCAGATTGGATACTGGGGTACCCTTATCAGTCCCTAGTATATGGTACACCATGTACCCAGGGCATAGGTACCCCAGAGGCCTCCCATGGGCTGAAGTATGTATTATGCCACCCATGAGAGGCCATTAAAATGGGCATGACAAGCCTGCTTCAGCAGACTGTAAGTTGGTGCTTGCACCACTTACTTAAGAAATAGGTTCACTATATCTATCTTAATCACTACACTTAAAAACCTATCAATCTCCCCTATGGCAGGCCTTATCAATCCTGAAGACAGGGTGCTGGGTTTTGTGTGAGAGGGTGCCCCTGCATGAGCAGAGCCCCTCTGCAGCCTTCGGAGACCATTCTCAGGGGTTGTCTGTGATGCAGCCAGACATATCTGTTTAAGTGCATTATAACCTCGCGGTAAATGCTAACTTTAAAACGGCTGCTTAGAAACATGTCGTGTTTGGTGTCAAACACCTTGCAATCATACCTCCACACAAGTAACTGATGTGGGGGTATGATTCCACCCTTCCAAAGGGACATATGGGGGTCACCGGTCTACCCGGTACCAGCTTTCTTGACCTGGGCATCACAAAATGGACGCTGCCAGCCACAGACACGATTCTGCTCTCCTGCTGCTGAGCCAAGCTTGAGCAGAGGAAGGCATGACAATAGGCATCCTGTCACAGAGAGGTGTGACCACGTCCCAGACAGGGTTTAGTGTATTGGGGCTCGGTGGGTGCACTCTGAATGTGCCAGGAAGTCTGCACTGGGGGCACATTTGGTGTCCCTGTGCATAGTCCAGCTCAAACCAGTTCTGGGAGCCATTGGCTCCTGCTCTGGCACGGAACTGGATAAAGGACATGGGTGTAGCCACCCCTCTGTCCTGGCCCTCCCATAGGAGGGTCCACAGAATCTTTCCAACCACTTCCCATGGGTATAAAGTGGGTTACCTGACTACAGGACTTTATATTTATCTGGACAAGATTTTGCTAAGAAGAAACCACCTAATTTTGACTGCCTGCATGACGCTGGATGACTGAAGAATCTCCCTTGGAGTAAAGGAGTTACTCCCCTGCAGAAGCAGGCACCTAAATGCGACTGACTGGTTTGCTTCTCCCAAGCTCCTGAGGACTCCGAAGATTTCAGAAACACAGGAGGTGGGTTTGCAAAAATCCCTGAGGTCGATCTTCCCTCTCAGTGATTCTGAGACCAGTATCCCTCGTGGGGCCCGTGCAACCTGAACCCCTGTGCACCGTGTACATTTGCAATTGCATATGCTGTTTGACGATTCCAGAGCTTGTGCATTGGACTCCATGTAGTCCTGACTCCAAGCAGTATTTGCACTGGAGATATCCAGCCTCCACTCACCGAGGGTTCTGTGGTCGGGTACTTTGCCAACTAGATTGAGGTCTCCTCGTGATTCCTGGTCCGTTGGCCTGTGGGTCCTGGCGAGGGTCACCTTGTTCGTTCTTGGGGTTACCTGGTTGCTCCAGACGTGCTCTGACTCTCCATTGCTTGGAGAGTCCCCTGGATCTTGCTGGTCCACACCGTAACCAGTTTACTTTGACCGTGTGGATTGCATTTGCCATGGCTTGTTGGTGCTCCAGCTGTACATCGACCCCTCAGCACTCGACATCCTTCGTGGGACAGCTCACCTCCGGATTCTGGTTGTACTCGATGTCTCCTAGTCCCCGTGGCTGCAAAGTCAAGCAACCCTTCTTCGCACCTGCAGCACTCGACATCGGTGGGCATTCGACTGCTAAGCCCCTGGTCACCTGAAGTGACCCAGACTCTGTTACCTCTGCTTTCAGGTTCTTCTCACCTCAAATACAGGCTTGGATTCCACTGGACACTCTTCGCCCTCCTGGTAGCAGTACTGCTTTGCAGCTCTCCATTGAAAACAACGAAGGTTTCCGACACCACTTGACCCCTATATACCCGGCTCCTCTGGGATAGGTAAAATGGATACCTCAGTACTCACCGGTGGGTTGGCCTTAGAACCTCCTATGTTCTAAAGGGTTTGCTCGAAGACCTCGTAGAAGTGTCCTTAAACTGTAACTTTACAACCGCAACTTTCCATAGAGTTGTACGGAGCATGCGGTCGTGTTTCCTCACTGAACCCGTCCTCCGTGGGCTCCCTGTGTCACTTCTCTGGGTGGTTCCTTGGGGTCCCAGTGATTCTATGTGCACTAGGCACTGTTTCTAGGCAAGTTGTTATTGTTATACCAGTTTTTTTGTATATGGTTCGGTCTCCCCCTGGAGCCCGCTGTGTAATTTGCTATTTACGAGTGCCCTATTGATTCAGTATTGTGTACTTCGTGCCCTAGTCTTGTGTAGAGACTAGTAGAGAGTGTTATTAATAAATACATATTTTTATACAACACTGTGTGGTTCGCCTTTCATTTAGTCATTTAGGAGGTGATATTCTGGTAAAACAAGCTGCTTTACATTGCTTCAAAATTAAGCCTGAGCGCTGCTCTCCACAGCTACCACTAGGATAGCTTTCTAAAGGTTATCTTTGACTTCATACATCATAAGGGTCGTGTGGACTGGTACAGGGTCCCCACTTTAATTAGTGGACATTATATACCAGGCCACCTTCTCACATTAATGCTGTCTTAAGCAACCTCTTCATCTTGCTGTTTCAACACCTGAATGACTCATTGAGGCCCAGAGTGGAAAAGCCTAGCCTCCAGACTTGCCTTGGGATGACTTGTGACCATGCTGTGACCAATCCCTGACACCTCTTAGCTAACGATGGAATTTCAACCACTAAGTTCTTGAATAGGGAGCTTTTGCCAAGTGTGGCTACATCATTGTTCCCAATGTGAAGGATGATGAGAGCAAGTGTCAGTGACTTCATTTCTGCAACTTCCGCAATGAGTTGGCATAGACCATCCAAGTAAAAACCTCCTCTAACAACCCAGTGGGATGGAAGGCCCACCTCTGCTGCCTGCCTGTGGAACCGACTCCATAAAAAAGGTGATTTTGCTTTTCACATGAATTAATGACTGAGAATCCACACACTGGCTACAGCCAAGTGACCTAGTGAAAAATGGCTGAATATAGAATATACATGCAATAAATTAACAATCCATTAAGAGCTTGCTTTATCCACATCAAGTTAAGATAGACATAAGGCTTATAGCAGTCTAATGTACACCTGCCAATCCGCTTGACCATCTCGGAGCTTAGCCCTGTTCCCATAGTGGATGTTACCGCCCCTATCCTAAAGGAATGTGAACTGAAATTCCCCTGTAGTCAGCCACCTGGAGGGCCTTGCACAATACTTGAACAAACTGTTAATTAGTGAATGGCACGCCAGTGCTATGGACCAGTAAAGAGGTTGATGCGAACTGCGTATTCATCTGCATGTATTGGTGAATTGCAGTGACTTGACACCCTGGGAAACCCCACACTCTCCTTAAGATTACCTGCTCCCCCGTTACCCAGTTGATCCATCTTGGAGCACAGTATTGTGATTACTAAGTCTGTTGTCTGTAGATTTAGAATCCGTATATAGGTTTCCCGATTTATGCCCTTATATAGGTACAATTCACATTGCCCTTATTTGGACATAGAAATCCGGCCCTTATTTAGACATTGTCCGTACAAACCAAATACAGGCATGCTCACCTACATCCGTCCATCCACATCACAAAGACTTCTTGGAAAACCAGACCCTTAAGCCTTTAGGAATTTCCCTCAGCTTGAATATTGATTTCTCCAAGAACTCATTAATTATGCATGAACATCTATTCCTTAGGGGTTCATTCATGACGTTCCTCTGCCCTACTTTTACGTCAATAGTGGCATTCCTAGACACCTTCAAGGTATAAATATACCAGCACTTGCTCTGGCAAATTGTGGTTCCCGGGGGATTCGATGCAACCCAGACTACGCGGTTTGCCACGGCAAGTTAGGAAGGAGATCGAGTTCCAGCCTGATGCACTGACCTGACGCTGCCATCCTCCTTGCAGAGAATCCACCTCCAGTGCTCTCTGACTTCCCTTGTGGGGGGTTAGACTATTGAGTCCAGAAAAGAGATTCCAACCTCTCTCATTCTCAGGTATGGAGCTGATTAGAACTTAGAGAAACTTTTGGCAACTCTTGGCTAAACTAAAATATAGCTAGCAATACTTTAGAAACAGCACCTACTTCAAACCTCGTACTGCTCTTAGGTTAGGTACACTGGGGTAGAACAATTTAGAAGCTTCAGATGTGTATCACATTTTAGCATTATGTTATTTATGTATGTATTTTGATTAATATATGTCATAGCTACAAACCATGCTATTGCAGTATTATTTTATCTTACTGCTACAACGTACATATTGTACATCACAGTCTGTCTTACGATTGTAGCAATTCATATCTCTTGCATGAGAAATAAGACTGTTCAATAAATCCTTTTATTGAAACGCCTGTCTCTCTATTTCTGTGCAACTGTGTAGAAACGAAGCATGCACGATTGACTGAGTGAAACTGTTATCTATTGTTTCCACGATTCTGAGACTGTTCCGATTCTAAAGGGAAACAAAGTAGTCATGTTTATGCTGTTGTCAGAAACTAATCCCTTCTTGTATATTCGAGTAGTTTCTAGTGACCTCTGGGGTTAGCTGACACACACAAGTAATTAAGTTTAATATACTCGATAGGGACATACTGACCTTAGTCCTATGTCATATCTATAGTGTATGTTATTCCAATGCGCAGAGCCTATCAGGGATATAGGAACTACACTACAAGTCGTCACCCATCCAGGAGACAGAGTTGAGTAAAGTCCTGTCATAGACGTCCTGTTTGGATCTTGCTACAATCTCAGAGACCCTAACACCCCATAAAAGGCGAGAGAGGAGGGTGCAGAGAACAATGCTGCCTCATAGTCTAACTCACATATCAAGGGTAAGACATTTATGATTTTTCCCAACTTAGCTACCTTGATGGGGCACCTTTGGTCTAGGATTGCCCCTTCCAACCTCTCCCATCCCCTGAGTACAATCTTAATTAGAAAGGATTACAAATGGTCACAATCCTTCCCCAAACTTATAAAAAATGCCAATATTGAGGTATGCCTTTTGGTAAATGCTACTGATCTACCCTGTACCTGCGGATGTATGTCGTTACAACGCACACTTTTACAACCCATGCACTTACAACGCATTTTTTACAACGCAACATCCACTACAACGCATTCCATTACATCGCAGGACACTACAACGCATTTTTAAAAACTACCTTTACAACGCATTCCATTACATCGCATACTACCTTTACAACGCATACCATTACAACGCATAATATTACATTGCATTTAAGGTAAGTATTGGATAGTATAGGGGTAAAAATTACTAATCTTACTCCAGGGGGTGCAACAGTAGGGAAAGTGTTGGATAATATAGGGGTAAAAATTACTATTCTTACTCCAGGGGGTGCAACAGTAGGGTAAGTGTTGGATAGTATAGGGGTAAAAATTACTATTCTTACTCCAGGGGGTGCAACAGTAGGGTAAGTGTTGGATAGTATAAGGGTAAAAATTACTATTCTAACTCCAGGGGGTGCAACAGTAGGGCAAGTGTTGGATAGTATAGGGGTAAAAATTACTATTCTAACTCCAGGGGGTGCAACAGTAGGGCAAGTGTTGGATAGTATAGGGGTAAAAATTACTATTCTAACTCCAGGGGGTGCAACAGTAGGGTAAGTGTTGGATAGTATAGGGGTAAAAATTACTATTCTAACTCCAGGGGGTGCAACAGTAGGGTAAGTGTTGGATAGTATAGGGGTAAAAATTACTATTCTAACTCCAGGGGGTGCAACAGTAGGGTAAGTGTTGGATAGTATAGGGGTAAAAATTACTATTCTAACTCCAGGGGGTGCAACAGTAGGGTAAGTGTTGGATAGTATAGGGGTAAAAATTACTATTCTAACTCCAGGGGGTGCAACAGTAGGGTAAGTGTTGGATAGTATAGGGGTTTTAATGTAATATTATGCGTTGTAATGGTATGCGTTGTAAAGGTAGTATGCGATGTAATGGAATGCGTTGTAAAGGTAGTTTTTAAAAATGCGTTGTAGTGTCCTGCGATGTAATGGAATGCGTTGTAGTGGATGTTGCGTTGTAAAAAATGCGTTGTAAGTGTAGTGCGTTGTAAAAGTTGCGTTGTAAAGGTTGTATACCGTACCTGCATTTGTTTAAGAAAGTCCAAACTGTTATCTATAGAGAAGGCTTGTGATTTGTAAAACAAAAGGTCTTCTGATACACCCTCATTGTCTTAGGCGCAAGGCTGGCCAAAATTAGGTCTGAGAGAGCTGGGCTCCAAGATTCCATACATTTTGAGAGAATTGTGTGGGTTCCATTTCTGTGGAAGTGCCATAAATCCTGCAACTTGAGATGAGACAATGTATTGATGTATTGGCTGAGTTATTCAAAATACCAGGTACATGCTCTGCTTTAAACCAAATTTTCTTTTTAGGGAAATTAATACCAATTCTTTTAACAAACTGAGTACTTTTTTGCATTTGGCATGCTGTAAATGACTACATTGAACCACTGCCATGTTATCTCATCCAACCAATTGTAACGGACTGCTTGCAAAAGTGGTCTCACCAAATGTGTAAGGGTACGACAATGGGGAATAGTTCCAAGAAGGTGATGTTTCTTACCAGCCGTAAGTCCAGTCAAGACTGGGGCCACATGTGATCCCACCACTCAGTCCCCAATATGGCACCAAAACTGAGACTGTCCGTCGCATCTATGAACAATCTGAATTCCTGGCTTGACCGCAACGGTGTCGGCCATATTCGTGAACCATTGAAATCTTTAAGGGATGACAACCAAATTCTCAAGTCTTGCTTCTGGTCTGCTGATAAGCATGTCATACAGTGCTTTTCCTTTAGGTCAGACATGGCCTTAGCTATGGAACGCGAGAATGGCCAAGTCATTGGGATTACTCTTGAGACAAAATAGAGTTGTCCCAATAATTTATATAACAGGTGTAAGGTAACTTTCTGTGCTTTCAGACAGGAAACTAGTGATGCCCTGAAGGTCATCAACTTATCCAGGTGCAGTCTGCACTCCCCTTTTAAAGAATTAAATTCAATCACCAGGAAGACCTAGGACGTAGCATGTCCTGTGTTTTGTTTGTGCCCCACGGGCATCATGAAATTCCCTATTAGCCGTGTAAAGGTAGTAAGTGCCTTGGCACAGCAGTCCGAGCCACCTGGCCCCAGGAATGGAAAACATCCAAGAAATGAATGACTGAGGTGGACTCAGATGCTTGTGTGAAAAACCACTCCGAGGAGGTGCTAACATTTTCAAAATACGTGCCAGAGAGTGAGCACTCCATGGACATACATCTGTCATAATAAAATGTCCCTTCAAACTTGAAGCCTAGTAAGTGATAGTCATTGTGTTCGATTGAAAAGAGTCATAAAGTCAACCCATTATCTGTTGCTTTTGTCATGAGGGCCCCAGAACCCAGCTGTCTTAAAATCACAAGGTTGCCATCTAATGATGTCTACATCACTGAGCACAGGGATAGATTAATAGCATCATTACCTGATGCCCCTCTTGGGGCTGACGGATTGTTAATTAGTTAAATTAGTATGATTCACCCAAGTTTTTCTTGTGAATCAAGCCAAATGGAGGCCAGATAACTGGCTCTCGAATGGTCTTGCTATTCTACCCAATTTTAGTTCCTTTTGGATCTTATTTTGGCCATACCCTGGCTTAGACCTAGAGAGTTCTGATTCTTGCAAAATGTGGCTCCTTGTATACTTGAAGGTGAAGGGGGTATTCTGAACCAGTGGGTTCTGAAACAGTGGGGAACACTACAGTACAATTGGTGAACAGCTTCCTTACGAGGGTACATTTTTAGCCAAGGATTCAAAACCATTAATGACACTGGGGATGGACAATCAAACAGCCGGGGTGAGACATCTTCACTTCTGCCCAACCTTTTCACTGGATTCCTTAAATGTTTAAACTCCGGATGCCCACCTGTCCCGCAGAAGGAACAACTGTGCTTAAATTTTCAGATTGCTTGCTATTTGGTATATGCTTTCTTATTAAATTCCCAACATGTTCCGTTTGCTCCCTCTCCCCCTGGTTGCTGGACAAAAAGACAGTTGGCCATTACCCTCTGGCATCATCAACATCATGCAACATAAGCAAGGATATATTTATTTCTGATCCCAAAAAAAGAGCTGGGTTTGTGACTTTATTTAATCTGAATGCCATAATATAATCTTTCCAACAGGTTCCCCAAAATTTGTTATATGCACTCGCAATCTTTTTCATATAATACAAACTCTGAGGGACTATATCTGTGAATGTTTGGAGAAGCATAGAGTGATAAATGGTAAAACCGTTGATCCAATTCATCATAGTTTCCGGAACCATGGGTTTCCTTCATTCGTGAGTGCCACCTTTTGGTTTTTTAGTATAATACTCTGCTGGCTTTATCATGGTGAGTTCAAACAGATCATCATATGTACCCCTCTTCATTTTTGCCCTCCTAGCCTCTAACACGTGGAGGCACAACTTGTTCCTGGGGGAACGTACCTGATCATCGTCCCTATTAGGGGGCCGATTATGATGTTGGTCAGAAAGGCTCTGAATGGCTTTTGCTTCATCCTACTCGGAACCTGCCTTTTGAACCGAGTCGGACACTTTTCCAAATGATCGATTACGATGTTCGGAAAGCGTTTGGACTTTCCGACTCAATTCCAAGCGGCATTCGGAGTAACCAAGTCCGTCGGAGCCAACTCGTATTGGTCTACAGACTGCGCTTTCGACCAAGCGATTACAATGTCAGATTTGGACAGCCTTTGCAAATCTGTTGTTCCAACATGGATCGGCTGTTGGAATATGACTTTGGGGGAATGTAGCAGGCCCTTCTTCACTTAGGGGTCTCTGAATGGGGCCCATGGGGGTGCCTGCCACAGGGTGCATGATATTCCCCGCCCACCCCTTTTTTCAATGGGAGCCTGTGTTGTCGTTCGGAACACAGGCTCCCATTGAAGTCAATGCAAATCCGACTGAACGATGTACGGAAGCATCATAATCGGTCGGTAGGACTCACAGAACCCGATTCGGTCAGAAATGATTCCAAAATCTATTTGGTTTGAAGAGTTTCAGACCTACATCGGGATCGGCCCCTAGGTTGGGCCATAACCTCACCCTTACTCTCGTCTGAAGGCACAATAGTTGTGGCAGATGCCCCTGTTGAGGGGACACTGGGTGGGGCAATTTGGCTTTCCCAGTAAAGGAAGTCTATTGAGTAAATAAAATTCCTTTACCGGGACTGAATTTGATACAGAATCATAATAAAATAGCTCAGTAAAATGAGAGGCAGAATCCGTGGTATTAGAGGTTCGGAATGGGCTTTATTCCAATAATCGATTATAATCGGATGCTCCAAGTTCCATCACCACGGGGGTTCAGGAAGTGAAGTACATACTTTATTGACAAGAAGTAACTTTTATAGTGCATATATTACAATGAAGTGAATACAGTAGGCGTAACAATTGATAAGGAAATTGACGTTGTACCTGCGTAACCGAAAATGGGTGTAATAAGGAGTAAAAAGAAACATGATTGGTTATGATGTCATATATAGGTGGATCTATAAGATAATACTTGGCCTAGATGCGCGCGCAGCAGTATGACGTGTAATTGACGTGTAACTAGGGGGTGAAGGGGACTTGACATTAGCTCTACATGTGGAGACGAAAAGTCTGGGGGGTCAAGTCAACCTAATCCCAAATCATATCTATCATCCTATGTTTAAAGAACTATGTTATCCACAAAAGAAGGACTCTTCGGACAGAATCTATTCTATACTGACTGTGCGTGCGTGTACAAGCGTCTAAGTGTCTACACTGAATGCGAGGGGGTAGGATTATTCCATAGTAACAGGGCTATGAATTACTTGCATGAGGACAGAGAAGCCGGGCCTTTTGCTTGGTAACTGGAAGAATGTTTACTTAAACTACTAGGCAGGAATGCATCGGCTGAGGGGGAAGCAGATAATTCGAAGGCGAAATACAGTTCTTGGCAGAGAATAGGCTGATGTCAGGCTTCGTGAGCCGCGCAGAGAATGAGACAAAGTTCATGGTCACAGATGCAGGCTCAGACTGGAGCTTTCAGAGGCAGAAGGCAAGAGGAGTTCGATGACAGAATCAGGGCCTACTTGCCTGGACTGTAAAATGGCATAAGTGAACCATATAAAGCCGGTGGCCTTTCATATTTAGGAATGGAATATCCGGCCTATTCATGGTGGATCTGACAGAGGACATGTTGACGGTGGACGCACATGTATTTGCGTCTTCATAACTGGAACTGGAGGGAACATACATGTACTTGTGACATGCACATAGAACCGTTGGGGTCCAAGATAGGGGACATAACTGACCAGGAAAATCCACATTTCCACATTCCCTCCTTGTCCCCTACTTGCCCTTCAAGAGATATCAATCTTCATCAATCCATTGATCTGTTCATATAGCATCATTTGTTCTTCTTTCTTCTTCCGTGATCTTGAATGAAATCTTGGTGGTGGAATACACGATGTGGCACATAGACCACAAATCGCTGGTCCACATTGTAGACATAGACAGCAACTGAATAGTATGAGAAAGCCAATACCTAGGAAGGATAAAACTCTCCATCCCCAGGCTGATATCACACTCCAAAACCAACTGGACCAAGTCCAAGTGCCTGGGTTCTGGTGTATCTGGTTTACAATCTTATAAAGGCGAGTGATGGCTTTATATACAGATGGCGAATTTTCTGGTATGAATACGCAGCAGCTTGATCCGATGACCCTACAAGCTCCGCCCCTATCAGCCAGGATGACGTCAAGGACAAGACGATTTTGAAGCACAACAATCCGCATAGCAGACTGCTCTTCTGTTAAATTGCCTAAGGCGGAAATAGTCTCATTCACTACTGCTTCAAGGGTTCTAGTTAATCTACGTATCAGCTTACTATTAGTAACAGTACCTATATATGGAAAGATGCCTTTATTAAAATCTACATACTTGTCCCATGCCGTCTCAGTGTAATCGACAATGGGGAGATCTCTCCGCTTTCTGTTGTGTACTAAATGAATATTTCTGTAATAATCAGGAGGAGCTAGAAAAACAGGTGGCAAAAGGAATGCAATGTAGCAGGTACCATCCCAATCTGGAGGTAGACGCATATATGCAGTCTGACCACATATAAAGTAGGAGTGGCGAGAAGCTCTAAATGAAGATTTGCCTTGATCACTGAATTCTACTATAGTAGTGCATTTACTATGGCCCATATGTATGGAACCAACCTTTCTTACACACAATTCACCCTTTGCTGGGAATACTGACATGGTGGGTAAGACTAGTTCAACTTCGGATACGACATTTAGAATCATGAGATTAGGTGTAAAATTACCTAATCCATATACTTCATTTTCTAGATCAGTTCCTGTTCTTTTGGGGCGACCCTCCTTGTCAGGGTAACAGACCTTGAGTAAAACTAGGTTCAGGTTTCCCCATATCCAATGATCTTGGTAAACTGCTGTGTCTGAGTCTATGGAATTGATTAAACTAAACCATGCTCCACAGGAGCCATTATGTGTGAATGGATGTGGAAAGAAAGGCAGGACTCCTTCATAATTCTGATAGGGAGGGAGTCGGCCACACACCCAACAATTGGTGGCATTACTAGTCTGATGGGAATGATGTAACATACTAATGAAGGTGTTATTGCGCAGCGCAAGTCTATAAGACAATTCATGCGGAGGTAAGTCACTAAAAGAATGTTCAGCAGTAACATTATAAACATGTCTAGAAATAGGGTAATATATGTGCAACATCATACTTGTAATAATTATTAAAAGACTCAATAAAAACAGAATTAATAATGTCCCTATACAGTGGCTACGCAGTGATTTACAATACGCCTGTCGTTTCAACATTTTTCGTGACTGTTCATGATTCAGGTCTAGAGGATACATGTCAGGGACAAATTCAACCGCTTCACCTTGGAGAGGACTTAAACAATCAAATTGTCTGACGTTCTAGGCCTCAATTTTTCTTTATAGAGTTCTGTTTCAGTCTTTTCAACCAAAGGAAGTTTTGAATCAGTCTGTGAGGGAGTGCATGGCACAATGTCTATATCCGAGGATAGTCCATGAAATTTCTTGATATGACTTGAATGAATCCAGCCCTTGCGGCCCTCGACCTTCACGGCTGTCCTTGTGGTCAACAGGACCAACTTGGGTGATTTCCACCTGGGCTCCAGCTGAGTCTTTCGGTCGAAATTCCTCACAAAGACAAGATCACCCGGAACAACGTCATGGGGTTTCACCTCAGTGTTGTCGGGAAAGGCTGCAGCTACCTGTGAACGACAAGATTGTAGTGCAGACATCAAGGAAGCCAAGTAATCTGTCAGCATATTACAGTCAATATCAGTTATTTTGCGTGGTATAGGCGTCCCCCACATATTCGGTGGTCTGCCGAAGATCACCTCATACGGGGATAGCCCTGTTCGAGAGTGTGCTACCATTCTCATGTAAAAGAGTGCAACGGGTAACGCTACTACCCAGTCGACACTTTTCTCTCTGCATATTTTAGACATTCTGATTTTCAGTATCTGGTTGTGTCTTTCTACGAGACCTGCTGCCTCGGGGTGTCGGACACAGTGGAATTTCCACTGATATCCTAACAGAAGTGAAACGTGTTTCATTAATTCGGATGAGAACGGCTGGCCGTTATCTGAGTGAACAGCACGTGGTAAACCGTATCGTGGGAAGAATTCTCGAACCAACTGTTTGGCAGTAGTCGGGGCAGTGTAATCTGAAACCGGGTATGCCTCTGTCCAACGGGACAGAGCGCAGACAACTACAAGAACATATTTGAATCCTCGACATCGTTCCATCTGGATATAGTCCATCTGGAGTACTTCAAAAGGATGATTAGGAGTATGAAATCCACCCTGTTCTACGGGAACGCTTTTTCCCGGGTTAAACTGACAACAGATCATACAGGTACGGACCTTTTGTTTTGCTGCTGCTCGTAAATGTTTATTGAACCAAATGTGTTGAATGCTGTCTAGCATAGCTTTTTCTCCTAGATGTGCTGGACTATGTATAGTGTTAATTATAACTTGGACCATTGAGTCAGGAAGGAACCATACAGACTTTTCCTTCATCATCCATCCTTGGTCCGTTTGGATCCCTCCTAATTCAGTCCATTTCTTTATTTCGTCTGGTGTAGCATGTGTCTGTATGTCAATTACGTCAAGAGTAGGATCTTTAACTGTCATACAATGTGTCGGTGTCGGAACTACTGTCTTTGTCATGTCGGGGCTTTGAGTTTGAGCAGTCTGTTTAGCTGTTCTGTCGGCTAGATCATTGCCTTGGGAAATGATATCAGTAACCTTCGTATGAGCCTTACATTTCATAATTGATATCGCAGTGGGTAGATGTATTGCATCTAATAAGGCATGAATGAGGGGTCCGTGCTGAATGTGGGCACGTGGGAAGTTAAATAACCTCTCTCTCGCCACAGCACGCCGAAGTCATGTACAACTCCGAATGCATAACGTGAGTCAGTGTATATGTTGACTTTTTTATTCGTGGCTTGAATACAGGCTTGTGTCAGAGCGATGAGTTCTGCGGCTTGAGCTGACAAGGTATTTATACGATTAGTTTCAATGACTTCAGTATCTGTTGTGACTGCGTAAGCGGCCACTAACTCTCCTGTACTTGTTCTCATGCATGAACCATCTACATACAATGTTAGGTCTGGATCTGACAATGGGACATCGGTTAAGTCTTGTCTGGGTTTTGTCGTTATCGTAATAACTTCAATACAGTCATGAGCTAGTGGGTCTGTTCCGATTACAGGTAAAAGTGTGGCAGGATTCAATGTGTTACAGCGTCTGATTTCTATATGCGGCTGAAACAATGTAAGTTCATATCCTGTAAGTCGCGCTATAGTCAAGTGTTGTGTTTGCGTTCTATTCACAAGAACCTCTACTGCATGTGGTACTTGAACTGTCAATGGATGTCCTAACACTATGGCATCGCTTTGTCTGATTGCTAAAGCTGTCGCTGCTACTGATTTCAGGCATGCAGGCAAAGCCTGAGCTACAGGATCTAATGTACTAGAAAAATAAGCACATGGTTTGTGTGCTCCTGCTTGTTCCTGTGTGAGTACTGACAAGGCAGTACCTTCGCGTTCTGTAACAAAGAGTGTAAACTGTTTTCTGTAACATGGCGTTGCTAAAACGGGTGCTTGACATAAAGCTTTCTTTAGGCTTTCAAAAGCTTGT
Organism: Triturus cristatus; assembly: GCF_964204655.1. Lineage (NCBI taxonomy): Eukaryota > Metazoa > Chordata > Amphibia > Caudata > Salamandridae > Triturus > Triturus cristatus. The sequence continues at coordinate 969,945,532 of NC_140587.1, forward strand.
GTGTGTTCCTGAGTCCAAGGGAGAACAGTCGGTGTGGCTGCCTCCTGTGTGGTTAACTGAATGAGTGGTTTTGCTAGAAATGCATACTGAGGGATCCACTGCCTGCAATATGACGTGAGGCCTATGGAAGCTCGTACTTCCTTTTGTGTCTTGGGTATTGGCATGTTAGCTATTAACTGAATGCGGTCGGGTGTAAGCTGCCTTCCCTCCTTGGACAGCGAGTGTCCAAGATAAACAACTCGCTGGACACAGAATTGCAGCTTAGAAGGGGACACCTTGTGCCCCTTTTCGGCTAGAAATTGTAAAACTGTCAGTGATGCTTTTTCACATTCAGGTTCGCTTCGGGCGGTGATCAGCAGATCATCGACATATTGAAGCAGAGCAGTGTTAACTGGCATGTGGATACTGTCAAGTTCTCGTTTCAGTGCTTGGCTATAGATGCTGGGGCTTTCTGTAAATCCTTGAGGTGCGCGTGAGAATTTAAAGCTACGCCCATTTAAACTAAATCCGAACAAATATTGACTTTCCGGATCTATTGGGACGCTGAAAAAGGCATTCTTGAGATCAATTACAGTAAAGAATGTTGCTTCGGAATCAATAGCTGTCAGTAATGACGAGATATCTGGGACCACAGGAAATTGTGGCACAATGCATTTGTTTAACTCGCGCAGATCAATAACCAATCGGTATACTGGCGGGGCTGTAGGATCTGTTCGTTTAAGAACCGGAATTATCGGTGAATTACATACATTGGAGTCTGTTTCTACAACTACTCCTTGGGCAATTAGCTCGTCAATGATTTGTAGTAAAGCCACTACAGCATCTGGTGGTAACTTGTATTGTCGCATTCGTGGTAGCACCACTCCTGCCTTTAGTGTGACTCGATATGGTGTAATATTCATGCAACCAACATCAGTAGGGCCTTGTGCCCATAGATGTGTAGGTAAAGTCTGTAGTCGGGGATCCATGTCTCTAGACACATAGTGACCTTTAAAATCACGTAAAAACAACCTTACTCCTTCCGGAGAACAACATATTATGGCTCCTAGAGCTTTCAGGGTTTTAATTCCTAGCAAGTTTTCTGGACACGATTTAGTAAGCAATAAATCTGTAGTTCGGGTCAGAGGTCCTATCGTAAGTGGAAGAGGCTGTGATACTTCATTAACAATAGGTTTTCCTGAAAAACCAAGGGAGATATTCTGAGAGCCTGAGAGGGGTGCCCCTGGAACTTCACTACGTTTTATTGTTGTTCGACTTGCCCCTGTATCGAGTAAAAAATTTCTGTCTTGACCTAATAATTCACTATGTACATAAGGTCCTTCTTGATCCACAGGAATCTCGATAAGGGGTAAGTCAACTTCCCTCTCTAGGCTAGTTCATGCGTAACGCTGATACTCAGGATATTCATACTGTGCAGTCTGATACATTTGTCGTGTTGTGGTCTGTGTGGCAGCAGCAGGCAACGGTGGTGCAGCTGGCACAAACTGTATTGGCTGTTGTGCGGCTGGCATGGCCTGGGCATGCTGCATAGCTCCTTGTTCATTCTGATCTTGTCTTAGTGGCCGTGATCTTTCTTGTGTTTTACCTATAGAGATCTTATGTTTTAGAACTGGACAATCGTGTACGTAATGACCTGGCTTTTTACAATAATTGCATGTCCCTTTTACAGGTCCCGCTGAATCGGAATGTGTCATACCCTTTTTATGTCCTTCAGCTGGTACTGTCTGGGAAACTAGCATTTTCATTTTTGTGTCTTTCATGCGTCTGTGTTCATGTTCTTGTTCCTCTCTAATTCTATTGTGATGGTACTGTAACATTTGTAACATTTGTGATGGAGTGTTACCTTGCCAGGTACTCTCGAATTTTAATACTCGATTCTTTACTGGGGGCAGGGCATTTTCTACTAATTTTGTTACAAACAGATGTGGGTATGATTCGCTACTTGCTTTTATGCCACTATTTATACCAAAACATTTCTCGAATCGGGCATAGTAATCACTAGTGTCTTCATCTTGCTTCTGTTTACAGGCTGAAATTGTACCCCAATCTTCCTTTTTCGTAGTTAATAAACGTGGCAGTACCTGTACTAGTAAACCTGGTAGTGCTTTAGTTTTGTCCCCAAGCCCCGAACCTGGACCTCGGGCCCTTTCTTCTGCTTCTAATGCTGACCATTCTATCTTTTGATCTCCTACCTCCCACTCTTTTTCCTTGAGTTTCTCATAAATGCCAGCAGGCATCAACACCTTTAATATTGTCATAATGTCGGGATAGGTATACTCTCCCATGAGTAACATGTCTTTAATTTCTCGGTGAAAACCCGCTGGATCTTTGTCATGACTGGGTACCACTTTCTTCATTTGCAACAGTTCTATTTTTGATATGGGCGTATATACAAATACGCGCCTAAACTCGTTGTCCTCGTCTTTTATTGGGTGTACTTCTCGTAAGGGATTCTGTCTATCCATGTGATACGTGGTTCTTTCCTTGCCGGTCAATGAGGCATGCTCTGAGCATACAAAAAGAATATACTGCTTTCTTGATACTAGAATTTCTTTAATTAATTCAGTACCTGGACCTCTCCATTTATTCGTAAGCAATTCAGTCAGTATGTCAGGTAAAGGACCAGGGTCCGAATGCTGACTCCGATATAGTATAATGAGTTGTTGAATCATATAAATCCCAGCTAACCTCTGTTCATCTGGGGTGAGATTCAAAAATGTGCGTACTACTGTAGCATCACTATATTTTCCGGGACTGTCCACCCAATGGACAGCTGCCCTGGCTAAATCTTGTTCATCCATAGAATCGAGAAAATGATAACCCCTTCGTTCTCGGAGTAGTTTGTCGGCGGTTTGGAACGAATGCTCGTTAGACCTTATATTAATTATAGGTATTTGGAAATTCTTGTTATTATCTGGACATATCGGACGTATTGAGTCAGTATGACATCTAGTCTGGTTTCTATTACAAGATCTTCCTCTACCTACATAGGCTATGGTGTCTGACTGTCCCGCGGGCGGTCCTGACCCTTCTTCCTCGCTTTGTTCGAACTCGTCTACCGCTAATCTCTCTTCATGTAGGCGTTCTATTTCTTTACGGATCTTTCGGCACATGGCTATTATACAATTTTGCTTATCGTGTCTTCCTTCTGATATATTCTGGCTCCATCTTGTAAGAATTTGCATTGCATCCGGGTCTACCCCCGGTCGGTCTTGATTTCTGATCACACAGTTTATGAGGAAACGTAACAGTTCCCCCTGTATCTCTACTTTCTGGTATTCCATAGCTCTGTTAATACATTCTGGATCTCGCCCTGTTTGGACAAAATAGTATATTTTATCTAGATGCGCAGTCATTCCTGGTAACTTCGCTAAATACACTGCGGCTCGTCTGATACGTAATGATGCCAGGATCATTTCGTCCTCTTTACCGGTCACCGGGTCATATCTACAATCTATAAGAAGTTCCTTAAGCGCACGGTCACTTACGAATTTGGGTGTACGTGAATGCGCTGACTCTTGAAAAACAAGTTTATTTATTCTAGGTGGCGTAGAAAAAACATTGGTAGCACCTCCCGTGGCCCCATCTGGGGCGTCGGGTGTGAAAGGATTCGTCGAACGTGACACAGCAACTATAGGTGTGGACACAGCTATAGAAGTAGCTGTAGGAACGGATGCAGAAACGGATGTGCTTGCCGGAACTTGTGACTCGATTTGTTGCTGTAGGGATACGGGTGCTGGATCTTGGCGTTGGACCTCCCTGGTATGCGGTCTATGTGGGGCGGAATTAGCATACTCGGGAGCTACGTCATCTAAATATGAGGAAAGAAAAACATCTTCTGCGGTTCTAGGATGCCCCTTAGGATGTACCTTAATTGGGAATAATGGGGGTGGCAAGTCTTTCGGTATCTCTGGAGTAGCCTTAGGTAATCCTTCGGCTAGAAGGGGATACATACCATTCATGAGGGCATTTCTTTGTCTGTCTACTTGTTCTGATTTCACTCGGATACCTTCCTCAATTAATAGATTTTCTCGATCTTTGTTTGAACTCTCTTTACTCTTCTCTTCCTGTCTACGTGCTTTTTCTGTACGTCTATGAGATTCTTTACGCCATAACTCAACGGCGTCTTTCTGTGACTGTCTGACTTTCCTTTTCCATAACTCTTCCTCGACTTTCATGATGCACTCTGCATCCCAGGTCCCCGCTGCGGGCCACCTCTGACTTTCTGGCAATCCCTTGGTGTAGTCTACCCATAAATCAAGAAATAATATAGCGTCTAAGCCATGTTTGTGATACATGAAGTGCCCTGGAGTATCCCTAGGAGGAATAGGGACGGCTTCTTCAAGTACCCCTTTTCTAGTAGTGATCTGTCTTAATTTCGAAAAGAGCGGCATATTGACAACTGATCCGATACTTAATCTTGAACACACTTAATACAAAAGCACACTAATGAACAACCATTCATACCACAATATGCAGGACGTTTAACACATTACACATTAAACATTAAACATTTTTTAACCTTTAAAATAAACAACAATGATGATCGTCTGCATAACTAATCACCAAGCATAATTCTTGACAATAACTAGATACTTCGGAATACTTGATATACTGCTAAACAGTACAGATACACTGCTAAAACAGTGCAGACCGGATTTGTGTACCCAAACCCGTCTTGACCGGCACAACCTATGTGCACGTCAGAAATGCCTCCCCAGTAATGGTACTCACCGGGTAGCTTCGGAAACGGAAGGCCTCGGTAACTTGAACTTGAACCGGACTGGACTCGACTCGACTCGTCGGAAACTGGGCTTGACTTCAAACTGGTGGGTCTCTGTATACCTCGGATCTTGCTCTCTCAGCTAGGCTCTGGTCGGGATACTTCGCACTTCTCACCGCCTCGTCTGGGTGTTGATCGCAGTCTCAGTCGCCCCCGCTTGACCGGAGGGAGATACAGGAAATCCTGCTGGTACGCGTTATTGTCCGTCCAGCTGTGGCAGGAGACCGGGCCTACAACTCACCGCCGGCGCGTGAGATGAGAAAGTGTCCCTGTTCGGGCGCCATCATGTGGTAAATAAAATTCCTTTACCGGGACTGAATTTGATACAGAATCATAATAAAATAGCTCAGTAAAATGAGAGGCAGAATCCGTGGTATTAGAGGTTCGGAATGGGCTTTATTCCAATAATCGATTATAATCGGATGCTCCAAGTTCCATCACCACGGGGGTTCAGGAAGTGAAGTACATACTTTATTGACAAGAAGTAACTTTTATAGTGCATACATTACAATGAAGTGAATACAGTAGGCGTAACAATTGATAAGGAAATTGACGTTGTACCTGCGTAACCGAAAATGGGTGTAATAAGGAGTAAAAAGAAACATGATTGGTTATGATGTCATATATAGGTGGATCTATAAGATAATACTTGGCCTAGATGCGCGCGCAGCAGTATGACGTGTAATTGACGTGTAACTAGGGGGTGAAGGGGACTTGACATTAGCTCTACATGTGGAGACGAAAAGTCTGGGGGGTCAAGTCAACCTAATCCCAAATCATATCTATCATCCTATGTTTAAAGAACTATGTTATCCACAAAAGAAGGACTCTTCGGACAGAATCTATTCTATACTGACTGTGCGTGCGTGTACAAGCGTCTAAGTGTCTACACTGAATGCGAGGGGGTAGGAATATTCCATAGTAACAGGGCTATGAATTACTTGCATGAGGACAGAGAAGCCGGGCCTTTTGCTTGGTAACTGGAAGAATGTTTACTTAAACTACTAGGCAGGAATGCATCGGCTGAGGGGGAAGCAGATAATTCGAAGGCGAAATACAGTTCTTGGCAGAGAATAGGCTGATGTCAGGCTTCGTGAGCCGCGCAGAGAATGAGACAAAGTTCATGGTCACAGATGCAGGCTCAGACTGGAGCTTTCAGAGGCAGAAGGCAAGAGGAGTTCGATGACAGAATCAGGGCCTACTTGCCTGGACTGTAAAATGGCATAAGTGAACCATATAAAGCCGGTGGCCTTTCATATTTAGGAATGGAATATCCGGCCTATTCATGGTGGATCTGACAGAGGACATGTTGACGGTGGACGCACATGTATTTGCGTCTTCATAACTGGAACTGGAGGGAACATACATGTACTTGTGACATGCACATAGAACCGTTGGGGTCCAAGATAGGGGACATAACTGACCAGGAAAATCCACATTTCCACAGGATGTCAGTTTTAGATCCTGTTATCTCTGCACCCTACCCGCCCATTCGGGTGTGGTCCCCTCTACCAATCTTTTGACTGCAAACAATGCCCTGCCTTTCCTTACTTGTGGCACAAGGCCCACACTCTTTTTGTCTCCCGCTCCTTCTTTCCAAACTTTGATGACCTCTCCTTGCCCTTCACTGGGCGCTAATTATTCCACTGGGGTTGTAAGTGTAACTAGGATCCATGCCTCTGCTCCTCCGACACCATTTTGTTCTCCCGCTTTGTTACAGCAGGGAATGTCACTTTAAGTGGGATCTCCACACTCCTTGGGCTCTCCTCACTGACCGTTGAAGTATCATTGGTCGATTCTGAAGTTATAGCTAGCTGTGGACTGGTGTGTTTTTGTGCTAGGGAGATTGATGCAGGTTGAAGCAAGGTCAAAATCCTTGCCAATGGTGACTAACTGCCCAATCACGACTGCCATATCTGATTTACTTTTCATCTGTTTTGTTGTCATGTTGAGATCTGGGTGGATTTGCTACTACTGTATAGAAACCAGGAGACCAGGTGAAATTGACCAAGCTGTTTGCAAACACAGCCTCAAATACTATGCTGATGAAATAAATGCTCTTCAAAAAATGTATATTTTGGTTCTCACCCCACAAGGCAACCAGGGAATCAAGGTCCTTCCTTCAATATTCTGGCTGCGATTCTGAGTTTGTTGGAATCCAGGTACTTATTATTGCACCAGATAAATAAATAATGATACTCTGGTGTGCCTTATTTATTGAGTGTGATAAATAGCATCTATGACAAGTGTTTGGGGACTAACATGCATATTTTGTTCATACAGCACCAAAATCCACATTTTAAGGTAACTACTATACCCGTCTCCCCTGCTCAATTCCAGCATGAGACTCAGTTACTACTGAAAATGATGAATAGCACCCAAATCAGAGTTCTGAATCCTGCACAAAAAGCAGTTTAAGCAGGGGTTGAAAAAGTGTGACCAACTCTTAATTAGGGACCTTGTTTATAAAAAGATCAGTTCCCTGACAGGCAGATGAGCTTCATCTTGAAGGAACATCTGATATTGAGCAGAGTTTAGGGAATTTAGCAATTAGGGCCTGATTTAGAGGTTTGTGGATGAGTTACTCCATCACAAATGTGATAGATGTCCCGCCCACCGTATTTCAAGTGCTGATGCGTATAAAGCACTTGTAACATGACGAATGGGATATCCGACACATTTGTGTGATGAAATAATCCATCCACCCGAACTATAAACCAGGACCTTAGGCACTTGGCAGACATATTTAAAGGTTCTAGCTCCAGTGTACATTTCACAAATCCTTCCTGGAATCATGTGAGACCATGCAATGTATGCCTTTGGGAATTTATTTCCTAAACAAGAGAGTGTAGTAACGAAGGTCCGCCAAATAAATGAAGTAACGAAGGTCCACACAGGAAGGTTGTAGTTAAAGATATCTTATTCAAGCAGGTAACATGCTGAATAGTTCCAGTACAACAGGTAGATAAGATGTGAAGAGGAGATGGCAGTTCTCTAGTGCAACCCCACCACGAGCAGCCTGCCTGCTGCTCAGCCCATACTCAACTGTCACTTCACCTCACAGGCACCCAACATGACCACACATCATGACTCCAACATTCTATTGAGCGCATAGTACACACACTGGCTGAGCAGGAGGTGTAAATTACATAACAATAACAAGGGCAGAATACTACAGAGAGCTATTTCAAAATCATTGCTTTCACGCTAGAGGATTAGAAGATCTGGGTACTGGAGTCCCTTGTGGCCTCTTAATGCCTCCACAGTCTACCGCAAACCATGACAGCCACAGCCCACTGATGCCTCACCATCTAGAGAATATCTTTTTTAAAGCAATCGATTTTTGTTTCTATCCATCCGTACAGACCTCTAGGGTATGGCTACTATGTGCAAACAAAGGAAATGAAATGTGTGCAACAACGTTTTGAAACTTTTACAATGGCTTAGGATTCACATATCACTTGTAGCAAACTCGTAACCATCTTTCTTTGTTTTTCAATTGGTCCTCATTGAATCCTGCTTCCAGTGCCATTGCTTCAGCATTGATACAAAAGAGCAGAAGAATCATTTGAAGGGTCTATCCTCGCAGTGACAAAAGAAGCTGAAACTAAGGTTGAGAAGTGATAGTGAAGCAGCACCACTAGCAAGGCTGTCTACAACACATCTGAACTTGAGTCTAAATATTGTCTTATGTGCACAACCAGGCAACCAAGGGTGAATGGGGCTTTGTGGATTTAGATGAAAGTTCCCTTCCTTTGCTGATCTGTTATTTATCAAGAAAGTTTGATTATAGCCCAATTGTCTTCTAATCAGACTTTCGACAACAGTGGCCCCCTGTTATGATCAGTTTTTGATTTTCCCACAAACTTGCTGATGTGGACAGCTAAATAAAAAGCAAGCACGCAGGCAGCCACAAAATACTTTTTCTAATAGGATGATGTACAGGCTTTTATGATATTAAGCCAATACGTCATGTAATTAGTGAATGTCTAAAGGATGCCTAATGTCAGCTTTTTTCTCAGACAGCCGAGACCACCCTGCTAGGGCCCTTCTGTTTAAGAAATAGGTAGAAGTATTGAGACCCTTGCTATTCCAGCAAACATATCTAAAGCTGTGACATGTGCCGTTGCCTAGGAGACAGTCTGGACTTTTGCTTGTAGCACCTTGCTCTTCACTAGTAGCTCCCTGTTAGAGAATTGATCTTAATACTCAAGAAGGTGATGCATTTGGATGGACCGGCTGTCTTATCCTGTGCAATGGAAACAACCAATTTATCTAAAGGAGAAATATATCTTATTAAGATCTTGTAACATTCACCTATTGAAAAATCATCTAAGTAATGGATGGCATTACTGGGCCCTGACACTTGTGAAAAAGCCACTCAATACATTAGGCAATTTACTCAAAATACACTCAAGATATTGTGCATCCCATAGGCATTTATCTGTTTTAATGGTTGTTCTGCTCGATTTTCCCGGCTTTCTTGTGTGGCACAATGATGGAATGTGACTTCAGTCTCTTATCATTCAAGTCTAAGGGTTAGAGTAGTGAATGGAGCCTATTTACTAGGCACTTCGACATGATTCTGTGCTCTTCCCCATAGATCAGGGCTCGCACACATAGCCTAGGGGATAGATTCGTTAGTATTAGGGATAACCCTGTAGTGAGGGTATTTCATGGAGCTGTGCTGAATTCAGGCCTGGTAGGCCTCAAACGGGAGAGACTCCATCTTTCTTTCTGCTCCGACAGCTTGGGATGCTTCTAGGTCAAATGTAATGTTGTAGTTATGAGGTGTTATTCGCTTGGAGAGAACCGGTTCAGGCCGGCCCTTATCGAAGGATTGTATTTTTCTTCATGCCGAAGACACTACATCAGGCCGGCCGGCTGGGAACGTGTCCTTGGTACGGGGAGGTACAAGAATTTGGTGGGCGGCAGGTTACAGGCCGGAATTTTCCATGAGGAAACGCACCTCTATATTAGTGAAAGTCTGAGGCAGTTACATGTTCAGTCCGTAGGCGGCAACTAGCCGTTAGCAGTAAAGCTACTACTTATTCCAGGGAAGACAGACGCCATCTTGAAGGCGGAGAAGAACCGAGAGACAGATGCTCTCCTAGCAGAATAGCCAGAGAGGAGAGAGTAGCCGATGAGGAAGAGGTCCCAGTGACTCGGAGAAGGGTGATTCCAGGCGAGCCGAGGCACAGACGAGAAGGGAACCTAGATGACCACTGAGTGCAGGCTACATACTACTAAGGTGATGTCGACCCTTTCTTATTAGAGTGTACAACTTAATCTTTCACTTTTCTTTGCAGGTTATGTGTTATATCGTAATGTTATGTGATTGTGTATGTAATGAGTAATAAAGTACCCAGTTTGTAGTGAACCAACATGTGCTGCGTGTTCTTGTATGAGAGGGTAGCCTATTCTTCTAGTCAGCTGCGGCTACATGAACAGATGTTAACCCTGATCAGGTAAGTGGTAACTGAATAAGGGAAAGAGGAGCCCCTCGAACCTGAGAACAAGCTATGCTCGAACTGGCAATCCTTGTGTGATCTGATGAATAGTGAGACTGATTCCCTTTTTGTATGTTATGGTGATCATAGGATGAACTGTCGTATGAGACTGCCGTCTAGGTAGAGAGGTCTGGATTCGTATAGGATCGCGAGGCCGCCACTTGTGATACTGTCGTATGGGCAGAGAGGTCTGGATTCGTAGGGGATCGCGAGGCCGCCGATTGTGCTGAGACTGCCGTCTGGGTAGAGAGGTCTGGATTCGTATGGAATCGCGAGGCCGCCACTTGTGCTGAGACTGCCGTCTGGGTAGAGAGGTCTGGATTCGTGTGGGATCGCGAGGCCGCCACTTGTGATACTGTCGTATGGGCAGAGAGGTCTGGATTCGTAGGGGATCGCGAGGCCGCCGATTGTGCTGAGACTGCCGTCTGGGTAGAGAGGTCTGGATTCGTGTGGGATCGCGAGGCCGCCGATTGTGCTGAGACTGCCGTCTGGGTAGAGAGGTCTGGATTCGTGTGGGATCGCGAGGCCGCCACTTGTGAGACTGCCGTCTGGGTAGAGAGGTCTGGATTCGTGTGGGATCGCGAGGCCGCCACTTGTGAAACTGTCGTATGGGCAGAGAGGTCTGGATCCGTATGGGATCGCGAGGCCGCCGATTATAAGAGGTCTTGGTATGTATAGTAGGAATTCCCTGTCCTTAGGTGGTAGATATATGTGGTTGCACTATTGTAAATAGGTACTAGGGAGGGGGTAACGTTCTGGCTGGGTTAGTGAGGCTCTGATGAGCGGGTTCTATCTGATCCGAAAACCCAAGCAGAACATTTGGCGTCACAAACCGTTTACGAAACCTGTGTGCGTTGTGGTTGTATCGTGTTTGCTTTCGGCGCGTGCGTGGTTTCGTTTGAATATTATTTGTATATAATTGTGTGTAGTTTTCTTTTCTCTTTCTTCTTTTTCTTTTCCTCCTTTTCTTTCTTTTCCGAGATGTTTTCTAGAAAATCGAAATCTACTTTTAAGTTGCCCGTTGATATTCCCGGCTGGGATTCAACGCCTTATGAAGCCTTAGCCCGTGAGTGGGCTGATTCTACTGGTTTGAGTGAGAATTGGAATTCTTTTTTGGAGCTGGCGGAGCCGGCTAATGTGATTACTTGTTTACAGAAGGCGCCGGTATCTAAGGGTGATGAGCTTCCCGTTTTGGGGCGCAGAGGTTGGATTGTTCTGTCTGCGTACAGGATTCTGCATGAGAGGTTGTTGAAGTTACAGAACTTGCATAAGGATTTGGAAGCGAACTTTGTTGAGATTCAGAATGCTCATACTTTGTTGCGATGTCAAAATAAGTTGCTTGCTGATAAACTTGAGACGTACCAAACTATTGCCGAGAGGGCGGCTGTGCGAATTGCTCGTTATAAATACAAGAATCGGCGTGGTCGGGTTTCGACGCGAAAGGTGCGTCTGGTCGTGGCGAAAGCCGGACTGGATTGGAATCCTGATGAATGGGATGGTAATATCTGGAACTCGAGTGATTCTCCTTCCTCGGGTGAGGAGTCTGCCAAGCGCAAGTCCTCTCGCTCCGGCCGTGATTGTAAGTCTGCTTCTTGCGCCTCTGATGGTGCACCCCGTGATTGCGCTCGTCCTTCGAGTGGGGTCGATGCTTCTTACACTGATTGTTCCTCTACGTGTACTGGTCGAGCTCCTTGTGATGCTCGTCCCGCGGTCTCGGTGCATCCAGTTTTTCGGCGGAAGTTGCAGCAGGCTCCCGGTGCTCCGAATGGTATTGCTTTAGACTCTTTGGAGGATTTTACTCAACAAGAAATTAGTGATATTTTGCAGCGATTTTGGCAGCGAGCTGGTGAGACCTTACTCACATGGATGGTGCGCCTTTATGAACTGGGCGCTGCTGGCATTATGTTGGATACTGGCGATTGTTTGAAGTTTTGTTCCTTGAGTTCGGATTCTACTGTACAGGATCATTTTCGTAACTTTAATGCTGGTGGGCAAATTTCTTTGCTTCAATTGGCGACTGAGGGTTGTAATCAAAAATATCCTACTGAGTCTGACTGGCCTGTGAATGACAAACCGTGGTATACTTTGCGCGATGCTGCACAACGTCTCAAAGAGGAGGTGATGAAAACGGCAATTTTTCTAAATACTGCTGACAGGTTGCTTGATGGTTTCTTGACATCTTCTGTGCGGAATCGTATTATTCGTTCTTCCCCTGTTGCTTATAAGCAGGTCATGATGACTTTATTGATTAATCAGACTGGTAACATGTTATCTGTGGTGCTGGAATCGGTACGCCAACTCGGTGAGTTGGGTGAATGGTTTAAACCTGAACGGCAGTCCCGGCCTGACACTCGTACTCCTGGTGACAATAAACTTACTAGACGTGATATGTTGTTTGGTCTTATGGCCGATGGTGTGCGAAAGGAGGACGTTGATGGTGAGACTACTTCTCGTTTGTGGGAAATGTTTCGCAAACGTGGCTTGGATCGAAAGGAGGGTGCCCGGCGTGTTCGGACAACTGAGTGTGATCGTGGTTTTTCTGACGGTAGCGGTGATGACGACCGCCGTGGGCGCTCTGATCGTCGTGATGATCGACGTTATGTACGTGATTTGTCCCCCCGTCGTGAGAGAGACAGGGAGAGAGAGGGGGAAAGAGAGAGGGGGAGAGATGATTATGTTAACAGCAGACGTAGAGATGATAGGGATAAATCCCCTTAGTTGAGAAGGAGAGAGGATCGACACATATTGGCCGATCGAAACCCGCAGTACAATGCAGAGAACAGGAATCCATTTCGTAATGGAGATGGATATGAACAGGAGGTATCGATACCTGGGAAACGTGAGAGTCTTTATCCTGATTTATCCTGGTACACAGAACGCAGTAAAGATGACTAGGAAATAGGTCAAGCTCCAGTACACAGATGGGCTCACAGAGATAATAGACCCTATGTAGATATTGATATTTATTGGAGACATCGTAATATCCAAAGGGCCCGAGCATTGGTAGATACAGGAGCGGAGGCCACTCTTATTCATGGAAAATCAAAGAAGTTTAAAGGTCAGCCTTTTACAATTACCGGATTAGGTGGAAAGGAAACTCCCGCAGTTCAAACTTTACTTGAAATGAGAATAGGTAGAATTCCTAGAAAAGAATACTCTGTATTAGTAGTGCCACTCTTAGAATTCACAATTGGAATTGATATTTTGAAAGGAATTACTTTGCACTTAGATGATGGATGTTACCAATTTGGAATTAAACATTATATATCGTCCAGGCCTGTACGGGTTGGTCGTTTAAGAATGCCCCCCATAAAAGTTCCCCAGGCGACAAAAGTGGTTCGTCAGAAGCAGTATCGTATTCCAGGTGGTCATGAAGAGATTAGTACCACTAATCAGGAGTTGGTGGATGCAGGAGTTATAACCCCAGTTACTTCTGCTTGGAATAATCCTGTTTGGCCTGTACGTAAGAGTGATAATTCTTGGCGCATGACTGTTGATTATCGAGAATTGAATAGACACACACCCTCTTTGACTGTTGCAGTACCGGATGTTATTACCCTAATTGAAAGAATCCAAAAACATCCAGGTACATGGTATGCGTCCATTGATATTGCTAATGCTTTCTTTTCGATTCCGATTGCCCCTGAGTGTCAGGAACAATTCAGTTTTACGTGGAACGGGCGTCAGATGACGTTTAGAAGTCTTCCCCAGGGCTATGTGCATAGTCCTACGATATGTCACCGGCTGGTGGCAGAGCATTTGGCTGAGGTACCGGTTCATCCGCAAATTCAGATATGTCACTATATTGATGATATTTTGATCCAAGGCGAATCACAAGAGGAAGTTCAGACCCAATTAGATAGAGTCATTGAGTGCTTGCGTGAGAAAGGTTGGGAAATCAACCCGGACAAATTACAAGGTCCGTCCCAGGCTGTGAAATTTTTGGGCATTAATTGGCATGAGGGGCACCGAGAAGTGATCCCTCAGGTTAAACAGAAAATTCTTGATTTTGCAGTTCCGAGGAATAGGAAAGAAGCCCAAAGCTTCATTGGCTTGTTTGGTTTTTGGCGCCAGCATATTCCTCATTTAAATCAAATATTGGCCCCTTTGTACCAGGTCACTCGTAAAAAGAATGCATTTGAATGGGATAAACCACAGCAAGATGCGTTCAGTCTGGCAAAAGAAGCAATTCAGCATGCTCTGGATTTATGGCCTGTATGTGATGGTGATGTGGACTTGAATGTGTCTGTACAAGGCCTTTATGCGAATTGGAGTTTGTGGCAGAAACAAGGCAGGAGTAGAGTACCGTTAGGTTTCTGGACCAAAAAGTTACCTGATGCTGGTGAGCGTTATACACCTTTTGAGAAACAGTTACATGCATGTTATTGGGCTCTGGTGGATACCGAGCAACTGACTTTGGGACATGATATAGTTTTGCGACCTGAAATTCCTATCATGCAGTGGGTTATGAGTTCGCCGAAAACTCACCGAATTGGACACGCTCAAGAGGCGAGTGTGATTAAATGGAAATGGTATATACAAGACAGGGCACGTGTGGGACAAAAAGGAGTTGCATCTTTGCATGAGCAGGTGGCACGGGCGCCATCAACTGAGACTGAGAGTGAATGTTCCGTACCTTTAGTACAGGAGTCTCCTGTTAAGTGGGGTAGACCTTTTGATGATTTGTCCGCAGAGGACAGAAACCATGTCTGGTTTATGGTAGGCCTGGGCAAAAATTTCGTTCCGTTCGCGGAAATTGCGATAATTTGACATTTTTGCGTTCCGCGGAGAGCGCGAAAATGTCAAAAATTCCGGTTTCCGCAGCTTGGCGATAATTTGTTTCTTGCTCGCGCTGTAAAATGATACATTCTTGCGCGCGCGCGATCGCCTTACCTGAATCCCTGCGTTCGCCGACAAGTTTTCTTGATCCGGTCGCGTTCTCCATGAGATGTTGTATTGTTTTTAGCCATTTGCGCTGTCTCGCGACAGTTCGCGCCCGCAGTGACGTCATGCGTCGCGCGATCACGTCTTTCTTCTCGCGATCATGCACCGCGAGAACAACTCAAAACAAGATGGCCGCGCCCGCAAGCAACCACATGGGTAAGTTGGCGACCCGCAACCATGCAGAAAATCTCGCGAACATGCCGGAAAAAAACTTTCCCATCTTCGCGATATTTCTGCTTGTTTGCGATAATTTTAAACATTCTCGCGATAATTTGCGAAGGTTAATTCCGCAAATTCCGCCCACCCCTAGTTTATGGATGGTTCAGCAAGGTTCATAGGGACGAAACGGCATTGGAAGGCGGTGTCCTATAATCCGATCACACAAAAATTGCTGAGTACAACTGGTGAGGGTAAGAGCAGTCAATTTGCTGAACTCTATGCTGTTTATCAAGTTCTGAAACAAGAGTTACCTGGCACATGTCATATTTTCACCGATTCTTGGTCTACTGCCAATGGATTGGCAGTTTGGTTACCGACTTGGCATTCCCATAGTTGGAAAATCCATTCAAAAGAACTGTGGGGAAAAGAATTATGGCAGGAGATTTGGGAAATGCTCCCACAGAGTACTGTTACAATCTTCCATGTGGATGCTCATACCCCGATAGACTCTCTTGACAAATTCTTTCATAACATTGCAGATGAGAAATCTAAAATTGCTGAGGCAGTGGTGGACAGGCAAGATTCTGATATTGCGGGATTGGCGAAATGGGCCCACCAGAAAGCAGGACACTTTGGAGAGAAAGCCACTAGCAGGTGGGCTGCTGATCGAGGAATTTATATTCCCCTAGATTTAATCAAAAATGTTATTCTACATTGTCCCATTTGTCAGCATATCAGGCAGCGCAAAGTGCCCCAAATTGTTAAAGGTCATTTACATCGCGGGAAATTGCCCGCTCAAATTTGGCAGATCGATTACATTGGTCCACTTCCTATGAGTAGGAATTGTCAATATGTTTGCACTATTGTTGATACATACAGTGGCCTGTTGGTGGCCCTTCCCTGTAAGCAAGCTACCCAATTGAATACTATTAAAACATTGGAATTGATTATGATGTATTATGGTGTGCCATTCCAAATTCAATCTGATAATGCATCCCATTTTCGTGGAAGATTGGTACAGGAATTCTGTGTGGAAAACAATATTGAATGGGTGTTTCATATACCATATTATCCACAGGCCTCGGGTCTTGTGGAGAGGTTGAATGGCCTGCTGAAAGACCAATTACGCAAATTAACAGATGACAAGTATAAGAATTGGCGAGACTTTTTGCCTCAAGCGCTATTGATTTTGAATAACCGTCCTTTTCTAAATGCTGAATCCCCACTTATGCGTTTGTTTCCTCCGAATGTTGATGCTAAGCCCAATGAAATCAGAGAGACTGTGATGTACTGGGAGATTACTCCCGGAGCTTTGGCTCCATGTAGAGCGACCCCAGGGTCGGCAGGTTTAGACTTGCATGCCATGGATGACACCGTTATAAAAAGTAAGGATCGAGTCATCATTGAAACTGGTGTTGGTGTTCATATACCAACTGGAAATTTCGGATTAATCGCCCCTAGATCGGGGCTGGCTGTAAAAGGCATTCAGGTGCTTGGAGGAATCATTGATAGTGATTATCAGGGAGAGATTAAGGTGCTCCTGCTGAATAGCAGTGAGGTTGACTTACTGATACATCAAACTGACCGAGTGGCTCAATTGCTAATAATGCCTGTTTTCAGTGGTGAGATCACAAAAGGCACTGCCCCAACGTTGCTAACTGTACGAGGCCAGAAAGGTTTTGGCTCCACAGATAATCCTGGGGCCAGAGTTTGGGTGCAGTCGCCTAAGAATCCCCCTGAACAAGCAGAAGTCATTGCAACCGGTCAAGACAACACCATTTTAGTTATGAGACCAGGGAAAGATAGCTGGGAAGCAGTCCCGGCTGACAAACGTTACTTACGAGAATTAATAATGCCTGTATTTGATTCTCTTTCAGATCATTCTTTGGACTGTTGCTGCAGGATGTGTCGGCGTTGGACTCCTTTTGGGCTGGTACGACGAGAGAGGAGGGATCCCATCAACCCGGGCTGAGTTGAGAACCCGAGTGTCGCGTTCCTTCGCTGCGTGGGATTCGTCGTCGAACTTTTGGATTACATTAGCAAAACAAGTGACTAAAGCCCCTCATTTCTGCTTGACACCGATGAGATCGGTGACGGACATTCTAGCGACTTGTTTAGACGCTGTCCCTGCTTCATTGGAGACTTTGACTCATATTTTTAATATATCAAATGCTCGCCCCAATGTTCTTCTGGGCGATTTCGCTGCCCATGAGTATTGCCCCTTGTGTACTGTACTGTCAGACCCGATACCGCCCATCCAGTCCCAAATAGTTACCTATAATATCACACAGGGTGATTTATGTTTTTTCCTTACTTGTGATCCTAGTGTGATTTCTGAATGTATGCGTTTAAGATTGAAAGGTGCCACTTCATTCACCGCTCATGAACGAACTTTGTGCCTTCAAAGGACACCGAAAACATGTACTTCTGTTCAGAATAACATGACTTGCAAGAGTATGGTAGTTACCCCCAGTCACTATCGCACGATGTTACTGACTGCCGGATGGCTTTTCTCATGTGGTAATACTTCCTGGCCATATATTCCCGCAAATATTTCTGGAGGCCCTTGTGCCATTACTAGACTGAGCTTATTAATGTTTTCATCACATCCGAATGCCAACTCTCGTGTGATTCGAGATACAGTGAGGTTACAGGAGGATTGTGACTCATCTTTGCATTTATATTCCAAGTCTGAATACCTTAGCCTGGCTATTTCAATTGTTGGTGTTCCTGCTTTGGCAGTTTATAATGCCAAATCTATTGGGAAAATGGCCTGCTGGATGGTAAAATCCATCAATCATACTTCTACAGTTCTGTCTGACATGCTATTAGACGCTCAGGGTGAACGTAGGGCTGTCTTGCAAAATCGAGCGGCCATTGATTATCTTTTGCTTAAACATGGACACGAATGTTCTGATTTTGAGGGTCTTTGTTGTTTTAACTTGTCGGATCATACAAAATCCATTCAAGCTCACATTGATAAACTACATGACTTGACAGAAGAAGTTAGAAAACACATTGACCAGGGCTGGTTTGACTGGCTCTTTAATTGGTTACCTGATTTGCATATGTTACGTCAGATATTAGGAGGTATTCTGATTACTATCGGCATTTTGATTTCTATCTGTTGCTTTATTCAGTGTATTCCTTCACTACTTCAATTCTGCACACCTGGTACTAGACATAGATCAGTTAGTCTTGTTTCATATTATTCTTCCACAGATATTAGTTCTGTTTAATGAATGTATAATAGACTGAAGTCAAGGGTGAAATGTTCTGCTCGATTTTCCCGGCTTTCTTGTGTGGCACAATGATGGAATGTGACTTCAGTCTCTTATCATTCAAGTCTAAGGGTTAGAGTAGTGAATGGAGCCTATTTACTAGGCACTTCGACATGATTCTGTGCTCTTCCCCATAGATCAGGGCTCGCACACATAGCCTAGGGGATAGATTCGTTAGTATTAGGGATAACCCGTCCTGTAGTGAGGGTATTTCATGGAGCCGTGCTGAATTCAGGCCTGGTAGGCCTCAAACGGGAGAGACTCCATCTTTCTTTCTGCTCCGGCAGCTTGGGATGCTTCTAGGTCAAATGTAATGTTTTAGTTATGAGGTGTTATTCGCTTGGAGAGAACCGGTTCAGGCCGGCCCTTATCGAAGGATTGTATTTTTCTTCATGCCGAAGACACTACATCAGGCCGGCCGGCTGGGAACGTGTCCTTGGTACGGGGAGGTACAAGAATTTGGTGGGCGGCAGGTTACAGGCCGGAATTTTCCATGAGGAAACGCACCTCTATATTAGTGAAAGTCTGAGGCAGTTACATGTTCAGTCCGTAGGCGGCATCTAGCCGTTAGCAGTAAAGCTACTACTTATTCCAGGGAAGCCAGACGCCATCTTGAAGGCAGAGAAGAACCGAGAGACAGATGCTCTCCTAGCAGAATAGCCAGAGAGGAGAGAGGAGCCGATGAGGAAGAGGTCCCAGTGACTCGGAGAAGGGTGATTCCAGGCGAGCCGAGGCACAGACGAGAAGGGAACCTAGATGACCACTGAGTGCAGGCTACATACTACTAAGGTGATGTCGACCCTTTCTTATTAGAGTGTACAACTTAATCTTTCACTTTTCTTTGCAGGTTATGTGTTATATCGTAATGTTATGTGATTGTGTATGTAATGAGTAATAAAGTACCCAGTTTGTAGTGAATCAACATGTGCTGCGTGTTCTTGTATGAGAGGGTAGCCTATTCTTCTAGTCAGCTGCGGCTACATGAACAGATGTTAACCCTGATCAGGTAAGTGGTAACTGAATAAGGGAAAGAGGAGCCCCTCGAACCTGAGAACAAGCTATGCTCGAACTGGCAATCCTTGTGTGATCTGATGAATAGTGAGACTGATTCCCTTTTTGTATGTTATGGTGATCATAGGATGAACTGTCGTATGAGACTGCCGTCTAGGTAGAGAGGTCTGGATTCGTATAGGATCGCGAGGCCGCCACTTGTGATACTGTCGTATGGGCAGAGAGGTCTGGATTCGTAGGGGATCGCGAGGCCGCCGATTGTGCTGAGACTGCCGTCTGGGTAGAGAGGTCTGGATTCGTATGGAATCGCGAGGCCGCCACTTGTGCTGAGACTGCCGTCTGGGTAGAGAGGTCTGGATTCGTGTGGGATCGCGAGGCCGCCACTTGTGATACTGTCGTATGGGCAGAGAGGTCTGGATTCGTAGGGGATTGCGAGGCCGCCGATTGTGCTGAGACTGCCGTCTGGGTAGAGAGGTCTGGATTCGTGTGGGATCGCGAGGCCGCCGATTGTGCTGAGACTGCCGTCTGGGTAGAGAGGTCTGGATTCGTGTGGGATCGCGAGGCCGCCACTTGTGAGACTGCCGTCTGGGTAGAGAGGTCTGGATTCGTGTGGGATCGCGAGGCCGCCACTTGTGATACTGTCGTATGGGCAGAGAGGTCTGGATACGTATGGGATCGCGAGGCCGCCGATTATAAGAGGTCTTGGTATGTATAGTAGGAATTCCCTGTCCTTAGGTGGTAGATATATGTGGTTGCACTATTGTAAATAGGTTCTAGGGAGGGGGTAACATTCTGGCTGGGTTAGTGAGGCTCTGATGAGCGGGTCCTATCTGATCCGAAAACCCAAGCAGAACAATGGTATGATCCATTAAATTGAAAATCCAACACACAGTAATGCTCTGGTTAGACTGGTAGCAGCCTGAAGGGTTAGCTAATAGAGCCTTTTGACCTAATTCCCTATGCTTTAGCAATCCTTGATCTAAGGAAGCATAATTTACTGAGAAGATCTGAGAGCCAATGGTGTCCTTAATTGATGTACCTCCTAGAGCTGAAAGGTTATGTACCAATCAGAACTGTCCAAACCTTTCTTTGGGACTATGTCCACGGGTGTGAACACAGACTCTTGAAGTGGGGATTTTGTCAGGGCACATAATCTGTTTGAACAACAATTCTTTTTAAATCTGAGCTGCAACTACCTCAGGGTATACCATCTTTGCCCATATGAAATCATGGTCATGATAGATCCAAGCCGTGCCCCTATAGTAATAAAGCACTTTTAATGTCTTATATGCTTAGAAGACCAATTTGGAGGTTAATTTGACTCTCTACTCTAGTAAGGCTGTCTTATAAACATTGAAACCATATACTCAACTGAGTGTCCTCCCCAGCTTGGGTACCCGTAAATGAATATGCCACACACAGATCTTAGTATTACACGTCTTTATTCCTCAGTGTGTAACTGTGAACTAAATATCCTAAATAGAACTCTATTCACTACATCAGAAAACATATTTCATAGTTGGGAAACAGTCGGAACACCACGGTCTAAACCACATGTGTTCCGACTCTGCAAGCCCTACCACGCTTGCTTTAACCTCGCATATGCCCTAACCATGCATATGCGTGGCTAAGGCAATGTGTGGTCTAGCTGCTGGCCGCAAGATCTCGTAGGAAGCGGTAAGGTAAGTGGGGCTGGGTGTATCAGGGCTCAGGGTGGGTTGGGGGTTGTTTTGTGGTAGTTCAGTATGCTGGGGGCGTTGGGGTAGTTTTATGGGCTTGGGGTGAGTCGAGGTTTGTTTTGTTGGCTGGGGGGTGGGTCAGGTGTTGTTTTGTGGGCTGGGGGTGAGGCGGGGTTATTTTGTGGGCTGAGGCGGGGTCTGTTTTGTTGTCTGGGGTGGGTCAGGGTTGTTTTGTGGGCTGGGGTGGGTCGGGGTAGTTTTGTGGGCTGGGAGGTTGGGTCGTTTTGTGGGCTGAGGGGTGGGTTAGGGGTTGTTTTGTGGGCT
The DNA here is from genome assembly GCF_964204655.1 of Triturus cristatus. Classification (NCBI taxonomy): domain Eukaryota; kingdom Metazoa; phylum Chordata; class Amphibia; order Caudata; family Salamandridae; genus Triturus; species Triturus cristatus. The sequence continues at coordinate 969,967,223 of NC_140587.1, forward strand.
GGGGTGGGTCTGGGTTGTTTTGTTGGCTGGGGGTGGGTCACAGTTGATTTGTGGGCTGGGGGTGGGTCGGGTTGTGTTGTGGGCTTGGGGGTGGGGGTGGGTCAGGGTAGTTTTGTGAGATGGGGTGGGTTGCGGTAGTTTTGTGGGCTGGGGGTTAGTCGGGGTAGTTTTCAGGGCTGGGGGTTAGAGGTAGGTTTCAGGCCTGGGGGTTCGGGGTTAGTTTTCAGGGCTGGGGTCGGGGTAGTTTTCAGGGCTGGGGGTTGAGGGAAGTTTTAAGGGCTGGGGGTTGGAGGTAGTTTTCAAGGATGGGGTTATGGGCTCATTTCAGGGCAGGGGGGTGGGGGTAGTTTTCAGGGCTGGGGGCAGGGGAATTTTTCATGGTGGAGTAGTTTTCAGAGCTGGGGGTCAGGGGTAGTTTTCATGGCTGGGAGGTTGGGGTAGTTTTTAGGGCTCGGGTCGGTAGTTTTTTAAAATTAGTGGTTAGGGTATTAGGCTTCTGGGCAGGGGTAGGGGAATGGGGAGTCGGGGTAGTCTTTCAGGCTTAGGAGGGGCAGGGGTAGTTTTCAGGGATGGGTGTAGTTTTCAGGGCAGTGGGTCAGGGGTAAATTTCAGGGCTGGGGAGTGGGGGTCGTTTTTAGTGCTTGGGGGTTCAGGATAGTTGTTTTTTATTAGGAGTTAGGGTATTATGCCTCAGGGCAGGAGAGGGTAGTGGGTAGTCGTGGTACTTTTTAAGGCTTAGGTGAGGGCGGGGTAATTTTTAGGGCTGGGTCAGGGTTGGGTTGGGTCAGGTTAAGGGACAGGTTTAAGGGACAGTGTTTTAGGCCTCAGGGTGATGGGAATGGGTAGTTGGGGTCGTTTTTAGGGCTTAAGGGAGGGTGGATAGTTTTTAGGGCTGCTGGGTTGGGGTAGTTTTTAAAAATAGGGGTTTGCCTAAAGGCAGTGGAAGAGATTGGGGTAGCTGTAGGGATAGTGCAGGGGGGTGGGATGGGATCGAGGTAGTGTTTAAGGATTAGGGACAGCATGGGGTTGGAAGGGGGTAGGAGTATTTAGACTTCAGGGCATAGAGGGGGATGGAGGGAGTTAGTAGCTTAGGGTAGGGGAGGGGGGCCATGACCTTACCCACGCATACTCCTTTACCATGTATACCTTTACCACAAAAGTATGTGGTAAAGGCATGCATGGTAAAGGTGTGCATGGTTAAGATGCCTTCGTTGTTTAGGTTGCGTGGTAGAGGCACGCATGGTTGATCCACTAGTGGTTCTATCATACAACCATCATAGTTCTACAAAGTCTATCAGGAAACAACAGGGTAACTCACAAGACACTACATCTCCCACATTTGTTAAATAATATAATATTTATATATATATATCTATATCTATATATCTATATCTATATATATATATATATATATATATATATATATATATATATATATATATATATATATATATATATATACATATATATATATATATATATTCACTGAAAAAAACATAGGTTTCAGGCACGTTATAGTTAGAAATTATCATTTAAAAAACCTTAGAAAATCACTGAAAAAACCATAGGTTTCAGGGACGTTATAGTTAGCCATTTCACTTGTACAAAACCAGAGAAATTCCGCTATTATAGTTAGTTCATCTAACTATAACTCGCGACCCCGCAATGCACTGCTGATGACGTCACATATTACATCATTCATGATATGGTCAGTGACATCACTGATGACATCACTGATGACATTATCCAGTGACTGTGTTTCTATAAAGTTTAAATATGTATTATACATATGCCAAGGTGTATTGAAGAATGAGTGGGTGTATAAGTGTCTGGATGGAGGATTTAGTAGGTGTGTGACTGACTGTATAAGTGAGTAATTAAATGTGTCTCACTTAAAGCATGGGTTAGCAGGGGTACATTTCAGGGCTGGAAGTCGGGGTAGTTGTGGGTGGGTGGGTGGGAGGTGTGTAACTCTGTGCATAGATGTGTGAGTGGTTGATACACTGAGGGCCATATTCAGAAGGATCTATTGCCGAGTCAACAACACTTTATCGCAGCCAAAGTTACGATAATCTTATCACCCCAATCACAAGCTGGTGTTAACAGCCCACAGCACCAGTTTACCCATAATAGCAACCGCAAAAGATATCGCTGCGGATGACCCCCGCAACTATCGCTAATGAGATGCAGAGTAGGCGTTTCCGTGCCAAAAGCCGCAACAACATCACTTCACAACATTCACAACTAACAGCCAGAACAGCGATAAGAACACAAAAACAGGCGATAAGGCGCATTAGCACCAGGAAAAAAACACCTGCTCTGACCTGGTCCTAAGTCAGACCACAGCCTGGACCAGAAAAGGGAGACCAGCCCAGAGCCACACCTGAAGCACAACAGATGCACCCGGCAACTGAACATGCAGCCCAGAGGGCTGAAAGGGAATCAACACCCGCCGCAACCACCCCCAGGACCCGCCCTCCCCGGCATACCCCGACATAAGACACGCCACATCAGCTACACCCAATCACATACAAAATTATCCGCATGATGTCGCAGAATCACAACTGGTGACATGCATGTGTCGTCACAAAAACAAGCATCACACATTCATTTCCGAACCAACATATGAAACTTTATTATGAAATGAAGACACATTGTAGCTCCACTCGGGCCAATCCGTAGGTCGCAGCCTGCAAGACAAAAATCATGATGAGAAGGTGTGTCCTGCACACATCAAAGAACAGAGAGAGTGAAGGGGAGAGAAAGGAGGAGAGAGAGGGAGAAGAATCTAGGGGGAGAGAGAGAGAGAGAGAGAGAAGAAGAGAGGGAGAGAGAGAGAGAAGAAGAGAGGGGGAGAGAGAGAGAGAAGAAGAGAAGGGTAGAGAGAGAGAGAGAGAGCACTGCCCCTGCGCACCCAGGCCACACTGCTCACCTGCTGCCACTGGTGTGTCTCCAACCGCTTGCTGGTATGTAGTGCAGTTCATTAGGTCACACATCTGAGACAGATCCATCATGTGAAACAGAGTCCAGATACATGATTGGCACAGTACATACAATTGCACAAGACAACATCGCCTGCCTGCCCATGCACACCCACACAGAGGCACCCCTGCCCCTCCCACCACCCACCGGAGCATGCCCACCCATGCACACCCAGAGGAACCCCAGCCCCTCCTGACACCCATCAGAGTATGCCCACCCATGCACACCTAGGCCGTACTGTTCACCTTCCGCCACCGGCGTGTAGGCAGGAGGTCCCACCACGTGCCACTGTAAGCCACAAGTCTGGAGCCCTCGGACATGGCACACTCCACACCATTCTGCCCCACTTCACAGGCCACCAGGTCCCACGTTTGGTGCTGGGTCTTGATTACGCCATGGCAGAGGACATACCAGTGCACCGGGCCTCATCGCAGGCTGCACACCCGCTCAGCCCAATAGGTACCACCAACTCTGTGATCCCGGAAGTGATGCCACATGGCGGTAGGCCCGCGCTGCCCACTGGCTCTGGCCTACACAGCGGTCCAGTAGGGCACACAAAACCTGAGCTGTCCAGACTGCCGGGACGGGGCATCATTGCAGGCTGCACACCCGCTCAGCAGCTCAAGGTGCCCCTAACTCAGTGCGCCCAAAGTCACCATTCGGTGGTGGGCTGCCTGTGCCGGCTGCAATGCTCCAGGTGCCACTAACCCTGTGCAACCCCAGTCAGCGCCACGTGGTGGTAGGCCCATGACGACCGCAAGGCCCGGGGTGCCACTTACCCTGTGCGCAACAACTCATGGGCCCTTTATGATTGAGAACCGTGGAGCGTCCGTCATCTAGTCACCACCGGCAGAGGGGAATGTGACGTCGTCGGCCCCTTATGTTGGCGGAGTCATGTGGCCTGTGATGCCTGTGCCGGATGGGTGTGGTGTGTGTGCAAACCTGCTGTCAGGAAGTGGCTGTGAAATGCTGACAGCTAGATCAATGACCTGCACACCGCCTGTCAGTATGCCTGCGACGGGTAGCAATGAGGGCCCCTCTCGAAGCGTAAGAGGAGTGGTCTGACCTGCCGTACCCCGGACCAGCGCAGGGCTTGCAACAATGACTCTGGATCTGGGCATGGTTCAGTCCATGTCTGGGCACGGAAGTGACTGATGCATGTGTCCCTGTTGTAGTGTTCACGGGATGTGGTACACAATATGCAATGTAGCACCCTCTGACTGGCATTCCAGAGGATGAGCATCATTGACGCAAGGGACATCATTGTCCCTACATTCACCCACACATTCACACATGAATGATGGAAGACATAACACAGAACTGGATGTTTGTTGCACATCCAGTGCAGTCCTGCGGCTGGAGCGGTACAGCACAATGCCGAGCACACTACACAATATGGGCCTATGGAGGGCCAGCCAGAGTCCATCCAGGGATGACAAGTACTGAGGAACAGGAAGGGTACAGTCCGCTGTCTGGTCGCCGTGTTATTGGTCATCAAACATGATATGGCAGTCCATGTCGCTGTCCAAGGTGAGTGCATCAGAGTGTATTGGGGGTCAGTGGAAGGTCATGAGGCCATGTGCGGCACCAAGCAGAAACAGGCCAGGTGGCGGAAATGAATGCTAGTATCTCCTGATCACAAACCCATCCACGTCCTCATCCCCGGATGTGTGCTCTGCCCCACCTGTGGGTATTGCAGTACTGGCTGGGGCACTGTGTGCCACTGACACATCAGGGGCCGGAGGAGTGTTGTCGGCAGCACTGTGTGGCAGTGACACATCAGGTTCCAGAGTGGATATGCCTGCCACACTGTGGGGCACTGACACAGCAGGGGGTGGAGATGTGGATGGTGTGGGGTCAGCAGCATTCATCTGCGCCATGCCTTGTGGCAGCAATGCCATGATAATGATCTGCAGGGAATGGTAGATCCCAACTACATTTTGCTGGTGTGCAGAGGTGGCTGCCATCCTTTCGCCTCCATACGCACCATGTCCTTCATGAGCCTCTGCATGTGTGCCTGCTCACAGCTGCTATCGCTGGAGCCCCTCTAAGTGGACAGGTGTTCTTCTCTGCACGTCAGGCCTCCAGCAATGTCAGTCAGGGCTCTTTGGAGGCCACGGAGCGGGTCTAGACACCCATGGATGGTGTCCAGTTTGGTAGCCATGAGGTCGAACCCCTCCTGCACCTGCTCAGCCATCTCCCTCTGGGCCTCCAGCACACAGCGTTGGAAGGCCATGTGTTGTTCCTGGGGGTCTTGGGAGACTGGCGGGGCCATGGGTGCTCCCTGCTGGGTGGTTTGTGTGGTGGGTGGGGTCTCCTCAATGCAGCTGGTCAGCCCTTATCCTGGAGGTGAGTCGCGGATGATGTCAATGATGTTTAGGAGGGCTTTGGTGTCGATGCTGGAGTTGTCCTCCTCATCATCAGTGAAGAGTGGCTGGGACTGCTCTGCAGGGGGTGTTGACAGTGGCCCTGCAATGTGTAGGGGAGATGGTGTATTGCAATGTGTCCACATGTATGTAGCCGCATAGGACATGTTGACATTCAGACAGCATGGCATTGTACATTTTGACAGTCTATGGATCTGGGCGATGACCCAGAGTAATTGAGAATGTGCACTGTGCTCTGCTTGATTGTGCATGTGTGCCATCGTGTCCATCTCCACCCGTCCCCCCAGTACCTGGTGGTCACTCACCCTGTTGCGGTTGTGTTGTGTCCTGTCGAGCAGTGTCCGGTCCCCCGACTCCGGCCACAGTATCCACACTGATGACTGTCTACACCAGCTCCTCCATGTCATCCAGTTCGAGCTGTGGTGCTGGGCCCCCACCTCCAGTCCTCATTGCTGCCTTCTGGTTGGCTGTGAGTTTCTCCTTGGTCTTCCGCTTGATGTCATTCCATCGCCTCTTGACCTCGTCCATTGTCCTCTTGTGCTCTCCGACGGCATTCACCTTGTCCACGATGTCCCGCCATATTCCAGTTTTGGTGCCCAATGACACATTGGAGGTGACGAACAGTTGTTGATTGTGTTCCATCACCTCCGTGACTATGATCCTGTTTGCCTGCGGACTGAACTTCGTCTTCCTCTTCTTCTTGTCCTTGCCCTTCCCTGTCCCCGAGGTCCCGGGTTGGTTGTCCGGGGTGCTTGTGGGGTTGCACTCGTCCTCTGCACCTGCTCAGGCTGCCTCCATGGTGCTTGGGTGTTGGTCAGTTTGTGTTTGGGTGTTTTTTCTACTTTTATGTAGATTTTTCCTGCTGACCAGGTGTGTGTTGCAGGCCTGGCACTGCTTAACATTGATTTCCTCATCGTTCTTTGGCCCATTGCAGGTTTTATGGTGTTGTGGTTTGTGTTTTTATCTCCATCGAGGTGGTTGTATCGCGGACATTATCCGGGGATTTCGGCCGACTATCGCATGGTACCGCCTTGTGAATTCCACGTTGACACAGAGTTATTTTCCCGCAATAGGCTGCGATGTGTAAAGTTCTGTTAACATTTGTTGGTGTTGTTTAGCACACGTTCTTGTGAATATACCCCTGGGTGTATGGGTTCAAGAGTGCTTGTGAAAACAGCTGTATGGGTGGATGAGTGTGTGTATGGGTGTGTTGGTGAGTGAATGGATGTCTCAGTGGTACCTGTCCAAGTAACTACATATGTAAAAGGCAGTGTATGTGAGAGTTGGAGTATATAAATGACAGTACGTGAGAGTCAGTGATTGTTAGAGCGTCTGTACGGATGAGTGTGTTCTTGTATCAGTGATTATATAAGAGGGTAAGTATGCGTTAGTATCTGCATGAATAAGTGAGGTGGTGTGTGTATAACTGTATAGGTGAGTGAATGGGATTGCAATTGATTCTTTGCATGACTGACTAGGTGTGTGAGTAACTCCATGGGTGAGTGGTGGTGTGTGAGTGGCTGTATAGGTGTATGAGTGCATATGATAGTGTTGTAGTGATGAGTGACTGAATGAGTGACTGCATGTATGAGTGATTGCATGGGTGAATTAGTGGATGTGTGTGTAGACCTAGGAATCAGTGAGTGTGTATGTAGTAACTGGTAATGGTGTGTCGATGGTTTCAAAAATGGTAGTCTGTATTTTACACAGTTGGTGTATCAAAGGTTATATTAGAGTGTGAGGAGGTGCATCATATTTTTACGTGGATGATGTCATCAGTGATGTCATCAGTGAGGTAATTTGAGATGTTATCAGTGATTTCACTGACCATTTCATGAATGATGTAATATGTGACGTCATCAGCAGTGCCTTGTGGGGGCGCGAGTTATAGTTAGCTGAATTAACTATAACGGCAGAATGAAATGTCCAACTAACTATAACGTCCCTGAAACCTATGGTTTTTTCAGTGAATTTCTAAGGTTTTTAAAAGCTAATTTCTAACTATAACGTGCCTGAAAGCTATGGTTTTTTTAGTGAATTTCAAAGGTTTTTTAATTACCAATTTCTAACTATCACATACCAGTCGCATTTCCAGAGTGGTGGAGAAAGGTGAGTGTGGCCTCCGAAACACCTCTTAGCAATCCCACTGTGTGGGATTTACCAGTAAGTCCCACATAGCAGGATTGCTAACTTCTTATATCAGGCTCCACCCCCTCCCTGTACCACTGTGCAAACGTGCCCCCTAGCATGTTGTAAGTTGGGGGGTTAAGTCCCCTTGAATCCTGAGGGTCCCTGGGGGCCAACTAGCCCACCAGGTACCTCCAGGAAGCAGCACAGAGCTGCTTTACAGAGAGGTGGTCCAAGGCTACGCCCCATTTACACCTCTCTGCAATGCAGTTCATGGGCACTTACTGGAGGCACCTGGTGGGATAGTTGGACCCTAAGGACCCTCAGGATTCAATGGGACTTATTCCCCCAATTTACAATGCACCAGAGGGCCCATTTGCACAGTGGCGCAGGGAAGGGGCGGCAGTACCGGAGGCTCATCCTGCTGATTGTCTACATCGCGCTGCTGCTGGACAACATGTTTCTCATGGTAGTAGGTAGGTGGGCGCTAGCACTGCTGGCAAAACTGAACTTTTCAGCACAAAGAAATTAATTAGAGATGGAGAGATCCGACATAGCGTCATTCATTCATACAACCATTAATATACATATACATATTTGCTCCATCCATCTACCCACCCGTCCACCCTTACACAATATCGATCCGTTATTCCTTGGTCTGCTGGTCCGATCATTCACTCCTTGGTTTGAGGGCTCGTGCTCCGCTGGAGGCTGAAGAGAAAGTGAGTTCACCGAGCTTGTCTACTCTCTTGTGGGACGGCAGCAGGGTGACTCTGGGCAAGTGCAACACCAAGGAAGCTCACAGCGTTCTGCGTCGGGGGCGGATTGGCATAAATGCATAATTGCTGCAATCCCCCCACACACAGATACTGTCAATGCTCTGGGGGTCTGTCAGCACTTTCATTTCAGGCAGAAGTGTTCCCTGCTAGTTTAACAAAACAGCTGCTGATACCACGAGGCATCAGAGGAGATGCAACTGTCTTGCGGCTGGCTCTCTTCCCGCTGTTTGATCCTATTCCTGGTCCAGCTCCCAATTCTCGTCACATCGTTGCCCCGGTTCTTTTTTGAGGAGGGCGTGGGAGGTGGGTTTGCTCTGTCTCGGCTATTGGTCGGGCAGCTGTGCTCACAGTAGCACCTGGGTTACATTTGGGGTTGGTACACCATGAAAGTCACCTCAAGCCCCTGAAACAGAGCATTGGAGAGAAGGAGGACACCCCGGCAGGCGTGCTCCCACGATGGCATGGTGGGTATGTAAAGGTCCGATGTTTAGAGCTGCTGCCCCACAGTTCCGGATCCACACCGTGATTGTGTTGGCATAAGGGGGGGTATGTATTTATATATGTATTCGTGTAGGTATAAATTGTCCTTCCCAGCCCACGGCCCTCTTCTCCTCCCAGTTCGAACCAATCACCTCTCCTGGGATTCGGAAAGATGTCTAAGCTGCGTTGTCCAGCGCATTTCTTGGTGATCTTAATGCCTCTGACATGACGTCACCCGCCGCGTCTCTCTTTTATTATTTGCAATGTGCAAGTGTCTTAGTTTAACTATCAATACCTTCGTATACTATGGACGCATTGACCCTTTGATTAATTCTCTCATTCGTTCATTCCTCCCACCTGTCTGTCCATCTTTCCATCCACCCACCCAACAGCCATCTTTCCCTCTGTCTGTCATTCTGTTAATCCCTCAATAATCAATCATCCATCCTCCTCATCCATCTACCCATCCATTCATTGAATCACCCATCAGTCCAAGCGCCCACCATACACCCGCCCATCCTTCTACACGTCGGTACATCCCTTGATCTCTGGCCATCCATCAACCTACTCATTTATGCAGCTGCCCACCGTATAGCTGCCCATCTGTCAATCTATAAATTCATCCATCCACCCACACACTCACAACCCAATCCATCCATCCGCCTGGCTCTCCGTCCTTCTATCCACCTGTCCATCCCTCCATCCATCTATCCATCCAGTGATCTGCCCATCCGTGGAGCCGCCCACCATACACCTACTATACTCTCCTTCCACACGTCCATCCATCCAACCCATCAATCCATCCATTCCCTCCGCTGATCCACACATCTATCTGTCTGCTCTCCCTTCCCTCACCATTCAATCTACAAGTTGGTAGGCTCTGCCAATCTGTTTATCCATCCCTTTACCTACCTAGCTATGAAGCCAGCCACTGTACATTCGACCATCCATTCATTCGTCCAGTTTGCTTGTCTAACATCTGTCCTCTCCCTCCTCATCTCCCACCTTCGTAAACAAATAAAAATTAAAACAAAATAGCTCCTAAGCAGTACCGCCTAACCAGGCGCAAGATCCCCAGGGCTCCGTCTGCCTGTGATTGTTCTTTGAACGCTCGTTTGCTGCTGCTGTTCTGAACGAAAGGACGCAACGAGTGTTCAAACCCACAAATGCAAAGGAAACACCAGGAACTAAAATAGTTCCAGCTCTGTTTCCGGCTATAATGGCTGAAGCTTCAAAGTTAAGAGTGTGTTTCATTTTGTCAGGCGTGGCTCTTCCGAGCCTGGGCTGAGGCGCGTGATCGCCAGGCACCTGTGGAATGTGGCCACACACTGTGTCAGACAAGGGGTGTCACAAAAACTAACCTCGCTTCTGGTCCTTGGGGTGCAGGGTGCTGGGGTTGGAAGTCTCTCTCCCGGCCAGAGCGCTGGCAAGGTGTCTACTCCAAAAACATTTCTGAGACCGGAACTGTTCACCAGGTATTCTTGGGGTCTAGATCCGCTAGTCACTTGGGGCTCTTGCATGTGCACTGCCGCTGTGAGCTCCATTCCTTGCACCAGTGATTTGACCCTCACCTCTTCAATAATGGCCCCTCCTTCTCAAGGGCGCAGTCTAGCTGGGCTGTGGGAGACCACCAGAGAGAGCCGTGTACCTTCTCCAACTACGCGAACCATCTACCCTAGGGCCTAACTACCCTGATTGTGTGCTTAGTGCCCAGAAGTGTTTCCAAAGGGCCACGACAGTGCGATATATGACACCTCATTAAGTGAATAGCATTTTTGTGAGATGGCGCTTTGACGCTGCCATCACTACTTCATTCTGACGCTATATCAACGTTTTCTTGTGATCATTGAAGATAAAGACCGGACACTCCCTTTTGAGAAATTTGCACACAAAAAGGGGACTGGAGATTAAGTTTGATGTGTAACATAACGTTCAAATTGTCACGTAAATTGGCTTGCAAGATTATTTTTTTATACGCAGAACATTTCAAAATATTAGACAGGTAACCAGGGAAACACGGGCTAGCAACAGAATCCCTCCACAGAATATGTTTAATTAAGACGCACTTACCCCACCGATGCTTTGTTTCGCGCTTCACTTTATTGATGCTTTATTGGCCCAATTTATGGATTGCCAAGGGTTGTTCAAACTGTTGCAACGTTCGAACTTTTGCCCCATTTCAATTATAGTTTCTGGCGTTCAGTGGGTAACAAAACACCCATGTCACCAAGCAACTTGCTTTCCTCTCCCAGCTTCTCTCTCTAGTTAAACTGTGTGGCCCTGGGGACATGGTTTCATCTCCCCCTGCATCACTACACCCAAACTGAGTGCACACACTACACCCTGCAATAAAACCTTGGTAAATCCGGTTCAGGTCTCCTCACACTCCCTCGGCTAAAGCAAGGAGTTAGTCCGAGGTAGAGACGCTTTGTAGGAGGGTGCACTCTTCAAATGCAGCGGCAGTCACTCTGATGTACTCCCTAGACTTAGGTCGGCAAGCCTTCTCAAATCCATCGAGCAGGACTCTATGACTTTGCATGATTTTAGCAACATCACAGAGAAAGTAAAAAAGCACTGGCAATGGAAAAGTGTGCATTGTTCCTGGGAGCTACGTCCTTGCTATAAAGGTAGGGTTCGGTGCGTGTCACAAAAAGCAGCCACTCCCATCTCATTTAAATGAAGATAATTGTTTTTATAATTTTGGTGGAATTTGCGACTCCAGCGCGAATTCCGCCAAAATATTTTTAAAAAATGTTTCTTTTGGCCCTGGGGGTCCTTCTGGGACCCCATGAACAGGTCTAGGGGGTCAGAGTGTTTCTACCCTGCCCCCATTTCTTTTTTTTCACCTCTATTTCACTGTTTTCTTGTGACTCAGTTCTACCGACTTACAAGATGGCTGCCAACACTTCCTGGTTTTGAGTGCTAGCAGCCTATCACAGTGAAGCTCGTGGTCCTGGCAGCCAATCACAGTGAAGCACGTGGTCGGGAGGGTGCGCAAACCCACCGCTGCCCCAGATATCAAAACTTTTATTTTTTGAATTTCTCAGCAACTACTGAACGGATTTACACCATTTTAAAAAAAGACGCTTTCTGAATCAAGCACTACCTTTTTGCCAAATTTGGTGTTATTCCATTCAGCAGTTCGGGCTGTAGCCTTGGCTAAAGTTTCCTATGGGAAATTTATTTTTTTACTTTTATTTTTTGAATTTCTCAACAACTACTTAATGGATTTACACCATTAAAAAAAAGGTCGCTTTCTGAACCAAGCTCTAACTTTTTGCCAAATTTGGTGTAATTCCGTTCAGCAGTTCGGGCTGTAGCCTGTAATAGAATTTCCTATGGAAATTAACATGGAGTAAACACATTATGGGACCCTCCTTTTTTCTCAGCCCCCTCTTGACGAATCACCCCAAACTTTCAGGATAGAAGCTGACCTGGATAGACCTTTTTTTTGGAGAATTTCGCGAACATTAGTCTAATGATGCCAGTGTTATTAGCAAATCAAAAAATGCTTTTCCTATGGAAACTAGGTTCTAACTATAACTACCTACTGGCAACCGCCAGTAGGATATGTATATATATATATAGATATATAGATATATATATACATATACATATATATATATATATATATATATATAGATATATAGATATATATATACATATACATATATATATATATATATATATAGATATATAGATATATATATACATATACATATATATATATATATATATATATATATATATATATATATATATATATATATATATATATATATTCACTTAAAAAACCATAGGTTTCACACATGTTATAGTTAGCTGGACATTTCACTCGTGAAAAACCATTGAAATTCCCCCGTTATAGTTAGTGCAGGCAACTATAACTCACGCGACCGCAATCCTCTGCTGATGACGTCAGATATTACATCACTGTATTTAGACACTTATTTACCCATGTCTTCTTCCATTAACTTTTAGCTATACATATATTACAAATATTTTTTTTTCAGAAAGACACATATGTCATCAGTGATGTAATATCTGACGTCATCAGCAGAGGATTGCGGTCGCGTGAGTTATAGTTGCCTGCACTAACTATAACGGGGGAATTTCAATGGTTTTTCACGAGTGAAATGTCCAGCTAACTATAACATGTGTGAAACCTATGGTTTTTTAAGTGAATTTGCAAGGTTTTTTAAATGCTAATTCCTAACTATAACGTGTGTGAAACCTATGGTTTTTTCAGTGAATTTGTACGTTTTTTTAAATGCTAAGTTATGTATTTATTATTTTTTTTTTTAAGGTTTTTCACAGTGCGCGTACCGTGCACGCGCTGTGGGCACGCAGTGCGCTTCTCGCACCGCATGCCCACGTTACGCAGTTCGCGGAATTTTTCCGTTTCTACCGTACACGCACGCTACGCGCACTCCGCGATTTTTTGAAACAAAATTAAAAGAATTTGGCCCTTGGGGGTCCTTCTGGGACCCCCTGACAAAGGCTAGGGGTCAGGAATTGTCCACACTGCCCCCTTTTCACGTTCTCCACCTTTGTTTTTCACCCCCTCAGACTGTGAGAGACAAAATGGCGGCCGACACTTCCTGGTTTCGACCGATTCGAATGTTTACTAAGATCTAACAACCAATCAGAATCGCGCTCGCGCACGGCAGCGTGCGCGTACGGTAAGTTTTACCGTACGCGCACGGAGCGCGCCTATAGATATATATATGCTTTTAAATGCAATTTTCTCAGGAAATACTGAACAGATTTACACCAGACCTGCAAAAGGCACATCCCTGACCTGAGGACTACCTCTCTGCCACATTTCAAGTAAGTCTGTTCAGCCGTTCGGGCTGTAGCTTGGACTAAAGGTCCTATGGAAAAATGCATGGGGAAAACGCGTTTTGGGACTCCCCCTTTTTCTCAGCCCCCGCTTGACGAATCCCCCCGAGACTTTCAGGGAAGGAGCAGAGCGGAGCGCCCCACCTATTTTGAAAATTTTGCGAGGATTCGTCAATCGGCGCCAAAGTTATTCCAAATAGAATGTTGCGGATTTCCTATGGAAACACGATCCTAACTATAACTATCTACTGGCGACCGCCAGTAGATAATATATATATATATATCCATATATATATATCCATATTTATATATCCTACTGGTGGGCACCAGGACACAGTTTCCATAGGCGCAGTTTGACGAATCTTCGCGTAATTTTCAAAACTAATGGGTCTGTGACATCAGCTGCTGGCTTGCAAATTTCAGGGTGATCCGTCATGTAGGGGCTGAGGAAAAGGGGGGGTTCCAAATGCTTTTTCTCCATGTTCATTTCCATAGGAATCTTTAGCAGTGGCGACAGCCCGAACTGCTGAACGGAATTACACCAAATTTGGCAGAAAGGTAGCTCTTGGTCAAGAAAGCACTCTTTTTGATAAATGATGTAAATCCATTCTGTAGTTCCTGAGAAATGTAAAGATTTCTCAGATATACAACTGTGGCCACGGTGGATCCGCCAATTCTCCCGATCTCGTGCCTGAAATCTGATTGGCTTCCAACACTTCAAACCAGGAAGTATTGGCAGCCATCTTATGACTTGTTGAACCGAGTAACAAGCAAAAACTTTGAAAACACAAGAAAAGGAGTCAGGGTAGAAAGACCCTGACCCCCTAGGCCTGTTCAGGGATCCCACAGAGACCCCCAGGGCCAAAAAAGCATTATTTTTAAAGTTTTCAGCAAGAACCACGGTGAATCTGCGAATCTGGCTAAAAATTCGTACAAAAAGAAGCACGGGCTCCCACGCTTCATTTACTTGAGGCACCCGGGTGAGCCAGGTCCTGGGGGCAACTAAAAATATAGATGCCAGGGACCGCCACCTCCCCAGGGCTAATTGTTTGAAGTGCAGGGGGGCATGTGGCCTCCCACAGCCCCAGGGACTGCCACCTCTATATTTTATTATAATGCTTGGGGAGGCTCCACCCTCCATGCAGCCCCGGGGACTGCCACCTCCCCCGGACTACTTTTGTGAAATGAGTGGGGCCACAGGGTCCCCCGCAGCCCCAGGTGTAGTGTCCTGCGTGGACAAAAGGAACACGGACACTCGTGGTTGTTTGGAGGCTCTTTATTTGTCAACCTCGCTATCTCCGGGGTATCGGCTAACTGCCGATCCTGGCCCCCGGCTCCTCCCTTTCCGCCCGCCCTCGTCCTCCCTTGGGCAGGTCCTAGTGCCCCTCATGTGGGGGTGCATCATTACATCTCCCCCTCCTGTAAACAAAAAAGAAAATAGAAACAACAAAAGCAAAGACAGTTTCAACCTTACAGTTTTTCAATCAGGCGAGCTGGTTTCTTAATGGTCCGCTTGGGGCGTGATTGATGATCAGTACTGCCTCGCTCATGTTCGCCAGTGATTTCCATCAGTGCCTGACTGAAGCGGGCGGTGTCTCTGGTTCTCTTTTCTCAACTCGCAGTTCAGTCATTAGTTCCTTGACATTCGGGCTGCACTTCTTGAAGTATGTCACATTCCTGGTAACTCGTCTTCCGTCAGTTTCCGCAGTGATCATAGTTCCTTTCTGTTGCACCACTTTCAGTGGAGTTTCGTGATATCTACAGTCAGTCTTTCGGTGTTGCTCTTGTCGCGCGAACACCCAATCTCCTTCTCGGATCTCAGTGGGAAAGGCATGTCGCCGTTCATCCGCGTAGTCCTTCATTTTCTCTTTCTTCAGCCTGTCTGTGGCTGCAATCTTCTAATGGTCAGAGTCGGGGTTTTCATCACTCGCGGGGACACCTATCATTGGTAGTCTAGTGCACGCGGGCCGTCCTAGCATGAGGGTGGCCGGACACTTGCCCATGGTGGAGTGGGGTGTGTTTCGATAGGCTCTTAGTACCTCGTTCAGTGCTGTCTGGATGCTCTTTCGAGTGAGTTCCGACTGTTGTATTGCTTTCTTGATCGTGGACATGAAACGTTCAATCATTCCGTTCGCCTGGGGCCATAGTGGTGTGATCTTCCGGTGTTTAAAGTTGAGGTGTTGGGCAAAGTCGGCGAAGTCGTGGCTGTTGAATGGGGGCCCATCGTCGGATTTCACCACTTGAGGAATGCCCCATGCAGCAAAGACTTCCTCTAGTATTGATATGGCGCTGGATGCTTTCGTGGATGTGCATAGTTGTGCAATGGGAAATCTGGAATATTCGTCCATGATGACCAACACATATTGGCCTGACTTGAATGGCCCAAAGAAATCAATGGCCACGTGTTGCGAGATGCCCTCCGGTAGTGGAGACATTTGTAGCGGTGCAGGGGGATCTGGACGGCTCACCAGTTGACATTGTGGGCAGTCCTTCAGTGTTGTTTCCACCATTTGGTCCAGTGTTGGAAACCAGACTCTTTCGCGGAGTGCTCTTTTCGTTGCTACTATGCCCCGGTGTCCTTCATGTGCTAGGTTTATGACCCCTTGTCATAGTTGTCGTGGGATCACAATTTGCGTGTCCCTTAGGATGAGACCATTGGTCGCTATGGACAGTTCTTCATGGACGTGCTTGAATGCTGCCATCTCTTGGTCATTTTGTCCCTTTGTTTGCGCCTGTCGCCAGCTGTTCGTTTGTATCTTGCTCTTTACTTCTTGTAGGGTGACGTCAGATTGAGTCGCTTCGCAGATGGCTTCGAGCGGAACTGCAGGGGGTCTTTCCTGATCTACCACGAAGTGAATGTATTCGTCCACAAACGATTGCTCGCATCGGCTGGTCTTGGTCGGATGTCTGGACATATAGTCGGCAGGGTTATCAGCTTTTCCGGGCTTGTGTATGATGGTGTACGTGTATTCTTGTAGCCTTAGGCCCCATCTCTCTATCCGTGGCGGCATTTTTGCTCGAGGGTTTCCAAAGATTGTGATCAGAGCCTGATGGTCAGTGACCAGGGTGAAGTGTTTTCCGAAGATGAAGATGTGGAAATGTTCACACGCCCATACGACAGCCAAACTTTCCTTTTCTAGCTGGGAGTATGCTCTCTCTGTGTCTGTTAGACTCCTGCTGGCATATGCTACAATGTGCCGTCGGTCTTCCTCTCTGTCATTGTAGGAAGGTGGATATCTGACTATGGTTACCCCCAAATTTTTGCCTAGTGTCTAGCTGGTTTTTCGACTTAGTTGGCCTGAGATCCTGCTATTCAGGATCTCAGCCTGGCTGTTCTCTCTTTAAAATGGACTCCATGTACCCTAGGTACATACCCAATTGGTTGGATCACCCTGTCAGCCCCTGTACCAGTGTACACTAGGTACCCAGGACATTGGTGTACCCAAGGCCTGCCAAGGGCTGAAGCATGTATTATGCCACCCCAGGCTTGGCCTAACAATTTGACACAACTGGCTGATCACTCAGCTGGGGTAAGTTGGTGTAATCACCTCTTACTTAGGTGTAGTATACCTATACCTAACCGTAAATGGGACACCTGGTAACCTATAAGTCACTCCTATGGCAGGCCTTAACAATCCTGAAGGCAGAGTGCTTGGTTCCATGTGAGATGGTGCTCTGGCATGAGCTGAGCCTGTCTGCAGTGGTCGGAACAACTTCCTTCTACTGTTTCCAGATATCGTCATACCATATACTCTTAAGTGCATTATGAACCTCGCGGTTAAATGCTATCTTTGGTTTGGCTTTATCAAAACATGTCGAGTAAGGTGTCATACGAATTGGAATACTAACCCCTCGCCAATTCTGGCGACGGGGTTAGCATTCCACCCTTCTAGAGGGACACGACATGTACAGTACCTGAAACCCGGGTAAAATCAGACATAGCCTCAGCTCCACAAAATGGATGCTGCCACCACAGACACAAGTCTGCCCTCCTGCTGCTGGGAGTCCTTCCAGCTTGGGAGGTGTGGACAAAGGGTTTCCTGCCAGGGGAGGTGCGTGCACCACCCCAGACAGGATTTTGTGTATTGGTCAGGTAGGGCTTGAAAGAAACCAGACATGCCTGTGGCTCACAAGGAGCCTCGGTGCATATGCCAGTTCAAACCGGTCCTGGGGCACACCAGTCCGGGGCCTGGGGCGAGCTGGACAAAGGATTTGGGGTGTAACCACCCCCCTTCCTGGTCCCACCCATAGGGAGGGACCTAGCAGGTAGTCCGGCCCCTAGAATCCGCTTAAAGGTAGGAGCTGTGTCCTAAGACTTCAGACATCCTGGAATCAACTTAACACTAAGAAGAAGATGGGAACTTCGACGCTCTGCTGCACAGAGGACTGAAGCCAATCTCCCCTGTGGTCAGGGAGTGACCACCTTGCTAACGCAAGCACCATCCAGCGAATCAACGTCTGCTTTGCCGCCGCCTCCCGCCGGAGCCCGAGCCCAGAGACTGACAAGACCTGGACCTCCAGACCTCTCACCGCCCGATCCACAGTCCCTGAAAAGAGGAGACCCGTGGAGGCACCGAGACACGTGGAGCCAGCCATCTTGGAACGACTACGACAAGCTGACAAGTGCAACAACCGAGGCTCCCTCCAAGTTGTGCTTTGGGATCTGAGAAGCCCAACACCCGAGCAGCATCTGCACCAAAGGTGAGCCCTCCAGCATCTCCACGATCTGCGTGGGGCCCTTCTGCATTTTGCCACTCGACGCGCCTAACCGGTTGCTGGCCCGCTGGCTGGTAGCCATCTTGGCGACGAACTCTACAAAATACACCGCTGGTCTGGTTGCTCCAGACTGGCCCTTGCTCCCCTCCAAAGGAGCAGTCCCTCTGACCTTGCTGGTCAGAACCCTCAGCTTATTTCATCTCCTACAACAATTGCTTTTGCCAAGGCTTGTTTGCTCCGATCAAGTCGCCGACACCGCCGACAGCGAGAGCCTGCGTGGGACAGCTCGTGAACCTACTCCTGGACGTCGTCGACCTCCAGGGATCACGTGGCTGCAGAGACAAGCTACACCTTTCTTCCTGTTTGCACCCGACATTGCCTGGTACCCACCTGGTGCCACGCTGGTCACTGGCTAGTGACTGTGAACACTGTCCCCTCTGCTTACAGGTCTTCAACATCTCCGATCCACTCTGGGATCCACTGCATCTCTCCCGGACCGACCGCCTGCAGCATCTTTGCCTTCAAGCTCCACGGAACAGATAGAAGAAACCCGACGCACTTCGAGGCCTATGCACCCGCTTCCTGTGGGTGAGGTAAAGCTGGCACACCTGTGCCCAAGTGTAGTATTACATCTCCAGTGCCTGTGTTCCAAATCTTGAGTTCCTAGTCCATCCGGAAGATCCTCTTTGCAGTAACTTTGTACTTTTTACGCACCCATTGAAACCTATGGGAGCACGCGTGTGACTATTTGCTCTGCACACGCCACCCGTGGACCTCCTGGTCACTAACTGACGTTAGCTCCTTGTAGGCCCAGCGATTCTAGAGGCCCTAGGCCTTTTCCCTTTTCTGTTCGTGGTACTTATACCACTATTTTAGTATATGGTTCGAGTGGCCACCAGGGCCTATCCATATAACGTGCAACTTCTGTGTATTCTGTGATAATCTTGTTTGACGATTTGTGCTCCTGTGCTCATAAAGAGACTAGGGGTTACTTTGAGAAATAAATACATATATATTTTGAATATATATCTGTGTGGTGTCCTTTCATTGGTATAAAAGGGGGTTGCATTTGGTAAAACAGCTGGCTTAACACGCTTCACGAGTTTAGCCTCAAAGACTGCTTAGCCTACGCTACCACTAGGGCAGCTAGTCCGAAAAGGTTGACTTACAACCACACCATAAGGGTTGCTTGGCATGGTACAAGGTGATCACTTTAACTAGTGAGCATCATATACCAGGCCAACTTCTCACAGTCATATTGCGCTAAGATGGCTCCTAGCCCCACTGGGCTGGCGTCCACTGTGATTTCTGTCTTCTTTTTTGGATTGAAGTAGGCTAAGTTGTTAGCCGACTCTACTGCTTTCTTGATCTCTCTGAACGCCCCTTCACAATGAGTGGACCACAGGAACGGCTGCCCTTGTTTGGTGAGCGTTCTCAGGGGGTGACTTATTGTGGCGTAGTCTGGTATATATCTGGAGCAGTAGCTGGCCATGCCTAGGAACGAATGTTCGTCGCCAACGTCCTCTGGGCTCGGTGTGTCATTAGAGCTGCTACCTTTTCAGGATCTGGCTTCATGCCATTTCCGGAGAATATGTGTCCAAAAAACTTCAGCGTTGGCTTGTGGAATTCACATTTGTCCTTGTTTAGTGTGAGGGGTGCCTCTGTCAGTGCATGACAAACCCGATCTAGCGCTCTGTCATGTTCTTGAGTGGTTTCTCCATATACCAGGATGTCATAGCTATAATTTAGTATGTGAGGCACATGATGAATTGTTCTTCTAATTGCTTCTTGAAATATTTCTGCTGCTGAGGACACCCCAAAACAGAGTCTTTTGTACTGGAATAACCCTAGGTGCGTTGAGAACATCGTGATGTATCTGGACCGCTCATGCAGCTCTAATTGGTGATATCCTTTGTTGAGGTCTAGTTTTGAAAATATTTTTGCTCCGTTGAGTGACGTGATCATGTCGCTGATGTGGGGGCCCGGGTGTCTCTCTCTCTCTATCGCTGTGTTAGGTGCTCTCATGTCCACACACAGGCGGACTTGGTTTGTCTCTCCTTTCTTTGGGACTACTAGGACCGGGGAGACCCATGGTGTGGGACCATCTGTTCTCTCTACAATGTTAGCCTCTAGTAGGTCTTCTAACTCCTTCTCTACTGCTTCTTACAGGTGAAATGGGATTTTTCTGTGGTGTTGGGCCACCGGTGTGATTTGTTCATTGATGTGCAGTCTGACTTGGCAGTTTTTCATTTTTCCGAGACCTTGGAAAAGTTTGGGGAACTTTTGAATGACATCTTGTCTGTCATCCACTTTGTATAGTATGTCTATCAGTTTTAGTCTTTGTGCAGTGGGCAGGCTTAACAAACTGTCTGCCTCAGGCCCTTCAATCACGTGGATGTAGGCTTGTATCGTGCGATCGCGATACGATAGATCGGTTGCGAACTTCCCAAGACACGCCAGTGGTTTCTTTGACATCCACGTGTATACTTGCACATGGGCGTCGACCAGTTTGGGAGGTGGCCTCATTCTTTGATATTCCGCTACAGGTATGTAGTTTAGTGACGCCCCACTGTCCAGTACGAACTTGGTGTGATGAGAGCCAACTCTGATGTCTAGTCGTGAGTATTCTTTTAGCCGGTCAGGATCAGCCACGAAGTGGATATATTCATTTCGGTCTTGTGGGATGGGTGAGAGGGAGCTGGATTCTCTCGATGACGACCGTCGAGATTGACAGGTCCGGCAGGAGTGACAGCTGGATTGTGATGACCCTGTGGATGAGTCTCATCTATCCTGAACTGCTCTGACGTGGTGACGACTGCCCGAGGGGTGGTGTTGCCAGGGCTGTCTTCGTTGGTCATCCTTGTGTGATGTACCGCACATGCTTTCGAAATGGTTGCTTCTGCCACATTTCCGACATTGTTGTCCTAGTGCCGGGCATGCATCTGCATGCGGGAAGTCGTACCCGCATCTGTAGCATTTCAATTGTCTTTACGATCGTTTCTGAGTGTGGATCGCGCTTCGGCGTGAGTTGCTTGACGAGTGCTATTGTTTCTTGGATCTGGAGAAGCGCACTTGAGGTGAGGACCGTCCAAGCGCTTGTCGAGACTGCATTCTGAATGCCTGTTCACGTTTTTCACTTCTCCCGGCTTCCATCTTCTTTGCGTGTTCATCGGCTTGATCCTCAACTCTTGTCATTTCTTCAATCTCTTCTAGCGGGTAGCTTTTCTTTAGCAGTTTGTGCCTCAGGGGCTCTGATAGGCAGCCTTCAATGATCCTTAGTCGGAGGGCATCTTCGGTGGAGAAATGATCAAACTCACAGTATCTTGCCAAGCGTCTCAGACATGTGACAAATACACCCATTTGTTCACCTCTTTCCTGTGAAGCTAGGTTGAAAGTGTATCGCTCATAGTCGACATTCTTTTTGTGCAGAAACTTGCGGTTTAGTGCTTCACAGACTTTATCATATGAGCCAGCGGACTCAATAGGCAGCTCTTTTATGATCTGTCCAACTTCTTTGCCGACCAGATTCGTGAGGGCAATCAGTTTCTGTTCCAGGTCCGTTACCTGAGACCCTTTCATGAAGTCCGTGAAATCTTCTAGCCATTCTTGCCACCGCAGGCCCATGCCCCTGCCCAATTCAAGAGTGAGGGGCTCTGGAGGGCGTAGGAACGAGACTCCCAGCACACCCATGGGAGCCGGAGCGGACTCCGGCATCTCGTTGTTTGTTGCGCTTGTCTGTGCTTGTTTATAATGTTCGTTGCACTCGCCAGTGCTTGTTTGATATGTTTGTTGCACTCGCCAGTGCTTGTTTACAATGTTCGTTGCGCTTGTCTGTGCTTGTTTATAATGTTCGTTGCACTCGCCAGTGCTTGTTTGCTATGTTCTTTGCACTCGCCAGTGCTTGTTTACAATGTTCGTTGCGCTTGTCTGTCCTTGTTTAGAATGTTCGTTGCACTCGCCAGTGCTTGTTTGCTATGTTCGTTGCACTCGCCAGTGCTTGTTTACAATGTTCGTTGCACTCGCCAGTGCTTGTTTGCTATGTTCGTTGCACTTGCCAGTGCTTGTTTGCTATTTCAGGTTCTCTGCCTGACTTCAAAATGGCCGCCGCGAGAGTCTCGTGTGCAACGAGATTTGGCCTTCTCTGCACCGGGGACTAGATTATTTATCCACGCTCTCTCACTCACCACTTGTCAGTTTCAGTCGGCGCTTTCTCCGGCCAGGGACCAGGTGAGGCAGCTCTTTCTTCGGTTCCCCTTTTTTTTTTTTAATGAAGTCACCGCCGGGGTGGGCTCCCGGCGAGTAGGCAGGCAGCAGGCTCTAGCCCTCAGTACATGCCACATACACACTCGGTGTGGCGGGGTGAGCTCCGGGCAGTTTGGCACACTCTCGGATGGCTGGGGTGGGCTCCCAGCGCGCGAGGACGCTCGCGCCGTTACTCACTTGCCACGCGGTTTCCGGCCCTACGCAGCTAGGTGCTTTCCTTTCCCAGGGGCCACACCGAGTTAGCCTTCCATCGCGTCTTGGGTCTGCCCACCTTCGTCGCCAGATGTAGTGTCCTGCGTGGACAAAAAGAACACGGACACTCGTGGTTCTTTAGAGGCTCTTTATTTGTCGACCTCGCTATCTCCTGGGTATCGGCTAACTGCCGATCCTGGCCCCCGGCTCCTCCCTTTCCGCCCGCCCTCGTCCTCTCTAGGGCAGGTCCTAGTGCCCCTCATGTGGGGGTGCATCATTACACAAGGAACTGCCACCTCCCTGGGCTATATTCAAATAAGGTGCATGGTGGGCTCTGCCACCATGAACCCCCCATGCTGCCCTGGCTATTTTTAAAAAGGGGGGGGGCCGTAAATGGCCCTGGGGACCACCACTTCCCAGGGCCGGCTTTAGAAATATTCCAGGTTGCCCACCTCCTTGTCATTGCAGTTTGCTATGGGATGGCTAGAGCACCGCTCCCACCATGCCATAGCAAACAGTGTGCTCGCTTTGAACAAGCGAGAGATTTTGCTCTTGCTTGTTCAAAGCGGAGCACACTTTGCTTTTAACACCCAGGGAGCTGCATGTCAGCAGCTCCCTGGGTTTAAAAAGAAATGCTGGCTACCACAGGAGGGGGGAGCTGGCAGTGACTGTGGGTGGCCTTCAGGCTCCCCCGTGGTCCTCAACGAGAGGCCATGCCCTGGGGCTGAAAATGGACTGGGGAGGGGGGCTGCACAGCCCCCTTCCATTTTATTTTATTGAAATTGAAAAACATGGGCCAGGCCCCAGGCGATGGGGTCCCCAGGGCCCAAAAGAGTCAAGGGAATGGGGGCCACCAATGCTCCATTCCTTACAAGGAAAACAAACATCCAAAGCAGGCAACTCGCCGGAACCCACCACTTTCTCTAGTACTCTGCAAACGTGCCTCCTGACACGCTCTTGTTTAAGGGATGAAGTCACCTTCGCTGCTGAGGGTCCTAAGGGGTCAACCAGCCCACCTGTTACCTCCAATAAGCCAAATACTGTGGGATTGCAGAGAGGTGGTCACAGGCCACTCACCTTTCTCAATCACTCTGCAAACCAGCCTCTTGGTGCACTGCTGGTGGGGGATGAGGTCCCCTTGCCTCCTAAGGGCCTTAGGACTAAAGTGGACTTCATACCCAAAGCAGCAGTGCAACCACAGGCATGTTTGCAGAGTAGTGGAGAAAGGGGGATCGGCCTCTGACCAGCTCCCAGCAATCCAGCTGTGTGGGACTTAGTGAAGGTAACAGGAGGGCTAGTTGGCCCCCAAGGACCCCCAAGAGCCAAAGGGACCAATTACCCCTTCTGTTACTGCCAGTAAGAGCCACACAGCAGGATTTGCTGAGTAGTTGTCAGAGGCCACGCCCCTTTCTCCACCACTCTGCAAACATGCCTCTCAACGCACTACTAGTTGGGGGATAAAGTACCCTTGGCTCCAGAAGCCCTCCTGGAACCTCTTGTAAGTCCTAGGCAGCAGAATTGCTGAGAGCTGGTCGGAGGCCCAGCACCCTTTCTCCACCACTCTGCAAATATGACTTCTAGTTAAAAAAACTTAGAAATTCACTAAAAAAAACAAAGGTTACAGGGACATTATATTTAGTCATTAGCATTTAAAAAAAAACTTGGAAATTCACTGGAAAAAACTATGGTTACAAGGACATTATAGTTAGCAAATAGAATTAAAAAACCTTATACATTCACACAAAAAATAAAGGTTACAGGGACGTTATAGTTAGGGTCAGATTTTACTCATACAAAACCAGTGAAATTCAGCTGTTCTAGTTAGCTGAGTCAACTATAACTCACACCCTGCAATGCACTGCCTATGACCTCACATATTACATCACTCATGACATGGTCAGTGACATCACTGATGACATCACTGATGATATCACTAATGACATCTCAAATAACCTCACTGATGACATCAGTGATGACATCTTCCAGTGACTATGAGTGTTTTTAAAAGGTTTATGAGTGTTAAATATACACCAAGGTGTATTGGTGAATCAGTGGGTGTATAAGTGACTGTATGGATGACTCAGTGGGTGCGTGACTGACTGTATAAGTGAGTGATTAGGTGTCACAGTGAATGTATGGATGAGTGACTGGTTGTGTGAATGTGTGTATCTGTCTGCCAGTTGATGTCTAAATGGGTGTATGAGTGTGTTAGTGGGTACGTGAATTGCTATATGGGTGATTGCTTGGTTGTATGACTACCTCTATGGTTTTCTGGGTGTCTGTATGTATGGGTGGGAAGGTGTGTGACTGCCTGTATAGATGAGTAAGTAAGTGAGTCAGTGGCTGTATGGGGTATTGTGTGCATGTGTGAGAAGTTGTATCGGTGAGTGAGTATCTGTATGTCGGTGATTGAGTGCATGTGTCAATATTGGTGATTAAATGGGTATGTGAAAGGCAGTACAGGTGAGTGATGGGGTATATGAGTGACTATATGCATGAGTGAGTGAATGTAAGAGTGGCTATATGGATGAGTGCATGCATCTGTCAGTGACTGTATAGGTGAGTAAGTATTTGTTACTAGTTGTATAAGTAAGTGGGGGTGTGTGTAACTGTTAGGGTGAGTAAATGGCAGTGTAATTGACTGTATGGGTGAGGGTCTAGGTGAGTGAGTAGTATGGGTGTATGAGTGAATATGTAAATGGCTCGATTAGTGAGTGGGTCTATGAGTGGCAGTATGGGTGAGCGAGTGGATGTGTGTGTAGATCTATGAATCAGTGAGTGGGTGTGTAAGTACTGGTGTGGGTCTATGAAGGGGTTTGTGAATGTGTGGGAGTGGCAGTGGTTGTATAAAATATTCTAAACGGGTGTGAGTGGGTGCATCAGAGATGCTGTGCATGATGCCATCACTGATGCCATCATTTATATCATTTGAGATGTTATCAGTGATCTCATCAGTGATGTCACTGACCATGTCATGAGTAATATAATATGGTAGGTCATAAGCAGTGCATTGTGGGGGCGCAAGTTACAGTTAACTCAGCTAACTATAACAGGTGAATTTCTCTGGTTTTGTAGGAGTACAATCTGAATCTAACTATAACGTCCCTGTAACCTTTGTTTTTTTGTGAATATATATATATTTCATGAAGCTCTGACTAAATGCCCAGATCAAGTCTTCTGAGGTTAGTAAGAGAGAAGAGAAGCATCCATGTATAGCATTGGTGGTGTAGGGACAGATGCAGTCAAGAGGCTCTCTACAGTCTCAATCAAATAAGTCTCATTTCTGACATCAGGCACTGGCAAATGATGAGGCAGATGCCTGAAGTGCAAAGAATCTCATGTACTGGACTTTCCTGTATGATGAGCAGTCACCATGAGTCCTTTACTAGTCACAACTTTGAAAGGTTCAGCATCAAAGGGAGCACCTGTTGTAGATCCCCTGTTGGTCCATTGTGGTAACTTGGTCATCATGGCTCTCCTGAATATCATGGTGGCAGGACTTTCACCTATCATCGAATAAGGAGTTGACCGGTAAGCTCGAAGAGCAGCATGGAGAGTAGACTTTAGATCAAGATTCCCCAATGTAGCAAGCTGAAATGTCTTTTTAAGTGTGCTCATGAAACGTTCGACAAAGCCATTTTCTTGTGGCCAAATAGGTGTGCTTTCCTGATGCTTCACATTGAGGTGATTGAAAAGGTCTCTGTTGACCGGTGGGCCATTGCAAGACTTTAGAAATGAAGGAACAACTCATGTCGCAAAAATGCCATCTAACCTCTTGATTACTTTTTCCTGAGTGGTCAATGAGAGATCTTCTACCAATGGAAAACAGGAGTATTCATCGATAACCACAATCAGGTGACGTCCATTGTCAAGAGGACTACAGAAATCAACAGTGAATCTCTCCAATACATGCTTTGGCAAATCAGACATATTCTAGGCATATTAAGTGATTCTGGAAGATAAGCAATTACACAAATGACAGGCCTTCAACTATCTTTCAACGCTCTTATCAAGATAAGGAAACCAAACTCGATCTCGGAGAGCTTGAGGTGCAACAATTCTAAGATGTCCTTCATGGGCCACTTCAATTTCTTGTTGTCACAGACTCACCGGGATGACAATTCTTGAACCTCGTAAGACAATACCTTCTTGAGTAATAGACAGTCATCTTTCACATATTTGAACTTTTGATATTTGTTGTCACATATGAGAAGTCGAGTGTGATATTTCCCGGATTGATGTGCAATAATGTCTTTTAGCATCAACATGTCACTATCTTTGCTTGTTGCAACAATGATTTGTTCTAATGAAATAGCAGCACGCATACTGGACCTTATGATGAAGTTGATGTAGACCTCTGCAGCTTTGGAAGCGGTGCCAGGGCACTGTACTGGTACTCTAGAAAGGTAATCAGCAGGGCTTTGATCTTTCCCTGGTCAGTGTACAAAAGTGTAGTCATATTCCTGTAATCACAAACCCCAATGTTCAATTCTAGGAGGCATCTTGGCTTTTGGGTTACCAAAGATGGTAAGCAATGCTTGATGATTCGTTACAAGAGTGAAAGGTTTTCCATATAGAATATGTGGAAATGTTCACAAGCCCACACTACTGCTAAGCTTTCTTTCTCCAGTTGCGAATAGGCGTGTTCAGTTTGTGACAAATTTCTGCTTGCATATTCCGCAAAATGCCTTTGAGCATTTGGGTGTCCACTTTGTTAAGCAAGGATCATGCCCAACCAGGTCAGGTTTGCGTCAACAATAGCCTTGGTATGGAGCTTTAGATCACAGAAGGCCATTTCAGTGTCTTTCTCAATTGCATGCTTGATTTTATTAAATTTTTGTTCACATTCGTGTTACTAGTAAAATTGAGCATTTCTTTTTGTTAAGTCTCTTCACCTAGTACTTACTGTAGCAAAATCACTTATGTATCTGCAACAGAAACTCGCCATGCCAAGGAATGAATGCAACATGGTAATGTCTTGTAATAGATTGGTGGCTGACAAAGCTTGCACTTAAGCTGGATCTGGTATCATTCTCCCATCAGAAAAGATATGGCCAAAGAATTTGAGTTTTGTTTTATGGAACTCACAATTCTCAGCATTCAAAGTTAAACTTCCATTAGCAAGGAAATAGCACACTTGTGTAAGAGCTTTATCATGTCCCTTTTGTGTAGCTCTGAAGACTTATATGTCATCACTGTAATTGAAGGTCTTCATGACAGGTTGTATGATACGTCGAATGACATCTTGAAAAAGTTTGACAGCTGATGACACACCAAAACTTAAGTATTTATATCTGAACAAACTAATATGGATAGAAAAGGTGGTAATGCACCTGCATTTTTCTTCAAATCGTGTTGAGCAGCCGCGGCCCGTGGAGGGAGTTCCGTGGGGCGGTAAGGCGGGGCGGGGGAGGGGCAGGGTGGGGGATTCTAAAAACTGGAATATGGATAATTGCAGGTAAGTAAACAATTAAATAAATAAAACGAATTTCGTAGCGAGCACTGCATCGCATTTTGAGATGCAGCGCGCGCTACAAAATTTGTTTTATTTATTTAATTGTTTACTTACCTGCAACTATCCAAGTTCCTTACCGCCCCACGGAACTCCCTCCACGGGCCACGGCTGGTGTTGAGTAGTTCCTACCAATCTGTAGGACTTGCACATTGTTCAGACAAAAACTAAGGGCTTTGTGTCAAGACTGATTTCAGACACCACCACAGGACATGTTGGCCTATAGACCATCTAGCTCACAATGCCACCGTAAGCCCACCTAACCTATAAGGGAGCGAATGGTTTCTGTCAAACATTGAACATGACAACCCTAATTCTGCAGGAATCGTGGAAACTGTACAGAACCTTTCACTCAGTCACTCATGCTCACTTATTCTCGGAGAAATATACAGAGAATATACAGTGGGACATTTTCAATAATATTTATTGAACCAATGCTATTTTTGCATAAAATACGTTTGCTGAAGTGACTAGTAGACAGAAGCAGACAAACGTGATTACAAGCACCAACAATGTAAATAATAGATATAGTTCTACCGGGGAACAACCTTTACAACGCGGTTATTACACCGCGATGCGGTTACATCGCAATCGTTACAACGAACGCGATGTAACCACGCTATGCCATTACAACGCAAGTCTTTACATCGACTTGCGCTAGATGGCGTGCTAACATTAAAAATAGTGTAGTTTACTATCCCAACACCTTCCCTACTGTTAAGTGGACTGGAGTTGGAATAGTAAATTACACTTTTCTAATGTTAGCACGCCATCTAGTGCAAGTCGATGCAAAGACTTGCGTTGTAATGGGATAGCGTGGTAACATCGCAGTCGTTGTAACGGCCGTGATGTAACAGCACGCGATGTAACAGCACGCGTTGTTACGTCATACATCCAGTTCTACCATGATGCTAAAAATTGGTATATATGCAGACATATATACAAGGTAGTAATCTAGTGTACTCCGACTATGTGAACCGTAATCTGAGTGTACCTAGAGTGTGTGTAGGTGTAGAGCCAAGAATCCCCCCAATGGATGATCCATTCCCATTACCTGATGGGATAGAGTGAAGGACCCCGTCTTAGTTTCGAGTTGGACACCCGTCACAGAATGTCAGACCGGTCCGTGGTGGATTCTCAGCATACACGGACCCTCAGTGTCAGCAGAAGTACCTCCTCTGCCAAGCTATGGGGATGCCTATTATTTATACTAAAGGCAGCCTTGTGATCTGTGCATTATATTAGTTAGATAGTATTGCCGCCTAGTGGATGAAGATAGGACGACTTTTGTACCCAGTGCGCAGAGAGGCCTAGTACATGATGTTCAAGGCGTCATTATAATGTTGTCCGATGCTTGATGTATAAACAAAGTAGTTTCAGAGAAACAAATCCAACATTGTTGTGCATGCAAATGTGTGCACATTTTATTGTCTAGGGTAATGTAAGCTGCTTCGCAACATGGGCCTAACTCGGAAATATCACAATTCCAATTGTTTGTAATCTTTGTTCATATCAAGGCGAGAGAAGACCTTGGCACCATTTTCCTGTGTGATCATGTTGGCAACGTGCGGACCGGAATGTCAGTCTCCTTCAATTGCCTTGTTGGCTTGACGTATATCAACACAGATGCATGTAGCTCCTTTTGGGCACTGCCATTATGTGCGAAACCCATGGAGTTGGATCAGTAGATCGCTCAATGATATCATGCTTTAGTAATGCCTCATGCTCTTTCACAACAGATTCTTGTAGATGAAATGAAACTCTTCTATATCTTTTAGCAACAGGACAAATGTCCTCAATGATCTGCAGTTTCAATATCATGGTCTTAAGTTCTCCCAAACCATGTAACAATGAGGGGAACTGACTTACTATTTTGTGATAAGCATTCATGTTGTAGTTCACAGATATCAGTCCCATATCAGTAGCAATATTGAAACTGAGTAAACAGGCATTGAAGCAGTACCTTGAAGTACATGAATTGTACTTTTGTTTTTTTGTGTTTTATGGTTGCTATGAATTGAACCTTGGCTCCTTAATGGCTTTGATGCAGCCCATGGATACACTTTAATCTTCGATGATGTGAGAAAAGGCAATGGAGACAGTTCATTGTATTTCACCTCGATGCATTAGTGTCAATAATTAAAGGTATGGAGCAACCGCTTACTTTTAGTGTAATTTTCAGACAATGTTTGAATGACTTTTGATTTTACTCATCGACTTTTCTTTGACTCATAATTTTCTCTGCATGCGGCAAGTCCAACATGTGCAAATTTTTCTGAGGTAAATATTGCACATCCGTCTTCCTCACTGTCACTTGAAATTCAAACTGAAGAACTCTTAGACGAAGATTTAGATGACGATCTACTTCCTTTAGTGTTGATTAGCCTCAGCAGATGTTGCCGCTTGGCCTTGTGGGCCTGCATAGAATGTCACTTCTTGAATGTTTGGGCGTCCATTTTGTTTTCTCATCGTAACGCACTTAGCTTTTCCTTTGGCCTGCAAACCATTACAAAATGGTTCTCCTTCCCACAGCTTTTGCATACTTGTCAAATTGTGGGACATTTACCTTTGTATGGAAATGAAAATCCACATCTAAAACACAGTTTCATTTTCTTTAGCGACATCATTTTGTGTCCTTCAGCTTTGTGCTTCTGTTTACTTTTCATGTTCATGACTGACTCATTCTGGGCACCTCCGGGCTCCATGTCAGCAGCTTATCGATCAGCATGTTCCTCACCTCTGCCAGCCATAAGAACTCGCTCCAGACTAAGGGTTTCTCTCAGCATTCGTCATCTGAATAAATCTGACAGACATCCATCGATAACTCGAAGATGTATGGCATCTTCATCATTGAATTCATTGTACTTACAGTGTTTGATGAACGTATCAAGTCTCTCCACAAATTAGTTGATTATTTCACCAGCTTTCTATCATTTCTGACTGAAAATATATCTTTCATAATCAACATTCAGCATTGTCAGTTCGCTGCAATTTCTTTTTTACTTCTTTTACTCCTTCACCGGCAAGTTTTTTGAGGTATTTGACAATCTTTTTGTTGTCTGTCTCTTCCAGTGCATCAATGAAATCATCAAACATTTTTTATCCAGGATGTCTACTTTTCACCATTATTCTGCTTTTTAGCAGTGTCGAAGGGAGGTGATAGTTTCAAGAAGGTAGTGCGGCTGTGTACCTTGCACCCCATGCTAATGTTGTGGAAATGACTCGCTGTTCAGACAGCACTTGATGTGCATTTGACTCCATGCCTTCCAAAGTACCAGCTCCGTATTTGGACTGGAGTCATCCGACCCAGTCACCAGACGCACTGCACCTGCTTCCTTCTGCACTGTAAATATTGGTTTTGTTTCTTGTACCGGTTATTCACCCTACTGCATTGTACCTCTTAATCACTGCCTTTAGTGATTGTCTGTATTTGGCTATTTTTGCTGCAAGCACTTTCTCGCCCTTTTCTGTCGCTGCTTAGTGGTGCAGTACCTCTTTCATGGCCTTAGTGGCAGATTTCTGGACAACGATAAACAATCTTCTCAGCAAGGCTTTCGTTCTTGTGAAATGCTTCACAATGGCTGGAGTGGCACTTTGACTCGACATGTGACAAACGTCGAACTTCACTTCGACTTTGGCACGTGCAGCACGCACGAATACTTTGCTGGACCAAGGCAAACTTTCTGGGAGAGCACTATGAATCTTAATGTTATGTATCCCATATCTGGACACACGTTGTAGCGTCCTTCTCAGCCTGTGTACTCGTAAATGAATATTCCACACAGAGAGCTTAGTCTTACGTCTTTATGCACCTGAGTTTCTTCTGTGTGACACACTTGATGCAATCAAAGAAAGTTGTTGCTTTAATCCAAAAGTACCAGCAGTATAGACTTTCATCCATTATTCTCTGCCTTGGTTAGGTCAATATACTATGGTGGCCTGAATCCGGATAAAATACCAGCCAACTGAGATAGCAGAGTACCCACTATACTGAGCACTGCTAAAGTACTAAATTGCTGGTACTTCTTTTGCCTTCCCAAGGGCCACTAGCTTAAGATGCCTGAGATGATGGCTCAGTCTCCACAGAAGGGCTAACCTTGCTTGTGTTCTGACGTGCTAGTGATACTCTGACACTGTCAGCACTACTAATTTCCTTTCACTGTTCAGTATTTTGTGCTGTTTTCCCCTATTCTCCTATGCATGGCTGATATTTACTGTAGTGACATGCTAATCCCTCTCAGCACCCTCAAAATTGTTCTGTTCTCACTTACTTCTCAATGCTATCACAAACAGTGCCAGTTCTTGAGGCCCATTTTTGATTCACCAAATTCCGCACACACACTCACTCGCTGGTATTAGCTGTGGAGATCCTTCTGTTTCTTCTTGTGGACTGGAATCAGTAGGGCCTACCAAAGGGGGCACCAGGCCCTGCTCTATCGGTGGCATCATGGAAATAAGTTTTTCTTATGTGTGTCTGCACTTGCCTATTTTCATGGCTTCTTTATCACTCGTCAAAAAGCTAATCTCGGCAATACCCCAGAGATCCGTGTGCACTATTCAATCTTCACCCTTGACTCGCTACCTTAACCTCATAGCCAATTTTTGGGAACGTTTTGGGAGCACAAGTTTTCATAGCTGCATGAGCTTGGGAACCCTACGTTTTCTCTTCCCCACCCTGCTGGGTATGACCACACAAGCAAATGAAATCAGTGACACAGTGTGCCTCAAAACCTCACAAAAAAATTACAAAAATGCACTAGCAATCTTCAAATACTAAAACCAGCTCACTATAAAAGCAACTCCAAACCAGAGTAAAAATGTCCCTGTACCAAGCTGAGGTGAAAGGAGACCCATCAAGTGCAGGTCTTTCCCTGCTCTGGACCAGCTCAACGACACACCCAATGCCTCAACACTGCTGTGAATAAAGAGGAACAGGTACGCAGTCCAGATTCATGAAACAGGACTGATAAAGAACAGATCCAGTTTTTAGCTTGTGACATCAGGTGCAGGCCAAGGACACAGTTAATAAATACCAAGCTCAGTGTGGTCTGACCTTATAACAAGGGTTCTTCCCCTGATCATAGCATGGCTGGGACATCACCATTCGCAAACTCAGCTTCCTGACTATCTGATTTGTGTGCCCTGCAGTGCAAGAAGTGACCTTTGTGCAGGAAAAGTGGAGCCAATTACCTGTGTTCCCAAAATCACCACGGCCCTTGGCCTTGAGGTGGACAAAGAGGTGTAATAGTAGGTTTTAAGAAGCTCAGACAGATATCTGAAAGAAGAACTTTATTGCAAGTTCACTTGTACAAACCCTAGACAGACAGGTCCTCTCTCTGCAACTGCCAGCTCTTCTCTCCCAGCAAACTCAGAACAAAGCATCCTGGTTGCTATGGAAGGAATGTTGACATGTTGCCTGGCTACATACTAAGACACAACACATCTTTGCTCCTTAAAGAACAAAAAAAAAGAAAATATATATTACAATTTAAGGAATAACAAATTCATAAGTTCAGTTAACAATATGTGAAATTCATTATATACATAAAATAAAATACAACATCTGGACGATTAATAAGTCACATAATCATTATGCCAATTGGGTAGTTTCCTAACACGTTTGTCATTGTTTACAGTGTCACAACCTTTGTTTAGTTGATTGTTGCCATCCTCATCCAACCAGGTATCAATTTCCACTTTGTTGCATAAGGTCACACATCATGTGTTCCACACTTTACTATCACTCAGCCAAACATTGTTGCCACTAACCTTCTTTATGCATTTTGGAACAGACCATTTTGATAAACCTCTTTTTTGTACACCTACACTATATGTCCTTACCCAGTCTCCAACTGTGAAGTTGCAATTGTTTCTTTTCAATTTATCATTGTGTCTGTGCACATACTTGTCTTGGTATTGCTTTACCCTACTTTCTAGCCCCTTCTTACAAACTGGACGTGAAAAGTCCTTGAACATCCACACAGGAGTAGCCTTAGTACCCGGTTGCCTACCTTTGAGAAGTTTGAATGGAGATTCCCTAGTGACTGAATGAGGTGTAGTGCGATAACTCCATAACATTTCCTTTACTGCCTCTTTACAATCTTCACCAGATTGTTCAGATAACTGCATACATTCTTTTAAGGCTCTATTAAATCTCTCCACAAGACCATTTTCCCTAGGATTATAGACAGCAGTGGTATGGTGAGTGATACCCATGTTGGCTAGATACGTTTTAAACTCACTGGAAATGAACTGTGGACCATTGTCTGTGATTAAGGTGCTAGGTCATCCTTCCCTGCAGAATATTTGGTCACAAAATTCTATGACATTTCGTGCTTTGATGTCCCCCGTGAATGCTACTTCGGGCCATTTGGAATGGTAATTAACACTAATGCGTACTTGTTGACAATTCCCTTGGCTAAGAATGGACCACAAATGTCTATGGCTACTTTTTCCTATGATCTGCTAGGAAAAGTGGTTGATATTATGGGTGATTCCTCTACTCTATGAGATTTGTCACAACACATGCAATCTATGCATCCACGTACTATGCATCCACGTACATGTTCTTCTATATTTTTGTCCATTCCTAGCCACCAAAATGTTTCTCTGGCTTTCCTCTTCATGGCTGACATGCCATCATGTCCTTCATGTAATAGTTTGAATAATCTTTCTTTCAAGCTATCTGGAACTACTAATCTGCCATTCCTCCGTAATACACCATCTAGCAGCGATAATTCAGACCATACAGTCCAAATTCTCCAAATTTCTTTTTGAGTGTGATGTTGGATACAGATGGATTAGATAACTCAATTTTTAAATCCTTGAAGATACAGTCATTTGTTACAGCCTCTTTCTACTCATCACATGATATGGCACCTTTACACACTTCAGTT
This sequence comes from Triturus cristatus, assembly GCF_964204655.1. Lineage (NCBI taxonomy): Eukaryota > Metazoa > Chordata > Amphibia > Caudata > Salamandridae > Triturus > Triturus cristatus. Next base: position 970,002,399 of record NC_140587.1, read on the forward strand.
ATATTTGCTACAACACAATCCTCATTGATGTCAACTTCATCCTCATTGCATTCCAATGGCAAACATGACAAGCAATCAGCAATAACATTTCGAATGCCTGAAACATATTGTAAGGAGAAGTCGAAACCTTGAAGTCTGAATAACCATTTGGCAATTCTGGGAGTAGCCTTTGCCGCTCCCTTGGTTGTAAATAATTTGATAAGAGGTCTGTGGTCAGTTCTAACCTCAAAGCATGTTCCCCATATGTAATTCTTAAAATAGGTCACACCCCACCAGCATGCCAGTGCTTCTTTTTCTATGACCGAGTATGTAGCCTCCGCACCCTTGAGGGTACGAGATGCAAATGCTACAACCCGTTCATGTCCCAAATTCTTTTGCATCAACACAGCCCCCAGTCCATAAGCACTGGTATCCACTACTATTATACTTTGATGAGAAGGATTAAATGGTTTAAGGGAAACTGCTTTAACGATTTGTTCCTTGATGGAGAGAAAATCCTTTTGACATTCATCAGTCCATTCAAATTTGACCCCTTTTTTCATTAAAATTCTGAGATTGTGAACTTTGTCAGCAAAGTGCTGTACAATTTTGGAATAGAATTCCGCAAGACCCAGAAATTAGCACAATTGTTCTTTATCTTTAGGTGCCGGAGCATTTGTGATTGCATCAAGTAATTTTTTTTTGGTTTCACACCATTTTTAGACAATGTATGTCCTAAATAATCAATCTGTTTTACACCAAATTTGCATGTTTTAATTCCCACCGTTAGTCCTGCACTCTGTAGTTTTTCTAATGCTTCCATTAATCTGGAGTCGTGCTCAGCACGGGTAGACCCCCATACCAATATATCTACTCATTACTCTTTGGAAAGTTTTGGAAAACAGCGGAGGCAGATGCCAGGCCAAATGGCATTCTGATAATTTGAAAAGCTCCTTCCGGAGTAATAAAAGAGGTGAGATGTCTAGAGGAGGCATGTAGTTTGATTTGGTGGTATGCATTTGAGAGATCAATTATTGAAAAGTATTCTGCATTATTTACTGAAGATACCATTTCATTTATGTGAGGTAGTGGATACCTATCAACAACAATGTTATGGTTGAGATCTCTCAGATCAATACACATGTGTAAATTTCCGTCCGATTTTTGTGCCAAAACTACCAGACTGAGCCATTCAGATGACTCAATGGGTTCTATGACTTGAGCATCACATAATCTTTGTAGTTCAGCTTTCAATTTCTCCCTGAGAGTAAAAGGTACACTTCTTGCTTTGTGCACACTTGGTATGTTATTTCGTTTGAGCACAATGCGGTGTTCAAACTTTTCTAAGCAACCTAATTTCTCATCAAATAGTTTGGGAAATTTAGTGCTCCATTTAGCTATTTCTGCATCCTCAGTCACTAACACTGGTTGAGGATGATTGGGGTCTAGTTTCATGCCTAGCATTCTTTGTTCACACCATCCAAGTAGTGCCCTTCCTTTTTCCACTACATATACTTTGCTGGTGGCCACATGTCCTTTATGGGATAGAGTACATTAAAAAAAAACTAAAATAAGAAGTTTTACTCCACAATACCCCACAGGTTCTACATCGGGTGTGCTCAACTTGTGACTTCCTATTCTCTCCAAAACGTTTTTATCTATAATAGTATAAGGCGAACATGAATCTGCCCATACTGTTATCTTGGTGCCATTTATTCCTACATCACATTTGGGAGGATTGTAACTTTCTGATATTTTTTTTATGGAATTGTCACAAATCACCATTACTTCAACTTCTCCCTCATTGTCAGAGTAATCTTCCTCAATATTTTCTCTTATGGCATTTACAGGTGGTTTCCATTTTGCATTAGGCAAGAACCCTGCTTTGCACATGGGTGCTAAATGGCCAATCTTTTTACATTTATAAAATTTTTCCTTGATAGCAAAACATCTATCAGAATCAGCTGTATGGCTTATACTACCACATCAATAACATACTTTATTGTTTTTCGTAATGAAACCACTTTTACCTTTGTTTTCCTTCTTTTTAACTGAATCTTTTTCTACCACACACACTTTATTCGATACAGGTTTCTCTGCACTCAAATCTTTAACATATTTGGAAGTGTTTTCAATGCGCCTTGCTACTTGAATGGTTTTTGACAATGAAGGATCCTTCATGTCTAGTAATCTTTCTTGTATTTTGATGTTGTTTGATCTATTGATGAATTGATCTCTTATGATCTCCTCATGAAGGTCTCTAAATTTACAAGTGACGGCTAATGTTCTTAATACAGAAATATATTGTTCGACAGATTCTCCTGGCAACTGTGACCGAGAAAAAACATATGTCTTTCTACTACAATACTAACTTTTTTGCAGTAGTTTTCTTCTAATGCTGTTATTACTTCAATGTATTCGTCAGTGCTATCTATTGTGTCCTGCTGAAATTCTACCACTTCTTCATCTTCACTGTCGTTGGTTTTATCACTAGTTATTATGGGTTTCTTTTCTGTGTTAATAGGTAGTGTTTTTAATACTTTTCTGCCTTCAATGCCTAAATTGTGTTTAAGTATGGCCACTTTGCGTGAAGCTACAAAATCCTCCCCACCAATAGCCTCTAAATATGTGTCAAATGAATCTATCCAATCTTCCCATGGTAAGGGAGGTTCTCCTGGATTTTGTAAAAATTTGGGTGGAGCAGTTATGGATGACATATCCATTTGGAACCTTTCTTAAATTATGCACTAGTAAAATAACACGTAATGAAAATATATGTATACTAAACAACAGTATTGAATATTCATTAAAGTAATAAACTAAGACAATAAAAGTAGTCACCGTTGTCAAATTGTTACCAAGTACCTAAAAATTTTTTTTGATTATTTGGTAAAATATTAAACTAGCAAAATAAAAGTAGTCACCGTGGTCTGGTTATTATTGTGGTCCTTAAATGCATGCAATGACACTTTAGTATTTATTATTCGTTGTATCTAAAATAAAGGACCAGTGTATTCTGTTTTCTTTGTGGGGATACAGCTTGTAAGGGTTAGTCTTTCTTTTGTTTCCACGTGTACAGGAAGCCACACCAGCCAAACTTGAGTCAGTTGATTGGAACCTCAGAGTGACAATTCAGGTGAGAGCTGCAGAGCTGCTGTGAGTTTGCTTTGGTTGCAGGAGCCACAAACGCACGCTGTGTCCACCCCTGATCAATGCGCACGGCAAAGGAGGCTTAGCCCACACTCCCAGTTATGGCAGGAGATACAAACACACGCTTTTCTTTAGTGTGTTTATTTTTAATTAAATTCACACGCGCACAACCAGGAAGCCTTCGTTCAATGCGCACAGTGAATCAGAGGCATATACGCTGGCAATCTTCTTTGTCAAGTCAGGGTTTCCACTCACTTCACGCTCCGCACTCTTTTTTCTCCTTTTATTTAAAATCACATGAGGGAAAAGACTTCATTCCATGCGCATAAGGTCACACATATCAACAGCTTGATTCCAGCAACAATGCTTTTCAATTACTCAACTGCAGAATAATTCAGCAATGTATGTAACTCAGTGCCAGCCGTTCAATAATATTGTTGCGCAGATATAGGAGCCTTTTTTTTTTAATAAGCTTCCACATGTCTTCTCAGCACTAGTGACACCAACAGTCATTAGTCAGTTACAAAGCATAAAATATGCTTTAATTTGTCTTCTTCGCGTTTGTAGCACCAGCAGTCATCAATCAGTTCCACGCTTATAATGTTAATAATAAAAATAATGCTGGTCTCAATAGTTTTGATTGGATTTCACTGACCTTGTGCTGTATTCCGGCAGTCCATTTTCACTGGTCTCAATAATTTGATGATTATCACTCGTCTAGGGGTTGATGACTCCAAGCTTAAATTTCATCTGCTTTTATCATCCCACCTTCGTCGCCACTTTTAAGAAGCGCAGACAGATATCTGTAAGAAGAACTTTATTGCAAGTTCACATGTACAACCCCTAGACAGACAGGTCCTCTCTCTGCAACTGCCAGCTCTTCTCTCCCAGCCAACTCAGAACAAAGCATCCAGGTTGCTATGGAAGGAATGTTGACATGTTGCCTGGCTACATACTAAGAAACAGCAGTAGGGGAGGGGTGGGGACCAATTGACTCCCCAACCTAATCTTGCATACTCTATGAGGGGTGAGCTCTTTCAAATTCCAGGCAGGAGACATTGTTTATCTTGGTCTGACCTGCCCACAATGTGCCTATCAAGACCACGTTCTTTTGAAAATGTTGTCACTTTGAGTAATTGTAAGCTGAAAGTACCCATGTTATGTGGAAAAGATGCATGTGGAGTTACAATAGGTAAAGCCACCTTTAAATGTTCTTTTCACATCTCTGTTTGATAGTCCTAATGATGAGGTGAGATCTTTGCCTAGGTTGATTAGTATTTAAATTTTTTAGAGCTTATTGTCCACTTTCTTGGTTCAAGGGACTTTTTCTTGAATGCTGGTTGTCACTATACAAAATAAAAATAATGACTAGTTCATCCAAAGTTTGGAAGTCTGGCTCAAGCCTCAGCTGGTGGGCGGCACTAGGCATATGACTTTATTGGACTTATGTGACAACTGGCTGGGCACCACCATAGTTCAAAGAACCTGGTTCCAAAGTGAAATAATGGGAATATCATTGAAAGGGTAGGATCTTTCAACCATCTTGCAAACAGATGTGAGTACAATCAGTGAGCCGTGCATTTCAGACATAAAGTGAATACTGTTTCAGTCTTCCTGTGAGTGAGTAATTGTTGGGACGGAAAGTACTCTGCCTGGTAAAGACGTGCACTCCTGCCCAACTATACTGTTGTCTGGATTCTTAATGCTGATATTTATGGCATAGGAGAACATGGATCATGCATTTGCACCATGATATAGTCCTGTCTCACAAATTGCTGTCTTGTTGGACTTGGATGGGTGCCCAAATCACTGCCATCATAGTGATGGAAGGCTACCCCATTCACCAGGAGTTAAGCAGCACAAGTGCAGTGGTGGCAGCATACTCTGTAGGGATCAGTAATAATAAAAAGCACCTTTTTAAACTGTGTCTCTTGAATGAGGCCTACAGGCTCAAATACATTTTTAAAAGTTCGGTTGCTGTGTGCTTAATTTACCCTTGGCATACTTCAGGCAGATGTGTGGTACTGCATAGCACAGTAGTAGTGACTCAGTGCTGGAGTTATATATGCCTGAGAAAGGTACAGAGCATTACGGTGTAGAGCATGTTTGATTATATATGTGCTGAGTGTATGCATGCCTGTGAGGAATACATGTTAAAAGACACAATTGGTCCTGGCGGAGACAAACATTTCAATAAACATTTCAAGAAAAAAAAATGTCATACCCAAGAAGGAACACACTATATACAAATAGGAATTATTTAAAAAAAATTCTAATCAGATTATACATTTACATTTAAAAACAATATTTTAAACAAAGTTATTTGAGCAGATGCTCCATGGTAAGTGCGCAAGGGTAACTGTTTGACAGAGGACCAGTTCAGTTGTCACTAGTTCCATTGCCAATGTTGCAGTGTTTTCCATGTCCTAGTGTCAATATGTTCCTGTAGTATTGTCAAAGAATTCACTTTTCCAATGTAAATGCATTCAGTGTCTACCTCTTCCAGTACATGGGTGTATCTATCCAATATATCAACCATATGGGGGGACTAGGGACACTTATAGGTCCAGCATACATGCCCCTAGGGTATATGTATTGCAACAAAGGTATGCAGAATATAGAAGTGTAGCCAGAACTCACACATGAGAAATTCCTCCAACAGTAACTCCAGCAATGATAGTTGGGGCAGCAGTGGAACCAGAAGGGGCCCAACGCCTCCTTACTTTTAATACAAAATACCCCCATTCCAAGGGCCTGCCTACTGGCAGTATCCCATGTTCCCACAGGGCCCGCAACAATTCTTCTCCCACACTTCCAACCCCTCTTCTTAGGTCTCGCTAGAGCCAGCGCATGCGCTGCTCTGTGAGACATTTAGTAGAGGTTTTAAAAAGTGCTACCACAAGCTGCTTTGGCTGGCCTAGCGCTTGCGTTCACGCGCGCACCCACCAGCTTTCAGCACCCAATCAGGCGCCATCTGTCTTTCTTCTCACTTGATTGCTTTCGCGCTCCTCCACCCCTCCCCCACCGCGTTGCGCTGCTTTCACTTACGCGTGTGGCCAATGCTTGTCTCCTTAACGTGGAACCCAGGACTTAACTTTATCTGATTATGTTCGAGAAAGGTTCCGAGGCACCACTCCCTCAACTGCATTCCCCAGCCAACATCGGAACGAGTTCTGCTCAGTTATTGTACAAGGGGCGTTTAACATCATGTTCACATGAGGTTCTCTAAAATCTCATAAAATGACTTATCTTGCGATTTGCAGCCTGTGAGTCCGAGCCCATTGACCACACACGCAGCTGTCAAACCGCTTGCACTGACCTTTCTGCCTCCGGTGACCTCTAATCAGCTGTAGCGATTGAGGATTAGTCCAACTAGTGGTAATCTCTTGAAGGAGAGACTTTGGCAAAGCGCAGGTTCAAGTACAAGTGAGACTACCGAGGCTTCGATAGAAATAGTGCAATACTGAGCCTGCTATAAGTCGATGCCTTGTGTATTAATTCACAAAGCATTCCTCTAAACTTCCTTCTGATTTATCGTGATATTTTGTGCCTTGGCTTTCTAAGTCGTGTTCTTTATTCACACCAAGTTCAGCACATGCAAGCATTGTAGTGAGAACACAACGTGCCCCAGCACCATTTCATTTTTAACCCTTAACTGAGGCTGCTTGTTAAGCGAGCATATGACCTTTCCGCTCAGAAGGCTGCCTGACTTGGAAAGAATGCACGCACTCTTTTCGCAGATTATTTTTATGGTTCTCTCTTCATGTGTAAAGTGCACACTGTCCGCCTAGCTCGTGATGTGCAGTTTTTTTTCTGTGAGTGACCCACATTCCTTGCCACTTGTGAAATGCACTGTATCTAAAGCGCCTCGAGCACTGCGTGTTCGCGGATTACCTTTACTTTTCTCCTTCCGTGTGTAAAGTGTATACTGTCCCTCGAGGTCATAATGTGCAGCATTTTATATCTATGCATGATGATGCTTCCCTTGCCATCTGTTTGTAACGAGCACTGTATTTATAGCGCCTCGTACACTGTGTGATTGCCTTTACTGTTCTGTCTCCGGGTGTAAAGTGTGTGTGTACGCTACATCCCTAGCCCCTAATGTACGGTATTGGTGCGGACAGTGTGCGCCACTCTTTAATGCACAACGTGTACGGCCAACGTAGGCACTGTGCTCCTAGCTCCTGATGTAGTGTACATGTAGGAAGGTTTAACACACACACACACACACAGACACACACATATTCATGCACGTGGCTGGCTTCTACTGTACAGTGTGTGTGGTGCCTCGTGCCCCTGTCTTCTGGCATGCTGTGTGTACTGATACTGAGCACACTGCTTCTGCTGTGCGCAGTGTGCAGTCTGTGTGTACTACCACTTCTGTTATTTTGGCATTGAGTTCATCCTGCTCCCTCGAGGTGCTAAGAAAAAATTAACATCTTAGAGCTCAAATGTTTTGAGACATATTCGAGTCATCTTGCTGGTTCTCACTAGTTGACATAACTCACGTGGTCCGGAGCAAATCCAGAATTAATTTTTGAGTAAGTTCTAAATATCGGTTTTCAGTATGTAGCACTGCATTTCTGTGTGCTTCTTGGCGCTTTATGCCACAAATAACTCATGGCTGCTTGCAGATTTTCGTTTCTCGGTGTAATCTAAGCGAAAAAAGCAGCAGAAAGGAAAAAGCAACAGAACTAAGATATTTGTATCACAATAAGACTTTCGATCCACAGCATAGCTGTTTGTGACAATGTGAACATCTTACTTCTAGGTGACTGAGCCAGTGCGGCACTGCACATCATACACTTTTAGCTGCAAAGTTGTGTGAACCCTCACCTCTGACTGCACAACCACGTCTGACACTCTGTGATTTTTTTCCCTCCTGGTGGGCCAATTACAATAGCATAATGTTCAAATGACATGTTAAAATAATAGATTTAGTTAAGAAATCTTTTGGAGTCACTCTACTTGAAACTAATAACTAACACAAACCCTACTACACATTAGATTAGAAACTAAGGCATCCATGTTTCCCCTCGCTCTTTACTCATATCATCTACCATGTCACTCAATGAGACCACATTTAGAGAGATCTAGTCCTGTTGGACTCAAAGCTGCTTATTGAAGGGGTTCTCATATCTATGTCTCCTATACATTTTGACAGTATTATATCGCTTACCATAACCTATAACTGTTTTTATAAATATCACTTTTGTATAGCTTCTACTGCACTTACAGCCTCATCCCTTATTCTCTCTTGCTCCAGACAGGTTGCTCAAATTTGCAACAACAACAAAATTATTAATAATCACACAGGCGAAACCTGTTGCATTTACCAATGCTTGCTAAAACTACATGTGGTCAGTACCAGCAGGACCATGCCCACTTAAAGCCCTGCTTGTGGGATATATGTGCCCCCCCCACAATATGCCAGGTACACCCTTGTGCACTCCCCTATATCCTTATCCATAGAATTTATATGCTGTGAAGAAGCAACATGCTAGTTCAACAGGTAGTACCCATTGGGCCGTAACTTGTTTTTGAGTCGAGCCTGGGCAGTGCATGCGCTGCTCTGCGAGGAATGCTGTATTAGAGTATCGACTTGAAGCTCCGCCCACTCTACGCCCATATTTTTCATTGCCTTGTGTCATTGTCCTTTGTAAATGCTGGCTTCTGATTCGTTAATTGGCTTGTTAGTCCCTCCTTAGTACCACCTTGTCTTCATTTGCAAACTCCATGAGGACTGGCCCTTTTACTTCCGTTGTTACACCGTACGTCTTATTTAGTTTGTAAGCACAATTTTCTTTGAGTTTCTCCTACTGCAGGTACGACATCCTTCCCTACAACATTCAGCACCCCATGCGTACTTTCACTTTCCAAGCAGCCCGGGACAAGGTCAGCCGCTTCTTTGAAATGAAATAGGCCTCACATTTATAAGAGTTTCAGCTACTGGCATTATAAAGGGCAATGCCTCTTATTTATGTGTTAATTATCAAAAGAGATACATAAAAGGCATCTCCATTGACAATGCTAATAGCTGAAACTCTTGCAAATGTGAGACCTATTGCATTGCAAATGCTTGTTTAGAAAGAGGCTGGGGCTGATGAAAAGGTCGCAGAAGAGAAAATCAAAAGCAAGTTCAATGGCAGGAACCACCACAACAATCGGTGCAAACCCGTAGCCAATAAAGGAAGAAACATTGATTGTAAACTTATCTAGCAGGGTGCTCACTGAGATTGAAATCGGAGTCCTCAAGAAGGCCTGGATTTGTGACGAACTCCGAGGACTGACAATTTCCGTGATAAGTGTGAACTCCTCAATTTCTTCTGGAAGGTACGCCTAATAGCTTTCTTTCAGGATAAACCCAACCAAACTCAATTGGACACAAGATTACGCAATCCCTCTAAGTTTACCCTCAATGCTAGCATAGTACCAAATGAGATCCTCACATTCGAACAAGCAGTCCTCAAAGAAGTTTCTAGAGATGCAACAACCACCTATTCTTCAACCTTTCAGCCTTAGAACTCGCGGCTGTGAATTTTTTGGCCAATGACCACAAGATAACTATCAAACAAGCAGAAAAAGGAGGGGCTACCGTGATAAAGTCCACTTTGGACTATGACATTGAATGTAATTGCCAATGACCCTACTGGCTGCCTTCCAACACTTATCACTGCAATGGTCTCCACAGCTGAATCTTAGGGTTGGGTCAGTAAAAATGAGGCTCATTTTCTGATCAATAGGGAACCCAGAACACTCTATTTCTATAACCTACCCAAAAGACACAAGGGCCTCACCCTTCCACCAGGACAACCCATTGTATCAGGGATTGAATTACTTCTTGAGCCCTTGTCACATTTCTGTGACCACTTTCGACAACCAGTGGTATATTACACTCCATTGTTTCTACAGGATACTAGGAATGTACTCTTTCTCATTGAAAACATCGACACTACTGATAAGACTGACTTATTAGTCACATTGGACGTGGAGGCACTCTACACAAACATTCCCCAAACAGCCACATTGGAGGTAGTGGAGGCTACCCTCCTGACTGAAGACTGGGATTCGCCTACCGCAGTCAACTTCATTTTGGAATGTGCCACACTAGCTCTAACTGAAAACTTTTTTCAATTAAAAAAACAACTATACCATTAAACCCAGGGGACTTCCATGGGTAGTACTTTTACCCCAAGTTTGGCATGCCTTTATATGGCAGCGTTTGAAAAAAAGAATCTTTGACCACTCGAATCCCTACAACACCAACATACTACTCTGGAGAAGATACATCGATGATATCCTGATATTCTGGAAGGGAGGAACTGCATTATGCAAGGATTTCTGTAGATGGGTTAACACCCTTAATCCTTACATCCGCTGCACCAACACCATATCCCACACGAATATCACCTTCCTAGAGCTCATGATCACACTGTCTGATGGTAAATTAAGTACCACAGTCTACAGAAAACCCACAGACTATAACAGACTTCTTCTATACAGCAGCCACCATCCTAAAGGTCTGAAAGATAACCTCCAGTTTGGACAATTTTTACAGCTGCGCCGTAATTGTAGTACCATTACAGACTACAACACTAAGGCTGACCAACTTTCACACAACTTGAAATCTCGGGAATACCCCGCACACAGTATAAAACTGGCTAAGAAACGGGCCAGGAACAATATTAGAGAGGCACTGTTGGAACAATATCAGAGACAAACCACAGAGGCATTGACATGTGTCACCACATATACAAAAGACACCAATCGGATGAACAAGATTATTAAAAAACATTGGAGCATTCTACAAACAGGTGAAATGACATTAACCCCACCTCAGTTTGCCTTTAAACGCACAAGAAACTTGAGGAACATACTTGTCCATACCAGACCGCCACCTTCTATCCACTGTGACCAAAGATCCCTGTGGGATCTCCTCCCAATGAGAGGACACTACCCATGTGGATCCTGCACTGTGTGTACTTTTACTGAGATCACTAAAGATATCAAATTTTTCAACAGTTTCAAATGGGTACAGCAAAAACATACCAACTGTAATACCTGCATGCACACCCTCACATGCCCTTGCAATTTATGATACATAGGTATGACTACCAGGATGGTTAGAACTCAGATTATGGAACACTGCAGCAACATTCGGTGCCATAAACTCACTACCAAGATGTGCACACACTTTGAACAGAAGGGACATACACCCGATAGCCTACGATTGACAGTAATTGCGCTCACCCCAGATTAGCAGGGAAACCCTCTTTTGGGGCGAGCAAAAATAGATTTTCCACCTTTCCACTGACAAACAGGGTCTAAATGAGGACATACCTTTGCGCAAACTGAACAGATAGCCCTACATAAACTTACACGGCATTACCCTAGAATACCATAGATACTGTGCCATCTTACCTCCACAAATACAACAACTTGTACCAGTCACTTAACGTCACATGCCGGCAACATGACTACTTTAATGCGATGGCCTGTAACAGTACAGTACATATGGATCTTACATTTATGCACTTACATCCCTGAATCTCTTATTCTTAGGGTCCTCCATACCACATTTACTTGCAACAAATGCTGCCTGATATGCCATGACTTTGCCTACCAACTACTTTGCCCCCGTGGCTTGAAATAACCTTGATATTTTGCACCTGCTGTGCTAACACCCTTCTTGCCCATCGTGATCATTTGGGTGCACTGTTATACACCTCATAGTCACAGCCACATGATCATCAACACTCTTGATTTAGTTTTTATCTCGAAGATACTCTAGTAAAGGTCAGTGCACAACCTTCCTGAATATGGTGCCCACACGGTGTTTTGAGTTCCTCCAGACTCGTGAACTTCAACTTTGTTCTGACCTCACATACCTCAACAATCCTAATTTTTAATTTCTCTTTTTACACACTCCCCAAGTTCTGGAGGTTCCGCCTACCATTAGCTTAGCCATGATGGATAATAACCGCTCTAATATGGCACCCAATTCCACCAACAAATGAGAGCTTTGCCTGAGCAGTGCTTCACCTTTCTAACATAGTGGTACAAAAGGGGGTGGTGATGGACGGAGCATCAGAACCAGTCAAACACTCACACCCAATCAACAGATCTGGGTTTGATCCATCACCGTTCTTTAGCCCACTCTGCCACCCCAGTTCAGACATGGCCATATGCAAATCAGTCTGACCCTGTGCCTCATGGGAACAGTCCAACCCGAACTGCCAAGCCATGTCTTCCCTGGACCGGAAACAAGCTTCCTAGGACTGGTTTCTGGCATTTCAGCAGGGCTTGCTTGAATCCAGTTGCAAAGTGAGCAAGGGACTCACGTCTGAGCATACCCTGCCAACTTATGGCGAACAAAGCAAAACCAAAGGAAATGATGGACGGAGTGTTGAACATTGCAAGCACTCACCCCCAGTCAACTGATCTGGGTTTAATCCACCACCGTTCTTTAGCCCACTCTGCCACCCCAATTCAGACATGGCCATATGCAAATCAGTCTGACCCTGTGCCTCATGGGAACAGTCCAGCCCGAACTGCCAAGCCATGTCTTCCCTGGACCGGAAACATGCTTCCTAGGACCGGTTTCTGGCATTTCAGCCGTCTTCAGCCAGGCTTGCTTGAATCCAGTGGCAAAGTGAGCAAGGGACTCACGTCTGAGCATACCCTGCCAACTTATGGCGAACAAAGCGCCCCATTTACAACGTGACGCATCTAGGGAGATGCGTCACGTTGTAAAGCTTGCGCCACAGGTGGGCGTACCTGCACAGGGGGGCGTTCCGGCGCTGGAACGCCTCCGAAAAGTGGCTGAGTGAAATCTACAAGATTTCACTCAGTCACTTTTCGGGCCATGCTGCGTCAAAACCCTGCGCCTGCTTGAAGCAGGCGTAAGGATTGACGCAGCATTGTAACAATAGGGCAACCCCGAGCCTTGCTGGAGCTGCGTCGCGCTTGCGACGCAACTCCAGCAATGCGCCAACCTTCCGCCATCAGATGCGTCACGCATCTGTTTATCCTTGCGCCACGATGCGCTGCATTGTAAATGCGGCGCATCTATTGTGGCACAAGGGTAAACTTTCGTGACGCATCTTTCCTGGCGGTTGCCAGTAGATAGTTATAGTTAGGACCTATTTTCCATAGGTAATCCGCAACATTCTATTGGGAATAACGTTGGCGGCGGTTGACGAATCTTCGCAAAAGTTTCCAAACTTTTGGCCAGCTCCGCTCCGCTCCTACCCTGAAAGTTTTGCGGTGATCCGTCAAGCGGGGGCCGAGAAAAAAGGGGGGTCCCAAAACATGTTTTCCCCATGCAATTTCCCATAGGATCTGTTGTCGCAGCTACAGCCCGAACCACTGAACGGAATGACACCAAATTTGGCAAAGAGGTAGTCCTCAGTTCGGACTCGTGCCTTTTGCTTAAACGGTGTAAATCCGTTCAGTAGTTCCTGAGAAAATTAGAGTTAAAAGTACATATATATCTATGGCCGCGGGGGATCCGCGGATCCTCCCCGCACCCTCCCAGAACCCTCCCGAGCACGAGCTGAATGCTAATTGGCTGCCAACACTCTGAATCAGGAAGTGTTGGCAGCCATCTTGTGCCTCGGTAGAACCGAGGCACAAGAAACCACAAAAATAAAGACGCAAAACGCGACAAGGGGGCAGGGTAGAAACACCCTAACCCCCTAGGCCTGCTCAGGGGGTCCCACAAGGACCCCCAAGGCCCAAAAAATTATTTATTTTTTCTTTTAAATCGCGGGATGTGCGTAGGGTTCGCGCATCCCGCTAACAAAAAAAAAACGCGCTTCGTTTAGATTTAGCCCCCGGGGGGCCAAGTCCCGGGGGCAATATGCTTTTATAATGGGGGGCCCTGAGGGGCCCCCCAGCCCCTGGGACCGCCACCCCCGGGGCTTATGTTCATGTATGCGGGGGGGCTCATGGCCCCCCTGCAGCCCCGGGGACCGCCACCCCCCGGGGCTTTTTATTTAAAAAAAACAACCCTGTGTGGGGGGGCTCGAGCCCCCCCACACGCCCCGGGGACCACCACCTCCCCGGGGCACTGAATATGTAAAATAGGGGGTCCGTTATGGACCCCCAAGCCCCAGGGACCACCACCCCCCCGGGGCTTTAACTTAAGTGGCCAATGATGGCCCTGGGGCCCGCCACCCCCCAGGGCCGGCTCCTGCATTGTCCCGCGGTGCCCACCCCTGGGACACTGCTGTTTGCTATGGCAGGGTGGGAGCCTGCTATGGTATTTGGAAGAGAGAGCAGGAAACCTGCTCTCTCTTCCAAATACCAAAGAGGATTGCTTTTCCACACGGGGAACAGCATATTAGCTGCTCCCCATGTGGAAAAGCAATGCTGGCTTCCGCAGGACGCGGGGAGCCGGCTGGGCCGTGGGGGGATTGGGGAACCCCCATGGCCCCCAACGGAGGCCAGGCCCCAGGGGATGGGGTCCCCGGGTCCATAAGTGGCCCGGGAGGCGGGCCACGCGGCCCCCCTCCCCAAAATTAAAAAAAAAAAATTTTAAAAAATGGCCGCAGGGGATGGGGTCCCCGGGGCCATAGGTGGCACAGGAGGGGGGCTATGCAGCCACCCTCCATAAAAAAAAATTGTTGCAAAAGGGCCATGCCCTGGGGGATGGGTCCCCGGGGCAAATTATGGCCTGGGGAGGGGGGCCAAGCGGCCCCCTTCCCGTTTTTTTAAAATAAAAAAAAATTGGGGGCAGCCCCCTTCTAAAAAACAGAGGGGGAAAAAAACTGGATCGGCCGGAGGCCACGCCCACTCCTTACACCACTCGAATTCCCCTTCAATACTGGGGGTCCCTGGGGGTCAACTAGCTCACCAGGAACCTCCAGTATGCGCCAGGGGGCTGTGTTGCAGAGAGGCGTAATGAGGCCACGCCCCTTTTTACACCTCACTGCAACACAGCTCCCTGGCGCTGACTGGAGGTACCTGGTGGGCTAGTTGGCCGCCAGGGGACCTCAGGATTCAAGGGGACTTAATCTCCCAACTTAAAATGCGCCACGGGCGTGTTTGCACAGTAGTGAAGGTAGGGGGCGGGGCCTGAGGTGATACTATGCAAACACGCCCTGTGGCGCGTTTTAAGTTGGGGAATTCATTCCTCTTCAATCCAGAGGTCCCCTAGGGGACAAATAGCCCACCAGGTACCTCCACTAAGCGCCACAGAGCTGCGTTGCAGAGTGTTGTAAAAAGGGGTGTGGCCTCTGAACACCTCTCTGCAAGGCAGCTCCCTGGCGCATACTGGAGGTATCTGGTGGGCTAGTTGGCCGCCAGGGCACCTCAGGATTCAAGGGGACTTAATCCCCAACTTAAAACACCCCACAGGGAGCGTTTGCACAGTGGTGAAGGTAGGGGGCGGGGCCTGAGGTGAGATCTGTGCAAACACGCACTGTGGCGCTTTTTAAGTTGAGGAATTAATTCCTCTTCAATCCTGAGGGTCCCTGGGGACCAACTAGCCCACCAGGTACCTCCAGTAAGCGCCAGGAGCTGTGTTGCAGAGTGTTGTTAAAAGGGGCGTGGCCTCTGAATACCTCTCTGCAATGCAGCTCCCTGGCGCATACTGGAGGTACCTGGTGGGCTAGTTGGCCCCCAGGGGACCTCAGGATTGAAGAGGAATTAATTCCCCAACTTAAAACGCGCCACAGGGCGTGTTTGCACAAGTCACCTCAGGCCCCTCTCCCTTCCTTCACCATTGTACAAATATTCCTCTAAAATTAGCCGAACTACGAATTCTGATTTACTCACCTGTAATCAGGAGAGAACCCAGGGCTGCATCTTTTAGCCCAGCACTGACCCTGAAAAGTAATTCTAAGCGTACTTACCAGTAACTTGTATTTCCTTCCATAGGAATCCATTGTGTGGTTTTCACCAGAACATTTTCGGTGTCCATTTTTAAAATGTACAAATATTCCTCTAAAATCAGCCGAACTACGAATTCCGATTTACTCACCTGTTATCAGGAGAGGACCCAGGGCTGCATCTTTTAGCCCAGCACTGACCCTGAAAAGTAATTCTAAGCGTACTTACCAGTAACTTGTATTTCCTTCCATAGGAATCAATCAATCAAAGACATTTATAGAGCGCACTACCTACCCGTAGGGTCTCAAGGCGCTTAGAGGGGGGGGGGGGTGCCGTTACTGCTCGAACAGCCAGGTCTTGAGCTTCTTCCTGAAGGAGAGGTGGTCTTGGGTCAGGCGCAGGTCGGCCGGGAGGGAGTTCCAGGTCTTGGCGGCCAGGTAGGAGAAGGACCTTCCTCCTGTTGTGGCTCTACGGATGCGTGGGACGGCGGCGAGGGCGTGGCTGGCAGATCGGAGGTGGCGTTTGGGAGCGTAGAAGTTGATTCGGTTGTTAAGGTAGCTCGGGCCTTGATCGTGAAGGGCTTTGTGTGCGTGGGTGAGGAGCCGGAAGGTGATTCTTTTGTTGACGGGGAGCCAGTGCAGGTCTCTCAGGTGTCCGGAGATGTGGCTGTTCCGTGGGATGTCGAGGATGAGTCTGGCTGAGGCGTTCTGGATCCGCTGGAGTCTCTTCTGGAGCTTGTCGGTGGTTCCGGCGTAGAGGGCGTTGCCGTAGTCCAGTCGGCTGGTGACGAGGGCCTGGGTAACGGTCTTCCTGGTCTCCGTGGGGATCCACCAGAAGATCTTCCGAAGCATGCGCAGGATGTTGAAGCACGACGAGGACACGGCGTTGACTTGCCTGGTCATGGAGAGGGAGGAGTCCAGGATGAAGCCCAGGTTGCGTGCGTGGTTCGTCGTTTTGGGTGCGGTGCCCAGGGCGGGGGGCCACCAGGAGTCGTCCCAGGCGGAGGGCGAGGAGCCCAGGATGAGGACCTCCGTCTTGTCTGAGTTCAGTTTCAGGCGGCTCGTCGTCATCCACTCGGCTACCTCTCTCATCCCTTCGTGCAGGTTGGCTCTGGCGGCGGCGGGGTCGTTGGTCAGGGAGAGGATCAGCTGGGTGTCGTCGGCGTAGGAGATTATGTTGAGGTTGTGTTGGCGTGCGATGGCCGCGAGGGGGCTCATGTAGACGTTGAAGAGTGTAGGGCTCAGTGAGGATCCTTGAGGGACGCCGCAGATGACTTCGGTGGCCTCTGACTTGTACGGTGGTAGGCGGACTCTCTGTGTTCTTCCGTCGAGGAAGGAGATGATCCACTCCAGTGCCTTCTCCTGGATTCCGACGCTGCAGAGGCGCTGCACTAGGGTGCGGTGGCAGACCGTGTCGAAAGCCGCGGAGAGGTCTGGGAGGATGAGGGCCGCTGTTTCTCCGTTGTCCATCAGGGCTCGGATGTCGTCGGTGGCGGCGATGAGGGCGGTCTCGGTGCAGTGGTTGGCACGGAATCCGGACTGCGAGGGGTCGAGGGATCCGTTCGTCTCGAGGAAGGCGGCCAGCTGTTTGTTGACGGTCTTCTCGATGACTTTGGCTGGAAACGGGAGTAGAGAGATGGGGCGGTAATTCTTGAGTTCGGTGGGGTCTGCCGTAGGTTTCTTGAGTAGAGCGCTGAGTTCGGCGTGCTTCCAGCTCTCGGGGAAGGTGGCGGTGTCGAATGAGGTGTTGATAATGTCCCGCAGGTGGGGTGCGATGACAGCGTCGGCTTTGTTGAAGACGTGGTGAGGGCAGGGGTCGGTCGGAGATCCGGAGTGGACGGAGTTCATCATGCGGATGGTGTCTTCGGTGCTGATCGGGGTCCAGGCTCGGAGGGTGGTGGTGGGTGGCGTTGCTGTGGACGTGGCGTGGGTCGGATGGGTGCTGAAGCTGTTGTGTATGTCCGCGATCTTGTTGTGGAAGTAGGAGGCAAGGGAGTTGCAGAGGTCTTGCGAAGGGGTGATGTCGTTGTTTCCGGCGTTGGGGTTGGAGAGCTCTTTCACGATGTTGAAGAGTTCCTTGCAGTTGTGTGCGTTGTTATCCAGTCGGTTCTTGAAAGCCGTTTTCTTGGCGGTGCGGATCAGTTGGTGGTGCTTCCGGGTGGCGAGCTTGAGGGTGGACCTGTTGTCCGGTGTGGGTTCCTTTCTCCAGACTTTCTCGAGGGCTCGGCAGTTCTTCTTGGAGCTCTTGAGTTCGTCGGTGAACCATGGGGATTTCTTACTGCCGGGTCTGCTGGGCGGGGTCCTCAGAGGGGCGAGTTCGTCCGCGCAGTTGCTGATCCACTTCGTGAGGTTGTCGGCGGCCTGGCTGGGGTTCGCTGAGCTGGCCGGAGGGTACTGGCTCAGGGAAGCGGCGAGCTGGTCGGCTGTGATCTTGTTCCAGCTTCTTCGTGCAACCTGTTGCTGGTGGTGGTGGATCGTCGTTCTCCTGAAGGTGAAGTGGATGCATCTGTGGTCCGTCCAGTTGAGTTCTGTGGCGTGGCTGAAATCGACGTCTTTGCTAGATGAGAAGATGGCGTCGAGTGTGTGTCCGGCGAGGTGGGTGGGGGTGCTCACCAGTTGCTTGAGTCCAAGGTTGGCGAGGTTGTCGAGCAGGGTGGTGGTGTTGCGGTCGTTATTGTTCTCCAGGTGGAAGTTGAAGTCCCCCAGGAGGATGTAGTCAGCGGAGGGGAGGGCATGCGGGCTGACGAAGTCGGCGATGTCCTCGCTGAATTGGGTGCGTGGTCCCGGAGGTCGGTAGATCAGGGTGCCTCTGAGGGTGGTCTTCGGGTCGGTGTGGATCTGGAAATGTAGGTGTTCGGCGGAGGGTGGGGTGTTGTCGGTGCTGGTCGTGACGCGGATGGTGTTCCTGTGGATGATGGCGATGCCTCCTCCCACCTGGTTGGCGTTGCGGTCCCTCCGGGTGATCTTGTAGCCCTCTGGGATGGCGATGGCGATGTCGGGCGCTGAGGAGGCGTTCATCCAGGTCTCCATGATGAAGGCAACGTCAGGGGCTGTGGCGTCTAGGAGGTTCCAGAGTTCGATGGCGTGTCTGTGGACGGAGCGGGTGTTGAGCAGGATGCACTTGAGGTGGTTGCTGCTGGTGTTCGGCTTGGCAGGTGCTGGTGCCGGGCAGGTCCGGATGCAGGTGAACTGGCAGGCGAGGCAGCTGAAGGGTCCGTGGGTGTGCTTCGGAGTAGCTCGGTAGCATCCCTGGGTCCTGCCGGTGTTGAGTGCGATGAGTGTTGCGGCGTCGTAGGACTGTCGGGTCGTCTTCCGTCGGTGGGGTCCAGGGGTCCTGGCACTGGGCGCGGTCCAGGCGCGGACGGGCGTAGACGGGCTTGCCTTTGGCGCACCTTCGGCGCACAATCGGCGCGCCCGCTGCGCGTGACCGCTGCGCGTTCGCACGGTCGCCATATATGGCGAAGTGCGCGGGTGGGCGGAGCAGCTGGGAGGCGGGAGCGGGGAGGGTACAGAAAGAAAAGGGGCGGGGTTACCGGTGGTGGCGGGAAGCGGGGAGCGGGGAGGGATGAGACGGGGGTGGCCGAGGGGGGCAAACCAGGGAAACAACGGAGGAGAGAAAAACAATTAGTGCAACAGCAGCAATACAATTACAATAAAAACGGACCGATAACGAGGCAAAACAAATACAGGGACACCAAAATCAAGGCAAAAACAAATAAAGGGTCACAGGGCAGGAATCGAGTGCAGACCACGCCGCTCGGTGGCAGGGGGCGTGGTCTCACGGCTGAGACGGGGCAGGCGAGGCACAGGGCGGGAAGGCACACGCAGCAGCTGGTGGCCGTGCGGCGCGGGGGTGTCCCAGAACTGGGTCACACTCACCTGCATCGCACGGTCGCCATAAATGGCCAAGTGCGCGGGTGGGCGGAGCAGCTGGGAGGCGGGAGCGGGGAGGGTACAGAAAGAAAAGGGGCGGGGTTACCGGTGGTGGCGGGAAGCGGGGAGCGGGGAGGGATGAGACGGGGGTGGCCGAGGGGGGCAAACCAGGGAAACAACGGAGGAGAGAAAAACAATTAGTGCAACAACAGCAATACAATTACAATAAAAACGGACCGATAACGAGGCAAAACAAATACAGGGACACCAAAATCAAGGCAAAAACAAATAAAGGATCACAGGGCAGGAATCGAGTGCAGACCACGCCGCTCGGTGGCAGGGGGCGTGGTCTCGCGGCTGAGACGGGGCAGGCGAGGCACAGGGCGGGAAGGCACACGCAGCAGCTGGTGGCCGTGCGGCGCGGGGGTGTCCCAGAACTGGGTCACGCTCACCTGCGTCGCACGGTCGCCATAAATGGCCAAGTGCGCGGGTGGGCGGAGCAGCTGGGAGGCGGGAGCGGGGAGGGTACAGAAAGAAAAGGGGCAGGGTTACCGGTGGTGGCGGGAAGCGGGGAGCGGGGAGGGATGAGATGGGGGTGGCCGAGGGGGGAAACCAGGGAAACAACGGAGGAGAGAAAAACAATTAGTGCAACAACAGCAATACAATTACAATAAAAACGGACCGATAACGAGGCAAAACAAATACAGGGACACCAAAATCAAGGCAAAAACAAATAAAGGATCACAGGGCAGGAATCGAGTGCAGACCACGCCGCTCAGTGGCAGGGGGCGTGGTCTCGCGGCTGAGACGGGGCAGGCGAGGCACAGGGCGGGAAGGCACACGCAGCAGCTGGTGGCCGTGCGGCGCGGGGGTGTCCCAGAACTGGGTCACACTCACCTGCGTCGCACGGTCGCCATAAATGGCCAAGTGCGCGGGTGGGCGGAGCAGCTGGGAGGCGGGAGCGGGGAGGGTACAGAAAGAAAAGGGGCAGGGTTACCGGTGGTGGCGGGAAGCGGGGAGCGGGGAGGGATGAGATGGGGGTGGCCGAGGGGGGCAAACCAGGGAAACAACGGAGGAGAGAAAAACAATTAGTGCAACAACAGCAATACAATTACAATAAAAACGGACCGATAACGAGGCAAAACAAATACAGGGACACCAAAATCAAGGCAAAAACAAATAAAGGGTCACAGGGCAGGAATCGAGTGCAGACCACGCCGCTTGGTGGCAGGGGGCGTGGTCTCGCGGCTGAGACGGGGCAGGCGAGGCACAGGGCGGGAAGGCACACGCAGCAGCTGGTGGCCGTGCGGCGCGGGGGTGTCCCAGAACTGGGTCACACTCACCTGCGTCGCACGGTCGCCATAAATGGCCAAGTGCGCGGGTGGGCGGAGCAGCTGGGAGGCGGGAGCGGGGAGGGTACAGAAAGAAAAGGGGCGGGGTTACCGGTGGTGGCGGGAAGCGGGGAGCGCGGAGGGATGAGACAGGGGTGGCCGAGGGGGCAAACCAGGGAAACAACGGAGGAGAGAAAAACAATTAGTGCAACAACAGCAATACAATTACAATAAAAACGGACCGATAACGACGCAAAACAAATACAGGGACACCAAAATCAAGGCAAAAACAAATAAAGGGTCACAGGGCAGGAATCGAGTGCAGACCACGCCGCTCGGTGGCAGGGGGCGTGGTCTCGCGGGTGAGACGGGGCAGGCGAATCCATTGTGTGGTTTTCACCAGAAACTTTTCAGTGTCCATTTTTGAAACGTACAAATATTCCTCTAAAATCAGCCGAACTACGAATTCCGATTTACTCACCTGTAATCAGGAGAGACCCAGGGATGCATCTTTTAGCCCAGCACTGACCCTAAAAAGTAAGTCTAAGCGTACTTACCAGTAACTTGTATTTCCTTCCATAGGAATCCATTGTGTGGTTTTCACCAGAAAATTTTCAAAGTGTCCATTTTTGAAACGTACAAATATTCCTCTAAAATCAGCCGAACTACGAATTCCGATTTACTCACCTGTTATCAGGAGAGAACCCGGGGCTGCATCATTTAGCTCAGCACTGACTCTGGAAAGTAATTCTAAGCGTACTTACCAGTAACTTGTATTTTCTTCCATAGACATCCATTGTGTGGTTTTCACCAGAAAATTTTCTAAGTGTCCATTTTTGAAACGTACACATGTTCCTCTAAAATCAGCCGAACTACGAATTCCGATTTACTCACCTGTTATCAGGAGAGAACCCAGGGCTGCATCATTTAGCTCAGCACTGACCTTGAAAGTAATTCTAAGCGTACTTACCAGTAACTTGTATTTCCTTCCATAGGAATCCATTGTGTGTTTTTCACCAGAAAATGTTCTAAGTGTCTATTTTCACAAACTAAAAATATTCCTAAAAAATCGTCTATATGACTTAAACACATTCTTTCAACTGTTTACATGAGGTTGGCCAGTGCTGGATCCAGGATCCACCACTGAGTAAGAAAAAGTAACGATAACACTACTTACCTGCTAAGTGAATTTTCTGCCATAGGATAACATTGATGATTCTATGGGAAAAAGTTTCGAAGTGTCAACTTTTAAAATACAATAATATTCCTTAAAAATCACTGCTGTAACCAAAGCGCTTTTACTCAACTGTTTACAGGAGATGTCCAAGGACTGTATCTAGGATCCAGTCTTGTGGTTAGAAAAGTAATCCATAAAGTAACTAATTGCATTTAACTAGAAATTCACATTGAGCTCAATGTTGCTTTGTGTTTGAAACTGTGTTGCCCATTGCAACTACTGTACTTAAAAGTCTGTTGCCTATTTGCCAAGTATTTAAACTAAAGTAATTCATTCTGAGAAAGTATATTTTGTATTGTAATGTATAATGTAATTATAATGTAATTACAAAAATATATCTAAAAATAAATAGTTAAAAAAATGTAGTAAATCAGTATAAAAAAAATCAGTAGAACAATTAATACATTCAAAATTGTCATTTAGAAAACCTTTGAAATTCACTGAAAAAACCATAGGTTCCAGGCCTGAGATAGTTAGGAATTAGCATTTAAAAAACTTTTGAAATTCACTGAAAAAACCATAGGTTTCAGGGGCGTTATAGTTAGGAATTGGCATTTAAAAAACCTTAGAAATTCACTAAAAAAACCATAGGTTTCAGGGGCGTTATAGTTAGCTGGACATTTCCCTCGTACAAAACCCTAGAAATTCCCCTGTTATAGTTAGTACAGCTAACTATAATTCGTGCCCCCCCAATGCACTGCTGATGACGTCACATATTACATCACTCATGACATGGTCAGTGACATCACTGATGACATCACTGATGACATCTGAAATGACATCACTGATGACATCACTGATGACGTCATCCATGTGATAAATTAGTGCATCTTCTCACACCCTTTGATATACTCAATCAAAATTTCAGACGTCCATTTTCAAAACCATAGATACTCCAATACCAATAACTACATACCCACTCATTAACTCTTAGATCTACACACACATCCACTCACTCACCTGTACAGTCGCTCATACTTACAGTCACTCAGTACAGGACTATCATATGCATTTATACACCTACATAGACACTCACACACCACCAATCATCCATAGAGGTACTCTCACACCTAGGCAGTCATGCAAATAATTAATCACACTCCCATTTACTCACCTATGCAGTTATACAAACACAAGTTCACTTACTCATAAAAACAGTACCACATTCTTACGCTCTTATACAATCACTGATACAAGCACACACTCATCCATACAGCCACTCTCACAATCACACACTCTCACATATACCCACTTATATACTCTTACACACATATATACTGCCTTTCACATATGTAGTTACTCACACATGTATCACTGAGATATACATTCAATCACTAACACACCCATACATACACTCACCCAACCATACAGTCCATCACAGATGCACTCTTAAAACCATGCACCCATAGAATCACCCACTCACACATGTATGCACAGAGTCACACACATCCCACCCACACAAACACTCAGGCACCCAAACAGATACTCAGACAACAATCAATAACCCATAGAGACACTCATATAGCTATTCACAAAACCATGCAGCCGCTTATACACCAACAGACAGACAGATACAAACATTCACACAGTTTAGTCACTAGTCTGCAGTAAGATACGTTTAATGACACACTTATACAGTCAGTCATGCACCTACTAAATCATCCATTCACACACTTATACACCCACTCATTCTTCCATAAGTTTTTCCCTATATATATATTAAACCAAAATCAAAATTTACAGAAACACACACTCACTGGATGACGTCATCAGTGATGTCATCAGTGATGTCATTTCAGATGTCATCAGTGATGTCATCAGTGATGCCACTGACCATGTCATGAGTGATGTAATATGTGACGTCATCAGCAGTGCATTGCGGGGGCGTGAGTTATAGTTAGCTGAACTAACTATAACAGGGGTTTTGTGCGAGGGAAATGTCCAGCTAACTATAATGCCCCTGAAACCTATGGTTTTTTCAGTGAATTTCTAAGGTTTTTTAAATGCCAATTCCTAACTATAACGCCCCTGAAACCTTTGTTTTTTTCAATGAATAGATATATATATATATTTACTGAAAAAACAAAGGTAAAGTGACGTTATAGTTTGGTAAGGTACAACATTTTTATTTTACATAACAAATACTAGAAATTCACTGGAAAAAAACTGAAGGTTAAGGCGACAATATTGTTAGACCTTGTAATAATATAATAATTATTGTTTAAAAATTTTTAAAAATCTGAAATTTACCAATTGTAATTTCCTGAGGTAACTATAACTTGCGCCCCCAACATGCACAAATCTCACATATTGAATTGCTCATGACATGTTAAATGACATCATTGATGACATGACTGATGCCATCTCAAATCTGTGATGCACACATTTGG
The DNA here is from genome assembly GCF_964204655.1 of Triturus cristatus. Taxonomy (NCBI): domain Eukaryota; kingdom Metazoa; phylum Chordata; class Amphibia; order Caudata; family Salamandridae; genus Triturus; species Triturus cristatus. Next base: position 970,027,192 of record NC_140587.1, read on the forward strand.
AGATGTTTGCTTCAAGGATGGGAGTGCAAGGGTGAGCTTTTTAAGTGTGCTGATTAATGACCCTAAGAGTAGCACTATCATTTTGAAAGCATTTTTTTTAACAGCACTGAAAGAAAGATGAAATGTTCCGTTAACTATCTATTTAACTTGTCATTTGTTTAGAGATGCTAAAAATTCTGCAAATGAGTTCAGCACTGCAAGTTGTGGAAAAGGATGCACTGTTTGATGTCTTTTCTATGAAATAAAAATTTTGAAACCAATGGCAAACATTCAGTAAAAAGGCTTACCCATGTAAAATAGATACTTATATATCAAACAAGTAAGTTAAATGCATACTTTTATATACTTACAAAGTCTTAGCTGGTTGTATTTAATACTCAATATTCCACAAGATTTGGACTTCTGACTATATGGATTTTAATCGCGCTATTGCACAGAACTGTTTTCACTCAGACCTTGCTCTGAACATTCCAATTAAATTTTATCAAAAATGTTATGCTTGACAGAAGCCATCCTGAATATTATGACAACCCATTAACCCTGAAGCACATTACGAGGAAATCACTAAAACCAGAATGTTTAAACCTACTCAAAGATGTGATATTATAGGTTGAACTGGTCAAACCAACTGTACAGCATAACCAAATGAGTTTGACCAGTTTCTCGATTCAACCGTATTTAATTAGTGTTCTTAATCCCCAACATAGATTTGTTTTGACGCGTTTTAGGCTTGATATTTTTCACTGTTTGACAAGCTTCCCAACTTCTAATAACTGGTCACAACACATAATGTACTGCCCTTGTGATAAGATGTCTGAACAATCAACCATACATGTACTGTTTTTCTCTAAATTTGATAAACATCTGAGGGTTTCTTTTATCAAGCCTTTATTGAAATCACTATATTTCAGACAATGTAGGCTGGCGTATCTATAGCTACAATTATTACCAAACTTGTATTCATGTGTGGTATTAGCTAGATTCTTGAGGGCTGCTATTTTCAGAAGGAAGTCACTAACTGCTGAATGCTAAATTGTGCATGTTTTTAAACTTTTAAAATGTAAAAAAAGAAAACATTATGAATTGTTATGTACACTTTTATGATTCGCCCTTTTGAATCAAATAAAGATAATTTTGATTTGATTCCTCAATATTCAGGTAGTATTCACTCTGCTTATCTTTTATGTTACGTTACTTTCTGTTCTCATTGAATGTTTATTGTTCTCCTAATTTCTTCTTTTCTTTTCAGCTGTGAGATAACATTGCTGAGATCCCAAGGTACCATTCACTTATGATTGCACCATTGACTGGCAGAGATTATATGGGGGATGGTCCTTTTTTAGCAGCTGCAACCCACCTTACAGCTGTCATCTATTTCCTTTCATGAGAATTCTACTCTCAGCATCATGAGTTTACATGGCCCTGAGGGTGCCAGGTTTTTGTGCCAAGTATATGTTGCTGTGACTGTATTGTAATATGATGTGTATCCATAAGTACATAGTCATTAAATGGCATTTTGCAGCTTCCCTGCAGGACCACAAGAAACAAAAAATGGGGTGATAAAATAAAGTCCAATCAGAGGGAAGAAAAAGTGGAATTAAGGTTCCTCTCAAGATACCGAAAGTTCAGTGGACAGTTGCAATCATTTTTCAAGACTAAACTTTTTGTTTTTTTAAAGTAATCTCTCAAAGTGGGTTTATGTTTAAAAAACAAATAACTAATGTCCACCAGACTCAGGGAGTTTTTTGACTGTGTGCAGCAATCATTATTTTGATTCTTTTGTTTATCACTGCAAGGATTTTCCTGGCAGTGACAAACAACTAAAAAGATCATCAGACCATCAGTCCTAAATAGGGCGGATGATGTGACTGTCCCGACTCCATCACGCCATGAGGGTTAGCTTTCCATCGACGGAGCCAATGGGGGAACCACCAACGGAAAGCTGATGGCTTGCCCAGCCCTAAACTGGGCAGGCAATCTGAGAGTTTGGCAACAAGGTTACTCTGCCATATTTGTCAAAGAGTACTCTATCAACCAAACTATAAATCATAGAACTTGAAAATAAACAATTTGATCAGAATATCGGTAAAACAGACGTAGGAGAGAAAAAACTACTTACATTCTGACCATTACCTTAACAAACAGAATACAGATTTTACAATGCCCGGAAGTAGGAGCAAACTCCTATTTTTTAAGATAAGCTGATGATTCCTTCCAGAAGCCAAAATAATGTATTCCAAAAGAAACCTTAATTACAGTGGAATTCCCCAAACACAATGGCATAACAATACTTCTCAGTTTTAAAATATTTCACTGGGTATTTCTCACCATAGAGTCCTCAGGCCTATAGATAATTTACTGTAGCTGTAGGGATGGAAATGTGCCTTTCCACTTGTGACAAAAGCACTGGACTGGCAGGTGATGATTCCCTATTCTAGCCTGCAATCCCTTCGATGTATGTGGATACAAAGGAAAGGGGTTTCGTTTTTGGCGGTATGCGCTGGCGCCTGCTCAAGTGCGCTTTTGGGTATGTGCGATATTCATTAACCTACGGTGCTACGGGCGAAGGCTTAACCCTGAACCCTACAGACACAAAGCCTACAAATATATTAACAAATGCCTATGCACACGTCTTATTGTACTTTGCAGAAAACAGTACTGCACAGTCTTAATTCTATTCATATGGCAGCAAGAAAAATTGAAATAACAGTCGAACACTCCAAGTCTATCGTGTTCTTTTGGTTTAATGATGATAGATTGCCCAGCCAACACGTGTTTCGTCAGGGTATGAACCCACGACTTCTTCAGGGCTAGAGGATGTACAATAACAAGGTTTCAAATACTCAAACCAATATATATTGTATTTAAGGCGACAAGTGACTTGAGTGACATTGCACGCTGGGTGACAACCCAAAATCATATACATCACTAATACTAATACTACTGTGTCGGTCCTATGCATGATGAGTGTACCCAAGTGATGATGGAGTGTCAGGTGACATACTGCTATTGTTCACATCAATCCTGATAAACAATTTTTTGCTTCATTAAGGCTATACTTAGTATTACAGTTAGCCATCTGCAATACAGTCAACACACAACTGCTCAAAGACATCGGATTTACCAGTATCACTGGATATAATCTAACTCACTCCTATTTATGATCACGTTATTGAAAAAACACATATAAAGTGTGCTCCCTCCGATGTAGTAGGATAAGAGATAATGACAAGGCAGGAATATTCAGGGATGACGGAGTATATGAATGTTTCGATTGGAATGTAAGGACTGCTGCACTTGAATGACCCATGAAGTAAAATATCTAACAAATCTGTATAGCAAACTGGATCAGCAATAGCTCACAGCTGCATTGTGTATGCCTCAATGTGATAACTTCACTGGAGGAGGTGTGCTTCCAGGTGGCATTGATGGACTAACCATGGTGTGTTTGGAAAAAGGGGTTCAGTAGCATGATTGCATGAGGAAAAGATAGTAGCCATACAGTGTTTTCCAAAGAAGCCAATTTCAAGCAAAATAATCTTCACAACTATGGACCAGTCTCCTATGCCAATGAGCCATTCCGGGGGAAATTAATCCTTGTACTGTGTTCACTAACATTTCTGAGAAAGTGTATGCATATAGACAGCAGGAGATTGAGTCAAGTATAATAAAAGATGACAATACAAGAGATACTTAGAAATAATGTAATTAAACCTACTTACGAACAGTGGTGTTTCACTTGATTCATTTTTATCTTTTCTGTGACATGAAAGAGCAAGCATTGGCATAGCCAATAGGTCTCACGTTTGGGAACTTGTAAGTATTTAGCGCTGCCGCACATTATCCTGGGTGCTACAACATCTACTGTTACTTCACATGCCAGTGGTGAACGGCCACACACACCAAAGGAATGGCTTCTGTGCCATTTAATGAAAATATAATAAAGTCTCTTCAATTCTTTTTTTTTTAAAAGTGTATTTCTTTAACAAAGAAGATTTGACACTAATAAGTGAATTACATTGAGAAGTACCTAAAGTGTTTTTGTGTAATACTCGTAGTCTTAACTTATATATCTGGAAGTGCTTTTATCCGGGGTAATGAATCAAAAAAGAGTTTTTGTAAAAATAAGTTATAACAGAGGCACCTTAAACCATGAAATACCCAAATCCCTAAAGCATTAAAAACTAAATATTCACATTGATTAAGTCCAAGGGTCAATAATACATGCACGAAGAGCAATGGCTCTGTGAGAGATTGTAATGATCTAGCCATGACACCGCAAAACATAGAGTGAATATAGTGGCCCAGGGGCTGCTACAGTGTCTTGCAGCAGTGTAGAATGGAGAATACTGTAACTCATAGAAGATTAAGCAGGTTGTATTGTAAGGTCATAAGTATACATGTGGCTTGAAGAGAAGTTGATCCGAGGCATAGAGCTTTCAAGACCAAGCACAGCTAGAATAAGCAGCTAAGAAGGATCACAGAAAGGAGACTAGTGAATAACCACAAATACTGCAGTGAGACAGGACATAAAAATCTCACTGACAATTCAAGATGGTTGACTGCAATAGACTCCTCAATATTGTGAAATGATGCATGGAGAAGAGGAGTATCTCGTCCAGTAAAAGAAATCAAGACACTGCCTTTATTAATCAATATATACATAAAGCTCCAAGAAGAACTAAAGGAAAGGTGATTCTCACGAACATTTGCTTAAATGACACCCAAATTGATCTCAAGAAGGCAACATGAAATACATTTTGACACTCATCTCTAGTACCTACAGAATGGAAAGTCATCAAGCTCTGGCATCTCAAGCCACAAACTGAACAAAAATTAGCTTTCTTTTTGCCCATGTCAAACATTCAGAGCTGGAGGTCAGCTCACATTGCAGTGGGTTAGACACCAGAAATAAGCTCATATATCAAGCCCCCAAGGAGCTGTAGTGGACAATAAACTGTAGGCAAAGTGGGCCTGACAGTCTGAATATTAGAGGGGAATAATTTCCTGATCTTGGGACTTGTCTGCTCAAAAGCTTTTCTGTAGGTGGTGTAATGCTTAGAATTAGTGGGGGCTCTTGTTTTTCGAATTGCATTTCTGAAGGTACAGAATTGAGTATTTCCAGATTTTAGATACTTTTCTATTATGTGATTTAGTTGATCTAATTCGCAGTGTTCCGATGACTGCCGAGGTTCCAGTTCCAAACTACAACACCTAAAAGTATTATTATTTAAAACAAATATATAAAGAAATGCACAGTAAGGGGATGGCAAATAAACAGTGCAGCTACTTTAGTGCAGATAATAAGAGAACAGAGAAAAGTAAAAATTAGCACAATAAAAACAGCTTGGTGGCCACACAGGAGAGGGTGGGCTGAAGTTGAAGGGGGATTCTGATTGGCATACTGTAGCTGTCTCCGAGTCAAAGACTGGTGGGACTCTAATCCAACACCAGGATTATCAAGCGCCTATGCCTTGGCTGTACTTGGAGGTACAGAGGCATCTTACATTGAAAGTTCATTGGCAGGGTGTGCAGAAAGGCTGAATCAGTTGGATAATACTGAATGCCCCAACACAGGACCTTACAGCACTACAAACCAAGGACTGCTCCCCATCAGTACATGAGAATAATGTGGTGTAATTGTCATTACATTTCCGTTAATGCTCTGGTAATAGAGACTTGATCACAGCATCATGAGACCACAAAATATTTTCTAAGGCAGCTCTAATGCAAAGATCGAAAGAGAAGACAGAACATACAGTGACATACGCTTAAAAATCATGTGGGTGACTTTTATTTGCTGCCAGACCTTCTTATGAATAAAGACTCAGTGGGTTGGCTGTGAACAGGGTAGGAGTGTGGGGGGGTAAAGTAAACATAAAGGCGAGAGGAGGGGAAGGCAGTATGCAAGAAACGTAGCAGCACAGAGGGTGGAATGGAACATATAAAAGATAAAAAAACACCGGGATACGGGAGTAAGAAGACGAGGTGACCAGCTGCAGTATTAAACAAGTGCCAGGTTATTTATAGTCTGATTTTAGTTTGGCATCCCCTTGAATTGTGTTTCCCCCTAACTAAGACAGAGGAGAGATCTACTACTGCTTCTGTCTGGCATTGCCCGGGCAGAGTTTTATCTCTGAAAAGGGCCGAAGAGCAGGAGATACATGATTCTGAGAGGATACCAGATATTGAACACCATCATGGAGCAGATCCTTGATGGTAGCATTCAATCTATCCTCACACATTACCAAAACGGTTGTAGAAATCCTAACAATTCAACAACCTGCCTCCCCCAAATCCCAGGAATGAATCGATTTAATTAACTTTGTCACGGGTCATAATGTGAAAACCTTTTTGTATTTCTTACTATTTAATGACACACTTGAGGTGTGAAAAATATTCAGAAGAGAACTTGTAAATGAACAGAAAGGAAGCCTATTGCTCTGGTAACATTCTCTGCCTTTTGCACTCTGAAAATGAGAGTGAAGAAATTTAAAGATGGCACTCTATTTACCAATGCAAACCCAGAGACAGGCTGCATGATAGTCCTTTCTCCATGATTACATGCCATTACCATGAGGCTAGAGTGGTGTGCCTATGACTGCAAAACAAGAAGCACAACAAAGAGGGATTGACTAAAGCAATAAACAACTGGAAACAACGTAATTGCGTGCTTTAACAGTATCTTTTGCCTTGCAGGAGGGAAGTGAGGGACAGCCGATGGAAGCAAGCAATAAACGGCTCAAGGTCAATTAAACAAACAAAGCGAGACCCGGGGGTTGAGCAACAAATCAAAGCAGGATGGGGTTCGAGAAAAAAACAAATCTGGATTGGACACAACTAGTAAACAACTGGAAAATATGTAATTGTGTATATGTATACAATCATTGCAAGGCAAACAAGTGTTGTGGTTTTAAACAAAACAAGCATGGCAAACAAAGCGACCGTAAACACAAGCAGAGGCAGGCAAACAAAAAAAAGCGTGCTCACAGAGTCTCATAAATAACAGAAATAGTAAGAGCACATGTAAAAAAGGCAGTCCTCGCAGGAGGTTACAAAAGCCCAAAAGGAGGAACTACTAACTATATTTACCAAACAAAAGCTAGCATTTGCGAAGGACTGTAAGAGGAACCATTGAAAAAAGATGGACGGTGTTCGAAGCCTATATGCAGATACACCATGTCTCGAAGAGATAGCACGCATGCGCTGCCTAGCTGAGACATAAAAAGGAACAAGAATATGGAATTCGATAAAACTTCACACAATAGGAGTGTTGCTGTACTTGTCTGGTCAGGTGCCCCCTGAATAGGAACAAAAGTAACACTAAAAATGGTTCGGCTTTGTTGGAAATCATTGGTGAGATGCAGCTTTAGTCTCTATTGTTTAGCCAGTTATCAGCAACTGTGAAATATAATTCTAAGAAAAACTTGCATAATTCTTAGAGCTGATGTAACTCTCGTTGTAAAGAAGGTTTGCTTGGACCTTGGAGACTGATACTTTGTGTAGATCCGATTGAAGCTAAAACGATTGGACAATTCAGGCTATATTTATGACCCGGTTTGCATAGCTCTTGCTACGCAAACCTTAAGTCAGATTTTGAAGCCCCCCCAAAGCCACTTTGTACGGCTTTGAGTGGCTCAAAAAATCTGGGGTAACGCAACAGAGCGCAAATCGCTGTGTTGCATTACTTTGCCCAGGGAAGAAGTTCCATGGGCTCTGCATGGGTGTTTGCATACAGCTCTCATGGTTTTTTACGCATTCCCAGATTTACAAGACCTTGTAAACCTGAGAATGAGCCAAAAAGATATGCCTCCTCAGGAGAGGCATAACGAGAAGAAATATCTTTACTTCCTCTTTCTATATGAGCTGCATTCTGCAGCACACATAGGGGAATCTGCCTCTCAGGATTGTTTTTGAGCAGGAAGGTGGCCCTTCCTACAAAAACAAATCCTAAATGCAACGTAGGTACCCTTGCACCATGATGCAAGGGTGCCTGCTTTGGCGCTAGGCAGCCCCTTGCGCACCAGCGCTGGGGTAAAAGTCAGGAATGTTCTGTATGCCTTGAATGCATTGCATTCCTGTCCTTTCCCAGTGACGCATTGGAACACAGTAGGATGAGTTGCTGCGCTGCACTGCGCAACTACTACATAAATATGCCTCTCAGTCTATAATTCTTCAGCATATTAATCTTATAATTTACTAACAATCTCACCAGCATTTAGTTATTACTATTGACGTCTTTAATATTGCTGAAAATGTGTTTTCCCAATCGTATTCGACATGTTGTATGGTTGGAGGCGGTTGTGAATGTAGTGGTTGAGATTTCCAGAACAAGTTCCTGGTGCGCTCGATAACATTGCCTCAGACAGACAGAGAGAAAAAGTAAAAACTTGAAAGTCACTTACCAAGATATGATGATTGATGGATGTGTCTGTTTAAGGAATGGAACTGGTATGGGTTTTGCTTTTAAACAAGAAATACCCATGCGTTTTTGGCTGGTAAGTTGTGCCTTGGGGTTTTGGCATGTTGACACTGGCCATGTGTTGCTCTTTCGAATATTTGAGGAGCTGGACAAACGCTATTCTAAATGAAGTGAGCGCAGCTGATGTTTGTTGTCAATCGTGTGTTTTTATTATGGTCTGTCTGTTGTTTGTGTACGTTTTATGTGTTCTGACTAACAGCAAACACTTCTCTTTACAGGGCTTCACTGTGCATGGCAGAGATCTTTCAAGCCGATTATGTTTTTTTTTCTGATAGAACCCAATTTGTTTAGAAGTTTTACCCTATAAAGGGGCATATCAGCAAGGCGAGGTGATAGAATTATCGCCGCTTTTGCGGCCGTTTTTGGCTGAAAAGCGGCGATAATTTTATCGCCTTATTAGCAAGCTCACGCTAACGCGTGAAAACTTGCGTTAGCGTAGGAATTCCTAATGCCCAGCATTGCATCTCTAATGAGATGCAAAGTGGGCGTTCCTGACCTGACATGACAGGAGAAATGGCGCTAAGCGACATTTCTCCTATCATCAAGCACCACACTATGAAGCATAGCGGCAAGAAAAGTAGCGATAACCCCTGTTATCGCTACTTTCCTTATGCCTGCTTCAGGACTGACTTAGCCATGATATCCTATGGAAGGTGGAGATCATGGCTAAGTTTGTGAGTCTCTATCATCAAGCTAACGCCACATTGCGTGACATTATCGCTGGGTTTCCACCGATAATCTCACATTAGGCAGTTAGCGTGAGGATTTTTATCGCTTTTGAGATAAGCGTTGCTAATAGCACGCTATCTCAGTGATAAAAATCCACGCTAGCCGGTGATAATTATCCTAGCGCTAAGTGCGCTTAGCGATAATTATCGCCGGTTGTTGCTGATATGCCCCAGTTTTTCTTCTCTGTCATGCCGCTTTTCCTTTAGAATAATGTCCTTTGATGTTAAAATTCTCCAAAACGTTTTGAAGGTAGAGGCCTACTTAATTTTGCACTTTTCTAACTTGTCAGTTACCTAAGCGCCTTTCCTCGGAACACATCTGGGTATGTACCTGTTTTTGGTTCTATTTCTCATTGTGGAGGCACTCAAGGGGTATTTTATTGCATTCAGTAGCTACCAATTCCCTCTTCTTGATGCTGATTTGGGTAGTGATCTAAGCGCTTTATATTGGTTTAAAATTATTTCAACCAAAGGCATGTTATTTTGCATTATTTGAAGTCCAACCATCCACCAGTCAGAGAAAGTGCGGATATTCTTCATGTCGGTATGCTAAGCCTCTTTGCTTCAACACAACTCATAAATGAAAGGTCAATGCAGTGAATGTCCTTTAAGATTGTAGAAAAAACGCCATCGCTGTTGTTGCTTCAGTGATACAACCGAGAGCATCTACTATGCAGTGGAGCACCAGTACCTAAGAAAGGGAAGCTAGATGGGTGAATAAATGAATCATGTACTTGGGAAGTCCTGCAAATGACTTCTCTGTCAAACTGAGATTTTTTTGCTTAAGCATTTAAATATGTGCCATTATTGTTTCATACCTCTAAACAACATAATAAAATGTCAGCAAAATCCTTCACTCTCCGTTAAGGAGGAAACTGTTCTTTAACAGCTTATTGTGCAAATGAACTTTTTGAAAAACATTTTAACCCAGTGGTTCTTAACCAGCGGCCTGCAAACCAATGCCTATGAAGGAGCCGCAACTGCTTACTAAATTAAATTATATCAGTAGATTATTAAAGTCTATGTACTCAAAAAATCAAAACTGAACATTTTAAAATTCACTGTAAATGTGAAAGAATTTGAAATTGGAGGATACAAGTGAAGTTGGGATCCCAAGCATGATTCGTGGGAGCAGCACAAGTACAGCTAACCAAATCTAATATGGACGATTGGTGGTCTCAATTGAAGCACTGGCATGTGCTGACGAAAACAGAGCATGCATTAGGAGTAAAAAAGACAAAGTGATAACCTAACTGCTATCCTAGAGTCCAGCTTATTGCTACGTCTTACAGAAATAAAACCACTTTTTGAAAAGCTCCACCCCTTCCATTATAATTAAAATTTACATTTTTGTACTTTTGGTGAACTAAATAAAATATTTTGTAGTTTTGTGTACTGTTTTGAGGGTCAAATAGTATAAGCCTCATTAACAGGGGTCCTGGGTTCCAGTTGTGATTCATTATGGGTCCAAGGAAGTCAAAAGGCTAACAGGCACATGCATCAACCACAAAACCGGTCGCAAACGGGCAGATTATCAGAATCTGCCCCTTTGCGACTGGTATTTTTGCATTTGGGATGCATCATCCCAAATGCAAAAATCGCAATTTAAGGAATCTCAAAATAGAGATTCCTTAAATTGCAATTGGATTTTAGGAATCTCAAATTGAGATTCCTTAAATGCAATGCATTAAAGTGTAAAAAATAGCGATTTCGCTATTAGCGGGAGCAAATTACCATGAAGCTGGACTTCATGGTAATTTGCTAAAACTTAGAAAAACGCAATTTTTTGCTTTTTTCTAAGTTTCATATTGCACACACACATGCCCTTAAAGCATGTGTATGCAACATTTGTGCAGAGATCACATACATGGGTGCAATAGGGTGTCATTTTGACACCCTTGCACCATAGAAATTGCGGGAGCAATTTGCGAGTACCTACTGGTACTCGCAAATTGCTCCCGCAATCTCCAATTCATTCCTATGGGCCTGGAGGCCCATAGGAATGAATGGGAAGACAATCCTTAATTGCGACTCGCAATTTGCGAGTCGCAATTAAGGAATTTGTGGGAATCGCTATTTCTTTAGCGATTCCTACATGCATAGGGTTTTGCTATTCCTTAATTGTGATTCCTTAATAATCGCAATTAAGGAATCGCAAAACCCTATGTTGATGCATGTGCCAGTAAGAGCACAACCAATTACCAATAAATCTGTCACTTACTGAATATTGGCGTTACAGGTAAGTGGGTTCTGAATACTAAGTAAAACAACAATGCTTGCCCATGTGTCGATGGGAATGAATGTCTGATGGGCAATTCTTTAGTGAGACATGAATTAGGTCAGTAGACAAAACTGAATATTCCTTTGTATAGCAAAATACATGACAAAAGACAAGGAATGAACAATTTTTCATGTCATCATTTCTGCAACTTTTGATGGATGTATTTTCTGTAGTGTTAGTGATCAGTCCTATTGGTTTAATGGAGGACCTAATGTTGTTCAATGTTTTGTCAGAATTTGCATAGAGTGTTTGCCATGTGTGTTTTGAGCATGAGTTGGGGGCCTCACTATGTGGACCTATGGACTTCGCTTGAATGTGAATGATTGTACATTGTTAGGTAGGATATGTTGGTTTAATGCAATTAAAGTGTATTCCATTGTAAACTGTGCGGTTCTGAAGCCATGTTTTATGCCTAGGGTGCAATTGGGGTGTGTAAACATTGCGATAAATGAATAGTGTGTGGTACAGTTTTAAAGCAGCTATGTGGTTTTGGTACATCTTAAGCAGAGACAAACACACACACACTAGCACTTAGTTTAGTCTTATGTAGTTTACTTTATGGAAACAAGACTTTGCTTTGATTTATATACGTGCCTTTAATAACGTAATACCCACATTTACTAACATGAATTATTTTGATCATATTCATCTAAGTTGCGCTGGGGTGAATTTTGATTTATGTATAATTGCTTTGATTGGAGACTAACTTTATTATTTTGCTAATAAGCCTTTAGTTTGTTTGCTAACTTATTCCTCTCTGTTGTTACTATGGGCAAAATCTGCTTCACTGCCATTGCAATGTTATTGAATTCGCGATTTCCCCCCCCAGATCGAGAAAAAGATCCTTCTGAGTGGTCAGAGCGGAGTCTCAAATTTGCATCAAATTTGCGCGGTTCAAATACCATCCTTACCTTCTAGTCCACTATCAACAGGCAAGTCTCAAATTTATACTCTATTACATATAGTTTTAAGTCTTGATCGCATGCCAGAATTCTCATCAGGAATACAAATGGGTGCTTAGCAAAGCTCATGAGAACTTGAAGATGGCCTTCACTAGTCAAAAAATGTAATCAGATTTTTGCCTGAGCAAGCACATTCACAACTTCAAGTCACTAGGGCCATACACAGCTTGCCTCAACCTCAGAAATGGGCATGTCATGTGGGCAGTGTAAGCCTGAGCAAGAAAATATGGCTGAAGCACACTACAGTTACACAAAGACAGACAAAAACATTTAGAGTCTTCACAACACAAAGTATAGCCAGCAATCAACTGCTGTAATGTAACAGCATAAACTGTGAATCACAAGCCTTGGCCCAGTTATCTTTAGGTCTATGTGATCTATGAGCATGCCAATAGGCAGCGGAGACAGCAAGTGCTATATGCATGAATTACTTTGACTGGGGTGGTTGGGACGAAACAGGCCTCAAGCATATTTCTGGAAAGCATGCACTTCCGCCTTGAGTTCTCTATGGAGAGTTTCTATTCGTTTTAGAGCTTTTGCCTCAGCACACACAGCAATCATGCATTTATACTGAGCACTCCCTGTGATATGGAATGAGACCCAAAGCTGGGCACTAAGTTCAAGAAGAGCACACAATGTATGGTCTTCATTCATAGCATAATCACTGTAGTGGACTGACAATGGTGACAGCAATGAATTATAGTGGAAGGAAAGATAATTGTAGCTTTCACCTGCCAGGAAGAGTTTCCCTCTGGCCTTTCCCTTGTTTTAAATTGGGTGTCAGTCCTCTAGAACCAGGTCTTTTTCTACCACTATGTGTGACATGGATTTCATGCAAGTGTGTAGTTTAAATATGTGAAATAAGCAGTGAATGGAACAGGTCAGCTGGATGTGGGTGTGGCAGCTCAGGAATCCATTTTCATTTCCTTAGATAGAGTGGTACATAAGATAGCAATTGAAGAGAGCTCATATGGCAAAGACAATTGCAGGGCACCTCCAAAGTATTCCTTTTCTGAAGTTTACATTAAAAAATAAAATTCTCATCTAAAGAAAAATTATATGTTTTTTAATATGCATTAATAACTATTTAAAGAGATGTGAAAAATTAATTAAAATGAATGTAGTTTTTATATTTTAATAAAACCTTGGTAAATTATTTTTATTAAAATTAGGGTATTGAAATATTTTTTAAATTAATTATATTTATGTATTCGTTTTTTGCTTTTTTATATGAAGTTATATATATTTTTAACAATGTTAAATATTTTGTTTAGTTTAACATTCTTTTCTTTGAGGTTTTATTTTTAATTCCCTTACTGCATTATTTTCTATGTGAGGTTGTTGCAGTACCAGTGGTTGGCCATGTGTTGTGTCAGACTTACTACTGTTTTTTTTTTACTAGTAACTTAAACTTGGTTTTTGTGGATACCAAAAAGTAATAAAGTTACTAAAAAGATTGAATTACTCAAAAGGTCCATTGTGTTTTGCCTCTTTACTTGTCACTTCATTAGTAAACAGTTGTACAAGCACTCTCACTGAGAAACATGTAAAAGAGTTTGTCTTCCACACACCATCATGTCCTGCATCTAAAGATGCACCACTTGTCAGCCAACCCAGCAGGCACACTATCAAGGGAACTTCTGCGTGAAGTGCTGTCATGATGGAGACACTATGGTAACTGATGGTACACTAGTCAGGGTTGGGCATAACAATTGTTATGGACGAAAACCCTCACTCACCCGAGGGTGACATGCTTCATCATTGGGTTCTTCCAACACACGGGGACCGCAAGGTACCCCGTGTGGGCTACGACTTTACCCAAAGGGGAAGGAGCGGGAGTGCAAAGCACGTGTTGGTTCTACCAACTCGATATGGTGAGGAGGGACAGAGTGCAAAAAGAAATAATAATAAAGTGTATTTAAAAGACTATCTATCTAGGGGCATCAACTTTATTCTTCCTGCCTAGGTAGTAGTACATTAAAATGCAAGTGAGTGTTGGGTTACAAAAATATATACCCTATCCAAAGATCAACATGTTTCTGCCCAAGTGACGGAATTGTTCAAGGCATTCATCAGGATCATTGTAAGGTCACTCTGCTAGTACGGTGCATAAATCATAATAAAATACTTAGGCCTTATATTTTAACCATCAATCGCAGTATCAATCTATGCGTTGGATCTGAAGGCTCTGTAAAACCAATTCTTAGAACGGTGAATCAAACACCCACCGCCTTCAGATAAGGCCTAAGTATTTTATCATTTCCGTGGAACTCTAAAATGCATGTGTGTTTTCTAACCCATTTTATGGCACTGCAACATGTCTGTCCTGTAGCACATCATCATCGCAGAGTTAATAATAAATAAAGCTACACCTTACCTGATTGTCGATATTGTGGTCCTGATGCATCTGCAGGATGATATTTTGATCATTATTTTGTTGTATACAAACATAATCTCTCTTCTTTGTTCTTGATTAAATGATTACAATGCAGACTCTGTGCATAATAGAATGAATTTCTATTGGGCCAAGGGCTCCTTACTTGAAAGATTCAATGAAAGAGAAAGCTGTATTTCTGAATGAGGTAATGTTCAGCTTGATTGGTTCCTTTGGTTATCCCTATTGTGGTGAGTAGGGCCGGCTGTATTAAATCTCAAAGAGCCCTCATCTTCTCATATGTTTATTATCATTTATTCAATCTGGTGTCTCTGGGAGGCTGGAACTATTGGAGGCTGGTTTTTGAGGTCAGCGGCTGCTCTCTCTATCTCCAATTCACCTACGTTTACGGTAGCAGGTATAGGAGGCAAAGAGAGAATGAGACAGAGAGAGAGAGTTGGAAAGAAGAGATGAGAAAGAAAGAGACAAGAAGGAAGCTGGTAGTCTGAACATTTTGCCAGGAGCTCGGGTGACCATTTTAGCTGCTTTTGTTCTCCAATCGGCCTCTGTTTATAATTCATTTTGGGGCTAAACATTTGAGCCTGATTTGGAAACGAATCTACCTTCTTTTCAAAGTGTTACATCTTAAGCAGAATTTACCATTTGAATATCCTACATCATAGTAACCTTGGAAGGAAAATCGACTGGAAGGTTCTCCTTGGGATTTAGCACTTCCTGGACTTTTTCTATTACCACCCAGTGTATATCAGGCCAATTAGCAGAATCAGCAGAATAGGTGCAAGAGAACATCTCTGGAAAATGTTCCTGATTGGGGTGTTTGTATATAAAATCAATCATATCTTTTGCCACAGGAAACTAGGGTAGATGTGCATTCAGTTCTCTGTTTGTATCACTGTATAGCTTGCACATTGATTTCGATAAGTTGAAATGGGTCAGAGGTGATAAGCTTATGATCACTACAATTTTGATAAATGAGCATTAATAATAGCATATTTGTATCCCAGCTGTGAGCTTGGTTGAAGGAGCATACATTTTCCTCACTAACCTTCTTATAGAAAATCTTATGGTCTGACAGATAGTGGACAAGTCTGGGTTAGAGTGCAATATTTCACAATTGCCCAGGAGTGTCTGGATATAGGTGCCCTGAGGCTGGTGACAGTTTAACACGTGTTTAAAATTGAATTTTGCATTTATAAATAATTGGCTAAACTGCTTGTATTTCTTGAGAGAACTGTGATCAATGTATTCATTCTGTTTCAAAATTTATTTTTCTATACACTATATATTGAAACTTTGACCCAAGTAATTTTTGTATTTACTAGACAGGATTTTAGGTTTCTGGGTAAAGGGCCTATCATGTATGCTAAATGACCACCCTTGTGTGTTCTGAATTTATGTGTATATTTTACCTTAATAGCCTTATATTTTTGAAAGACATCTCCTCAAAACTCCAATAGATAGATATAGATATTATTTATGTTTATTTTAGCAAAGGACATCAAGGTTCATAATGAAATACCACAACATACATGGAAACAAACAGGTGTACAAAAGTTAAAACATCAATTGATTCCCTCAGGCAACTCATTTGTTTGAATCATGACAAAACTAAGAGGTGGACCCCCCCCAAAAACAATATTTTCTCTGTAAAGTTAGAGAAATACACATGCATTTGGGACCAAGCTTGCACATTACCCTAAGCAGGAATGCTCATCATGCAGACAAAAATATGCAGCTGGAATGTTGCTTTTCTTTAGAATTTTCTTGTCCTGTAGGATATTGGCCCAGTCTTCGATGACATTCTAGTGATATTCTTGCAAGAAACATGGCTGACCATATTGGTACATTTGCACTTTGCTGAAATCAAGTTTGAATTAGAAAGCCACACAACCATTTGCTTCCTTATAATCTGCTCTGAATATTTATTGTAAATTTTTGGTCGAAATGGTATTTTATATGAATTTATTGTATTTATAACATTTCTTTCTTTCCTGTAATTTTGAATCTTCATTACTTAATGTTCTAGTCACATCATGTGATACATTCTCTAATGCAGTTTTAATAGTTGCAGGTGATTTTACCACTCAAAAAGCTAATTTTACATATATGAAAAAATTGTTTACAGATTTAGATATGGTCTGGGGTAAGTCTCCTCCGATCTTATCAAATACGAATTGCAATTGTTCAAATAGCTTTTTGGTTTGGGCTCTTTTGCTAAACTTGGCTTTAATAAAACTTACATTTGAGGATCTGGAAGCTGGTAATTAGTCTTAGCAAATAGGAACTCTTTGATTGATTATGTCTTTATTATTTATTCAAGATCTAAACAAGTGTGAAAATATAAACAAAGCAGTGTTATATGGGTAAAAGATCTATACAAAATTAATTAGGAAAAATTTCAAAGGCAAAATGGTTGCTAAATATTTGTTTTCCTGCACTTTGCCATTACATGTGGCAAAACATGTGTTAAAAAAACAATCCCAATACATGACGAGTAAAGGCAAAAATGTATGATTTCACAAAAAATAATTTCTAAAGTTATTAATTCAGTTTCTATTATTTCTAGCATTTCCAGGGATGGTTTAACAACTGAGGTGATAGCAAACATAATTTTGGGACGAAATAACCCTCCCTACAATTTTGTTGCGCTTCCGCAAGACTCTAGCGAATCTAGCTCAAAAGCTTCAAGGAAAGAAGAGTGCTGCATGGACAAGTGTGATATTGCAAGGGCAAACAGTCCTGAGGCACGGTGTTTTACGATCTTGAGAGTATCTTGGAAGATCACATGAGGGAAGTAAAAGAAAGGTCCAAAGCTCAACCAAGAGTTACCATTCTTATTGCATGGTTGGAGAAGTGCTGTGATGTGATTGGGTGCAGCTCAGGCTGTTCTTGGTTATTTGGAGGATAAGGAAGTCTGTTGGAGTTTTGCTTAGCAGACATTCCTGAATTTGAAACTTAGATAGACTGGTGTCTTCAGCTGTATAGGAAACTGCTCTAAATTCAGGTAATTAGAAATATGCATTATGAACTTTGTTGAGAACTGTCAGTAATTGCACTACTGATGGTAAACTTATTATATACAACAAAATTTAGTGAGTCAAAAGCTGTTTTGTGATACACATGTTTTTTAATATGGGTTTTGAGAGGTAGACTTTAGAATGTGGAGTGATTTCACCAAGTATTGGACATTGTGTTAAAAAAATCAAATGTTCAAACTGTATGTAATTGTAAGTAAAAGACAGTGTTTCTGAAATTATTACACAAAGCATCTGCAATCTGGTAATATAAGGTCGGGTGTTTTTATGAAACTTACTCTGCACATATTTTACCTCTATGAGATGGAAGACGGGAGATATTGTCACTTCTAGAATAAACCACTTTGCTCACTGTTTGGAAAGGTGTGTAAAGAGGAATATGTTACTTTGCAAATTGTTATGGAACCAAGTTTGATGGCAAGTAATAATTTAATTGTGAAAAAAGGGACTGGTTAAGGGTATAGAATTCTTCAAGAGAAAGGAATATGAAGATAATGGTACAGTACATATGACTGTGATTGTGGGTGAAAAATACAAAACAACTTTCAAGTATATAGTGATGTATCTCTGGTATCATTTAATGATCAGTATGTAACTTTACATTTTTTTGGTTTGTTGTCTTTTTTAGGTGGGAAATGGAAAACAGATGTTTCGAAAAACAGAAGTATCATGTCACAGAACATATGGAGGAGAAAAACAAAAAATGTTAATTTTTGAAGAAAGAGGGAACAGTAACTGTGTGGAAAGCCAGGAAAAAAAGAACGGCACAAATGATATTGTTGTTACTGCCTGTTGGCTATAGCTCTACTTACTTACTTACTCACTTACTTTGATGACAAAATGATCTGCTTACTCGAACAGCAAAAAAGTGCTTTATTTAGAAAAGGAGGGTCTACTATCAGCTTCAGTAGGTGTAGACTCATGTAATGGTGTAGCACACTGGCTGTTTCTAATTTCCCAGCTGAACTCCTTTTTGTAAATTTTAATTTATTTGTAGAGACTTTTTGCCACATGGCCTGCCAAAAAAGTCTATTAAAGCAGATATTGATTGACAGGCTAAGGTGGCAGAAACAAAGGAAAAGAAGATCTACATAAATCAAACTCCAGTTGGCAAATGAAGCAAAAAGGGAGGATGTTTTGGTGCCTGGTAATTGGAGAGAGGAAACAAATGTAATACATGAGTTGAGTTTGTTGTTTTGTTTGTTTTACAGTTGTTGTAGTAGCATGGTAATGTAGTGGTTGTTGTTTGTAATGTTGTTAAATTGTTTCTTGTAATAAAAACCTTAAGGATACTACTGATTTATTTCCTTAATAGCTTTAAAAGTTTTAATATGATTACAGTCTTGCAATGTTGACTTAAAGTGGCAAACCCTGCTGCTTGATGTATATGGATGTATAACGCACAACAGTTGTTGTTGTTGTTTGTAATGTTGTTTAATTGTTTTTTGTGATAAAAAGTTTAAAGTTTCTACTGTTTTCTTTCCTTGATATCTTTTAAAGTTGTTAACATTATGACAGTCTAATGTTGACTTAAAGTGGCAGCTCAATTTTTAAGAACTGTAACTCTGCTGCTTCATTTTTTGCATGTATAAGGTACTATAGAGAGATAATTGCCTCTTCCCATTGTAGCACAAATATTTTTATACAAGAGAGAGGTTTTGGCACAGAGGCAAATGCATCCTCAAAGTATACTATACACTGCTGTGAGCAGGTGGAGATGGCAGTTCTTTTGTACATCTTAGTATGGTTAGTATGGTTGTCACTCTGGAGATACGTTTCTGCGCAGAGGTCTGTCTCTGTGTACATCTTACTACACATGCCTGTCCCCAGATGGAGGTGACTGAGAGAAAGGTGAGTGTGTCATTACCTTCCAATATGCACACTGGTTGTCCAAGACACAGTTGTCAACAGAGAGGATGGTGCAGATCAGAGCTTCCAAATCCCCTCTACTTCCACGGACGGAAAGATTCCACAGTCACGCACACATACACACATCACACGCTGGTGGGGCCCATTACACCAACATTCACCCTAAATCAGACTATCCGTGCCCTGTAAAGGAGAAAACACCTTTCACATATGCTCTATCTAATCTGCCTATACTTTGAGGTCAATACGACCAGCTGATTGCTGCAGATCTAGCAAAATACATTTCAAAGAATATACAATAAATCAATAAACATGACCAGAAATAATCACCCGAGACAGTAATTCAAACAAATTGTTCATTTATCTAAAATTTCAAGAAAAGCCAATTAAATGCAAAATTCATTTCTCTCATAGTTACCTATTCTGTCTAAATGTCAGATCCTAAGTCATAACCGGTCCTCTGTAGAAGATTTAGAGTCTTCTGTCGTCATGTAGAGTCATCGTCCTCTCCGTCAGCATAGGGACCTCGCATCATCAGCTCGGGAAGAAGTGGCGCTAGACCTCTCTAGTCTACTATTATTTATACTGAAATTTACATTCTAAAAAGTAACATTTCTTTATTCAGAACGGATGAATGGTGGAAATAATGTCATCTTGGTACTTTTTCGATATTATTCGGGCAGTTCTCACACATAGGTTGTCCCAACTAATGAATAGCAGAATTGAACGTCCATGTCTAATTCGCAACATCTACGGATGTTTCTACGAGGTGAATTTGTTGCAAAAATGGGTTCACTCTAAGTTCATATCAACTTTTCCGTCTTTCAGGGCGTTTGGCTGATGTCCCAGACTTGTCATCATGCTTATGGCTTTTCAGTTCATCAGAGATGCAAGGTCACAGGCAGAACAAAGCCTTTCTGTAAATTTCCAGAAACTCCAATGCAGGCTGCGGGTGGTGGCCATTTTGTGGCAGGCCACAATGGACAACTTAAAGCAAAGTAGACATAAAACAGAATTACTGCATAGAAATGATTATACAGTGTTATTCCCCTGCTAATACCCTTATGTGTGTGTATTTATCTAGCCATTTGCGACATCAGAAGCCATTAATGCATATTAATTATAAGCGCAAAACACCATAACATCACATAAGCAACATCGTTTTCTGTCAGTTTGCTCACCAATTTAGTTCACTTATTATTTAGCCATGCAATAGCATTCCCACGTGTAATTCTCTTGTTAATAAGGTTGATTAGTCAATATTCGACAAACTTTTAATCATTAATAATTAATCAGTAGTACTTTTAATTATAACATGCGAAAATGAAACAGATATTCTGTTTTAAAGTAAAAACCCTGCTCCATCAATCCCCCCTTTGGTGATAAATAATCACCACAAAAATCAAAACCCCAAAAATCAATTTAGTTTCCCCTTTTAGAAGAATTTGAAATGTCTTCTTGTTCTTGTTTTTAGACCCTAGTTTCCATCTCATCTTCCTTTTTAGTTTCTATATACATGCTTTCTCTTAGCTCTTCTAGTTCTATTTCTTGTGGATCTCTTTCTGATTTCTTTTGTCTCTTTTTAACATTTTCTTTTGTGATTTTCTTTTTGTTTCTTCTATATCTACAACACATACATCCTAATCTAAGGATCAATAATGCAACTATTACACAAGTTAATGGAAATAATATCTTACCAAAAATGGTACTACCTATTTTAGCTACAAAGTTCTTAATAGCAATCATCTTGTTAGCCATTTTAGTCCAGATACTTTCAGCTTCCAGTGGTACTAATTCTTCATGTAAATCAGTAATATTTTTGATATAGACTTTTAGATCTTTACTTTCGTCAGGAATGTAAGTACAACAATGTTGAACTTTCAGCATTCCACAGACTCCACCCTCTTTTGCCAAAAGAATGTCAAGGGCAAGTCGATTTTGCATTGCCATAGCACGCAAAGCAACCATTTCTGTATTAACCAAAAGAAAGCCTCCAGCGGTGCTTGTTGACAAGCGATCTACCACTGTTGACAGCTTCCGAATGCCATATGCATTCAAAGAAATTCCCACTGCTGGAATTAAAGCTCCAAAAATATCTCCTACAATTTCTGTCCATGTTTCTCTTTTATAGCGTGTTAATGTGTTAGAATGTTCAGCATCATCTACTCTATCCATGTGAAAAATCTTTGGAAAGACCAGGCCAATATAACATGTACCAAACCAATGGTCAGGCAAACAGTAATAAGCCTTGTTCCCACAAATATAATACACTCCCGGAAAAACGGGATCTTCTCCTCCTCTAAATCCCCATCCGGTTGCAATAAAGTATGTAGCATGGCACTCACTAGTCCCTATGAAATAATAATCATATTGGGATCTCTTCCTGGTAATGCACAGTTTTCCTTTCTGTGGGGCATCTATAGCCATAGTTGGACTGGCTCCATTTTTCAACTCCTTTTCTTTCTCAATATCCCACATTGTGTCACTTATTTTATGCCCTTCTGCTTTCTTGTGCATGTTCAACCTTCTTCTCTCAACCATGTCTAGAAAATTATTCTCTTCTCCTTTCAATTTGCAAGTTAAATTGTTTCTAAAAACATAGTCTAATGTTAATTCTTTGGTTTCTAGAAAAATCTCACCTAAAGTGTTAGCATCTTTTGCAGGATTCAGTGCTTTATTCATAGGCAACTGCCCAAGAATATTATCTACATTAGACATATTGTAATCTAATTTCCCTAATTGATAAAAAATACTAATTAACACACTACAGGAAATTCCATATGTAGCTGGAAGATGATGATAAGTCACTCCTTCCGAAACAGAGGCAGGTAATTGCATGCAGACGTAGCAATCCCTTACTTCCATTGTCTTTACGTACTCATACAACAGTTTAGAAAAAACATTGCTAGAAAAATCATTAATTGACCTATCTTTATGAATATGTACATTACTAGTTCTAGTCGGAACTACTTTTAATGGACTCTTCCCTATATTAGTCTAGTTCTCAGTATGACCTTCTAAAGTGTCTATAGTAACTCTAAATGAAATCAGTAGAGCAGGCACGCTCCAAAGCAACATTAATAAACCTGTACAGCAGCAGCACATCTTGCACCATCTTTTCAGAAAGGTACATCTACTTTTATTCTCAGTGTTAGCCATTTTGTTAATTTGACCGTGTCTTTTGACTTAGCCTCTTCTACTCCTCTACTGAACTTTTAAGGGCAGCAAGTACCCAACAGATTTTTACAATCTACTAATTTTTTTAGTATTTCTTCTTCTTCTCTTCTCCAAGCGAATTTTCCTTGGATTTACTCAATTTGGATTTTCATCACTTTTCACTGTCTCTTCATCATCATCGAACTGTATCAGGTCCTGAACATCCGTCTCTTCTCCAATGTCGGACAAGATAACTCTCAGGATTCCCACAGCTTCTTCTTCAGCAACCTCCTTCAGTAAAGCCTCCTCTGGACTTCCTTGGCTATCTGCCTCTTCTCCTTGTTCAGGCAGTGCCACATACGTCCATTCCGGTGACTTGTACCTCTGGTTTGGTTTTCTTATTCTTTTTGCTCTTTCAGGTATCTTTGTTTCTTCTTCTTCTTTTTAGTTGGATTCTGACTTGACACTTCGTTCACTTGTTCAGCTCTCGAAGAGTTAACTCGTGTCAGTCTGTACCTCAGTCTCTTTATCTTATTTGGCCAAAGATCACCTTTAGCATTTCTCTTTTGTTTCACTTCTTTATTGTTTCTTTCTCCAAGCCAAGTTCTCTTTCTCAGAACCCGTCCTCCATGTATCTCATTGTCACTTTCATCAGACTCTGTTTCAATTGCTTCTGGTTCGTTAACAGCTTTCTTTTCTTCAACAACTTCCTTTTCTCCAACAGTCTCTTTTTCCACCACTTGAGATTTCCCTGCTTCTGTCCCTCCTCGGGTCTCCGACACGCAATCTCCTTGCTGTCTACTTGTCCCTTCACCTAGCTTGTTGTTGATGTTCCCTACACCTCCTCGGGGTTTTTCCGCAATCTGTCCCTCTCTGTCTTTGTCTGTCCCTTTTTCTTCAGTATTTATCTCAGGTGGAACTTGTCCAATTCCTTCATGTGACTCAGGTGTCTCTCCTGTTGGAATGTTCTTTTCTTTTCTTTCTTTCTTTCTGTGTTGGTCACTGTCAATTGGAACCTCAGGCAATTCTTCTGAGTCTGAACTTGTTTCCGCAGTCTGCACTGTTCTCTTCAGAACCTCTGCTGGTGGGATGAAAGCTTCTCTTGACTCACTTTCCCCACTTTCAGGATTCTTTTTCCTTCTTACTGCCTCACTGTCTGCATCATCACTGGAATCAGATTCTTCAAAGTATTCTCTTCCAGTACCATCTCTTGGATTTGGAACTCTCAGTGTGTGGCTTGCATGTATCCAATTCTTCACACCAGCGCACTTCACAGCAGTTGTTGTGGTCATGATGACTTGTCTTGGCCTTCCCCACCTTGGAACCAGGCAGTTTCTTCTTCTGTGGACTTTTATCCTTACCCAGTCCCCTGGGCTCAGGTCATGGGCTGGTTTCTTTTCAAGTGTGGTGGCGTCTTCTATAACCTGGTGAAACACAGAATGAACTGCGTCAGCCAGGCCTTTGCAATAATCCAAAATCATGTCATCAGTTATAGTCATCAGCTTGTTCACTGGTACATATGCATGCCTCATAGCACGTCCCATGATAATTTTATGTGGACTCAAACCTGTTGTTCTGTCTGGAGTAGACCTAATGGGTATCAGGACTAGAGGCAAGACATCGGGCCATTTCATTCCTGTGGCTAAGCACATTTTGCCAATTCTGTTTTTGATAGTACCATTAATCTGCTCAACAACCCCAGAAGCCTCTGGTCGGTAAGCACAATGCAACTTCTGCTGTACACTCAATGCTTCACAAATTAGACCCATGATTTCATTATAAAAATGGCCTCCTCTGTCTGATTCAATGGTTACTGGGAACCCGTACCTTGGGATGAACTCTCTTAACAGTAATTTTGCCACTGTTATCCCATCATTTCTTCTTGTTGGGTACGCCTCCACCCACCTTGAGAACAAACAGACCACCACCAGGACATACCTCAATCTGTTGACTGGGGGCATTTCAATGAAGTCTATCTGCATTCTTGTGAAGGGTCCTCCTTCCCTGCCTATTGTTCCTATGCTCACCACTGTTTTCTTTCCAGGATTGAATTGCTGACATATCAGACATCTCTGACAGAGACTTTCTGCTATCAGTCTGAACTTTGGACTATACCAGGTTTTCTTGAAGGTTCTTATCATAGCATCCCTCCCCAGGTGTCCCTGGCCATGATACATCCTTGCCATTGTTGACAACATGCTGTTTGGCATGACTGGTCTTCCATCCCTGTAGACCCACACATGATCTTTTTCTCTAGGGGCACAACCTGCCTTCACCCAATCTCTCATTTCATCATCTTCTGCCTCATCCTGCAGCTGTTTTACTTCCTCCCATGTCCCTACTTCATTAGTAAACATCAATGAACAAGAAGACATTTCCCTTTCTTTGCTCCTGTTAATTGAGTGATTGTTCCTTGCACAATATTGTGCTATATCATTGGCAAACTTGTTACCAACTGTTACAAAATCGTCACCATGACCATGAGCAGCACATTTTACAACTGCTAGTTCTTTAGGCAGCTGTATCGCCTATAGCAGTTTTCCAACCACTTCAGCATTCTTTATGGGAGTTCCACTTGAGGTCAGGAAACCTCTTTGTAGCCATAGCTGGCCAAAATCATGGACAACTCCGAAGCCATACTGGCTGTCAGTCATCACAGTCACTCTCACATTTCTCCCAATCTTGCATGCTTTTGTCAGTGCCACCAATTCTGCCACCTGAGCGGATTTAACTCCTTTCAAGGGTGATGCTTCCACAACTTCCGAGACTTTGCACACAGCATATGCAGCACTCAACACTCCTTCCTCTGTTCTCAGACAAGATCCATCCACAAACAACACATGATCACTTTCAGGCAATGGCAGATCTCTTATATCTGGCCTTGGTTTTGTGCAGTAATCAAGTACATCCAGGCAGTCATGATCAACATCATTTCTTACTCCCACACATTCAGCATCAGGTAACAGTGTCGCTGGATTCACATTCACACATCTCTCCAGACTTACATTGGTTGCACCAAGAATGACTTTCTCATATTTAGTCAGCCGACTATGAGACATGTTGAACACACAGGGGGTGTTATTTGATGTGTCAGGCCTCTGATGGGCGCACTGGGAGTCACGTAAGTAGATGAAACAGAATATCTGTAACGGTGCTACAGAGGAGGGAAAATACCCCTAAAACCCTCCAATGGTGGACGAAGGTCCACTGATATCAGCAAAGTACCAATTGTGCACACGTTAAAAGTAAAGTTGCATATATAGCATGAAGTATTCAAAACAAAACAACTGTATAGGCAATGGATGACAAGAAAAGCAGGTTTGTCTTTCGTTATGTAGTTTTATATGAAATTCTGTGGATCCAACCAGCCAACACGTGTTTCGTCAGAGGGTATAAACCCCAGACTTCTTCAGGGCTTCTACGTGTGTTGAAGGAGTATAGACCTTTGAACCGGTGATAATTCCGACCCGGTAGGTCATAGAAGAAAATTACTCGTGTATGTTTTCTTAAGGAAATTGTCTTTTCAATAAAGTTATGAATCCAATCTGAGACGAGTACATCCAGACCGAAGTGCTTCCAACCGTATAGTGGGTGGCCGGCGTGTTTGTCGATATGCGCATATCGACAAACACGCCGGCCACCCACTATACGGTTGGAAGCACTTCGGTCTGGATGTACTCGTCTCAGATTGGATTCATAACTTTATTGAAAAGACAATTTCCTTAAGAAAACATACACGAGTAATTTTCTTCTATGACCTACCGGGTCGGAATTATCACCGGTTCAAAGGTCTATACTCCTTCAACACACGTAGAAGCCCTGAAGAAGTCTGGGGTTTATACCCTCTGACGAAACACGTGTTGGCTGGTTGGATCCACAGAATTTCATATAAAACTACATAACGAAAGACAAACCTGCTTTTCTTGTCATCCATTGCCTATACAGTTGTTTTGTTTTGAATACTTCATGCTATATATGCAACTTTACTTTTAACGTGTGCACAATTGGTACTTTGACTATGAGACATGAACTGTGTCCGGCTCCTTGTTAAAAGGATTGCCACATCATGAGGTACGAATACCCGTACAGGGTATCCCATTATGATTCCCTCACTTTGTTCCAGACTTTTACAGGTAGCAGCTACTGCTTTTAGGCAACCTGGCAAACCCACAGCTACTGGGTCAAGAGTTGCTGAGAAATAGGCAATTGGCCTCCTCAGACGTCCATGTTTCTGGATTAACACTGAAAGTGCACATCCATTTCTCTCACTACAATACAGCTCAAATTCCTTTTCATAATCAGGGATTCCTAGGGCAGGAGCTTCACAAAGTCTATCTTTTAACTCTCTGAATGCAGCAATTTCTTCTGGGTTTAGTTTCAATGGGTCTTTCACCTCATTTTTGGTCAATTTATTCAATGGTTTGGCAATCAGGGAAAAATTACTTATCCACTGACGACAGTAACCCACCATTCCCAGGAACATTCTCACTTCTCTTTGTGTCATTGGGGCTCTCATTCCCCTAATGATTTTTATTCTGTCAATAGTCACTTTTCTCAGGCCTTTCTCAATATTGTGTCCCAGATACTGGACTTCTTTCTTACAGAACTGCAATTTGGCTGGAGATACCTTTAATCCTCCATCGGCCAAGTGATTCAGCAATCCAATGGTATCTACTTCACAAGCTTCACGTGTTTTTGATGCCACCAGTAGGTCATCAATATATTGGACCAAAACTGAATTTTCAGGCATTGTCAGACTTTCCAGAGATTTCTTTAGCAATTGATTAAATATTGAGGGGCTCTCCGTATACCCCTGTGGGATTCGGCACCATGCCAAAATCCGCTCTCCAAATCTAAATGAAAATATTGGCTGGCTGTCATGATGCAATGGGATTGAAAAGAAAGCATGACACAAATCAATTACCGTGTACCATTCTGCATCATGAGGAATCTGATACAAAATCACTTATGGATTTGGCACAATCGGACAACATGGCACAACAATCTTGTTAATCTTTCTCAAATCTTGTACTATTCTGAACTTTCCATTAGGTTTCTTCAGTCCCATTATCGGTGAATTACATGGGCTGCTCAATATTTCTCTTAACACCCCTTGCTGGATCATCTTCTCAATTAAGGGTGTTATCCCTTCAATTATTTCAGGTGTCAATCTGTATTGCGGTATGTTTGGGTAAACCACTCCCTCTTTTACAGTAATCTTTACTGGATCTACATTTCTCATCAGACCCACATCTTCTCCAGTAGAATCCCAAACAGCTGCTTTCACTGTCTGTTTCAAATCAAATCAAATCAAATCAAATCAATCTTTATTCGGACGCCTGAGAGGCAACCATAAAAGCACATAAAAACACATTTAGCAATGACATCTTCAAAGTTTACGGCGTAGAAGAAGCAGAAATACTAATACAAACATATGTGTAAAAGGTACATTGCCAGTGGAATAGTCTGGAATAATATAGGTGTATTAGCATGTAGTTTGTAAAGACTGAAGAATAAAATGACATGTCACAAATTCTGCCTGTGCCTCACTATCAATTTTAAGAAAATGACAATCTGTTTGGCAAACAGTTCTGTGTCCAATAGTTGAATAACAAGGAAAGCAGGGCGACATCTACGTAAGCCCCAGATTTTCAAAATCGGGATTAACCACTGCTTTCTCAATTCCTGGTGAAATTTACAAAACAATACTGTATGCAGTGTGGATTGAGAGGAGGTCATATCACAAGGACATGGCTGGAGATGTTTTTCCCAAGTTTTAGATGTAGGGAAAGTAACCAAATGGTGGAAAACATTTAATCTTAGCCTTGTTAGAAGAAATCTCTCATAGTCCGTAAAATTAAATGTCAAATAAGGCTGAATTGTGAGAGTTGTTTGGGTCAATAAAGAGTATTGTACTGTAGGTTTATGGGCTTCGTTGACTAACCTCAGAGATTCTAGCTGAGTAAGGCACAGCTTTTTAAATTGCCTCCTAGGAATTTCAGCAATTTTCAGCGGGGAAAGGTAGTAGTGTGTCATACCCAAATCGCCTAAGAAACTCTTTACATAAGAGATCCATCTAACCTTATGTGCTCTATCTAGGGCAATACAATCTTTGATAAATCCTTGAGTAAAGGTAGTAACTGTGGAAGTCCAGATGCGGTGCCATAGTAGCAGGGGTTGAATCTTTATCAGATCTGATACAAATGGCAGCCCTGCTTCTAAGTGGCATACATAGGTCGAAGTGGTCCGCGGGACTGCCAAAAGTAAACGTAGAAACCTGTTTTCTACCTTTTGGACCTCTTTCATATTCGCATAGCCCCAAACACCAGCCCCATAGATTACACTGCCGATACATTTTGCCCTGTAAATGTCCAGGAGTTCGACAGTAGGTCGTCTACCTAGTTTGCTAGCGGAACTAACCAACGCAGCTGTTGTTCTAGTGAAAGTGAGTGTTCTAGACTCAATGGCACTTTTCCAGGAGCGTTTTTGGTTGAAAACAATACCCAGATATGGATACGTGTTAGTGCTCTCTAGTTTTTGGTGATCTACAAAAAAGGTCATTTTATTCCTTTTCAATGACCCGAGAGACATTACAAATGTTTTTTTAATATTGATCCTCAGGTCCAAGTTCTCCATAAATGAGTGATATTTTGCTAAGAAGCGCTGCAGTTTAAGCGGGGTTCGCGCTAGAATTACTGCCTCATCCGCATAGAGTAGAGCCGGTATAGGACGATGATCTATAGTGGGGAGGTCCTTAGCCCCAAGTAACATGGCTTTCTCCAAACCATTTGTGTATAAATTAAATAAAAATGGGGCCAGGACACATCCCTGTCTAACACCGCGCTCCACTCTAAACGATTTTGTCACTTCGCCCCGTAAACCATATCTCACGCAGGCTGTAGCATCTGAGTAGAGTCCGCGCAAGAAAAGTATTAGGGGCTCCTCTATTCCCATGTTCTCTAGGATGTTCCACAGCTTAGTATGATTGACACAGTCAAATGCTGCGGAAAGGTCGACATATGCCAGATAGAGGGCCCCTCCTTTAGCACTAACATATTTGTCTATCAACAGGGAAAGGTTAAGGGCTTGCTCTGTTGTTCCCAAACCCTCGCGGAACCCATACTGTAGATCAGAAAGAGCTTTGTTATCCAGTGCCCATTGCTGCAAACACTCTAAAATAACTCGACCAGCCACCTTCCCCAGTGAATCTAGCAAAGAGATAGGACGATAACAGGATGGCAGGTGGCGGTCCCCTTTTTTAAAAATAGGGACAAGAATTGATTTAGTCCAAGAATCAATGAGGCCCAATGCACAGGAGGCTTGGAGAACCCTCGTTAAAATTGGAAGCCATAAGTCCATAGTAAATTTAAAAAAGTCGACTGGGACCCCATCGGGGCCTGGAGCTTTGCCATTTTTGCTAGCCTTTAAGGGATGCTCCACCTCCTCATATACAATGTTAATTAGCAAGGGAGATTTTGAGGTATGTGATCTAGGGGATGTTAAAGGAGCAGCGGTTGAGGGGAGGCTGAATATCCGCTCAAAATATCCAAGCCACGTTTGTTCGTCTATCGCGACCTCAACAGTGGGTTTAGGCGTAGTATCACTTAAAAAAGGGGACTTTACCACCTTCCAGAAGGCAGCAGCGTCCCCAAGAATAGATGTTTTATGTAATTGATCCTAAAGTTCTTTCTTTAGGTCGTTTTTCCTACGTCTTAGGGCTTGTTTATAATTAATTCTGGAGGCTGCAATTTCCTCGCTGTTCCTTACCTTATTGTGAAGAACAGTTTTTAGGTTCTTGTACGCCTTGGTGCAAGAAGAATCAAACCATCCCTTGGGTTTTCCATCTTTAAGATTTACAGATAGAGAATCCTTTATTGCAACCAATAATGTTGCAAAATTGTCCATAATTCCCTCATTGGAAGTACCTGGGTCGAGACATTTATTAATCGCTGGCCCCATTTTTTTAACCAATGATATTGTAATGGCCATCGGATCAACCTTTTCCCATCTTAATGAGTATCCATTCAGTCTGTCTAAAGTTAAATTAATTTGGGCTAAAGTTGCCTTGATGTTAAACCTCTCTCGGGTGTTAGGAGTTTTTAGAACGAGACTAATTGGATAGTGATCACTGATAGCAATATCGTGGGTTTTACAGGTGAATAGGTCTTTGCCTGCCGCCATAGAAAGAAATATAAAATCAATAGTGGAAGGCCTGCCTCTTCCATTAAAGGTTGGTAGCACCGCTATAGGAGGATTTGTCATATTGTTAACTAGTGCAAGATCTAGTCCGCCCAAGGTCTCATTCAAGAGATATCCAGGTGGAGTATGTGAAAAGTGATCTATCGGGACACCATTTTCATCCGCTATACCGCACACTGTGTTAGCGCTATGTGTGCATAAGTTTTGATTGAAGTCCCCGCCCTAAATTAGAACCAGCTCCTTGTGGGTTTTTAAGAGCAGTTCTTGATAACAATAATGTATTTCCTTGGTTACGTTAGCCAGATCAAGCACCGAAAGATTGTTGTAGAAATTCACTATAACCAAGGCTTTGCCCGTGTTCCAATGAAGGGCAAGAATTTGAAAGTTTACACTCAACATTATAGGAACTATTGATGTAAAACGGAGGGTATTAGAAACAAAAATAGACAAACCCCCCTTGGCCCTACCGGAGGGTGAAGGCAAAGCTGGCGAAAAATATGTTTTAAAACCCTCAAGATGTATTTCAGCAGAGGCCCATGTTTCCTGGAAACACAAAATGTCAAAGTCATAAATAAAAGCAAGCCAGATATCATTCAGAACCTTTTGACGACAGTAACCCACCATTCCCAGGAACATTCTCACTTCTCTTTGTGTCATTGGGGCTCTCATTCCCCTAATGATTTTTATTCTGTCAATAGTCACTTTTCTCAGGCCTTTCTCAATATTGTGTCCCAGATACTGGACTTCTTTCTTACAGA
The DNA here is from genome assembly GCF_964204655.1 of Triturus cristatus. Taxonomy (NCBI): domain Eukaryota; kingdom Metazoa; phylum Chordata; class Amphibia; order Caudata; family Salamandridae; genus Triturus; species Triturus cristatus. The sequence goes on from NC_140587.1 coordinate 970,059,057, forward strand.
ACTGCAATTTGGCTGGAGATACCTTTAATCCTCCATCGGCCAAGTGATTCAGCAATGCAATGGTATCTACTTCACAAGCTTCACGTGTTTTTGATGCCACCGTAGGTCATCAATATATTGGACCAAAACTGAATTTTCAGGCATTGTCAGACTTTCCAGAGATTTCTTTAGCAATTGATTAAATATTGAGGGGCTCTCCGTATACCCCTGTGGGATTCGGCACCATGCCAAAATCCGTCTCCAAATCTAAATGAAAATATTGGCTGGCTGTCATGATGCAATGGGATTGAAAAGAAAGCATGACACAAATCAATTACCGTGTACCATTCTGCATCATGAGGAATCTGATACAAAATCACTGATGGATTTGGCACAATCGGACAACATGGCACAACAATCTTGTTAATCTTTCTCAAATCTTGTACCTTTCCATTAGGTTTCTTCAGTCCCATTATCGGTGAATTACATGGGCTGCTCAATATTTCTCTTAACATCCCTTGCTGGATCATCTTCTCAATTAAGGGTGTTATCCCTTCAATTATTTCAGGTGTCAATCTGTATTGCGGTATGTTTGGGTAAACCACTCCCTCTTTTACAGTAATCTTTACTAGATCTACATTTCTCATCAGACCCACATCTTCTCCAGTAGAATCCCAAACTGCTGCTTTCACTGTCTGTTTCAACTCTGGGGGTAATGCATCAGGATTAAATATTGCATATGTTCCCAAAGCCTCACATTCTCTGTTATCCATGGTCATTCTGTATAGCACATCCTCATCAGGTGTTTCAAAAGTTATACTATCTGGAGTACAGAAAATAGTGCAATTCGTTTTGCACAGCAGATCCCTGCCTAACAAGTTCACTGGACTGGTGTCACACACCACAAATCGGTGCATGTCTGAAAATTTCCCTATTCTAACCCTTACTGGTTCAGTAAGTAGTGTTTTGATCTGTGTGTTGGACACATCAACCACTTGGATCGCTTCGTCTGAGAGAGGAAGATTCTTTATATCAGCTGACCTGACAGTTGATCTCGTGGCCCCAGTATCAACTAGGAAAGTGATGCTTTCACCATTAATTTTCCCGTCTACAAAAGGTCCTGACTGGTCTATTTCCAGAGTTGCGCCAAGTACGCACTCCTCCTCCTCTCTTCGGCATCGTCAGAAGTCTCCCTCAGAGTCACTTCCCTCATTTTTCAGCCAGTACTGAGATACAGCGCTTGCGCGTTTTGGTTTGATTACCTGCTCTTCATCGTAGAACCCTGATTCTTGGCTGTACTTCTGGGATCCTTTTCTCTGTGGCAAGGGTGGTTTTGGCACCTGATTCTGCTGCTTATCAGCCTTCTGCTGTTGCCGATGCTGACCACACCCCTCGCTCTGCACCTGCGAATTCAATGATGAATTATCATCGTTAGTGGATGGTGGATTCTTACACTCGGATTTCCAGTGCCCCAATTTTCCACAGTTGTGGCAGGGGAACTTTTTCTTTGCTTCCTCTATATTCCCTTTTCCTTTTCCTGAACCAAACCTGGGCTTATTTCCTGGGGTATTTGCCTGTTCAACCAGCTGAGCTTCCTGTCTTTCTGCAACTTTCACCTCTGCCCACATTGCCTTTTCTTTCAGCTTTCTCTGCTTTGCCTCAATCTCATCACTGAAGTATTTTGCATGTCTCAAAATCTCATCAATCTTCTTACTCTTCCAATCCACGGTATGCTGCCGTATCATTTCACTGATTTCAGGCCGCAAACCGTACACAAATCTGTACACAAAGTGACTCAGATCCTTGTCACCCAGGTGTTCATCTCCACTGAACTGCTTAAAAGCTAGTATCAGTCTTTCATAGTAAGCATGGACTGATTCTTTCAATTCCTGATGTGTTCGGTCTATTTTAACCGAGTCTGTCTCCTTGGGGGTTACTTTATTTTTCAAGAAGGCCATAACCTGCTCATACTTTTTCATTACCTCCGGGTCTGGAGCTCCTGTTTTTGGATCTCTCGGGTATTCCTTAGTGGGCCAGTCTATGACTATTTTACATTCAGCCCACAAATCTGCTGGTACAATTATATCAAACAGACTATTCAGGTCAATCCACAGTACCTTTGACAGTTTTACAAATCTGTCGACTTGTCTGTACCACTCCACACTCTTTTCCCTTAATCGACGGAAATCTTTTGTAAATGATAAAATATCCTGTCTGGTCCATGGGACATGTACGTACCCTCCTCCTGGAATTTCTCTCATGGGATAAGCTGTCACTGCCTTCTCTTTTTCTGTCAGAGGAAATGCTGAGTAAGCTCTATCCACTCCATCCTTTCGCTTTCGATACCATCTGTCTTTCCATCTTTCTACATCTCCCCATTTCCTTAACAAGGCAATCATTTCCTTAATCTGTCCTGTTCAGCCTGTATTGTTCAGATTCTCAATATCTTTGTCTGAAAAATCCACTCGGTATGTTTTCTGTAAAGCTTTCACTTTATCCATGTCAATTCCTACTTCACTGGCTATTCCTTTCAACCTGTCGTGTATGTTCTTTGCTCTCCATGTGATACTCTTGCATAAAAAGACAATCTCCCCTTCCTGATAATTCTTCAGTGTTTCTGTAGGTATGGTTCCTACTATCAATTCTTCCATCTCCATACGTAGCCTAGCTACATCCATTCCCTGTGACTCTTTCTCCTTTTTCTGTAATGTTTTCAGCCAGTCATTCAAATCTTCAGCAGTTATCACGGATTTTTCCGCTCCCCCTGGTTCTGTCACCCTCTGCAGTTCCAAAATCGCTCCTCTGTTCCCTTCCATACATCCAGAATTCAAACTTGAGTTACTCTGCACACTCATTTCCCCTCCACATACAGTATGTCTCCACTGATTTTCTCCTGCTCTCCACTGTGTTTCTCCCGCTCTCATTTCTGCCTGTTCCGGAGGTACAATCAACCTATTGTCCATATATGGCACCATCAAACCATTTTCACCCGTCCTCTGCTTGTCAAAAATCGGCATAACCGGGCCTATTGTCACCGGCACTGTAACAGCCTCAAGATTCTTAGTCAGCTCCCTGATTTTCTCTGTTAGTTCAGATGTAGTTCTTGCCAGGTCTCTGGTCTTTTCATTCTCAAGTTCATACTCTCTCTCTATCTCTCTTTCTCTCTCTCTCTCTCTCTCTCTCTCTTTTCCTATCTCTCTCTCTCTCTCTCTCTCTCTCTCTCTCTTTCTCTATCTCTCTCTCTTTCCCTCTCTCTTTCTGCCAGAGAACAACCACTTTTCAGCTCAGGGGCTGTAGCCTCTGTCTTTATAATCCGCAGGGTGTTTCTCACTGGGGTGACTGCTGTTCCTACCTCTGGTTCTCTTCTATACGGGGGTGGTCTTTTGTAGAGCATGTCCTCTAAGACATCATCATCAGACTCATTTGCCCCATATCTTCTAGTTTCTACATTATATTCTTTCTCTGTAAACTTTCTCCCTCCTGATTCCTCTGCTGTTCTTACAGGATATAACCCCTCGGTCATACTGGCATCACGCCATCGTCTCATTCGGTCATGATGGGTTTCGCGATCATATTTTCGCCCGAACATATATCTATAATTACCTCCACTCTTCTTCATGTACTTCATCTTCCCATTCCACCAAAGCCTCGAATTGTGTCGACCTAGGCCGGGGCTCTAGATTCATCATCTTTTCCCGTAAATTTCTTAACACGGCCAGATTAAATGAGCCATGTTCTGGAAAAGTCAAAACCCCATCCTCTCTAGTATACTTTGCCCAGTTGTCTAACCAAATACAGGTATGATACCCATATTTTGCAACCATAAAGGATGCAGGGGTTCTGGTCGTAGGAAGTAACTCTCCTTCCCTTGTCACTATGTCTTTATCCTTGTCAAACCAATTCTTCATTTTACTAAACAAGGATTTTTTCTTCTTTTCCTCAGCATGGTAATACATCTTTCTTATTTTCCCCTAGCTGTTTACTCTTCCTACAACTGTACGATCTCTTGTCCAATTGCAGCGCGACTCACACCAACGCACCAATCCTGGAGTGTCTACGTCACTGACTCAGTCCACGATGCCCAGCGCGACTCACACTAACGCACCAATCCTGGAACGTCTACGTCACCCTGTATGTCTCCCAATCCTAGCGCGGCGTACACTAGCACACCAATCACTGTGCTTCCGCTGTTCTAACCCGCTGTCCAATCACAGCGCGGTCTCCCTGACGTCAGCAGTCGCTGCAGTCGCTTCTGCTCCTGTCTCCTGTCCTTCTCGTCTACCCCTCCTTTACAAGACTACTCGGTAGACTTTGTTTCAACTTCTACGAGTCTGTTAGTTACAACGTACAAACATCTCCATTGTCTGCTTCGCTAGCCACAGAACAGCAAAAGACCTTTTCCACGAGAATTCTGCCTTTCCCGAGAGCAGCGCTTACCTCTGCCCTACTACAGAATCGTTACTTCCGTTGATAAAGTAGCACATCCCTCTACTTTACCCTTCTAACAAGCATCAATTAACTGTTTCCCTCCGGAATGTTCCTAAGAGTCTCACAATTAACCAGAATGCCTTCTCATACACGCACTTACACACCAGAAAATGTAGTACATTCACACAGAATTCTGTCTTTCCCGAGAACAGCGAACAGTCTGTCCTACTACAGAATTACATCACACGTTAACAAAGCAGCGCTTACCTCTGCCCTGCCCTTCTAACAAGCTCCAAGAACACCTATTACTTCTCCAGCGGTAAGCTTTAACGGAATACCTTACGGATCCCTGGGACTTAAGACCAGAGTTTCACAGATAACCTTTGCTATCATATAGACTTCTCTCATACAGAAATACGTGTCTAATGGCAACACACGGCGATGCTACCTTGTCGAACCCAGACAATGCGACGCGCAACTTCAATTGTCACACGTTTTTCCCTGTCTGCATACAGGGCCAACAATCCCGCCTTTTCCGTGAGTAACACTCCCTCTGCTCTACTACGGAACTGTCACCGACTTCCTACATCCCAGAAGCCGTTCACAATACATAGAACTCAACACGACTTCAACATATAGTGTTAGTACAAATATCAATCAATATTCAGCAAGCCTATATACACGCAATTTCGCCAGATCAAGACAATAGCTAACCATCATTCTGCTACCAAGAAACTGGTGCAGATCAGAGCTTCCAAATCCCCTCTACTTCCACGGACGGAATGATTCCACAGTCACGCACACATACACACATCACACGCTAGTGGGGCCCATTACACCAACATTCACCCTAAATCAGACTATCCGTGCCCTGTAAAGGAGAAAACACCTTTCACATATGCTCTATCTAATCTGCCTATACTTTGAGGTCAATGCGACCAGCTGATTGCTGCAGATCTAGCAAAATACATTTCAAAGAATATACAATAAATCAATAAACATGACCAGAAATAATCACCCGAGACAGTAATTCAAACAAATTGTTCATTTATCTAAAATTTCAAGAAAAGCCAATTAAATGCAAAATTCATTTCTCTCATAGTTACCTATTCTGTCTAAATGTCAGATCCTAAGTCAGAACCTCTCCTCTGTAGAAGATTTAGAGTCTTCTGTCGTCATGTAGAGTCATCGTCCTCTCCTTCAGCATAGGGACCTCGCATCATCAGCTCGGGAAGAAGTGGCGCTAGACCTCTCTAGTCTACTATTATTTATACTGAAATTTACATTCTAAAAAGTAACATTTCTTTATTCAGAACGGATGAATGGTGGAAATAATGTCATCTTGGTACTTTTCCGATATTATTCGGGCAGTTCTCACACATAGATTGTCCCAACTAATAACTAGCAGAATTGAACGTCCATGTCTAATTCGCAACATCTACGGATGTTTCTACGAGGTGAATTTGTTGCAAAAATGGGTTCACTCTAAGTTCGTATCAACTTTTCCGTCTTTCAGGGGCTTTTGGCTGATGTCCCAGACTTGTCATCATGCTTATGGCTTTTCAGTTCATCAGAGGTGCAAGGTCACAGGCAGAACAAAGCCTTTCTGTAAATTTCCAGCAACTCCAATGCAGGCTGCGGGTGGTGGCCATTTTGTGGCAGGCCACAATGGACAACTTAAAGCAAAGTAGACATAAAACAGAATTACTGCATAGAAATGATTATACAGTGTTATTCCCCTGCTAATACCCTTATGTGTGTGTATTTATCTAGCCATTTGCGACATCAGTAGCCATTAATGCATATTAATTATAAGCGCAAAACACCATAACATCACATAAGCAACATCGTTTTCTGTCAGTTTGCTCACCAATTTAGTTCACTTATTATTTAGCCATGCAATAGCATTCCCACGTGTAATTCTCTTGTTAATAAGGTTGATTAGTCAATATTCGACAAACTTTTAATCATTAATAATTAATCAGTAGTACTTTTAATTATAACATGCGAAAATGAAACAGATATTCGGTTTTAAAGTAAAAACCCTGCTCCATCAATGATACTCCATTTTATACCCTACTAATGACATTCATTACCATGAAAAAAGGTATGAGCATAGAGAGAAGTGCCTACCCACAATGTATTTTGCAAATGTGCACCTTGGAGGTGTCTTAGCTGACCCGGTAGTCTTTCTATAATCTAGTAGTCTGTATGTTTTTCATCCAAGAGAAACTTGTCAGTATAGAGCTCATTTCTTCTCCACACGCTAATTGTAGACCTGTAATTCGACAGAGATGTCTCAGCAGAGAGGCCAGTCCCTCCCAACAGCCTACTACATACACCCATCATTCAAGAGAGTGATCTAAGGATAGGGACAAGTCCCTCCCCACACCCTACTACGTATACTCATCATTTCAGAGAGAGGTCTCAGGGGCGAGGCAGTGCCTCCCTATACCCTATCATGCACACCTGTGATCTGAGAGCGGTCTCAGTGTGGAGGTTGGTTTCTTCCCACACCCCAGTGCACACACTGTTTTTTCAAGAGAAAGCTCTCAGTGTTGAGGCCAGTCCTCCCCCACACTGTATTGCCCATCCTTGTTGTCCTGGGGAGAGATCTTAGTGGAAGGTCCAGTGCCTATTATAACCTACAATGTAGAGTGGTTATCCTGCGGTGAGGTGTTTTTGAAGAGTCCAGTCTCTGCTCACTCCCTCCCATATACTGCTGACATACTGTGGAAAGATTTTACTGGAGTTGTCACTTGTTACAAAAATCATAGGAGAAGGAATTAAAAGTTGTAAGTGCTCTAATGGAGAGTGTACATTATGTAACTTAAAAAATCTTTACGATCTCATGAGAGTCTCCTGTGATGGAAAAGTATGGTCTCACGAGACACTTGTGAACACACACGCCAGCCTCTCATGAGAGGCTCACAAGAACCACCTATGCTATATGTGGGAGCCTCATGGCTCTCATGAGTGTCTCGCGAGAGTCATCAACAAGGAAAGAAACTGAATACTTGATAGAAACAAAATACATAGCAAAAGTATAGGGTAGCTCTGAAAAAAGCCTTTTCAAGTCACATGTTGAACATATGTATTTTTGTGTTTTTTAACATTTTTGACTTTTTGGGGATTTTTTTTTTAAAAGGGATAGAACAAAAACAAGAAACTATAAGTTAAAAAAAACATTATCTCCTTCATAAGAAAGAGGAGAAAATGTAGGATTTTCTTTTTTTTTTTTAAACACACTGCATAGGTAGTCATTTATGATCCTGGACAAGCCTCTACTGTGCAGCCCTGCTTGTCCCAGAAGAATAAATAACCTGCTTACATAGGCAGCGAAAAAGGGCTTTGTTCAGATAAGGAGAGTTTGTATCTGCTTGAGCAGTTCCTGGGCAGGCACAGTGTCACTAGTTTGAAAAGATGTGGATGTCCCTGATGAGTTATCAAGATCTGCAGCACAGGCTAACTCAGCCCAATCAAGGCATTCAGGGTACATAGCTCTCAAATGTTGCCACATCCCAGTGGTACTCGTGGAATATTGCTTGTTCTGGCTGACCCTGCTGAACTCTTTTTTGCATATGTTATAAAATACATATTTGCAAGACATTTTCTTCCCACCAGTCCTCATCTGAAAAAAATGCCAGACCAAGGACTCCTTGGGTGGCTGAGATGATTGACTTGCAGGAACAGGAGTGTGGTTCTCATCTGAATCAGATGGTGACATTCTGATCACAGAAAATCAGCAAAGTCAGAGAGGTTGCCAAAAAGGTGTAATAACAGAAAACCCCAATAGGGAAATAATGCAACAAGCAAGACTCTTTCTTTGCTAAATAAAGACATCCATATGAACCAATCACAATCCTTCCTTGGGATGTCTTTCCTCTTCCAGGTGTCATGTGAGAGGCCCGAAAGATCGTAAAAAACAGAGAACTTTCTTAATATTTCAAATGCAACAATACGTCAAATGTATTTCTACTCTAAACAACACTTCTCATGTCTTACTTTATTCAGAACTGCAAAAAGAAAGTATTATGAACTTAATTTCAAATGTACGATCTCGCAAGCGGATCACGAGAGCCAGACAGATAGTACAGCCCCCTCGTAGTCCATGCAGGAGATTGTGGGTTTGGCTCCTGCGATTCTCTCATGAGAGACATAAATTTGAATATAATATACATACTGTTCTGACTTAATTATTAAACATAAGCATTCATTAATAACAGACCAGGTGAAAGAGAACATTGCACACAAGATTTTTTTAAAGCTATAATTTGGAGTTCAGCTACCCTCCCTCAAGAGTGATCACACACCTTAAAAATTGATGTTCATAGTGAAAACACATAGGGCTTCATTTACAAGAACTGATGCATCACTGCATTGTGTCAGCGATCCGTCAAAATGACCTGTGTTTTGCAACTTAATTTTTAAATGCCATGGGTGCACCATAATTATGGTATGGTGCACCATGGCATAAGGTTCAGTCTGAACTGGGGTGGCGAAGTGAGCTAAAGAATGATGAGGGATTCAACCCAGATCTGTGACTGGGGATGAGTGTCTGAAATGTTTCTGTGCTCCATCCATCATCTCTTTGTGTTTGCTTTGTTCATCCTAATTTGACAGGGTATGCCCAGATGTGAATCCCTTGCTTACTTTGACACTGGATTCAAGCTAGCATGGCTGATGAGGAGTGTTACCCCAAAACTGGTCCGAGGATGCTTGTTTCCGGTCCAGGAAAGACCTGGCTTGGCAGTTCGGCTAGACTGTTCCCATGAAGAATAGGGTCATGGCTGATTTGCATATGGCTGGGTCTGAACTGGGTGGTGAAGTGAGCTAAAAAACGATGATGGATTCAATCCAGATCTGTGACTGTGGGTGAGTGTCTAAAATGTTTTAGCGCTCCTTTCATCATCTCCTTGTATTCTGAAAATAAGGATTGCCAGAGGAGGCATATACATGTACAAGTGAGGGGGCCTGTATAAAATGATGTGTGGTACTCTGCAGATGACCTACTCTGGCAATGATGAAATGGGCTGTGTGTCAGTGCTAGTAATATACCTAGTCTGCCTGGGCCCTTGCTCACTTGAGTTGCTACACAATGCCCACTGCCCATAAATACGGAGCCAACTGTGTGTGCAACAAAATCACATGAGTGTACACATATAGAAAAACCATTGTAAGTACATGCCCTCACACATTCCTGCAGTGTGGCAAGGTTAGAAGCTGTGTAGAGGTGTGTAGGATATGTGTGAAAACCAAACCCTTGCCCACATGAAAGCCCACTGAGCATGCAAGACAGCACAACAAGGCAGAGTGACATAGTGTACTGTGTAAAAGGCAGACTGTAGGATCATGGCTAATTCATGACCAAACTTACTTCAACTTTAAGGGAGCTGGGGGCTGAGTACTAGTCACAGGGAATGCAATGTGCACAGTAGTGGTGTAAATGCCAAAACACAATCAGTATAGTTATCATGAAAAAGAAAGCAAATCACAAGTAGTGGGTGGACCTTACCTCATGTCACACATGCAAGATTGGCAGGCCCAGCGAGCTGTGTAACTGTATTGCAATATGTGTCATGATACGACAAGTCAGCCTTGAAACACAATGGTTGTGGGAACAACGTGGACACCCTGCCATCTGAAAAGCAACTACACTGCAGCGTGGCCTCAAAATCTATGAGTAACAGATGTTCTAAGCATCGATGTTGACCAGAAAGTAAATTAGTAGGAAGTCTGAATGTCAACCAGATTACTCATGTCACCATCTAACATAGATCAACATATATCTTTTTCATTAAAGAGGCTGTACCAACACCTCCTGAGCAGCTGCCTGTCCTGGATGAGGATCTCAGCTGACGATGACAGCCTGCCAACCCTTGACCCAGACACCCTCCAGCAACTCCTGTACTCCATTCGGAAACCATCTCCAGTCTCCAGAGGGTCCACCTATCACCCAACAAACACCAGCTGCCATCCCACCCCTAACCCTGGACTCCGAGGACCCCTAAGTTGAATTCCAATGTCATAAAGCAGGAGTCCAGCGGGAGCTGGTAGATGTCTTGTGGGTGGGAATGGAGACTATGGAGGGCATCCTAGAGGGAGTTTGTAGGTGCCTCATCCCAATAAGGATACCCCAGAGGCTATAAGAGGTACCTACCCTCCGATCCATGACTTGGAACAGACCTTATCTGACATCGCTGCTGTCATGAGGCAGAGGCATGAACAACTACCCTGTCGAAGTGGCACCAACGAGGTTGCCATTCAGCTGGGGGTGATCCACAACATCCTGTAGTCCATGGAGCGGAAGCAGGACTTCTACATAGCAACAATCGGTGCCTTACACTGCAATGTTATTGCTGTGCTGGCAAATAAGCAGGTCTTTCTTAGTGCATTGCTGCTTTACCTTTTGGCAGAGAGAAATGCTGCTGGGGACAGGAGGTCCACGTCTTCAGCCCCTAATGTGTGTGGGCCTCTGGCGCCTCCAGCACTGACAACACCCCCTCACGGGAGGCACCACACACATCAGAGGACAAAGATGTTGACTTCACCTCTTTCAACCAAAAAACTGGCCAGTAGCATTTCTCTTAACCACGTGGCCAGTTTCTGTATTGGCCTGTGCTTATGGCTATGCTGGTGTACTTCTCAACTGGTACTGTCCTCCATTTTCTTTCCAAGTTGTTGATCTCAGCAATTTTTGGACTATTAATGTGGCCTATCTTTCTTTTCTAATGACACTTGGTCTTCCTTCTCACTGGAACACCCCTCTACTCCACTCCACATGTCCCATGACATGTATCCCCCATGGAGTCTGTCTGGACACCCAATGGCTCATAAACTATGTGAGGGTTGTTGCCCCAAAGACTGCCACTTGATCCTTGGTTCACGCATCAATAAAATCATTTACCAAAACCAGCGTGTTGTATGTCTGTTCATGATTGGACTACATAGACTATGGTGAATGTGCTGACCCTAAAGACACTACCTACCATCTAAAGGAAATTGTGTTTCATAGACACAGGGGTAAATCTTCACAGGCCATTTGAAATAGTTGATGTGTGATCCCTTTGTGCATCTAAACTTGCAAGTAGTTACCCAAGGTCACATGCATGAAGTGCTACAATTAGCAAGCAACCAATGGTAAAAGTGAATGATGCTTCTGCCCAGGTGGGGGATACTTCCATGCATACTAGCTAGCAAACAACAGTGATGTGACAATAAAGTGGTACATGGGAGAGTCTGTAAGTGCCTGCCATCAGTGTGGCACCCAACACATCCTAGATTAGCCACAATGGCTTTACTTAATCATCCATATAAAACATGTGGCACCACGTACACACACAGTGCAACAGTAGGTTCCAAACAGTTTTGGGCTGTGTGTCCATTCACAGCAAAAGTGCCACTTACAGAGCACAATCATGTTTGAAGATCCCTTAAGTGATTCCATTGCAAGTTTGACATGATCTACTCCTTAGATGCTCCACCTATTAACACATTTATGCAAACACTGGCAGGAAAGCCTACATCATGTGCTTAACCCAACCTATGCAGATGTGACAATGGCCATGCAGTTAATAGGTAAGCAGTTGTGAAAGTGCAAAATAATATTTCTTTAACACACCATATAAATCTTATAATCTATAAATTAACTGCCTACAATTCTATCTTAACTATGCCCACACTAACCTATGCTAACTAACCTAGACTATCCTAACTTAAAACTAAAATAACCTTACCTTATGCTACTCTACACATATACCACAACAGGCAGGTTAAACATCAAACCCCCACCACCCTTAATACACATATGTACAGGATACAAACATCAACTACACCTATTCACAAACTACCTTAACATTAAAACCTAAACAAAAATATTGGGCTCGATTCACAGAACTAACTGAAGACAAAATCCTAAACTTACTACCATTTTGGTATTCACAGAAGGCACTTACTCATTTTGGTATTCACAGAAGGCACTTACTCATTTTGGTATTCACAGAAGTTAGGAGTCCTAACTTTAGGACTGCTAAATGCCTTCTGTGAATACCGAAAGTCTTAAAGTTAGGAACTGAGAAAAATCCAAACTTTATGACTTTCAGTATTCACAGAAGGCATTTAGGAGTCCTAAAGTTAGGAGTCCTAACTTTACTACTCCTAAACTGAGAAAAATCCTAACTTTAAGACTTTCGGTATTCACAGAAGGCATTTAGGAGTCCTAAAGTTAGGAGTCCTAACTTTTGTGAATACCGAAATGAGTAAGTGCCTTCTGTGAATACCAAAATGAGTGAGTGCCTTCTGTGAATACCAAAATGGTAGTAAGTTTAGGATTTTGTCTTAAGTTAGTTCTGTGAATCGGGCCCGAGTTTTTTTTCACTTTTTCAGAATTTGCTTTTTTTTATTTTGTTTTTTTTTAACAAATACTAAACATTAACCCCTACACACTTAACAACCTACACACCCATATCCCCACCTAAGAACAGATAAATATTAAAAAACATAAAAACACTAAAACTAACCTAACTCATCAATATGCTAAAACCTATCTTCACATATGCTTCAACTCTATACATTAAAAAGAAACTATATGAACTGGGGAGTGCCAGAAAGTCAAAGGGAGGGCCTAAAGTTGATGATAAATCCTATCGACTGATTGTTGCAACATGGAAACCATTTTCATGAGTGTTGAAACCTGTAGTTCAAGGCCTTCCATCTTCAACTTTGTCTCTGCATTGACCTTCACACACAGCCTCTCAAACTCTGTTGGCTGAGCTGCTGTAGTGCTGACAGTCTGTGGTGCTACTGCTGGCGGGGTTGTGGAGGGACACGGAACTGACCCCGGAACACAACCATGATAAAGCTCCACTACCGGCCTGGTGCTTACCCTGTCCAGACCTCTCTGTCCCCGAGGATGCGACTTCCATGTACCTACTGCCTTTGTTTTCTCACACTGACTCCCCATGCACCCGTAGGTCTTTTCCAAGTGCCTGATGTGACAATACCTCTCCAAGAGCCCAAGAAGATTTTTTTCTGATCAGGGGTCATGTTGTGTGTTGGAGAGGAAGTACATATGTATCAGACCTCTCAGAATTTGCCCAAGTTGTCATCAATTACATGCATGAATGACTGTTAACAGCACAAGTGTCATGTCCAGCAGAAAAAAGCATCTATTTAATGAACCATGGCCAACCTTCTTTAGACGCATGTACTTCCCCTACAATTAGAATGCTGAAGTACTCAGGTTTTGTCCTCATAGATACAGGAAATGGCAGTATCTGGCCTCTTAACCATGGCCCCACGTGCATATGAAGACAGATTATGAACAATGATGTTGTGTACACATGGAATAGTACTCCTGGTACATCTAGGTACTCCCCGTGAATCGGCATGCAGCATGCAGGAGGGTAAATTCTATGGCCAATCACCTACGTGAAATGAATAATGTGTAGCAAGTACCTGTACTGTGACTCAGAAATGCTTCATTATTAGGGCAAATACACACGGCCACACACATTGCAGCATAGATAGACTCTGTGCTAGCGAAAAATAGATGGAGTGTGGCTAGCTACCTCCAATTTAACAGAACAGTTGGAGAGTTCCCCAAGATTGACACATGGATAAACCGGGAACACTTTAACATTGATCATGTAATGAAATTCATACAATAGCATGTGATCCTTTACATACCCAGGAGTCCGTCCAGATATTTCTGTATGGATTGTTACCCAAATGCACATCAACTCATACTCAATACATGTGATGAGTGTGTGCATGCATGCTGTAGATCTCATATTTGAGTACAATCTGCTGTATCTTGCAGGTAATTTGCCAAAAAGGGTAAATGGTGACAATTCCTGGGAAATACATTATAGGTAACAGCAACAGTAGGTAGAAACTCTGAAATTACCTCTATGCTGACTACACAGTGCATACATGCCTGTGGTGCTTCAGACATTGGCCATATTCCTCATAAAATACTATAAAGGTGTGGACATGTGTCTATTTTGGGCATTGGGTAAATGAGGGCATGAGTCAGGCACATAACTGCATTGGCATGTGTGGAATGGTAACATGTCCCACTTCGACTCAGTCTGCACTGAGGTTAGAATCATCACGGCCTGCGTGACCCTGCGACTCAAAATTGGCCATACATTTCCATGTGCATGCATACACTAGAAATATGCATCAGACAGGCAGATTTGAGTTTATCCCTCTAATTCTCTGTGCACATAGAGTTTTGGGACAACATCACGTATGCCATCATGCCATTTGGACAATTGCTCCTCTGTCACCCCATCTACATGTCACCAATATTCAGGACATTGAGGGATGCGCAGGTATCCACAATGCAGGATGACATCTGCTACATATCATGATAAATGTGGGCTAAGTGGTGAACTGAAGTAAGTCACTGGTATATAGACAATGGACTTTCACACTCACTCTAACAAATGGGGATATGTAACGTGTCAATTGTTTGTTTATCATGAACAATACTTTTAAAATAGGGCACATCACAAATACATATGCAGCATCTATAGTAGTGAGGAATCATGTTTTGGTATCCTGAACCTGCTCACATTGTTACACAAGTCCATTGGAGTCTAAACTTTGGTGAGATGCTAAACTATAGGTAAATGTATGGATACCATAAAAACTTGCTGTTTGAGTGACATTAATGTCTAACATGCCTTCAATCTTTTAGACACGGTACTAATTTTGGTAGGGTAGAGGAATTTATTCTGCAGGCATGTGAATGGTATGATGTGAATACACAATAGGTGGACCAATACATTGGAAAAGCTGTTCACTGTACACATGTAAAAATTCGATGTAATGTTGACAATTGGTAGGATTGTCCGGGATATGTGTTACATTCCAACCACACCTATCTAATGTTCAAATTGTGACTTGGGCAAATATATTGTATCAGTAAAATCACAGTCTATCCCGCAACCTGTCTGTCATGTATATAGGTGAACATGTTGTCACTTTCTGTACCTATTATGGGTGAGAGAGACATTAGAACCAATGTTCATCAGTTGGTTTTGGGGCAGGTGATGCTACATATGCCATAAGTATCCACTCCATTGCTGGCACAACATTTGCACAGCAGATTCAGAGCCGTCCATCATGTGGGCCTGCATACATTGGGAATTATTTCACATACTAATTTGGCTCTGTCAATTGCATGTGCAACTTTGTCCAACTTTTGTTATGAATCTACATGTTTGTTAAAGCTTGTATCTGCTGACTGATGATACCCTTTACACATCTCGCTGCAACCAATTTACGAGAGCACTCACAATCCTTACGGAGCACAGGAACAATCAGATGACACTCACAGGTAGCATTGGGATCTATGAAGCTCTCCACTTCACCACAGGTGCATGTGTTTGGTCTAGCTAAAAGACAAAAAGATAATACACTTCTCTGTGAATGCTGTGTACATATGAAGCACAGTACCCTGACTTCACATATGCCTGGTATTGTGTGTGCACTGGACTTGTAACACAATGGAAAATGTGATTACCCTAATGCTAGACATTTGTAAGCCACGTTGCAGTGCATTCAGATAATACCAGGCACATCATGTATCTTGTGCACAGAGTACAGACAAGGTTCCAGACCAGCCTAGCTTAATACATGGTGCAAGGGTGCCTGGCGTTGATGGCTATGTGAACAGTCCAATTTGACTGATCACACACTGCATATTCTGATAATGCTGGGGCCTTCTCAAGTCAATATATGTACTTTACAATGCTACACACATCAGACAGTGCCAATGCTGTTTGTCCTCTTCACCACACTCCTTACATGTGCACTGTGAATGACCAATTCACATTCATGCCTTGTACATGTTCATAAAGGAATTATTAAAAATGTTTCTTAATATACATGTATGTGTGACCATTATGGGGGTAGCCCAAACACCCTGCGAAACATGTGGCCTGATGCCATGTGAATGTGCCTCCCTGCAACATACATGGAAGGTGGTCCCCACAGTCTGGAGTCAGTAATATCCTGGCAGGCTGGATGACAATACTCCCTGCACAGCACCTATGGGCATCCCTTGTACTGCATGGTATGTATGGCTATTGTAATGCCCCTGTAAACAGGCCCCTGTGGAATGTTCTGTTTATTTAGCTGAGTAAGCCTGTATTATGCCATAGTAATCCATATACAGATGTTGGCCTTCCTGAAGAAAAAACATTTAAAGATGTGTGTGAAAGCCAACCAGCTAGAAGGTCATGCATTATAGGGACTTACCGGTAGGCTCACCAACTTCAATTCCCAGGTGACCAAGAAGATCTATCTCCTGGCTGATAACATCAGCCCATCAGTTCTTCAGTTGGTATGCTGTCCACAGGAAATTGAAGATCTGACTCGTTTGGAAGTGTACCTTCTCCCAACGCCCCTGCCTCTCATGTGTAGGGTAGCCTTAGCTCACCCTACCTCCACTGCCGATCATGTGTGGAAGGCACTATACCAACAGGTACCGCAGGCCCCCAAACTCCTTCTCTGACAGGTTCTTGGATTTGGCCCTGTCCAGCGTCTCCCTACCCATACTGCCACCCTAACCCCAAAATAATAATACCTATCACTTCCCTCTGCCACTAAAACTACTAATCCGTAAATGGACAAACACCCTACAATACAGTGGACAAAACTCTACAAATACAATTACAGACCACAAATGACAATTAACTAACACAACTGTGACAGCAGAGACACCAACAAAATCAAATCACACACCAAATTCCAAGAGCTCACAACAAACACATCCACCAGCCAGCACAGACAAAAAGACTGTAAAAGAAAGTGAAATCAACTTCACACTTCCTGGTTTGCATCATGGCTGAGCATTTGCATCATTTCCTGGCTGGATGCATCATGTTCCCTTCTAGGACATCACTTTTCCCACTAGAGCATCACATTTCCTACTGAAGTGTCGTATTTCCTACTAAAGCATCACATTTCCGATTCAAGGGTCACCTTTACTACTAAAATATCTCATTTCCTAAAGCGTCACCATTCCTACTAATGCATCACCTTTCCTACTCAAGCGTCACCTTTACTACTAAATCATTTTGTTTCCAAAAGTGCCACCTTTCCTACTAATGAATCGCCTTTCCTACTCAAGCATCACCTTTACTGCTAAAGCGTCTCATTTCCTAAAGCATCACCTTTCCTACTTATGCGTCACCTTTCATTTTCAAGCGTCACCTTTCCTACTCAAGCATCACATTAACTACTAAAGCATCATGTTTCCCACTAAAGCGTTGTTTTTGAATGACGCCTCACTGGTGAAATAGGCAATGCATTTGTTTTCATTGAAGCAACTAACCCTTTGTGTGAGGTACAGTGTATTGATTGTTGCAATGCAGATAAACACTCCCAGGCATCACTTTTCTTGCTCAAATTCTATTTGCAGAGAAGCTTGTAGACTTGGGATGTGTCCCATGTGTATGTTAACAGTGGGCATATGTGTGACTCCTTGCGTTCATGGTGCAGTACACCGTTTCAAGTATCATTTCTCTATATGTGAAATTGTTAGATGTGCGGCAAAGCCCATGTTGCTCCACAGGTCTGATGACATGATTGTAAACTTTTGAGGACTACTTCTAGTTGACGAGATGTGGCTGAGTAGATGTTTACTGAGACTGACACGAACACAAAGACAAAGATTAGATTCAACCATTTATTTGCCTGTTGAACATTCATGATAGGTAGTTATAGCTCCATCACTGTATATGTGATTCAGCTGAAGAACCATTGTGCAGTGTGTGTGCATCGCCTATTGCCAGCCACTGAGTTTTGGATATATTCCCCATCCTCCTCCACTGGATCCTCCTGTAGCTGGTCCCCAAACCACGGACATTCATTAGCAAACATATATTGTGCAATATGGCACAAACAAGTATGATCTTGCATACCATTGAAGGCGATTACGGTATTCTCCCCTCTGACATGTCGAGGCATTGGATCCTAGTCTTGAGCAGACCAAATGTTCACTCGACAATATTGCAGGTCTTGCAGAGTGCCTGGTTGTAGCTCCTCTCTGTGCTCGGTCTGGGGGTGTGCATATGGGGTCATGACCTATGGCTGGAGACCATATCCTTGGTCAGCTGGAATTGAAAATGATAGGACAACTGTCAATGCTTTAGGACACTGCTTCAGATACATTTTAGTCCATGTGTGTAATGTGCAGTTAAATGGTCATACACATTTCTAATGGTTTTTCATTATATGTGTTACTCATAGAGTTGGTCAAAGGTGTACACGTCTCCTCCATTACTCTCTTAAAGGCAAATGCTGAGCAAGGGCAAAAGCACTTCTACATCCTGACTTACATGTTGATGCTATAGCTTTCTGTGATGGCTCTTTGGAGATGATCCTGACTACTCTATGCAATGTGCTCCAACTACAAGTGTGAAGTGACAGATTGGAGTTCTGATAATTGGCTAGTTGGACCCCGCTAGGTAGGTTGTGAAATTTGTCTAACATGGTATACACTGAAACAGGCATATGCCCATTGTAAACCACAGATGTCGTTGGTGGCCTACATGATATTGGCACAGGCATTTCATGGTACACTTACCCATGTGATATTGGGTCATACATTTGGTGCAGTTCACACATGTCACATGGAATGTTATGCTATTCATTGCTTGACTTCCACTATTTTTTGGGGCATAATAGTTTTCATGGTGCACTTTGCTTCACACATATGCATTGCAGTGTGGTCCATGCCCATGTGGGACAGACTGATGTTGTCATGAGGAGCTGTGTACTACATGAGTAGCCACAATACATGTTTCATTCACATGTATGTGTAGGAGTAGAAGTTATAGGGGATTGTATAGGTGTATGCCTTATATTTATTTTCATAGCTGTGGGAGATCCATGTGGAAATTGGTGTCCTGAGTACACTGTGGTGCCTTGCTCAGGTTGGATATTATTCCATGTTGATGACTTTCTGTGTCTTGACATGTGTGAGTTGTTGGTTTGCTTGACACATATGACATGATGCATGGTGCATGTATGGGGCACACCCCTCATACTTAAGTGCCGATCTGCTCTGACAGACACAGAACTGGCTATTATATCATCCATTTCTGCCTGTTAGTGGGTCTGGTAGGTTGTTGAGTTTTGCTCACCTTCAAGTAGGCCATTCCCATATTGGCCATTCTGGAAGCGTTTGTTTATGATGGAGTGCCTGAAGATGTATGTGTCATGCACACTCCCTGGGTATTTGGCCATCACATTGGTGAACATGCCCCTATGGTCCACGATGGTTTGGACTTTGATGGAGTATGTGTGCTTCTGGTTCCTGAAGAGATGGGATGTTGCTGCAGGGGGAACCAGTTGCACATGTGTACAGTCTTTGGCACACAACACATGTGGGAAACCGGCGATGGCGTAGAACCCTTGCTTGGTCTCAAGCTGTAGTTGTTGTATGTTGGGGAAGAGGAGGTGCTAGAGTGTTAGGCAGATGATGGTGTCCAGGACAGAGGGTAGGCAAGCTGAGAAAGATGGCTGGGAGATTCCAGCCACTCTGGTCACCCTAATCTGGAATGAGCCAGATGTCAGCATGTGGAGGACAGCCATGAGCTTGACCTGCGTAAGGATGTTGTCGGCCCTGGAAGTTGGCGGCTGGAGCCTTGGCACTATCTGGTGTAGCAGTTGGACAATGGACTCTCTCCTGAGCTGGTAGTAAGTGATGACCTCATCCTCCCAGAGATCAATTAGGGTTGTTCGCTGGTGATAAAAATGCTTCCTTCACCTGCACTGCCTTCGTGCTGGTGAGGGGGGGTGGGTGGAGCTGCAGAGGTAGTAGTTTCCTAGCAACTCCCAGCTGTAAAATGAGCACCTCCATGGTGTGTTCGTGCTTGCCACACTTTTCTGCCTGGCTTTTCTTTATATACCACTGCCAATGCGTCATTTCCTTTGCCTGGATTATTGACTTGCAGGATTCTTGACGCATTCTGTCTCTGCTCACCTCTTGCTGATGATGAGTAAGTTTTTTCAAAACCCCATAAATACGACACTGACAGTTTTACGCTAGTTTTAGCGTGGGAACACCTACCTTGCATATTTTAATTTGAGCGTCGAACAGCTCGTTATGGCGCCACTACATTCAGATGCAGGGCCACTATAAGGGACGCATGTGCCCACATGCGTTACCTTATAAATATGACTTACGAGCTGCGCCATGTCAAAATATTTTATTCAGCGGTGACGCAGCCCACTTATAAATAAGGCCCATAGTTTGCAGGATAGGAAAAACTGATCAGTGTCTTTTTAAAATATAGTTAAGAAGTTTATGTAATAATACTTTCAAAGACTATGAAAACTATGCTGGGAATATTTCTGTATATGCGAATTACAAAAACTAAGAAGTTTAACATTCTCAGCGCAAATAATGTTGGAGTAGTTAGTGTCTATGTATTTTTAAATATATTTTTATTTTTTAAAACCCCTAGATATTCACTGAAAAAACGAAATTTACAGTAAGGTTATAGTTAGGTGCAATAATAATATGAGTTTTTGATTAATAAAACCCTTAGAATTTCACTGAAAAAACAAAGATTAAGATGACATTATAGTTATGTGAATTTCTTAGTGACGTAACATTTTTAGCTAAACAAACACACAGAAATTCAGCAGCTGGAGCTAGCAGCACTAATTATAACTTGTACCCCACCATGCACTGTTAATGGCCTCTCATATGAAATCACTCATGACATGTTCTATGACATCATTTATGACATCACTGATGTCATCGCAAATCACATCAGTGATCACATCATCCAATCTTCCTTTTCCCACATATTGATCTATAAATTGCTATGGTTTTACACATATTATAGTTCTCATTCACAATCTCCCACAGATATATGGGAAACCTACATTGAGTATGGTGTTCAGTCTGTATAAAATTGTCCAGAGAAAGCCAAAAAATGAATTTAAATTCCAAAGCAAATACCTCACTAGGGTCAGCTTTTATCTGTATAAAACCCCTGACACCCACTGAACCTACATTAAGAAATGATGTTGATATCAATGGACGATTGAGCACTATAAACAGTATTTATTCTATGGTGAGTGTTCTCTCCATACCACACTGTTTGCAAACAGCGGAACTCTCATGAGAAATACACCACAGAGTACTGAAAAGAATCAACTAAGAACAGTGTACATTTTATGCAACAGTTGTAAACAAAACACTGGTTCCTAAAAATAACCAAAATCTGAAGGTTCTAAAGATCACAACTACCTGTACCCTTCATACTTTGGTGAACACTTTACAGATAGCCCTTTTTCTGAAGAAAAACAAGCACTCGTACATAGGTTAGTACCAGATGCACACAATCTTCCATGTGGAGTATAAATTATCATGCTGACATGAATCTTTCTAATAACTCAAGTCTGCTTCCAGAAGTAAGTATCTATTAATTAAAATCTTTCTCCTGTTGGAAACTTTTTCTGCAGAACCAAAACTTTGTGTGGAGCATAATAAATACAAGTCAACTGTCACTTGCACACAGAGTTACTCTTGAATGCTGGCATTTATAATGTGTTCAATACCTCAAAGCACCAATGGTTCATTGGGAGCACATGTGTTTTTTAAACAATTATACTGATTAGCTGGACCTTAGAGATCCACAGAAAAAACACTCTGGCTTATAGATATGTGGTGTAGAGTGGTACAGAATTGAGTGACGTAGAGTGGATTGGTATAGAATGAAGTGGCATAGAGTGAAACAGTGTAGACTGGAGAGGTATAGAGTGGAGTGGTGTAGAGTGCAATAGCATAGATTGGAGTGGCATAGAGTTGGATAGCATTGAGTTGAGTGGCACACACTGGAGTGGCATACTGTGTCATAGTGTTCAGTGGAGTGGCATAGAGTGGAGTGATGTAGAGTGGATCGGTGTACAGTGGAGTCTCATAGAGTGGAGTGGAAAACAGTAGTGTGACTTTCCTTCAAAAACACTTTTTGGCTGCAAAATGACTCACCATCCACAATGCCCCAAAAGGGACATCCTACATCGCTACCGCTAGAAAACCTAGCCCCTCCCTATAAAGAGACTGCACATGCTCCGACCCCACCTCAAGCAGATACTCCTGCTAAAGACCAATCTGTCAATCCAGCACACACCACCCCAGTCTCATTACGGGGTCCACCGACCACAAGTTCAATCCACTTCAGACAGTGATCTGCATTTTCCCTCCAACCTAGAAGATGTACAACTGTCTAAACAAGAAATTGCAAATGTTATCATAAAATACTATACAGAGGGTGCCCAATGGAATACCCAAGGGTATTTTCAAACTAGACCCACAATACTGTGTAGGAACGTTGGACCTTCTTTACTCCAACGCAGTCTACACGGGTGACATACCTGATTTATGGCACGGTGCAGTCATCACTCCACTTTCCATAGGAGGAGACAAAACTCTACCAGAGAATTATCGTCTCATCACTCTCCTAGATAATGAAGCAAAATATTTTGCATCTCTTGTTTCACATGGTTTGATTGTCTGGGTGGAATCAAACTGAATAATTCCAATACCTCAAACTGATTTTAGGAGAGGTTCCAGCACAATTACAAACATTCTGGCCTTCTCTATCCTACTTGACAAAATAGGTTAGCAGAATGGCATGACCTACCTCTGCTTTGTTGATTACAAGTCGGCTTTTGATTGTGTAAATCGAATTAAGTTTTGGAGGTAGCTCAGGATTTGGAACATCCCTTCACGCCTGCTCAGAATCATTGAGTCACTCCACAGCCCCACATGGGTGCAGGTTAAAATTGGTAACAGCTCCCTTCTGTCAAGAAAGATCCACTCATACCAGGGTCTAAAATTGGGGTGCGTGCTGGCCCCATACCCCTTCAGTCTCTTCATGGCCGACCTTTACCCTGCTCTTGATGAAACTAATAGCCCTGTCCCCCGCCTCGGCATGTTAAAACTGAACTATTCATTATATGTGGAGGATGTAGTTCTGTGCAGTCAAACTAAAGTAGACCTGAAGAGAGTGATAAACACACCAACCTCACGCTACGCAAAATTACCTAGTTACCAACCAAAGCAAAACCAAGGTGATAATAGTTAGCAAGGCAGTCAAAAAGAATGCAACTTGGCGCCTCAGCACACATGTCCTGGACACAGTAAATGAATACAAGTATCTAGGCGTAATACTAGATGACAAGAGAACGGGCAAACAACAGCTCCAGGCAATCACAAACAAGAGCAGAGCCCCAATCGCCACTTTTAACACCCTGCACAAGAGGTTGAAAAGACCAATACTTGAACCACTTTTAAGGGTATTGGTGGCACAGGTTCTGCCACACTTAACCTATGGCAGTGAGGCTCTTAATAGATATAATTCATCTTTATTGGACAAACTCTAAGTAAAAGTTTATCTTCACTTTTAAAACTTACCACAGAGCTCCTTCTTCAGCCAAATATGGTTGGAGTTTGGCCTCATGAGGCAATCGATCGGGAGGCAGTGTGCAATAGTCAAGTGCTGCTTTAAACAAAAAGTTACAGAACCAACACACTGAATAATGTCCTATGGTCAGAAAAAAGCAACACAACTAGTCGTAACCACAGATGTCTTTAACAAACCTGCAACTTTGGAACCTATGGACTCTGCTACTCTTATATGATTCTTTTATAAAAACCAGTTAAGTTTGCAATGGCCAAAATGTATTTTCTATAGGACAAAGAGGAGCTCGCAAAAAAACATGCTTTGATGGTCATTGACAGTTTTTCGCACTTAAAGCGAGCAACGTACCTGGCTTTCACATACCCACTTCATCTGAAATTAAAACTGCTGTAATGCTGCCTGGGCCATCCACCCACATTAGCAGAAAAACCAGCATGGCTGCACTCTGGCGACAGAGGTTTTTGCTTATGTGGCTCAAACATAGAGACTCTTCTGCACCTTACCTATATTTGGCCTGAGATGACTGTGGACAGGAGGTGGCTCCTCAAGCCCTCACTAAAAATCAAAGGGATTCACAGATGCAGGCAGGCTGTCGTATCCCGTCTGGAGCCTGACGAGAACATACTGAACTGCCGCTTCATTACATTTTTAAATAAACAAAAAATAAACAAGTAAATGAGTGCAGTGAGGCACAGTGACAATGGGAAGAGGTTGTCAGCCAAAGAATGGTCACTTATAACAAAGCTCCGGGGCATCCTGGCTCCCCTAGGACTTCCCGACAAAGCTGTGACAAATGAACTAGGTTGCTCTCCAGGTAGCGGAAACTTACATCAAATCCCTGGGCTACCTGGCACTTTATGAAAAATCTTTGTGAAGACAGCCTGATAAAAATGTTTACGTGTACACTTGCACTTTAAAACATCCCTGGCTGCCTGGGTCTTCCCGACAAAACCATGACAGCAGAGCCAGGTTGCTAGCTGGGGAACGGATACTTACATCCTGGCAACTTGGAACTTTCTGACAAAGCCGTGTGCATGCACCTAAACAGCTGTGTGACTTTCATAGTGCCACAAGACTGCCTGCTAAAATGTTAACCTGTACACTAGCCCTTTAAAATCTCTCTTTACCCTACCTGGGGTGATACCAGGATTTTGGGAGGCCTACAGACAAGTCACGCGCTTATGCTGTCAATATGCATGATTTTATGGCAAGGCACTAGGGCAAAATTACGCATGTTTCTTTAATTGCTAAACTCACAGCAGCAACACCAAACAATGTAAAGAATTTAGAACATTACTTTAACATTCCAAAGTCCACAAATCCTGTGAGAGGCAGCCATATTCCTTCTTTGTTGTTGCTCACAGTTGAGATAAATTCGCTCTCATTTGATCTAACTTAACATATATGTGGATGAATTTTTAACTTAAACTGCATGAAAGGATTTGGATTTATTGTTGTTTAATGGTATATTATTGTCTTTGATTGATACCTTGTCTTTAATTAATGTCTATTCTCGTCTTTTATCTATATTCACTATAGTAGTACTGTTATGACCTTTTTGGCTCTCTGTCCCCAGATCTGTTTCCCATTTTTTTTTATCTATTGGGCGATTTTATTCCTCCACGCTATCATTTTGACTAATGTTGGGATTTTCTTAATAGCACGAGCGCGACGGTTTGTAAGCGCTCACGCACTACTTTCACTTAACAATCATGCACTATCGCGTTCTCTCCATTTTATCCAAGTACTTTACTTCTGATTACTACCTGGTGAGCGTCCTTGTGTTTCAGAGATTTCATCTTTCGTAACTGCAAGGATGCTCTCTGCCTGTTGTACGTTTTCGCAGCCGTACAGTGAGAGGCACGCGTGTGTAACAGTCGTGCCTCCCTGTGCCGGTCCAATCACGATCCCTTTATTGCTTGATTGAAGGCGCGTGTGAGAAACAGACACTTGTTCCTCACGCGCACATGTTATATTTCAAAAATAACGAACAAACACCCCGTTTTAAATAAATCTATATAACTTATGAAAAACGTTCTAAAAATGCACAACAATTTTGTTTACCTGTGTACTTCTAATAGACGAACGGTGAAGAACATAACTAAGAACCTGCTTAGCAATTTCAACATACAGATGGGTATTTAGATTCTTAGAGACCACAGTATTTACATCACATAATGCAGCGGTCATCTTGGCTTGGGAATTCCTATCTCTTATCTATGAGATTGTGGCAGCCATCTTTTGGACACGCAAAAGAGGCAGAAGTCCGTTTTTTCTTGTCAGACTGAGTTTCTTCTCAGTTCAACTGTCACTGAGAGTTGAACTAGGAGTGTTTTGAGGAAAGTGAATGTGTATTACTATTCCTTAGTGTTTTATTGTGAGAAATATTTCACCTTTACAGTTGTTTAGAGTTGTGAGCTGTGGTGTTTATCAGGTTTGGATTTTTGAGGAGATTTGTCCTGTTTGGAATCTGTGATAATGGAAAATTACAATGAAAATGGTGATGTTTTAAAGTTAAAGAATGTGTTGATAAGGCAATGTCCATACTAGCATCACAGCTTGGGAAGAAGCTGTGTGAATAAAATAGAGGACACATTCTCTAAAGCCTTTCCATCTGAGGAAGAGTTTTGGTCTGTGGAGGAGATTCTGAATTAACCCATCCCAATCGGTTCAGGCAAAAAGGTCGCCCACAAGAGGAAACATTTGACCTCAGAAAAGTAAGGCAAAAGCAAAGGGGCCTTTTTAAAGAAAGACATCAGGAACAAAACTCAAAAAGAGTCTTTGAAAGAGGCTATAAAGGCCAATAAAGGTGATCGCAGAGCCATTGTCTGCAACGAATCCTCCAGCAGTGGGGACATTGTCATTTCCTGCTCCTCTGATTTTGGGTCCTCGTATGAGGAAGATGTACCTAGCAAAAAGTTTAAGAAAGAAAAGGATGTTGATTTGTTGGGACAGGTGACGGACCCCTTCGGCGAGCTCATGTTTGATCCTAACACTATCCAGCACCCCTTTCTCCACAGTGGGTGCCGGCTAAACATGTTGCTCAATACGTAGAATATTGGATTAGAAAAGAGATGCCTAAGGAAGTGAGGACACGCCTGAGGTCAGAGTGTCCTAGACCATACCTAGCTAACAAGGTTGTGTTCACCCCAGAACTGGACGCTAAAATGCTTACCTTCCTAAATAAAATGAGCAGGGACCCTAGAAGGGGCCTTGACAAAGGACTCAAGGGGTGCCAAGACCGGCTCCTTGACGTATTTGGTCCGCTAACCAAGATTTTTGATCTTTGTGAGGATGCATACGCTCAAGAAAGCGTGGTTAATACTGAAGAACTACGCCAATGGGTCCAAAGCGCAGTCTGTTTGTTGGGTAATGCCAACGCTTCCCTCTGTACTGAGAGGAGAAAGAGTCTTTTAATGAAAATAGATCCTAAGTTGGCGGAGCTTCCTGGTAAATAGTTGGGCCATTCAGCCAACGGTGTACTCTTTGGTGAGGAATTCGTAAAGAAATGGCCAAGTATGCTGGGGCTTTTAATTCTATTCAAAAAGTCCAAAAAGACATTAGGCGAGTTTTTGGTACAGCCGGGAGAATGCGGGTACGATTCCCCGGCCGAGGAATTGGTATTTCAAGAGTCTCCTTCTCGAAAGGTGGTTTCCGGCCTGGAAGTTTTCAAACAGGCTCCTATTCTCCTGGATTCTACCCTCAGAGACAGAGAGGAGGAAGAGGTCGCTTTAGACGCGAAAGGAGAACCAGATTTCAAGGTATGTTTGCCAAAAGACCTTTTGTCTATTCAAGTAAAAGTGGGTGGCAGGCTTACACTATTTTTAGACAGAAGGAAGTAAATCACTTCAGATCCCTGGCTCCTGCAGACAGTTGTGGGTGATCAAATAGATTTTGTCGCAAATCCTACTCAGGTAAGGAGACCTCCTCTTCTAAGATTTGGCAAGGAACAAGAGGATTTGGTAAGTCAGGAGGTTTCAGAGTTAGAAAACAAAGGTGCCATAGAGAAGGCAGAGACTTCATCTGGTGGTTTTATAAGCAATCTTTTCTTGGTAGAGAAAAACGACAAAACTATGAGGCCGGTCATAAATCTGAAGGACCTGAACGAATGGGTGGAATACAACCATTTCAAGATGGAAGGTATTCACATGTTGAGAGATGTTTTGAGGAAAGCAGATTGGTTGACTCGTCTAGACCTAAAAGATGCTTATTTGACGATTCCGGTTTGTGTACATCAAAGAGATTTTTTGAAGTTTCTATGGAAGGGGACCACGTGGAGGTTCAAGAGCTTTCCCTTTGGTTTGACTTCTGCCCCTTAGTGCTTCACGAAAGTGATGCATCCCATAGCAGCCCGGCTTCGTTCAAGGGGAATAAGGCTGATCATTTATTTGGACGACATTCTCATAATGTCAGAAAACAAGGAACAAGCTCAGGAACACACGACCTTAGCAGTCAGGGTTATAGAGGATTTGGGCTTTATAGTAAACAGGAAGAAATCTTGCCTGGTACCCAGTCAGGAGACTGTGTTTCTGGGTTTTCAGATCTCAACCTTGGATTGTGTCTTGAAATTACTGATAGAGAAAGTCAGGAAGATTCACAAAGAAGTGCAAAAGTTATTAGCGAGCTACTGGTTTTCCTTGAGGCAAATAGCGAGAGTTATAGGGCTTCTTACGGCTTCTTTCCAAGCAGTCTTCCCGGCTCCCCTTCACTACCGTGCATTGCTGAGAATGAGGACTTTGTATCTAAACAAAGGGGTGATCTATTCTCAGAAAGTGCAGATAGATTCAGAAGCAAAGGAGGAGCTAGCTTGGTGGTTAGAGAATCTTGTGGCTTGGAACGGGAAGGCAATCTTTGGTCCGACCCCAGATAGGATTATAGAATCAGACACCAGCCTTCAGTGCTGGGGAGCCAGATGTGGTTCAATGACTACTGGGGGAAAATGGACAGGGGAGGAGAGCAGAATGCATATCAACTATTTGGAGTTGTTGGCAGGTTCCTTTGTAGTGAAGAGCTTCACGAAGGATGAAGTCATATGTTGCGTTCTCTTAAAGATGGACAACATTTCTGCAGTAAGATATGTAAACAAACTAGGGGGTCCTCGTTCGAAGGCCTTAGCGGATTTGGCAAGAGAATTTTGGCATTTTTGCCTGGGCAGAAACATTATGCTTCTTGCTCAGTACTTGCCGGGGGTGAGCAATTCCATTGCGGATTGGAACTCACGGCAACTGAAGGACTTCAGTGATTGGAGGTCAAACAGAATAATGTTCTTATCTTTGAACAGAAAGTGGGGTCCTTTTGGGCTGGATCTCTTTGCGAATCGCATGAATGCACAGGTTCGCAGATTTTACAGTTGGAGGCCGGACCCAGCTGCAGAGGCGGTGGATGCCTTGATGCTAGTTTGGAACGAGTCTCGTTGCTACACTTTTCCCCCCTTTGCTCTGATTCAGAGGGTCCTCTTAAAGGTGAGGAAAAAACAGGGTGGAGATAGTTCTATTAACCCCATTCTGGATGACTCAAGTTTGGTATCCAGATGTTATGGAGATGTTGATTGCCGACCCGGTACTTCTTCCGGATATGCCGGATTTTCTAACCAACGCTTCAGGAGGTTTCCACAAGATGGTACTTCAGGGTCATTTAAAGCTAATGGCTTGGCTGATTTCGGGAGAGCCTGGCAAATGTCAGGCTTATCTTCGGAAGCTTCAAAGCTCTTTAAAGAGCCATGGGCACCAGGGACCTCAAAGGCCTACAGTTGGCTTGGGGGAGATGGGTTCGTTGGTGTACTTTGAGGAGTTTGGATCCGGTATCAGCTCCTTTAGTTGAAGTGGTCAACTACTTATTGGAGGTTTTCCATGGCGGTAAATCCTATAGTACTGTTAATATTGCAAGGTCAGCTATTTCTGCAGGGCATGATTTAGTGGATAGCGTCTCTATCGGACAACATGATGTAGTCAGGAGGCTCTTGAGAAGTGTTAGAATTAAGGCTCCACCTGGGGCAAAGTATTCCTCCCTTTGGGATGTGGATGTTGTCTTGAAAGTTTTGATGAGTTGGAACGAAAACGAGTTTTTAAATCTCAGAGATCTTTCTCTGAAACTAGTTATGTCGCTGATTTCCTTTAGGAGAGTGTCGGATGTTAGAGCTTTAGAGACTACAGGGCGTTGCTTTGTCCCAGAGGGTGTTTGCTTCTCTATCTCAAAAAGAACCAAAACTATGCCCAGTACAATTTTCTACCCAAGCTTTGACGACTGTAGGAAGCTTTGTGTTGTGAGATGTATACGTGAGTATGAAAGGAGGACTGAACCCTTAAGAAACAGTGAAACTCAGTTGGTTATTTCTTTCAGGCCTCCACATAAGGCAGTCTCCGCTCCTACCCTGGCTCGTTGGGTGAAGGATGTCATTCATAGAGCGGGGATTGACTTGAATAAGTTTGGCGCACACTCTGCTAGAGGGGCTATGGCTTCTAAGGCTTTTATCCTGGGTGGTGGTGTTTTATCAGCCATCTTGGCTGCGGCTGATTGGTCTTCTGACTCTGTGTTTAAGAAGTTTTATTTTAAGCCTGTGGATTGTCCAGTAGGGAAAATTATGGCAAGGCTTTGAACATGCATAATATTGTCCTCCGTGCCTTGCCATAAAATTCAGATTTTCCACAGCCTGGGTGGGTAGAAAATCATGATTTTATTAAAGACACGGAGGCTGATATTATCCCTCCCTGTGGTTCCCACCCATTAACCTTTTGTTATTGACTCTTTCAGGTGGAGACATCAAGAAATGATCTATACTGGAGAAGCCTCTTTGGAGTTTTTTTTAAATGTATTTTTTATTTGAGTTACAGTTATTTGACATGGATTGAGTTTATGCACTTGTTCGTAGCATTAAGAAGGAATATGACTGCCTCTCACAGGATTTTGTGGACTTTGGAATGTTAAAGTAATGTTCTACATTCTTTACATTGTTTGGTGTTGCTGCTGTAAGTTTAGCAATTAAAGAAATATGCATAATATCAGCCACTGTGTCTTTAATAAAATTATGATTTTCTACCCACCCAGGCTGTGGAAAATCTGAATTTTACAAGACTACCTGAACATCCCTAGACTGTACTCTTCCATATTAAAACAACTTTTTGTGAGGCCATTCGACAAGTTTCATGTCTATGTTGACGCCGCTTAAACTCTGCACACCTGCACCTTAAAACACCTTGTGTCCTTTTTTGACTTCATGAGTCCATCTGTCAAAGTTGGGTGCCAGGCAGGACACTATTTTTAACCTGCACATTTGCATTTTAAATACTTTTTAACACACCTGGGGGCCTATACCCACTCAATGGCACAATTACTTGGTGTTTTTTCTCCGTCTGATTCGCCGTAGAAATTTTTTGTATTGTTCTTTCTCTTTTGTAAGATTTTAATTAATTAATCCAAATAAATTTACTTACTCACATACAGTGGATTGACAGAGTGGAAAAGCGTAAAGTTGAGTGGAGTGGCATAGAGTGGAATGGCATAGAGTGGAATAGCACAGAGAGTGGAATGGCAAGGAGGGGTGTAGAATGGAGTGGCATACATTGGAGTGGCATAGAGTGGAGTGGCATAGAGTGTAATGGATAGTGGCATAGAGTGTAGTGGCATGCAGTAGTGCAGAGTGGAGTGGTGTAGAGTGCAGTGGCATAGTGTGCAGTGGTGTTGAGTGAAGTGGTGTAGAGAGGAATAGCATTCAGCGGAGTGTCATAGAGTGGAACAGCATACAGGGGAGTGGCGCAAAGTGGAGTGGTGTGTTATAGAGTGGAGTGTCATAGAGCGTCATGTCATAGAGTGGAGTGGTGTGGAGTGTGATACAGTAGAGTGGACTGTAGGAGGGTGGAGTGGCATGTTGTATAGTGGAGTGGCGTGTCATAGAGTAGCGTGTGGTAAAGTGTTTTAGAATGGAGGGGTGAAGAGTGGAGTGGCATAGAGTGAACAGGGATGTCATAGAATGGAGTGAGTTAGAGTGGAATGGCATGTCATAGAGTGGAGTGGAGTGTGGTAGAGTGGAGTGGTGTGTCGTAGAGTTGATTGACGTGTTTGGAAGTTGAGTAGCGTGGAGTGACATAAGGTGGAGTGCCATGTGGCGTGTGGTAGGCTGGAGTGGTAGGGCATACAGTGGAGTTCTGTGTCATAGAGTTGAGTGACATGGAGCGTCATAGAGTGGACTGGACTGTCGTAGAGTGGAGTGGGGTGTCGTAAAGTTGAGTGACAAGTCATAGAGTGCAGAGGCTCTCCCGTCTAGGGGAGCCTTGCCTATGGCAGTGACGCTGGGGCCTTGACCAGGGGTCCCTGGGCAGGTAGCGGCGGCCATTGAGTCAGGTGCAGGACTGGTTGACTGGGGTACAACACCCGGAAGCATTAAAAAAGACTCCCGGGGTCAATTCCAGCAACGTGGTTGCCCCCCACCTTTAAAGGTCTCTTTTCTACTCGCCGCCTCGAACACAATACCTTGTGACTCTCTCACCCGCATGTCTCCAGAACAGACCGCTCCACTGCCGTAACTCTGAAGCCACACCCCTCTTGAATTTTCTTCGATTGGTGCCCCTGCGTGCCGAACGAGCCTCTCAGAGCGCTTCTGCTGTGATATCTATCTTTATCAGAATAGACATCTGCCCTTTTTAGTGGGGCCTGCTAGCACCTCAGATCTGGAGACACAGTATAATGGGCTTGGGGGATGAGGTGGGAATTGAGTGGGTTTACACAGGTGTGACTTTCACAGCAATGAGTTCCACTGCTTTTCGTGAATGATTTGGGGGATTGGCATGGAAGTTCTTCAAAGTCACTTGTGTTCCCTGTAAAGCACAGGTGCAACCCCAGCATGTTCCAAGGACAGATCGTTCCTTTATGGGACCTGAGAATATCTTAAGGAATCATCAGAATCGTGTATGCTCCTCCTAAAACTGTAGTTTGAATGCTCTACTGGTAGGGGAAATTAGGCCTGCTCCTCTTGTGAGCAACACACAACTCCGGTGGACATTTGGGATATTTCCACTGGTTACACAGTGTACACATACCAATCCTATGGGATGGAGACAGGTTTTTATTTGAAACAGAGTGCGCACACTACTCCAGAGGGAGCTGGGGCTGGCTCCTTTTCAAGTATGTGGCACATAAATCTTTTTATACATATAGGGTGCATACACATCACCTTTGGGGGGCTTTTTTCATTCTGGGTGTACAGTGTGCATGCAGTACTCGCATGAGCAGTTGTTTTTTCTTCCTTTTGTAAGTGTAGTGGGCATACACCACTCCTTTGAGGAGTGGGGGCCGATGCATACAGTGTGCCTGCAGTACTCACATGAGCATTGGGTTTCTGTCTTTTTATAAATATAGGGTGCGCACACCAGGCACAGATCATCTCTCGCTGCCTCGACCTGAAGGCCTGCAACTGTGCGGGCCTGGTCCATTGGCCAAAGAGTGAGGGTGCCCTATATACCAGAGGAGCAGATCGAGGTGTTTAAGTGGCTCATGCAGGGTTAGATGGGACAGTAGAGCCAGGAAGGAGGTGATCATGGTTGCCAGTGTAGGTTATGGAGGTGTTGGCTTCTCATGGCCAACCCCGTCAATACTCACTGTGGAGCTAGCGTTGTAAAAGGAGATAAATATCAGAAATGACACCCTTCTTAGCAACGATCAGCGCTAAAGACTTTGAAACTGCTGCAGGACACTAAAGACTTCCGAGACGTAGGTGCCACTCAGTGTTTCTCAAAACGTATGCCTTCCTGTTTGGCTCGGTTTCAGAGAGGGTCAGGGGTCTAGACCATCAATTCCGGGTGGCCAGTTTTTAAAATGGCTCCTTGCAGTTGCTATTGGTTTTGCATTAGGCGTGGCATTTTGCCTTGGTTGGGTATTATGAGTGAAATTTGGGACCGAAATGTGTGATGTTTAGTGTGACACTTTTTTGCGAGAATATCAACCAATGAAGTTCATGGGAATTGAAATATCAGAAATTACATTTTGCATGTGCATGCATACACTGGAAATATGCATCAGACAGGTAGATTGAAGTTTATCCCTCTAATTCTCTGTGCACATAGAGTTTTGGGACAACATCACGTATGCCATCATGCCATTTGAACAATTGCTCCTCTGTCACCCCATCTACAGGTCACCAATATTCAGGACATTGAGGGATGCGCAGGTATCCACAATGCAGGATGACATTTGCTACATATTATGATAAATGTGGGCTAAGTGGTGAACTGAAGTAAGTCACTGGTATATAGACAATGGACTTTCACACTCACTGTAACAAATGGGGATATGTAACGTGCCAATTGTTTGTTTATCATGAATAATACTTTTAAAATATGGCACATCACAAATACATATGCAGCATCTATAGTAGTGAGGAATCATGTTTTGGTATCCTGAACCTGCTCACATGGTTACACAAGTCCATTGGAGTCTAAACTTTGGTGAGATGCTAAACTATAGGTAAATGTATGGATACCATAAAAACTTGCTGTTTGAGTGACATTAATGTCTAACATGCCTTCAATCTTTTAGACACGGTACTAATTTTGGTAGGGTAGAGGAATTTATTCTGCAGGCATTTGAAAGGTATGATGTGAACACACACTAGGAGGACCAATACATTGGAAAAGCTGTTCACTGTACACATGTCAAAATTCGATGTAATGTTGACAATTGGTAGGATTGTCCGGGATATGTGTTACATTCCAACCACATCTATCTAATGTTCAAATTGTGACTTGGGCAAATGTATTGTATCAGTAAAATCACAGTCTATCCCGCAACCTGTCTGTCATGTATATAGGTGAGAGAGACATTAGAACCAATGTTCATCAGTTGGTTTTGGGGCAGGTGATGCTACATATGCCATAAGTATCCACTCCATTGCTGGCACAACATTTGCACAGCAGATTCTGAGCCGTCCATCATGTGGGCCTGCATACATTGGGAATTATTTCACATACTAATTTGGCCCTGTCAATTGCATGTGCAACTTTGTCCAACTTCTGTTATGAATCTACATGTTTGTTAAAGCTTGTATCTGCTGACTGATGATACCCTTTACACATCTCACTGCAACCAATTTACGAGAGCACTCACAATCCTTACGGAGCACAGGAACAATCAGATGACACTCACTGGTAGCATTGGGATCTCTGAAGCTCTCCACTTCACCACAGGTGCATGTGTTTGGTATAGCTAAAAGACAAAAAAGATAATACACTTCTCTGTGAATGCTGTGTACATATGAAGCACAGTACCCTGACTTCACATATGCCTGGTATTGTGTGTGCACTGGACTTGTAACACAATGGAAAATGTGATTACCCTAATGCTAGACATTTGTAAGCCATGTTGCAGTGCATTCAGATAATACCAGGCACATCATGTATCTTGTGCACAGAGTACAGACAAGGTACCAGACCAGCCTAGCTTAATACATGGTGCAAGGGTGCCTGGCGTTGATAGCTATGTGAACAGTACAATTTGACTGATCACACACTGCATATTCTGATAATGCTGGGGCCTTCTCAAGTCAATATATGTACTTTACAATGCTACACACATCAGACAGTGCCAATGCTGTGTGTCCTCTTCACCACACTCCTTACATGTGCACTGTGAATGACCAATGCACATTCATGCCTTGTACATGTTCATAAAGGAATTATCAAAAATGTTTCTTAATATACATGTATGTGTGACCATCATGGGGGTAGCCCAAACACCCTGTGAAACATGTGGCCTGATGACATGTGAATGTGCCTACCTGCAACATACATGGAAGGTGGTCCCCACAGTCTGGAGTCAGTAATATCCTGGCCGGCTGGATGACAATACTCCCTGCACAGCACCTATGGGCATCCCCTGTACTGCATGGTATGTATGGCTATTGTAATGCCCCTGTAAACAGGCCCCTGTGGAATGTTCTGTTAATTTAGCTGAGTAAGCCTGTATCATGCCATAGTAACCCATATACAGATGTTGGCCTTCCTGAAGAACAAACATTTAAAGATGTGTGTGAAAGCGCACCAGCTAGAAGGTCATGCATTATAGGGACTTACCAGTAGGCTCACCAACTTCAAGTTCCAGGTGACCAAGAAGATCTATCTCCTGGCTGATGACATCAGCCCATCAGTTCTTCAGTTGGTATTCTGTCCACAGGAAATTGAAGATCTGACTCGTTTGGAAGTGCACCTTCTCCCAACGCCCCTGCCTCTCATGTGTAGGGTAGCCTTAGCTCACCCTACCTCCACTGCCGATCATGTGTGGAAGGCACTATACCAACAGATACAAAAGGCCCCCAAACTCCTTCTCTGACAGGTTCTTGGATTTAGCCCTGTCCAGCATCTCCCTACCCACACTGCCACCCTAACCCCCAAATAATAATACCTATCACTTCCCTCTGCCACTAAAACTACTAATCCGTAAATGGACAAACACCCTATAATACAGTGGACAAAACTGTACAAATACACTTACAAACCAGAAATGACAATTAACTAACACAACCGTGACAGCAGAGACACCAACAAAATCAAATCACACACCAAATTCCAAGAGCTCACAACAAACACATCCACCAGCCAGCACAGACAAAAAGACTGTAAAAAAAAGTGAAAGCAACTTCACACTTCCTGGTTTGCATCATGGCTGAGCATTTGCATCATTTCCTGGCTGGATGCATCATGTTCCCTACTAGGAAATCACTTTTCCTACTAGAGCATCACATTTCCTGCTGAAGTGTCGCCTTTCCTACTAAAGCATCTCATTTCCGATTCAAGGGTCACCTTTACTACTAAAATATCTCATTTCCTAAAGCGTCACCATTCCTACTAATGCATCACCTTTCCTACTCAAGCGTCACCTTTACTACTAAATCATTTTGTTTCCAAAAGTGCCACCTTTCCTACTAATGAATCACCTTTCCTACTCAAGCATCACCTTTACTGCTAAAGCGTCTCATTTCCTAAAGCATCACCTTTCCTACTTACGCGTCACCTTTCCTACTCAAGCATCACATTAACTACTAAAGCATCATGTTTCCCACTAAAGCGTTGTTTTTGAATGACGCCTCACTGGTGAAATAGGCAATGCATTTGTTCATTGATGCAACTAGCCCTTTGTGTGAGGTACAGTGTATCGATTGTTCCAATGCAGATAAACACTCCCAGGCATCACTTTTCTTGCTCAA
The DNA here is from genome assembly GCF_964204655.1 of Triturus cristatus. Taxonomy (NCBI): domain Eukaryota; kingdom Metazoa; phylum Chordata; class Amphibia; order Caudata; family Salamandridae; genus Triturus; species Triturus cristatus. Next base: position 970,096,110 of record NC_140587.1, read on the forward strand.
ATTATATTTGCAGACAAGCTTATAGACTTGGGATGTGTCCCATGTGTATGTTAACAGTGGGCATATGTGTGACTCCTTGCGTTCATGGTGCAGTACACCGTTTCAAGTATCATTTCTCTATATGTGAAATTGTTAGATGTGCGGCACAGCCCATGTTGCTCCACAGGTCTGATGACATGATTGTAAACTTTTGAGGACTACTTCTAGTTGACGAGATGTGGCTGAGTAGATGGTTACTGAGACTGACACGAACATAAAGACAAAGATTAGATTCAACCATTTATTTGCTTGTTGAACATTCATGATAGGTAGTTATAGCTCCATCACTGTGTATGTGATTCAGCTGAAGAACCATTGTGCAGTGTGTGTGCATCGCCTTTTGCCAGCCACTGAGTTTTGGATATATTCCCCATCCTCCTCCACTGAATCCTCCTGTAGCTGGTCCCCAAACCACGGACATTCATTAGCAAACATATATTGTGCAATATGGCACAGACAAGTATGATCTTGCATACCATTGAAGGCGATTACAGCATTCTCCCCCCTGACATGTCGAGGCATTGGATCCTAGTCTTGAGCAGACCAGAGGTTTACTCGACAATATTGCAGGTCTTGCAGAGTGCCTGGTTGTAGCTCCTCTCTGTGCTAGGTGTGGGGGTGTGCATATGGGGTCATGGCCTATGGCTGGAGACCATATCCTTGGTCAGCTGGAATTGAAAATGATAGGACAACTGTCAATGCTTTTGGACACTCCTTCAGATACATTTTAGTCCATGTGTGTAATGTGCAGTTAAATGGTCATACACATTTCCAATGGTTTTTCATTATATGTGTTACTCATAGAGTTGGTCAAAGGTGTACACGTCTCCTCCATTACTCTCTTAAAGGCAAATGTCGAGCAAGGGCAAAAGCAAATCTACATCCTGACTTACATGTTGATGCTATAGCTTTCTGTGATGGCTCTTTGGAGATGATCCTGACTACTCTATGCAATGTGCTCCAACTACAAGTGTGAAGTGACAGATTGGAGTTCTGATAATTGGCTAGTTGGTCCCCGCTAGGTAGGTTGTGAAATTTGTCTAACATGGTATACACTGAAACAGGCATATGCCCATTGTAAACCACAGACGTCGTTGGTGGTCTACATGACATTGGCACAGGCCTTTCATGGTATACTTACCCATGTGATATTGGGTCATACATTTGGTGCAGTTCACACATGTCACATGGAATGTTATGCTATTCATTGCTTGACTTCCACTATTTTTTGGGGCATAATAGTTTTAATGGTGCACTTTGCTTCACACATATGCATTGCAGTGTGGTCCATGCCCATGTGGGACAGACTGATGTTGTCATGAGGAGCTGTGTACTACATGAGTAGCCACAATACATGTTTCATTCACATGTATGTGTAGGAGTAGAAGTTATAGGGGATTGTATAGGTGTATGCCTTATATTTATTTTCATAGCTGTGGGAGATCCATGTGGAAATTGGTGTCCTGAGTACACTGTGGTGCCTTGCTCAGGTTGGATATTATTCTATGTTGATGACTTTCTGTGTCTTGAAATGTGTGAGTTGTTGGTTTGCTTGACACATGTGACATGGTGCATGGTGCATGTATGGGACATACCCTTCATACTTAAGTGCCGATCTGCTCTGACAGACACAGAGAACTGGCTATTATATCATCCATTTCTGCCAATTAGTGGGTCGGTAGTGGTAGGTAGTTGAGTTTTGCTTACCTACTAGTAGGTCATTCCCATATTGGCCATTCTGGAAGTGTTTGTTTATGATGGAGTGCCTGAAGATGTATGTGTCATGCACACTCCCTGGGTATTTGGCCATCACATTGGTGAACATGCCCCTATGGTCCACGATGGTTTGGACTTTGATGGAGTATGTGTGCTTCTGGTTCCTGAAGAGATGGGATGTTGCTGCAGGGGGTACCAGTTGCACATGTGTACAGTCTTTGGCACACAACACATGTGGGAAACCGGCGATGGCATAGAACCCTTGCTTGGTCTCCAGCTGTAGTTGTTGTATGTTGGGGAAGAGGAGGTGCTAGAGTGTTAGGCAGATGATGGTGTCCAGGACAGAGGGTAGGCAAGCTGAGAAAGATGTTTGGGAGATTCCAGCCACTCTGGTCGCCCTAATCTGGAATGAGCCAGATGTCAGCATGTGGAGGACAGCCATGAGCTTGACCTGCGTAAGGATGTTGTCAGCCCTGGAAGTTGGTGGCTGGAGCCTTGGCACTATCTGGTGTAGCAGTTGAACAATGGACTCTCTCTTGAGGTGGTAGTAAGTGATGACCTCATCCTCCCAGAGATCAATTAGGGTTGTCCGCTGGTGATAAAAATGCTTCCTTCACCTGCACTGCCTTCGTGCTGGTGAGGGGGGGTGGGTGGAGCTGCAGAGGTAGTAGTCTCCTAGGAACTCCCAGCTGCAAAATAAGCACCTCCATGGTGTGTGTGTGCTTGCCACACTGTTCTGCCTGGCTTTTCTTTATATACCACTGCCAATGCGTCATTTCCTATGCCCGGATTATAGGATTGCAGGATTCTTGACGCATTCTGTCTCTGCTCACCTCTTGCTGATGATGAGTAATTTTTTCAAAACCCCATAAATACGACACTGACAGTTTTACGCTAGTTTTAGCGTGGGAACACCTACCTTGCATATTTTAATTTGAGCGGCGAACAGCTCGTTATGGCGCCACTACATTCAGATGCAGGGCCACTCTAAGGGATGCATGTGCCCACATGCGTTACCTTGCAAATATGACTTACGAGCTGCGCCATGTCAAAATATTTTATTCAGGGGTGACGCAGCCCACTTATAAATAAGGCCCATAGTTTGCAGGATAGGAAAAACTGATCAGTCTTTTTAAAATATAGATAAGAAGTTTATGTAATATTAAGATAACATTATAGTTAGGTGAATTTCTTAGTGATGTAACATTTTTAACTAAACAAACACACAGAAATTCAGCAGCTGGAGCTAGCAGCACTAATTATAACTTGTACCCCACCATGCACTGTTAATGACCTCTCATATGAAATCACTCATGACATGTTCTATGACATCATTTATGACATCACTGATGTCATCGCAAATCACATCAGTGATGACATCATCCAATCTTCCTTTTCCCATATATTGATCTATAAATTGCTATGGTTTTACACATATTATAGTTCTCATTCACAATCTCCCACAGATTTTTGGGAAACCTACATTGAGTATGGTGTTCAATCTGTATAAAATTGTCCAGAGAAAGCCAAAAAAGTGAATTTAAATTCCAAAGCAAATACCTCACTCGGGTCAGCATTTATCTGTATGAAACCCCTGACACCACTGAACGTACGTTAAGAAATTATGTTGATATCAATGGAAGATTGAGCACTATAAACAGTATTTAATCTATGGTGAGTGTTCTCTCTATACCACACTGTTTGCAAACAGCGGAACTCTCATGAGAAATACACCACAGAGTACTGAAAAGAATCTACTAAGAACAGTGTACATTTTATGCAACAGTTGTAAACAAAACACTGGTTCCTAAAAATAACCAAAATCTGAAGGTGCTAAAGATCACAACTACCTGTACCCTTCATACTTTGGTGAACACTTTACAGATAGCCCTTTTTCTGAAGAAAAACAAGCACTCGTACATAGGTTAGTACCTGGTGCACACAATCTTCCATGTTGAGTATAAATTATCATGCTGACATGAATCTCTCTAATAACTCAAGGCTGCTTCCAGAAGTAAGTATCTATTAATTAAAATCTTTCTCCTGTTGGAAACTTTTTCTGCAGAACCAAAACATTGTGTGGAGCATAATAAATACAAGTCAACTGTCACTTGCACACAGAGTTACTCTTGAATGCTGGCATTTATAACGTGTTCAATAACTCAAAGCACCAATGGTTCATTGGGAGCACATGTGTTTTTTTAAACAATTATACTGATTAGCTGGACCTTAGAGATTCACAGAAAAAACACTCTGGCTTAGAGTTGGGTGGTGTAGAGTGGAGTGGTGTAGAGTGGTGCAGAATTGAGTGACGTAGAGTGGATTGGTATAGAATGAAGTGGCATAGAGTGAAACAGCGTAGACTGGAGAGGTATAGAGTGGAGTGGTGTAGAGTGCATTAGCATAGATTGGAGTGGCATAGAGTTGGATAGCATCGAGTTGAGTGGCATACACTGGAGTGGCATACGGTGGCATAGTGTTCAGTGGAGTGGCATAGAGTGGAGTGATGTAGAGTGGATCGGTGTACAGTGAAGTCTCATAGAGTGGAGTGGCAAACAGTGGAGTGACTTTCCTTCAAAAACACTTTTTGGCTGCAAAATGACTTACCATCCACAATACCCCAAAAGGGACATCCTACATCGCTACCGCTAGACAACCTAGCCACTCCCTATAAAGAGACTGCACATGCTCCGACCTCACCCCAAGCAGATACTCCTGCTAAAGACCAATCTGTCAATCCAGCACATACCACCCCAGTCTCATTACGGAGACCACCGACCACAAGTTCAATCCACTTCAGACAGTGATCTGCATTTTCCCTCCAACCTAGAAGATGTACAACTGTCTAAACAAGAAATTGCAAATGTTATCATAAAAGACTAGACCGAGGGTGCCCAACGGAATACCCCAGGGTATTTTCAAACTAGACCCACAATACTGTGTAGGAACGTTAGACCTTCTTTACTCCAACGCAGTCTACACGGGTGACATACCTGATTTATGGCACAGTGCAGTCATCACTCCACTTCCGATAGGAGGAGACAAAACTCTACCAGAGAATTATCGTCTCATCACTCTCCTAGACAATGAAGCAAAATATTTAGCATCTCTTATTTCACATGGTTTGATTGTCTGGGTGGAATCAAACCGAATAATTCCAATACCTCAAACTGATTTTAGGAGAGGTTCCGGCACAATTACAAACATTCTGGCCTTCTCTATCCTACTTGACAAAATGGGTTAGCAGAATGGCATGACCTACCTCTGCTTTGTTGATTACAAGTCAGATTTTGATTGTGTAAATTGAATTAAGTTCTGGAGGTAGCTCAGGGTTTGGAACATCCCTTCACGCCTGCTCAGAATCATTGAGTCACTCCACAGCCCCACATGGGTGCAGGTTAAAATTGGTAACGGCTCCCTTCTGTCAAGAAAGATCCACTCATTCCAGGGTCTAAAATTGGGGTGCGTGCTGGCCCCATACCCCTTCAGTCTCTTCATGGCCGACCTTTACCCTGCTCTTGATGAAACTAATAGCCCTGTCCCCCCCTCAGCATGTTAAAACTGAACTATTTATTATATGTGGAGGATGTAGTTCTGTGCAGTCAAACTAAAGTAGACCTGCAGAGAGTGATAAACACACCAACCTCACGCTACGCAAAATTACCTAGTTACCAACCAAAGCAAAGCCAAGGTGATAATAGTTAGCAAGGCAGTCAAAAAGAATGCAACTTGGCGCCTCAGCACACATGTCCTGGGCACAGTAAATGAATACAAGTATCTAGGCGTAATACTAGATGACAAGAGAACGGGCAAACAACAGCTCCAGGCAATCACAAACAAGAGCAGAGCCCCAACCGCCACTTTTAACACCCTGCACAAGAGGTTGAAAAGACCAATACTTGACCCATTTTTAAGGGTATTGGTGGCACAGGATCTGCCAAACTTAACCTATGGCAGTGAGGCTCTTAACATATATAATTCATCTTTATTGGAAAAACTCTAAGTAAAAGTTTATCTTCACTTTTAAAACTTACCACAGAGCTCCTTCTTCAGCCAAATATGGTTGGAGTTTGGCCTCATGAGGCAATCGATCGGGAGGCAGTGTGCAATAGTCAAGTGCTGCTTTAAACAAAAAGTTACAGAGACAACACACCGAATAATGTCCTATGGTCAGATATCAGCAACACAACTAGTCGTAACCACAGATGTCTTTAACAAACCTGCAACTTTGGAACCTATGGACTCTGCTACTCTTATATGATTCTTTTACAAAAACCAGTTAAGTTTGCAATGGCCAAAATGTATTTTCTATAGGACAAAGAGGAGCTCGCAAAAAACATGCTTTGATGGTCATTGACAGTTTTTCGCACTTAAAGCGAGCAACGTACCTGGCTTGCACATACACACTACACCTGAAATTAAAACTGCTGTAATGCTGCCTGTGCCATCCACCCACATTAGCAGAAAAACCAGCATGGCTGCACTCTGGTGACATAGGTTTTCGCTTATGCGGCTCAAACATAGAGACTCTTCTGCACCTTACCTATATTTGCCCTGAGATGACTGTGGACAGGAGGCGGCTCCTCAAGCCCTCACTAAAAACCAAAGGGATTCACAGATGCAGACAGGCTGTCGTATCCCGTCTGGAGCCTGACAAGAACATACTGAACTGCCGCTTCAATACATTTTTAAATACACAAAAAATAAACAAGTAAATGAGTGCAGTGAGGCACAGTGACAATGGGAAGAGGTTGTCAGCCAAAGAATGGTCACTTATAACAAAGCTCCGGGCCATCCTGGCTCCCCTAGGACTTCCCGACAAAGCTGTGACAAATGAACTAGGTTGCTCGCCAGGTAGAGGAAACTTACATCAAATCCCTGGGCTACTTGGCACTTTATGACAAATCTGTGTGAAGACAGCCTGATAAAAATGTTAACGTGTACACTTGCACTTTAAAACATCCCTGGCTGCCTGGGTCTTCCCGACAAAACCGTGACAGCAGAGCCAGGTTGCTAACTGGGGAATGGATACTTACATCCTGGCACCTTGGAACTTTCTGACAAAGCCGTGTGCATACACCTAAACAGCTGTGTGACTTTCATAGTGCCACAAGACTTCCTGCTAAAATGTGAACCTGTACACTAGCCCTTTAAAATATCTCTTTACCCTACCTGGGGTGATACCAGGATTTTGGGAGGCCTACAGACAAGTCACGCGCTTATGCTGTCAATACGCATGATTTTAGGGCAAGGCACTAGGGCAATATTACGCATGTTTCTTTAATTGCTAAACTCACAGCAGCAACACCAAACAATGTAAAGAATTTAGAACATTACTTTAACATTCCAAAGTCAACAAAATCCTGTGAGAGGCAGCCATATTCCTTCTTTGTTGTTGCTCACAGTTGGGATAAGTTCGGTCTCATTTGAACTAACTAAACATATATGTGGATGAATTTTTAACTTAAACTGCATGAAAGGATTTGGATTTATTGTTGTTTAATGGTATATTATTGTCTTTGATTGATACCTTGTCTTTGATTAATGTCTATTCTCGTCTTGTATCTATATTCACTATAGTAGTACTGTTATGACCTTTTTGGCTCTCTGTCCCCAGATCTGTTTCCCATTTTTTTAATCTATTGGGTGATTTTATTCCCCCACGCTATCATTTTGACTAATGTTGGGATTTTCTTAATAGCACGAGCGTGACGGTTTGTTAGCGCTCGCGCACTACTTTCACTTAACAATCATGCACGATCTCGTTCTCTCCATTTTATCCAAGTACTTTACTTCTGATTACTACCTGGTGAGCGTCATTGTGTTTCAGAGATTTCATCTTTCGAAACCGCAAGGATACTCTCTGCCCGTTGTACATTTTCGCGGCCGTACAGTGAGAGGCGCGCGTGTGTAACGGTCGTGCCTCCCTGTGCCGGTCCAATCACGATCCCTTTATTGCTCGATTGAAGGCACGTGTGAGAAACAGACACTTGTTCCTCACGCGCACATGTTATATTTCAAAAATAACAAACAAACACCCCATTTTAAATAAATCTATATTACTTATGAAAAACTTTCTAAAAATGCACAACAATTTTGTTTACCTGTGTACTTCTAATAGACGAACGGTGAAGAACATAACTAAGAACCTGCTTAGCAATTTCAACATACAGATGGGTATTTAGATTCTTAGAGACCACAGTATTTAAATCACATAATGCAGCGGTCATCTTCGCTTGGGCATTCCTATCTCTTATCTATGATATTGTGGCAGCCATCCTTTGGACACGCAAAAGAGGCAGAAGTCAGTTTTTTCTTGTCAGACTGAGTTTCTTCTCAGCTCAACTGTCACTGAGAGTTCAACTAGGAGTGTTTTGAGGAAAGTGAATGTTTATTACTATTCCTTAGTGTTTTATTGTGAGGAATATTTCACCTTTTCAGTTGTTTAGAGTTGTGAGCTGTGGTGTTTATCAGGTTTGGATTTTTGAGGAGATTGGTCCTGTTTGGAATCTGTGATAATGGAAAATTACAATGAAAATGGTGATGTTTTAAAATCTAAAGTTAAAGAATGTGTTGATAAGGCAATGTCCATACTAGCATCACAGCTTGGGAAGAAGCTGGATGACTGTGTGAATAAAATAGAGGACACATTCTCTAAAGCCTTTCCATCTGAGGAAGAGTTTTGGTCTGTGGAGGAGATTCTGAATTAACCCATCCCAATTGGTTCAGGCAAAAAGGTCGCCCACAAGAGGAAACGTTTGACCTCAGAAAAGGAAGGCAAAAGCAAAGGGGCCTTTTTAAAGAAAGACATCAGGAGCAAAACTCAAAAAGAGTCTTTGAAAGAGGCTATAAAGGCCAATAAAGGTGATCGTAGAGCCATTGTCTGCAACAATTCCTCCAGCAGTGAGGACATTGTCATTTCCTGCTCCTCTGATTTTGGGTCCTCGGATGAGGAAGATGTACCTGGCAAAAAGTTTAAGAAAGAAAAGGATGTTGATTTGTTGGGACAGGTGACGGACCCCTTCGGCGAGCTCATGTTTGATCCTAACACTATCCAGCACCCCTTTCTCCAGATTGGGTGCCGGCTAAACATGTTGCTCAATACGTAGAATATTGGATTAGAAAAGAGATGCCTAAGGAAGTGAGGACATGCCTGAGGTCAGAGTGTCCTAGACCATACCTAGCTAACAAGGTTGTGTTCACCCCAGAACTGGACGCTAAAATGCTTACCTTCCTAAATAAAATGGGCAGGGGCTTTGACAAAGGACTCAAGGGGTGCCAAGACCGGCTCCTTGACGTGTTTGATCCATTAACCAAGATTTTTGATCTTTGTGAGGATGCATACGCTCAAGAAAGCGTGGTTAATACTGAAGAACTACACCAATGGGTCCAAAGGGCCGTCTGTTTGTTGGGTAATGCCAACGCTTCCCTCTGTACTGAGAGGACAAAGAGTCTTTTAATGAAAATAGATCCTAAGTTGGCGGAGCTTGCTGGTAAAGAGTTGGGCCATTCAGCCAACGGTTTACTCTTTGGTGAGCAATTCGTAAAAGAAATGGCCAAGTAAGCTGGGGCTTTTAATTCTATTCAAAAGGTCCAAAGAGACATTAGGCGAGTTTTTGGTACAGCCGGGAGAATGCGGGGCCGATTCCCCGGCCGCGGAATTGGTATTTCAAGAGTCTCCTTCTCGAGAGGTGGTTTCCAGTCTGAAAGTTTTCAAACAGGCTCCTATTCTCCGGGATTCTACCCTCAGAGACAGAGAGGAGGAAGAGGTCCCTTTAGACGCGAAAGGAGACCCAGATTTCAAGGTATTTTGCCAAAAGACCTTTTGTCTATTCAAGTAAAAGTGGGTGGCAGGCTTACACTATTTTTAGACAGATGGAAGGAAATTACTTCAGATCCCTGGGTCCTGCAGACAGTTGTGGGTTATCAAATAGATTTTGTCGCAAATCCTACTCAGGTAAGGAGACCTCCTCTTCTAAGATTTGGCAAGGAACAAGAGGATTTGGTAAGTCAGGAGGTTTCAGAGTTAGAAAACAAAGGTGCCATAGAGAAGGCAGAGACTTCATCTGGTGGTTTTATAAGCAATCTTTTCTTGGTAGAGAAAAAAGACAAAACTATGAGGCCGGTCATAAATCTGAAGGACCTGAACGAATGGGTGGAAAACAACCATTTCAAGATGGAAGGTATTCACATGTTGAGAGATGTTTTGAGGAAAGGAGATTGGTTGACTCGTCTAGACCTAGAAGATGCTTATTTGATGATTCCGGTTTGTGTACATCAAAGAGATTTTTTGAAGTTCCTATGGAAGGGGACCACGTGGAGGTTCAAGAGCTTTCCCTTTGGTTTGACTTATTCCCCTTAGTGCTTCACAAAAGTGATGCATCCCATAGCTGCCTGGCTTCGTTCAAGGGGAATAAGGCTGATCATTTATTTGGACGACATTCTCATAATGTCAGAAAACAAGGAACAAGCTCAGGAACACACAACCTTAGCAGTCAGGGTTATAGAGGATGTGGGCTTTATAGTAAACAGGAAGAAATCTTGCCTGGTTCCCAGTCAGGAGACTGTGTTTCTGGGTTTTCAGATCTCAACCTTGGATTGTGTCTTGATATTACTGATAGAGAAAGTCAGGAAGATTTACAAAGAAGTGCAAAAGTTATTAGCGAGCTATTGGTTTTCCTTGAGGCAAATAGCGAGAGTTATAGGGCTTCTTACGGCTTCTATCCAAGCAGTCTTCCCGGCTCCTCTTCACTACCGTGCATTGCTGAGAATGAGGACTTTGTATTTAAACAAAGGGGTGATCTATTCTCAGAAAAGTGCAGATAGATTCAGAAGCAAAGGAGGAGCTAGCTTGGTGGTTAGAGAATCTTGTGGCTTGGAACGGGAAGGCAATCTTTGGTCCGACCCCAGATATGATTATATTCAGGGCTGGGGAGCCAGATGTGGTTCAATGACTACTGGGGGAAAATGGACAGGGCAGGGGAGCAGTATGCATATCAACTATTTGGAGTTGCTGGCAGGTTCCTTTGTAGTGAAGAGCTTCACGAAGGATGAAGTCATATGTTGCGTTCTCTTTAAGATGGACAACAATTCTGCGGTAAGATATGTAAACAAACTAGGGGGTCCTCGTTCGAAGGCCTTAACGGATTTGGCAAGAGAATTTTGGCATTTTTGCCTGAGCAGAAACATTATGCTTCTTGCTCATTACTTGCTGGGGGTGAGCAATTCCATTGCGGATTGGAACTCACGGCAACTGAAGGACTTCAGTGATTGGAGGTCAAACAGAATAATGTTCTTATCTTTGAACAGAAAGTGGGGTCCTTTTGCGCTGGATCTCTTTGCGAATCGCATTAATGCACAGGTTCGCAGATTTTACAGTTGGAGGCCGGACCCAGCTGCAGAGGCGGTGGATGCCTTGATGCTAGTTTGGAACGAGTCTCGTTGCTACACTTTTCCCCCCTTTGCTCTGATTCAGAGGGTCCTCTTAAAGGTGAGGAAAGACAGGGTGGAGATAGTTCTATTAACCCCATTCTGGATGACTCACGTTTGGTATCCAGATGTTATGGAGATGTTGATTGCCGACCCGGTACTTCTTCCGGATGTGCCAGATTTTCTAACCAGCGCTTCAGAAGGTTTCCACAAGATGGTACTTCAGGGTCATTTAAAGCTAATGGCTTGGTTGATTTTGGGAGAGCCTGGCAAATGTCAGGCTTATCTTTGGAAGCTTCAAAGCTCTTTAAAGAGTCATGGGCACCAGGGACCTCAAAGGCCTACAGGTTGGCTTGGGGGAGATGGGTTCATTGGTGTACTTTGAGGAGTTTGGATCCGGTATCAGCTCCTTTAGTTGAAGTGGTCAACTACTTATTGGAGGTTTTCCATGGCGGTAAATCCTATAGTAATGTTAATATTGCACGGTCAGCTATTTCTGCAGGGCATGATTTAGTGGATAGCGTCTCTATTGGACAACATGATGTAGTCAGGAGGCTCTTGAGAACTGTTAGAATTAAGGCTCCACCTGGGGCAAAGTATTCTTCCCTTTGGGATGTGGATGTTGTCTTGAAAGTTTTGATGAATTGGAACGAAAACGAGTTTCTAAATCTCAGAGATCTTTCTCTGAAACTAGTTAAGTTGCTGTGTCTGATTTCCTTTAGGAGAGTGTTGGAAGTTAGAGCTTTAGAGACTACAGAGCGTTGCTTTGTCCCAGAGGGTGTTTGCTTCTCTATCTCAAAAAGAACCAAAACTATGTCCAGTACAATTTTCTACCCAAGCTTTGACGACTGTAGGAAGCTTTGTGTTGTGAGATGTATACGTGAGTATGAAAGGATGACTGAACCCTAAAGAAACAGTGAAACTCAGTTGGTTATTTCTTTCAGGCCTCCACATGAGGCAGTCTCCACTCCTACCCTGGCTCGTTGGGTGAAGGATGTCATTCATAGAGCGGGGATTGACTTGAATAAGTTTGGTGCACACTCTGCTAGAGGGGCTTTGGCTTCAAAGGCTTTTATCCTGGGTGGTGGTTTATCAGCCATCTTGGCTGCGGCTGATTGGTCTTCTGACTCTGTGTTTAAGAAGTTTCATTTTAAGCCTGTGGATTGTCCAGTAGGGAATATTATGGCAAGGCTTTGAACGTGCATAATATTGGCCTCCATGCCGTGCCATAAAATTCAGATTTTCCACAGCCTGGGTGGGTAGAAAATCATGATGTTATCAAAGACACATAGGCTGATATTATCCCTCCCTGTGGTTCCCACCCATTAACCTTTTGTTATTGACACTTTCAGGTGGAGACATCAAGAAATGATCTATACTGGAGAAGCCTCTTTGGAGTTTTTTTTATTTATTTTTTTATTTGAGTTACAGTTATTTGACATGGATTGAATTTATGCACTTGTTCGCAGCATTAAGAAAGAATATGGCTGCCTCTCACAGGATTTTGTGGACTTTGGAATGTTAAAGTAATGTTCTACATTCTTTACATTGTTTGGTGTTGCTGCTGTAAGTTTAGCAATTAAAGAAACATGCATAATATCAGCCACCGTGTCTTTAATAAAATTATAATTTTCTACCCACCCAGGCTGTGGAAAATCAGAATTTTACAAGACTACCTGAACATCCCTAGACTGTACTCTTCCACATTAAAACAACTTTTTGTGAGGCCATTCGACAAGTTTCATATCTATGTTGACGCCGCTTAAACTCTGCACACCTGCAGCTTAAAACACCTTGTGTCCTTTTTTGACTTCATGAGTCCGTATGTCAAAGTTGGGTGCCAGGCAGGACACTATTTTTAACCTGCACATTTGCAATTTTAAATACTTTTTAACACACCTGGGGGCATATACCCACTCAATGGCACAATTAGTTGGTGTTTTTTCTCCGTCTGATTCGTCGTAGAATGTTTTTGTATTGTTCTTTGTCTTTTGTAAGATTTTAATTAATTAATCCAAATAAATGTACTTACTCACATACAGTGGATTGACAGAGTGGAAAAGCGTAAGGTTGAGTGGAGTGGCATAGAGTGGAATGGCATAGAGTGGAATAGCACAGAGTGGAATGGCAAGGAGGGGTATAGAATGGAGTGGCATAGATTGGAGTGGCATAGAGTGGTGTGGCATAGAGTGTAATGGATAGTGGCATAGAGTGGAGTGGCATGCAGTGGAATAGTGCAGAGTGGAGTGGTGTAGGGTGCAGTGGCATAGTGTGCAGTGGTGTTGAGTGAAGTGGTGTAGAGTGGAATAGCATTCAGCGGAGTGTCATAGAGTGGAACAGCATACAGGGGAGTGGTGCAAAGTGGATTGGTGTGTTATAGAGTGGAGTGTCATAGAGTGTCATGTCATAGAGTGGAGTGGTGTTTAGTGTGATACAGTAGAGTGGACTGTAGGAGGGTGGAGTGGCATGTTGTATAGTGGCGTGTGGTAAAGTGTTTTAGAATGGAGGGGTGAAGAGTGGAGTGGCATAGAGTGAACTGGGATGTCAGAGTGGAGTGGAATGTGAGAGAGTGGAGTGGTGTGTCGTAGAGTTTATTGGCGTGTTTGGAAGTTGAGTAGCGTGGAGTGACATAAGGTGGAGTGGCTTGTGGCGTGTGGTAGGCTGGAGTGGTAGGGCATACAGTGGAGTTCTGTGTCATAGAGTTGAGTGACATGGAGCGTCATAGAGGGGACTGGACTGTCGTAGAGTGGAGTGGGGTGTCGTAAAGTTGAGTGACAAGTCATAGATTGCAGAGGCTCTCCCACCAAGGCTCTATGGCAGTGACGCTGGGGCCTTGACCAGGGGTCCCTGGGCAGGTAGCCGCGGCCATTGAGTCAGGTGCAGGACTGGTTGACCGGGGTACAACACCCGGAAGCATTAAAAAAGACTCCCGGGGTCAATTCCAGCAACGCGGTTGCCCTCCACCTTTATAGGTCTCTTTTCTACTCGCCGCCTCGAACACAACAGTACCTTGTGACTCCCTCACCTGCATGTCTCCAGGACAAACCGCTCCACTGCCGTAACTGTGAAGCCACACCCCTCTTGAATTTTCTGCGGTTGGTGCCCCTGTGTGCTGAACGAGCCTCTCAGAGCGTGTCTGCTGTGATATCTATGTTTATCGGAATAGACATCTGCCCTTTTTAGTGGAGCCTGCTAGCACCTCAGATCTGGAGACACAGTATAATGGGCTTGGGGGATGAGGTGGGAATTGAGTGGGTTTACACAGATGACTTTCACAGCAATGAGTTCCACTGATTTTCGTGAATGATTTGGGGGATTGGCACGGAAGTTCTTCAAGGTCACTTGTGTTCCCTGTAAAGCACAGGTGCAACCCCAGCATGTTCCAAGGACAGATCGTTCCTTTATAGGACCATAGAATATCTTAAGGAATCATCAGACTAGTGTATGCTCCTCCTAAAACTGTAGTTTGAACGCTCTACTGGTAGGGGAAATTAGGCCTGCTCCTCTTGTGAGCAACACACAACTCCGGTGGACATTTGGGATATTTCCACTGGTTACACAGTGTACACATACTAATCCTATGGGATGGAGACAGGTTTTTATTTGAAACAGGGTGCACACACTACTCCAGAGGGAGCTGTTGCTGGCTTCTTTTGAAGTATGTGGCACATACATCTTTTTATACATATAGGGTGCATAAGCCTCACCTTTGGGGGGCTTTTTTCATTCTGGGTGTACAGTGTGCATGCAGTACTCGCATGCGCAGTTGTTTTTTCTTCCTTTCATAAGTGTAGTGGGCATACACCACTCCTTTGGGGAGTGGGGGCCCATGCATACAGTGTGCCTGCAGTACTCACATGAGCATTGGGTTGCTGTCCTTTTATAAATATAGGGTGCGCACACCAGGCACAGATCATCTCTCGCTGCCTCGACCTGAAGGCTTGCAACTGTGTGGGCCTGGTCGATTGGCCAAAGAGTGAGGGTGCCCTATATACCAGAGGAGCAGATCGAGGTGTTTAAGTGGCTCATGCAGGGTTAGATGGGACAGTAGAGCCAGGAAGGAGGTGCTCATGGTTGCCAGTGTAGGTTATGGAGGGGTTGGCTTCTCATGGCCAACCTCGTCAATTCTCACTGTGGAGCTAGCGTTGTAAAAGGAGATAAATATCAGAAATGACACCTTTCTTAGCAACGATCAGCGCTAAAGACTTTGAAACTGCTGCAGGACACTAAAGACTTCCGAGACGTAGGCCCCACTCAGTGTTTCTCAAAACGTATGCCTTCCTGTTTGGCTCGTTTTCAGAGAGGGTCAGGGGTCTAGACCATCAATTCCGGGTGGCCAGTTTTTAAAATGGCTCCTTGCAGTTGCTATTGGTTTTGCATTAGGCGTGGCATTTTGCCTTGGTTGGGTACTTATGAGTGAAATTTGGGACCGAAATGTGTGACGTTTAGAGTGACACTTTTTTGCGAGAATATCAACCAATGAAGTTCATGGGAATTGAAATATCAGAAATTACAGCTGGTAATAAATATGGCCGGGGGTTTGTCACAAATGGCTCCTCACACTCACCAATGGTTCAGCCCTCTATAGCTTGGGGTCGATATTCCATTCAAACAGCTAAATATACATCTTTTGGCATATTATTGCACTGACCAAGAAAATCATTGTGGCCTTCCAAATGGCAGAGGTAATTAGCCGGTCTGTAAGTGAGGTAACCATGACTTTGATGTAGCTGGAATGCAGCAAACCCAGAGTCCCTTTCCAGAAGTATAGGCCAATTGATTAAAGAAAGTCACTTGGCCAGCTGTAGGTCAGTTAAAACAAGGGCGGGGGTCAAAGTCTCTGTGATACGTGCTGAATTGGACTCTGGTGGGCATATCTAGGCTCCCCCAGGGAGAAGGCAAGATGGTTAATTCCCAACCATTGGTAGAATGCCTGGCATCCAGGAAGGCGACTCTTCAGCAAATAGTAGGTGGTGGTGGGGCTATTGATTTTAGTATCCAAACTGTTTCCAATCGGTCGCCCATTTTCCTGGTCAGTCGCTCAGGCCAGGTTTGGGCAGAAGCTGAGGCCTCACTATGCTAGGGCTCTCACTCATTTGAATTGGGGCTGCCACTGCGGCGGCAAGGGTGGTTAGCTGCGCCAAAGCTGGTGCAAAGGTCTGGCAGGTTGGGACCTGATTGCTACGAGTGGTAGGTGAGCTAGAGCTTCTTGTAGGTGCCTGCCTTTAACTTCTGTTCTCTCTTTTGTATTCTTCCGGTGTAGCAGGTGAAAGGCTTGAGGAGTTGAAACCGCAGGTGGGGACCTTGTCACCTTCTATGGATGTGGAAGGGGTTACAGAGGTGCTGGTGTGTGGCCACATGTACATGAGGCATTGCTAAGATGTGTCTATTCCACAGGTGAATACACAGCTGACCCGTTTGGTGGTCAAGGAGGGCTGTATTTGGCCCAATTGAGGACTGCACTGGGCAGACTCTGGCCCTGGGGGTTGCGCTCACAGGGAATATTTGGTACATCCTGTCAGCAATGATTTAACGGAGATAAAACAGACAAACGTGGTAGTATCTGGCATCTCTGAGCTGGGCTGGTTTGCAAAGACTTTCCCTTAGGCCATGATAGCATGGTCAAGCATCATTCCCAGGTTGCGTTTGGGAAGGTGGTGAATTGGTCAAAGTTTGCAACGACCAAGTGCTGCTGGTAAACAATAACAGTGGTAAGTGGTTAGGTGGACTAGGTTGTCAGCTATTTCCCACTGTACATCAGGAGCAAGTGGTCTTCTACAGGACACGGTCCACTGGTAGAAAGGGAGCAACAAAAATACTCTGAAGTACTGCTTACGGTTAGTTCATCGCCCTCGCTGTGGTGGGGGCCAGATCGTAGGTGAACAATGCTGGCCTGTGGCAAGTGAGGTCATGATTGGGGGGACAGTTCATCCCATGTAAAGCCCCACTTTTAGACCAAAGTAACAGTGGCATCACTGGACCGTCCAAGGGGTGCTGGCAGCAAGTCCAAAGAAAGTTGCAGTAGTGCGGGGGTTGAGGGTGGTTGTTGACACGCAATCCTTAACCCACCTGTGCATGTGCAGTGGGTGCAAGCTACCAAAGGCTCTTGGCGGGAGTAGGATGGGTGTACGGGGGTGCCCGAGGGAGACATTCTCTGGGGCAGATAGGCCCCCTGTACAGGCACTCCCTGTATGGGAGATCAGTGGGTGTGGTCCTCCCAAAAAGAGGGAGAGTAATTCATGTCCAATTTGGTATTGGAAAAAGGGGTTTTAACAGGAAGGGTCCTGGAACCAATCATGATCTCACTCAAAGAAGATGTTTGTGATGGATGCACAGGAGCAATCTTAGTTATGGACGGAGCACCCACCCCCCAAATGGGGGATGGACGCGACACTTAGGACCAGGGCCCCGTGGACCGGGACTTCCACGATCCGGCGGGGTGCTGGCCAAAAGCATGTCATCACTGGGCGCCACCGTCGGGGTGGTAAGCGGGGAGTATAAAGACTCCGTGCCTCTTGGCCTTGGCCTTTTTCCCACCTGGCCACCCCCATTGGAGGAGCATATCCGGCATGGCATCTTCATCTTCTCGGCACTTATCCAGCAGCTTCGGTCCGATTCGAGTCTGAAGTCCAGCTCTGCGGTCCTCCGAAATGCGGGCCGGACTTTACTTGGGCTTGACTCCTTTTCGGCTCCGTGGCCCCCGCAAATCGCATACCGTGCCCCATATTGCTGCACGCACATTTGAACAGCGTGCAAAGGAGGTACCGGAGGTAATTTATCTCTCTAGGGGCAGTCTCAGGAAGTGCCGCAGAGCTTCATTCGGTGTGCAGAAATGTGGGTCCCGCTCTCCAGCTCAGAAGAAGACGGTCAGAGAACAAAGAAGAACGCATAAAGTCCAAAGACGATCAACACGTTCAGAAAAACAAACCAAAACCTAAATTCTCCAAACAGAAAGTAGCAGGTCTGAAGATCAGACATGCAGAGGATTCTGAGAACACAACTATAGAACAGAGAATGGGCTCAGACATTGTTGGACAGCGCAGCAGAAGTTACAGTAGCTCGCCAGAACCTGAAGGGGCTTCTGGAGACAGTGGATTTGAATGAGGACATTCAAGTTCAAACTGCAGATACCAGGGTTAGTTCTCCGCATAGGTTATATGAAATAACACTCCGGATGGAGGGAGACATACCAAGGAAAGTGAAAGCTTTCTTTTGGGAGCGACTTTCAAAGGGTTATGATATACTTCTGGCAGAACAAGACTGGCCACCAGAATTTGTCAGAGAGTGCCCACATGGCGAAGACATCATTATGCCAGCCTTCTCTAACCATGTTCCAGTACATTTAAAATATACTTATGCCAGGAAATAGGCAGTGGCCCAGGCCCCAGCATTATATAAGAATCATGTAGGATGGGATGAGGAATCACCTCACCACAAAATCCAGTTTAAAAAAATCAACCAATTGCACAAAGGCAGTACCCAGTTACGCAAGAAGCTAAAAAACAAGTCAGGGAGATCTTAGATCAACTTGAATACCAGGGGGTGATTGAAACATGCACCTCATCAATCCTTTGTTTCCTGTTTCCAAACCAGACAATACATATTGTCTAGTTTTGTATTGCAGACACCTAAACTCATGTTGTAAAACATTTGCAGTGCAAAATGCACACAGTACAGCATTAATGAATAACATTGTGCATAAAAAGTACAAAACCACATTAGACATTTCAAATGGTTTCTTTTGTCAAAATATTGTACCTGAAAGTAGATATTTGACAGCGTTCTCAATAATGGGGACCCAGAGTCAATTTTGTCGACTCCCACAGGGGTTCAAGAACAGCCCGGGGTTATTCTCAGCAAGAGTAACAGAGTTACTACAAATTTATGATGACGAGGCATTGTCATATGTCGATGATATATATCTGACAGATGATGACCTGGACAGACACTTGAACAGGGTAAACACCTTTATATTGGGCTTCGCCTCTGAGGGTTACAAATTCAACTTTAAAAGTCAAGAATTGCCCATTTCAATGTCCTTCTCCTTGGATATGAACTATCTAGTGAAGGAAAAAGCCTGGCAGCCAACTTTTTAGAAAAGTATGCGCTGCTCCAACCTCCAAAAACGCTGAAGAACTTACAGTCGATTCTAGGTTTCCCGAATTTTGGAAGAACATACATTCTAAACTATGCAGAAAGGGTTAAACCTCTCTACTAATTAATCAAACCTGATTTCAAAGCCACAACTTGGACACAAGAACACACAGAAATTCTGCGTGCACTCCAAACAGACATGTTAGCAACAAAACACTTTCAAACACGCGTAAATGTACGCAACTTAGTGATCTGAATCATTCCGGGTCAATGCGGATTCACCTACTTAACTTTTAACAAAGGTGAAAAACTACAAATTGCATACAAATAACACTTGTATACACAAGCAGAAATGAAATTCACCTCTACAGAAAAGATTCTGACAGCAGTTCAAACCACTGTAGCAAAAGAAAGAGCCCTAGCACAGGGGAAACACATTATGGTTGTGACTCCTGTACCAGCCTTAGAGGCAGTTACAAAAGCAAGTATTCCGAATGCAAAAGCTTTACATCCAAGATGGATACATGGGTTAATTCTCTTGCTGCAACTGATGTTGAATATGTTTTTGATCCTTATTTAAAAACACAAGCATTCCTGCAATACGAACACAAACTTCCTCTGCCTACTGAAATTCTCCCTCTTGACCAGTACAAATTTATAATTTATACTGACGGATCTGCACAAACCGCTACGGGGGGTAAGCAAGCTTATAGTGCAGCATGCGCGATCGTTAAATGTCGTATGCTCGATGGCAATTTTAGACAAATGGTCACAAAAGCTGAACTACAAGCATTTAAGATGGCACTTGAAAACACGGATCGCGAATTCCCCACACTCATAGTGTGCGATTCTTTTTACTGTGTTCAATCTTACAATGAATATTTACAGAATTGGCTTCAAAATGGTTTCGAAGAAGCAAAAGGTGGCACAGTCAAGCATAAAACGCTTTGGGAACAAGTATTTCAGTTGCGAGATGGACTATAAAACACTCACGTGAAACACACGCTGAGTCATCAACATGATGGCGTTCACGTTGAAGGGAATTCATTGGCTGATGAAGCCTCGAAAGGGGCTGTGCAAATGGCTACCGTAGCTGCAATCACTCGTTCAAAAATGAAAATAGACAGTGAAATAATACTGACTGTCAATGCTTCAAGCAAAGGCAGCGGTGCGGCGTTACCTAAAAAGTTTCCACTCATATACTCATATATAATTGATGCGAACAATGTTCCGTTTGCTTGAATCCCTGGAGTGGGGATAGGGTAATACCAAACATGGAACATAGATTAGGACTAATCCTAGCAGCACATGAAGGAATCGCATCTGCCTATGCAGGTGTTTCCGCCACAGTATCGTTATTAAAACAGAGATACTGGTGGTCAGGCATTAGGAAACAGACCAGGAATTATGTTTTGGGCTACGAAATATGCCAGAAGATGAAAGTCTCAACTGTGAAACGTCCTGCACAGACGCTCATGTTAATTTCAGATAAACCATTAGCATGTGTTTACCTGGACCACTGCGGTCCCTTACAAAGGGATGGTAACTATAAATATATCATGGTCGCAGTGGATTTGTGTACTAGGTTCCTATGGATGTGGCCTCAGCGCTCTCCTGACGCTCGAACTGTTAGAAACGATTTACGAGTCTTTATTGGCACATACGCAATTGGCACAGTACATTTTGACCAGGGTCCTGCGTTTAGCTCTTGAGCTTACAACAAAGCCATGGCCAGCTTGGGCATAGCATTGCGATATTCTTCTCCAATCCATCCTGAGGGAAATTCTGTTGTGGAAAGAATAAACCGGGACATAAAGCAGTCTATAACAGCTAGGGTATTAGGTTCGTGTGATGGGTGGGTCAAACACCTTTATGGGGTCCAGCGCGCACTTAACAACTTTCCAAGAAGTTTTCTAGGGGGTGTCACTCCATATGAAGTTATATTTGGAACTAGAATGTTGGTACCGGACCTTCATATGCAAGGCACAGTGATGGAAAATGAAAAGTTTGATATCAAAGATCGTTTGGCTGTTTTACAGGACGTAAATGAACTAAGAACCAAACAAAGCAATGCGCTCCTGAAGCCAACCATCACTGGGGAAAAACTGGCCATCCAGCAAGGCCTGTCTGGATCCCAAAGCAACCAGTACCTGTCCTAGCAATCCACGTATCAAGAACAGTACTTTTGCCTCCCCTTGCTGGTAAAAAGGAGAAAAGATGTGTGTCCATCGACCAGATCAAACCACACTATGTGGCCGATACTAAGCAGTAGGCCAAGTGGACTCCGCCAATATAGGAGACGCACTCCTCTAGCTACAATCCAAGAGGTTTAAACTGAGAGACTCATCACCTTTGAAGATTTTACAGTGAGAAATGAAGGACTAAGCAACAAAGCTATGAAACTCATCCATCTTGAGACCCAAATAACAGTTCGTCCTGATACACATGTCTACAACGAAGTAACAAGTGAACAACTGGTTCCAGCGATTTCAACGAATCCTGATGCAATTCCAACCATTGACAGAACTGCCTCTGGATATTTCATTAACTTTGATACGTTTTCTGAGGATCCCAGCGAACCTGAAACGACGCCAGCACAAAAAACTTTTAAAGAACATGCAACAGACTTTTTTATCTCCTGAAAAAGACTTATCTGGTTTCACCATGGATTAAACTATGGATTGTTTTGGGAATATTCTTCTTTCTAATTTGGTTAGCTCTGGTAATAACTCTGGGTATGCTGATAAATGGAAGATATATTCAAATGGACACAGCAAGTAAAAAAGTGAACTTACTTCTCCAGCCACACAAATCATCACATCGTGAAGCAAGAGACTTGTCAGCAGTGAACATCACAGCCGTTCCTATACCAGAGGGTATAGTTTGGGACAGAACTGAATATGACATTTTTGGCCTGTCGTAGCTTTTGAAGATTCCACATTTATTTAAAATTTCATTAAGTGACTTTATTACTTCTAGTACCTTTTCTGATGATTGGGACTTCGAGACTGTTAATAACATGATGTCTGATCTAGAGATGTCTACAGTATTCACAAACCATGAATATTTAGAAGGTTCATCAGACTATGAACAAATGTATTGTTATAACCACTATGGTCATCATTTCTTGCATAAATCTGCAACACCTACAAAATGTATTTAAGTATAACCAATGGGAACATTGTCCTACACCTCCAAAGGGTAGCTCAAAAACTTTTGCAATGAAATTTCCATATTTTTCAGGCTACAATTTGTCTAATCCAGAAACGTTTTACTTTAAAAATGTGCACAAAACGGGAACGAAAAATATGTTAACCAATACGAAACAGATTTATTCTGCAGCCTTTATTGCTCAGCTGTCTAGACAGGGTTTCGACTTTTGGAAAGACAGCATTGTGACAAAATCTGTCTGGGGTACAAAAGATTGGTAGGTGCAGGGGGTAGAAGCTTTGTTTAGAGCCTGTATCATCCCTGAGCAAATTATGTTCTTGAATGACACTGTCCAACAAACGTCTTGCCTTGGATTAGCCAGGATCAAAGACATGAACACACCGACCATACCTATACCTGCAAGTTATAGCACTACACGGGGGGAGGTTGACGTACATAATATTTTGCATCACAACAGATCAGATCCAGAATGGAAAAAGTGGTTGCTCTGGCCCACAGACAAGAATAACTGTCAAGCTCGATTCCTGAACAAAACACAGGGTTTCACTATCAATAGGCCAGACACACGCTATGTTCAAAGACAGCATCCAGGGGTAGTAACAACTTACAGTGTAGGGAAACTTTGCCTTGAATGGCTACAGAAAGCTACACTGAAGGATGTAAAACAACATTTAACTTTACTTCAAGAAGCCGCAGACCTTAGGGAATTCTTGCTAGCACCAAGAAAACCGCGTCAAAAACGTTTCATACATGCCGGTATCTACACTGCTTATAATGAAGCATGAAAGGTTACCCAAGCAGAGACTGCAGAACGAATACGAGAAATTGATCGTATTAATATAGAGAAAACTCTCACTGTAGTAGACAATGGGTTAACGACTCTGTCGTCCAGAACATATTCATTGGACAGCATTGTGTCTTCTGTCATAGACATCATAGAACAAGACTTGGTCATATTGCAACATGGTCAGTCACAGCTACGTTCTATCATGCTATTAAGCTGGACGCTTCAAAACCTGCATTCTGGCTATGTGCCTTGGCTTTTAATCAATACTACGTCGCTGTTTGCAGAATTCAATCTCACTGATAAACAGATCAAAATGGCACAAAGGGGAGCAGACTATACGGTGCTGAGCATTGAAAAACTGGAGAAATTACCATTCACAGTGGCAGAAAAACCAGCTACTGAGTGGATCATACATGGTAAGATTACTCTGCCTGTTACGACTTTCCAGTTTCAGTTTTGCCTAAAAAATATACCAGCAGGCAAATATGAAAGGTTGGGAAAAGAATACATCAAGACATCCTGGGATTTACCTTACACACACAGATGTTGGAGTGGGGGATGTGAAGTGTTTCTTAGCGGTGAAAACCATGAACACGCATTAAGCAGTTCTCTCTTTTGTCAGGGTATTAACTTACATGGGGCCTGTGATGGTTCCACTACAACCTTATCCTGCCACCTGCACGGTTCACCGGCAGCAGTGATTAATCCAATCTTTGGTCAACTTTCAAATGAGAGTTACATTATGTTGAATGATCACAGCTGCTGTGGCATGCTGCCAGGTATCCCATATCTAGGAATGGTTATATCCAGGGTCACTTGCTGTATGCAAGTCTTGTTTCCACAAATAGACATAGTCAGGGAGTCACCTTTATGGCCTTCACTGAATATCTCTTCTATACGAATTGATACTCTAAGCAGAATGAAAGCCATTCTTTTACAAAAAACTGTGCCTTTGACCTCTGCTAAAGAAACCTTTGACCTCCAAGGTGCAAGGACTTCTGCAGAGATACATACCCTTTTGTATACAAACTGCCCTGTACATTTCTCAGAAATGTTAGGTCGTATCTTAAACATGTCTGATACAAGCGGTATTATACATGCATTTAAGAAAGTGTGTGCAGGACTGTTAGCACCTTTTCAAGCAGTCCTTAGCATATTTCCAAACTTTGTGCACTCTGTGTTTGGCGGACTGCCGCTCCTTTTAGCACTCGTTGTAGGGATCCTATTTTTGCTCCTACTGATGCGATATGGCAAGCCACATCACCAGCGTCACTCAAGGCACCATAGAGAGAGCTCTATTGAAGATGAAGTGTTGTGAGCGCATCGTCCAAATTTTGGGTTTACCTCGTCTACGAGAATTAAATACCACATGGTTTCTGTCATTCAGACCGATCTGGCCAGGTTGCATCTTACCTGTTCTACGCTGCCTGCTCTGCGGTGAAGAATGCATGCAAGACAGCTGTCTAACACTCCCATCAGTCAAGCCTATGGATATCGATATTCTGCTGGACCCGGTAACGGCCCATGCTCTGTGTTGTCCCCAGCGGCTACCAATCCTGATGACGGCATTCATTGAGATCTCACAGATGCAAATTACTACTGCTGAGGTACGAGAGGAAACATCAGGCACGCAGGTAACATCCGATTCGAACATTGCTGATGCAACCAATGCTGAAGGCGATAGTTCACATCTATGTGCAGTAAATCTCTAAACGAGGTATTCCAACTTTCACCTACAACGGTAGACGACTTTTGTCTACAGGATTAGAAGATTTCATGTTTTTCCAGCCCCACACACTGACTTTTGATTCCGGCACACAGTGTTCCGATGAGACTCTGAATTTGGCCTTCCTTCTTTTCAGACAAGGGACTGACTTTGGAACTTTTTCCTATGATTCATTTTTTTTTCCAAATTTGTATTTTTTTCATTTTTTAGCACAGTAATCTGCTTATAGTAGAACTATTCATAGAGAACATAATTATTTGAAAATCTTCTAGGGACATTATGCCACCTTGTCACATCAACAATTAATTCGTGTTAACCTGCTATGAAATTATTTCGGACCTTTTTTTCTATATTAACGAGCCATTTCATAGTGTGTGTATAAACCTGGTTCATTCTTTTTAGCATTTTCAATGCACACATATGCTTAGAATTAAATATTGCTTTTAATATGTACAGCACCTTATGCATAGCAATGGTTTTGTAATGCATTTTTAGGACATATGTTTTTAGATGTGATTTAGCATGTTTTAGCTTATCATGCGATACTCTCTTTTAGATATGTTTAGTATGTTTGGGATTTAGTAATGTCGTTCATACGAAAGTGGATGTTGTGTGTAGATTTAGATTCTGTGTATAGGTTTCCCGAATTATGCCCTTATATAGGTACAATTGATATTGCCCTTATTTAGGCATAGAAAATCCAGCCCTTATTTAGGCATTGTCCATGCTAACCAAATACAGGCATGGTCTCCTACATCCGTCAATCCACGTCACAACGAGTTCTTGGAAAACCAGACACTTAAGCCTTTAGGAATTTCCCTTGCTTGGATATTGATTTCTCTAAGAACTCATTTAGTATGCATGAACATTTATTTCTTAGGGGTTCATTCATGACGTTCCGATGCCCGACTTTTACATCAATACAGGCATTCCTAAACACCTTCAAGGTATAAATATACCTGCACTTGCCTTGGCAAACCACGGTTCCGGTACGGTCCAGTTCGACTGCCTACTTGCGGTTCGCCACAGCAAGTTCAGAAGGAGATCGAGTTCCCGCCTGATGCACTGACCAGACGCTGTCATCCTCCTTGCAGAGAATCCAGCTCCAGTGTTTCTGACTCCCTTGCAGGGTGTTAGACATTGAGTCCGGGAAAGAGATTCCAACCTCACACATTCTAAGGTATGGAGCAGACTAGAACTTAGAGAAACTTTTGGCAACTCTTGGCAAAACTAAAACTATAGCTAACTATACTTTAGAAACCAGCACCAACTTCTTACCTTGTACTACACTTAGGTTAGGTACACTGGGGTAGAACTAGCTAGAACCATCAGATGAGTATTAACATTTTAGCCTGTGTTATTTATGTATGTATTTTATGAATATATGTCATAGCTACAAACCATGCTATTGCAGTATTATTTTATCTTACTGCTAACTCTGTACGTATGGTACTTCGCATCCTGTCTTACGATTGTAGCAGTTCATATCTCTTGTATGAGAAATAAGACTGTTCAATAAACCCTTTTATTGAAACGCCCGTCTCTCTATTTCTGTGCAACTCTGTAGAAACGAAGCAGGCACGATTGACTGAGTTAAACTGTTATCTATTGTTCTGAGATTGTTCCGACTCTACGGAAAACAAAGTTGTCATGTTTATGCGGTTGTCAGAAACTAATCACTTCTTGTTAATTCGAGAAGTTTCTAGTGACCTCTGAGTTAGCTGGCACACACAAGTAATTAAGTTTAATGTACTCGATAGAGACATACTGACCTCAGTCCTATGTCAAAACTATTGTGTATATTATTCCAATGCGCAGAGCCTATCAGGTATATAGGAACTACACTACAGCACATTTGTCAGCTGCAGCGGTTAATTAAGATGGCTAGGGGTTGTGAGGGACTCCAGTCCCCGGATCTCATCGTGGTTCACCTTGGTGTTAATGATTTGGTGAAGTTGGGCCGTAAAAGCATCAGGGAGGCCATTTTGTTGGAGTTCGAAAAACTAGGTTGAGCCTTTCCTGAGGTTGCCATTGAATGGTCCCACATGGGAAAGAACATAAAATCCAGAACGATCAATGTGTCATTGAGACATTTGAACTCTGAGATGCCTAGACTGTGCCCGGGCCCAGGTCGCATTTGGAATATACCACACAGACTCCTGTGTGGACATGTTCAAAGAGATGGTGTTCATATTTTGGATGCTGGGAGAGATGTCTTCATCAGGGACATTTGGGCATTTGCTCCGCGGATGTCTTGTGGTGGGGAGGGCAAAGGACCTGGGACCCCTGGTCGCCCTTATGGCGGGGTCTGCAATACTTAAGTCACCCCCTCCAGTTAGCAAGGGGGGGGAGGTCCTTCATAAGCAGTCCCCTTTAGGACAGTTGCAAGGGGTAAGATTAGGCAGTCCCAGGCCTACCAGAGGATGTACACCAGCTTGCAGGGTAGGGCTCACAGTTAGATCTTGGGGGTCGGCACGGGGTGCCCTGCTCCTGCCCACCTTTACCACAGTTCCTGGAGGCTTGGTGTTCGAGGAGTGGTACCCATTGAGCGGACAAGGGTACAGGGGCATGGGGCCACCCCTCACAGATGCAGGTGGTTGCACCTAATGTGGTCCAATGGTGTCCAGGATTGTGTGGTGACCCCTTTGGGTAAAAGGGCGTGTCTGGATACTGAGCTTCAAATTGCACATGAATTATTGAGTTGATGGTTTGTTTGCTCATGATTCTGACACATTTGTATATGGTGGGTTTACAGATGATTTTTTGATTTTCATGCACCTTTTCTTGTGTTGTGTTGAATTTAACAGATCTGCTCAAAGGCTTGCTATGTTATTGTTGGAATAAAATGATCCACAAACTAAGCTTACCTGTGTCCTGTTGGTAACTCGCTTGGGTGGTGTTGGGGTCCGGTCGTATCTGGGGTTCCGGGTCCTATGGTTAGGTAACTCCCATGTATTAGCGAATCTGTTAATGCTAGGATGTAACCCTGTAAGCAAAATGTAAAGTTATGGGTTACTGTGCATAAAAATGACAATGTGTTTTCTGGATTATAAGTTTTAATAAATATGGCAGGGGGTTTACGACCCCTAACCCAAATAACTTGGTTTTGTATTCAAGGTCTCTTATAAGGGGTGTGAAGGCGTGTGGGGGTGTTGGGGAGGGGGTTTCCCCAGTGGATATTGGCATCTACCTGACCATATGGAATGGAGTGGCTTGTCATACGGTGGTGTGGAGAGGTGTGTCGTAGAGTATTGATTAGAGAGACATTGTGTTAAAATGTCTGAACTGATGTAGACAAAATGTTTCAGAATTATAGATTACGTAGTGCAAAGGGTCCTTTTTGGTAGATAATCTAAATTGTTTGTGTAGTTTTAAAGTTATAGGGCATGATTCAGAAAGGTAAACTTACACTTTTGTGTAAGTTTATGATTGTTTGCTATTCACTAAGGTATTTTATGAGCAATATATTTAAGACTGCGGGGTGTCGCAAAAAAAAGATCGGACAGTCCTCTCTTTTTATGTGCAGAGACTCCGCGGTCATAAAGTTACTACCATTAAAATGACTTTGTGAATAGCAAACAATGCTAAACCTACAGAAAGGTGTGAGTTTACCATTGAGAATCAGTCCCATAAGGCACAAAAACGTAGCGATGTATTGGGCTGCTGTGTACCGCAGTAATTTTATAGTATACCGTGGTACATGCTGATGACAAAACAGTACATGATTGGCTAATGACTGCCCTTAAAAAAGTAAAAGGCAGCTGTATTGTTTAGACCACACTTTGGCTGTGTTCTGGCTTTTAAGAGTAAATATAGTGTTCTACTTTTTTATAAGTGTATATGAAGGGATGAGTCAGTTTATATCAGTGTGAAAAGGTTTTATTACTTTATAAATATACTTTTTAAGTTTGCAGAGTACAGCGTTACTACCATATTGTTTAGACTTCACTATATTTCCCGATAAAATCCAGAACGCAGAGTAAGTGTGGTCTGAACAACATTTCACACTTCTAAAATTAAAAGTAGGAAATATTGTCTTCTTGTGTAAAGAGAAAGCTTTGCTGTAGCAATTATTGCCTAAAGATATTTGCATCAGAGCAAAGGTGGAGGAACCATATTGAAAAACATTTCCCCCCAAAAACGTGATGTGTCTTTCTTATGGGTCGTATTACATCTGTAAAGAAGTTTCAACAACTTCCAAAAATACCAATGCCTTGATATTCTTTTTTGAAAAATAAGACGAACTAGTTGGTCATCATTGTTGCTACTTGACAAAATATGAAATGTAACAAACGGATTTTGTCTCAAAGATATTCAAAACAAGAGAAAACGGTTTTGATCCAACACTTATAGTATAAGCTTGGCAAATATTGTGTGATATACTTTCCTCCGTTTACTTGCTGTGTTGTCCAAATATTGATTTGAAGAGGATGCAATATGCTGCATTCCTTAATATGCATACCACACAAAGAAGCAAAACACGCGTGCTTAATATGTTTAATGATGCAATGAGTTTAGCATCACCTACTTGGGGAATACTTACAGTTTACATTACGCATATTGTATTGTTTCCCAACGCATGTATTTACAACTGTATGCACAACGTAATGCAGTAATTTACCTACAGTCACGCGAGGTTTGCCAATTGCCGAAGTTGGGATTAGAACTCAGGTCTGAAGATGCCAATGGGCGCTGTTTTGAAGGGTTGGGCATATATTTCTCGTAATGTTATACTTGAGGAAGTATGCCATGCTATAGACATCCTTGTCAGGTTATTGCCAAATACGTTTCAGATATTGAGGCTTTTTTTAAAAAAAAAAGTCTTTGGGGTGCGGAGGGCATCCATTTCATAGGATTGGCATGTGTCTTGGAATTTAAATCCCTTCCCCCTGGGAAGCAGCAGAGTCTCAGTGCAGCTGGACGGCAAGTCATTAGCATTGAAATGTATGTTAATGCGACCAAGGTGTGAAAAGATATTTTCTTGCATATACATGAGCTAATTGCATTACCATTTAACTAGCTTAGTATCTCTCCGGTAGCTGATTGCATGTCAATAAGGGGAGGAGGAACACACGACGGGAGTGTATGTCCGAAAAAAAGGGAGGGGTGTTGTAAAGTCATTAGACACAAGCCCACCATTTTCTTTTGTCTTGAGTTGTTACCCCCTCACGAGCCGACGGGGTGAAGACATTTAGTTTCCATGGCCATTGCCCTGTTTCTTGCAGCATGTAACTACGATGCATTTGAAAAGCCATGCCATATGTACCCAACAAGTGTTTTCAGGCCATGCAGTACACACCACTGCAAGAACTCTAATGATGCAGAGACGAAAACAACACAAAACAATACCGCACCCTTTTATCTCTGTACCTGCTGCTTTGTAAACATTTGCGTTGAATAATAATTAAAGGCTGCAGATGCTGACAAAAATTCCCGGTTGGGGAAACCTCATTAAATGCATTGCAAGGTGTTGTTCGTTTACTCTGAGAGTTCAGTTGAGCTAAATGCAATGCGTGGCAGTATATGTTGCCCACCCATTTATTCTAGCGCATCGAAATGTCTCCCGCCATAGTTTAGCGCTTTACACAATATTTAAATAAATAATGTGATTGGTGACTGTTGCGGCAGCTTCCTACCTGTACTCTATTGCTTTAGTAAGTCTTCAACTTGATATGGAAACAATAGGATGCAAACACTACCTTTTGGCCTTCAGCTGGATAAAATGGCGGACAGTTACAGAATCAGAAGCACAGACGTTAGGTGAGTGATGTTTGTGTTAAATCCATTGTCATAACCGTTGTTGTGCAGCAGTCGCGCCGCACTATTATCAGCCACGCGTGTAGGGCTTCGGCAGTCATACTAGGAACAATGCTAAAGCCGCGGTCGGTAGTGGGAGTAGCTGCCGGGCGGTGACGTGGGGAGGGGCAGGGTGGGGGTAGTAAACTATGGATTACGGGGGTTTACAGGTAAGTAAACATATAAATTAATAAAACGAATTTCGTTGCGTGCACTGCATACCCAAATGAGATGCAGTGCAAGCAACGAAAGTAGTTTTATTAATGTATATGTTTACTTACCTGTAAACCTCCATAATCCATAGTTTCCTACCCCCCTCCCCCTCCCTATGTCACCACCGGGCAGCTACTCCCACTATCGACTGCGGCTTGGGGCCCTCGCTGCCTCAAATGAATCCTAAAACAGATATTATTACGAATTCACCAAAATCAAGTAAAGGCATGTCCATGTCAGAGAGGCAGAAAGTATACTGTCCAGATGTTTGCTTCGACATATATAAATGGCCAATGCAGCTCAGCAGGGTAAGCGGCCTTTGTTAACCTCTGATGTGATTCTACTTAAGCCAACCCGGCCTTTTATCCTCCTGGTACTTACATACTATCATCAGACTGGACAACTCGAACACCGGCAATTTGCAAGTATTTTCAACGCAGAAATTTATGTTGTGAACTTCTGTGCAAATATGTAACTTATTTTCATTTGTTTACAACCTCGGTATGGTCTTCAAATAAAGCGACCTGGACTACAGCTAGCAGAATGCACAGCTTTCTTAAAGAGCCGGGCTAGAAACTTCGTTTCCTGGTGAAATTGAAACATGCTAACTTTAAGCATAGGGCTTTGGATTACAGATGCACTTAACTGCATAAGCATGCGAAAAGGGGGAGGCATTATTCATCTTTTAACTTGTTTTCCTTCAAATGTAAACCTTTGGAAGTGGCCGAAAATAAGTATCTGTGTATTTCAAAGTGTTATGTGATTATATGTAGTTTATGAACCGCTCGCATACCGTGTGGTGTCTTGGTGCTGCCTTGGGAGAAGAGTTGAAAACGGAAAACATGAAAGAGAGTAAGAAAGTTTAGGGTTTCTGGGAAAGAGCCATGTATAAAGTGAATGCCTGGGCAGCTCATAAATGAAATTCAGGTTTAAACAATGTTTGCGATATATTAAGTTGCATCGCGGTTTTCGCTTTAAAGAGTCACATATCAATTAAAGGAAAGACCATTTTACTTTTTTTTTTTTTTTTTTACAGCAGTAGTTGGAGATTATGCTTCCAGACATATTAGATAAAATATATATACCTTTTGGAATATTAGCGTGCTCTAAATAGAGGTACATTTGCACTGTGCATATTCAACGATGGTCGATTTTTTTAAATCAAGGGAAAAGTCTGTGCCAGTGTTTAGGCTTGTTGGAAGCAGTAGAAGAGCCGTTGCATTACAAACAAATGGCAGTCTCCTAGCTGCTTATGCCACGCAGGCGCGCAATGGGGGGGGGGGGGGGGGCGGGGTCTGTTCTGCCTGT
The DNA here is from genome assembly GCF_964204655.1 of Triturus cristatus. Classification (NCBI taxonomy): domain Eukaryota; kingdom Metazoa; phylum Chordata; class Amphibia; order Caudata; family Salamandridae; genus Triturus; species Triturus cristatus. Next base: position 970,128,389 of record NC_140587.1, read on the forward strand.
CATGATACAGTTTGATAGAGTTATAAGGCTAAACGGTGGGTAGTTGTCCTGACGGAAGTTGCAGGTTTGTATAGATTTGCTGTCACTCTCTGGGCCTTTCGCACATGACAGAGGTTGTCTAAAGCCCAGCAGGAAGGGGCCGCTTGCAAGGGTGAAGTGTTATTTGCCTCCTGGCTGGGTACATAGGCCTCTCTGTAGTCATACGGAGATGAGGTGTGGGGTGCACACGTCACTGGGACTGATGGCATGATGGATGGCCCATGTCATTGTCAGTGCAGTCAGATGGGCTCACTTGCTGATAAGGCAGGGAGCGGGGGGGGGGGGGGGGGGGCTTTCTCACACTGAGTGATGTTACTTCTCTCAGCAGTTGGAAACGGGCCCTCTCTCTAACAAGTACACACTGATTAAGAATTTCTGAACCCTGAAACCGAGAAGTGATATTACACAGCCCCTGAAGGGCCACAAAGTGTCAGAATTGCCTCCAGTGTGACAGAATTAAGCACAGAGGTACCCTACGGCGTCTTGTATGCTTCCACCTACTCCTTGCATAAAAAATGAGACCTTCCTGTCAAAGCCGCCCACATTTTTCCTTTTTTTTAATGCCTTCAGTGTGTTAAAGACGTACGTTGAAAGAGTGAGAGGAGTACATCAGAACTGTGCTGCAAGAATTCTCATGGGAACTCCCAACCGACAGTCTGCCATGAAAGCTCCACATTGGGTGCCCATCCGGGAGAGAGTCCATTTCAAAGCCCTATGTATCACTCATAGGCTGCTTGGAGGGAATGGACCTAAGATTATCTCCCCCCTGGCCAAACCATACCGGGCCAACAGGCCTCTACGCTCAGACGAACAACATTTGGCTTTCGTACCAAGGATTAAGAGAGTCCGAAGCGGTGGTCGGCTTTTCTCCTACAATGCCGCCAAGCTTTGGAACTCCCTTCCCCTTCAGCTACGAAGAGAGACCAACCACCTTACCTTTCGCAAGCTGTTGAAAACGTGGCTTTTCCCCAAATGAGCCTCGGAAGCCTCTCTCACTTTCAGCGCTGGGATGCCCATGGGTAGCCATGCGCTTTATAAATGCTACCTCATTCATTCATTCAGGGAGAACTTGTCCACCCGCGGTAGCGGGCTCACTTTGTGGTAATGTTCAGGTGACTGTGAGAAAACCTTTTATTTGGTCTGGCAACTGGCCTTAAAATCGTTGAAGTACTAGCGCGACACACGAGCGAGAGAAAAATGAAATTATTGCTTTAAAGTTTTTGCATAATAGAAAGAAGGCAATCCAATTAAATTAACTATTAATGGGAATAGCTTGAGTTTGAAGCACCAAATATGGCCGCCACACAGTACTATAGCCATTATCGAGAAAAGGTGGAATATACAATAACCATTAAGGATATTTTCTCGGTTGATGACAAAAAACCGTGTAAGCAAATAGAAAAATACTCTGAAGGGACGGCGCAGCAAACATGAAGTGATTTGGCCCTTTTTCAGGGCAAGTGAATATATTACAGTTCATCAAGATTTCGTATCAAACTAATGAGGAAAATCATGTTAATGAAATTATCCTAAAAAATGTGCAGTCTTCAAACCAACCTCCAATGTGATGCCTCTTTGTAAGTACTGGAAAATTACCCGTGGTAGTAGGTTTGTGGGTTTGTACAAATCCACTGGGTATTCCAGGTTTGTGATTTCAGTTTCACATAATCTTCCTGTCCCTGTGCATAGATTTGCACACACAAAAACCTTCATGTGACCAAATCCCTTTAAGAAGCAAAACCAACTTTTGCTCTTGTAAGCCATCTGTACCTGTGAATATTGATAGCTTTGAGTATCTGGCTCATAACATTTTCACTCTAATAAGATCTTTCAGATTTCATTTAGTTAGAAAAAAATGTCAGTCATTCTCAATAAAAATGGTTGTCCCAGAAGATTTTTACAACTCAACACTTGGTAACTGCCTTTGTGCCATCAACACATGGATGATGAAAACCATCTAAAGCTCAACACCACACAGACCTTGATCATGATCTGCGGATTATGACAAAAATACTAGCCTATCTTCATATGGCCTAAGGAACTTGATGTTCCTCCAACAACATTAAATGAAGCTGAAATCTAGAGCAGTGGTTCCCAAACTGGGGTCCGTGGACCCCCAGGGGTCCTTGACACATTCCTAGGGGGTCCGCAGGCAGCAGTTTTAAAAGCACGGCAAAGTTTCTTGTATTATCAGCAGTTTTGGGGCAGCAACAAAAGTGTCAAGATAAATCTAGTGATTAAAGTACCTGCTGTAGAGAGATGGGGGTTTTGTCCAGTGGGAGCTTTGACTCATCTTAGGAAGTGCTGATGGTTAATATGCCTGCTGAAAAGAATGCCCACCATGCATATCTTTTAAAACAGTATTTTGTTTTGTGCATAACTCAGTGGGTTCCTGCTTTTGCCACATAGATTCTTTTGTTACTTTGCAGTTCACAAGTTCCAATCGTAGTCTACCAGAGTGAGCTATGAACTGCCATCAAGGAGCTACATGCAAACTGCAAGGTACAAGTTAGTAGGTCATGCTTTTTTTCCAGTCTTTCATTATCCCGATGCTGCTAAAAAGGTTTGTTTGGGTAGAAATAAATCCTTATTATTAAAGTCAACGCTAACCCCTGTGTTATGTTCTTAATCCTGAGTTTGTGCTTCTCCAGACCAAGCACTCTTAAAAAATGCCTACCAGTATGGATGGCGTGTGAATCCTACACCTTGTAGTCCCCTTTGCCTTATGTAACATTTTCTATTCACAGATTTACACACATATGATTAATTGTCTCTGTATGTGCGTGATGTAAAGTGCTCTGACAGCCTACAGTGGTATGAAAGGTGCTATAAAACAAATTAAATACATGTGACAGTGGGGCTATGGAGAGATGAGAGGCACTGTTGGAGCGTAGTATTGAGGGGATCACTGAAGATTGTCAATCATTGAAGATTGAAAAAAGATTGTGGTATCCTGGTGCATAGTAAGGTCATTGTTTACTACGCTTTAATAGCTAATACAATTTAATATATGACAAATGTGTTGTAAAATGCACCCTTTTCCCCCAATTGTTTTTGGGGGGAGAACCCCCAAAGTCCCCTTTGCAGTGGTCAGGCTCACTCGCTGCACTTGGTGTGCATTGTACGAGGACTGCTCTGACAATATTTGCCAGAGCAGCTTTAGGTGACCCGTCCAGCCTTGTCAGGAGAAGGGTCTTTGAAGTGCACAACAGCCCTGGGTCCAGACTATCAATCATGGGTAATCAGCACTTTGTGTGTGGACAGGACACTATCTATTTAGATGTAAGTGTCAGCTCCTCTCTTCCTTCCTGTCCAAAAGAGCCATCAGAATGCATATGAGTTCCCAGACACGCCTAACCTTCCTGTGATTGTGGCTGTCTAGAGGAAATGCACAAAATGAAGCTGTCACCCACCCCAGACGTGTATTGTAGTCAGGCTTCAGGCACACAGAGCAGTGAGAGCAGATAAATGTTTACTTTCTAAAAGTGGCATTTCTAAAATAGCAATGTTAAATCCAACTTTACAAGTAAAGGGGATTTATCATTACCATTCCAAAGATATAAAACATGACAAAGCTAATCCATTCTATACGTGAATTTCACCTTAAAAGTGTATTAAGGCATTCCTAATATTAACTTATGAGAGGAGTAGGCCTCACAATACTAAACACCACATTTGAGTGTTTATCAATACTAGGACATGCAAAACTTAAGAGTACATGTCTTACCTTTTACATACACAGCACCCTGCTCAGTAGGCTACCTAGGTCCTACCTTACGTGTGACTTATGTGTAATAAACGGGGAGTTTAAAGCTTATCAAAGGGTTTTAAATGCCAAATCAAAGTGGCAGTAAACTGCACAGACAGGACCTGCAATGGCAGACCCAAGACAGGTTTGAAAGGCTACTTGTGTGGGAGACACAATTAGTACTATAGGCCCACTGGTAGCATTTCATTTATGGGCCCTGCTATACGGTATACCACTTTACAAGGGACTTACAAGTAAATTAAATATGCCAATTGTGTATACATCAATGGTACCATGATTAGGGGAGAAGTACAGGCACGTTAGCACTGGTCAGCAGTTGCAATGTGCGCAGAGTCCTAAGGGCAACAAAAATAATCAGCAAAAACAGGTGGTAAGCAGGCAAAAGGTTTGGGGGAAGACGACCTTAAGGACGACTGGTCTAACACGTGTCCCCCCCTAGCTGAAAGTGGGGAGATCGACCCAACCTATAGGGAGTTCTCATCACTAAGGGAGAAAAACCTGGATAGACCGTCAGCATTGGCATGGTCTACCCCTGATCTGTGTTCGATCCTGAAGTCCATACCCTGTAGGGAGATGGACCACCTCAACAGTTTTGGATTCTCGCCTCTTATTTTCATGAGCCACCTGAAGGGCCTGTGGTTAGTCTGAATCAGGAAATGAATGCCAAACAGGTATGGCATCAACTTCTTCAGTGCCCAGACCACAGCAAAAGCTTTTCTTTCTGTAGCACTCCACCTTTGTTCCCTGGTGAGTAACCTTCTGGGATGAAGGTTACAGGTTGGTCTAGGCCCTATTCAAAAAGCTGTGACAGCACTGCCCCATACCATGTTCTGAGGCATCTGTTTGAATGATAAACTCCTGGAAGATGTCAGGGGCCTTGATCATGGGAGCTGTGCACATGGCCTGCTTAAGGGAGTCAAATGGCCAGGTACAGAGATTAGGGATCAAGGGTATAGCTGGGATCTTGCTGCGCTCCTTCCTCACAGACAGTATTCAATCTGCAGATTTTACATCTGAGCCCTTTTCTCTATCATGCAGGGGGAAACATCCTTTACCCCACAGTCAGAACAACGACCTGCCTTTACAATGCAATCACAACCCGACTGCAACGTTATCACCCGTTCCGACTTGCTTTAGGGGGCGCGTTGTTGGACTTGTGTTGGATTTTATGTCCAGCACCTTTCCTAATGTTGTATAGACTGGAGTTGGAATAGTAAATTATACTATTCCAAAGTCCAGCATCCCCTCTAAGGCAAGTTGTTTAAATGACTTGCTTGGTAAAGTTATGCCTGGAAACATCGCTGTCGGGGTAGTCACTGCTTTCTAAATGCATGTGGAGTAAATGCATGTGGGGTTCCGTCATACAACCCCATGCGGTACCATAGGGCTCATCATTGAGCCTGACATTGTTCAATCGAGACAAAACACCTTTGGCAACCCTGATCAAGTCCTTTGGGTTGTTGTTAGTTTTCTATGCTGATGACACACAGATTGTGTTTTTGCTCTCCAACAAGGGCCCAAACATGAGCGACACCTTTCGGAATTGCATGAGTGCAGCTCACCAATGAATGAACAAATCTGCCTTAAACTAAATTCTTCTAAGACAGAAGCCATCCTGTTTGCTAAGAACAACTTCTTTTGGTCCCCCTCTTGGTGGCCAAACAAACTAGTCCCCCTTCCAGCACTCGTTAAGAATGTCAAAATCCTCGGCTTTCTGGTCGATGACACAGCAAGTTAATAAAGTCATCTCTGCATCTGTATATACCCCATGTATTGCCAAGAAAATTGCTCAATTTCTACCATTTGATTTGTTAAAGACAGTTGTTATTGAATTACTTTTATCCAGAGTGGACTATTGTAATGGACTTTATCAAAACCTTCCCAAAAAAATCAATGAACAAATTGCAAATCCTTTGAAACTTGGCAGCCCGAATGCTTTTGAAGGTTCCTAGATTCGATTCAGCCTCACACGCCATCAGTAGGCTACATTGGCTTGTCGTAAAGAAGTGTATAATCTCCGAGGGCCTCTGTATTGCTTTTAAAGCAATTCATGGTCTAGGTCCAGCCTATCTGGAAGAAAGTTTCAGATGGTGACAGCCTGGTAGGTCCCTTTGTTCTAGTTCTTCTAGAAATCTGGTAGTTCCCTCATGTAAACTGTCCTTCTGGGTAGGTAGGAGTTTTGTCATCTGTACCCCCCATAATGTCAACCTTCTCCCCCAGGAGCTGAAAGATACATTTGGTTGCCTATTTACCAGGCAGTGCAAAGACACCTTCAGGCATATGTTGCACTTTACAAATTCTAAAAAAAAATGCAGTTTGGTATTCCTCTGTCCAAATCAAGTTCCTATGCTGCTTCTTCGAAGTCAGATCAGTTAAGGAGGCAACAATGGTGCCATGCCCCTGGACAAACCTCCTATAGTACCCAGTAAGTACAAAAAATGCTTTGACCTCAGCCTGGGTTTTGGGGTCCAGGCCATGATGGATTCTAGCTTGTCCTGGAGGGGCTATACCATACCCCTGTCGCAAGTTAACCACAGACGCCTGCCCTATCTAGCACTTACTGGCCTTGATAGTCAGGCCTGCCTGTTGCGGACATCACTCTAAATGAATAGTGGCCTTTTAGAGTGGAGAAGGCTGAGCTCTCCTTTGCTTCATCTGTTAGGGTGATCTGCCAGGACCCTGATGTAAGTTCAAAGATACTTAAATACTGGGCAGAAACTAAGCTGTCAATAAGCTCATCAGTCTGGGGGATCGGATGAGCATCTGTCTTTGTGACTGAATTTAGGCCTCTATAATCCACAGAGAACCTGAGTTCAGGTGTTGTGCCCAGTGGGGCACTGTTTGGCACCAGAACCACAGGACTGGGCCAGGGGCTTCTAGGGTGTTCTATCTTCCCCAACTCCAGAATTTTGGAAACCGCTTCCTTAATGCTGGCCCTCACCTTGTCAGAAAACCTGCAATATTTTTTCTTGACAGGAAGGTTTTCTGCTGTGTCCACATCATGGGTACATAGGTGAGTAGTCCCAGGGATGAGGAAAAACAGAGAGGAGAACTGTCCGAACACTTGGTGGCAGTCTCTCTGCTGTTCAGAAGCCAGACTGGGGGAGAGTATTAATCCCACTGCAGATCCATCTTTTTATTTGGAGTTTAAGAGGTCAGGCAGAGGTTCATTCTCTTCTCCCCCCTCTCCATCTGTCACCAACAGCATGGAGAGCTCTGGCCTCTCAAAGGGGGGTTTGAGGTGATTGAAATGGAGCACCCTGTGAGGGTACCCAGTGGTCTTAAGGTCTGACATGGAGCACCCTGTGTAGGTGCCTAGGAAGTCTTAAGGTCCCCAGGAAGTTGGCCTCTCCCTTCCTCTCAATCGCCTCATGGGGCCCAAAGACCCTGGAGGGCCCTGGGCTCCACAGGTTCCATAATCCACACTTTCTGCCGAGTTTGCAAGTCTACAGTGGTAGAAGTGTGGTCATACTAATGTTTTATTACATCCTGGCTGGCTTCTAAGTAGTTTGAAGCTTACTTCCACAACTTAGCCATTTGACTTCTGAAGGACACCATGTGGCTCACTATATCCTGGTGAATCTTCCTGGGAGCTTGCTCACACCCCTCTTTTACCAAACTCAGAAGTCTGACAGGGTGCCCCTATAGAAGCTCAAACGTGCTGAAGCCCACTCCCTTCTGTGGTACCTCCCTGTGGGCAAACAGGAGGCATGGAAACAAGATGTCCCACTTACTCCTCAGGGCCTCAGACATGCCTCTAATCATGCCTTTCAGGGCCTTGTTGAATTTTGGTCTTATTTGATGGCAAGGGGTGGAGAACTTGTAGGTTACCCCACACTCCTTCCACACTGACAGCATGTAAGCAGACATGAAGTTGGTGCTCCTGTCAGACACCACTTCTTTGGTGAAACCGACTTGGGTAAAAAATCCCCTTCAAGGCCTTTGTCACTGCAGGTGCAGTTGTGGTCCTCAGAGGGACTGTGTAGGAAGCTGGGTCTGTATATACTATACCAAAGTAAGGTATAGGGTGCACAGAGTCTAGTCGATCCCCAGAGGTATAGCAGAGGTTACTGTAGATAATAACGTACTCTCTCCGCATTTGACTGTGTTGACCATGGACAGTTATGGGATTCCCTTACTGAGATTGGTTTAGATCCCACTATAATTTTATTTATCAAAGAGTTGTATAGGGACGCCTCGGCTCGCGTGAGGTACGGTATCAATGGAGAATGTTCCGATAGATTTGTCATCAGACGAGGTGTTAGACAGGGTTGTATCTTAGCGCCTTTACTTTTCACGCTCTATATCAACTCTGTCAGTTACCACCTCTCCAGAACCTTCCATGACTACCCTACAATTAATGGTAAACCGATCCCTATCTTGCTTTACGCCGATGATGCGGCAATTATGTCCCAGACCCCCATGGGGCTCCAGAGGGCTGTTACCGAATTCACTGAATTCATGTCAACGAGAGGTTTAAAAGTCAACACCTCCAAAACCTATACTATGTCCTGTGGTCAAGGGATTGGAAAAAAGCCATGCACCATTTTTTTGAATGGTAATAAATTAATCAACGTCGACAGTTTCGCCTACTTGGGCATTACATTTAATAAGAGGGGTTCCTGGAGAGCCGCGGCCCAAGCCAGAGGTTTAGCAATGTCTAAAGCAATAGGCGCACTCACAAATTTCTCAAAAAAACTAGGGGGCCGTCCAATACATCCTTTACTCCAGATCTATCGCGCGAAGTGTGTTTCAACTGCCACTTATGGCTCTGGGATCTGGGGGATCGAACCCGCCGAACAAATCCAGCGCCTTGAGAACGCCTTTCTACGCTACCTCCTGGCTGTCCCGCCTGGTACCTCCACTCATATGGCGCATAGTGAACTGGGCCTTACTCACATTGTAGATACTATCCACTCCTCTCCCCTAATCCTATGGCACAAAGTCTGGATCAACGAGGAAACCCCTTTCAACAGGGAAATCATTATAGATTGCCTAAAATTGACAGAGGTCAGAAACATTAAATGGCTAAATTATATCAAAAGGTTGTCCAATGACATCGGGCACCCGGAATTCTACGAGGATCCATCTACCTTAACTCATATTTCTAGAGCTGAGCTAAAGCGACTTGTTTTAAATCATTTGTTTCATAAACGCTGGCTCCTAGATACACAGAAGTCCACTATTGTTGAATATCAAAACTCGATTACCGTTACTGGTATTCAGCAATACCTATTACTAGAACCATCTCCATTCACCCGTATGCTTCTGACCTGTTTTCGAACCAACACGTTTTTTAGACTTCTAACTTTCCCTAATCCAAACTGTTGGCTCACCGACCTTCAAAAATGCCCTTGTGATGGCCTTTCGCCCCAATCTAATATCCATTGTATTCTTTTCTGTAGATTTTATCAACTGCCAAGGATCACTTTTTTAAAACCATTGTTAAAATCTTGGGGTATACGTTCATGTAAATTGGCATACTTTAAATTAAAAACCTTAGATACCCCTCTAGTCCTGGCAGCCATGTCATCATACCTAAAATTGACGTTGAGGCTGAGATTATCAATGCAACCCTAACCAGCCTCTCACTTTGTTGCCTGACTGTATCAATTTTATTTCTTTTTTTAATTCTCGCAATTTTAATCATGTTATTGACTATGTGCTATTCTCGCTGTATAAATGATTTTATATGTATGTACTTTTTTGATATTGTTGTTACATATCGAATAAAGTTCAGTATCTATCTATCTACTCTCTTTTGTGGTAGTGTCGACGAGCAGGCAGGCTTATCAGAGGGTAGTGTTAAGCATTTGTTGTACACATTCAGGCAATAAATGATGTCCCACACTCAAAGACTAAATCCAGACCAATTGTTTGTATAAAAAGATGTTGCTTTATTTCTAGAACCAAGATTTACTTAGTAGCAGGTAAGTTAAGCTCTTCATACAATGTTACTGTGCAAAAGACAGTGAACACTGGTTTGGTAGGAATGTTTGGATTACTTTTGCAGTTGAAAAAACCATTGGTAAACTGTTCAAAAGCACTTGAAATTACTTTGGATTACTTCGAGATTACTTTTCTAGTTTGGCATGAAACATGCTCCTAACACAGTTTAAGCAACACAGGACATTGATAAACAGGTAAACTCTTTTGAAGGCACTAAGTTACTTTTTGTTGCAGTACAAGACGTGTTCAACACTAAAAACATTTTCTGAGAAAACCCACCATTTAGTCCTATGGAGAAAAACAAAGTTTTATTTTTACAGGTAAGTAAACAGTTTCAAGGTTGATGTGTTGGAGGGTAGACCCAAGGTTCAGATTGGCACTCAAGGGGCACCACCAGCGGCACTAAGGCAGCTGGGTACAGAGTGCAGGTTGCCAATGTTAGCCAAAGGGGCACCTCGGTTGGAGGCTGCTCACGGGCAAGCAACTCGGTCTAGGTAGTCAAGCTCCTAGAGTTAAGGTAAGGGTAAAGGTGGTCCCATGTTGGCACCAAGTCCACACCACCAGCAGCCCAGGGGCGGCCGAGCGCAGGGTGCTCAGGAGGTGTCGGGTGCCCAATGCTTTCATATGGAGGATGTCAGTCACAGAAAAGGACTGCAGGCTGGAGCCAAAAGACCGGACATGGGGAGCCAATGACTGGAGGATGAAATTGAAGAGGTGCTGGATCCCAGGACACTGTCGGTCAGGCACCTCAGGACTCGGGGGTTGTGGGTGCAGGGGTGTCCTTTCATGTGAGGTTCTTCTCACCGGATCCAGTCATGAATAAGGCTGCAGGCGTCGAGGAGAAGGTCGGTGGGGGTCTCCCAAAACTAGAACACAGGTCAGGAATGCAGGGGGGACATTGCTGGGGTATTGGGCCACTTGTACTTGGTCCGTCCTGGCTTGAGTTTGTGTTGGACAAATCCAGTGTCCAAGGGAGATCAGAGTTCTTTAAGAAGGCAGGGCAGATCCCCGGGGCTCTTGGAGGCTTCTGGCTGCAGAACATGCCAGGTTCAGTTTGCAGGGCTTTCAGAGCAGGGGACAGGCCGGTAGGGCTGGGGCCAAAGCAATTGTCATTGTCCACCTCTTCTGCAGCACGGCTCTTCGGTCTTTCTTCTTCTTGTCATGTTGAATCTGAAGAGGCAAGGTTCAGGGGTGCCCCTAAATACTATATTTAGGGATGTTACTGGGGTGTGCAGTTTGGGACCAATGGGTCCCTTACCTGGGGCATCTACACCCCCTAATATGCCCCCCTCAAGGGAAGGGGGGCTTAGGCCTCTTCTTGATCGGAGGGGTCCCACATCTCCAAGATGGCGGGGACTGAGAGGTGGCTTTCATTTTGTTTCCCCCACCTACGTGGAGGAGTTGGCAAAGGTGGGCAGACCTCTCTTCCTGGCTAGGTTTTCCTACCGGTTCTCATGCCCAAAATGGAGTTCAAAAGCAGTAGGAGACAGTTGCTTATAGCAGAAAGAGGCTGGGGGCAGCTAACGAAGGAAGCAGGCTTTTGAAGCTCCCTCTTTGAGGACCCTCCCAATCCTGGGGGATGAGGCATGACACCTCTGCCCAGAGTGTGCTTTATTTCCAGACCAGAGACGGAAGGCTATCTACCCAGGGGTCCAGAAACCTGCCTGGTGGTGACAGATGGCTGGAGGCCAGTCAGGAACCACACCATGGTTGGTTGTTTTTCAGGGGGCTTCTCTAAATTGCCCTTTTTCTGCATTTTGCTTTAAACTCCACACTGGCGTCAGTAAGGGCTTAATGTGGTGGGAAGTTTATACCAAACTTCCCAGAATTCAGTAAAGCCATCAAGGAGCTATGGGGTTTGTGTTGACAAACTCCCAGTCCATGCATTCAAAATGGCTTCACTGCACCTACAATGTCTGTGAATGGCATAGACATTGTAGGGGCATAATGCTCTTGCAGTTATGCCCTCAGCCTTAAGGGCTGCAAGGCCTTCTAGAGGGGTGACTTCCTCATGCCACAGGCAGTGTTGGTGGGCATAGCACACAGGGATGTATTCAATGTCAACTGTTCAGTTTGATCTGCACCAAAACACATAGGGCCAGATGTATCAAACAGTTTTACCCATTCTGTGCCTATGGGAAAATGTGTTCATACATATGGCCCATAGCCTGCAATCGCAGGGTGGGGGTGTTTTGGTGAGGGATCTCTGAGTGTGGCACTGTGCATGCTGCAGCCCTAGGAGGCCTTCTCTGGTCACAAGGCCCTTGGTACCAACGGTACCTTTTGTAAGGGACTGACATGTGTCCAAGGGTTGTGACAATTATGGGTGCAAGGTACAGTTTTGGGAAAGAACACTGCTGCTGGGGCCTGCTTAGCAGGATCTCAGTACACACTCAGTCAAGTTCAAAAAGTCGGGGGGGGGGAACCATGCAAAAAGGGGCACTTTCCAACAGATTGCTTCTGGGTACCTTGTGGCATAATCCACCAGAACCAGAATAAATCTTTTGCCTGAAGCAGTCTGGGGATCCTTAGGCCCTACAATGACAATGTCCACCTTCCATTGACCTGGCAGGTTACACAAGTCATGCAGAATGCTTCTGAGAAAGTCTTTCTCCTAGGCCAATAAAAGTGGGGACCAAGCCTTGCAAAGGTCTTGTCTTGGCCCGGGTGCCCTGCCAGGGGAATTTTGTGAACCAGCTCCAGTAGAAAGTCCCTGTAGGACTGGGGGACCACCAGCATCCTAGGTGTCCCATGCACAGGAGCCTTAGGCTCACTGTAAAGGAGATTGTCCTCCCAGTAAATATGATGACTACCAGAGGCATCACCTGTTGCTTGGGGTTCAGCTTGTTGCTACATGCCCTCAAGGGTTGGGACACTCCCTCTGTGCCCTACAGAACTCTTTCTTGGAGGGTCATCCCTCCACATGGCATTCAGCAAGCACAGGCAGGTCACCAAGTGGGAGCTATGCGCTCCTCATTGGATTCTGGAACAGCTGCTGCAGGTGCCCCATGCATTTCACTGTGTGTACATTCAAGGGTTGGGTTCTCACACCCTCTGCCTTTGCTCTTCTTAGCAGCTGGCTGGGACATTTTTTGAGGCTCCAGCGTTTTTTGACTCCCATCCTGGGCAGCCATGTTCCTTGTCATTGCACAGATCCAATAAGGTAACCCTAACATCTTCACATGAGCCTTGACCTCCACTTTCTTCCAGGTAGTGTGCTCAAGATCATTACCAAGCATACAGCCCACAGGAGTGGCAGGGCTCACTGCAACTTTCAGATGACCTGAACCCTCCCCCCACTCAAATGGAACAAGGGCCACAGGGTAGTGACCCTCTCTGTTGTCGGCTACCACAACCTGTTGGAATGCATGGGGAATCACCTGTTCTGGGATCACCAGCTGACTCCTTATCATAGTCATCCTGGCACCTGTATCCCTCAGAGCCTCTACACCTTGCGCACTGATGGTGACCCATTGCTTATACTTTTCAGTATTTGAGGGCATATATATCTTAAGAACCATCTCAAGGTCACTCTGGGACACTAAGGTAACCCCGCTAAACTCCCTCCCATTAACTGAGACAACCTCCTCCCTCAGCACTACACTCACTACCCCTGGAACCTTTCCTCCAGTGGGAAGCTGTGCTCTTTTTGTAAACTCGGAACCCTCCTTGTAGTGTTCATAATCAAAGCACTCATAGCACTTGATGGACTTGGGCTGCTGACTCTTGTCAGGGTAATTTTTCTTCTGGTGGCCAGATTGCAAATGAATACCTTTCTCTGGTGAGTTGTTTTGATGGCCTGAAGAGAACTCCTTATTTTTGCCTCCCCTCCCTTTCTTCTGATAGGAACCCTGACCACCGTTTGGGAGTACCCTCAAGATACCTACTCGGACACTCTGGTGCTGACCCAGATTTCTGCCTCCTCAGCAAGGTTCCTAGGGTCAGTAAGCTTACTATCAACTAGGTGTTGGTGCAGCGCTACAAACAATGATCACGCATGTGCTCCTTCAACATTAAATTGTACAGCCCTTCATTGCCTTGGTAGCATAGTCTAAGCAGCTCAACCAGCTCTGTGATGCAATATTGTGACTGGCCCTGAACCTCTGTTGTTTTTCTCAGGTGTCATCCCAAACTTCTTGACTAGTATGGTCTTCATAGCAGTGTAGTGTGTCTGGTCCCCCACCTCTAATGTGAGAAGTGTAACCCTTTCCACTGTCTGCACTTACCTCCACAAACTACCACTCCAGGACTTCTCAGGGACCTTGTACACTCTCTAAGAGCCACTTCATAGGCTCTAAACCATTTGTCTCGGTCATCCTCCACCACATAACTTGGCATAAATCCTTGAGTATCCTCACTCTTACTTCTTTAGTAGACACTGTAAGTATGCTGCCACCGTTACTGTTCCTGGACCCCCAGTGCCATCCTCCTTTCCTCTAGGGCTTGTTACTATTGCAATTTCATTTTGGCAAACTACATCTTTAACTTACTTTCCTTCCCCCTGACTTCCAGCATCTTTGGGGACAGGTTCTTTGAGGAGAGACTGCTCCCTGCTCTGGGACCTACCACTTCTCCTAAGCTGTTGGTGCCCTCTCCAAGCAGTCCCAAATCCACATTAGTGTCTAGGATCAGCTCACCATTCTCCTCCTCCACAATTTCCAGTTCCTCCTCCTCTGGGACCTCAGACCCTGCATCTCAGGGCAGTACCCAGGCTCTCAAAGCCTTCTGCAGGTCCACCTTCCAGATAAAACCTCTCATTGAAACTAGAAACTCTTTGCCAAAGCTCTTAAGCTGGACCACAGTATAAGACTCCAACTGGGCCAGCTCAAAGTCTATGACTTCAGGTGCAGGTGCTGCTTCTCCAGATTGAGATATGGTTTAGTAAAAACAAAATCAAAAAGGCCAATTATGGAGAATTGAAAAAGGCTCAAATTGGTCTTAGTATAGAGTTGTAGTGAACAATGACGTACTATATGGTGCTGCACAAACACAAGTCCTTCCTCACCGCTGATCACCAATGTTAGAAAGTGGGTTTCTGGTTGGCAGAGGTATACACCCTGTCCAAGCAGGAAACTAAATCCCAGTTAGGGTAAGCTAGGTACACACTACAAGACAACCTGTTCTCACCCTCTAGCTGCTTGCCACAGAGCAGTCAGGCTAATCTAAAGAGGCAATGTGCAAAGTATTTGTGGAACACACACACAGTAACACAATGAAAACACCACAAAAAGACTCCACACAGGTTTAGAAAAAAGGCAATAATTTTGTAAATAAATCAAGACCAAAACAACAACAATCTAATAAGTACAAGCTAAGTTAGGAATTTTCAAAGAATAAAAAGAGTTTGAGCATTTAGAAGCAATAACCATCTATGGGTTTATCTGGTCGCACTGTACCAGCTTAAAGTCAACAGTTCAAGCCGACTGTGATGGAACGCAGGCCAGAGACAAGTCAGGCAGGCTTGGCGAACAAGGTACAGTCATCCTGGTTGCAACAGCGAGATGCGGGGTACAGAGGAGTGCTGTTTCGATGTTGAGCCGGCAGTTGTGGTGATGCATCAGTTTTCTTCATGCAGTAGAGGCGATGTGTCGGTTCTGAAGACGAAGCACCGAAGCCGAGATGCTTTGGTTCTGAGGGCGATGCACTGGGCTCCACAAAGTATTTGCTAACTTGTGTGCCACGTTACCAAGAGCATCAAACTGAATGGTCTTTTACGCAAGGACACCCATTTTAATATGAAAGCCTATCCTGGGTTTCAAGACTGGAGTTATAAAATAAAACATTTGACCTAGCGAAACCAACTAGACATGAGCATGAAGAACATTTCAGGAGCTAGTTTTGAATTGGGGAGATAAGCATTGGCAGTGGTTTCTGAATCAAATGGACTAGGGGCCAGTGTGGAGTTCACAGGCAGTGAAGATCGGTGTGGGCCGGTTCAGACCTGTCAGGTTGATGCGGCCAACAGATGCAGCATTGTTTGCATCGGTTAACAGTTCGACCGCGGGTTTGCATCAGTGGTCATCAGGGGTAGCCAGGCAGCACAATGCCCACCAGATAAGAACACCCTGTATTTAACATGTCCTTGGTGCCTCTGCCGACTGCCAAGGCGACACCGCCAACCACCTGAAAACTCATAGCTATACCTACTTATCTCTTAACTCTGAAGTAGTTCACAACAAACCATTAAACTTGAGTTCTTTACTTTTTTTGCTGATATTTATCAAATGAGGTTCTAAACATGATAAGTAACAGCTCATGCTCCAGAGATTTGGCACGACATGCTATGAATAAATGTATTTTATTTTTAAATCACAAAATTATTTTATATTTAATTTTAAAGAAATTATGCGCATTACTTGACATGTATTGTGCTGGTATCTTGAGTAACTCTTCTCTGAGAGTGTATACCTCACACAAAATGTCACACAAGACACTAGCCACCGACTGGTTTGAGAAGAAAATGTTTTATTCAAGATAAAATGTCATTTGGTGAGATATGTTCTAATCAAGCTGGGCTCGATTAGAACATCCTGAATTTTATGTTTAAAGAAATTATTAAAATTTCTTATATTTCTCGTAATGTAAATTTTGCAATTAAGCCCCATTGTAATAACAATTTTGCAGGTAGTGCACAAACAGTTTTGTCCACAAAAAACAGAGCCAGAGCACATTACAGTTACAGATAGACATGCTATACAAGACATCATACATTACAAACATTAAAGACTTGAAGATTATACATTATTTGCATTGTGGATTCAGTGAGATGGAAGGACCAGGTGTGGGTAGATAAAGTGAGAAGACTGGAGTCAATATTTCTTTTCTGATGGTTCGTAGTGATGGTACTAATCTTAGGTGGATGGATCCTTTTGAGAAGAAGGGAGCAAAACAACAATAAGATTTAAAGCTTGATTTAAAGTTTCAATAATGGGTTACTCCATCACGAACGTGACAGATCTCTCAACTGCCTTATTACAAGTGCATAGTATCCTATTGTACATGCGTTGTGCTGTCCTGGGTGGAACCTACCTGCAAGTTGCTGTCTCCATCGTCCTCCCTCCCGCCGCCGCCGCAGTCCATCCAACGGCCGCCGAGTGGAGACTACACTTCCCAGCCTGCTCTGCACCGCTGTTTCCGTGCCCGGAGGCGCCATATATTACCGAAAGGCCCCGCGTCGCGGGATCGCGCGCGGGTCGTGCCGGGCAAAGCCCGGGCAAAGGGCGGGCCGCCTGTGGTCATCGGGGGCCAGAGGAGGCCGGGACGGGCCACCCACCTTTCGTCCCATCCATCACTGACCGTCTACACGACCCCTGCCCAGAGGAACCTACACTTGCGACTAAAGGTACTTTAACGATTTTGTGCTGGGGCTATCATTGTCATTGTGCCCTAGTTCTGTGTCCGTAACATTGCCCTTGACCTGACACTTCCCTACCTTCATCCCACTCCCCCCACCTGCTACTTCCGTGATGGGCAAGAGAAAATTGCCCGATGCCAACGGAGGGTCTATAATTTCCAGTGGCGGGGTAGCCAAAAGGAAGAAGGCTAAGAGGACTTTGAAAAAATCGTCACCTGCCACTACATTGGATCGCATCGAAACATTGGCTAATGACTGCGAACTAATTCTAGAAAATGCTACTCGCCACTCACCCGCAAGCAATATGCCCATGAGAAAAAGCCACGTTGGCACTATCACAATTCTGCAAATGTTTTGCAAAGCTACCCCCAACCAAACAGCTGTCGAGATTGACGACTGGTCGAGTGATATAAATAATTCACTAGCAATCTCTGACTCTCCAGTCCTCACTGCTAATGTTGTGAATCCTGTCCCTCTCGACCCCATTGTCATTGTCTGCAATAACCGCTATGCGGCACTGGCCGCTAACCCTGATATGTTTGTATCATCCAATCCAACTACAGGCCTAGATAACCATAACAGGACCCCGACGGATAACGCAAGGGAAAATCGAGAGAACCTTGACGGGGGGGGGGGTGTAATTGGTGTGGGGCAAATAGTAGACAACATTGATTTCTTAAAACAGGAAATCACCGAATTGAGGAAAGTAGTTCTAGAGTTGCTGTCTATTGTCAAACAAAAACACCTTTCTCCTCTGAACACCTACACTGACAACTCTTTTCCTCACCCAACACCTAAGCCGACTCAAACTAACCACCCAAGTTCTGAAAGCAATATGATCTCCCCTGCTGCTCTACTTCCCCGCGGCAGCAACGACCTAAATCCCTCGTTTAGAGCTGGGGCCACTCCTGGCAACCACCTAAGGAAGCCTCAAGCGGCTCCCACCCCTCACAATAATCCCAGGCTGACTAATCCATCTCACAGAGCCTTTATTATTTCCTCATCTCAATCGCAGTACAAAACACATACTTCTCAAGTTAACGACAACCCTACGGTTTTTATGGTTCACGTCCCTAAGGCAAATGGGCGCGAGGACGAGGAATCATTAAAAAATATGGTCACTCACTGGATTCGCCACACCAGGGGCTGTCGATCATTAATAAGAGATGATATAATTAGGGCCCACAGACGACGCTCGGCTGACAATAACACAGATACCATTGAGCTTACCCTGGCCAGCCACCTAGTGGCAGAGGGACTACTAGCACTCGAATTTAGATCATCCTCTCCAGACTCATCCTCCATACAATTCAGGCGCTTCCCCCCTACCTCCTCAGAAATATCCAGGATAAAGGGTGGGATACTCGATCAAACGAAAGTTGATAAATCCACTCTCGATAAAATTGACTGACTAACATCTGCCATTAACCCACCCAAAAAATCGCTTGCTCCGACCAGCGGCTCCCCTAGTGCTGCCACAGAATTGACATATTGCCCACCCTCTAATATTATCACCCCTAATCATGGCGACATAATGATCGAACCTCCATCACATGACCTGCCTATTCTATTGTCCCATCCATCAAGCAATAAACTTAAAATACTTTCATGGAATATTGCCGGTCTGAGAGATAAACTTTCTCTCCCAGACTGGAACCAATACATCGACCTTCATGACATATGTTTTTTTCAAGAGACCTGGAGCCTGGTTCCATTGTACAAATCTGGCTACACTTGTTACTGTGCCCCAGCTATATCCTCTGGGCGAGGGCGTCCCTCAGGTGGACTTATAATATGGGTGAACACCGCACTAACTTGTAGGGCTTCCCAGTTTTCCATCCTATCACCAGACGTGATTCACTTATCCCTGAGAGGGGCAAAAGGCAGGCACGCTATTGAGCTTTTTAATGTTTACATCCGAGGTACCCCTGGTGGCTGTAAGTCGCCGACTATCACAACTTTGGGAGATGCTCTTTCTTCTTGTCGACCTGACTCTCTTTCTCTGGTAGCAGGCGACTTGAACTGCACATATGAACCTTTGGCCACTGAGGATCTTTTGGAGATAGAGGTCGAGGATGCACAGTGGGGCATACCATCCCTATCAATACCCCCAATCAAGAAGTGGACCCAAGTGGCAATCTAATTGAATGCATTAACACTGGAACAAGGCCTGAGAGCCGCTAATGGCCGATTGCCATCTGATATCCAAGGCGCTACCACTTTTAATAGAGTGTCCAGTCCTTCTCGAATCGATTACATCTTGATTGACCGCAGACTTTGGCAAATTGCTGTGGATTTGATCATTACACCCACCGTCGACAGCGACCACAACCCTTTGTGTTTGACTATGAAGAACCCTTGGTGTCTTGACTCACCAAGTGCAACTAGACCTATCATGTCCACTAAGGAAGTCATTCCTTCAAACTCTAAGAGACATCTCAAATGGTCTATAATCTCCTCTGATGACCAGAAACTTCTGACAATCAAGGAGATCTTACTAAACAAAACCGTGGAACTTCAGGGAGTAAGTGACGACATAGATGGGTACCTTAGGGCTGGGAATATTTACACAGATTCAGTTGAGATGATCGGGTCACTTTTTTGGGTACCTACTTCTTCTAGAAATTCCATTAGGCATAAAGCTCCTGACTCTTGGTATAATACAGAGTGCAGGCATAAAAAGAACAACCTAATACTTGCCGTCAAAAATCGTGACTGTCATCAAGTACAAATTGCCAGGAAAGAATACAGAAAGGCAGTGTTGGGAGCCAAGCAAGCCTGGGAGGAATCCCGTTGGTTTTAACCCTCAAAGCCGCAAGTCTGGCCAAAGACAGAAATGCTTTCTGGAACCTCTGCAGATACTCAAGAGGTTGCGACCCTGATGTAATCCCAAACCACATCACGAGTCTGGAGTGGTTCGATCACTTTGCGAAACTCTACTCTGGGGAGGACACTCAAAACCCCCGGTTTGTTGCATATACTGCAACAACTACTCCCATCCTCGAGGAATATGATCCTTTTACAGAGATGGAAGTAGAGATTGCCATTAACAAAATAGTGCCAGCAAAGGCCCCTGGACCCAATGGTCTCCCCAGTGACTTGTATAGACTGGACCCCAAACATTGGGCAAAGTACTTTGCTATCTTTTTTAATGCTCTTCTCAAGGGGTCACCTATCCCAGACTCTTGGAAAGGAGCCGAGGTGATTCCAATATTCAAAAAGGGTTCTAGGGAGAACCCAGCCAATTATCGACCCATCAGCCTCATTGACGCTGGCCAGAAGGTTGCTGGCAGGGTCCTGCTAGAAAGAATCCTGCTGTGGGTCAATGAGGATAACATTCTCTCCCACTATCAAGCAGGATTTAGACCAAACATAAGCATAATCGACCAGGTCTTCAGACTCCTCCTTTGATACTGGAAGGTCGTTTTGATTGGCAAGGGCAGCCCCCACTTGGCGTTTATAGATCTGAAGACTGCCTTCGATCTGGTCCCTCGAGATCGTCTATGGCAGGTCTTGAGGGACATGGGTCTGCCCTCCCCTGTCCTCGACCTTTTGGTTCGATTACACAAAGGCAATTATGCCCAGGTGAGGTGGGGCTCCCAGACTCAGAAGACCGCAAAGATCCCTGTAAACAGGGGAGTCCGACAGGGCTGCGTATTGGCCCCCACCCTTTTTTCTTTGTTTGTAAATGGGGTGGTGAAGTTCCTACAAGGTATCCCTGCTGACGCCCCGGCATTGGCCGGTGACAGAGTCCCCACACTATTATTTGCCGACGACACCCTGCTAATCTCCAAAACTCCGGTAGGGCTGCAAAAGCTCCTGGACAGATTTCACTTGTTTTGTAACCAGAGAGGCCTGAGTATCAATACCCTAAAAACCAAGCTCCTCTCATTTAATTCACGAAAACCTTCTAAAGCTATTCTCAAGCTTGATGGTGCATCCTTGGAGTTTGTCAAAACATTTGACTATCTAGGCATAAGAATTTCCGATAGATTGAGCTGGAGACCCCACATTGACAAAATGCTGCTAAACCACAAACGGGTGGCGGGATCAATTACCAAAGAACATCGCATCTCGCACAGCAGACCAATCGCTCCCGCGCTGGTGATTTACCAGGCAAAAGCCGTTGGTTCGGCACTGTATGGTTCCGAACTTTGGGGCTTCGACAATCTCGAGGACATCTCCAAGTCTGAAAACAAATTTCTGAGAGAGTTGGTCTCATTCCCAAGGGGAACCCCACTCAAGCCCCTTTTTAGTGATATGGGTAGACACACGATAAAAGACATGGCAAGATTACGCCCCCTGCTCTTTTGGGCTCGATTATGGCGCACCCCAGAACTAGTGAAATACACTGAGGGCCTAAGAGAAGTAATGAATTCACCAGGGTCCTATAAAATCACTTGGCTAAGCTGCATTAAGAAGTCCCTCCTGTCGTTAGGCCTTAGAGAAGTTTGGGAGCAAGGTGCACCCCTGAGGAAGGCGGCCCTGAAAAAAGCCTACTGGGCATGGATAGACACACAGGAATTAAGTAGTTCCAATTTAGGCTGCCTGACTGAAGCTTTTTATATACATAAACAGGCTGTCAGCCTCGAGCCGTACTCGGACTTTCTTCAGAAGCCTAGATTGCTGTACATTCAATTTAGACTCGACACACTGCCAACCCGCGAGCGCACCAGCAAATGGAAGCCACCCCATCAAACCCCACCCACTTGTCTGAGTTGCAGTGGGTTGGTGGAAAACACAGCGCACATCATGTTTGAATGCCCAGCATACAAAAAACCTAGAAGTCCTTGGTTGGGACCCGTATGTTGACTGCTGGGCACGCCGAACTACCGGGTCGCACTAAGAATATTACGCTCTGACACCAGTCCAGTGCTAGTTTGTGGTGTGGCAAAATTCCTCGGGTGGTCTTGGAACATTAGGGCTAAATGTTTACACTTTCAATAATGAATTCTCTTTTAACATGTTTTTATTGTATAAATGTTCTAGCGAAATTGTTCTTTTTATTATGAAATGTAACATTCTCCATTTTTTAATGAATACATCTCAAATTGATTATTAACGTACATCTCCCAAATTGCTATAATTTGCACGTCGGTGTCAAGAAGCTACGCCTCTCTTTTCGATATATTGCACTTTACATGCCTGTACACCAATGCTTTTATGATATAATTTTATCGAAATAAAGCTTTTTTGACTTGACTATTGTACATGTAATGTGGATGTGACATCCGTCATGCTTGTGACAGAGTACGCGTCTGACACAATCGAAATTAGGTTCTTGCTGTTTTTTGTCTTCTTTATATGCTAGGGAGATGCCCAAATTGGTTCCCATCTCTTCCACTCACCCGAGCTAATGACAGACCTAGCAGACACAAATTTGGATTTCGGATTTATTTCAATACAATAGTAGCCAATTAAGCTTTTTATTGACCTCATGGTCTGATGCATGTACCCTTCCTTTCTTTATGAGATACCTTCTCCTTGCCTTCTTTGGGCTCCATGCCATTTGCTTTAGCTCTGATCAAGGAGAACATCTCAACAAAATCTCCTCTCCAGATCTTCTCCTTCATTCGGTGCACTCGATTTTCCTGTCAAAGGATAATCTCTTGACCCCCTCCTTAATTTTGGTTACACTGCCTCACTTTTTGTGTTACAGTTTGTCTCTTTCTTCAACTCTCAGGACCACCACTACTCTCTTTTTCCTAACACTTACCACCATGATCATTAGACTGTCATGCCTTTTAGCTAGCCCTGGGTGATCCCACTTTCTATGTTGAGTTTGCATTGATGTTCATTTTGAGTGTAGCATCTTTTGCCTGGCAAGATTGTAACTGCCCCACCGAGATACTTCTTTCACCACAGCTGTAGCTTTGAACCCAAGATAGACATTGAGCTATTCTGAACCGAGCCTGGCTGCATCCATGGGGACACCCACTGACTAACAAGTCCTTTTGAAAATGATTTCCCCACCAACAGTGAAAGTAAGGTGTTACAATGCTGAGTAACGCTGATGGCACCATGTTAGTGGCCTGTCCAGTTGATTCATGCCCCCCCACCCACTGCCCTGTCTGACTACCACTTCTCTCTTTTATGTTTAGGGAGCGCTGGCCGGTTGCGAAGATGCCTCTGCAAGACTACAGACTCTAAATTGTTACAATTTCTTGACCAGGTATGTTTCATTGGACATTTCTTTTTTGGAAGGGAATCTGCTTTTGGCACAACTGCAGAGCACCACTGGTGCTTGTGGGCCTTTATCCCTTGTTCAACTTCAGAGTCGGATTGCGACTTGGCTCCCAGTCCCACATCCCGAGTTCTCCAGTAACAATATTAATATATAGGGAAACTCATAGCCCCTTGATTTTCTCTTCCTTGCTATCTCCACTTGACTGTCCAACAATAAACAAAACTCTTTAGGGAATAAAACTCTGCTAGAATAAAGATTCAATTGCCACAAAACAAATTACTTTGCCCAATCTGCATGACTTTCCCTGCTTTTCTCCTCTACTGTGCTGGTAAATTTAACAAGTTCACTGTCTCTGTGCCAGGCGGGAAGGGAATGCACTTCTTCGCGGTTGGGGGCCTTTGTTACCCAGCTTAGTCCAAGATAATGCCCACCCAAGACGGTACAAAAAGGGGTGGTGATGGACGGAGCATCAGAACTAATCAAACACTGACACCCAGTCAACAGATCTGGGTTTGATCCATCACCGTTCTTTAGCCCACTCTGCCACCCCAGTTCAGACATGGCCATATGCAAATCAGTCTGACCCTGTGCCTCATGGGAACAGTCCAGCCCGAACTGCCAAGCCATGTCTTCCCTGGACCGGAAACAAGCTTCCTAGGACCGGTTTCTGGCATTTCAGCCATCTTCAGCCAGGCTTGCTTGAATCCAGTGGCAAAGTGAGCAAGGGACTCACGTCTGAGCATACCCTGCCAACTTATGGCGAACAAAGCGGTACAAAAAGGGGTGGTGATGGACGGAGCATCAGAACTAATCAAACACTCACACCCAGTCAACAGATCTGGGTTTGATCCATCACCGTTCTTTAGCCCACTCTGCCACCCCAGTTCAGACATGGCCATATGCAAATCAGTCTGACCCTGTGCCTCATGGGAACAGTCCAGCCCGAACTGCCAAGCCATGTCTTCCCTGGACCGGAAACAAGCTTCCTAGGACCGGTTTCTGGCATTTCAGCCGTCTTCAGCCAGGCTTGCTTGAATCCAGTGGCAAAGTGAGCAAGGGACTCACGTCTGAGCATACCCTGCCAACTTATGGCGAACAAAGCGGTACAAAAAGGGGTGGTGATGGACGGAGCATCAGAACTAATCAAACACTCACACCCAGTCAACAGATCTGGGTTTGATCCATCACCGTTCTTTAGCCCACTCTGCCACCCCAGTTCAGACATGGCCATATGCAAATCAGTCTGACCCTGTGCCTCATGGGAACAGTCCAGCCCGAACTGCCAAGCCATGTCTTCCCTGGACCGGAAACAAGCTTCCTAGGACCGGTTTCTGGCATTTCAGCCGTCTTCAGCCAGGCTTGCTTGCATCCAGTGGCAAAGTGAGCAAGGGACTCACGTCTGAGCATACCCTGCCAACTTATGGCGAACAAAGCGGTACAAAAAGGGGTGGTGATGGACGGAGCATCAGAACTAATCAAACACTCACACCCAGTCAACAGATCTGGGTTTGATCCATCACCGTTCTTTAGCCCACTCTGCCACCCCAGTTCAGACATGGCCATATGCAAATCAGTCTGACCCTGTGCCTCATGGGAACAGTCCAGCCCGAACTGCCAAGCCATGTCTTCCCTGGACCGGAAACAAGCTTCCTAGGACCGGTTTCTGGCATTTCAGCCGTCTTCAGCCAGGCTTGCTTGAATCCAGTGGCAAAGTGAGCAAGGGACTCACGTCTGAGCATACCCTGCCAACTTATGGCGAACAAAGCGGTACAAAAAGGGGTGGTGATGGACGGAGCATCAGAACTAATCAAACACTCACACCCAGTCAACAGATCTGGGTTTGATCCATCACCGTTCTTTAGCCCACTCTGCCACCCCAGTTCAGACATGGCCATATGCAAATCAGTCTGACCCTCGTTTTTATCCACACTCAGTGTGGGAGGGTATGCTCAGACGTGAGTCCCTTGCTCATTGCACCATCAGGATTCAGGCAAGCCGGGCTGACGAAGGCTGTGATGCCAGAAACCGGTCCCCGGAAGCTTGTTTCCTTCCCAGTATAAGAATTGGCTTGGTAGTTTGGTTTGCCCTGTTCCCATCATGCACTGGGACAGGTACAGACTAATTTGCATGTAGCCAGGTTCTGAGCTGGGATGGTGCAGTGAGCAAAATAACGGTGATGGATTAAAACCATGATCTCTTGACTTGGTAAGAGTATTCTGCATCATTCAGAAACTCTGTCCATCACCACCCCCTTTTTCCCAAATCGTTTTTATCCACACTCAGTGTGGAAGGGTATGCTCAGACGTGAGTCCCTTGCTCATTGCACCATCAGGATTCAGGCAAGCCGGGCTGACGAAGGCTGTGATGCCAGAAACCGGTCCCCGGAAGCTTGTTTCCTTCCCAGTATAAGAATTGGCTTGGTAGTTTGGTTTGCCCTGTTCCCATCATGCACTGGGACAGGTACAGACTAATTTGCATGTAGCCAGGTTCTGAGCTGGGATGGTGCAGTGAGCAAAATAACGGTGATGGATTAAAACCATGATCTCTTGACTTGGTAAGAGTATTCTGCATCATTCAGAAACTCTGTCCATCACCACCCCCTTTTTCCCAAATCGTTTTTATCCACACTCAGTGTGGGAGGGTATGCTCAGACGTGAGTCCCTTGCTCATTGCACCATCAGGATTCAGGCAAGCCGGGCTGACGAAGGCTGTGATGCCAGAAACCGGTCCCCGGAAGCTTGTTTCCTTCCCAGTATAAGAATTGGCTTGGTAGTTTGGTTTGCCCTGTTCCCATCATGCACTGGGACAGGTACAGACTAATTTGCATGTAGCCAGGTTCTGAGCTGGGATGGTGCAGTGAGCAAAATAACGGTGATGGATTAAAACCATGATCTCTTGACTTGGTAAGAGTATTCTGCATCATTCAGAAACTCTGTCCATCACCACCCCCTTTTTCCCAAATCGTTTTTATCCACACTCAGTGTGGGAGGGTATGCTCAGACGTGAGTCCCTTGCTCATTGCACCATCAGGATTCAGGCAAGCCGGGCTGACGAAGGCTGTGATGCCAGAAACCGGTCCCCGGAAGCTTGTTTCCTTCCCAGTATAAGAATTGGCTTGGTAGTTTGGTTTGCCCTGTTCCCATCATGCACTGGGACAGGTACAGACTAATTTGCATGTAGCCAGGTTCTGAGCTGGGATAGTGCAGTGAGCAAAATAACGGTGATGGATTAAAACCATGATCTCTTGACTTGGTAAGAGTATTCTGCATCATTCAGAAACTCTGTCCATCACCACCCCCTTTTTCCCAAATCGTTTTTATCCACACTCAGTGTGGGAGGGTATGCTCAGACGTGAGTCCCTTGCTCATTGCACCATCAGGATTCAGGCAAGCCGGGCTGACGAAGGCTGTGATGCCAGAAACCGGTCCCCGGAAGCTTGTTTCCTTCCCAGTATAAGAATTGGCTTGGTAGTTTGGTTTGCCCTGTTCCCATCATGCACTGGGACAGGTACAGACTAATTTGCATGTAGCCAGGTTCTGAGCTGGGATGGTGCAGTGAGCAAAATAACGTGATGGATTAAAACCATGATCTCTTGACTTGGTAAGAGTATTCTGCATCATTCAGAAACTCTGTCCATCACCACCCCCTTTTTCCCAAATCGTTTTTATCCACACTCAGTGTGGGAGGGTATGCTCAGACGTGAGTCCCTTGCTCATTGCACCATCAGGATTCAGGCAAGCCGGGCTGACGAAGGCTGTGATGCCAGAAACCGGTCCCCGGAAGCTTGTTTCCTTCCCAGTATAAGAATTGGCTTGGTAGTTTGGTTTGCCCTGTTCCCATCATGCACTGGGACAGGTACAGACTAATTTGCATGTAGCCAGGTTCTGAGCTGGGATGGTGCAGTGAGCAAAATAACGGTGATGGATTAAAACCATGATCTCTTGACTTGGTAAGAGTATTCTGCATCATTCAGAAACTCTGTCCATCACCACCCCCTTTTTCCCAAATCGTTTTTATCCACACTCAGTGTGGGAGGGTATGCTCAGACGTGAGTCCCTTGCTCATTGCACCATCAGGATTCAGGCAAGCCGGGCTGACGAAGGCTGTGATGCCAGAAACCGGTCCCCGGAAGCTTGTTTCCTTCCCAGTATAAGAATTGGCTTGGTAGTTTGGTTTGCCCTGTTCCCATCATGCACTGGGACAGGTACAGACTAATTTGCATGTAGCCAGGTTCTGAGCTGGGATGGTGCAGTGAGCAAAATAACGGTGATGGATTAAAACCATGATCTCTTGACTTGGTAAGAGTATTCTGCATCATTCAGAAACTCTGTCCATCACCACCCCCTTTTTCCCAAATCGTTTTTATCCACACTCAGTGTGGGAGGGTATGCTCAGACGTGAGTCCCTTGCTCATTGCACCATCAGGATTCAGGCAAGCCGGGCTGACGAAGGCTGTGATGCCAGAAACCGGTCCCCGGAAGCTTGTTTCCTTCCCAGTATAAGAATTGGCTTGGTAGTTTGGTTTGCCCTGTTCCCATCATGCACTGGGACAGGTACAGACTAATTTGCATGTAGCCAGGTTCTGAGCTGGGATGGTGCAGTGAGCAAAATAACGGTGATGGATTAAAACCATGATCTCTTGACTTGGTAAGAGTATTCTGCATCATTCAGAAACTCTGTCCATCACCACCCCCTTTTTCCCAAATCATTTTTATCCACACTCAGTGTGGGAGGGTATGCTCAGACGTGAGTCCCTTGCTCATTGCACCATCAGGATTCAGGCAAGCCGGGCTGACGAAGGCTGTGATGCCAGAAACCGGTCCCCGGAAGCTTGTTTCCTTCCCAGTATAAGAATTGGCTTGGTAGTTTGGTTTGCCCTGTTCCCATCATGCACTGGGACAGGTACAGACTAATTTGCATGTAGCCAGGTTCTGAGCTGGGATGGTGCAGTGAGCAAAATAACGGTGATGGATTAAAACCATGATCTCTTGACTTGGTAAGAGTATTCTGCATCATTCAGAAACTCTGTCCATCACCACCCCCTTTTTCCCAAATCGTTTTTATCCACACTCAGTGTGGGAGGGTATGCTCAGACGTGAGTCCCTTGCTCATTGCACCATCAGGATTCAGGCAAGCCGGGCTGACGAAGGCTGTGATGCCAGAAACCGGTCCCCGGAAGCTTGTTTCCTTCCCAGTATAAGAATTGGCTTGGTAGTTTGGTTTGCCCTGTTCCCATCATGCACTGGGACAGGTACAGACTAATTTGCATGTAGCCAGGTTCTGAGCTGGGATGGTGCAGTGAGCAAAATAACGGTGATGGATTAAAACCATGATCTCTTGACTTGGTAAGAGTATTCTGCATCATTCAGAAACTCTGTCCATCACCACCCCCTTTTTCCCAAATCACCCAAGACAGTAGCCAATCAATCACTGAGCTGCAATACACCACCAGGTGAATAAAAATACACTTGAGAGTGTAGGGTGTGTGCGGTGATGATGAGGGAAATCTGCTGTTGTTCCTGCTGTTAACAGGTGCAAGTGCTGATGCAGAGATGAAAGGTTTCTTTCCAAGAGTGATGCTCACATGCACAGAGTAACTAATAGCAGGGGGCCTGCAATGTGAATTACCATGCTGCTTTGTCACATGGTGACTGATCGTTTTGTAGGTCATGGCATGCCATCCATATATACTTTGTGTATATGTTTGTGAGTGTGCACTTAACATCGTTTTCTCTGGCTGCCACTTTGATGAACTTGAGCTGAGCAGTGCGGTCAACTGCAAGTTGAACGTGGAACTTGGGGATCCTTAGGTCTGTACCCTTTGAATGCCATACTGGATTAGGCATCATGTCTGTGAGCCACTTACTTGCTGCTCAGTAACTTATAAGGTACCTGCTGTAGATTATGCATGATGAAATCAAATACATTTTTATACTGTGCTGGCAAGTTCATGTACATTCATAGAAATCACATTAAACAAAATATTAAGTTCACTTGGTTCATATATTCTTGTTAATAAATACATATGTTTTAAATGAAGTGTTCCACAAATTCCGCTCAGCACATTAGAGGTGGATTCAACTTCCACACCAAAGAGAAATGCAGTGATCTCCAATTTTTAAGTTTAAATCGTTTTATTATTTTTTGTCAACACAAACACATAAGTAAACATCCCCGCATTCGCTTCAGGTACATTATAATTCTTCAAGGGACCGTCCCTTATAGTACTAATCTAAGGCCAGTTGTGCGTAGAATCGCCGTGACTGAGAAAAGTAAGGTATTGGATTGGCAGGGCCCATAGTGCTAAGACAGACAAACCAAATAACATCTCCCAACAGAGCAGCACAGCCATAGTCCAGGAGGGAGACCCTCCAGTGAGCAATCAGACAAGACCCTAGTCCGCTATAACACTCAGCGGTAAGGGGCGCTGCAAAATCAAACCCCCCCCCTCCCTCCTCCCCAAGCCCCCCCCGCCCTCCCCTCGCCCAGTGCATGGGTCTGTGCCACCCCGCCCCCTCCCGTCTCCCCCCCAGGCAGGCCCCCCAACACGTGTCCCCACAGGAGGCCTACATCTCCGGCGTCGTGAGCCGCAAGAGGCGGAGATATCTCGGGCAGGTCAGCTCCCTGAATTCAGTAACCAGCAGGGACCGGAACGGCTGCCAAAGGTCGTTGAACTGCTCCGCGTCCCCCGCCACTGTAAGCGACAGTTTCTCCATACCCAGTACATGCCATAACCTATGAAGCCAGCCCGTGATCGTGGGTAGTGTAGAGGAGCGCCAGTGTGTAAGTATGTTCTGCATCATCGACCCCAACGCGATGGCTATCTGCCGACCCCTGCGGGCGCGTAATGGGTACATCTATCCGTTCGGGAGGCCCAGTAGTATGTACGCTGGGAAGCGCGGCAACTCAGTGTCGAAGTGGGAGTCAATATCATCTATCACCGCCGTCCAGTAGGAGGCCAGAAGCGGACAGCCCCAGAGGATGTGCGTCAGCATGCCCACCTGCCTGCAACCCCGCCAACAGGTGCTATCTTTGCTGCGGTCCATGTCGTGTATCCGCTCTGGGTGTAGTACCAATATGTTGACACTTTGGTGAACGTTTCAGTCAACCCCATATGATAAGCCGAGTGTCTAGCCCTATATGCGACCTGTTCCCATTCCTTGTGACTCAAGGATCTGCCCAGCTCTCTTTCCCAGCGCTCCCTCCCCGGGTTATAGAAGTGTGAGGAAGGTGGCTGTAGAAACCGGTAAAGGTCGGTGATAAGCTTCACGTCGGACGTGCGAGAGAGAAGCCAATGCTCATAAGGGAGGAGCATCCTGTCGGCCATCTCACGCACCTGTGGGTTCAACGCCCAGTGGCGGACCTGCAAATAACGCAGCCTGTCGCTCTCCGGGAGCGCGTAAACCTGGCAGAATTGCGGGAAGGGGATAACCCCCTCCGGGTCGTACATATGGCACAAGGCCCGGCACCCCGCTGCCCGCCAGTGAGTGAAGGCCCCTTTCTCCAGTCCCGGGGAAAAGTCAGGGGCGCGAGCGGCGAGGGGAACGTTGTCAAGCCGTGTGCGGCGTTGGTAGCGTCCCAGACCCGCAGGGGGACTCTCGTGATGAAAGAAGCGTATAGGTTCGCCGGTCGGTGAGCCCTTCGCAGGAAGGGGACTTCCTGTAATGGCCTGCCCGCCACCGCCTGATTCTGAAAAAGCCAATGCTTGTCAGATTCCCACTTGCTCCACTCCACGAGGTAACGGAGCTGCGCTGCCTGAAAGTATTTGCGGAGATCTGGAATCCGCAGTCCCCCGGCCTCCGGGGCCAGCGTAGAGAGCACCCTCTTCATCCTGGGTGTCCTACCCTGCCATATGAAGCGCATCAAGTCAGACTGCATCTGTCGGATCCAGCCGGCAGGCGGTTGCAACGGTAGCGCCCTAAAAAGGTACAAAATCTGGGGTAGAACAGTCATTTTAACGGCCACTATCCTGCCCAGCCATGAAAGGGTGCTACGGTCCCACCGGCCTATCTCCTCCCGGACCTTCCTACCCAAGGCGGTATAATTAGCAGTCACCATAGCCGGGAGGGTTGGTGCTAGATGGATCCCTAAATAGGGAACCAGATCAGTCGACCAGAGCATTGGGAAACGACCCTGCAGGTAGGTCTTGGTAGCGGGCGCGAGGGACACATCTAAGGCCACCGACTTCCCCATGTTCATCTTGAAGCCCGCGACCGTGGCAAAGGAGTTCAACTCCTCGATACACGCCGGTAGGGCAGATAGCGGATCCTCCAGTGACAGTATGACGTCATCTGCATAAAGGCTAAAGGCATGGGTAAAGCCCCCAAACTTCACCCCCTTTACTGCTGGGTTGTCGCGTATCCTCTGGGCAAAAGGCTCCATATATAGGGCGAAGAGCGGAGGTGACAGCGGGCATCCCTGCCTCGTTCCCCTCTCGATGTCAAAACTCCTAGAGCTATAACCATTCACTCGCACCGTCGCCTTCGGGGATTTGTAGCAATTGAGAATCATAGTGCGGAATGTATCCCCTATACCCACCTTCAGCAAAACCCGCTCCAGATAAGGCCAGTGGACACGGTCGAACGCCTTCTCAGCGTCCACCAGGAGCAACATCCTCTCCCCGGGAATCCGCGACGCCTTTTCCAGCAAGTGAACTATTCTTTTGGTATTGTCCACTGTCTGCTGTCCCGGGACGAAGCCTGCCTGATCCGGGTCAATAAGGCTCGGTAGGTGTGGGGCCAATCGGGCCGCTAGGATCCCGGTGTATAGCTTGAGGTCTATATTCAGCAGTGATATTGGCCTGTACGAGCCGCATTGCGCCCTGTCCTTCCCTGGCTTGGGGATAACCGCTCTCAGCGCGATCGCTGATGGAAGGAGTGACCACTCTCCTTACTCCAGGGGCTCCGCAAGGTTCTTGGGTTCCCTCTCCCCCTGCCAGGCCACCCCGGCAGCATCTCAGCCCTTACCAGGCGCGATCGCTTCCGTGTGCTGCGGGGCCTCTCCGCCGCTCGTCCTCCGGGGGACCCATCCCCTCTGCTGCTGGGCAAATGGCCTCCACCAGTCCCCTCGTCCGAGTCGAGCCACCAGGTTCCGCCGCACCGCCTTCACCCCACGGGGCACTGGGGCCTTCCTCCGTCCTCGACTATTCCCTCCGTCGTGTCTCCACAGCAGTGATTTCGGCGTGCGGCCTCGGCCGCGCCGTTCCACCCCAGCGGCAGCGCCGTCGTCCCACGCTGGCCCATATGTTCCCAGGGTCTTCCCTTCCCCGGATCGGCCGTCTCGCCGTCTGCGCTGTTAAGGGGGTCGAAGCCTATAGCCTCCCGGCCGTCGGCCTCCACTTGCGCCCCGGTCGCCGCTGGACCCCTCTCCGCACTGGCTCGTGCGCGGACGTAAGGGTGCTCCGCTACAGGCCGCACCTCCGGCCCAGCTCAGGGATGCGTCTTGTCCCGCCTCCAGCCGCTTCCTCAAGCCTCTTCACGGCGCGGCTCTCCCCGCGACTCAAGTTCAGGCGATACCACCATGCGGAGGGGCTTTGTGTGGTGCGGTCCCAGTCCACACCCCGGCTGCACGACACGGGTCGCCCCGCTAGGCCGCAGGTCTCGGCTCCGTCCCAGCGCTGCTCCCGGCCTCCGCCGTGTCTCTGGGTCCCGGCTGGACTTATTCGGCCCACAACGAGCCGTAAAGGTGTCGTCGTCCTCCTGCCACTGCTACCATGCCCGTTTCCAGCAGAACGGGGGGAGATCCTGCAAAAACGAGCGGTTCAGGGGCCAAAGGGTGCGGGAGCTCGCGGAGAGTGCGACCGATCACCCCGCCATCTTGGCCACGCACCCCGATCTCCAATTTTTGAGGCAAAATGCTACTTTTCTCAAAATGTAGAATTTCTGCTCATAAATCAGATTGACTGCACTCCTCCCCTAAGTGCCATTACACAATCCTTTTTGATACCATCCTCAAGACATGTGTCACTAAGCATTTACTTTAGGGACACATGATTTAGGTATATGTCAATCCATAACTTTTCAAATGAGTACAAACAAATTCAACTTCTCTAACCCTGAGTTTGAAAGTCTCAAAACAACAGTACCTTAGTAGACAACATTTCTTCAATATTGTCTCCATTGAAATATTTAATTTTCATAGTGTAGGAATTACTTGAAATAAACTCGCAAACTTCTGATCGCATAAAAGAGATGGCTAGAAATGCCAGAATCCAACCAAAGCTCTTCAGAAGCCCTTCATCCCAAAAGAAGAACACAAGCTGACTGTCAAAGCCCTTGCACTTTCATGTATTGAATACAGATATGCACTACTGAGTGAGATGCAGCAATTGTTGCCTCCCTCCCCTCAAATAAATCCTCTGATTGGCAGCTGATATGGTCTCAAATTCAAAAAGATCACAGCTCAGTACACCCATCCTTTCCTTAGTCAAGTAGCATCCCGAAGACCGTTGCTCTGCCTTTGATATTGCAGGCATTGCCCACAAGGCGATTAATTTGAACACGCCTAAACACTTATCTCAAAATCTTCAGTTCCCTACTGGAAACAGAACTTTCAGATGCTAAGCTCTGATCCAGCTGGGCACCCCGAGATTCAAAATGTCTTGAACCCTGAAACAATCATACTCTGGGAAAGCACCGATGATTTGGATTACTGTATTAGCACACATACAGAAGGAACCTCAAACAGTATTTCCTAAAAGGCCCTTCATAATCTCTACCCAGCTATTTGTAACTGATATTTCTAAATCTCTCTGCCACAAAGACACCTTAGTTTTGAAGACTGTGATGTCAAGTTTTCTGACATGTTTTTTGTTTGTCTCAAAGTTATTCTATGCCTTGTCTCTGTAAAGTGCTCTGTCACCCTTTGTCCGGGTTCTTGGTGTGGTATATCATGAACCTAAATCTCTAATATATATACATTTATATCTAGGGGATACAGAGGACGAAATAGAAGGCAGCTAATCAATGACTCCATGTCATTCAGGAATTAGCCTGGACTTTCTCTTCAAAAGGCAGGCTTTGTGCAGTGAGAGCTAGTGAGTAGGTAATGGGGATATCTGTTAGTGTTGAAGGATTGTGGAGGAGAAATCAAGCATAGAGAACAGAACTGTAATGTTTTTTTCAAAAGTGCTGATTGGCTTTTACTGATTGTATGCAATTTGGTGGCAATAGTATAATCCCATACAAAAAACACTACAAATTAGGTTAATATTAGGTTTATTAGTGATGAATATGTTTTTAAAGTATTTGATTAATAAAACTGTGATGGATCCAGGAGCGGTATAGGGTATTTTACTGTTCATTCCAACATGGCCGCCGAATTGTCCCAAACTGGAAGCGAGGTTCCCGTTCTAGGCAACTGGACCGGAAGAGTGTTTCCGATGATCCTGAATTCCAAAGAGGGAGCAGAGGAACAAGGAGGGACGTTGTATACGGAGGAGACCAAGGAGCAGACTGAATCGCAGCTTTTCATTGGAGAAGACAGGGAGTAAGAGCGCCAGCAGGAAGTACCCGAGGATGACCGAAACAACCACTGCAAAGACGTAGAGACCAGCACTGATGCGATCCGCTCAGGGAGCAACACGCCCAAGTTCAGTACTCTCCCGAGGGAGGCGGAGGCTGTGACTTCCCCCACCCATGGCCCTGGAGGGTCATGGGCTCAGGCAAGTGGTCTGCTCGTATAGTTTGTTTCTTAATGGCTGGTGGTCAGGGTTTTGAGCAGGCACAGACACAACTGCACTGTTTTTCCCCTCCACACACCCACAAACAAAAGCAAGCACTGGTGAAGGCTGCACGTGCCCCCCCTCTCTTTCTTTGGTGAAGAAACCTTAGGACCATGTCTTGGCTCTGCATATCATTTTCTTTGTTTTTTCCGGTTCCCTCCTGAGGAGTCAGCCTGGATGGTAGAGGAAGGACATGAAGACCCTACCTTTCCTCAATTTGGTGAACACCCAGGATAAGGACCAGAGCACCAAGACTTTTCTTCTTCTAATGTTGTTCTCTACCACTTTGTCATGACTCTATACCTCTCCCTACCCCTTTCTCCCCTCCCCCTTTGGAAGTACTGGAGCCAGTCCATTAATAAACAACTTGGACGTTAACCCCCATCGTCTGGTATTTTGCAATCAAAAAGGGGGTGTTAAGGATAGACCGCACAGCCAGACCCTTACAAAAACACAGTTATGTGGTGATTTACTTGGTGGAGTTAGGGCAAATTAACTTAATTACATATTTTGTGCTGAGCAAAGGGCCACATTTATCATTTTTGGAAATAATAATTACCTAATTGAAATTTTCTGCAAATCGCAATTAGGTAATCGCTATTCCTACTGTATGAAACTCTTTTGAGTTCCATTAACGATTCATAACAGGTCGCAAATACACCTACCTCATGCATATCAATGAGGTAGGTTGCAATTTGTGACCCATTAAAAATCGACGCCATCACAGGGATGGTGGTCTACTGAGGTCAGCAAACCACTATGTCTGGAATTACATTTAAATAAAGCAGTCTTTTTTTTAATGTAGCCCATTTTCCGTAAATGCAAACGGGATGCATTTAAAAAGAAAAAAAAACTTTACAGTTTCATTTTATAAGAGTAGGAAATGATCCGTGTGACCACTGCCTGCTCTTAAATAATATTTGTTTTCCATTCACATAGGGGAAGGGGCCCCCTGGGGACTCCTTCCCATTTACAAATGAGTTACCACCTCCTTCAAGGAGTCGGTAAAATATAAATGTTTTGCGACCGTAATTCGGTCTCAAAACATTAATACACCCCATTCAGATTCAGTATTTGGAAGGGATGCCCTAAACAAGCCCCTCCCAAATACCGAATGATAAACGCAAATTTCGATTCAGTAACGTGTTACTGAATCACAATTTGTGTATCATACATATGTAAAAGCATTTTTGTGGTTGGAAACAGACCGATCGGCCGTTTCCAACTGCAAAAATGCTTAAAACATGTGACCCAAAATGCCTAAGTTGAATGTGATTTTGTTCTGAAGTATTCTACAGGCCAAGTTGTGTTGTTTTAAAATATATAAATTATTGCCACCTCCGTTAATTCATATCACAGAGAAAATAAAAGAAAAACTCGAACAGACTTAACAAAAGCAATACATCATTACAGACTTGAAGATAATACATGATCAAATCCTAAAGTTAAAAGTTGATGGCTTTATAAATCAAAGGAGGGAAGGAAGAGCTCAATGTTTTACCGTGGTCCTACACCTATACTCCTCCCTAAGATAAACTCAATAATGATCTTGGTCGGGGTAATTCGTCATAGACCAGGTGGTCACAAGGGATTGAACCACGTGGTTGATACTCATGTCGCAGGGAGACCTGAAGATCAGATCTTGATGCCCTCACACATCTGTTAGGGTGTCAAGTTTCATCACTGGGCGCACCTCGTCTGTCCAGCGCTGCATTGCCTGATGGGCCTGTGGCTCTTTTTCGGTGATCTTTTGATCCAAAGACTTCCACTACTTATGAAAAGCTTAGTACTAGGATGGAGAGCAGTACATGTATGTTGGACATGTTGGCACTAACGTCAAAGTAAAAAACTACTCTTCTTTCGCTTCCAGTTGGTTACGAATGGCAGGACCTTGCGTCTCATTCAGGATCTGTGTTGACCCTAAGTGACATCGTTTCAGGGGAATCTAATGTGGGCTTAGGATAGCGATAGACATAAACCCACATAAAGTTCCATATCCTTAGTTCCTTGTCTTCAGTCTGACATGTAAACCTCCAAGTGGGCATTGCGCCTCATTGCCTGTTGTCCCATCAATCATGTATTTTGTTGGTGATTTGGAAGTGCATATAGTCAATAATTAATCTTTACAGATTGGTTTGATTTATTAACATGGGTTAATAAGTATTTCATATTAGGTCATATTACATAGATTAGATATGTAGGATAATGTAAATTTGTCCTGGTATTCCTTTAACAGAGGAAATGGCTTAATTTGCAAGTCCAACTACCTGCTAATACGTTACGCTGAAATACCAGAATACACATGATTCTTAAGGGGTAGCCTAAGATTAGAGCAGTGTGACATTTGTACATGGAGTTAACTAGCACCCTTGACTTAAAAGAATAAATAAATATGGAGCAGGTATGTGAGATGTAAAAAAATTCCTTTTGTAAAAGCTTAAGTATTTTAAAGCATAGTTATCATCTGATTAGAATCAAAATAGTAAAAAAATAATGAAATATATTTGGGAGAGATAACGGATTCATATTTACTCCTATGATTTCGCATTGGAAGCAAAGACAAGAAGGTTGGTGACAAAATATATTTTTTTTAAATCATTAGAAACGTGTTGATTTCCATAAATCACATTCTCAAAAAAACAAAATTTTAAAGTGTGTTGCAAAGGCACAAAAGAAGGATGGAGATGTTTAAGTGAATTTGAGCTTGTCCTTGGTGGTGCATTACTCTACATGGACAAACATTTCAATTGTATGCGAATCAGACCAGATATGTAATAAGTCTTATTAAATGGATTTGTCTCAGTTTATTTGATGAGAAGTTACTCAATTTAACTTTCATATATCTGAAACTACAAATTAATCTCACTGCAGAAGCATTTTAAATCATACTTCTAAATTTGATCTTAAGCCTTTGTGAACAGTTATGCGTGATTGCTCATCAGGGTTCAATGCATGCAATTCAAAAGAGCGCACAGATTTGCAAAGCTATACTGGTAAATTATTGGTTTATGAGTTTCGATGATTTCTTTGCAAATGGTGTTTTTTTATTATATATATATTGTGTGCATTGTTTCTGTGTTAGTTTTTCTTCCAAACACATTGATGGGATGTAACATAGATATCACTTTGTCTCCTGTCTTCTTATACAAAAGACAACTACATAGACTGCAGGGGAATTATCTTCCAAATTAAGTGGTGATTTGTTTACTGATAAGAGCAGGACAGCTGGTTTGAATGATCTAGTCAACAAACCAAAGCCAGCCAGATATGTTGGGTTTTAAGCAAGCTTATTGGCCTGATTTAATTACTTCAGGCCTATGGCATGGCATGTAAAGAAACATTAGATTCAACAATTTTACCCTCATCTAATGTTTGTGGGAATGTGGCAGTGAAACGTCACAAAGGTAGAAACCCTAGGTGATTTGTATTCAAATAATGCAATGCATAAAAGATGTAATTTCCTGGCCCAACTTTTTCTCTGACATGACTCAAGCAGCCAGGTCAGCGGTTGTTGCTGCAGCAGAATGAGTAAGAGGTCAAGACAGGCTAATATTCACAGTACTTTTGTTTGAGTGGTGGATAGTAGGGAAAAGAAAGGTCACCTAAGGTTTCATCTTGGGGACAGGATGTGGCCTAACGGCCAGAGCTGCCGGCTGTGGCCCTGTGGAATTAGGTTCAAGCCTTGGCGTCGGCTCAAAATCCTGTGATTCTGGACAAATCACATAATCTCCCTATGCCAACCAAAAATGAATGTGTCTTTGTGTAACGTAACTGGTGTGCTCATGTAAAGAGCTCTAATACTTTTGGGTCAAGTTTGCGCTATATAAAACTGCAACAACAAAAATATCGAACCTTGTTGACTTTTCAGACCCTATTTTCACCATTGATCTTGCCCCTCTTTTTGGGGTCTCACAAATAGACAGTGTTAGCTGCTTCACCAGCCTCATGTTTTCAAACAAATATATGCACACATAAAAGGGCTTTCGGTCATTTCTCTTTATTCATCGGTCTATACGTTTTCTAATCAAATTTCTTTTTCACCTACCAGACTATTGGGCAATGAGGCAGCTCATTTAAGCCGTTGTTTCCCTTTATTGTGAGTGATGGTATTTTGCTTCCGTACATGTGAATTTCAACCTGAAAAGTAGTCCACTTCACTGTCAGAGCTGGTTGGCAAATCACGGCTTCCATTTCATTTTACTTTTTTTTTTATTGCGTTGAGACAGTTTTTTACTTATTAATTGTGCAAACATTTGCACTCCGCCTTTGCATGCTGCATTTTTACTTTTTACTACTTTTAGACTTTTAATATATATTGCATATGTTAAAAAGAAAAGAAATAAAAAATACTTCAGAGGCTTGCCAAAACTAGACCTATTAGCCTTCCTACTGCTTATTTTGATTGTGTACCCTACTTCAGGAAAAAAGAAACATAACACTTGGCTCTTGAATCCATATACTACAATTGTGTTTGAGTGTTTGATCAAGTTTTCATAAACTGCTTTTATTAAAAGCCAATGCAGGGTTGCCACAAATTATCTAGCTAAGTTTTTTTTCAACGTCAATAAATATAAAATTTCAAATGCTGGTAGGGAGCTAAAATTTTACAAAAGTGTTTGCAGTGTTTCCCCCCAAGAAAAGGAAAACTGATGGTCAGCTATAATATCGTTTTATTAGACTTGTTGTTAACCTTCCACTAAATTATGTAGCATTTCAAAAATTGTGATAAACTTCACTTGGGCATTTAACAAGCATGTTCTGCCCAAAATGTAGGTACAATTGCAGTAATTTGCTTAATTTCAGGAATTTCGCATTACACTTGTTAAGCAAATTATGAAATTATGCCATTATCCCACTTCATGTCATTTTGCACCGTTTTTGGTAAAAAAAAAAATACCACGGTTGGTGCAATTTGCTGTAAAAAATGTATTTCAATGTACAGGGACAACAGCAGCTGTACAGTGTTCTTGTTTAAATTCATCCTCATGTCAAAAATTGATGGAAAGAATCCTTTTGCGGAAAAATATAGCGCAAAATGATGAATTTGCATTTCGCGTAAATACACCTTTTGTGTAATTTTGACAGAATTTTGCATAAGTATGCGAAAGCAAATTGTGCGACTTTCTTGTGCCCCTAATGGTAAATCCACTCATAAAGTGCTCAAGCAGCCTTGGTCCTAACTTTATTTCTAGAGCCTAGCTCTCACCTCTTTAATCCATAAAGAGTCCACCCTACACTTGCATAACCACTTCCCTACAAAGTTTAGTAATATTAGTTGTAGCAGTAGAATTAGTAATAACAATTATTCATCAATATCAATAATAATATCAAAAATATGGGCTTGGTGGCACACGCAGCTTCAAGATGCCTTGTAAATCATATGGTCATATGACTGTGCAAATGAGAGGCTTTTTCAGGCAAGCATTGAAAAAGCCAATAGGCCCGCTGTAATGTGCCAACACAGGCACACCCAGGCATTGACAAATGCTGTTTACATGTGTTGTATGCACATATGCTGTTTCTCACAATAAAGACTGCCCTATTTGTGAGGTAACATGGAATTTCCATGTGATTATATAGGGTACATGATCCAATCTGCATTATTGACCCTCAGGACACATTGTATTATTTTGGGGAAGCATATGAACAGAAGTGTGAAGGTGTGTGTGAAAGAGTTATGCGCGCAAAAGCATTCTCAACAGTTTCACTGATGCCAGTTCCTAACAATGTTTTCTTTTCAGCTCTCACCTGTAGACACGTTTTAGCTGTCTGTTGTCAAAGGCCATGGTAGACAATACCAATACTTAGAGTGGGCTTTTTGTAAGCCCACTTACAGTAGGTTTTGTGTCACCCCTCTGCTCACTATTGGTTGGCTTGTTGGTCAATCTTATTTCTTTGATTTTTTTCTTATGGCTTTCCTTCCTCTTGTTGCCCTGTTCCTCCTTCGTTCACTTTTCTAATATTGATCCTTGTGCTTCAATGTAAGTTCACGCAAACTTTGCACCTTCACTGCGAAGACAAGAAGTTGCGTCCTATGGTGGTGCAACAGGGCCATATTTCTGTAGTTTTGAACTCGATGAGTGAAGAAGGTGTGCAGGTCACCCAGACCCTTCAAGGGCCCCAAACACTACACTGGGGCCCCATTCCACCCAAGGACAATGTACTTCTGTGCATGGGGGCTCCGTGATGTTATGTTAAGATACTGGACTGAGTAACCATATTCTTTTAATATGACACCACTGACACTATGCGTTACTGTATGCGTATACACACAGAGCCACACACGAACAGGCACACACACACCCCATAGCAGACAGGCACAATGGTGAGCATGGGAAAGCACCCCACAGCTGTTTTAGGTCTCGCCTGACCCAGCGCATGCGCTGGTCTGGCGAGACTTATTGAGAGGGCTCCAAAAAGTGCTACCAGGCCAGCCTAGAGCTACAGTGCATGTGCGCGGGCGCGCCGCTTTTACCGCGTATACTTTCACTTTCGCGGCCGCACGGCCGCTTTGATGTTTGATCGCGATCACTTTCGCAGCCGCTTGGCATAGCCAATAGGTCTTGCTTTTGGGACCTTATAAGTATTTAGTTATGCAACTGTTGCATGGCTAAACACTTATAAGGTCCCAAAGGCGAG
The DNA here is from genome assembly GCF_964204655.1 of Triturus cristatus. NCBI lineage: Eukaryota > Metazoa > Chordata > Amphibia > Caudata > Salamandridae > Triturus > Triturus cristatus. The sequence goes on from NC_140587.1 coordinate 970,170,048, forward strand.
ACCTATTGGCTATGCCAATGCTTGTTTCTGGATTCCTACCAGTGAACGAGAGCTTCGACACAAAATACAAGTGTAACATTGCACAGCACACACACACCCCATAGCAGACAGGCACAATGGTGAGCATGGGAAAGCACCCCGCGGCTGTATTTCTGGATTCCTACCAGTGAACGAGAGCTTCGACACAAAATACAAGTGTAACATTGCACAGCGGTCCTGACTCCTTCCAAGGCTTGAAACGTGCCCCCAGATGACTGATCTCTTAGCGCCTCAAGCTTCGTGTCTTTACTCTCCCGCCTCAGCGTGTCTTGAGCATATCAACACCGCCAGTGATTGATCGAGTCCCCCCTCCGCCACTTCCTTTTCCCTGCATGTTGTCACTCATGCCTGCTATCATTCCTTGACTTGAAGGCAAACTTTGCACTCTTGCATTCATTGAATAGCTCCCCCGTGTTATCTTTGTAAAAACACAATATTGACGTGTACTTCTACCGCCATCGATAGACGTATCTAAACATGGACGGCTACGTACAAGTAGCGCCGTGGTGGCTACGTAAGGTGAGAGCTGCCCCCAGATTTAATCACACCAATGCACAGGATGTAAAATATCAGAATTACAAGGGTTTCAGGAGTCAAAGACTAGGAAGTTACCTGCCTTCGTGAATATGATTAGAACAAAGAACAGAGTTCGTTTTGTGTGCTTTTCCTTTAAATAACACCGTAAAGGACAATTGTGTATTTACTTTTCTGCTAAGGAAAGTGTCTCACGTGTTAATCATTGCGTTTGTATGTGCCTAACTGCTGTTATATTTGTGCTTTTAAATAGTTGTAACCAGCGATCTCATTTTTAAACCACTAGGGGTACTTCAAATAAACTTCCGTAAGTACTTTTTAATTTGGCTTATGACCCTTTTAGTCATTTGTACCCGATTTATGCTACCACTTATTATCATTCTGCTTCCTCCAAATCTTGCTTCGGATGATATCTTGTGGCGTGATGTCACTTCCTGCGATGGCATTAGAGTAAACTGTTAGTAATTTTACAGCATTTGCGGAGTGATTTTGGTGAAATGACACTGCTGCCTTTAACACAGTACCCATTTAATGTATGTGGATTTCTGAAAAGTAGAGTAAGGTTGAAGCACCAGTACAGTCTGATATATACAAGAGGGTATCAAGCGTTAGCTGTAGGAAAAGTGGCAAGTTTCTAAAGTCATATTCATGCAAATTAGGAGGGGAACGACTAGTCAGTAGCAAAGAGATCACACAGACATATTGCAAAGAGTGTGAGGTTTTTGATGGGTTTCAGGGGAGCTGGAAACCAACGGTCTTTATGTTATGTTATTAGTAATTGTATAGCACACATCTGCCCTATGTATAACCTTCTAGTGCACTAATTAAAAGTAAACCCCCGAAAATAATTCTGGGGCACATTAACTATTATTTCATGAAACGCCGCACAACAAGGGAACTTGCTGTGTTGCATTGCGTGAAAGGAACAATGAAGAAATGCACCATATTTACATACATATGGAGCATTTCTGCTTCCTCCTTGTGCTGGTGCACTGTGTGCTGCTTAGTGCCAATGCAGGCGCCCTGCACCATAATTCAAGGGTACCTGCGTTACGGGCAGGTTTGTTTTTGTGCTGGAAGGCATACCTTCTTGAACAAAAAGAATCCTTAAAGGCACATTCCTCTTTCCATGTGTGATGCAGCATACAGGAAGTAGAGGAGAAATGGGCACCTTTTTGGCACAAACCCAGTTTCACAAGACTTTGTAAATATGGTTTTGTGTCAAATACATGTGTGGATGCATGAGAAAACCGATGATCCACCTTTGTGACGGCTACCCGGAGCAAAGTAATGCAAGGCAACTCTATGCACTCCATTGAGTTATCTTTACTAAAACACACACAGTGGCTTTGTGTGGCTTAGTAAATGCTAAAAAGGATTTTGAATTGGGCTGTGCCACAAAAGTGATGCAATGCATTTGTGAACATTACAGGTGTTCTTTTTTAAGGGTTATAAGACAGTAATTAACAACATTTACTTTTCTAAAAGAAAAGCACTAGAAAAATGGATGATGAGTGTTGCCCATTGAGGACAAACCTGTAGCACAGAACTTCTTGTTTTATGTTGTTTTTACTGACAAGACGGAATATATAAGGTTTCCCACCTAGGAGCCCAAAAAGAAATTTTGTGAGCCCCTCCATGTGGGCATGAGCCCTTGTTATCCTAGACTTCATTCTGAGGATTCAAACAGTGCCACAGCCTGATTGCCTTGATCTTTGAATTGGCAAGAATGTACTGGCGGTGATTGGCAGTAGGCATCCTCTTAGGTTGGCAGGACTATGCCTGTAGCCTTGGTGAATCTCTACTTGCCTGCTCTGTTACTGATCTTGCCCTGTCTGGAAACAGTCAGCACAAGGACTCCTGCTCTGTAAAAAAGCATGGACCCACTCTAACACTTAAAGAACACACAAAAGAGGGCCAGGGAGTTTGAGAGACCCACAAGTTCTCCATCTCAATTTATTTTTAGATGCAAAACACACAAGGTACTCAATGTCTGATTATTGAAGTGACAACATGGAGCCAATTAGGACAGTAGAACTATGTCTCTACAAATGGTTTTATGTTAGGACTTCAACTCTCACCCACCCTTAGGTAGCATGCTTCATCATAGGGTTCCTCCTCACACCATAAACAAGGTTTATGGTGTGGGTTAGGACTCTCCCGCAGGAGAGGAGCTCTTTCGATGAGTTACCCTATGTGGGCAGTTGGTGTGGGTGATGGTGGATAGTGCAATGGTAAAAAAAGAGAAAAATAAAACTACCACTTGTCTGAATGAAGACAAACTTTATTATTTCCTTAAGGGATAGGATTAAAAGTAAATGAGGATCATTTTCAACCCATGTGTGACTGAGAGTTTGCTTACATTTGGGTTGGAGATTTTCCTCATTTACTTTTAATCATGTGAAGAATAACCCTGTGATGAAGCATACCTATTAAGGGTGAGTGAGAGTATTCATCCTCACTAGGCCTGGGTGGAGTTCGCGGAGTTCTGCTACGCGGAAGCCCGTAAGGTGGTCAAAAAACTCTGCTGTGCTACACGGAGTTCTGCAAGCGTTGGAGTGAGCTAGGTTGCGCCATGTGCGCTGCTTTTTAGAGCAGGGTGTTTGTCCCACGCTGGAAAATCAGCGCAAATGGCACCATGTGCAGCACGAGAGGACACTGCTTCTTTCTGCCGCTCAAGTAGATGTTCTACTCAAGCGGCAGCTTCCTCAATGTGAACAGAAGGTTTCTCAATACGAGTGGTCACAGCCATCCGCGACTGCTCCTGTTGGGAAATCTCACAGGGAGGTGGTCTGGAGTAAGTTTGTTCTCGACTGTGCTCGCCAACTTAATGTTGATGAGCGCAAGTGAAGAAAAATCTCAGCGGAGCGGGAAAAACTCTGCAAGCGGAGCGGAATTTCACATCCCAGGCCTAATCCTAACACAAACTATTTCTAGAGCCATAAAGACAAATGAGGAAAATCTCCAACCCAAATGTGAGCGCCCTCTCAATCACATATGGTTTGAAGAATTTCCCCATTTACTTTGAATCCTATCCCTTAGGGAAATAATAAAGTGATTCTTCGTTCAGACAAGTGTTAGTTTTATTTTTCTCTTCCCTTACCATTGCACTATGCACCATCACCCACACCAACTCCCCACATAGGGATAACGCATCAAAAGAGCTCCTCTCCTGTGGAGGAGTTGTAGCCCACACCATAAACCTTGTTTATGGTGTGAGGAGGAACCCCATGATGAAGGATGCCACCTAAGGGTGGGTGAGAGTTTCTGTCCTAATATAAAACTATTTCTAGAGCCATAGAGACATATTTCCTCATCCTAGTTGGCACCATTTGGCCACTTAAATAATCAGACCTTGAGTGCATTGTGTGTTGTGCTCACTCAAACCCTGAACAGGAAAATGAGTCAGGCTATTGAAGAACTATCTTCAATGACAGCTGATGTTCTCAAACATTTTCAGAGCTGCTCATAACCCTTCACCAATACTAAAGATGGGATGCCTGGGAGACTGCTCAAAGTAAAGGAGAAACAGTAGTGACACAGCCTTGCGAGGAGCCATCTATATACTTTATTCTAACATCCTATCCATTTAATGTGTTTCCCATTTGATATCCCATGTGCAGAGGTACAGCACCATATTGGCTATTCAACTTGCCATATTAATGGAATTTTCTGGTCTAAGTGTAGGTTCCATTTGCCCTCTTGTTATGGTCTCATGTGTCTTACAACATCCCTCCAGTTGTGGTACTTCTGCTGTTGTGTATCCCTGCCTTGCCCTTAAGTAGGTACATAAACTGTACCCTTTCTTTGCAGCTACCCACAACTCTGTGGTGCTACCAGGTTGTTGTTTTGCCTTGTGCTATTTAAATGTTCAGAAAATCTAGGGTTGTGAAAGTAGCTTATTATCACAGATAGAAAGTAACCTGGTTTGCTGAGAGAATCACTACTCCTTCACATTGACTGCAATGTGCATTTTGAACTTAATGAACATTAGGTGCAACCAGCACTGGTGCTGTGCTTTGCAAACTTGTGTTTTTTCGCATTGGTTCTGTTTCTTTTTTTTCTAAACATGTTCTAATGTTCATTAACAACTGGTGTTTGCAAAGATTGTGTAACATTTAGCCATGGTGCCAGGTTTCAATACACTGTTGTGTTTGCATCTACTCTGCTGCTTTGTAAACCAACACATAATAGCCCTTTTCCTTGTCAATTAATAGATTTATTGTACCATTACTCTACAGTATTGCAATGTGCAATGAGTTTTGTGTGTTCTCTGTCATTTACCTATCTGTTTATGCAGTACATATATGTACAATATCTATGAGATATTATTACAAGGTTTGTGAATGTGAAAAATACAGTACAGAGTTCCTCAGTGGGTCATGGAACATAAATGAAGGGGAATCCTTCTGCTTACTCATATGGGCTCACGAGGGCCCTCTGTTACATTGTAGTAATGGGCCCAGACCTTATTCTGCTACCCTACTGCAGCAGTGCTTTCCGAGCCACCACCTGAGCCCCAGACTAAGATATACAGGGGCTAGTTCAAATAGATGAGTAGGACGGGCGGTCTTCTCTACACACCACCTTGCCCTCTTAGCGCCACTGCAGGGCTCTGTTTGGCGACCCTACGGGGCCTAAGAATTGTTGGCTAGCGGTTTTCATACTTACCTGCTAATCTCCACTTTTAAACACCTTCTTATTTAGACACAACATTACGTGTGTCCTTTTCCTGCTGCAATTGATGAGGCACGATCTTACAGAGTTGAGGTGAGGTTTAGCTAAGTCTCAAAATCACAACCTTATTCATCACTCCTGCTGGTTTTATTGTATTTTAAGTCACGGAAGTGCTACAACCACACCATCAATCAATCAATCAGTGGTTTATAGAGCGTGCTACTCACCCGTGAGTGTCTCAAGGCGCTGGGGGGGGGGACAGCTCCGGGTCAGTCGTAGAACCAGGTCTTGAGGTCCTTCCTGAACGTGTGGAGGGTTGGGGATCTGATGTTGACCGGTAGCTCGTTCCAGGTTTTGGCTGCGATGTAGGAGAAAGCTCCCCGCCCGTTCTGCTTCTGTGGATGCGGGGGACCTCTGCTAGGGCGAGGACAGCGGAGCGGAGGTTCTTCTTGGGTACATGGAAACATACTCGGTCGTTGAGGTATTTGGGTCCGATGTTGTTGAAAGATTTGTAGGCGTGGGTGAGGAGTTTGTAGGTGACCCTTTTCTCGATGGGGAGCCAGTGGAGGTTTCGCAGGTGTTGGGTCATATGTTTGTGGCTCGGTGTCCCTAGGACGAGCCTAGCGGCAGCGTTCTGGATGGTTTGGAGCTTGCTAGAAGAGTTTTGTTGATTCCGGCGTTGAGGGCGGTGCCGTAGTCGAGTCTGCTGGTGATGAGTGTGTGGGTGCCGGTCTTTCTGCAGTCAGTGGGGATCCATTTGAAAGTCTTACGGAGGATGCGGAGGCAGTTGAAACTGGTGGAGGAGACGGCATTGATCTGGCAGTTCATGGAGATGAAGGAGTCGAGGATTATACCGAGGTTCCGAGCATGGTCTGTCGGGGTGGGTAGGCTGCCGAGGGCAGGGGGCCACCAGGTGTTGTCCCAGGCGGAGGTGCAGGGACCGAGGATGAGGACATTGGTCTTCTCGGAGTTAAGCTTTAGGCAGCTGTCCTTCATCCAGGCTGCTACGTTTCTCATTCCTTCCTGGAAGCTGAGTCTGGTGATTTCTGGGTTCTTGGTGAGGGTGAGGATGAGTTTGGTGTCGTCGGCGTAGGATACGATGCTAAGCCTGTGCTGTCTGACGATGGCAGTGATGGGGGCCATGTAGATGCTGAAGAGCGTTGGGCTTAGTGAAGATCCTTGGGGTACTCCGCAAATGATGTCAGTGGGGTCAGAGAGGAAGGGGGGGAGTCTGATCCTCTGGGTTCTGCCGGAGAGGAAGGATTGGATCCAGTCGCGGGCGGATCCCTGTATTCCTGCGTGGTGGAGTCTGGCTGCTAGTGTGCGATGTGAGACGGTGTCGAAGGCTGCGGAGAGGTGTAGGAGGATGAGGGCTGCGGTGTGTCAGTGGTCTAGCTCATGTGGATGTCGTCGGTGGCTGCGAGGAGGGCGGTCTCGGTGCTGTGGTTGCTGCGGAAGCCAGACTGGGAAGGTTTTCTTCGATTAAGGCAGTCAGCTCGGCGTTCACGAGTCTTTCTGTGACTTGGATGCGGAAGGGAGGAGAAATATGGGCCGGTAGTTCTTCAGGTCAGTTGGGTCGGCCGTTGGTTTCTTGAGGAGAGGTTTCACCATCATAGCACTGTACAATTTTCATCCAATTTTCAATTTTCATCCTTCACATGTTGATAACTAGTAGTATCAAGCCACATTGATCAAACCCTCGCTGATCTGCTATGAGGTCATGGACGTACTTAATGAATTGTTGTGTGATGCATGATGATTGATGCAATAACATATGACATTTTTTCTCAAAATGTTCTCTATAGGTTGGCTTCTAACCTTCGGGCTAATGTTCCCGTAGAACCATTGTATGGTATGTAGTTATACACATCACCATTAGTTGTAGATAGTTTTTCACGTACGGTCCTGAGGAATCACCATAGGTCATTCGTGACTATCAGGCGAGAAACATGTTGATCACCTAGGAGTAGAGCGTGTTTCCGACACATTATAGCCAGATTGTCGCCTCTCGTTTATTCTTTTTAACCAAGCTGGGGTCCTCCCTGAATAAAGTTATTTAGAGGAATCCCACCCTGTTTTACTCTGCACATTCCACTTCCACATCTACACACACTAGGCCCCTTACACCCACGGCACCTATAGGGCAAGGAACAAAAGATCTCGGCTAAAGAGCCCCTTTATGGGTGCCCGTCGGGTATTGCAGCGCCGACCCGACAAGGAGCAGGCCCATATGATGAAGCATGACACCTAGCTTGCTGGGTGTGTGAGGGCTCAAGTTCCGAAAAGAGGAATTCCCCTCCACTGAGGAATTTCGACCAACCTTTAATCATACATCCCCTTCATTTATGTTCCATGACCCACTGAGGAACTCCGTACTCTATTTTTCACAGTATATTAGGGCATGTACGTCTGGACCTCCTCAAATGCCCATTGTCCTCCTTCTTTTGACTGGATGGTTTGTGAATGCACAACAATTAATTGGATAGTTATTCTTCAGTGCTATTGTGAGAGTTGTGTTGCACTGTATTTTAACTCTCCTCACAACGCATGTGATTGGTTAAGCCTTGGACTGCTCACCAACATCTCCTAACAAAATCAAGGACAGTTGAGTGCCCCCACTTGCAGTTGTAGACTGAGTACTTTGAGCGCTGATCTCTTGTGACCTTGTGCTTTCTCTTATTTAGAGAGCCCTGCTGCCTTGTAGTTAAATACTCAGAGGAACCCAGACAGGAACCCATATTGACGTGGATGAATGATGCTGCAAAAAGGCAAGTCAATTTCCTAATTATTTAGTGTGTCTATGCTGTGCTAGGTGGTGGGACCTCTCCTCCCAGATATGATCTGAAGAAGTGAGGAGGATGTAATGGTCATGTCCTCCTTGCTTCCAGTCATCATGTTCCCTGGATGTTTGCTTCTGGATAAAATGTGGTAATTCAGCACTATAAGAGGTGTGGGGTATCTATGGGTCATAAGGCTACAGATAATGGAGGCACAATCTCAGTGCTTGCTGGCATTTCAAGCATATGAAACCACCTTTGCCACCTTGCAATCTTCCTTTGTCACAGTCCCAGCCCTTCTTTCTGTTTGGCTGGTATGGTTCACTCAGGTTACTTAGGTGCATATCTACGAGGGCCTTGCGTCATGCTTGCAGCACGCAACATGGTACATGCAAGATACCAAGTTCCAAGTCATATTTATGAAGCCATGCAAAGCCACTTTGCATGGTTTTCAATGGCTTCACAAATATGGAGTAATGCAATGCAGCGCAAATTGTTGTGTTGCCTTCCCCTTTGAAATGCTCGATGAAAACCAACCAATTTGTAGTCCTCATCTGGACAGCGATAATCAAGACGTCTTTGTCTCAAGGCTCCATACAAAACTGCCTCAAAATAGGGCCAGTCATCCCCATCATAAAAAAACTGACAATGAACGCTGCTGATCCAAATAATTTCAGGCCAGTATCCAATATTCCTTTATTAGCGAAAGTGCTAGAAAGATGTGTGCATCAACAACTGAGCCAACACATCTCTAAATTTTATCTGGTAGACATCTGCCAATCGGGTTTCAGACCAGACCATAGTACGGAAACTACAATACTTCATATAGTGGATGATGCCTTGCAAGCACTAGACCAAGACAAAGCTTGTCTCTTAATTCTTATGGACCTTTTATCTGTGTTCGACACTGTAAACCATGATAAACTGCTAGATCGACTCGGAAACAGGATGGGATTGTCGGGAACTGTCCTCAAATCGATTAAATCTATCTTGGAAAATAGAATGCAAAGATTTTTAGTAAATCAAAATCTATCATCACGGGTCCCCTATTACGATTGGAGTACTGCAAAGCTCAACTATTTCCCCAAATCTCTTTAACTCTATATGGAACCACTGGCTCTAGAAAAATGTATCATATCTCTCCTCACTTAAAGACTCTGAACTGGCTTCCATATGAAACCATAATTCAACTCAAACTGGCTTGTGTCACACACAAGGTGCTACATTCTAAAACACCTTTATAACTAGCTCAGAAAATTGTGATATTCAGAGGAGGCATGTACTCTCAGGGCGCCAAAGATATTGTGCTGAAACCACCGTTCTTCTAGAAGAAGAAAACATACAACTGAGCTTTCTCATGTGCCGCACCTAGAATCTGGAATTCACTACCACCCACCAGAAGAATACCGTCATTGTCAAGATTCAAGAAGGAAGCTAAGATCTTCCTAATGGGTAAATTCCTTCCATAACTCCCCACAGAGCAATCACCTAATCGTTTGATTAATAATCATCAACCGTTCCCTATGGATATAGAATCTGTTAACCACTCAAGACTTCCTAAATGAAGCTCATTGGGATCTATACAACCTCCTTCAGAGTCCCCTACCACGTTAACTTACTGAGTCGAATGCTCAGCTAAATTGTAAATTCTGAGTCCTTTCTTTTTGGTGTTCAGTTGATTGTAAAAAATTGTAATACATCATATTCTTTCAGGTTCAGATATTCTTGTAAGCGCACAGATAGAGTTTGTTATGATGCTTGCTACTCTTGCAATTGGGATCACTATATCAATGTTAAGTGCTCTGACCCCTTACCGGGTTGTGTTTGCGCTTTATAAAACACTAAATAAATAAATATAACTAAGGGAGGCATTCCATGGGTGTTACATGGGTTTTCTCACACAACTTCCATGTTTTTTTACGCATTCCCAAATTGTAACCCTAGGAATGCGAAAAAATCTTATGCCTCTCCAGGAGAGGTGCAACGATGAGAAATATCTTTATTCATCCTTGTTGTTCCTCTTTCTATGTGTGTTGCATTCTGCAGCACACATAGATAGAGAAAAACAACTCTATGGATTGTTTTTGTGCAGGAAGGTTCCCCTTCCTGCACAAAAACAATCCTGCCTACAACACATGCACTGCTAGACTGTCGAAACGGCACCAGCGCTGGGAGAAACTACAGGAATACACCGTATTGTATAAATACTGTGCATTTGTGCCCTTTCCCTATGGCACAGGCAGCACAGCAAGGTAACTTGCTGCACTGCCCTGCGCCACTACTGCATAACAAGCGGTTTATTTGGTCTTCAACTGCTATAAATGTCATTTGTATATCTAGGGTATAGTAGTGCATTATAGTAGTGCATCTCACAATTTTTCATAAATTTCACAATGAAAGATTTGCATGAATATTTCCCCTCACACTGGTCAGTCGTGGGCATGGTTATTTTTGACAGGTGACCCCTGCCTCTCACCACTTTGTCACTGACCCTGGAGGTCCTAATCGTTAGCGGGCCCATGCCAGGTTCCTAGGCATGTTTTACATAGACCATCAACCCACACACCTTAGGTGTTTGAGCATCACATAGGGATTCAAATGCAGCAACTTTGCAAGGAAAGTGGAAGAACTAGTGGGGAGGTTACCATTGACATAAATTACATGATGCGGTTTAGTGATAGGGCAATGCTCAACCGTACTCGAAAAATATATCCTAAATGATGTAAAATGGAAGATACATAAATACGAAATAACAAAACTTTACATGACAGTGACACAATAAAAATACAAAACAAATATGTAATCATCGACCCGCCTCACGGTTTTAGAGAACTTGATTAAATATTGTCCCTCTGAAAATAGCAATCCCAAGTCAACTACATTACAAGCTGGCTACATAACAATTTTTGTTACACAACCAATAACAAATGGGCCTATCATTTGTGAAAAATATGAGGAGAGCAGGGAAGAAACCATACATCTATCAGCCAAATCGCTCGGGGTCACCTTAGACAAGCACCTGAATATGAAGTCCCATATCAGCAATGTATGTAAGGGTGCAAACCACTTGTTGAGAACCCTCAGAAATATCAAACCTTTCCTGCCTCTAAGTAATTTCAAGCAGGTGGTCCAAGCGCTTGTTTTGCCAAGTTTAGACTATGGCAGTGCTTCTCTCTGTGGCCTACCCAAATATGACTTAGTCCCACTCAGGGCTTCACTGAACACCGCGGCTAGATTGGTTACAGGCGCCAAAAGAAATGAGCATATATCCCCAGTCCTAAAATCTCTCAACTGGCTACCCTTCGAAGCCCGAATTCAGCTTAAGATTGCAGTCCTGGCACACAAAGCCCTTCACCTCAATACTCCTACATACCTGGCGCAAAAACTTGGAACTATCTTGTGGGGAGAGGGCATCAAGAAGCGCCTCTACATTCCTCTTGAAACCTCTCGTCCTTAACAAAAAGAGAACTTGTCACCGAGCCTTCTCCGGGGCTGCCCCAAAGATATGGAACTCTCTGCCACCTGAAGTACGCAGCCTCTCCTCGACGACGGCGTTCAAATTGGAAGCCAAAAGATTCCTAATGAGCAAATTCTTTCCGGAGGGGAGGAGGTACATCCAACTCGTCTGACTTTGTTCTTTTCACCTTGGTACCTCCAGCTACAATGGATCTTCTCCCCTGTTGTTTTTTTTCCCACATGTGGACACCTGTTTACAGTATTATCTTCCTTTTTTTGCTGCTGTTTCCCAATTGATGTCTATATTACCCCCTTGTTCTTTCTTTCTGCCTACTGTAAAGCACTCTGATATCCTTCGGGATCTTGTTCGCGCTATATAAAACTTTATAAATAAATAAATAAAATAAAATTTATTTGGAGTCAAGGCCAACGAAAAAGGCTAGTGTTGATGTTTAACCTTCCCATAGCCATAGTCCGTCAACCCTGTTGCTAGCCTCAGCAAAGTGGCCTCCTTTTCAATGACTTTTAACCTAAACGTAGCCTGTGTTATCGAGCACTGTACATAGTCCAACCGCGGATCACACTCCATGGACATACATTTCTGCGGAGGCCTTCCCATTGATTTCAAAATTCAGTGCCATTTTTTTTTTTTTTTTAAATGAAGAGCGTCCAAAAACTCGGCATTTGTGGCTAATCCGTATAAGTTACCGATTGTATAATCTCTTGACAAAGGAATCTTTCATATCGCTGCAGCTAACTCGCTTTGTTTTGAAGTTTTAATCAGGCCTGAATGGGGAGTTATTTGAGGAGAACTGTGTGGTCTGAATTTTAATCCCTGAACCCACCAGTTTTTTCCCTTTATTGCATGTGGTGCGGCCTTGAATTGCAGAATGTTTTAAACATACATAATGAGCTCAATGTCAAACCGCCGGGTCTTTTGTCTTTAACAATAAGCACTTAGCTGAACTAAATGAATAGAAATTGCTTTAGCGAATTACAAAAGTCTGGGCCTTTTCAGGGCACCGATGCTGACGTTCATTAATGTCGACGCTGTCCCAGTTTTGCTAATTCATTCGCATTAAAATTAAAAGTTTTCCCAATACAAATGGAGGAAAGCAAATACAGATCTCTCAGAGCAACCTTGGAAAAGCAAAAAACGTCGCACAAAGGCGCAGGCGTTTGTTTAAATTTGGGATTTTGAGATGCCGGCAGAGACACACAAACATTGGGCATCGGGCGCTGTTATTTTTTATTTTTTCGTTTTTTCCTGAGGCTACTGCTGGATGCGTGTTTCGCATTTTTAAGTACGCATGTTTGCATCCGCTAGCGTATTTTGTTGTGAATAGTAAAGTAAAGGACATAGCTGTGCGTCTGAAGTTTTCTTAGAATGGAGTAGTCAGTCAGACAAACTCGAATCGAGGGAAAAAGGGGAGGGGCCTCTGTGTTCCTGCGCGGGAATTAGGCCCAGGCATGAAGCACACCAAGTGGCAATGTGCCCCTTAGAAATCCCTTCAAACCAAAGCCGCGGTAGCTGCCAGAGATGTGAATGCCTTTTCCTAAATCTCTGTAATCCAATAAGCTTTTGTGTTTAGCAGCTTGTTTTGAAACTTGTATAGCACCCCGGCTTGCGCGCCTCCGTATGTTCGTTTGCAGGCAGGTGAGTGCCAGAGGGCCTCATTATTATTCAAGCCAGGGGCCTCTCGCAGCCCAAACCAGAATGTAATTTGTAATTAACTGTCATTTACTCCTGTCTGTGCCGACGTGTTGGTAAAACAATGCTTCTCGGAGCTGGCCGCGGGTTCTTTTTGTTTTGTATATAATAGTGCCTCGCAACGTTTTTTTTTTTTATTCCTAGCAAATGTGGAAAGGCGAGCGACTGTCATGGCACAAAACAACTCCACAGCGCACTATGCGCTTCTTGGATTTTTCTGACTCGTGCAAATAAGCTAAACGAAATGAGTTCTCTCTACATTTTTTTAATTACACGTTTTGTTGCAGTAAATAGCAATTTGTTACGTTTATTTTTCTACAAGATGCTTCGCTACCCAGGATGGGCACGTTCATTCTGTTGTTTAATGCCTGGATTGTTTCCCAGTAATCTTCATTACTGGGGATTTGAGACCAAGAGGAAGAACCCAAAAATTGTAGGTGAAACCACTTCCATACCGGATCTCAGAAAACGTCTGAATAAGAGGAATGACTGGTATATGGAGATAAGCACCCTATGAGTCCACTGCTGTCATCCATTTCCCTGTATTTATCCATGTATAATACACAGAATAGTTTCCTTCTTGAAAATGATGGTCTAGGCACTGTGGTCCAGAGGTTTCAAGATGCAGAAGAGCTGGAACTTCACTGATGGCCTGGGAACCAGCAGTACCGCTGAGTAAGCTCTACAACTTATTTCAGCTGTCAGAACCGAAGCCACAGTCATGTATGGAAGCATCTCCAAAATTACTTAAAGGTTAACTACTTACTTGGATGAATTCATTGGCTAAGTCATATAGACAGTGCCTGAATCTGGAGCTAGTGATTCAAATTCCAGAAGATAGCCTTGTGTGATATTGTTCCACCCCCTGGCATCTGTTACTGATGTTTCCCAAGCCTGAAGAACTTTTCAGGAACACGCGATGGACTGGAACAGACAGGACTGCTGTCTTGTATTTGTTGAGGAGCAACAGTAATAAACGATAACTGAAAGCAGCATCTTGAAGGTTTCTGTTGATAACTTCTCTGATTGTGTCTTATTGAACACCGCCTGGACTCTCCTACAGGCTTGGTCTTAGCTTTGAACATTAGAACATATTTTTAATTCTTAAAAATAGCCTTTTTAATGTACCTTCTATCTGATCACCACAATGTGAAAGGCCATGGTGGTTTTACCATGGTGGCTTTATGTACGATCTTAACTTCTCAGTCTTGTTTGTGGATAAAACTGTCTTCTTGCAGCTATTGCTGGCACTTATAGAAAACCAACTGATAAAAGTTCATCAAAAGAAATATATAAAATGAAGTTTACGTGCATTTCCATATGAGCCAGAATCTACAGTGTTTTTCAGCTATCACATATGTAGACACGGCCTGAAAGATTTAACCTAACAGCTGCGAGGCATAAATAACAAAATGGCCCCTCTAGTTGTCATGTTCAATCATTTAAAACTCTTTTTGAGAGAAAACTCTCTATGCCTGTCTACAGGATAACTGAGAGAAATATCCTCTGAGACCACTAAGGATTTCACTGCCAAATTTAACAATAAAGGATACAGGTAACTGAAGCAGGGCAATCGGATTCTCCCTTGGTGAGAAGATACAGCAGCATGAGAAAAAGTGATTAAACAGATTTTTCTGGGTTCTTTCATTCCAGGAGAAGGTCAGGTGATTATTGAAGAAGGAGATTCAATTTGCACCACACCAGCTGAAAAAAGCGAGGAGATAAAGGTATCTAAAGGTACCTAAAGGTATCTCTAACACAGAGTGCATCTTATTCTCAGTAAAGCATCTATTAGAGACGTGCAGAAAGGCAGTACTTAAGGTTGACATAGAAAAGGAGAAGGCTTAGGAACAATCCTCCATCTTCTAACCGCCCCTCCACCCTCTCTCCTTTGCTCAGGAGGTATGATGGTGTTTGGATGAGTGCTTGTGAGTCTCCATCACCACAGCCTTTTCAAAATACAGCAAAAAAATAAACCTTTTACAATACCTGCTGTAGAAAGACAATAGTGACTAACGCAGTTCACAATTAAAACAAGATTAATATAAAAGGACTACTTACTTGATTAGGCTGTATAGCGAGCAGCCGGAGACTGCAGGCCTGCTTCCAAGCTGGCTCAGAAGGCTCCAGCATCAGTAATCCAGTTAGCTAAGTACTATGATATACAATAATAAACTCTCTTGTGCCATAAAGAGAAGAGCTTAGGCCTTTAATTACACCCTTGTCTAATATAATTTGAGAGAAACTCGGGAAAAGCGACAAAGCTTCCCTAAGCAGTGTCTCCTTCCATAACTGAGATTTGACTGCACCAAGGTTTTGTAAATGCAGTCCCTAACCAGAGGTGTTAACCCTCTATCAGATTACCAAACAAGGCTAAATATTCATATACATAGCGTAGCGATCCGACCAACAGCAGGGTCTACCATTCTTGCAAACTTGTATAAGGACTTTCTTTAGCAGGCCAGCTACTGAAGCATTGACCAGCTACCAACTCAGTACGAGCTGCATTGCCATGCTTCATGCCTATCTACTCAGCAGCTGATTTCATTATCGCGCCATCCCAACCCTGTCCAATTGCATCCGCTCTATGCTACACGTTTAAAGCGTCAACCATGATTTCCATTTACCTCAGTTGAGACTATTTACTTTGAGTATGCTGACAAAAGAGTCTTCGGGTCTGAGATGCACTGTGTAACACTGCAATTCTGTAAGGACTGGGAAAACATGGGGGTTCGGGAGGTAATGAAATCTGCACCTATCTTTGATGCTGTTATGGACAGTGGTGACTCTCAACAGTTTGAAGATTTCCAACATCAAGGCTTGGATTATAAAGTGTATGGTGCATAAAAGCTCATTTAAACAATTTCAAAAAGATTGACAGACTGTGCCTTACTTCAGGAGCTGGCTGAGGTGTTCCAAGTGACACTGGACTAATATGATTGGCAGTTTCTAAATCACCTATACACATCATTTGCTCATTTTAAGCAATGAAATGTCCATGCAATGTTCAAATTCCATTCTTAAATCTTAAATGCATCGATTTATGTCCACACGCCTGCAAAAGGTTTACTATAGAAATATCACCTAGACCAATGGTTGAAATTGCCTTGTTGTGGTATGCAGCTTTGTTTAATCCAGTAACAATTTAAAAAAGAAAATAAAGGATCATACAACAACTTCACTGTTATATGGCAACACAAAAGAGAAACATGGAGTTCCGATGACACAGTTCAGCAATTGTAGATACAAGACGTCAGGACTGTTTTAAAATTGCCTGAAACTTTCCTATCCAATGGTGCTTTAAACTAATACTCACACAATGTGGCATGCTTCATCAACGGTAGGCCCACTGTAATTATGCAGCACTGGACAGTCAAGTTTTGTGGAACAGATGACTGAATTATGTGACACAAAAAGGAAAAGTATGTGGTACTATGCAGTATCCTCTATGGCAGAATTGTTTTGCAATTTTGTCTTTTTAACACATGTTAATAATGTATGGGTGAAAAATCCACCTTACTCTTTCCAGTCTAACGCCTAAATACATGTCAAGTTTGTTGCAATTAGCTTCAGTTAAAAAAAAAGGGCTTAAGGGCGCAACTATACCCGAACTTCGGAGGGGGGCGCTAACACTCCCAGCCAGGGCTGGCCCAAGCACTGATCGCACATGGTGCAACAGTCTTTTTTGGCGCCACCTCCCCATTTCCTCCTCCACCATGAATTCCCTCACTACCACTCACCAACAATGCACCTCATCTCTCGATAGAACCTTTCTGACAAACATTACATTTTTTATAGCACTACTCATAGTTTACTCACACTCAGTTCTGTAATCTGCATGGTACACATTCTTTGTATAGTGATGGGCTTGTTTGAGTGAGATTGCAGATTGATCAGTGAGGGGGACAGGTAAGTGAAGTGCCACATGAGTGCAGGTTGAGTAGTGTGCTCCTGTGACTGCAGGGTGAGGTACAGTGTGAACAGCACAAGTGCATTGTAAGTGCAGTGTGACCACTGTGATTGCAGGGTGAGCGGGTGATGGGTGTGAGTGCATGGTGATCGCTGTGAGTGCAGGGTGAGCATGAAAGTGAAGGGCGAGAATGAGGAGTGAGTTGTCTGAATGCAGGGTGCATTCCCAGACACATGATGTAATTCAGCATGTTATTGACGGCAGCATAGGGTTTCAGATATAAGTTAAACTATTGCTATTATGGCATTAATCAGGGATCGAGGGTGGCGGAAATAAAAAATGTGTTGATCCTGCAACAAAATTCCAGATTTATGTTTAGTGCTGCCATCTCATTATTTTGATGTCCCAGATGGTACAAAAAATAAACAGTCACCTAAAGCCGCATTTTCAGCACTTATCTGTGCATACTTCGAGCATCAAATATAAATAGACGGCACTTTTAATTGTGTTCTAGGGCCGCCTGGATGAACCATGACTCATAATTATAGGGAACAAAGACAGAAAAGTCACATTACAAATGAATACATACTTTTTTATTTATAATCCTATTTAGTGTCAAGACGAGGTCTTAGCAGGCTCTTCAAACAACACATGGCTGGCATTTTTTATTTGGCAAACCTACTTTATATTCCTTTTCATGAAATGCATTCTCACACTACCACAGTAAATGTAAAATACACATGAAAGGTATAGGCAGAGTGGGGGCCCAGGGTATACTGGAACCAGAAAAAAACTAAGCCTTGGTAACCAGTTTACAAAGGTATGTAAATATGAAAATCGTCTTTAAAGACCTGTGAAAAAACTCGGGCATGCCAGAGATAAGACTCTAGACACTGCCCAGCTGAGCCCACAGCAGCTCAAGCTGCAGTTGCCAGTCTGAGACACACAATGGGGGGGGGGGGGAGGGGGGGTGGTTGAAGCCCTTTTAGCCCTATGGGCATTAAGCCTGTAAGGGAGCACGGTAGGGACGTGCTGCCCACTTTCACCCATGAGGTACAGCAGTATTCCCACAGGACAGGCTATACAAGCTTCCAATCCATGATACAGCTGTGCTGTGCATGCTTCTCCTAGGTCTGAGCACAGTACCCGTGGTAAAATGGGGTAAAATAGGAGTACCATGGCACCTCACTGTAGGGCCATGTTAACTCCCGCGGGAGTACAATGGTATTACCGGCATCATTTTTTAAAAAAACGTTGTCCCCTTGTCAGGTCTCTCTTGGTCTCTGAAGAAGAGTCTGGGGTTCAGGGTGTGCCTAAACAGCCTCCTTTTACTCTATTATATAAATCTTTTCATGTCACAGGGCCACAGTTCCTTTATTCTGCAATGGTGCATGCAACATTTCCTTCCTCCTTGCCGCCAGCCAATCAATTCACTCAGTACAGCAGAACCAGTTCCAGTCCTGGTCCTGCAGTACTGGAATGGTGGATAGAAGAAAAGGCTCCCTTGGCAAATCAGAGGGGCATATTCTTCAGATTTTTAGTACTAGTGGACTCCCACCGGATCAACTGTCCAGATATCCTACCTTTTGAAATCATTCAAGTCCAACTGACCACCTCTTTAAACACAACCTTTTTCAAAAACAGCGCAATGATTTAGACCACATCACAAAAAGCAACCTTTCTGAGTATAGTTGTACCTTTTTACCCAAGCTGGTGTAATTCTGTTCAAATGTTTTTTCTGTATTGGAGAGCAATGTTCCTTCTGGAAATTAACATGGGAAATCAGTGTGTTGGGATCCTCCTTTTTATTGGCCACCAATTGACAGATCAGAGCACAACTTTCCATGAAGGCGCATAGGAAGATTTTTCAATAACAATGGAGCCAAGGGGGTCACAAGGCAGGTCGCCCCCCACTCATAACCTTATAAACAACAAGACCTGCCTAGAACAAAAGTATTTTAGTTTTTATAAGCACAGTGAGCAACTACTGATCAAGAACCCTGGCCCTTGCACAAACTGGACCGTCTCCGCGGCACTATTTGCCAATCTCCAAAGGGGTCTAGTGTCACTGGCTCTAAAAGTTCCTAAATATTTAGGTGTGTTTAACAAAGTGTTTCCCTAGTGATCTATTTCCCCAATGGTAAGTGTGGGAAAGAAAAAGGAAAGGAAGGAAGAAAAAGCAAACTCAAACCCAACAGAACCATCAAGTGTGGTGCCTGTTACAATGCCTCAAAGGGAGGAGTGCAAAAAAGTGAGGAGGCCGGCAGTGCCTCACGGAAGTAACCCCAACGAGGCTGTGCAGACTGGTACTCGCCTGCTACCTCACGTTCTCATCATACGCGACTGCCGTCCGAAATGAAGATAAGGAATAAATCAAGAATTGTTGTGTCTATTCTAATAACTAGTGTCAAGTGGAACTGATAATCTAAACTGTGTCTATGTTCCAAGAAATGAAGTGAGTGTCGACCCTGGGACAAGGGAGACTGAGTCTGATCAGGACCCACGTAACTCCCAATTAAAACCAGACAATACCACACTCGCTATTTGAAACTTTTATTCTATGCTGTGTGGCTGTCCACTAAAACCAACATGATTCGTTGCTTGTATAGATTGGCGGCAACTTCTTCAGGGCTAGGGTCGACTGGCTTCTCTGCTTTGCTAGTTCTGACCAGTTTTGTATCTGTCAGCACCTAAGGGAAACACAAATTAAAAACACATACATTCAGTCTGGCTCCCCACTTACTCATATAGGGGATACACACATTCAAGAAAGCGATTTATAACTTTCATTGGTTTGCTTCAGTGAAAACAATGCCTGCAACACTTCTATCGTTCATATTTACCGTTAGGGTTGCTCATTTACAGCATACCTCAACCCTTAATGTAGGTGGATGTGTGCTACCTCGGATAGTTCTGAGCTGCTTGCCCGCTAACCGCGGACTCATATATCTGAAATGCATGAGGATAAAACATAATATCATTGCACACTAGGACATAGATTTGACACAGCCTAAGCTCATGCACTTGTTACTCACTACATTTGGGCTCGTTATCACATAATGGCCGGCTACCAGTGATGTTTGCCGACATTCTGTCATGACCCCCGTGTAAATTACTTGCGTGTACTATTTGCTGCGAAAACGCGCCCCCTTATTGTTTAAATGCCCACGTGGGTTACTGGCATGTGTGGACCAACGCACTTCGCTCCCTCGTTACACTTATGATCATATTCACATACCTTCCTGATTGTGATGTCTGCATGTGATTAATTTATATCGTAATGGGGATATCACGTTGTAAGCTCTTCAATGGCACCTCCCCACCCGCTACGACCGAGGCGTCTAAATGTACCACTCCACTTCTAGGAATAAAGGCGTGCACAACTCCGTATTCGGTCTATGCCCTACAGCTTAGTAACGGTCTCACCTCGTCGGTCTAGCGCTCCGGGTGCTTTTCAACCTCCATCACGGGCTCAAGGACTGCGTCCTGTTCAAATGCATCGCGCGCGTTGACTGCGCGCATGCGTGGACGTGTATTGAAGGCAATGGCGGCCATGTTGTGTAAACCGGGATTCCTACCCCCAATGAATATTACATGTATGATATCAAGGACCCCTTCAAAACACACATAACTAAATACCGTTGTGAATAACTGGAACATAATGTAAAATCGAGGCTCAACATGTTAATTATTTATTTACAAACCGGACATCATGATGTGTCATACCCATGGTTACCGGTGTTGCCCCGAACTGTTGACTGGCCCCAAAGATGTCATGGGTCAATTACTCCAATGGTGTGTAGGAACTACAAAGCCTGCCCCAACTGCCATTCCGGTATGTGTATGTGACCATATACTGCACTGAGATTCCCTGATTGTTGTCATGTTGAATGAGGTTGTTATCAAACATAAATTATTGATTCACTACCTTGTTCCACTCAATGTAATAATTTAAGCCATCTTGGTCTGCTCTCTCCTGGTAAATCCAACGCGCCTCCTTAGTTGTTAATCTGGCCTCCATGTTGTGAATGTCACCCAGGACCCGCTCCAATACTACCCAGCGTAATTCGCAAGGGCTGTGTCTGGCCGTCACAAAGTGTTGGACCAACTTTGTGGTTAGTTTCCCCCTACGAATAGTGCTCAGATGTTCTTGTACTCTGACCTTCACTTTACGTGTGGTGAGACCAATATAGTGGAGGCCACATGGACACGTAAGTCTGTATATAACGTTATTCGTATTGCAATTGCTGAAAGCATTCAAATACCAAATTTTGCCACCTGCCAATGTGACACTCTTTGTTGGAGTCGTTAATTCGCACACAGTGCAACCACCGCATTGGTAATGTCCTGGCGGGATCCCTGTGGTCTTGATCTCACACTTGGGTCATGAGTGCACAAGGCGATCGCGTAAACTGGTAGAACGCTTAAAAGCAAAGCGAGGTTGGGGCATGGTCATGGTCGAGGTCTGAAGTATTGGCCAGTGTTTCCTAATCACTTGTCTGATTTGAGTTGACAAGGGGCCGAAGGTAGTGACTACGGGGATACAATCCCCTGTGGTCTTCGGTGTTCTCTCCAAGAGGGCAGCTCGAGGGGTGTTAAGGGCTCGTTTTTTAGCCTGCTTAATAACCTTGGTAGGGTATGCTCGTGCCTCCAGTTTACTCGACAAGATGCCGGCTTGTTGTACAAAGTCCTCAGTTAATGAACAATTCCTGCGATATCGCAGGAATTGTCCTACAGGCAGGTTATCCCTCAGAGCCCTGGGATGGTAAGATCTGTAGTGAAGAAGGGAGTTCTTGTCAGTAGGTTTTTGATGGACATTGGTAACCAGTTTCTGATTCACTGCACTGATATCTAAATCTAGATATGTGGCTGTAACGTTACTAATAGACCAGGTAAATTTAAGACAGTCATTTAGGCCATTGAGCCACTGGAGAAATCTGTCAAGATCTCGTGCAGGCCCCGTCCATATGCAGAGCACATCGTCAATAAATCTCTTCCAGAGGGCAATGTTCCTCTGGAAGGGATTGGTACAATGTAAGATATAGTTAGTTTCGAATTGGCCCACATAAATACAAGCTAGACTGGGGGCAAATGTAGCCCCCATCGATGTACCGGACACTTGCAGGTATAACTGGTCCTTATAGGCAAAAAAGTTTTTAGTTAAGGCCAATTCGATACATTGAAGAACAAAGGTTTGGGGACATCATAAAACCACTCACATTCTCCCAGGGCATGTGCTGCTGCCACCAGCGTTGCTTCCTGGGGAATACTAGTGTATAACGATTCTATATCAATCGTGACCAGGAATTGATGTTGGGGATCAAACACAATATCGTCCAGGATTTTTAAGACTGCTGTGGTGTCCTGTACATAGGATGGCTGAGTGATCACACATTCCCTCAAAAAGAAATGTGTGTATTGAGATAACGAACGGTTCCAGAACAGATTGAATCCCCGATACTATGGGGCATCCCGGGGGGGGGGCCTCTGTGCTTTGTGAATTTTTGGGATGATGTAAAAAGCAGGAGTCCTGGGTTTTTCGTTAATCAAAAAGTCCGCTTCCTTGACCGTAAGCCATTTCTTTACTTTAGCCTCCGCGACCATGGTTTGGATGGTCGTCTGTAAGTTCTTAGTGGGGTCTCTCATAAGAGGTTGGTAATTATGGCATACGTCAAGCAGTCTGGACACCTCCAACTCATAATCCGCAGTGTTTAGCACCACCACCGCTCCCCCCTAGTGCACGCCTTTATTCCTAGAAGTGGAGGGGTACATTTGGACGCCTCGGTCGTTGCGGGTGGGGAGATGCCATTGAAGGGCTTACAGCGTGATATCCCCGTTACGATATAAATTAATCACATGCAGACATCACAATCAGGAAGGTATGTGAATATGATCATAAGTGTAACCAGGGAGCGAAGTGCGTTGGTCCACACACGCCAGTAACCCACGTGGTCATTTAAACAATAAGGGGGCACGTTTTCGCAGCAAATAGTACACGCAAGTAATTTACACGGGGGTCATGAAAGAATGTCGGCAAATATCACTGGTAGCCGGCCATTATGTGATAACGAGCCCAAATGTAGTGAGTAACAAGTGCATGAGCTTAGGCTGTGTCAAATCTATGTCCTAGTGTGCAATGATATTATGTTTTATCCTCATGCATTTCAGATATATGAATCCGCGGTTAGCGGGCAAGCAGCTCAGAACTATCCGAGGTAGCATACATCCACCTACATTAAGGGTTGAGGTATGCTGTAAATGAGCAACCCTAATGGTCAATATGAACGATAGAAGTGTTGCAGGCATTGTTTTCACTGAAGCAAACCAATGAAAGTTGTAAATCGCTTTCTTGAATGTGTGTATCCCCTATATGAGTAAGGGGGGAGCCAGACTGAATGTATGTGTTTTTAATTTGTGTTTCCCTTAGGTGCTGACAGATACAAAACTGGTCAGAACTAGCAAAGCAGAGAAGTCAGTCGACCCTAGCCCTGAAGAAGTTGCCGCCAATCTATACAGGCAACGAAACATGTTGGTTTTAGTGGACAGCCACACAGCATAGAATAAAAGTTTCAAATAGCGAGTGTGGTATTGTCCGGTTTTAATTGGGGGTTACATGGGTCCTGATCAGACTCAGTCTCCCTTGTCCCAGGGTCGACACTCACTTTATTTCTTGGAACATAGACACAGTTTAGATTATCAGTTCCACTTGACACTAGTTATTAGAATAGACACAACAATTCTTGATTTATTCCTTATCTTCATTTCGGACGGCAGTCGCCTATGATGAGAACGTGAGGTAGCAGGCGAGTACCAGTCTGCACAGCCTCGTTGGGGTTACTTCCGTGAGGCACTGCCGGCCTCCTCACTTTTTTGCACTCCTCCCTTTGAGGCATTGTAACAGACACCACACTTGATGGTTCTGTTGGGTTTGAGTTTGCTTTTTCTTCCTTCCTTTCCTTTTTCTTTCCCACACTTACCATTGGGGAAATAGATCACTAGGGAAACACTTTCTTAAACACACCTAAATTTTTAGGAACTTTTAGAGCCAGTGACACTAGACCCCTTTGGCGATTGGCAAATAGTGCATAGGAAGATTAACCAATAAAACTCCAAATTCCTTCTGATTTGCAGTATTGGCTCACGCACTCTTTAGCTCCGAGAGGGTGCAGAGGAAAAGAAGGACAATACTAAGCCTAATGCATTAGAACAACGGTGCATACTCACACTCCAACCTCACACTTTGTATACGTGTGCATTGATAAATTTATTGTGCAAGGCACCATTAGATGGAAACAAAAATCCCTACACATTTCAGCCCAACATGTGAACAAGGCCATGTTGGGCTGAAACAAGTAGGGATTTTTACTTTCATCTTATGATCACTGTAACTATAAATTAATCACTGCTCACATGTCATGAGTGTGGGTTGGTGTGTGATTTTGCTCTGTTGTTCTCATATATATATATATGCATATATATATATTACCTACTGGCAGTCATCCTAGGACCTAGTTTCCATTGGAAAAGCATTTTTTGACTTGCCTATAACTTTGACGCTGTGTGACCAATTTTCGTGAATTTTCCCCCACAAATGTGTCAAAGTAGATTCTGTGTGTCATAGAAAGTGTGGGGGTGATCCGTGTACTGCGGACCGCGAAATAGGGGTGCAGAAAAAGGGTGCATTTGTAATTTTAATTCTTGTAGGAACATGTTGTTGAACCTACAGCCGGAACTGCTGGACAGCATTACACCAAATTCGGCAGAAAGGTAGATGTTGTTATGTAGATTGTGCATTTTGTTCTTTGGTATAAATGCGTTCAGTAGTTCTTGAGAAATTTAAGCTGAAAATTATAGATATATCTCTGGCCGCAGATATTTCACGATGATTGGCTGGACAGAACCTGAAAAGAAAGTTGCGGCCGTCATTTTATCATCTTGGAATGGATGCTGGGGCTGAAAATGTGTGTGAAAGCTAACATAAGGGGTCAGGGTGGAGATACTCTGACCCCATGTTTGAGAAATGGGTGTGTCAGTGACACAAGTTATGTGTTCAAAATTGATTCTTATCATTGCAAGCAATATTCGAAACGCCACCAAGACTACCAGCGCAACCCCCGTGAACTATCACAGGGGCATCGTGGCTATTGTGATATGATCGCAAATATCAGTGGAAATATAAAACAATCAGTGAATTGTTAATACACATTGTTATAGAGAAACTGTGATTCTGATAAATGTTTTTGTAGAGTTATTTAGATTGTAGTTAGTGAGCTAGCAATAACTTGTATCCCCGCAATGCTCTGCTTATGACCTCACATATTACATCACTCATGACATGGTCAGTGATATCACTTATGACTTCTCAATTGACATCACTTATGACATCAATGATAACATCCTCAGAATCTCTGATGCACCAAATCACACCCCAAGATAACCTTTCATACATCCACTCCAACTACCACACTAAAATCTTCAAACCTATTCACACACACATACAGGTACTTACACAGCCACTCATTGGTTCATAGATCAACACACACATCTACTTACTTACCCATACAGCCACTCATGTACCTACTCACTCACTAATACAGCTACTGACATATCCACTCATACATCCATTCAGCCACTCACACACTGAGTCAATCACCCATAGAGCTACTCACACGCATACCCACTCAACCAAAAAGTCAATCACACAGTCACTTACTGGCCCATACAGTTACACCCACACACACAATCACTTACTCATACAGATACTAACGCATACTCACTTACCTATACCATAACTGACACAATAACACACTCACCCATACAGCCATTCTCAGATTGACTCACTGACCCATACAGTCACTCATATACCACATCACTCGCCTATACTGCTTTTCACATACCCAGTTACTTATCCACATACCACTGACACATGCACTCACCAACACAGCCATACACACACTCACTTACCCATACAGCCCCACACACATGCACTCACTAACCCATACAGCCACTGACTCATTACCTCACTTATCACCCACCCACACATACAGAAACTCACACACACATACAGCCACTTAGACACCAACTGACAGACAGATGCAGACATACTCACAACCAGTCACTCACTGATACATTCATGGAGACACCTAATCACTCACTTATACAGTTTGTCACACAATAACTGAATCATCCAATCAGGCACTCATACACCCACTGATTCACCAATGCACCTTGGTTTTTAATTTAACACTCAAACTTCTGAAAAACAGACACGAAAGATGTCATGAGCAATGTAATTTGAGATGTCATCAGTGATGTCACTGACCATGTCATGAGTGATGCAATATGTGAGGTCATAAGCAGTTTGTTGCGGGGGCGTGAGTTATAGTTAGCTCAACTAACTATAACTGCTGACCTTCCCTGGTTTTGTATGAGTGAAATATCAGTCTAACTATAACGTCCCTGTACCCTTTGTTTTTTTCAGTGAATTTCAAAGGTTTTTAACCCCTTCGGTGCTCATGACGGAATGGTTCCGTCATGACCCACGGGTGAGCTGTGCTCATGACGGAACCATTCCGTCATGACCACGCCCGCGCAAGATTCCGTCAGCACAGCGGCGGAATCTGCGCAGCATCGAAGGGGTTAAATTCCATTTCCTAACTAGAACGCCCCGGTAACCTTTGTTTTCTTCAGTGAATTTCTAAGGTTTTTTAAATGCTAATTCCTAACTATAATGGACCTGTAACCTTTGGTTTTTCAGTGAACTTCTATAGATTTGAAAGTAGTAGTCATGTTTGCAGGGTAGTGGAGAAAGGGGGCGGGGCCTTCGACCAGACCAAAGGAATTCCGCTATGTAAGGCGGTACAGTGAGGGCTTCTTGGCCCCCAAGGTCCCTCTGGAGCGATGGGGACTTCATCGCCCAACTAGTAGTGTGCCAGGAGGCATGTTTGCAGAGTGGTGAAGAAAGGGGGCATGGCTCTGACAACTTCTCAGCAATCCTGGTGTGTTGAAGTTACTGGAGGTAACAGGAGGGTTAGTTGGCTCCCAAGTGTGTCATTGGGGGCCAAGTACCCCTCCTATTACCTCCAGCAAGTCCCATAAGGCAGGATTGATGAGATCTGATAGCAGACCATGCCCCCTTTCTCCACCACTCTGCAAACACGCCTCCTGGTGCACTACTAATATGGGGATAAACTCCCCTTGGCTTTTGAGGGTTTTTGGGGCCACCTACCCCTCCTATTACCTCAGTAAGTCCCATGCAGCAGTATTGCTGAGAGGTGGTCAGAGGCCAAGCCCCCTTTCTCCACCACTCTGCAAACACACTTCCAGGCGCACAGCTGCTGGGGGAAGAAGTCCACTTTAGTCCTGAGGCCCTCAGGAGGCAAGGGCATCGCATCCCCCCACCAGCAGTGCGCCGAGAGGTATGTTTGCAGAGTGGTGGAGGAAGGGGCCTGACCTCTAACCACCTCTCAGCAATCCTACTGCATGTGACTTACTGGAGGTAATAGGAGGGTTACTACACACACTGAGGTGAGAGTGTACTGGGGAAGGGTGTTAAAGAAGCAGAACATTTTATAAAAAGTAGAAGAGTTATAACAAAATGTAACTAATTGTATAGTTTAATGTTCAATTCAGGACTATGTAAAAAACTGTTCTGCAGTATTTAAATAAAAAAAAACAAATAAAGGCAAATATAGGCTCGGACTCCCATTTTTCTTTTCACAATTACTACACAATGATCGTGAAAAAATCACAAACACGCATAGACAGGAACCTCTTTTTGAAAGAGAGGGGAAGGGTTAACAGATTCTAACCATTCACAAGTGGAGATAGAGTAGTCTAACATGAAAGACATGATTTCATTTGCTGCTTTCCGCATGACCAGAGGGTGGAAAGTTGAAAAGATTGCCATTTTATGGTTGCTTTGTATGAGAGTTGTGTACCATTCTTGTGACAATATGTAACTAATTATACAGTTTAATGTTCAATTCAGGACTATATAAAAAAAACTGTTCTGCAGTATTTAAATTTAAAAAACATCAAATAAAGGCATAAAGAAGCCTGGGCTCCTGTTTTTTTTAATGATTACTCCGCGATGATCGCGAAAACATCGCGAACATGCGTAGACAGGAACCTTCTTTTGAAAAAGAGGGGAAGGGTTAACAGATTCCAACCATTCACAAGTGGAGATAGAGTAGTCTAACATGAAATACATTATTTCATTTGCTGCCTTCCGCATGACCACAGGGCACAAAGTTGAAAAGATTGCCATTTTATGGTTGCTTTGTATGAGAGTTGTGTACCATTCTTGTGCTTAGTTTTTACAAATCCTAATTGTGTCAAAACTATCCAAAAAGATCCAAAACAACATTATAATCTGAAAACTCAATTCACTGGTATGTACATAACTTTTTAATCATTTAAAAATATAACTAGAAATGAAGAAGTATATGGGAGTTTGATAAAAAGTAGTAGCACAGAGATATGAAAAAAATATATCAGATGAACTGTATCTGGCAGAGTGTATGTGTTTAAGATGTTAGTACTACATGTTTTGGAAAGTAAGATGAAAATGAATTAGTTCCCTCTTTATTCCATTGTGTACTTTATAGAAAAACATCAGTATAGTATTGTTGAAAGTTACAATGAGGAATGTATTTAAAGCTAAGAATATTTTAAATGTCGAAGCATCATGTGCAGAAAAGATACATCTATGTTATATGCATTCTGGGAGTTGTAGTACTTTTAGTCACATTATTAAACAGGAGTAGTGTAGTCACAAATAAAATATAAGATAATGTGCTGTGCCTCTATATGAATTATAAAGTAGTAATACTTGTTAGGTTTGTTATAGGATGTGTTTGTCAATGTGGTTTTTAACTTACATGCATATGCTTAGATGTTGAGATATGGTTTTTGTGGTTGCAGATATTTATATGCACAATGAGACTCTTAAGTCTACTTAATGGTGCAGGGAACTATATATTTTTTGAAAGATGGCCCGAAGGTGTATATCTATTATAAATCACATATATGTTTACATGGTGATCTATGTTCTTTAAGGCTGTGTAAAATGTAATGTGTATGGTGAGGATGGTGTATTTCTTTAAACATGCTCTGTTTAAAATTCAAGAGGGTTAATAGTGCAGAATGTGCCTTGAGAGTTCTTGTTCTAGCTTCACTTGGTGTGTAACATTTCTCTGAGCAATGCTGGATATATGTTTTAAACATGCAAGAAATATTTGAGAAATGATATAGGTATGCCACTAAGAAAAGGTTTTGTGCTTTGAAAAAGTGAGAATTGTTGATTTCAGTTTTCTAAACTTACTGATGCCTGTGCACGCTGAGTAACAGAGCAATGTATGCTCCAAGAGAGAGCCATGTATCGAATTATATATCAAGTGTAATATCTAAACTTCACTCACACATAGCTCAGTAGAAAAGGATAGATACACTAAAACAGGTACTTTGATACTGACTGAAGGACTTAAACAACAAGTCACAGTTATAATCACAACTGTTATGTATCTAACAGCAATGGAGGTACTTTCCCAGTAACACCAGGCACTATTCAGGCAGTCATCGAATTCCTCACGCACTATCCACATACGTTTTCAATCAACTAGTCACTACACATGTACTCTTCCAATCAAACAGGCACTAACCATGTATTAACCCAATCACCCAGGCACTAACCATCATTTATACAATCACCAAGGCTGTATCTATGCAGTCATTCAAACACCCAGGCACAATCCATGTACTCATCCAAACAACCCCTTACAACCCATGCACTCACCCAAATACTAAGGTACAATGTATACACTCATCCAAACACTCAGGTGATAATTATGCACTCATCCAATTATGCAGGCAGTCCCAATTCAGTGAACCTATTACCCATCCAGTGCCTATGCATTAATTCAATTACTGAGGCACTGCTCTTGCACTAATATATTCACCTTAACAGTACACTTGCTTTCACCAATCACTCAAGCTTTAACAAAGGACTCATGCAATCACAAAGACACTAGTCATGCACCCATTTAATCAGTCAGGCACTACTGATGTACTCATTCAATTATCCAGGCATTACCCATGTTAGTATCCTAATCACCCAGGCACTACCTGTTCACTCAACCAAAAACACATGGGCAGCAGCCATGGACTCATCCAAACACAGAAACACTACTCATGCACTCACTCAATCTGCTAGGTGCTATGCATACCTTAAACAATCATGCATGCACTATCTATGCACTCTATAAATCACTCCTTCAATCATCCAGGCCAAAAGTTACACTCATTTAATCTTCGAACCACTATCTATGCATGCATTGAATTATTGCGGCATTAGTCATGCTCTTATCTAATCATTCAGAAACTATTCATGCACTCATCCAGACACCTAGATAATAGCAATCTATTCATGCAAGCATGCATGCGGTAACTATGCAGATATGGAATGACCCACAAAGTTCCCACATACTCAGGAAATCATCCAGGCACTACCTTCATCCTCAGGGAATCATCTATGCACTACCTATGCAATCATCCAGGGAGTATTGATGTACTCAACCACACACACATGCATTTACAAGTTTTAGTTAGGAATATATAGTCTTTTAAAACCATCTGGTGAATGATATATGCAACCTGTCATATACTCTTTGCATGTACTCAGAAGAATTAGTGAGCTCTATTCTCTGATAGCGGTAGATGTGTAGATTTTTATATGCATTTATATGCATCGTTTCCCAAAATGTAAATCTGATGCACTTAAGTAGAAAAGTAGTGAGACACTAAATCCACAAGAGACAAAGTGGTAGAGAGGCATCCAAATAGCTCTTATGTTGTGTTTTCGGATTTACAGTATTGACACACTGTATGTACTTCTACACTTTGGTTGATGTTCCTTTTTAAAATTTACTACAGGAGGAATAAACTGGTCTTTTACCATATATAAGTGTGAACTGAGATATGATGCAGCTGTGTTGTAGTAGAGGGTGCTCTAATGTTAAAAAGTAACTAATAAATAAAGTCATCTGTAGATCCTAAACTGCAACATAATATAAAAACTGTTTTGGTGTTATGTGTAAGTCAGTAGTAAAGTAGTTAGTACGTTGGCTAGAGTAAATAATTCAATGTCTACATAACTACAGACAGCTAGAATGCCTACAAAAGCGTGGAGGAAAAAAAACAACAGAAGCAACTACAGTATCTATGCAGAACTGAGACACAAAAGGGGAAAAATACAGAAAAAGTGGTGAAAGAAAAAAGAGCTACTGGTAAGAGGACAAAGGCATTTCTTAAAAATATACGTGGACACCGACAAAGATGATAAAATAATGAAAACAAAAAACAAACTATGAGAAAGAATAAGAGTGGACACAAGCTATATCACAAGAGCAGGAACAAATGTAACAACGATGGACACATCTTAATCAGGAGACAGAGCAGTTTAATGAAATCAGAGACAGGATGTTTCATAGTAGAGTGGTTGCCAATCTACTGAGAAATATGAAGAAGTATAGAAGAAGGAAAAGGCACTGAAACAGAATGAACTAGTTGAGGGAATAGTTGATAAGTCCTTTGCTTTGAAGAGTAATCTTCACATTTTGATTATAAATAGAATGAAGACTCTTGACAAAATGGTGGTGTACAATAGGAGACAAAACGAGAAGAAAAGATTAGTGGATAAAAGTAACTTTTGTTCAGATTTTTGTGGAGAATTGATACATGGTTCTACTCGAGAGTGTTTTTTTAATAAAGAAAGCTATCTCCAGGGTAACACATTAGTTCATGCTATTGATGAAAGAGGACGTTGTTATGAGATGAAGAATGGCACTCCTATAGCAAAAGAAGTAATGGCGTCTATAAATGTAGAACAGTTATTGCAGAAGAGGTACAGGGAAGGCATAGTCAGCCCCCTGTATACAAATGGAATGGTTGAAGTGTCTGTAGAATTCGATAGCAAACCATTGATATATTAAGAACATTTCTACGTATCTTTCCAAGGTGAAGTTTAAAGCACAAAATAGGTACTTTTCAAGGATTGGATCCTTTCAAGGTTAGAAAACATACACATTTGCAGGGACACTCACTAGCTTATTTATCAAAGAAAGTGTACCAAAGCACCTTTCATTATTTCAGGATGTTAGCTGTACACCACTCAACAATGTAAACTTTAGTTAGGAGGCTGTACTATGTGAAAAATCCTGCTTTATGTTTAGAGGTAATTACTAGAGCACTTTTGCATTGTACTGTGGCAGAGGTAGAAAAGGTTTGTGATGATATGCAGTTTCATTTCTTTCATCCAGAACAGGAGTCTAGGAAAAATGAAGAGCTGATAACAGGAGGGGTTGCAGAACAAGACATAGGTATTATATAGTTGATAGTTTTGAAGACGAGATTACAAAATTGAATACACTGTGCTCTGAAAAAACAGATTATGTTTGTATATGTTGTTGACACACCCACTACAAGATTCAAACACAGACTATTGACTTGTATTTAAACAGTGAAAAAGAAAAAATTATAACTGGCAAAAGTTTGCTGTGTACTTATGTGTAGTGGAATGCTTTCATTTGTCCCCACGGCAAGTTATATATAAGTACCCTTACAATAAATTAGAGGATAATAAAATGCCAGCTAGAGCTGTGCACAACAAGTTAGAACTAGTTCCCATCCTACAACCAGTCAGGGTTGGCTCCTCCATTAGGGCGGAGGAGCGCCACCCCACTGCTTTCTCGCAGTGCGAGAAGCAGAAAGTAAAATGGTATTTTAAATACCATTTTATTTTCTGCTTCTCGTGCTGCAAGAAAGCAGAAGGCAGGGGTATGCCTGATTGGGGGCAGGCGGGAGGATATGCCTGGTTGGGGACGGACGGGTAGATAGGTCGGGGCGGAGTGGTTTGCACATCTCTGAGTACCCTGACTGCTTGGCCAGCCCTGGGGCCGACCAAAGCAGTCATGCGCACTCTACATTTTCTCTATGTACGATGCATGCAGCCTACATAGAGAAAATGGCCTCACTACAGGTGCCTGGCTGGGCGCTGTCCGGGACTCGATACCAATCACAACGCTACAATTGCAGCGTTGTGATTGGCTTACATGAGGGGAGGGAGCATGCCTGTTCCTGTTCAGGAGCAGGAAAACGTGGACCCAGCCCAGGAGCAGAGGCGGCGAGGGACCGGTCAGGTACGTTTATTTTTATTTTATCCCTCTAATGGTAACCTCACGTGATAACCCCAGCGTGACACCCCCGCCCACCCCCCAACCACAAGAATTTCAAGCTACAACTGGAACCAGTTCAAGGTTTAAATGTTTATGAGTTCATTCTTATCCAAAGTGTACATCCATTTCAGGCTAAAGTCCGTATAGAGCCACAGGGAGGCAAGTTAACAACAGAGCTGGAGAAAGGTCTAAAAGGTAGAGTAGTCTATTTGCCATAAGATTTAAAGAAAAATATTAAAACTGTAGGGGTAGATAGAGATTTAGAAGAAGGACGTGCAATTCTTGTAAATGGTGTGGCTACAGAGAACAAGAAGATATGTAGGAGTTAGTAGATGTTTCCAAAGTTGAAAAAAGCAATGTTATATCTGGTACAACATAATGTTTACTACAGAAATGTAGAAAGCCTGCAAGATATCCCACATATGGAGGATACAACATTTTCATCAACAGGTCAGATTAAGAAGGTGGATCGTAGACAACAGAAGCAATTTATGAACATTATAGCATCCACCCTTTGCATTCTAAAGAGGCTATTGGTGATGCTATTGATCTGTTTCCAAATGAAGGAGATGAATGGAGCTCCAGTGTCTGGGAGAAAGGTTTAGAAGTTCGGTGTTCACAACATCTTGGCATGACGAGCGTCCTGTGCAAATACCTGCAACTGAATATGTATCTATTAGACTTTATTCAGAGGACCCTAGAATTTGTTAGTGTATTCTGTATATATTTCACCTACTATTTGTGAGTGACTTACACCAATCAGGAGTTGCTAATTGTCGAAAACGATTAACTGAGACGTTTTCTGTGTGTCCTGTACAGTAACACACCCTTCTCAGTGCATGAAGAATTGGGAGTGCCTTATCTAACCATTATCACTGCAACTAGGCCACTTTCGCTCTAGATAAATATCTGGATCAGGCCTGGGATCCAATTGAGTAAAGAAATTATCAAGGACTGCCTGCCCCTTGATTATTCCCTTCACATCCCTTTGTTTAAATATATCAGTGACTGAGTTTTTACTCTAGATAGGGGTGATTTATTCAGGAATCCAGACAGTATCTATAAGCAGGACCAGAAAAGGTTGAAAGAACACTTTTTTCAAAGGAAGCAGTTGGATAGGGAGGGGAACGCTGTAACAAAGATCAACCCATTCTAAGGGCCGAATTCTGGACCAAATTTGGGCTACTAACCTAAATATTACCATCCCTTCTGTGTTACCATGTATTTGGTCCGATCACCATCTACTGAAATTTCAAATTATGAGATCTGCCCCTCCGAAAACTAAAGCACGGGTAGGAGGCATGGCTAGAAAATGGAACCTTATTAACAAGGAAGAATTCTTTAATACACTGGCAGACACCACTCCAGTTTTACATCATCATGATGTTAACATCCTGGAAAATAAGGTATCCAGATGGCTTCTTGAGGCCAGTGACAAACACGCTCCTTTTAAAAGAGTCAAATTATTGCGTAGGACTGAAATGAACAGATGGTACTCTGATGACCTTAAAGCACAGAAATTGACTGTACGTCAATTGGAGAGACAATGGCGCCAACAATACTCTCCTGAAAAAAGATCTCAGTACATCACTGCGCACAAAGGTTATAGGAAAAACATCTCGACAGCCAAGACTGCTTTTTTCTCTGATCGCATCCTAAAGTCTAATTATAGCTCCAAAATATTATTCTCAGTAATAGACGAACTTTCCAACCCTGAGCGCACCCTACGAAAGGCCGCCCCTTCCCAGGAACTATGTGACTCCCTGAATGATTATTTCATTGACAAGATTACCCTAATAAAAAGCAGTATACCATCTCATCCCCGTCAGCAGGATGCCCCGGTCCATTATTGTAACAACAGCACCCTCAATAGTCTCCCTCCGATCAGCGAAGAGACCTTCCAGTCCCTCTTAATGGAAACTAAATCAGGTGCACCCTCGGATTGCTGCCCACCTCATATTCTTAAAGAGTGCCTTGCTATCCATCCTGGCCCGGCCCTTGCTATACTGAACAAATCTATTACTTCTGGCATAGTTCCTCTAGCTTTTAAAAAAGCCACAGTGGTCCCCCTTTCGAGAAAGCCGGGAGCAGATCCGTCGCTTCTCGACAATTATCGTCCCATATCCCTGTTACCTTTCTTGGCCAAAGTTTTGGAGGGTTATGTAGCTAAATGCCTCTCCAACTTCCTGGAGTTGTACAAACTTCTGGACTCCCATCAGGCCGGTTTTTGTCCCGCGCATTCTACCGAATCCGTGATCCTCTCTGGTCCTGCTGGATCTGTCTGCGGCTTTCGACACGGTCGACCATAACATCCTGGTCGACCGTGTCAGGGGGGCTGGTGTATCAGGTACCGCGGCACGCTGGATTTTCTCTTTTTTGGAGGACCGTTCTCAAGCAGTGCGCCTCAGTCAATTTTCTTCTGACTCTCATATTACCACTTGCGGGGTGCCTCAGGGCTCGGCCCTCTCTCCACACTTATTTAACATCTATATGTCCCCTTTGATTAAATCACTGAAAAAGAGAAAGGTACTGGTCCTCAATTATGCTGATGACCTGCAGCTCCTTCTCAGGGTGGATGGTTCTAATGATTCCGTCATGGAATTCCAGGATACTATGCTGTTTATCCAAACCTGGATGGATCTGAACCATCTGAAACTCAATCCTGGGAAAACAGAAATAGTCCTTACTGGGGACAGCCTTAAGCATTGGGGCCCTCAATATTGGCCTCCTGCACTCGGTCCACCTCCCACCCCCTCTAGCTCCGCCAAGACTCTGGGGGTACTTCTGGATAGTGGTCTATCCTTAAAAGCCCAGGTAGGAGCAGTGGTATCCAAATGTTTTTACCAACTGTGAAAAATTAGGAAAATTCATCGCTTTCTTACTCATGAAGCTCTGGTCCAAGCTATGATCTCTACTGTATTATTTCACCTAGACTACTCCAACTCGGTCTACTTGGGAATGCCCCATTATCTGTTCAAACGACTTCAACTGGTCCAAAACCAGGCAGCCCAACTGATTTACCACCAACCTAAATGGCAACCTGCCTCTCCTTTGTTGAGGAAACTGCACTGGCTTCCGGTGTCACGATGTTGTGTTTTTAACCCCTTGTGTGCCCTTGACGGAACCACGCCGTCATGAGCCACGGGCACCGTGTGCTCATGACGGCGTGGTTCCGTCATGGAGCAGCCGCTCCTCCCACGCGGCTCGAATTCCCCGCCTGTGCGGGCGAAATAGAGAGTGGGCGGAGTTGTGACGGAACCACGCCGTCATGAGCACAGCTCGCCCGTGACTCATGACGGCGCGGTTCTGTCATGAGCACCACGCCACCGTGCTGCCCCCAAACCCCCCCAGCGCTGCGGCGGAATTCGCGCCGCAGCGAAGGGGTTAAAACTGGTTGCCTTATTTTTAAGGCTTTACACGGCACCAGCCCAGAATTTATTAACAACATTATACTCAGGTACTCCCCCACTCGCTACCTAAGATCCACCCACCTTTCTTTTCTTACCAGCCCGAACTTCAATAGGGCTCGTCTTGGAGGTCGTAGGTTTGCCACTCTTGCTCCCAAGCTGTGGAATTCCTTCCCTCTTGAGATTCGAACGTGCACTGACCTCCTTCCATTTAGGAAACTCCTGAAAACCTGGTTGTTTACTCAGGATTAGCTTCCGCTGCCTTGTCAAGCTGTCTGCTAGCGCCATGAAGCCAATTCGGCATACGTGCACTTTATAAATCCCCACTAACATTAACATAACATTAACAGTGTATGTTGCTACGCCAGCCTGAAAACTGCCCTATACCGAGCCTTACCTGTTTTGTATTAAAATTATATATGACCGCTGCTTACTCAAAAGGTTCCAGCTGGACCTATTACCCTTCTTGTTAGCCTAACCACGGGGCGGTAATAGGGGGTTAATCTTACGACCTGTGTCTGCGACAGTAAGTCTCTGCAGGACATGCTACATTTTATGATATTTTGTAGCTTTTATAACGTACCCAGGAAACATTATATTCTCCCCATACTGCAAAAGTCTAATTTTACTCAGGTTCGCCCATACTCATATACTTGCAAATGCTTTTGGGAGATATTATTCTTAACGTTCTTAGCTTGTTAAAAAAGTTGCTGTTAGGTTGGGAAACAGTTGCAATGAATCCCCTTGGAGTACAGGACATTAGTCACCTTTTTAACTTTGTAAGACCTTTTTAACAGTGTATTTATTTATTGTAGTTTTAAATTGTTGATATTGAGGGGGATTTTGACATAAGTGTCATGGCTTGCTTTACTTTTATGGTTTTATTTAAAATACCGAATTAAGTTTATTGATTGATTGTAAATGGCTTGTCTGGCCTCTCATATGCTGTGAATCACATTTTAAAAACAGGAGTTAATTTGCAGAATATATCAGCAAGCGAATTTCAGGGGAAAGTTCAAGGAAAAGATAACCATTTGGAATACAATTTAATAAACCTAATGGCATATCACAGTGGAACTAATGAATATTGATATCGGTGTCTTGGTGAACTCAATTGCATGTTGAGAACTTTGGAGCACCTACTTGGTTTATGACACTCAGTTGTGCTGAGTATGCTTGGAATGACCTGCTAGAAATCTTGCAGGAGGCAAATTCAAATTTCAAAGACATTCATCTGAAGATGCCAGGAGAACTGTGTTCACTAGAGCCTGCAAACATTTGCAGATATTTTAAACACAGATTTCAAGCAATGATGGCTTTCACCTTGAACAAAACAAAACCTCCTCTTGCTGAAGTGACTGATTTCTTTTGGCGCAAAAAGTACCAGCCAGAGATGCTCTCCATATTCACATGTTGTTGTGGGTTAAATATACCCCAAAGTTTGGAACAGACAGTAATGAGACTGTGTTGTCTTTTATTCATCAGTGCGTAACTTGCTCCATCCTAAAGGAGTGTAGTGACAAAACATTAAGACAACAAGTTCTACTATACCTTAATTATAGATGCGCAAAACACAGTCAGAGAAAATACGGAGCAAAAGGGAAATTTTAAACAAGATGTCGTTTTGGGTTCCCATGACCTGTCATCTCACAAGGAAAAGTCAACAGCTTCTTGTCTGCAGTCAGACATACACTTACAAGGAAATCACCGAAAAATATATACAACCTAAGAAGAACAGAGGCCTCCAAGTACATTAATGGCTACAACCCTGTGCTTCTGAAGGTGTGAAATGCACAGTTTGTTGCAGACATCTCAATTGCTGTTGCTCAGTAAGTCACTTCTTATAGAACAAAGTCAGAGAAAACTGAGATGAAGGAGATGTGGAGGAGAATGAAGCAGAGAAGACTCTTACAAAGAAATTGTAAAGTTTTAGTTTGAAAATACTTTCTCTCAGAGAGATAGGCTAATATGAATGCATAGACTGGTTAAGCTCAGCTAGTTTATTTGCTACATCTAAAGGAGTTCTATGGGTAAGTTTAGGGCTTGCTAACACTCATAACAGAGTGCTGAAGTCTTTTCCTGAAATTCATTATCTTGCGGAATTTGAGCCACGCAGTAATGATATTCTGAAGACTAATATGCTGGATACGTACTATCCAAGAAGAAGTCTTTATCTGGAAAGGATGTGTTTCTATGAAATACTACAACATTATACATTCAATAATGTCAGTGAAAAAGTAGAAGAAGAAAAATAGGCTGTCGTTGGATGTAAATGATGTTTGGTCAGACTAAGTTGCCAAACTCCAGACAAAATAGAGTTTTTTCTATTTAGCCTTGTTGCAGTTGTTCAAGCCATGGCGAACTGAAAGCAAGCTACTTGGAGAATTCGACTATTATGAAGACTCATTCAATGCTGTGAAAGACCACATTGAGTGCTCTGTGTTTGCAGTGTATCTTCAAATGTCGAGAAATGAGATTGAACAAGAAGAAACAATTCCTGCTGAGATGGCAAGAGAGAGTTCTCAGAGCAGTCAAAGTTCAGCACCTAGAAGTCAAGATCTTCTTAGACAGCCAATCATTCAATATTAAGCTGCAATAGCCATGAATGAGGTGGAGAATGCAATGCAGCATGCAAGACAGGAAAGCTGTGGATCTAGAACACCTAATAGAGCATTTGAGTAAAAATCAGAAAGAGAATTTTCCAAGACGTAAAAAAGGTAAAGTAGAACATGGATTTCTGCATGAGAAAAAGCAGTGTGCATGTTCTACATATAAACCAGTTCTATTGTACATAAGTAATCAAACTGGAACTGGAAAAAACATCGGGCCAATTCACAGAACTAATCCCAGATAAAATCCAAAACTTAATACTTTTGATATTCACAGAAGGCTTTTAGTAGTAGTAGTAAAGTTAGTACTCATAACTTTACTACTATTAAATGCCTTATGTGAATACCAAAAATAGTAAGTATAGGATTTTATCTCAGATTAGTTCTGTGAATCGGCCCCATCTTGATTAAAGTACTGACAAGTTATCTACAGAAGACAACAGATTCCAATTTGTCGCGTGTAGTTACTGCACCAACAAGCTTAGCTGCACATATTATTAAAGGATTCACCCTTTATTGATTATTAATGTTGCCTGTTGAACATGACAACAGATTAGAATACAACAAATTATCTGATGATGCTTGTCATGAGTCATTAAGAGTATCAGAGAAATTCAAGCTACTAATTATTGATGAAGTCAGCATGGTGTCTAACCTAATACTAACTTTTATACATGTAAGAATGCAGCAGAAACTAGAAACTGACTACAATGTGCTTATTCGAAGAAAACACTTGAGGCCCGATTTCAAGACCAAATACGATAAAAATCCAACATACAATGCTCTTAAAAAACAGTACTTGTGCAAAATACCCTTTAAATTGCAGGAATGTCAATAAAACACAGTTCTTCCATCTCGGTAGCTCCTCCTGGGGCTACTGCTAAACTGAATATGACAGAGTCTAACAATTCCAGCCGACTGTGTCTATACGGAACAGCTAAAGTGTCAACAGACTCGGACACAGTACCTTTTTTACTGCGAACAACATGTTAGTGCGAGTCGGTTGGGGCAACCGTCGCGGTTGCTTTGTGAAATGGAGCGTTGCGGCAGGCGGTGTCCTCATGATGTGGTGCAGTCAGCGGCTCGTTGACGGAGTCGGTGAGACCAGGGCATGTGTTGAAGGGTGAGACGGTGCTCGCTGCAGTGCTGGCAAGTCACGGTGAGGCAACGGAGCTGGGCTATATTCGGGTAAGGAAGCGACAGAGTTGGTAATGTCCTTCGAGCGTGTAGCGTGTGCCCACAGGACACTGTGAAAGCAGTGACTCATTGACGGAGTCAGTGAGACCAGGGTTGCATTGCAAAGCGAGGCTTTGCTCTCTGTGGTGCTCCCAGGACATGGAATCCTGCAACGGACTCGATTACAGAGTCGGCGATCAGAGATGGTGCCCACACACACAATGAGGTCTTTACTGTTCCTAAGACCTCGAGAACAGGGGGCAAGCTCAGTTCAAGCCCTTGGAAAATCTTTTCTTCAAGCAGGGGGACAAAGCAAGCAGCAAAGTCCTTTTCTCCTTTCCATTGCAGCAAGTAGCCCCTGCATGCCAATCCCCAGACAGCAAACAGCACAGGGACAGTATTCATACTCAGCTTCTCCTGCTCTTATCCTTGGAAAAGGATCGTCTTCATTTCCCAATAATGATCTAAAAGTCTGAGGTCATGACCCCTCTTTTTATACACAAAAATCCTTTGTTCTCTGAAGGTAGAGATTGTCTGTACCCAGCCAAAACCAGTACTGTCCTCACTGGTGCAGCTTCCTGGCAGGAGGTGGAGACAGGCCCATTCAGGTAAAAGGAAATCTCGTCCCCCTACTCTAAATGCAGCCCAGGTCTATTCAGCCCAGCACTGACTTCTGGAACCACTGTCCCTCTCCAGCCCCTGTCATCCAAAAGCCAGACATGCGACACACAAACCTAGCAGAGGCACACTGGAGGGTTAGGCAAGAAAATACCTACTTTTTAAAAGGGGTATTTTCAAACACAGACTGTAAAAATCACCCTCACTCAAAGATGCACTTTAACATCCTTAGTTCAGGCATACTGACTTTTATTTTCCTACCTCGTTCCCAGGGCCAGTTATAAACAAACTCCCCATTCTGTCCTATGGAAACAGGTAGCCTTGCAATAGTGAAAAACTAAATTGGCAGTAATTCACTATCAGGACATGCCACACACACACGAGGTCATGTCCTACCTTTCACATACACTGCACCCTGCCCACAGGGGTACCTTGACTACACACATGCTCTGCAATGGCAGGCCAGAGTTACATTTTACAGGCTGCTTCTGTGGGTGACACAATCAGTGCTTCAGCCTACTAACAGCATGTGATTTACAGGCCATGGGCACACATTGTGCAATGTACTAGGGTCTAACTAGTAAATCAATTATGCGAATCATGGAATCACTAATCCATCACAACAATTTACAAAGGGAGCACTTGCACTTTGGCACTGAATAGCAGTGGCAAAGTGTCCAAAGCATCTAGACCAGCAAAACGAAGTCCAACACACAGCAAAAACACAGGAGGCAAAGGCAAAAAATGCAGGGGAGACCCACGCCAATGGTGCTAGGTCTAACAACAATAAATTATCTGGTGATGCATGTCATGAGGTATTAAGAGTATTAAAAAAATTGAAGCTACTAATTATTGATGGAGTCAGCATGGTGTCTAACCTAATGCTAACTTTGATACATTTAAGAATGCAGCAGATATTAAAAACTGACTAACACGTGCTTTTTCGAGGAAACACTTACGGCCCGATTTTGGTATCATTAGGAAGGGCACCGCATCGGACTCAGGCTTGCCGAATCCGATTCGGAACCCTTGTTTCTAACCGAATCGCACTCAGTTCCGAACAACCAATTAGTATTACAAACCCAGCTGCAGAACTAGGGGCAGATTTACAAGCCCCTTGCGCCATTTTTATGTCAATTTTCCCATGTTAAAAGTGACGCAAAAGTGGTGCAAGGGGCTTGTAAATCTGCCCCCTAGTGTATAAATTTGATAAGGAAGAGAAGTCTATTATTTGCTTGCTGCCAACCTTTGAGGAGTGTAGTGAATTCAATGAACAATTACTGCAACTGGAAAAAGAAGACACTATTGGAATTACAGCAAATGATAAAATGGAACATCAAGGAGTTACAGTGCTACTAACAGGAAAACTGCAATCAAAATTGGATACTTTAGAAAATTCTGTTTAAAAAAAACTGCAGGATTAAAAAACAGTTACATATCTGTAAAAAGTGTCATGTAAACTTGCATCGCAATATAAATGTTGAAAAAGGGCTCGTAAATGGTGCAATACTCCATTGCTAATGTTGTGTATAGTTACAAATTTTATTAATTTTCCAAACAGAAATGACATGGGATACTTAGCCATAAAATTTGATGATGTTCTTGAAGTTAAGCAAATTGATAGATGTGTTGTACATTTCCTACTCATGAAAGACATGTATGTCCAGCGAAAGCAGTTCCCAATGTCTTTAGCGTATGCACTAACTATTCACACATCACAAGGTTTAGGTGTAGATGCAGCTCTTGTTAATATTGGTAGTAGTGTATTCAAAGAAGGAATGTCATATGTAGCTTTGTCGCAAACTAGAACATAGTCTGGTTTATTTCTGTTTGACTTTGAAAGAGAAGAAAGTAAGTGCTGACGTGAACTGTGTAAGGGAATAATTGGTTAGGAGGTCAATATGCTCCTCATTTAGGCCGGTATCCTGTGTTTGAAACAATGATAATGTGTCTAAAGCAGAAGATATCCATGCATTCTATCAGAATTGAACAGAAAGATGAAGAAAACAAAAAACGACAAGGACCTAAGAAAACAAAACTACAACACAATGAGGAAATGGAAGGATATCACTTTGATAATAAATCTGGAGTGAGCTGTTGTGCAAATATACTGTTAAATGGACTGTACCATTTGCCTCATTTTACAAATTATATTAATTATATTTTCTAAAAAGTAGATAAAAGAATATCTTCACCACTGAGTAGTTTACTCAAAGA
Organism: Triturus cristatus; assembly: GCF_964204655.1. Lineage (NCBI taxonomy): Eukaryota > Metazoa > Chordata > Amphibia > Caudata > Salamandridae > Triturus > Triturus cristatus. The sequence goes on from NC_140587.1 coordinate 970,213,411, forward strand.
ATTAAGAAGTGACAGAACTGTTATACTTTCTGCTTCTGGAATAAGAAAACGTACAGATTAGTGTAATGGATCAGTAGTGTTTTCTAAAAATCTTCAGCAGGATGCTCAGGAACTTAATGGTAATGCTAGGACTATTAGAGGAAGAAGATGTAAATATCAATGAATTATTTGGTTTAACTTATAAATGGAACCATAATTGTGAACATTGTGAATTGCCCTCTCGCACTGAAATACATTTGGAACAATTTCTCTACTTGGCGTTACCAGATTGGAAAGCTGTGGCCTTTGAAAATGTAAGCAAAAAAGCCCATCAAGTATGACCTGTCCAAATAACAGATAAAGAATTTAGGTCTACATTGTTACTACAAAGGTATGGAAAATATGTCATAGTAATGCTACAACAAAGCAGAGTGGATGGTTCTAAATTAGAAACTGAAATTACAAACTTTGTAGCTGGTCAAATTTCCATTTCAAAAAGGCCTTTCACAACTATAGCAATCATATTTCATGAATGAGTTAATATAACCTCTGGACACTGCACCATATATTTAAGATGTCAGAGGATGGAAAGAGGGCAATGACATACAAATGACATTTAAATCAAGACTACCTAAAAAGTTAACTAACTCGTATCTGCTATTTCTAGAACTTAAATTCTAAGGACAATTTAGGATAACAAAATGAGGTATTGTGTTAACATGTATATGAACTATGTGTTTCTGAGATATTATTCGGGCTATTGGGAGTATTGTCTACAGCAAGCTGTTAGAAATTAAAGACTCTTTTTAACTGCGGGAAATGATTTTATAAAACATTACAGGACTACATTATGTTAGTACAGATAAAAATTAAATGGAGGTCCTGAAAAATCAGCAGTCTTAAGTTGCATCTAAAAATTATCTTCAGCGCTAAAAAAATCACCCATTTTGTTTCTGCTACAGCAACTTCTACGTAGTACTGTGTGTTATGTTTTTCATACATGGGCCAAGAACATTTTAGACATCATTTGGACTAACAGGGATGGTGTTTACAAGAGGATATCCAAAAATAAAGTCTGCTTCATAATTGTTGGACACTTTGTACCAGATATAAAGATATCATAAACAGTTTTTATATATAGTTGCTTTCATTAAGGTCATAACTTTTCAGCAAGCCACTATTAGTAAACTTGCAGTGAGTAGAATGCATTCTATCACATATTTATAATAATGTACTGTGCACATTTTTTTTGTTGCAATCCATTGATAGTGTTTCCCCACTGTTTGATGATGATGTGTCATACAGACCACTGTTGAAAGTGAAAAAAGTGCAAAAGCTGAAAACATATTATTATGTTGTATTAAAGTTTTGGAGAGAACATATTGTACCTTTATTTGGCTACCTGTTGTTGAAAATTAAATCCTAATACATTTTTCTTCGTTACATCCTCAGACTGCTCCCCGCCTGTTACAATGGTTTTATAGTCCATGCAGACGTCTGCAAAACACTTTAGTTTGAGTGGCATTTCGCTTTGTCACCCGGAGCAGGGGCTGTAGGTCTGGATGCTGATGTTCCCTCTCCTTCTCTCTCTCTCTCTCTGCAATTTTAAATTGCTTCTTGTGGTATGTTTTCAAATGGTACAACATGCTTGTTGTATCACATGAATATTTTTTTGCTGTGCCCTGAGATAATGTCTTTTCACATATGCTGCACCTCACCAATTTAAATATAGTCTTGGATTCACCCGTTGGATTAGTGAACAAATCCCAGCTACGCTTTTTTTCTTCATTGGTATTTCTTCATCAGAAGACTGTTCATGTGTAGCTGAGTCCTCCTGATCTTCAACAACTTCAAACAGTTTAAGATCTTCCTCTGGGACCTTCTGATATCATTTTATTTTTATATAAATAGCCAAAAAAGCAAAAAACAGCACAATCTTCAAAATCAGTTGCATCAGTTTGGGACAGCGCCTGTAATAAACTAACCAGTACCTGGAAGTTCAAGAAATGGGTGTGTACTTCCTTTGATGAAGGAAACTGTGATATTTCTTTACTTGGTAGTCACATGTTATTTGCGAGTACCGATGTTGCAGAGACTTCCAGCGTCGCCGTGAAAATGAAAAGTTGTTTTTTTAAACAGTTTTTTTTGACAAATGCCTAGAGAAAAAAAAGTTAAACCAATATGTTACTAAACAGCTAGACTCAAACGTTATGTCATATATGTCTATGTTGGACTTGGCCCTTCTGGCAAGTTCACCCCTAGAACATTTTGCATTTATCCTAGCCTTTTTCCTATGTTGTACTAGTGGTTTTAGGCCTCTAGGCGCTTTTACACTGTGTCCCAGTGGAAAGTGCGTGCGCTCTGTGTAATTTTTAGTGAGACTGACCTGCCCTCCCATAGGAATGCATGGGAGAACTGAGTGACCGTGTTAAGTCCTGATGTGAGAGGAGTACGGGGTCGAGTTTGGTATGTGCTAACTCGTGAGAGTGAATGCTGCGCAATGATGTGTGCGGCGTTACGGTGTCTAGTGTAGAAGTGCCACTTCTAGAAGCTGTGACCAATACTGGGTGTGGCTCTAATCAGCAAGGCTGAGCCAGATAATTATGTAAACAAGGAAGTGCCAATGCTGATGAATAATTCAGCCCAATGAATGTGACGTGGAAGATGACCACAAACAACCACGCAAGTACTAATAAATAGTATTTATTTCAATTTCTTTTCATAAAGTTATAGATACATCTTGTATAAAAATTATTTATGTGTACAAGAATCAGAAGCCGTCCACAAATTTAAGTACATGTTAAAGTGAACACATAATAGAAAGAAGTTTGAAAACATAAAGGAAAACTCCACTACACTCGTCTGCCAGGAAGGCAGACCAGAAACTAAAGAACCACATTCAAACACCACTCCTCATACATCAAACAAACAATCACACACACTTTCCTTTGGAAGCCTATTTGCAGCTGCTTGAAGTTAACCAAAGGACTAATCAACCTGGTGAAACTTGAAAGAAATTATACAAGGGTGCATAACAACGAATGTTGCTCAAAACCTTAGCAATTCGAATTCATTTGTAAAGATGCACCAACTTGTTATATTTACACCAGTGTTTGAAAATACAGTACACATAACAAAACAAAAGGTCGACGCGTTTCGAACCCCTAGTCCTTGAATGAGGGGTTCTCCTCAGGACCAAGACACTAAAAGGAAGATGAAAAAAGAGGGTGTAACTACTCCTTTAACAAACAACAGTGCCTCAGCATTCAGAAAGCTAAAAATAGAGCCAAGTCTTACCAGAGTGGCAGCGTGAATCAAGCTATGAAAGCGAGGGGCCAACTAAAGAAAGCAAAAGATTGGACTGTGTTAACACAGACAGTGAAAACATAGAACAATACGCAAAATGTCCGAGTCATAACAGTCATTACGTCCACGATATGTACTCACATCCAATGGCGGGGGTGGTCTCTTTAAAAAGAAACGTGGAATTTTTCTCGTGATCTGAAGTGAATAACTCTCATAGTTGGAATGGGGCGAGGGAACTCTGTTTAGACGAAATGCGAAGAGTTACAAAGTGACACCCGGTCCCATAGATGCATAATGTAGCTGTTGGGTGTGGGGGGGGGGAAAAAACATACCTTAGTCGTCCCTTCGTTGTCGTGCGAAGTAAGCTTGCACCTGGAGACGGCGGCGCCGAATCTGCACGGGAGGGAGATGCGTTATAAAACGGGATAGTCCAAGGCATGTAAGAGCTTTTGGGAAGCGGCTGACAGACAGAGGAGTCTGAGCAGTTACCTGAATCACGGCGAGTATTGCTTTGATTTGCAGCAAATGCTGGCGAGTGCTCAGTGGATGCTTCCGTAAATGGCTTGAAAAGGATTGTGGGATGCCCAGAATTATGGGTAATGTAGTTTCAGAACCGCAAGGATGATCATTGTGCTGGTGGATGCTTCCACAAGGGTGCGGAAAAATAATGCACCCTTGTATAATTTCTTTCAAGTTTCACCAGGTTGATTAGTCCTTTGGTTAACTTCAAGCAGCTGCAAATAGGCTTCCAAAGGAAAGTGTGTGTGATTGTTTGTTTGATGTATGAGGAGTGGTGTTTGAATGTGGTTCTTTAGTTTCTGGTCTGCCTTCCTGGCAGACGAGTGTAGTGGAGTTTTCCTTTATGTTTTCAAACTTCTTTCTATTATGTGTTCACTTTAACATGTACTTAAATTTGTGGACGGCTTCTGATTCTTGTGCACATAAATAATTTTTATACAAGATGTATCTATAACTTTATGAAAAGAAATTGAAATAAATACTATTTATTAGTACTTGCATGGTTGTTTGAGGTCATCTTCCACGTCACATTCATTGGGCTGAAGTATTCATCAGCATTGGCACTTCCTTGTTTACATGACTTCTAGAAGCTGGCATGTCTGTGTAATAAATGTGCAGTGACTGTCTGGCTTGTGATTGGCTGGTGTGTCTGGCTCCAGGAGTCAGGATGGGTCTGCCCCGGTGGTGAATGGAGAGATCTGCATGTTGATGGCAGGGAGGAGTACACCTGGGACCTGAATAGGGCTGGGCTTTCCCTACACAATGCTGGCTCCACCCCCTGTGGTGCGTCTGATGTCCCTGGCCTGTCCTGTGAATAGGGAGAGGGGCTGAGCAAAACAAAGTGCTCAGGAACCAGTTACATCTGGTCCGCCCCTTCCCTGCACCTTTGGAGACAAAGGATTCTGTGTATAAAAGAGAGGCTGTGACCCCATGAAAATGTTCTTGTTCTTGGACTAGAAACTACCAGGGGCGTGCTGCTGCTGGGGCTCAGGGGAAGGCTTGCCTCCCTGGGCCCTGCCCAGCCCCTGGATGCCCTGGATGCTGGAAGACTTCTTCTAGACCCTCCTGCCTGGCCTGAGGATGGCTGGGAGACTGTCCTTGCCCTTCCTCCCTAAGCACTTATTTTGATTGCTGAGGACTTTGTACTTTACTCCTAGCGCCCGGTGAGCGCTTTGTCTCACTCTCTGCTGGGCGCTGTGTTTCCTCCTGGCAGCGCTGGGCTGCGATCTCCTTGGAGGGAATCCCCAGCATAGGGATTCCCCTGCATCGTGTCCTTTTGCGGGTGCCCACCCCGCATGGCCGCCTAATGTTGTATCTTAATCGCGTGAGCCCACCCCGCTTATTGACTGTCTAACGCGGGTGCCCACCCCGCTTCATCTTTATTTAAAGTTGCGGGTGCCCACCCCGCTTTGATGCCGTGCCGTAGTGACTCTTGAGGAGCGGCGGGTGCCCACCCCGCGTCATGGCCGCCTTTCTAATTTCTTTATTTACGTTGCAGGTGCCCACCCCATTTATTTATTTTACGTCGCGGGTGCCCACCCCGCAATTTGCCTGTCTTCAAAATCACCGCCGCGGGCCAAGCCGCAATGAAATCTCTTCCGGGCCGCTGCCCAGCACGACCCGGAAGGCAGGAGAGACTGCGTCCCTGTGGGCGGGGCTTCCGAGAGGGAAGGGAAGCCCCGCGAGTGAGATGCCGGCGGCAAGGGCGACGGAGGGCTCCCAGGTGCAAGGGAGAGCCCCGCAGTGGCAGCCGAAGAAAACCAAAGTCCCGGGTCCCAGGAGGGGGCCCGGGTGAAGAGTTGCCGTGGCCGAGGCCGCCAATGGCAGTGCGGGGCTCCCGGGAGGACAGGGAAGCCCCGCGTGCAGACAAAGAGAAAGGCTGCGTGATGCGAATGGCCTGTACCCGGAGGGGAAGTGGAGGAGTGCTGCAGTTGTCAGCAAAGCCCCGCAGAGAGCCGGTGAGTGAGGGCTGACATCGGGCGGGCTGCCACCATTTGGCCCCGTGGGGGCTTGGGGGCATAATGGTTCTAAGAGCCTACGTGGCTCCAACGGGGGGTACATTTGTTTCCAGAGCCGGTGTGTGGCTCCAACGGTTGGGGGCAAGTAATTTCCAAGCCCTGTAGATGGCACCGAGGTGCCGTGCCCCTATGCTTTGTTGTCTGCTGCCCGATGGCCAGGGCACTCCATGTTTTGGGGACATATTTCATTTTAAAAGCGCCAGTGCTCCACAGTACTGGGGGACATGTTGTTTTTAGAGCCTAGGTGGCTCCCACGTTTTGACATTATTTCAAGGGCCATTGAGAGCCCATGCCTCATTTGACTTCCCCAGCTGCGCAGCACTTAGTGCCAGCTGCAGCGTTTAGGCCCTGTTCTTGTCCCCAGCTGCCCAGCAAGTAGTGGGCAGCTGCTACGTTTAGGTTCTGGCGCAACCTGGACCCTAATGTGATTGAAGTACTATTGGGTTTTAATGCTTATGGTGTTAGGAAATGTACTGTGTGTAGTATGTTTTGCGCACCCTGTGTTGATGCTTATGGTGTTAGGGAATGTACCGTGTGTAGTATGTTTTGCGCACCCTGGGTTAATGCTTATGGTGTTAGGAAATGTACTGTGTGTAGTATGTTTTGCGCACCCTGTGTTTTATACCTCTAGGTATGATTTCTGCATAGGAGGTTGTTTTACCTGTTTAGGTTTATGTTAGGGAGATTATACTTCCCTGTGTGATATACGCCCCTAGTGTAATTATTCTTAGGAGGTAACGTCTAATGCGTTAGACTTATGAGAAATTGCATAATGTGTTTATGCCCCTGTGATGTATACAGGATAGGTTTTATACCTGATTCTGTTGTGATAATGCTGAAGTCATTATTGCGCCAGTAGTTACTGGTCGTGCTCTACAGTTATAATTTGTGTTACAGTTGGTATATGTTCTACATTTACAATTGGTGATTTGTGCTAATTCTGACAGTGGTCCATGTGGCCCTGTCTTGTGTAAATAGTCCCCTGTAAAATTCTGCCCAGTGCCAGTTGGCACAGTGTAAATTATGTGATTATCATCTAATGTGTTTATTATAATACAAAGGCTATTTTTATATATAACCTTGTGTGGTGATTCCTTTGTGGTGGGCCTAGGGTGTTGTTGCTGTGTGCGCGCGCAAGCGCTTTACACATTGCCTCCGGGATAAGCCTGACTGCTCGCGCCAAGCTACCAAGGGGGTGAGCTGGGGTTACCATCGGCGTGTAACTCCCCTGACTTAGAGTGGTGGTCTCTGCCTGGCTTTGGCGCAAGCCTTAGCCAACCAGAGATCCCATTTCTAACAGTCTATATATGTGTTTTACACTTTGTCAAAAACACTTGGTATTTGCAGTGTTTCTGCGGCAGTCGTGACGTTATGGCAAAATCTAAAAATATCTTGAAATAAGATGATTCATGTATATTTTAAATAAATAGATGACAAATACAACAATAAGTGGTGCACCATGCAGATATAATGTTCAAAATCTAATTATGAAAAAAATAGAAAAGTTATACAAGTTCTCCAAACAAGCGAAGGTAATATGGACATTAAAGTTAACTATTAAAATCTTAAAAACCTTACAAAATCACTTTAAAAACAAATGTTATAGAGGTGTCATAGCTAGGAATGAGTACTAAAAAATCATAGACATTTACCAAAAAAAACAAAGGTTACAGAGACACTAAAATGAGGAAATAGAATTTTAAAAAACGTTACAAATTCAGTGAAAAAATGAAAAGTTACAGGGACGTTATAGTTACGACATAAAAAAACCACATAGAAATTCACTGAAAAAAACAAAGGTTACAGAGACTTTATAGTTAGGAAATAGAATTAATAACACCTTAGAAATTCACTAAATAAACAAAGGTTACAGAGACATTATAGTTAGGAAACAGAATTAAAAAAACATTAGAAACTCACTGAAAAAAACAAAGGTTATAGGATGTTATAGTTAGGCTGACATTTCACTCGTACAAAAGCAGAGAAATTCAGCATTTATAGTTACCTGGGCTAACTATAACTCACGCCCCCACAATGCACTGCTTATGACCTCACACATTACATCACTTATGACATGGTCACAGACATCACTGATGACATCACTGATGGCATCTAAAGTACATCACTGATGACATCACAATTAGCAGCATACTTATATTAAAATCCCAAATTATTCCATGAAATTCTGTTGCAAGCTGGTACAAAGAAGGATCATGTTCCAATAAGCCAAACTATGATGTCACGAAACAGCAAATAGCAGCCCTTCTTTTCACCCACATCAGTCCCGAAAAGTTTAAAACCTCACAAGCATCTAAAGAACAGGGATCAGGTCTTCAAATTCTTAATGCTTCAGGTGGCTTAAGGTGGCCAGCTGTCTACAATCCGGTGCAATCCATGTGGATCAGAACATGGCTTATGCAGGACACACATAGCACATGCAGTACAGATTCAGTTTGGCCATCACAAAAGAGGCAGTCCACAGAAACCGAACCCCCCCCCCCCCACCTTGCTGTGAATGGCTTTAAGGGGAGCGACCCCACTCTAAACTGGAGATATAACTTCTAGCAGAACTGTGATCAGCTCCCAATACTGCTTAAGACCATATGATGGCTAAAAGTCTAGGAACTCCCCAGTCAAGGTAGTACCGTCCCTCTGTTGAGTGAATGCCCAAAAATATATCTTTTAAGAGCACCTTTGGAAGGGATTTTGTCTATAGTAGGATGAGGCCAAAGATCAACAAAGCTTAGATACTTCAACAGCTATTTATTTGAGAATAGCCATGGGATTTTATTGGAACTGTCAGCCTAAATAATCACTTCTAGGGCAGCTGCATAATGCACCAACTCTGAAGTAACCCAGATTTTCTGCCAGAAAAGCAGTGGGCGCAAGGGAGTCTTAAAGGCTACAATTTTATGTCCATTTCTAGAGATATGGGGTACAGAGGGTTGTTAGTTGGAAGTGAGGTTGATTATCTTGAAAATGTGTTCTCTGTTCTCACAGTCAGAAATATCACTAAAACCCCATATCTCAGCACCATATAAACCTGCTCCCAGGGCTTGGGCTTCATTGACTTGTAGGGCTGGTGCAATGGGCTTCATATAAGAGGCACAATGCTCTTTTAAAATTGCCCTAACTGGCTTGGTTGATATGTGCTCACCATGACAGATTAGATGATAGTTTAATTTCAAGATACTCAAAGGAATCTACCTCCAATACTTCGTACCCTAGTACTAGACTTCCCTTGTACTTTTTGCGATGATAAAAATGCCACATATTTGGTTTTGTCTACGTGAATCTCTAAGGCTTGTTCTGAACATAAGACAGTAAAACTGGTTATTAGTTTTTGATGGCTACACAGTGTTTCTAAATCAATAAAGTATTGTCTGAAAACAACCATATTGGCGCCTTAACCTTAGCTATAGAAGGAGCATCTGCTTTGATCTCAGCAAAATGGTGTACCAAGCCATTTAGACAGGGTAGAGGACAATACACACCATGGAGGACCCCCTTCAATACCAGAACAGTCAATCAGTGGCTCTGTGATCCCCATCTCACCAGAGCAAAGTACTTATCATGTAGCCTAATCAACAAAGATGATATATAGAGGGGCATTCCCATCTCCCTAATATATATATTAACTAGAGGAAAATAGAAAAATAGCCCAGCGCTGATTCTCAGTTCCCCGTTTCGCTCACAGGGAACAATCCATATAGTCCACTATAGTTCATGTGCTGACGAAGACACACACAGCAGTTTAGAAATCCATATAAAGTCTTTTTATTTCAAAATTGTCTTTGTTTCATACACTTGATCAAAATTCTCCATCAAATAATGTGACATATACAGCTAAGCCAACACATGTTTCATGAAAGTTTTGCTTCTTCAGGGCTGTTAATTTTAAAATATAAGATATATTCTCTTAGTGTCGACATCACATACATACACTGGTTATATTTTCTAACAAAGGAAGATATATATAAAGAGTACTTGACATATAATCAAAGGTTTTAAAAGATGTCAGTGATGCTCCCTATGTGTTGTCTTCAAAGTGTCTTTGTGCTACCCATTAAAAATAGCCTTATAATAAAAACAAATTGATATGATTGGTCGAATACAGGCATGTATAAACCTCTTCATCTATATTAAAGCCGTTGGGTTTGTTACTCTCCAATTTTAGAATATAGACTGTTTCCAGCTTCCTAAGCTCTCTCTCCCTATCCCCTCCTCTCTTTTTTCTGGGGACTCGGGCGATGTAGCTATACCTAAGGTTGGTGGAATTGCTTTGGCAGCATTTTTCCAAAATGCCTAGCTGTAGGGTAGTTGCGTTCATTGTTGGTAATGGCACGGATGTGTTGTAGCACATGTTTGTGTACTGGCAATGTTGTGCTCCCAACATACATTTTTTCACAGGGGCATTTGAGTATACACAACAAAACCAGATTTGACCATCAGATTTCCCCCTATTTTTATTGTTTTATTAAAGGCCGTGTTCAATATAGTTAGATTTTTACAGTGGCGCGTTTTAAGTTAGGGGATTACATCCCCATGAATCTTCAGGGTCCCTGGGGTCCAACTAGCCCACCAGGTACCTCCAGTAAGAGCCACAGAGCTGCATTGCAGAGTGGTGTTCAGAGGCCACACCCCTTCTTACACCTCTTCAACGCAGCTCTGTGGCGCTTACTGGGGGTACCTGGAGGTCTCAGTGGACCCCAGAGACCCTCAGGATTCAAGAGGACTTAATCCCCCAACTTAAAATGTGCCACCTAAGGCCCCGCCCCCCCCCTTCACCACTGTACAATTGTACCCCGTGGCATGTTTTTTAAGTTGGGGGATAAAGTCCCCTTGAATCCTGAGGGTCCCTGGGGTCCAACTAGCCCTCCAGGTACTTCCAGTAAGCGCTACAGAGCTGCATTGCAGAGAGGTGTAAAAAGGGGCCTGGCCTGGACCACCACTCTGCAACGCAGACCTGTGGCGCTTACTGGAGGTACCTGGTGGGCTAGTTTGCCCCCAGAGATCTTCGGGATTCAAGGGGACTTAATCCCCCAACTTAAAACGTGCCACAGGGCGTGTTTGCACAGATGTTACCTCAGGCCCCGCCCTGCCCCTTCACCACTGTACAAACATGCCCCGTGGCGTGTTTTAAGTAGGGGGCTAATGTCCCCTTGAATCCTGAGGGTCCCTGGGGTCCAACTAGCCTATCAGGCACCTCCAATATGCGCCAGGGAGCTGCCTTGCAGAGAGGTGTTCAGAGGCCACGCCCCTTTTTACACCTCTCTGCAACGCAGCTCTGTGGCGCTTACTGGAGGTACCTGGTGGACTCGTTGGACCCCAGAGACCCTCAGGATTCAAGGGGACTTAATCCCCCAACTTAAAACATGCCAATGGGCGTGTTTGTACACATGTCATCTCAGGCCCCGCCCCCTCCCTTCACCACTGTGCAAACACGCCCCGTGGTGCGTTTTAAGTTGGGGATAAAGTCCTCTTGAATCCTGAGGGTCCCTGGGGTCCAGCTAGCCCACCAGGTACCTCCAGTAAGCGCTACAGAGCTGCGTTGCAGAGAGGTGTAAAAAGGGGCGTGCCCTGGACCACCACTCTGCAACGCAGCCCTGTGGCGCATACTGGAGGTACCTGCTGGGCTAGTTGGCCCCCAGGGACCCTCAGGATTCAAGTGGCCTTAAGCCCCTAACATAAAACGCGCCAAAGGGTGCGTTTGCAGAGTGTTGCTGGTAGGGGGCGGGGCCTCTGGCACTATTGCGTCTGTTTTTTTTCTTTTGTTTTAGAAGGGGGCTGTGTGGCCCCCCTATTTTCCCTTTTTATGGGCCCTGGGGACCCCATCCCCCAGAGTCTGACCCCTTTTTAAAAAATAATAATAAATGAACGGGAAGGGGGCTACATTGGCCCCCCTCCCGTGGCCAATTCCAGCCCCGGGGACACCATCCCCGGGGCATGGCCACATTATTATTCTTTTTTTGTGGATGGGGCCGTGTTGCCCCCCTCCCGGGCCACTTCTGGCCCCAGGGACCCCATTCCCCGGGGCCTGGCATCTTTGATGGGGACCATGGGGGGAGCCCCAATGCCCCAACGGTCCCTGCCGGCTCCCCACATCCTGCGGGAGCTGGCATTGTTTTTCCACATGGGGAGCTGCTAACATGCAGCTCCCCATGTGCAAAAAAGCAATCTGCTTTGCTTCATTGAAGCGAGAGCAGGTTTCCCTGCTCTTGCTTCAATGAAGCAAAGCAGTTTGCAATGACAGGACGGGAGACACGCGGCTTCCATCCTGTCATTGCAAACAGCAGTGCCCCAGGGGTGGGCACCCTGGGACACTGCAGGAGGCGGCCCTGGGGGGTGGCAGTCCCCAGGGCCATCGAGGGCTCCAGGAGGGGGGCTGCATGGGCCCCCTCCCAATGTGCACACAGCCCCGGGGAGGTGGTGGCCCCCGGGGCTCGGGGGTCCGTAAAGGACCCCCGAATTAACATAATTAGTGCCCCAGGGAGGCGGCGGTCCCCGGGGCGTGTGGGGGGGTTCGAGCCCCCCCACACAGGTGTATATTTAAAAAAATTTATGCCCTGGTGGGTGGCGGTCCCTGGGGCAGCGGAGGGCCATGTTGCTCCACGATTATAATTAATAAAAGCCCCAGGGGTGGCAGTCCCCGGGGCTTGGGGGGCCTTGGAGACCCGCCACACAATAAAAATAGGTATCTTCGTGGGTGGCAGTCTCAGGGGCTACGGGAGGCTTTGTGCCCCCCTGTAAATATTTATGGACAGCCCCGGGGGTGTCAATACCCAGGGCTGCGGGGGCCTCCTTGGGCCCCTGCAATAACATTATTGAATGCCCCCAGGACTTGGCACACCCGGGGGCTAAATAATAACGAAGCGCGGGAGCCTGCACTTTGTTTTTTTTATTTTCGCAGCCAGATCCACGGATCTTCCGCACATCTCGCTGATTTAAAAAAAAATCATTTTTTGGCCCTGGGGGTCCTTGTGGGACCCCCTAAGCAGGCCTAGGGGGCCAGGGTGTTTCTACTCTGCCCCCTTTTCTTGTTTTATGGGTTTGTTTCCCTGGTTTCTTGTGCCTTGGTTCTACCGAGGCACAAGATGGCAACCAACACTTCCTGGTTTGGAGTGTTGACAGGAAATTAGAATACAGCTCGTGGTCGGGAGGGTCCGCGGATCCTCCGCGCCTCTAAATATCGAAACTTTTGTTTTTGCTTTTCTCAGCAACTACTGAACGGATTTACACCTTTTAAAAAAAGGATGCTTTCTGAAGCAAACACTACCTTTTTGCCAAATTTGGTGTAATTCCATTCAGCAGTTCCAGCTGTAGCCGTGTCCAAAGTTTCCTATGGGAAATTGATTTTCCGACCTCTATTTTTTTAATTTCTCAGGAACTACTGAACGGATTTACACCATTTAAAAAAAAAGGTCTCTTTCTGAACCAAGGGCTACCTTTTTGCCAAATTTGGTGAAATTCCGGTCAGCAGTTCCGGCTGTAGTCGTGTCTAAAGTTTCCTAATGGAGTAACATAGAGAAAACACGTTTTGGGCCCCTCCTTTTTTCTCGGTCCCCGCTTGCTGAATCACCTCAAAACTTTCAAGATAGGAGCTGACCGGAGCGCCCCACAAGTTTTGAAATTTCTCAAATATTCGTCAACCGGCGCCAAAGTTATTAGGAAAACAAAAAATGCTTTTCCTATGGAAACAAGGTCCTAACTATAACTACCTACTGGCGACCGCCAGTAGGTAATCTATATATACATACTAACCATATCACCTTGGACAGTTTTTGAGTTTGTTCAATTCTTATAGCATATGAAATTCATAGCTGGTCAGTAATAAAGGAGAGTACATGCAAACTGCAATATCATCTTGTACAGTTGGCACATACTTTTGGAAACTGCTGTTTTTTGGGAGGCTAGCACCATGACACATCTTGCCACAATTTGACTAAATCAAGAGCAACTCAAACAGCAGTAACATTTTTCTATATGGCACTTGGGCTCATTTCAGCAAGCAGAGGGCAAAGAAGACCATTGGTGTTGTAACCTGCACTGAGCCGATATGTGGTCAAACCACAGAAATGGAGGTTGAGTCTGAGTTGGAGACCCGGTTCACGGCCATACAGAGTATATGTTTAGTGTTCGATTGTTCTCTGCCATACATTGTATAACTGGATACACTGGGTACATTATTGGTGATATTGGTAGCGGGGTAGTGGGGAAGATTGGTAGCGGGGTAGTAGGGAAGATTTGCTCTTATAAGGTAGCACCTATAATAGACTGCACGTCCTATATTTTCAAGCATTTGATCATGTAAACATGGCTTCTAACATTGAGGTCAGAAGAATGCAAGTTTCCAGGAAATTGTTTTTTGCCTGAAACTTTGAGGCTGTCAGTTCTAGCATTAAGACAAACAGATGTATCAACATGCAATTTAAATTTGACAAACTGGAGAAACTCCATAAAAAAAGAACTGGCTAAATGTCTGGAAGTGGAATCGCTCCTTAGGTACATTGAAGTGCAACATGTCCCATGGACTTGAGGATCTTTACCATCCCCACATACGATGACCCAGATTCAGAAATGTTAGAGTATTGGGCTGACAATTCCAAAAATTGCACCAACACAGTGATGTGGATACAGGTAAAAAATGCTATCAAAGAAAGAACAAAATTATTGGATGAGATTGAAAAGTTGATCCAGGAATTCCACAATAGTGTCGAAGGAGATGTTTGAAGAATTCATGAAAAATCTACAAACAAAACTGAATTAAACCAATGAGGAAATTACAAGCAAGAAACAAAGAAAATGTGTCAGGGATTACAAAGTCTATCTGGCGGGGCGAATCCTTAAGCTTCACAGGAAGTATGACCAACTCTACAATGAAGAACATCTCTTGGTATCCAGCTACTACAGTGTCACATCAGACCATTAAAAAAGTGATGTTTCAGACAGCAATGCTTCTGATGTATCTGACACCACCCTTACATGAGGACATCAATTGGGATCCCAAAAGAATTTTTTAAAACAGTTCAACATTTAAATCCAGGTCAGGAAAGAACCACCAACACAACAACATTTTTGAAGAGGCAGAGCCAAAAGAGGAGGAAGCATGCCCATAAGAGAAAAGAAAACCAGAACCCCATGAGAATGATGACAAGGGGCAGTCTGCAGGCACCATGAATGTGGTAAATCTTTCTGAATTGCATTGTCTAAAATGGAAATTGATCTACTCTCTTTGGGCTTGTCATTTTGTCCATCAACAAACTTAAACTACGTACAAATTTGGATTGATTTGTTTTACTTCATTAGAAAGTTGAAACTCAAGAAATTGTTTCACACTAAACACAAGGGGCAGAGTATCACCCAGAACACCCCACTGTCAGTAACCTGCACACTAATGATGTGGAATTACTACATACTTTGTCCACACTTGACGACGCTGGTACATATCATGAAGACCCATACTTAAATGTATTGAACTTTGATTTGGATGTGGGGATGAGTTCGCCAAGTGATTTACGCCACAATCCACCTTCTTGCCTTTAGCATCATGTGATGCAATCAATGTTTTTGAAAAAGGTGTCATAAAGGAATTGAAGATTCTAACATACAAGCGCACCAAGGGTGTGAGGAAAAACATAAACTTTCAGTAGTTCAAGGCCCACTCATCCATTCTTTCAGACACTCCACATACAGTCTTCCATTCTCTCAGGCACTGCCCATGCACTCATCCAATCAACCAGACACTATGAATGCGCTCATGCAATCACACACACATCATGCACACATCCAATCACCCAGGCTCTACTATTACACTCAACCATTCACTCACGCCCTACCCATGCACTCATCTAATCACCCAGTCACTAGCCTTGCACTCATCCATTAACTCAGGCACTACCCATGCACTAATTCAATGAGCCAGGCACTACCCTTGCACTAATCCATTCACTCAGGCACTACCCATGCACTCATTAAATCACCCAGGCACTATGCATGCACTCATGAAATCATGCACGCACTAGTTGTGCAGTCATCCAATCACCCAGGTACTACTATTACAGTCAATCATTCACTCAGGCACTACACATGCACACATCTAATTACCCAGGCACTAGGCTTGCCCTCGTACATTCACTCACACAATACCCATGCATTCATCCAGTTACCCAGGCAGTACCCATGCACTCATCCAACGAGCCAGGCACTTCCCATGCACTCATCCAATCACTTAGGCACAACCCATGTATCATGGCAAGGTAGCATCTTGCAGCCTATTTTCATATTTAAAAAAACTATTTACTGCATATATGTATGAGTTATCTATAAAATGTATATAAATATAATAAAAATATTTTACAATCTTTTTTTGTATATGTATATGTATATTCACTAAAAAAAAGGTACCAGGGACGTTATAGTTAGCAATTAGCATTTAAAAAAAACCTTAGAAATTCACTGGAAAAAACACAGATTTCAGGGACATTATAGTTAGGATTTAGCATTTAGCATTTAAAAAACCTTGGATGTCCACTGAAAAAACCACAGTTTACAGGAACGTTATAGTTATGCTGACATTTCACTCATACAAAACCAGAGAAATTCAGCAGTTATAGTTAGCTGAGCTAACTATAACTCGTGTCCCCGCAATGCACTGCTGATTATGTCACATATTATATCACTCATGTCATGGTCAGTGACATCACTGATGACATCACTGATGACATCTCAAATGACATCACTGATGACATCATAAACATAATCTCTGATGCACCTATTCACACCCCCAATATAACCTTTCACACACCCACTCCAAATTTCAGACTACCATTCATGAAAACATTGACACACCAATACCAGTATGTGCGTACCCACTCACTGATTCATAGGTCTACATACACATCCACTCACTCACCCATACTTGCACTTATACAGCCAGTCACAAACCAATACAGCCGCTGATATTTCTGCTTATACACCCATACAGCCACTCATACACCGTCAGTCACACATAGAGCTACTCACACACCTACTCACTCATCAAAACAGTCAATCACACAGCCAATTACTCACCCATACAGAAACACACACACTCACTACTCATACAGATACTAACAACTACTTACTCCCCTATACAATCGCTGACACAAGCACACACTCGCACATACAGCCACTCTCACTTCAATTCAATAATCTTTATTTTGGATTAAAAAACCATAAAAGATGTACATACACATGTAATATTAAAAAACATTTCAAGTACCAATAGACCATTACATTACTGTTGTGAATACATTCCCAAGAAAGACCTTTCTTAACAATTAAAAAAATTAATATTTTAAAAAAAAATTCAAAACATTGAGGAGTTACATGGGTCACATTCAGGATTAGCAAAAAATAAAAAAGAACAATAATAATGTTGTATACAAAGTGCACTGTGCAAATATGCTTTCCTTTGGTATAATACAGAATCCGTATAGTGTCTATGGTAAGTTCCATATGACCAACTTAAAGTGCAAGTGCAAGACTAAAAAAGCTAAGTATATTTCCCGCCTAAATGTCATGCCCTCTGTGAGAAGTTGGCCTGGCATATGCTGTTCCTAGTTATAGGGACACCTTGCACCAGTCCAATTCGACTCTTATTGATGATAGGTTTAAGACAACCTTTAAAGAAAGCTATCCTAGTGGTAGCTGTGGAGAGCAGCCTTCAGGCTAAGTCTTGAAGGAGTGTTAAGCTTATTGTTTTACCATAATAACCTCTTGAATGACCAAATGAAAGAGTAGCCCACACAGGTATATGTATCTAAAATATATGTATTTATTCTAGACAGAATCCCACAGTCACTTTATGTGGCTAGTGGCAAAGTTACACTTCAAACAAGCATTTATAAACACAATAAATAGCACAGAAATCAATGGGCCCCAGGGGGGGACCAAACCATATACTAAAATAGTGGTATAAGAACCACGACAATTCTACAGGCAATGCCTAGGGCATTCAGGATCGCTTGCCCCTTCAGAATCCACCCACAGTTAAGAGGAAGGAGACCCACGGGAGACGCGTGCAGTGCAAAGAGCTGCTATCGGGATCGCAATGTTAGCCTATGGAGAATGTCGCGGTTGAATATTTACAGTTTAAAGACACTTTTAGCAGTAGTACAAAGTTAAGGCTTGAGACTTAAGGCTTTGGAGAGCCCACCACCACGGGAGTACCGAAGTACCACTGTTACCTGCCCCAGGGAAGCCGGGTGCATGGGTCGATTCTGGTGTCGGGTCGCGGGCTGATTTTCAATGGAAAAGGAGTCCAAACTGCTGCTAGCTGAAAGCGTCGATGAAGTCGTGAAGATCTAAGATGTAGAAAATGTAGAGAAGAACCTGAAAGCAGAGGGGACAGAGTCTGGGTCACGGCACACTGACCAGGGGGCTCACAGCAAGGAGCCCTTCGATGTCGGCTGCTTCAGGTGAGGAAGATGCAGCTTGGCTCTGCAGTCACGGGCTCCGGGAGGCTTCAAGGAAGGCCAGCTTCTGGAGGGCGACTGTCCCACGTTGGATGAGGGTTGCTGCGGTGTTAGTGTCCCGATTGGATCCACTAAGCCTTGGCAACTGCAACCCACGCAAGATGAACAAAGCAGCTGCTGGTGCAGACCCACGAGGTCTGAGGGTACTCTCCTTTGAAGAGAGCGCAGAGCAGGCCTGGAGCAACCAGGTGAACTCTTGGATGTGAAGATTGTCCTCTGCCAGGGCCCACAAGTTGAGAGACAAGGGACCGCAGAAGGCAGCAAAATGGAGTGCGTAAAAGGAGTCCCACGGGTCACCGGAGTGGACTAGGGAGCTGAGATTTGGCACGGATACTGCTTGAAGGTTGGCTCAGCAGTGGGCCAAAGCACAACTTCCCCACTGGTCGGGGTCGTGTGCTATGTAAGAGGTGGCTAGGGTCTCGGGGTATGCAGGGATCTCAGCACCCACGTGGTCCACGATGCTCAGACTTGCTGGGCACGCTCACAGGACTCTGGGATGCTCTGGAGACCCACCTCAAGGTTGCTGGAAGACGTTGAAGTTCGTGAGAGCAGCAAAGTTCCAACCGGGTATCTTGCAGTCTTTCAGGTGCCTGCCAAGCAGGGGGATAACTCTTTTATCCCAAGGGAGATTTCTTCAGTCAGCTGGGCAGCAGCTTGTCGAAGGTCAGTTCTGTAAAGTTCTGGATTAATCTGAGGCTCTGGGGCCAGGTTATTCACATATATCCCCAAGATTAGGGGATGGTCCCAACAAGAGCCTACCAATCAGAGTAGAGGCGGGAAAGGGTGGCTAAACCCACTCCCCTTTGTGTGTTTCCCGCCTGGGCGAGGGGCAGGATGCCCCTGAACCGGTTCCAGGCGGTGTATGCAGAATTGGGGGTCTGCAGCTGCCTACGTGCAACTCTGAAAGGACATTTGGTGCACCCACCCTGTTCCAATCCACATATCCTGTCTGGGGAGGTGCTGGCACCTCCCTGCCACAGGAGCCCTATTGTCCAGATGGCGAGGCTGGGGTTTTCCCCAGCAACAGCCAGCCAGAGTCGTGTAGGTGGCGGACAGTAGCCATTTTGTGGTACATGTGCACTTTTAAATTGGTGTCTAAATTCTACCGCTTTTCCCATATCGCCCTCCTAGCAAGGGGGGATCATACCCTCATGCCCATGGCTGGACTGGGGGTATGATTCCTTCATGTTTGAGACCAAACACGATATGGTTCTGTGTAGCCATTCTCAAGTTATTGCGATGACGCGATTCACTTATAATGCGGTTAAGAGTATATGGTATGGCTACACTACAAACAACCCAGTAACGATTTTACGAAGGTTGCAGAGAGGCCCTACTCACGTAGGGGTCCCCCCTCACACATACCTCAACACCCAGCCCTGTAGGATTACCAGGGCCTGCCATAGGGGTGACCTATGAGAGTATATGTGTTGTAATGGTGTGGGATATAGGGTACCTACATCCCTGTAAGGGGTGCTAGCACCACTTTACCCAGACTACAGTAGTGGTCTGGTGGTGTCAGTTTGGGTGGCTGTCCCAGGGTGGCACAATAAGTGCTGCAGCCCTGGTAGGCCTCCTGGGGGACCCATGCCCTGGGTACCTAGGGTACCATCTACAAGGGACTGGTAGGGCATGCCCAGCATCCAATTAGGTTTGTACCTAGAGTACTCACATCAGTTTTAGGGAGACAGCAGATAGGCTGGGGTCCTGGATAGCAGGATCCCAGCCAGACTAGTCAAAAACCACTCAAATACCAGGATAAAAGTTGGGGGCAACCATTAGTCAGATTCCACTCTCCTACACCCTCCCTTTTCCTTATTAGATTCACACCAAACAAGTACATACTCACACTGAAAACTACAGGTTGTGATGTATCTGATCTCAATATTCTTTCTGCCTCATTACAGGATCTTATGCCCAATAATCGGCAGATGGGTTTGATCCATTTCCTTCTATATTTTGTGTAAGCTAGGTAGAACAATAGTAGATGTAATTATTTTTCTTTTGCACCCATAGTACATAAATCACAACACTCCGTACTTATGTTCTCGTTTTTATGTGCCCATCTCAGCACTTCATCTAAAAATAGCTCAAAGCTCCAAGATGATTTCATTAAAAGAAACCGCGTTGTCAATGTGTCTGATGCTGAGCTATATGATAGGCCATCTTGAATATAAGCCCAAACAGTTTGCTTTAATAGATTTTTGGAAGCCATAGTTAGTTCAACCGGACGTTCCCAAAATTGTTTAAGTCCTAGTTTATGGAACCAACCATGGATATGTTTCAACCATGCTAATCCTTTGCTATTTTTGAACTTTAAAACTTCCTCTAATCCTTCTCTATAATAAAAAGTTCTACTGTAGACCACAAGCGAACCCAAAACAATAGTGGGCGTAGACTCGCCTGATAATCTATACGTCGTATGTTAAGATCCATTGCTATGGGAGTTAATGGTGTGCGCTTTGGAAGGCTCAATAACTTTCTAAAAAACGTATTCTCTTCCACCCTGAGGATATTATTATTCAAAGGGCCCCATAATTCTGCCCCATATAAGCATGCCGATTGTACCCTATATTTATACACCTCAAGGGCAGGGGAAAACGCTTTAGATATCGAGCTCTCATGTTTTTTAGCAATTGGTATGGAGTTTTGGTATAAAATAGTCTTACTCTTCTCCAACTGTGACTTCCAAGTCATTTTAGTATCCAAGGTAATGCCTAGGTAGCTAACATTATTAACATATTCTAGTTTCTGATTTTTGACGGTTAAATTCTTTCTAAAAAATTTGGGTGGGTTAATTGCCATATATTTAGTTTTACTTGAGTTTCTTTCCAGGCCTTTAGACTCACAGTAAACCCCAAAGGTATCTAGTAGGCTTTGTAAGCCTTTGGGTGTTTGGGAAATTAAAATGGTATCGCCGGAAAAATAAAAGAGCCGTTACTGGCACACCCCCCAATTTGGGAGAATCGTGTTCTCAGCCCAACAAATATTCTGGAATGTCATTACCATATAATGACAACAAGGTGGGGGCCAGTACACATACCTGCCTTAAGCCCCTGCTAACCTTAATAGGATCAGTAAGTTCACCCCCTGGACCCCATCTTACTCTTGCAAAGTTATCCTCATGCAACCTTATAATCTGCACGAGTATTTCTCCCGGTACTTCTTGTTCTTTTAGGGATTTCCAAAGGAGATTTCTGGGGATGAGGTCGAAGGCGGCCTTCAGATCGACAAAGGCAATATACAAATGGCCCTTCTTAAGTATTGTGTATTTCCAGTTCATACAGAGAAATCTAAAAACCTGGTCAAAAGTACTGGTTTTAGCTCTAAACCCGGCCTGATACCTTGATAAAATGCTATTCTCCTCGATCCAATCGTTCAATTTGGTTAAAATTTATCGTGCATATATTTTCTGTAAAACATCTATTAAACTAATTGGTCAATAATGTGAAGGGTCATATCGGTTACCTTTTTTAAAAATAGTTTTGATCTCAGCTCCTTTCCATGATTGAGGTATCGTTGCACCTGCAGCCACTGAGTTACATATAAAAATAATATAGGGGCCCCAGACCTTTTTATCATGTTTCCACAGATCTCTTGGTATAATGTCTGGTCCTGGTGCCTTCCCTGGTTTAATTGCATCTATTGCTGCCAGGGTTTCTTCCAAACTATAATGTAGTGGGACTAAAGTAGCGGTAATTATGTATTCTGGTGGACTGAACTCTATGTCGCAATCGGCTATAGAATCGAGGTGGGAAAAATTGTTTACCCATGTACTTGCATCCAGAAAGAGATATTTAGTACATCTTCCGTCTTTGTTGCCTTTAGCTATTAGGCGCCAAAAGCTTAGTTGGTCTTTCGCTTTTGCTGCAATAATTAGCTCTGTCCAAATGTTATCATCCCAATTTTTCTTTGTTTGGATTAATAACCTCTTATATGTGTTTCTTTTGTCCCTTAGAACCACATAATTTTTACCTTTGGCTGCCAAAATAAGTTCTTTTTTTGCATCACGGCACTCTTTGTTATACCACAGATTGCCTGAATTACTCCCCCCTATTTTTCCCTTTTGACATTTCTTTGGGATCCTACTTAATATTGGGATAAGGGAATTTACCAATCCTTGGTATATATTCATAATTGATATCTCTGCAACAGGTAAATCTATATAAGGGGAAATCATTCCTACAAAGGTATCTTAGATCTGCTTCATAGCCACCTCGTTTCCCCCTAGAGAAGGTCACTTTAGAGCTCTACGATTAGTTGTTATTAATGGTTCTATCGCATTGTTAATATTATCTCCAGCCCTCAAAATAGCTGGCTGGAAAAAATCAGCAGCAAGTGTCAAACATAATGGATAATGGTCAATCTCAGATCTATCATCGATTTTCAGATCACAAAGAATGGACCATAATGTGATAGATACCAGTATATAATCTATACAACTCTTGGAGTTACCCCTTCTAAATGTGGGGGCATTCGGGCTATCAGACGGCAACCTACCATTACAAGCTGGGACCCCCTAAGCACCTCTAGAGGGTCAGAGTATTTCCACTCTGCCCCCTTTATATGTTTTACACACTTATTCCCCTTGCTTCTTCAGCCTCGCTTCTACCGAGGCAGAAAATGGCCGCCAACAGTTCCTGGTTTCGAATGTAGACAGACACTCGACAGCCAATTAGCATTCAGTGCGCGATCGGGAGGGTCCGCGCTCGGTTCGGGGAGGGTGCGCTTACGGTGCGGGTTGGGTCGGCAGATCCTCCCCGGCCATAGATATTTATGTACTTTTAACTCTAATTTTCTCAGGAACTACTGAACGGATTCACACCATTTATGCAAAAGGCACAAGTCTGAACTGAGGGCTACCTCTTTGCCAAATTAGTTGTCATTCCGTTCAGCGGTTCGGGCTGTAGCTGCGACAACAGATCCTATGGGAAATTGCATGGGGAAAATGCGTTTTGGGCCCCACCTTTTTTCTCGGCCCCCGCTTGACAAATCACCACAAAACTTTTAGGGTAGGAGCGGAGCGGAGCTGGCCAAAAATTTGGAACATTTCGCAAAGATTCGTCAATCGGCGCCAGACTTATTGGGAATAGAACGTTGCGGATTTCCTATGGAAAATAGGTCCTAACTATACATGTGTATGTATATATATATATATTATCTACTGGCGGTCGCCAGTAGATAGTTATAGTTAGGACCGTGTTTCCATAGGAAATCTCAAAATTCTATTTTGAATAACTTTGGCACCGGTTGACGAATCCTCGCAAAATTTTCAAAACTAATGGGGCGCTACACTCCGCTCCTACCCTGAAAGTCTCGGGGTGATTCGTCAAGCGGGGGCTGAGAAAAAAGGGGGGTCCCAAAACGCGTTTTCCCCATGCATTTTTCCATAGGACCTTTAGACACAGCTACAGCCCGAACGGCTGAACAGAGTTACTTGAAATTTGGCAGAGAGGTAGTCTACAGGTCAAGGAGTTACTTGAAATTTGGCAGAGAGGTAGTCTACAGGTCAAGGATGTGCCTTTTGTAGTTTTGGTGTAAATCTGTTCAGTATTTCCTAAGAAAATAGCATTTAAATCAATATATATATCTGTAAGCGCGCTCCGAGCGCGCACCGTAAGCTTACCGTACGCGTACGGTGCCGTGCGCGAGCGCGATTCTGATTGGCTGTTAGATCTTAGTAAACATTCGAATCGGTCGAAACCAGGAAGTGTCGGCCGCCATTTTCTCTCGCACTCTGAGAGGGGGAGGAAAAACAAAGTTGGATAACATGAAAAGGGGCAGGCTAGACAGCTCCTGACCCCCTAGCCTTGGTCAGGGTGTCCCAGAAGGACCCCCAAGGCCAAAAATTCAATCTTTTTTTTTTGTTGAAAAAAAGCAGAATGCGCTTACGGCAAAAAATAAATTTAAAAAAATCAAACTTCACATATTCCCACCCCCGTGTGCAAAAGGTGCCTGTAGGGCACCTTTTGTGAATGGCACATAAACTAGAAGAACATTTAATAGATAACCTTTCACAACGAAGCGCATAATATGTCCTCCGTGTGCGGACGGTGCGCGAAGCGCATCGTGCGTACATGGCCCATCCAGCGTAACGTGGGCACGCGGTGCGCGTAGCGCACCGCGTGCCCACCGTGCGTGCACGGCACTAACTGCGTAAAGTGGGCGCACGGTGCGCGAAGTGCACCGCGTGCTCACCGTGCACGCACGGAACGAACTGCGTGAAGTGGGTGCGCACGGCACGAACGGCGTAAAGTAACTTAGCATTTAAAAAAACGTACAAATTCACTGAAAAAACCATAGGTTTCACACACGTTATAGTTAGGAATTAGCATTTAAAAAACCTTGCAAATTCACTGAAAAAACCATAGGTTTCACACAAGTTATAGTTAGCTGTACATTTCACTCGTAAAAAACCAATGAAATTCCACGTTATAGTTAGTGCAGGCAACTATAACTCACGCGACCGCAATCCTCTGCTGATGCTAATACTGTATTTAGACACTTATTTGCCCATGTCTTCTTCCATTAAATTTTAGCTATACATATATTACAAATATTTTTTTTTCATAAAGACACATATGTCATCAGCAGAGGATTGCGGTCGCGTGAGTTATAGTTGCCTGCACTAACTATAACGTGGAATTTCATTGTTTTTTTACGAGTGAAATGTACAGCTAACTATAACTTGTGTGAAACCTATGGTTTTTTCAGTGAATATATATATATAGATATATATATTGTACAAAAACTTCAAATAATGACGCTCACTCGGGAGTCCATTGCAACCATAGAGGTTTAATAAAGTGAACCGCTACGCGTTTCGACACAGAAAGTGTCTTGATCAAGACACTTTCTGTGTCGAAACGCGTAGCGGTTCACTTTATTAAACCTCTATGGTTGCAATGGACTCCCGAGTGAGCGTCATTATTTGAAGTTTTTGTACAATTTGATACCGGCTTGGGTCACTACCGGAGGACGCTCCACCTGGCGACGGGACTGATCCCAGAAGGACCCACATTGTGTATGAATATATATATATATATATATATATATATATATATATTCACTGAAAAAACCATAGGTTTCACACATGTTATAGTTAGCGGAAATTTTACTGATAAAAAACCAATGAAATTGCCCCGTTATAGTTAGTGCTGGCAACTATAACTCACGCGACCGCAATCCTCTGCTGATGCTAATACTGTATTTAGACACTTATTTGCCCATGTCTTCTTCCATACATTTTTAGCTATACATATATTACAAATATTTTTTTTTCATAAAGACACATATGTCATCAGCAGAAGATTGCGGTCGCGTGAGTTATAGTTGCCAGCACTAACTATAACGGGGCAATTTCATTGGTTTTTTATCAGTAAAATTTCCGCTAACTATAACATGTGTGAAACCTATGGTTTTTTCAGTGAATTTGCAAGGTTTTTTAAATGCTAATTCCTAACTATAACGTGTGTGAAACCTATGGTTTTTTCAGTGAATTTGTACGGTTTTTTAAATGCTAAGTGACTTTACGCCATTCGTGGCGTGCGCGCCCACTTAACGCAGTTCGTTCCGTGCGCGCACGGTGCGCTTCGCGCACCGTGCGCGCACAGTGAGCACGCGGTGCGCTTCGCGCACCGCGCACCCACTTTACGCAGTTAGTGCCGTGCCCACGTTACGCTAGATGGGCCATGTACGCACGATGCGCTTCGCGCACCGTGCGCACATGGAGGACATATTATGCGCTTCCTTGTGATAGGTAATCTGTTGAAATTTTTTGGGAAAATTTTCTGTGCTCTGATAAGCCATGCACAAATGGTGGCCTTCGGCCACCATTTGCACAAGGGGTGGAGAAAGTGTGGATAGTGTTTTTTTTATTTTTATTTTTTTACCGTACGCTTACGGTAAGCGTACGGTAAGCGTACCCCGCGAAATTGCCGAAAAAAAAATAATGCCGTTTTTGCTCTTGGGGGATGTTTGGGGACTCCCTCAACATGACTATGTGAGAGGGAGTTGTCAAAACATCCCCGTAACATGTTTTTGGCCATCATGTTTGATACATAACACTCAGTGCGGTAGACAAAATGGCGGACGCCGCTTCCTGGTTTCTGCCGATTCGAATGTTTACTAAGATCTAAGAGCCAATCAGAATCGCGCTCGCGCACGCCACCGTACGCTTACCGTAAGCGTACGGTAAGCGTACCGTAAGCGGGCTCAGATATATATATTGATTTAAAGGCTATTTTCTCAGAATCTACTGAACAGATTTACACCAAACCTACAAAAGGCACTTCCTTGACCTAGGGACTACCTCTCTGCCAAATTTCTAGTAATTCTGTTCAGCCGTTCGGGCTGTAGCTCGTTCTAAAGGTCCTATGGAAAAATGCATGGGAAAAACGCGTTTTGGGACCCCCCTTTTATCTCAGCCCCCGCTTGACGAATCCCCCCGAGACTTTCAGGGTAGGAGCGGAGCGTAGCGCCCCACCTATTTTGAGAAATTCGCGAGGATTCGTCGACCGGCGCCAAAGTTATTCAAAATAGAATGTTGAGGTTTTCCTATGGAAACGTGGTCCTAACTATAACTACCTACTGGCGACCACCAGTAGGTAATATATATATATATATATATATATATATATATATATATATATATATATATATATATATATACATTCTGTAGTTACTTAGAGGGTCACCAGCAGAGATAGGGATTTGTTGGGATCTTGGTCCCTTAATAACTTGGCACACATTTGACAAACATCCGTGAAATTTTGCAGACCTGGTACACCCATATAATTGTCGTAGTACTGAAAGCTTTGTGGTGTTTGGTCAAAGGGAGCAAAGAAAAAAGGGGGTCCCAAAATGGGCAAAAAATCAATGCGTTTTTCACCGAGTTTTGTATTATGTGTACCATGAAAATTGTCAATCAGATTTTGATGAAATTTGGCAGGATTCTAGATTATGATGCACATATGATTTTTAGTGGTAGTGCGGGCAAGTATTTTATATGTTTTAAGTGTTTTTACCTTAGTGAACTTTATGGCCATGGTAATTCCTCGGTACTACAGAGGCATACCGCACTGACAACCCATCACTTGATTGGCTAATTACTGGCTATGCAAAAGTTAAAGGCAGCCATGTTGTTATCAGATTTAGTTTCCCTGTGTTCTGCATTGCAATCTAGGTAAGTATTAGGTTTGATATTTTCCCATACCTATTACCACTTTAGCAAAGTGGTAATAAGTAGGGAAAAATATTTATAACTTTATATATATTGAAAAAAATACAGAGTACCACTGTACAACCGAGGTATAAAAAGAATTAAGAAAAAACAATTGGAAATACAATATAAGACACTATATTTGATAAATATAGTGTGCTACATTGTATTTCACAATTTTTATGTTTAAATATGCTGAACAAATTCTACAAAGTACCGAGTTAATTACTAAAAATTACAGCGCTCCTTCAAAAAACCTACAGTTCACAGTAGAGTGTTACAAAAATATATAGCAATTTGTAAAACTAAATATTTTTGGGGCATCGCAGTAGTATCTCACTTGTCAATATATAGCCGTACCTATTACCACCTTGCTAAAGTGGTAATAGGTAGGGCCAAAATACCAAACCTAATACTGGCGTAACACAGAATACAAGCAAAATGTACCTAAAACCAACATGCCTGCCTTTAAATTTGTAAAGACATTTATTAGTGAATCAGTTATGTACCGTGGTAGTACAGCAAAATATCCCCAGAATGTGTTAAAATACTGAGGCAGCAAATCCCACAAAGATTAAATACTTTAAAACTAATAAAATAATTACACTACGCACCTGCACTACCCAAAATGATCATCTGCACACCATAACATGTAATGCTGCCAAATGTTAGCAAAATCTGAATGGCGGTTTTCGTGACGCTTAAACTACAACATTGTATATAAATGGATTTAAGCATGTTTTGGGACCCCCAACATTCACATATTATAACATATATTTCAGAGATAAAACACTGACATCTTTTCACTAATTTTTACAGTACTTTTCCTTTTATTTACACACTCCGCGTTACGCCACATGCCACTCCAGCGTATGACTGTTGACTTTATGGTACTCCACTTGATGCTATTTAGAGTATGCTATTTTAGTTCACACTACAGTATACGCCACCTCATTGTACGTGAATCCGCTGTATGTTACTCCTTTCTATTACACCCAACTTCACTGTATGCCACTCCAATCTACACCACTATACTCTACACTAATATCCTCTTCCCCACTGTATTATAATTTCATTAACACCAGTTTACTGGATGCCCCTGTACTGATCGCAACTGTATGCTATTACACTGTACACAACTTCACTTTATGCTATTCCACTACATGCTATTCCACCAGGTCCACTTGATGGTACCTTCCTAAGAGTATGCCATTCCTGAGTATGATTCTCCACTCTACAACACTCATTTGTACTGAAATGCAGTATACACCACTGGATTGTACCACAATGCACTGTATGCTATTTCACTTACAATACTACATTCTGCCCTACTCCACTAAACCACACTTCACTGTACGTAACTAGACTGTACACTTTACATAGTTAACCCTATTGAAGTTTATGACACTCTACTGTATGCTGCTCCACTGTATGCCATTCCGATGTATGTCAGAACACTTCATGCTGCTAAACTCTACTTCATTACACTGAACACTACTCAGTTCTACGCTACTCCACTGAATCACACAACACTTTAGCCTACTTCACTATATTCTTTTGCACAATATCCCATTACACTGTACCCCACTTTCGTGTACGCTTTTCTTCTGTGCAGCACTGCACTATACGGCACTCCATTATATGGCACTTCAGTTTATGAAATTTTATTTTACAACATGCATTGTACCACACTCCACTTTATGTAAGCCCGCTGTACACCACTCAACTGTACGCCACTGCACTCTATGGCAGTCCAATGAACCACACTCCAGTGTACGCTATTCTAGTTTACACCACTCCCCTGTACCACATTCTACTGTACCAGACTCCACTGTATGCTATTTCAGCATATGCTGTTCCAATATATGCCCCTACACTATACAGCACTTCAGTGTATAGCACTTCAAGTACATGAGTACACTCTACAATATTTACAGGATGTAACTCCACTTTACCACACTTCACTCTATTCTATCCCACTATATACCACTGCAGTGAACGCCACTACACTCTATTCCACTCCAATATATGTCACTTTATTGTATCCGAGTTCATTTTGCACTTCACTGTATGCAACTCCACTCTAATCCACGCTACTGTATACTATTCAATTGTAAGCCACTCTTGTATACCTCATCCAACTTTACCTCACTCCACTATACTACAATATAGTGTGCCACAGTACACTTTACAACACTATCCACTAAGGGGTTCTGCCATACTCAACTTAATAACACTCCACTACACAAGACTGATCTGGACAAATATTACAAATTTATCACTAACATTATAAAAACCATTCAAATTCAGAAAAAAACAAAGGTTAAAGATAAGTTATAGTTAGAAAATATGTATTTAAGATCGGTATACAAACCTAACTTAAACTGCACAAACAGTAGAAATTCTAAAATTATAGGTATTTACTTATATTTATGCACCACTTATGCACTTATTTCTATCTTATTTGAGACAAACACAACTTAACCTACACAAACATAACAAATTCAAAAGTTGTACTTATGTGTTGAATTTATCATTTTTATAGCACTTTCAAATTACTACAAGTCATACCTGTATCTCCCATTTATACTTACGCACCACCTTTAAAATAATACCACTCGCGCACCTCGGTACACGGTCTTGTCAGTCATACTGTAATGTACACGTTGACACTGCTTTTTATTCATTGATTTTATTCCTTTATATTATCATTTTATGCTGCTGCTTTAATGGACTTGATTGTCTAAATAAAGTATTTAAAATTGAAAACAACTCCATACACAGTCTTGTCACTTCACTCACCAAGAAGAGCAGAAGGTGGTTGTGAATGATAATCTAAGATTATTTTTTACCAAGTCCTGATTCAAAGGATCAGTATGATGCAATGTGCCAGATGTACTAAGGTATTATGTGATACAATTTGCAAAACCACAGGGTTTGTGTCTGCAATATCCCTTTTTCTTATTTACGAAACCATCTTAGGTATAAACTACCGACTCCTAAAATATGTTTGTGAATGGATAACACATCGCAATTTGAAAGGGGTGTGCTTTGGTTGTTCCTTCCAAATTGTTATTCACTTCCCTGTTTTGGAACTGGAATTCCTGATGCAAACCACTGATATATTACCAAGTCCCAAGTTTGAGCAGTAACTCAATCGCAAAAAGTAAAAGGCTCCTTTGGACCATTTCCTTGTGTGAATTGTGGTGACTGGTTTCAGTGGAGTAGGTAGGAGTTCAGCAGACAACTATCAGCTTTTAAAGAAGCCACTTTTCAATCAAGGAAATCTGGCTTCTGTAAAAAATAGTCTGTTTTTTAAAAACAATCAAAGAGGTGGTGATCTGCCATGGTGGTCTGCTCACCATTACAGCCCACCACTCTGTGACTGTAGCCTATTGTAGCCCATTGTAGTGAGTTGCAAATTGCAACCTGCCTAATTAAAATTCATAAGGTAGTTTGGTCTACGAATCACAATGATTCCCTATTTTGCTAACCTACCTATTAGTAGGCCTGGGCTAAAATTTCATTCCGTTCGCGGAAATTGCGATAATTTGACATTATCGCGTTCCGCGGAAAGCGCGAAAATGTCAAAATTTCCGCATTCCGGAGCTTGGCGATAATTTGTTTCTTGCTCGCGCTGTAAAATAATACATTCTCGCGCGCGCGCGATCGCCTTACCTGAATCCCTGCGTTCGCCGACAAGTTTTCTTGATCCGGTCGCGTTCTCCATGAGATGTTGTATTGTTTTTAGCCATTTGCGCTGCCTCGCGACAGTTCGCGCCCGCAGTGACGTCATGCGTCGCGCGATCATGTCTTTCTTCTCGTGGTGCACTGCAAGACAACTGAAAACAAGATGGCCGCGCCCGCGAGCAACCACATGGGTAAGTTGGCGAGCCGCAAACATGCGGGAAAAAAACTTCTGCATCTTCGCGATATTTCCACGTGTTTGCGATAATTTTTTACATTTTCGCGATAATTTGCGAAAGTGGATTTCGCAAATTCCGCCCACCCCTACCTATTAGTACATAGGTCAGTTTGCAAAATCAGATTGGAACTTGTTTTGCAAAGCCAATCTTAGTACATCCAGTCTAATATTCTTAAATATATTGATAAAATGTGGTATGGAGTGCATGGCCATTTATAGTAAGTACATTGTCAATAGAAGGTATGTTTTGATACTGATATTAATTCAACTCTTTCTCAGAGAACAGGCCAGTCCTAATTTATGTTTCCAATCTTTTGATGTTCCTTTTTATAAAGGTAGATATAACTGGAACAAGTTGAATATATTTGTTAGCCACAGTCTTCAGCAGTCCCCAAAGCATTATATGTCTTCATTTGATTTATTTCACATTTTTGTATAGTGCAGCTCAACACAGACTGTCAGTGTGCTTAGCAAATAACAACAACATTGGAGAGCAGAAAATCTGCTTACCATGAAACTGAAGAAAATACAAACCGTTGAAATGATACCATAAAGAAGTAGCCCAAATGGGAGTATGATGGTAGAATAGTGTATCATAAATGGGACGCACTAGATTAAAGTGGAAGGGTTGAGAGGCAGGTAAGAGCAGAAAAGTAGGGTGGTCTGGAGGATAGAGGGGAGGTAGTAAACAAACATAGAAGTCACAAACCGGAAATGACAGAGCATAGGCCCATGATAAAATGAAAGGCTAGGAGATGGTGGACCATGTAGCAGGTGGCATGAGACATCAGCTTAAAGAGCAGAGATAAAGGAGGTACTGCTGAACAATTGGCCTATGGATAAGAAAATCAACAAAGAGTATGATCAAGCATAAGGTATGTAAGGAACAGGATGACGGAAATAGACAAACAAGACAAAGGAAGACAATTGCACCTGATAACTTACTCATTAAAGTAGAGCTTAAACAGGTGGGTGTTATAATTGTTTCCAGAATTAAAGAAAGCTCACGTTTTTACAGAAAGCTTCAGATGAAGAGTTCCACAGATATTGGGCTGCTACTGAGAAGGCTTGGTTTAGCAATGAGGCTGAAAATCATCCTATTTATAAGGTTCTTACAACCTCTGGAGAATCTGAAAAAAGACAATAGATAATCAGATTTTTTTGCTGGTTGATGACCCGTACACGAGTCTGCAAGTCCACGGACTGGCAGACTAGTGGGATCGCAGCAGTGGTGGTCTCCTGACTGCCTATTACGAATAGGGCAGCCGGACCACCATCGCCCCACCGCAGCTGCCAGGGAATTCCCTGGTGGTGTTGCAGTGGTCAGGAGGCCGCAATATGGTTGACCTGACCACCATTGTCCTACCAAGCATATTACGAGTTTCCTCTCTGCCGCCGGTGTCATGGAGATTCCTCCTCCATGAACACCATGGCAGAGAGGAAACAAAGGGGGCCCTGCAGGCCTCCTTGTGCCACCTCTGCTTTGGGATGCACACAGGGGGGCACAATGTGTGTCTCCATATGTGCTTGTGCCCCTGTTCCTGCATGGCATGGACATTTCAGTCCATGCTGTGCAGGACCTGTTTTGGGCGTTCCCATTGCGGTGCCCATTTTTTGAGGCACCGCCGTAGGAACGCCAAAAACCAGTCAGCCAGACAGGAGGAAACTCCTAATCTGGCAGGCGGTCTGACAACGTCTTTGGCGGTGCGGTGGCAGGGCGAAACCCCAAAGTTATAATCGGACACTATGCAGCCGATTCCGATCTCGGTCGGAAGGGCACCGTATCGGGTTCGGCAGGAAAAAATACGAGCCGCACGCTTTTTTTTCCGGCCGACTCATACAGCTGTACGAGCGAGCAAGTACGATGCCAGCTACATGAAATTCACCGACCGAGTCGTTTCCGGGTCCGAACCGCTCCGTACGTCCCAGTCAGAAGCTAACTGTGGCGTGCAATGGATGCGATTTACAACCGAGCCAGTACGATGCACGCGTCGGACAGCCTGTGTGAGCCGGAGTGTCCGGCTCACAAAAGCTCCCGGAGTCGGACTTTGCGGGTCCACGTCGGACCCCCTGACACCCGCAGCCTTACGACTCGGACACAGGGGGAGACCTATGGGTCTCCCCAACACAGGCATGTACGGTGCGGATGGCACCGACGCGTACCTACTGTAGGGGGCGCACTTGCTCGAGACGTAGCCATTCAGTCAATGGGAGCACATGTAAGCGTCGTACGACCGGCTCCCATTGACTTCTATGGGAGTCCGACCGAACCGAGTCCGACAGCATACGTGCGCATCGTACTCGCCCGGTCGGACTGTAGGGGTCCAGCTCGGTCGGAAAACACTCCAGATCCGAATCGGTCGGAGTGCTTTCTGACCCGGATCGGAATCGGCCCCTAAATGTGGAACAGGCAAGCTTGATTTTAATTCTTGCTCCTTCAGCAAGCCTGTATAATTTACAACAGATTTGGTTAATGTCAAATTTCTTTTTAGTTGAGACAGGTATCGAAGCGAAGTTCATCAAGGAGTTCAGGGGCTCCTAGGTGGATTTGATCATGCTTGCCACAGTGGACTATAGTCAAGTCATTATAAAACAAGAGATTGGATCACTAGTCTTTGGGCTGAAGCATAGGCTTTAACATTTTTATAGACTAAAGGGTTTTTGTTGCATATTTTATTTTCTGCTCAATCGGCGAGGTCATGTAGACTTCTGGGTCTAACCAGATGCCAAGGGATCTAAACTTTGAGGCAAGAGAAAACATATTGCAATATTTCAAAAATTAAATATTGTGTTCCCAATTCTGGATACATTATAGGGAATTAATGATTTTACTGCCAGAATCTATTTAATCTGAGATGTAGAGTCACTCCACTGGGAATGATATTTGCAGCAAAATAATTTGTACACAGTTAAAATAGTGCTGCATAGTGTCCTACTTTGCAATGGGTTAATGCCTCTGAAAATATTGGGTCCATACAGCCCCATAAATTACTGTACCACAGAAAGTTATTTCTTGGAATATTGTAAGGTGGAATACAATAATCATAAAAGCAACATGAATCTTTGCATCTTCTTCTTGTCACCTTAAAGAATGCAGAGTAACAAAGTATGCTGACATATCTATCAGGAAGCAGATGAAGGTTTATTGTAGGCTCTGCCTGTTTATATATTCTGGGCTGGCACAGATAAAATAGTGACTCTGAAAAGTCTAGCATCATGAATGTTGGCTACACTATTGTTCATTTCTGAGAAGAAGCTATACAATTCAGTGTTGCCTGATTTAATCCAGAATCACTTAGATGTCCATGCTTGATAATACAAATACTCACTCATCACTCTTTTTGTTTTACTGTACCTAGAATCTATCTGTGATTTACTTTCGATAAGAGCAGATCAGTCTGGGTTTTCCAGGGCATTGATATTGAAGTCATCCACGTCATTTCAACCACAACTCAGTTACTGATAATATACAGATTCACTCAAGCCTCTATTCTTTGTATCAGCAAATATATTCAGAGAGGCCAGCACTTGGTGACACACAGAGACCTGTAAGAGCTCCACTTTTTACAGCACCGAGCCACTGAAACTTCAGTTCTTGCAAATGCAAATATACTGAGAGATCTGCTCTTAAAGATATCTTGAGTATATGAGAAATGTCCTTTTGGTTAATTCTCATACTCGCTCAGAGCTCCTTTTATGATAATGTGTACACTTGCTCAGAATTTTCTGCTAATATTACACAGGGCTCTGCTTTTGTTAATTCCAAACTCACCTAAACACTGATATTCATTACAGCTGAATCCACTCTGCGGCCTGCTCTTGCTAGTCACTGACCCAGTTAGATTTTTGCTATGAATTACATCCAAGCTCACTCATTATTTGCACAGGCCCAATGAGACCCCACCTTGGATTAGTTTCACACTTACTCTGAACTCAGCTTCTGATGGTTGAAGGACAGAATTTCCTGAGTAACAATAATGTCACACCAGAATATGCTTTCAAAAGTATTGTCTACAAAAAGATTGAGTCAATATACTTTGGGGCAGATTTATGAGCCCCTTGCGCCACTTTTGCGTCACTTTTCCCATGTTAAAAGTGACGCAAAAGTGGCGCAAGGGGCTCATAAATCTGCCCCTTTGTATCTAAACTTTCAAAATATTGTGTCACAAATCTTATGGAACAAAAGGTAATTAGATAGAAAAATAATATTTATAGCATTATAAGTAAATTATTTAAATATAAAACTACAAAATAATAATATAATTAAAAATATAGATGTTTTTATAATTATTGTAAATAATATATATTCTTTAAAAATATAAAAAGACTAATTAAACAATGTTTAAAATACATTAAATCAAAAATATTAACTAAAAACAAAATTTAACAAACATATATGTAACCTAATTTACATGTTATACTGCTATGTAATACAAGATATATTCTTTTATTTAATACTGTAAACAAAGTATACACATAATAAATATTAGATATCTGATTGCTTCTTTCCAAAGAAATCATGCAGCACACCAAAGGATTCTTTTCAAACGGGTCTCCTTTATTCCAACGAGACGCTTTGTCAACGCGTTTCGATAGCCTCACGCTATCTTGCTCACGATAATAAATATATATACATATATTTAAAAATATAAAACCAATATTTGCATAATTAAAAAAATACATTGATAATATTAACAATTACTTAAAATATATACATTAAAACCATATGCTAAGAAAACCAATATTACACTTACACAGGAAATAAAATTAATATATAAAAACTAAGATATATAATAAAAAGTGACAGTTTACAAAATAATATAAATATGAACATTAAGAAAATAAATAAAAATCAACAACACTAGCAAATGTGTTGGAATTGAAAGGAGTCAAATTAACTGATACATCAAAAACGTAAGAAAAAGTAGAACAGGTGTGGACTTAGGAGGGGTTAGATTTACTAATCCCACTCCAATGTGAGAAAAAGCAGGTAAAGTGCTGGAATTTGGATGCATTGCACTCGCTTGCGAAGTGATTTGACACATGTCTTTGGTTCACAAAGCTTTGGCTTTGGTGCATAGAGACCATTCATTGCCAAACATGGAGGAACAAAATTAGAGGGAACATTGTGGAGGTCCCCATCTGGGGAAGGAACCTGGAGGCATCAGGTGCTAATTGATCATTATTGTCTGTTAAGTTGATTTTGTGGAATGTTGCAGGATTGGACTCCAAAGTAGATTTCACGGAGTAGGGTCATTTCAAAGACCTGTTTGATTTTTGCCTCTTTCAAGAGGCCTGGGTTACTACACAGGTGCAACGAGCAGGTTTTGCAAACTTTAGTAAAGAGGCAGTTGTAAGGGGCAGGGTTAGACCCTCTGGGGGACTGGTTATCTGGGTTAGTTCTGCATTCTGGTGTGCAGAGAGGAGATTGCAATAGCATTGGATGACATTCTGTGTAAATCTTAAATTCCCATAGAACCTAGCCCTGAAAAAATATAATGTCTATTTAAGACAGTTAGGAAATAGATTGGAATTCCCAACGCTGCCCAATTTGGTCCAGGTCTGTCCCTCCCAAGAGAGTATCTTCTCTCAATAATATTCAACAGAAATGCAATACTCGCTTGGAGGTAAATAAATGGATTAGCCTACTTAGCTGCATGGGATGTAAATATGAATTAAATCTTCTCCTGCTGTACATAAAATAATTGACTATGGTTCAAACCGGTTATTAGGGGGTCTAATTAAAATTAGATCTCTGTACAAGCATGCACAATACATTTTTGACATGATATCTGACCTCAATCTGGATTGCCTTTTCGTCACTGAAACTTAGCTTAAAGAATGGTGCGACCCAGACATTGTCCAAGCCCTTCCCCCTGGATACCAAATACATAGACAAGATAGACCCGACCAAAGGGCTGGAGGTCTTGCTATAATATATCGCAATATACTCAAATGCTCAATCTTTGAACTTTTAGGGCTCAAAGGGACGGAAAGTCTTGGTTTATGTTTTCAATTTGAAAGCTATATCTCCTTTTCTGGAACCTTGATCTACCACCCTACAGGCCCAGATATTAAATTTTTAGACACCCTTGGAGACACATTAGGCACTCTAATCCTTAGATATTATAATTTCACTCTACTTGGGGACTTCAATCTTCACTTAGACTTGGAGAACACCCCAAGAGTCTAAAACCTTTTAGAAATTTTAAGAAACTTTGGGCCTCAACCCGGATATCCTCCCCTATGCACTGATGGGATCTGTTCAAATTTCACCACTCTAAAAGTCAGCTCCCCAGTCACATTAACATGGTCTGATCACAAATACATTCCCTTTGTAAGTAGACACCACTGCATGGATACTCCCTGGGGTCCTACGTTGAACACTTATAAACCGTGCGAAAATGGAATCAGCCAACTCGGACCTTAAGTCCGAAGCATCTTCCTGCAGGCCCTCCCTGACAGGAGATCCCTCACTAGATACCCATTATTTTAACTCCTGCATGTCTACACTCAGTAACACTTTCGCCCTGCCAGTCCCTCTGAGATAGAAGTCCACCAACAAAGTTTCTGTCCCAGGTCTGACTCCTTTCAAAATTGCCCTCCAAACCTACCACCGACAGATTAAAGTAGAAAAGAAATCCCACTTCACCAATCTACTCAGGCTGGTCGACTCTGACCAAAGAACTATTTTAAAAATTGTGAAATCCTTCACTCACCCTAAAATACTTGAACACGATATTCAGCCATCACAAACTCTTTATAATCAAATTGCAGATTTTTTTTAAACAGAAAATTCAAATTTGACAAAACAAATTCAAATGACCCCATCCTCCTTTACAGAAGAATATGCTAAATCTTCAGTTGATAGACCAACATTCTTATCTTTCCATGCCATTAATATGAAACAAGCATGCCAAGCTATCCTTTCCTGCAATTCAGGGTCTCTATTTGACCCGTGCCCCCCCCGAGGTACTGCACGCTATTATTGATATTTTCAACCTGATTATCAATAAAATAATCAACTCCTCACTCACACTAGTGGAAGTACCTTTAGCCTTGAAAAACGCGGCAATTAAACCCCTTCAGAAAAACAACTAGCCCACCCTACAATTCTTTCCAACCTTCGACCTATCTCCCTGCTACCCTGTCTTACCAAAATCACTGAAAAATTAGTGAATACTCAACTGATTTCCTTTTTAGAAGAGGGTAATATCTTCCATCCAAGTCAATCTGGTTTCAGGCCAATACACTCTACGTAATCGGCATTATTACACACCACAGAAACTCTCAAATTTGTATTAGATCAGGAAAATAATGCTGTGTTGATCTTACTAGATCTGCCTGCCGCATTTGATATGATCTCCGACAACATCTTGGTGGACTGCCTTAAAACATATGCCATCTCCCACCTGGCCCAGAATGGCTGAAATCCTTCCTGTCAAACCGAAGACAAATAGTCACTCTTGGTAACTACCAATCAGCAGAGAAACCATTAACATCTGGGGCCCCCCAAGTGCTCCGCTTTAAGCCCAGTACTGTTTAATATTTACATGGCTTCCCTGATAAAACTAATATCATCATTCAATTTTGAAACCCTCTCCAATGCCAATGATACTCAGCTAATTCTAGTACTAGACAACCACTCCACCAAGGCTGAAGAAAATCTCCAACTCTGCCACTCAGCTGTCTTTCACTGGATGCAATCTAACCATCTGAAGTGTAAAGCCCAAAAAACTGAAATCATTCTACTAGGAAAAACCAATACCTTCTCGCACAGCCTATGGTGGCCTAAAGATATCACTTCCCCTCCCAATACAGTAGATGTAGTAAAGAATCTAGGAGTGAAATTGTACACCTCACTATACTTCCATCAACAAGCTCTCACGGTGGCCGGGAAGGGGTTTTCATTTGATAAAGTCTCTCAAAAAGTTCTTCGATCTACTACCCTGCATGGCTAGAAAGGCAGTGGCAGTAGCCCTGAACACATCCAGACCGGATTACTCTAACAGCTTATATGCAGGGACCAATAAATCCATCCTGATCAAACTACAGATGCACCGAAACGCAGCCACATCTCTAGTTCTAATTTTGTCTATAGGCTAATCAGCAGCCCTAAAATCCTTACATCGAATACCCATTCATAAAAGAGTCCTTTTTAAGATCCTGGTAATCACCTACAGAGCCTTCAGATAATCAAGACATAAGTACCATAGGGCCAGAGTTAAACCGTATGTGGTGCAGGGCCTCCTCAGATCCTCATCAGCGAACCTCCTCAAGCCTCCCAGCTTTAGGTACAGCTCAAAAGGTGGCAAATCAGTGGAAACCCTGCGGACTAAAGCCTGGAATATTCTGCCTGGCCTCCTCTGGTTTTCTCAGACAGAACTTATTTTCAGGAAATCCATGAAAACCTTGATTTTTGGAGCCTGAGACGCATTAGTTCTCTCACTTATTTAATTTTTGCAGGGTACACAATAAACCTTACCTACTGTCCCGTCATAGTGCCATGATGCTCCTTGGAGTGACAGTTGCGCTCTACAAAAACCTCATAAATACAATCATCAACTGGTGAATTACTCACGGCTCACTTGGCTACTGTGCCAGAGGGAGCATTTACAATTGTGGGTGGGAATTTCAACTGTCACTTTGAGCCCCTAGATGCTAGTATCGATGACCTTATACAGGAGGAAGATAGGGTTTGGTCCGTTCCGGATTTGGCACTCCTCCCAATACAACATTGACCCTGCCAGCCATACATATCAATGCCCTAGTCTTAAATCAGTGTCTGCACATGTAATGAGAGAACACCATCAGACAGGCTAGGAAAACACACTTTTAACTGTGCTTTAAGCACTAGTGTAATAGATTAAATATTAGTAGATGTTAGACTATGGCCACACCGCATTGATATGGTGGTTGTGCCCAGACACAACAGTTACCATAATGCCTTAGCACTTGTCATGGGTTTTCCAATATGCAGAGGGCCAGTTAGTTGTCCTGAACCATTTGATGATAGGCACCATTTAGCACCAAATTAGCGCAGAATAAAATGGAGTGCAGTGTAACATTTCCAGGAGCTAATTCAGTCGGTATGCAAACTGGTAAAGGGAAGTTTGGGGTATCTACTCAATTTAGGCCTGGCTTTGGAACAAGACACTTGCCTAGTGAAGATAGAGGAAATTCGTGAACAGTTGTTTGTTGGTCTTAAGAAACATTTCTGTGTGGAAGTTAAATCTGTTGGAGTTAAGAAAAGCTCCCCTTCTTGGTTCAATTGCCCCTGCAGAGAGATTAAGCTTGCTTTGATTGCCTCAATCAAGGCACAGGACAGACAAATTATACAAATTAGGAGGGAAGCATAATAAAAGGCTGTTAGCAAGGCAAAGAAGGCTTAGGCCAAGGGAAATTGGAGGGTCTTTTCAACGACGCAAGGGAAGGTGACCATGATACCTTTTGGAACTTAGTAACCACAGGGAGCAAGAAGGGCAGTGCCCCCATTGATAATAATGTTGCTGCAGGGTTATGGATTACACATTTTCTAGCTTGTATCCCATGATTGCAGGAGCTAGCCCCATTCCAGCAGATGAGCTGAGTTCCCTTTTGGTTGGCCTTTGGAGGGCACCTGGATATGTGGAGTTTCCTCCCATATCGAGTCAGGAAGTGAGCCTGGGTATTAATAAGATTGTTTCCATCAAAGCACCAGCATTGACAATATCCCTGTTGACTTGTTCCTGGCCAAGCTAGATATTTGGGGTCCTTTATTGTGTAACCCTGGGCGGACAACTATGCTACGCTTGCGAAGTTTGCGTAGTTTGTGCTACTTCTGCGAATTGCACGTAGCACAGTGCAAAATCGCGTAGCGTAGCGTAATTGCCATTTTTTGCTAGCTCCCGGTCCTCAACGTCAAGTTGGCAATCGCGAGCGAGCAAAATGACATCCCGGCGAGACTTTTTCCTCATTTGCGATCAGCAACATCAAGTTGCCGATCGTGAGCGTGGAAAATAAACCTCCCTGCGAGATTCTCAACACGGAGAGGTCAGGTTTCTCATTGCGAGTGGCCGCGTATGCTCGCGACCGCTCGCGATGAGAAACTATTAGTCCGCGTTGAGAAAGCTGCCGCTCGAGAAAAAATCTACTTGAGCGGCAGAAAACGACAGCTCGCACTGTGCAAATGCCTTTTAAAATGATTGCACAGTGTGGACAAGCATCCGGCACTGTGCAATCATCGCGAACAGCGCACTACGCAGTTAGCGGAGTGCTACGCGTATCTCACGTAGTGCGAAGTGCACTTCGCGTAGCTACATGTAGCGCTACTACGCAAACTACGCCCAGGGTTAATTTTGTGATCTTGTTTAATGCTATTATGAAAGGTATGCCTATTCCTCCATCTTGGGCGGCGGCCGAAATTATATCAATACTCAAAAAGTGCTCACCTCTTCTCCCAACAAATGACAGACCTATCAGTCTCATTGACACAACACAAAAACTGTTCAGTATAGTCATTTTTGAAAGATTTCAGGAGTGGATGGAGGCTAATGATATTTTGACTCCCCTGCAAGTGGGTTTTCATGAACGCACATCCACCATTGATCAAGTGTTTAGGCTCCCGTTGTTATTTTGGAAAACTGTTGCCCTAGAGGGTGGGCATTTGTATGTGGTGTTTGAAGACCTGCCTATGGTGCCCAGACACATGCTGTGGCAAGTGTTAGCCAACACAGGAGTTTCACTTTACCTCTTTGCAATTATTGCAGGCTCCAAGTGCAGAACTTTGCCCAGGTCAGATGTGGCTATTTTTGAGAAGTAACAAAGCCATTTCTGGTAAAAAGAGGTGTTAGGAAGGGCGGGTGCTTGCTCCAACCCTCTTCACGCTGTCTATTAATGACCTGGTTGCCCATTTGAATATGTGTGAGAGCAATGTCCCAAGGTTAGCGAACATGAAGGTGCCTGGCCTAATGTTTGCACATGTTATCTAAATCGGCCATGGGGATTCAGAAGACCCTTGACGGATTTAGTAGCTTCTGCAAGCAGAGGGGCCTGGACATTAAAGTGACAGAAACAAAATATATGGTGTTTAACCCATGTTGCACAATGAGATCCAACCCTACGTTGAAAAGGATTTCTTTAGAATGGGCCCAAACATTTGAATATCTTGGGATTACTCTCAATGAGAATATGGATTGGGTTGCACATGTCTCTGGATGCAGGCTTGCCTTGGAGCATTACAGTAGAGCGTTTGTCTAAAATCCATCAGGGCTCGTTTTCTAGGCCTACCTGCCCGGTAATTGAAATCTACACACACCAAGCTCTTGGTGTAGCACTTTACGGTGCATATCTTTGGGGGCATAAGGCTGTTAATGCCCTGGAGGTCTCAAAGATTCGAGTTCTGAGGCAGTTGCTGAGACTTCCAGGCAGCCCTCCTCTGCTCCCTTTAAGGATGGATGTGTGGCTTAGGCCAATCTCTGAGAGTATAGCTGTTAGACCAATAGTATATTGGAGAAGAGCCTGAGTATCCTGAGTTCCATCCCTATCGAAAAGGTCTGGAGGAGATACTCAGTCTCCTGGGGTCAAGTAATCTTCTTTGGATAAAATATGTCAGAAAGATCCTGTGAAAGATGGGCAGGAAAAGGTTGTGGGTTGACCCTAGGAGGGGGGGGCTTTTTTTCTTATTTCTAAAGCAGACCTTAAGAGGAATTTTAAGAAGGTCAAACTGAGTATTTAATGGTCTAGGCCAGCCCTGGGCTCTTTGACAAACTTCTTCCCCCAGTCGAAGGATGATTATAAAGTAGAACAGTTCTTAGATGAAATTGACCCTGCCTTGCTTGCAATTCATATATGGGACCTTGCCACTGTGCTTGTTTACTGCTACCTGGGACCACTGCGCTAGAATATTAGAGCAGGCTTGCCCATCATGCAGCTTATCCATGGAAATAGTAGAGCATATCATGTATTTTTGTCCAGAGTACAGAGAGGATAGGAGAACGTGGCTAAACCCAATATTGAGGAATCTAGGAACTAACTGGCATATGGAGGCTTATCGAATGCTCCAGTTTGACACCAGCCAACACACTGTATTTGCTGTTTCAAGGTATTGTCATAAAATGTGGCAAAGTAAACCTAGACTTAGCTCTTTAAAAGTCACACTTAGCGCTACTGAGGTTTAGGCCTGGGCAAAAATTTCGTTCCGTTCGCGGAAATTGCGATAATTTGACATTTTTGCGTTCCGCGGAGAGCGCGAAAATGTCAAAAATTCCGGTTTCCGCAGCTTGGCGATAATTTGTTTCTTGCTCGCGCTGTAAAATGATACATTCTCGCGCGCGCGCGATCGCCTTACCTGAATCCCTGCGTTCGCCGACAAGTTTTCTTGATCCGGTCGCGTTCTCCATGAGATGTTGTATTGTTTTTAGCCATTTGCGCTGTCTCGCGACAGTTCGCGCCCGCAGTGACGTCATGCGTCGCGCGATCACGTCTTTCTTCTCGCGATCATGCACCGCGAGAACAACTCAAAACAAGATGGCCGCGCCCGCAAGCAACCACATGGGTAAGTTGGCGACCCGCAACCATGCAGAAAATCTCGCGAACATGCCGGAAAAAAACTTCCGCATCTTTGCGATATTTCTGCTTGTTTGCGATAATTTTAAACATTCTCGCGATAATTTGCGAAGGTTAATTCCGCAAATTCCGCCCACCCCTACTGAGGTTAAGCATTTCCTAGGTTAACAGGATAATAGAATCTACCTACTCTGTATTCCATCATAATGGAGTGTTAGCCATTAATAATATGTTCCCACTCTATGGCCTGTTTGGCATTCTGTGGTTGGGGTGTTTTATCTTTGCTGAGCACTCTATGATTTGCTTGTTTTTTAGTAATTGATTGTTTTAATGTATGAAGGCATTCCAGCCTGTTTTTATTGTATTTATGATTTTTATATTTTTTACCTATTGTTTTATGGCAATTCACTGAACTAAAGAGTATTCATGATGATGAAAAGGGGGGTAAGAATGAGTTAGGAGCTGATTTAGTCTTTAGCAGTATTTACACTGTCCGTCAGGGTGGTGGAGGACATTAAGGTGCCAATTCCGATCTGGTAAAAAAATTCCCCGTCCGACTCGTATCCGGATTTTTTTCCGTCCGAATCGTCAAAGTAGCGTACAAACTGCCAAGTACGATTCGAACGGAAAAAAGTCCATACGAATCGCATTGGGAAGATTTGCCCACACGTCCTCGGGTCGGGAAAAGTCACCGACACGTCCCCGGTCGAAAAACCCACCGTGCGGAAAAATAAAGTCCGACAGCGCAAGTACGATCCCTCCCGTCCTCCCCATTTCACAACCGTACGCAAAAAACACCGTCCCAACCGAACTCCCATAGCAACCATGGAGACATGTGCCCGCATACGC
Organism: Triturus cristatus; assembly: GCF_964204655.1. Taxonomy (NCBI): domain Eukaryota; kingdom Metazoa; phylum Chordata; class Amphibia; order Caudata; family Salamandridae; genus Triturus; species Triturus cristatus. The sequence goes on from NC_140587.1 coordinate 970,258,288, forward strand.
GCCGAACACCCCACCACCCCCCCGCCCGCGTATGTACGCACCAAACCCCCACCCCAGCAGTGCATGTATGCCCCGAACCCCCACCCGTGTATGTACGCCCCGAACCCCCACCCGTGTATGTACGCCCCGAACCCCCACCCGTGTATGTACGGACCGTACCCACACCCGTGGAAGTACGGCCCGTACCCCCACCCCAGCAGTGTATGTACGCCCCGAACCCCCACCCCAGCAGTGTATGTATGCCCCGAACCCCCACCCGTGTATGTACGCACCGAACGCCCCCAGCCGTGTATGTACGCACCGAACCCCCACCCCAGCAGTGTATGTACGCACTGAACCACCACCCGTGTATGTACGCACCGAACCCCCACCCGTGTATGTATGGACCGTACCCACACCCGTGGAAGTACGGCCCGTACCCCCACCCCAGCAGTGTATGTACGCCCCGAACCCCCACCCCAGCAGTGTATGTACGCCCCGAACCCCCACCCGTGTATGTACGTACCGAACCCCCACCCGTGTATGTACGCACCGAACCCCCACCCCAGCAGTGTATGTACGCACCGAACCACCACCCGTGTATGTACGGACCGTACCCACACCCGTGGAAGTACGGCCCGTACCCCCACCCCAGCAGTGTATGTACGCCCCGAACCCCCACCCGTGTATGTACGCACCGAACCCCCCCCAGCCGTGTATGTACGCACCAAACCCCCACCCGTGTATGTACGGACCGTACCCACACCCGTGGAAGTACGGCCCGTACCCACACCCGTGGAAGTACGGCCCGTACCCCCACCCCACCCGTGTATGTACGCCCCGAACCCCCACCCCAGCAGTGTATGTACGCCCCGAACCCCCACCCGTGTATGTACGCACCGAACCCCCACCCATGTATGTACGCACCGAACCCCCACCCCAACAGTGTATGTACGCCCCGAACCCCCACCCCAGCAGTGTATGTACGCCCCGAACCCCCACCCGTGTATGTACGCACCGAACCCCCACCCCACCCGTGTATGTACGCCCCGAACCCCCACCCATGTATGTACGGACCGTACCCACACCCCAGCAGTGTATGTACGCCCCGAACCCCCACCCGTGTATGTACGCACTGAACCCCCACCCGTGTATGTACGCACCGAACCCCCACCCCAGCAGTGTATGTACGCCCCGAACCCCCACCCCAGCAGTGTATGTACGCCCCGAACCCCCACCCGTGTATGTACGCACCGAACCCCCCCCAGCCGTGTATGTACGCACCGAACCCCCACCCCACCCGTGTTTGTATGCCCCGAACCCCCACCCGTGTATGTACGCACCGAACCCCCCCCAGCCGTGTATGTACGCACCGAACCCTCACCCCACCCGTGTATGTACGCACCCAACCACCACCCGTGTATGTACGCACCGAACCCCCACCCCACCCGTGTATGTACGCACCTAACCCCCAGCCGTGTATGTACGCACCTAACCCCCAGCCGTGTATGTACGCAACGAACCACCACCCGTGGAAGTACGGCCGTACCCACACCCCACCAGGGAATGTACGGACCGTACCCCCACCAGTGCATGTACGGACCGTACTGACGCCAAAAACACACATACTGAACCAGGACAAACCATATTTACACAAGGAGAGTCAATAAGAGTTTCCCCACACCACCAAACATGCCCAACAACCCCACAAACATCACATACACTGACCTGCAACTGCCAAACTGCCAAACAGAGGCCCAAAACTCAATCACTCCTCATAACACACCCACACAAATTTCAAACACAGCCACACCCACAAATGGACCAATAAAAATGGACCACACACACAAACCATGAGCCTTTGCAACAGACCCACTGCTGCCAGAGCCCACAGACGACCCACACCACCATACTTGAACCTCACACTTGCATACCTTCACACAACCACCTACACAAACACCCCCTCATCACATTCACACACACACCTCCACTACACCCACAACCATCCACACCCACACCCCCACAACCATCCACACCCACACCCCATGCCATGTCCACCACCAAGAATCCAAAGTTCACAAAGGAGGAGCTGGAGATCCTTGTCGACGAAATCCTCAGAGTCGAGCCACAGCTCTTTGGGACATTGGTCAGACAGACCAGCATATCCGAAAAAACGGCCATGTGGCAGAGGATTGTCGATTCTGTGAATGCTGTTGGGACCACCAGAAGGACCAGGCACGAGTGCCAATCCAGGTGGTACGATCTGCGGAGGACGGTCAAGAGGAAGATGACTGACAATCACAACCAGGGGAACATCACTGGAGGAGGGCCGCCCCCCAGACCGGTACAATACCATCCCTGGGAGGAGAAGGTGATGTCCACGCTGGCGGTGGAGGGACTACATGGACTACCAGGACTCCCAGACCCTGGTGAGTACACAAACAACTCACCTCACATGGGGGGATGCCATACACAATCAATCATGCATGCCACCCCCCGCCCCAAGCCACCACCGGACACAACAACACTCCACAAACACACACATGCCACTAGCGCCTCCATGCCCCATGCATCAATCAGGGCCATGCCAAGTCACAGGCCACACAAAACACCAACACAACACAGGATGTGGCCGATGCTGGGAGTGGGGGCATCAAAACTAACATTGAGCAACTCACAAGCACACAACAATGCCCTCAGCCCATATGGCCCAGGGCACAGCCATACAAACTGTGTGTACCCACACAGTACTGTCTTGCCTGCAAATGGTGGCTGCCATGCAGGATGACATGGGTCTGAAGGCACAATTTGCACATAACAGCAGACAATGAAGATGCATCGCTCTGATAGAGTCTCAGCACACACTGCCACAGCAGCAGCCTACACTCAGACACACTGCCCAATGGGTGCCCGGAGAACAGGAACTAACTCACATGAACAAGCCAATGGCCATTCAAAGACCGGCTAACTGTGTGTGCCCAGGAAGCTGGCCTGAGGTGACAGAGGGTGACAAATAGAGGGAGGGAGAGGGGGAATGAGAGGGAAGGAGACAGAGGGGGACACAGGGAGGCAGACAGAGGGAGGGAGTAGGGTGACAGAGGGAGACCGACAGAGGGAGGAGGGTGACAGAGGGAGGGAGGAAGGGAGACACAGGGAGACCAAATCACCCTTGGGTGGTGTGGCCATGTCCACTCGTCAGCCAGTGGACTGTGTGCATGCAGACAAGGTCTGGCAGTGCCTCAACCCCCCCCCTACCGTAGATGAAGACCGGTCCATGTGTCAATCTGTGCACGAGTCCATCCGTGCTGCAGGCACAGACCTAACCACACACCCAGTATACCCACCCACTGTGTCGGTAAGAACCCTGTCACAAATGCTTAAGTCACCTACCTGCAACATCAAATTGCCTTGGCAAAACACCATTTGGCCACGTACAGTGCAACACGTAAGGCGCCTCTGCATGGCTCGCTACACCCGCACACCACACTGCTGACTGTGTACCCAAATAGATGCATCAACTAAGATTGTGTCACACATGCGTAAAGCCCTGACAGCTGTGGCCAAGGGACATACCCATGCACAAGTGCACTGTGAGAGGAATGCAAGACAGATCCAACTACCCAGAGGAAGAGTGCCAAATCAGAAATGCATGAAACATGGATGCCACATGTAACACTGTTAACATTGTCTCTCTCACACACAGGTCAACGTCGACGATCACCCCCCAACACTGGGGGGAAGTCTCACAGGACCAGGATCTGCGGGATGAGGACCCCACCGCCAGCGACGACTCTCACCACTCCGTGGATGACCCAGACCAACCTGGCCCCTCTGGTGTCCAACCACCTGCAGCACCTGCGTCAGGTACAACTGTGCCAACCACCACCCCCATTCCTGCCACATCCCAGGAGACGTCCAGGAGCCCTGCCCACCCAGCCAGTCTGCCCAGGAGGAACACGGTCCTCCGGGCAGGCGGCAACGCAGATGCCATCCCTCAGGGGTCCCGGAGACCCGATGCGCCCACAACGGCAGGCCAGGTGCACGTGGGCAGGGGTGGCGGGAGTGGAGGACGGCGGAGGCGCGAACCTGACCAGGGAGCTCAGGACCCGGTAGTGTCCCAGGTCAGCAACATCCTGGATACATACCGGCGTGACACCAGGGGCATGGACCAGATTGCGTCCACCCTCAATGACATCAAGGGGACCCTCCAGGAGATGAAGACCCTGCAGGCCCAGCAACATGCCTGTCAACTGCAACACCAAGGAAGGATGGAGGATAGACAGGCTGAGCTCGTGGCGGTGCAAACCCAAATGACCGGTGTACTCCGTCGGATTGCCGACAACATGGGCAACCCTCCCTGTGGCACCAGGCGAAGGCCATTACCAGACACAGGGAGGGATCAGGAGGAGGAGGATTCATCCGACGGAGCGTCACAGACATCGTCACGGCCTGCTTCCGAGGGTCCCCGCAGGAAGGTGGGTCGTCCACGAAAAAGACTTTGAGAGTCAGCAGAACATCACCATCTCCCAGGTCACCTGGCCTGGCACCTGGCCCTCTGGCCCAATAGCAGCACATGACATCCTCTGCCACATGGACTTGCTGGTCACTGTCTGACCTATGTTGACGAAGACTGTGGCATGGACTCTGACATTTTGCTACGGCAAGGATACCAACTCCCCCAGTGAACTTTGGATTCTACACTCCCGCTGTGCACCTCTTGTCATCCCCACAAACCCGTACCCCACCACAAATAAATTAATCACACTTACAAGATGATGCCGTGATTCTGCATTATTACAATACATGTGTGTGTCGTAAAGTCAAAGCATGCCTGATCTCAGAATTAACTCCAACCATCCAAACCGTGGGGTCTCAGTCTTGCCCAGGACACACATGGGTCCCAATGTATCATCTGATACAGACATGGAGTACCATACTCACCTGTGCTGGGCCCAACCAGCTGAGTGGTTCCCGCACAACTGTGGCTACAGACACATTCAGGGGAGCAACAGTCATGCGCAGAGGTCAGGGATCATGTGGAGTGACCTGGCTTGCCGCTCCCAGGTATGTCTAGACATGTGTCCCTACCATGTCCTGCATGCTTGCGTCAGGCGGATGTTGAGAATGGTGGCTAGGCCAAGGTTGGATGCATGGAGATGCCAGATTGCAGTTTTGGATCACAGTGCCACATGGTTGTGTTGGGGTTGTGTGCTGCATCATGAGTGTGGGCGTGGATCGAGAAGGTCATCCTGCAGCTGGCTGTGAATCATTCCCCCCATCCCGTTTGGACGTTGATGTGTCCTGGTTGCCCGATGCAGTAGCAGAGCTGTGCAGATGCACTCCGGATATGGACAACTATCATGGGAGTCTTAAGGCACATGTCCGTAGACTGCAGGGTAGGATTCGACACGGATGTTGTAGTTGCCCTGGGGGATGGTCTCTCTTGCCTTGAGGTGGATGGAACTGTGCATCTTGTGCATAAGACAGTTTCCACTCCCTGACAAACCGCTAGCATCTTGTCACTCTACACATAGACACATATGCACCACCTCTGAAAACTATGCCAGACATGCCGCACGCACAGTGGCAACAGGCCACCATTGACAGGGAAGAGGCACCTTGGAGACAGAGGGACAAATTTATTAGTCATGTGTGTTGGAATGACAATGATACTCTGTCAACACATACACAGGTCATGTGGATGAACATGTGGGAGCAACACTGGCACCCCCCATTGCAACACAGATGCTGGTATTCCATTGAACTGGCACACAAGTGACGGATAACAGCTAAACACCCCCTGCTGCCACGGAGAGGCTGCTATACACCATTGAGGCCCTGATGGGGCAATCACACACCATGTCAACCCGGTGCAACCTGTATGTTTCCGAGGCCAGTGTTACACACATTGATGGCCTCATCACAATCCCCAATCCCCTGACACATGACAGTCACCAAGTCTGACCATGGCTCCAGGTGAAGCCTGCCCCATGTCATGTTCCCCATGTAGGATCCACATGTATGCAAATTGACCACACATGAACCGGAGAAGTGCACACAGACTACAAACAATTTACACACCCAAAACGCCGTGAGGCATCCCTTACCCTAAGGAGATTTCCAAACTTGCCCGTGCATGTGACGCAGAATCAGCACATGTTGCTGTGTTCATGAGGAGTAGCAGGAGCACAACAATGCCACCAGCAGACAGCATGCCCATGGACCTGTGGAAGAGAGACACACAAGGAGTCAGCCCAAAGGAGCACATCCGCAAGCATGTACTCAACACGTATCATGTTGTCAACATGACAGGTGACAATGATGACTCTCTGACAACATCCTTCCATTGCGCCATCACTCGAGTGACACTTCAATACACACCACTGACTCACTTGGCAGACATGCAGATGGACACACACAATGCAACACATGCCACACACGGCCCAATGCGTGCACACTCAGACACTGGAACTCACCACTAAGCAAAGAAGTTGCGTATGAGCCGACTCCGCATGTCCTCCACAGCCTCCTCCTCCTCCACATCACTTGCCCCGTCACCAAGGCCTTCATCCTCCACGGGTGGATGGTCCTGGTCATCTTGATCCAGTATGAGTGGAACAGCTTCCTCCACTGCCATGTTGTGCAGCATGCAGCAGACGATGATGATCTTGCACACCTTCACCGGGGCATATGGGAGTGCTCCGCCGGTCTTGTGGAGGCACCGGAATCGGCTCTTCAGAAGTCCAAACGTCCTCTCAATGACTCTCCTGGTCCGCCCATGGGCGTTGTTGTAGCGGTGCTCGGCAGCCGTGCTGGGGTTGCGGACAGGCGTCATCAGCCATGGCATGTTGGGATAGCCAGCGTCCCCTACAAGGAAACATCATGGACAGAAGTGTGTCAGCACAGGCAGTGAGATTGGAAGATGACGCCAAACACTGAACTGCCAGAGTCTACCCACCAACAATACATGCTCGCTCGTTCCGCAGCTGCTGCATCATTTCAGGCAGCCTGCTATGCCTCATGATGAAGGCATCGTGTGCTGATCCTGGAAAGCGAACACAGACATGTGAAATCACCATGTTGGACAGACACACCACAAGGGCATTAATGGAGTGATAATGTTTGCGATTCCTATACACCACCTCCTGTGCCTGTGGTGGTACCAACGCAACATGTGTCCCATCTATGGACCCAATGACATGGGGCATCCCTCCCAGGGCATAGAAATCACGCTTGACATCTGTCAACTGCTCACGAATTGGGAATTTAATGTACTCATCCAGGTGAACCAACATGGCCTCTAAGAAATCATGCAGAACACGGCTGAACATCGTCTGGGACATGCTCCCGACGTCAGCAATGGTATGTTGGAACGTACCCGTGGCAAGGAAATGTAGGGCTGCCATCACCTTCAACTTGGGTGTCAGTGCACTGGGATACCTGTGGCGCGGGAGGAGTTGTGCTTCCAGCCGGCCAGTCAACTCATCAATCAACCGTTGGCTGAATCTGTAGCGGCGTATACAGTCCCGTTCATGCAGGGCAGCCATGTCTGGCATACGTCGAGGGAGAGGCGGAGCCCTGCAGTGAAATGGAAGGAACACCGAAGAGTGAGCACTGTACAACGACATTGTCAATGCACTGAGCACATGTTACACAGCCAATACACAAATGCCACATTCTGAGTCAGGTCTGTGCCACATTTCCTGGACACGTACGCCAGTCAGGTGACACTCCTACCAAGGGACAGCCACTAACGGAGTGGGGCAAGCTCACGATGACATGGCATGAGACTAGCTGTGGGCCAGTGTAAGTGAACATGCACACGCATCACAGGATTCACAGACATCCACACATGTGCAGAAGTAGTATGCGTATGGTACAGACAGGTTGGTGGATGCGATATGCACTGGTCACATGTCATAGGAAAAGGACAGGCCACACACATTGCCTTGGAGGAGTACATGTCGAGACAGAACATACATAGAGAGCATGTGGATATGTACTTGTTTTGATACTCCGTGTAGTTGCATACATACACACCTCATGGCAGATCACATATGTGGGCTGGTGTGCGGAACAGTGTGCCATGGCCATCTACACACAGACACATGTTGGCAGCAGCAACATTGGACCACACACCTACAGCAAAATCATGGAAACACATGCCACACACATGACATGGTTGCAGCGTGCAACGCAGCCATACACATGTCATGTGTAATATTCCGTGTACCTGGCATCAGGGGACAGGTGCGGGTGTCCGTGACTGGGACATGCAAGTGACTCATGGCTCCACTAGTGTGTACGACATGCACACATGTCAAAGGAGTGCAGGGGATGTGTGGTACAATGCGCACCATCACACACGACATGTGTACACAGCTCATCGTACATATGCTTTGACCACACCTCAGGGGTAAAGTGCCACATCACATCCTGACACACCTGTGTCACACACATGTGGTATTGCACAGACAATGCATTGGTGTCCACCCTTGGCAAAATCTGACCGCTCCATTCCTGTCTGTGTGCCGCCTGTCACCACTGACAGGTGTGAAACGCACCGTACATACGCTCTGAGTGCGTGTATAGGGTCCCTGGGCCAATATGGGCGCTGGCGTATGCGTACGCCACAGTAGTACGGACTGTACACGCGCTTGTACGGTCCGGATCACAATATGGGCGCTGGCGTATGCGTACGCCACAGTAGTACGGACTGTACACGCGCTTGTACGGTCCGGATCACAATATGGGCGCTGGCGTATGCGTACGCCCCAGTAGTACGGACTGTACACGCGCTTGTACGGTCCAGATCACAATATGGGCGCTGGCGTATGCGTACGCCACAGTAGTACGGACTGTACACGCGCTTGTACGGTCCGGATCACAATATGGGTGCTGGCGTATGCGTACGCCACAGTAGTACGCCCTGTAAACGCGCTTGTACGGTCCGTACTACTGTGGCGTACGCATACGCCAGCACCCATATTGTGATCCGGACCGTACAAGCGCGTGTACAGTCCGTACTACTGTGGCGTACGCATACGCCAGCGCCCATATTGTGATCCGGACCGTACAAGCGCGTGTACGGTCCGTATCACTGCTTGTGGGGTGCCCTAGGGCGTGGAACGCACCGTACCTGTGTGTAAATGTATGAAAACACATAGGGGACACATGAGGGACAAGTATAAGGGCCTAAATGCATGATGGTTGCCATGGAGACTGAGTTAGATTTTTGAATTTGAGCACCAGGTGCCCAGCAGAAGTCAGTTTGAAAGAATCTACATTGTTGCAAAGTGGATGTTGACTTGACATCATCATCAAAACTGAAACCATGCAAAGCCACACACTGGGGTAGGTTTGAAGGGATTGGATGAAACGTAGGATGCAAATGTGACTGACCAATCAATCTGTACTCCTGTACATGAACAGGCCAGCCAGGCATATATAAGACAGCCAGGTCCCATGAGAGAGCACTTGCCTGCACATCCATTCATCCATGACCACTGCTGCTGATAGTGATTCCTCTGGTACCATGTCCAGGACTGTGGAGAGGTCACAGCCATTCACCCAGGAGGAGAACCTTGCCCTGATAGATGTGATCCTCCCACAGTTCCAGAGCCTGTATGGTCGACCAGGGGTTCAGGTGAGTGCGGACTCCACTAGCTTAGACTGTGCCCCTTTTGTGTGACAGTGACTTCTGGCATTGTGTCCATGTGTGACAGACATGCACTGTTGTTTAGAGTGGGTCCCAGGGTGTGGAAGGCCTCATGTCACCCATGCAGAGCATGCTGTGTTTCCTGTGTGCACTCCTCACTTGCATAGTGCCTACTGTGACAATGAATGCATGGTGCATGCCACATTCTGCCTGCATACTCCTCCTGGGGATGTTATTTCCACAGTCCTGATGTGATCCTGTGTTCCCCCCAGTGTGACAGGTGTCAGTACCCATGGATGTGTGTTTGTTCAGTGTACCTGTGCTGTGAGTGTCCAAAGGCCGTGTTCGTCCCCTGCACATTGGTGTGTGTGTAAGTCCCCTGTCATGTGGGTGAGTGCATATGGGGAGTGTTGCACACAAGCAGCATGAGGGATGGATATAGCCTGGCCATCCGATGTGAGCAGGGAGCAGTGCTGTGTGCATGCCGTGCTGAGCCAGCCCCACACCTGTGACACCCCCCTTCTACTGGCACATGCGCAGAGTGAGGTGTGTACCCGCAGTTGGCAATGCCATGTGATTGTCCTGTACCTGTGTGTGTCTGTGTACTCTGCTGAGGTAGCATCAGTGTGCTGGGGCAGGTGACTGCTGTGAGGTGCTGTACATAATCCTGGTGTAGCCTGTGAGGCACAGTGTGATCCCTGGTCAGTGAGTGTGTGGTACCCCTCATGCCACCCGTGTACTTTCAATGGCACGTAGTGCATTTGGCCTTCCACAGTGGATTATGTCCCTATGACAAAGGTGCAATTTGTTGCATGCATACCATGGCCTGTTCATAAAGAGGATTGTTCCATATGTGTGTCTCTGTGTCTTTGCTCATGTGGATTAATGTATTCTCACTTTTGCATCCTCACAGGTAGGCGCCATTGCCAAGGGGGAGATCTGGAGGGAAGCCGTCAGTGCCGTGAGGGGTACAGAGGGTCGGAGGCGGAGCCTGTCTCAGGTGAGGAAACGCTGGCAGGACATCCGGTGCTGGACGAGGAGGATTGCACGGCTCCTGCTGGGGGACTCACCAGAGAGCCGTAAGAACCGTGGGCGCCGTCGTCTGACCCACATCCAGAAGCGTGTGCTGGCGGTGGTCTTCCCCGATATGGACAGGCGCCTACAGGAGAAGCAGCAGCAGGAAGGGGGTAGGTACATGTGTGTCAGTTGTGTGTCCCTAGCCAATGTAAGTGCGCAGTTGCATGGATACACTGCCAGGGTTTGATTGTGCAGTGCGTCAACTTGTCCCCAAAGTAGCCCGGTGCTGTTCTCACTCCCTCCCTTCCCCTCCTTGCCATGTGTTCCCTGGTCTGTGTGTAGCCACTCTTGCACAAGGTTATTTAGGCAGGCAGTTAATGCTGGTGCCCAATGCTAGCAGCATCATGTGTGGGGGTGATGTGTCACAGGTCTGGGGACCTTGCGTGTGCCATGGCCAATTTCAGTCATTGTGGGGTCCATGTCACTTGGCAATGTTTGTGAATCACGACATAGGGGTGTGTCTTCAAAGTGTACAGCCTTCCAGCATGCATGTCCAATTGTGTGCCCTCTGATATGATGTGCCTGAGTGGGAGGCCTGCTAAGTGCAGGGACGGTTGCTTAATTTGCAGTCATGTCCATCCTGGACCATGGAGGAGTGTGGGCACTACTGTGCCCTGGGGCACCTCTTCCTAGGTATCATGTGCGTCATCCAACAATATGGACATTCACTGTGTCTTCGCCAGGGGTTGGGTAGGGTGGCATTGTACCCTGGGCTCAACTGTTATGACCTACAGGTTGCTACATGTGTCCACTGTACAGGGGGACCCATTTTGCTTGTGCATACTCACAGTGGGCATTACCTGTGTGTGTTGTTAAGACAATCTGATGATGTTTGCTTGTCAATGATGTGTGGACAGGCGCACCAGGGGCAGTGTGTGTACAGTCATGAATTAGTGGAGGCCATGTGTTTTCATCCCAGAGTAAGAGGTGTACATACTTTCTCCGTCTCAATGAGATTGTCTCAGGTGTGGGTGGTTTGTGCGTACAAGGCCTACATGTCAAAAGCTCCATCCTCCTTGCTGGGTTTGGCCTGTGTGTGATGTTTGACTGGACATACGCTCAAGGTGCAGTGACCCAGTCATGTTTGGCATGGTTTCATGTCTTGCCTTTGCAGCATGTGCCAAGAGTAAATGGATATGATTCCTGCTCATCCCTTTTTGACGACGCAGTGTGGTGCAGATGCTGTGCACATTTGTCCCCAGAGGCTGGCTCCTCGGTAAAATTTGAAGTGAAGTGATTTGCTGTTGTGTCATGCTCTCCATTGTTTCTCAGTGGCATGGTGGGTCGACAAACTGTGTGTTCCATGGCCTACATGTGTACATAGTTTTGTAGGTGTAACTCCTGTTGCTTTTCAGGCTATGCAATGTGACCTATGTATATTTGACTCATGTGACATATGTGTACAGGTGTCTGATTATCTCCTGTCTCTTCACCTTGCCCACAGCATCGCCGGGGGACACGGAAGGAGACACTAGCACGGACCGGGAGGAGGGATTGAGCACCAGTGCCAGCAGTGCTGTCCTGTCTGGCACATGGAGTGGCACGGAGGCCGAGGGGAGTGAGGCAGAGGACCTGTTGACTGCCAACACAGACTATGACGCAGACGGGTCCGAGGCTGAGCTCCCAGAGGTGGCGGAGTCTGCCCACCCAGCTGAAGGCAGCCCTCCACATCCACCCGCCACCTCAGTTTCCATCACCGGCCTCCCACGTGCTCGTGGCCCTTCCCTCCGTGCTCGGTCCCCACATGTCTCCTTCCTGCCAGGCACCGCACCCCCTGCCCCTGTCACCACTGCTGCGGTGAGTGCGGAGTCTGTGGACATCCTGAGGCAGTTGCAGGTTGGTCAGACTGCGATGCTAAATGTCCTCCATGCCCACACCCAGGTGCTGACCCAGATGGAGGCATACATGGAGGGCATGTCGGCTGCGCAGTCTGACCAACGGCAGTTGCTGAGGTCCATAGACTCCACACTGACTGCAGCACTGGATCTCCTGCAGCGCTGCCTACCCCCCCCTACCCCTGCACCATCCACAATTCCCACTCCCGTGCCTGTCCCACGCACATCCAGACGTCAGCGTGCACGCACCCCAACAGACACAGGCACCACACCACCAGGGAAGTCGAAGCGCACACCTCCTGTCACGCACACACAGGGTGAGGAAGGCACATCCACTGGGTCGGGGGGGGAAACGTACAACACGCAGCCACAGTGGGAGTCCGCAGTCCACACAACCCACTCCCTCCAAATCCACTCCCCTTAGCTCTCCTGGCCAACAGTCGGTGACAGCATCATCCACTGCAAGTGTGCCCCCCAGCCCCAGGATGACACCACCCCGCAAGCGGTGGAGGCGGGACCCGGCCAGGGGAGTTGAGTCTCCCACCCTGTCCACACCCTCCCCCAGTGGCGCTGCGACCCATCCCTCTGCCCCCCCCCCTCCTGGGGGCCTGTGGTTCGATTGGGTGCGGGGGAGTCGCTGGGGGAACTTGCCGACGTGTGCAGCGCCATTCTGTCCTCCACCTTTGGCACTGGCACCCCCCCTGTGGCAGAATCATCCCTCCCTGCACCCACAACACCTACCCTTGCCCCTCCTGTCCCTGCGGTGCCTGTTTCCACCCTCCCCCCTGATGCCCCCTCTTCTGTGGATGAAATGGACATGTGAACTGTGCAGGCAAGCTAGGGGACACACGTCCCGATGTGTACCCCCCCCGGACTTTGCTGCTGGCCTGGCCAATGGCCCTTGTACATAGTGGACATTTTCTCAGAGATATTTTCCTGCTGAATAAAGCATTTTCTTTTGGTTTTGCACACTGATGCTTTCCTGGACTTGGCTGTTGGTGCTGGTGCTCCCTGAGTTGGGGTGGTGATAATGTGTTAGGGGTCTGTGAAATGTTGGAGTGTGCTGCTCATGGGGTGTACCCTGCCATCTGCGTGCCATCACAAAGGTCTCTGCCAATGGTATTTGGTCATGTTTGCTCTCACTGTATGGTGACATTGTCCCAAGGTGTGTTCCATCCTCTGTGGAGCAGGCCATTTTCCCTGCAGGGTGTCTCCCAAATGCTGTGCTGTGCTGTGTCTACATTTCCTGGATGTGTGAGGGTTGCCTTTCAATATAGCCATGCTGGCTCAGCGATGGCTCCACCTGCATCTGGGGTATCACCCTTGTTGGTCACTGAACTTGTTGATGGGGTATATTGTCCTATGTCTGGGCACTGCTGGGAGGACTCTGCACCCACCCCTCCTGTCTCAGGGCACTGCTGGGAGTGTTAGGCACCCACCCCTCCTGTCTCTGGGCACTGCTGGGAGTGTTAGGCACCCACCCCTCCTGTCTCTGGGCACTGCTGGGAGGACTCTGCACCCACCACTCCTGTCTCTGGGCACTGCTGGGAGTGTTAGGCACCCACCCCTCCTGTCTCTGGGCACTGCTGGGAGTGTTAGGCACCCACCCCTCCTGTGTCTGGGCACTGCTGGGAGGACTCTGCACCCACCCCTCCTGTCTCTGGGCACTGCTGGGAGGACTCTGCACCCACCCCTCCTGCGTCTGGCCACTGCTGGGAGGACTCTACACACACCCCTCCTGTCTCTGGGCACTGCTGGGAGGACTCTGCACCCACCCCTCCTGCGTCTGGCCACTGCTGGGAGGACTCTACACACACCCCTCCTGTGTCTGGCCACTGCTGGGAGGACTCTGCACCCACCCCTCCTGTCTCTGGCTACTGCTGGGAGGACTCTGCACCCACCCCTCCTGTCTCAGGGCACTGCTGGGAGTGTTAGGCACCCACCCCTCCTCTCTCTGGGCACTGCTGGGAGTGTTAGGCACCCACCCCTCCTGTGTCTGGGCACTGCTGGGAGGACTCTGCACCCACCCCTCCTGTGTCTGGGCACTGCTGGGAGTACTCTGCACCCACCCCTCCTGCGTCTGGGCACTGCTGGGAGGACTCTGCACCCACCCCTCCTGTCTCAGGGCACTGCTGGGAGTGTTAGGCACCCACCCCTCCTGTCTCTGGGCACTGCTGGGAGTGTTAGGCACCCACCCCTCCTGTGTCTGGGCACTGCTGGGAGGACTCTGCACCCACCCCTCCTGTGTCTGGGCACTGCTGGGAGGACTCTGCACCCACCCCTCCTATGTCTGGGCACTGCTGGGGGTGTTAGGCACACACCATTCTTATTGCAGGTTAGGTGCGTACATACACGGGTGGGGGTTCGGGGCGTACATACACTGCTGGGGTGGGGGTTCGGGGCGTACATACACGGGTGGTGGTTCTGTGCGTACATACACGGGTGGGGGTTTGGGGCGTACATACACTGCTGAGGTGGGGGTTCGGTGCGTACATACACGGGTGGGGGTTCGGGGCGTACATACACTGCTGGGGTGGGGGTTCGGGGCGTACATACACGGGTGGTGGTTCGGTGCGTACATACACGGGT
Source organism: Triturus cristatus (assembly GCF_964204655.1). Lineage (NCBI taxonomy): Eukaryota > Metazoa > Chordata > Amphibia > Caudata > Salamandridae > Triturus > Triturus cristatus. The sequence goes on from NC_140587.1 coordinate 970,273,426, forward strand.
GGGGGTTCGGGGCAAACATACACTGCTGGGGTGGGGGTTCGGTGTGTACATACACGGGTGGGGGTTCGGGGCGTACATACACTGCTGGGGTGGGGGTTCGGGGCGTACATACACGGGTGGGGGTTCGGGCGTACATACACTGCTGGGGTGGGGGTTCAGGGCGTACATACACGGGTGGTGGTTCAGTGCGTACATACACGGGTGGGGGTTCGGGGCGTACATACACTGCTGGGGTGGGGGTTCGGTGCGTACATACACGGGTGGGGGTTCGGGGCGTACATACACTGCTGGGGTGGGGGTTCGGGGCGTACATACACGGGTGGTGGTTCGGTGCGTACATACACAGGTGGGGGTTCGGGGCGTACATACACTGCTGGGGTGGTGGTTCGGTGCGTACATACACGGGTGGGGGTTCGGGGCGTACATACACTGCTGGGGTGGGGGTTCGGTGCGTACATACACGGGTGGGGGTTCGGGGCGTACATACACTGCTGGGGTGGGGGTTCGGTGCGTACATACACGGGTGGGGGTTATGGGCGTACATACACTGCTGGGGTGGGGGTTCGGTGCGTACATACACGGGTGGGGGTTCGGGGCGTACATACACTGCTGGGGTGGGGGTTCGGTGCGTACATACACGGGTGGGGGGTCGGGGTGTACATACACTGCTGGGGTGGGGGTTCGGGGCGTACATACACGGGTGGTGGTTCGGTGCGTACATACACGGGTGGGGGTTCGGGGCGTACATACACTGCTGGGGTGGGGGTTCGGTGCGTACATACACGGGTGGGGGGTCGGGGCGTACATACACTGCTGGGGTGGGGGTTCAGGGCGTACATACACGGGTGGTGGTTCGGTGCGTACATACACGGGTGGGGGTTCAGGGCATACATACACGGCTGGGGTGGGGGTTCGGTGCGTACATACACGGGTGGGGGGTCGGGGCGTACATACACTGCTGGGGTGGGGGATCGGGGTGTACATACACGGGTGGGGGTACGGGCCGTACTTCCACGGGTGGGGGTACGGTCCGTACATACCCCTACCCACGCTCTGCGTGCCTGGGTACGGCCCGTACCCATGCCTTTGGTGGGTGGGTACGGTGCGTCCCCCCATTGTTGCGGTGCCGTGGGGTCCGCACCGTACACAGGCCTTGGGGGCGTGGCTACGGGTCGTACCACGCGTACCCCTACATGACCCCAGCAATGCTGGTAGGAGCCGTACCAAGGCCTTTCTGACGTGGGTAGGGGCCGTACCGCCATTGATGGAGTGACGTAGGGGGACGCGTGGTACGTTCCGTACCCACGCTCTTGCGGCCTGGGTAGGGTACGTACCGGTTCGCGTGACCATCCACTTCCGTTGTGGCGGACGCTTGCGTTGCTGGCCTCGCCCCCACCCCCTGGAAGTGACCAGGCCCTGATGGTCAGGTATGTCCAGGCCATGTGTGATTTTGTACCATGTGTTGGTGTTGTGTGTCCTGCCCCTGCCCCCCCCTTTGCCCCTGGTTGTTGTGCTGACCTTCTGCGGCGTCTGCGTCGGTTCCTGTACGCCAGGTGGACTGCTAGGAGGGCAGGGATGGCACGTAGGTTCGGGTCCATGTCTGTTCGTCGCGTCCAGCTGCTCCTTGCGTGTGTCGTCCTGATTTCCCGGCAGTTTTTGGCAGCCGGTAAATATTTTCCGTGCGGGATGACGTCGGTTCGAATCATACTTCCTGGTTCGTGAAACGTAGGCTGGATGCGTACCGACGTCAGGTCGGCGCTTTTCAGGATCGGAATTGTGTTTCGATTCTGTTCGGTCGGTGTTTTGTTCGATTCGTACGGAAATGGTGTTTCCGTAGGAATCGTACTTGCATTTTCGGATGGATTTCGCACCGGGTACGAGTCGGACGGAGAAAAGGCTCCATCCGACGGTTCGTACCGGGTTTTTACCGGATCGGAATTGGCACCTAAGTCTGCCACCCTGACAGACAGAGCAACGCCATATTTAAAGTTCACCATTGGCCCATTGGTGATCTCTGTACCTTCAGAGGAAATGTTGCCAAGTTGGTTCCTCTAGTGGTACCAAAACTTTGTTGGGTGGCAGATGACAGCCATCCACCAACTGTTTAGTTTTTCAAAAACAAACTCCCAAAGATTGAGCACTGATGTGCAACAACATGGCAATGATCCTTTTCCTGAGTGGATTGAACTAGGCGAATTGCATTTCATATTTCTCCTGACAAATAGCAAAGTCCAGATTTGAAAGAAGGTACTGCAATTCTACAATTAAATTCTGTTCATTAACATCAGTTTGGCAAATAACCAAATGAAGATGGGAAAAAATAGCAACAAAACTGTCAATGCATACATTATACATGTGTATTTTATGTTTGTAGTGTGAATACTGTTAAAGCATTATGTGCTTCTAAACCTATCCTAATTCCCCTCCTACAAAATCAACCTTAATCCCTAACCCTCTTTCCCTGATCATCAGATACATTGATGGTGTGTGGAAAAGTAAATCTGACTAAGATTTGTGATGAATTAAAGTTTTTTGATGAATCGGGCAACAATGCAATGTTTTTAAAAGGCTGTTGTGTTCTTTGAGCTTCTTTGGTACATAATGGAATAACAAAAACATAATGCTTAGATAGAATAAAAATATCAAAATTAGACAGACTATCTACATATGAAAAATGGTGCACCAATGATTTAGAGATTAAAGTACAACAAGCTGTTGAGACATATTTTTCGCACCATTAATAGACTGTTGTCAAGTGAACGTAGACAATTCACGTGTTGATTCTGAGATAAACACCCTAGCTATTAGGCAGTGCAGATCCAAAGCCAGACAGAGTCTAACTTCTGGAAACTGATTTTGTGGACTTGCATAAGTGCATTGTGGCATAGCAAAAAGCAAAAGCTGCTTCATGTTCCTGATCATTGAACCACTGCCATTTTAAGTAGTCTGATTACATAAGCTTATATTGTTTGCAATGATTGATTGTCTTGTAATGCTGTGTTAGCTGCTTGTTTGCTGTTTGGCAAGTTTGCAAAATGTTCTCCATTAGAAAAAATATAAAATTAGCATCAACCCATTCCAATTCTTTCTTTAAACTTCAACAGTCTCAGTCGTCGGAGGTAGACATCCACGCTCTTGTATTCTTGTATAGTAGTTCGACGTCTGTCGCCTCCTCTAACTCAGTTATTAACATCCCCGCTGTCTCCCCGGACCCTGACAGGGAACCCAGGGTTAACTCCAGATCGGTTAAGAAGGAAAATCTACACCAAATAAATACTACTCATATTGAAGAGAATGAACACCTCCCCCCACATTAATGCTTCGCTGCTCAACTGCAGATCTGTGGTGAAACATGCTGCTGACATTTAGGCACTCATCTTAGCGCAAGATTTGGAATTATTGATTCTCACTGAAACTTGGCTCAACGATACCTCCTCCCGGTTCTGGACTTTTAAGTACCCCCTGACTATGTCATTATCCGAGGTGATCTCCCAGGAAAATTGGGGGGGGGGGGGCATTGCCTGCATTCACTGTTCCAGCCTAACCGTAAGCAATCTCAAAAGGCTCCGCCATCTTCCTGTGAACTACTTATGAAAGAAATTTGGAATAAGGGAAAGATTGTCTGTGTGCTCCACATGATTTACCATCCTCCTGGTGACAATTTGATCTTCATAGAGCAAATCATGAAGCTCATTAGCTCATGCTTTGATCAACCATACCATATCTTCCTTGGAGACTTTAACCTCCACTGGAATGACACCAATGATCTTTCAGTCAGCTCCTTTAAGCTTTTCCTCTCTGATCTCAACTTCTCTCAGGTCTGTAAGGGTTCCACCCACATCAAAGGCGCCACTCTGGAGCTCATTATTGCTAGAAACAATCTCATTCAACTGAAGGACATCCTACCTTGCGATTGGTCGGACCATCATCAAATTGCCTTCCACATACTGGAAAAGTCAACTATCAGAAAGGAACAACCTCTTAAAGTGAAACAATGGATTCACAACATGAGAGACGTAAACATCAATGCTCTTACTTCCATCACCATGAATAGACTTCAGCCTCCACCGAACACCCTTGGTGGGTGAGTACCCCAGACCTTGCTGGTCTGCACCGACGTCCTTTATCTGTTTCCAAGTGACTTGCCGTTGCCAAGGCTTGTTGGGTCCAATCTGGTCGCCGACACCGCAGCACTCGACAGACTTTGTGGGACAGCTCGAATCCAGCTCTTGGTTGTCATTGGCACCTCCTGGACCTTGTGGCTGAAGAGTCAACTCACCCGAAGCACCCGTCAACTCACCTGAAGCACCCGACATCTGTGGGCATTGGTCTATCGTGCCCTTGGTCACTGGTAAGTGATCTAGACTCTGTCCCCTCTGCTTTCAGGTTCCTTCCATCCTACATCCAGGCTTGGATCTCTCCGGACACTTCTTTGCACGGCAGCAGCACTTCCTGAGCAGCTTCCATTGAAAACAGCGACGCGACACCATTTGACACCTATGCACCCGGTTTCCCTGGGTGAGGTAACTCGAGTACTCCGGTGGTCCCGTGGGTGTTGGCTCTACACACATTTAAGTCCAAAAGGGTTCGCTCCTAGACATCCTCTAAGTGTCCTTAAACTCTTAATTTCCAACCGCAACTTTCCCCATAGAAGTTGACGGCGATTCGCGGCTGTGTTCTCACACTGCACGTGTCCCCCCTGGGTCCCCTGTGTCACTACCTTGGGTGGTTCCTTATGGTCCAAGCACTTCTACAGGCTCTAGGCCTTGTGTCTTGTTCAGTCGTGGTTCTTATACCATTTCATTGGTATAAGGTTTGGTACGCCCCAGGGCCCAAATGTGTATTTGTGCTTTTACTGTTGAATACTGACTTGTAACTTAAGTACTTCGAACTCCAGCCTCATAAAGAGACTAGAGGGGTGTGTTTTATCTTAAATACATATATTTTAAATATATACCTGGTGTGGTTGTCCTTTCATTTGGTCATTCGAGAGATTATAGGCTGGTAAAACAAGCTGCTTTACATTCCTTCAAGACTTAGCCTGAAGGCTGCTCTCCATAGCTACCACTAGGATAGCTTTCAATAAAGGTTGTCTTTAACCTTTCACCATAAGGGGTTGTTTGGACTGATACAAGGTGCCCACTATAACTAGTGGAGAGCATATATCAGGCCAACTTCTCACAAATGGGCATTGACAATGCAGCAGGAAAGGATCTGAATCTGCCCCGAACCCACCTCCCTAACTTTAGATACATGTATGATATTCTGACTGAATCCACACAGCAGTAGTGCTCTGGCTATTGTGCAGCTGAACAATGCCTGTGGGAGCAGCAGTAGCTGGAGAGCTGTTTGCTTTGCCATTCCTTCAAGAGCAGCAGGACAGCTTCTTCCAGTGTAGAGAAGGGACTGTTTTGTGTCTGTTCCTGTCAGCCTCTGTGTATGATGGCCTTATTTTGTCTCTGGCTTTGCCACCTTGTAGTTCCCACACACAAGCCTCACAGCTCCATGAAGGACCAGTGTGTGAGCACCATAGTGGTGATGGCGCAGTCTCCTCGGGCCATTGAGTAATCTTCTTTGAGAACTTGTATATCAGATCTACCAATGAAATATCCAAATGCGACATAGAAGCAGAATTCCATATGTATTGTCTGAAATTTCCAACACCAAATGGCTGCAGTGGAGCATACAAGCAACGGCTGAAAGATAATGACCCAAATATGCACTGTGTATATATCTTTTGTTTTGCTGACATGACCACTCACACCTTGGTCAGACTTAAAAAAAGGAAATTACCGGAGGGAATCATAGAGGATACGAAGAAATAAAAATAAAACTGGCAAGGATTAAGAATAAAGCAGGGTAGGAAAGAATAGATGAGTTTATGGTATGGGAAAAAAGGCTCAAAGCAAGGTTAGGCCTGCAGTGGGCCTCTGTCCATTCACGACATGCAGACAAAATGGCCTGTGCATGCAATTCAGGCACTTGCAATATGTATCAGAGCTTCTTAAGAGCTAGGAAATTGTTCTACAACAGTTGTAATACAATGTAAATTCTTCAATATCCACTCATTGAACATCTCTTGACAATACTTTGTTTCGAATATACATTATGAGCCTGTCCTGATTCACAAAGATGACTTACACTTTTGAGTAAGTTTACTTCTTTTTGGGTATTAACCAATACTGTGCCTGATTTGTTAACGTTGGGGAGGAGAATTTGGGGTCTCCTATTTCAGATGCAGATTGGAAGAGATTATTGGAATTCACCCCGCGTGTCTCCAAACGTCCACCTCATACTTATTCAGGTTTATTACCTGCATCATGCTTATCTCATCCCTGTCACATCCGTGCTATGTTCCCATCAATAGCTTCAGCTTGCCCTAGATGTGCAACTGATGATGCAGGATTCTTTCATATGGTGCCTTTCTGGTCCACAGTCAAGCAGCTGGTTCACACAACTACTGATAGAGTGTCATCCCCAGACACCGCCTGTATTTGTTGGGCCTCCATGAACGCGCAGTAGCTAGGAAGGTAACGGCTCAGTTTACGGATTTGGCATTGATCCTTGCACATCAGCAAATAACTATGTGCTGGAAGTCGGCTCATGGGCCGTACTTGTACAGGTGGGAGTCTGAGCTGCTAAAATGGGTGGATGGCGAGAGGGACGCTATTCATAAGGATGAGGTCAGGGGTGTTAAGAGAGTGTTCATACTGCCTGCATGGGATGAGGTCCTACTTGTGTGCCCTTGGCTAGATCGTGCAGGTGCCATAATGTTGGATGATCCTCATTTGGATGCTCCCTTGCCATTCTCCAATGGACTGGATCCTCCTCTGACAACTTAGGCTAGACGTAGATACCTAGAAGTGAGTTTTGTACATGGTAACTGTTGGTATAAGGGTGCACCCTGGCTCTTTTTCTTTTTTGGGGGAGGGTATTGACTTTGGCCTTCACAGCCATTGTGTTCCTCCCTGCTTTCAGGGACCTTTGATTATCTCTCCCCTCCTTGTCCCCTGTCCACATCATATACTTTCTATGTTATTGTCCATGTTTTAAAATCTATGCTGATTGTTTTTATATTGTGTTTGAGTAATGTCTATTTTTATGTGCCACTCTTCACCCCCTCACTGCATCTCACTGGTTTGTTTGACTTGAAAGCTAATAAAAAAGTTCACAAAAAAAGTGTGACATATTGGCTTTGACAATGCTTATTAGGTCTTGACCCAACACCCCTATGATTCTTAGCAAATCAGTTATTTCCGTCTGCATGAAAACGAACATAAATACGAAATTTTGCAAAAAATCCTATCACATACAGAAATCAATTCTGTCCATGTCTTAGTGAAGATACATTTGGAAGCAGATAGCACCTGTTGTCATAATGAAAGCAGATAGCATCAGTTGTCTCAATAAACATCCATTTCAAAGGTGAAAACGGCTTCTTTGATGTGTGTGCAGCATAGTAAAAGATAGCTACAAATGGCATGAAGTTCAACTAGGACCACAGGGAAGACAAAATAATAAAATCAGTACTTCAGTCACAACACAGTCATCGGAATGACAGCAATCAAGCTGAAGCAATCAGTACTAGGAGGATGCTGGTCAATTAAAAGGCAGCAAATAAGTATGTAAATGCAGCCAATGAATGTTAAGAAATGGGTGAGCTGCAAAGCATCCTGTTGTATACAATATTTCTCGCAAGTGAGAGCACATGCATCGCATGCGATGTTGCCCAGGAAACCTAGTCAGTAGTAAGTCCAGACCTACACATGGCCAACCACTGATACTGCAACGCTCTTCCATGTAAAATAATGGAGGTAGGGAATAAAAATAAAACCCCATTGGAAATAACATTAAATTAAATTATTTAAAATATATTCAAATAAAAATACATATAAATAAATGTTTATTTTTTTAATGGATATTGTACATATTTATTATATGAAGTATCTTAATAACCTAGGTTGAATTTAATAATTACATTTGGTGGAGACATGTAAGTCACAATTATGAAGTAAATTTACATTTAGATTTCGATAATATGCAAAAAGTCGTAAACTTTTTCAAAAGTGTAAATTGCTTAAAAGTGTACATTCACCTTTGTGAATCAGGCCGTTATCATGTTTATTTGAAAAGTACGTTGTTTGAATTGTACCCAAACTTACGTTGTTTGAATTGTACCCAAACATTCGTGAACTGGCGAAAGGAGTGGTGTCTTTGTTAAGCAAAATATAATAAAATGACAAAGGACATACAATATTTTTTAATTTCTTTAAAATATCTTTGCCTATCATGTGACCACAGACCATCGTCTGAGTTGCGAATTCAAGGGGTTTAGCGATAAACACATCTTGGCCCAAAGTGTGTTATTTTTCCGCGAGGAGTGCCTTGTCTTCTTAGCAGCAGCATCAGGAATGGCGATTCCCATGTGTTGTCAAAAGAGCCAAGAAGCAGCGGGGTTTAGCACCTCGCTGGGATGGATTGCTACATGCCACTCTGAGTGTGATTAAGCTTCCTTTATTGCACCAGTGACATCACAGACAGCTCAAAGCCGCAGCTACTCAAGAGCATTAGAATGCATTTCATGCTTGGCTTACTCAAAACTGCAGAGCTAAAATGTACACCTTATTTGATGTTCTTCTCCCTGCTGTTAATTGGTAAAGGGATCGCTGACCCTTTTGATCTCGGTTACAATCCTCTAAATGCCCAGGTCTGCTAAACTGTTCAGCAGGAGACGCTCAGCAGTTGCCCAGTAATGTGAAGTCTGTTTTTTGTGCTTTTCTTGCCTTTGGTTTACATCCAAGTTGCACAGAAATAAGAGATGACAGTTGTTATAGATATGCTGGTTTAATTACTTGTCAGCTTATAGCTGATATCTCGGCCAGCCAACACAGAAGCTTAACTTTCTTCCAGTAGCTTAAAGCATGACCAACTGCTAGCGCTTTAGTACTTAGCGACAAAATGCTGGCTACATTTAAAATGTAAAAAAAGTAATTCTGTATTTACTTGCAAATACGATATTTCTTACTGCTTTTCTGGTTTTCATGTAAATGACATGTAAATATCTGTAACAGTGTTTGGATTAACTGTGAACAATTTCTCGTGCATTTAGTTTAAACTGTAAAGTGTATTTTTTGTTCAAACCAAGGTTATATTGTCGTGCAAGCTCTATATGCTAATGGCTGCTTACAACAAAGATGCTTTGGGTCTTTTAGATTTGCTTTCGCAGAAGCGTGAAATTTAGATTTTTTTAAAATATCTAGCCATGCAGAAATAAGAAAAGTATTTAATTTCAATCAAGGGGTTTACATCAATAAATGAAACCAAATCCTGCCTGCTCTCGCAGTAATGACGAACACACATTTAGATTCCAAAAGTTTATAAAGGAATAGACACATTTATATTGGGGAACAATGATAAATTAATGCTAGCTTTAAAAAAATAAAATCATTCTTTGATGCTATTTTAAAAATAACTTTTACTATCCAGCTAAGTCTTCTATATTTTCCTTCTGTGATAACATGCCTGCGACTATGCACGGTCATATATGTGAGTTTACTACTCATTTTTATCACTCCTACGAGAATGCTGTATAACCATCCAATGTTGCCAAAATTACAAATCAGGAAACATTTTAACATTTATTGAAATAAATGCCCAAATTAGCTGGCAAAAATGTAAAAAACTAAACGTAACAAGTCACATTCTAATTAGGCAGATTTTCTGTTTTATGGGGAAATATGCTGAAATAATCCTTAATGGTGAAAAGGCGGTTTTAAAATAGACAGAAGGGACAAGGCATTTCTCAAGTAAGTGAGATAGCAGGAAGTCATTAAATGGGATGAAGCAATTAAACATTCTAATGAAAACTATTATGGAGTACCAACAAGTAGCAGCATTGCCTGCGAAAAATGGGCCAATGGACTTTTTACTGTATCTTTGGATCCTTACCGAACAGGTTAATTTACTCAACCCTGGAAGGTGGTCTATTTCTGGAAAAATATTTACGAGACTATAAGTGTAACATCCTTTATGTTAACAAGCAACATATCTTGATTGGCCAACCTATTCAAAGAGGTGCGATAAATGCAATCTGGTCGTATTTCCTCAAATTGGAGTGAACTTTAGCTGCATCTTAAAGGAGAGCAAGTACAAAAGCTAGGTGCTTCTTCAGAAGCCCAATGAAAAGTGAATTTCCATAGCTGCAGTGAGAGAGCACGACACTTCAGTTTGTAGAGCATTTGGTTGTTTGCAGATTTTGCATTTGCTAATTAATTTAAAATGAAATAAAGCTCCAGTAGCCTGATTGTTAATGTGGGCTTCAACATTAGGTTTCGTAATATGATGTATACTATAATTCGTAAGAATTTGGGAAGTCAGCAATTTAAGGACCTTATTATGACTACAGCAGTCCATCGGACCACTGTAGCCATGGTGGTGGTGTGGGCACGTTCGCACTGGTGGTCCGACCGCCTCATTACAACTTGGGCGGTTGCATTGCATTGGCACCACCACAACCGCCAGGGATCAGAGATCCCTGGCAGTATTGCGGTGGTCTTGAGGCCACAATATACTTGGCGGGGCCACTGCGTCCCGCCAAGCATATTAGGAGTTTCCTCGCCTCCACGGTATTCATGGTGGTGAGCCCGCCATGAAAAGTGTGGCAGAGAGGAAACCAAGGGGGCCGCACACCAGAGGATGCATGCAGGGTGGACATGGTGTGCCCCCCTGTCTGCATGCACCCCTAGTTCCTGCAATGCATGGACTTTAAAATGAAATAAAGCTCCAGTAGCCTGATTGTTAATGTGGGCTTCAACATTAGGTTTCGTAATATGATGTATACTATAATTCGTAAGAATTTGGGAAGTCAGCAATTTAAGGGCCTTATTATGACTACAGCAGTCCATCGGACCACTGTAGCCATGGTGGTGGTGTGGGCACGTTCGCACTGGTGGTCCGACCGCCTCGTTAAAACTTGGGCGGTTGCATTGCATTGGCACCACCACAACCGCCAGGGATCAGAGATCCCTGGCAGTATTGCGGTGGTCTTGAGGCCACAATATACTTGGCGGGGCCACTGCGTCCCGCCAAGCATATTAGGAGTTTCCTCGCCTCCACGGTATTCATGGTGGTGAGCCCGCCATGAAAAAGTGTGGCAGAGAGGAAACCAAGGGGGCCGCACACCAGAGGATGCATGCAGGTTGGACATGGTGTGCCCCCCTGTCTGCATGCACCCCTAGTTCCTGCAATGCATGGACTTGACAGTCTATGCCCAGCAGGAACCTCTAATGGCATTCACATTGCGGTGCCGTTTTAAACAGACACCGCTGCGGTCCAGCTGTCGCAGGACTTGGATTCTAGTCGCAATCCAGTGGACGGTCTAATTATGGCTTTGGCGATGTGGAAGCAGGGCGCTGGCATGGTGGCATGCTCTAGCACCTCCAAAGTCATAACAAGGCCCTAAGACTGCAAACAGGCAGACCTGATCATATTGATAACATTTTCATTCATATAAAAGGCACATTTGATGACTGAATTAGACATTCTGTTTTTATTTTTTCAATCCTAGATGTCTACATTTCAGCCACTTATGTTTGTTAATAAGACAGGGGGGTGGGAGTGTTCAAAATAAGCACACATTTTAAGATATAACTTTGGACGTCTGCATGGAGATGACATTAAATCCCATATTCAGGTTGCAATTACCCAAGGGGTTCATTATATATATTAGACAGTAAGGATGTCCATATTGAGCTCTGGTGTACCCTACATTTACAGGGATCAGTTTTGTGAGACAATCACCAAATTTGGAAAGATTGGTATCGGCAATACAAGACACACACAATTATAGTACTGTGTCATTAATTCCTGGACTTTCTTTGAGACTTTGGAGGAGCATTTCATTGCTCTCTGTATCAAAGACTGAGGGCCTGATTACGACTTTAGTGCACTTACCGCCGGATCGCCACCACGATGATCCCAAGGAGACCCCTGAGCTAGTGGTCTTCTCCCACTGAATTACGATGTTACCGTTGTGCTGGCGGTCTCGCGGTGGTGTTCTTCCAACTGAGGGAGACCTTTGTGCTCGGAATCTCACTTATTTTTAGGTTTTTTGCCACAGTGCAAATACATATGTGTGTATTTTCATGAAACAAGCCTGTAAATGCACACATATGTATTACACCTATGGAAAACGAACCTTCTCCTACAGCAGGGTCCACCGCCATTGCAACAGAGGTCAAATGGACAAGCAACTTACGTGTGACTCTGGCAATGATGGTGCGGATTTCCCTCACGGTAAAGTGTCTGCAGCAAAGAAGGGACCTGGATGAGGAGCTCTATGATAGAAAGAGGAGTGGAAACAGGAAACAAGCTAATGTTTTTCTTTTAATCTTGCGTTTCCAACAGGTCAAGTGTGGAGGTCTTCCTGCCACAGTTAGCTTGGCGGTAAAGCACATTGTAATCTCATCGACAGGACAGATGCTGGACTCATTCCATCAGTTGCTGTCCCCTTTGACCGCCGTTGAGTCAAGAAGAGAAATCCTGGCAGAGGCGGTGGTCTTTCATATGTGGGGCCACCAACATCGTAATTCGGCTGTCTGACCGCCTAGTTGGTGGGTTGTCAATACAATGCTGATGCGACGGTGGTCCCAAGACCACCAAAGTCGCAATCAGGACCTGAGTATATGTCTATAAGCATTAGGAGACAGTTCTCATTTGCATAAAAAATGTTGGAAAGTCAGCTACCACTCCCAACATATCAATTTCAGTGCTGCGCCTAAATGGAAGCCTGATTAAATACCACTGAGGTTGTTTTCTTTCAAAATTTCTTAAGCTAAGAAGCAAGAAAACTTTCTTGGATACTAGTCGTATGATAGGTTGGAAGTTTTCAAAACCATTGGTGCTGTTACAAAGAACTGTAACATGGCCAGAATTAAGGAACTGAATCATTTACCCCGATAAGATAATTTTAAGTCAGTTTGATGCCAGGGCTTCACATATTTGTTTAGCTGGGTTTTGGAGCAGCCTCCTAAATGGATGGTTCAGTGCATTGTGTTATGCCTTCAAGTGGCACATCTGGAATGAATTTTAAAGGGATTATGAAGCAATCATTTTATTAGTGAGAGATAGTTAGATGTATCAACAGCTGGCAATAGAGTTCCTTTCTGATCACGTTTAGTCATAACTATTTCAGAACATAAATAATTTTTGAGTCTATTTTTAACACTATTCAGCTGGTTACTAGAGTTGTTGGCTTTGGCCAAAATGACTTTTCCTTATAAACTGGTCTTTTATATTTTAAAATTTTGAAGACACAGCTGAGTTTCTTGAAACTTCTTTCAATGCCTCAAAAAGTTGTTCTTTCTTTATTGAGACCACAAGAGTCACTCCAAATTTAAGACTTTTATACCTTCTTACTTTTCAATGTAAGGGGGCTATCTTGTCAAGTGTACATTAAACAAGGAAATTGCTTTGGAAGAGAAAGTATGTGCAATAAAATATCTGACATGCAGGAAAGGATTGTACAGGTCTTCAAATGTGACCCTTTCTTGGCACTGTTTCTCCAATTCTAGAATATGTGATGTAGGAATAAATTGAGTGATCAGTTATTTTCTGTAATGAAACAGTTTGGGAGGTCCTGTGCATTCAAGGGCAATTACTCAATCACTTGAGTGTTATCCAATGACTTTTGTTTGTTAATGCTTTAATAAAACAATGGAAGATAAAAAAGTCATGTTGTCTAAACCGCAAACTTCACTTAAAGCTCCTATGGCAAACAGCAATAAAGAAGATACTTTGTTACATGCATGGCAAAGTCTCACTACTCATCTATCACATGAAATTGAGTGCTGGCAGGTCCTGTCACATGAATGAGAAGAGAAGACAGAACCTAGAATCGCTTACAATAAAAAGGTTTCTTCTTTAGTACACAATGCAAAATGTTCTTCCTGAAAACCTCTTTTATTGAGTATCTGCACTGATACTCAAACTTCTTCAAAATGCAAGTTTCCCATCACAAAGCTCGTACCAAAGACCAATGCATGAAAAGATAAACCTCTACTAATATGTCCTCTACTAATATGTTTTTTATTTAGATTCTATATGCTACATTTAATAAACTGCACTCTAGTGGAGTCCCTAGAGTTCTCCCCTTAACCTCTGAGCAGCTTTTAACAATCTAGACCACCAATGTCTACCTCAAAGGCCAACTGAAACAGTAAAGTAGGGTATATCCATAAAATGGATTCAGTTCTAACTCACAGTTGAATAAAAATCGTATCACAGTAACAGAGTCCCAAAACGGTAGGTGTTCCCAAAGGTCCAATGATCACTTCTATTCTCTTCAAAGTATTTTTGTCTCCACACCGGGAGGTCATTGCCTCATTTGTAACTGGATGAACCATCAGTTTGAACTCACCACATGCCTGTAGGCAATAACATGTGGGGTTTGCAAATTGTTGTGGAGTACGGAAAGCTTATGACAAATTGCAGTCCGAACAAAGTAGATTAAATCACACCATACCACATGAACTGAAATAAAGAACTTGAGCGTAATTATAAACTCTAGTTCTCAGTCTAAATTCAGGTCAACATTTTCACAAAACATGTCTTCAACATAAGCAAGCTGAGGACATTTTAATCATAGGGTAAATGCCTAAAACTCCCTAGCACTGAAAAAATTAGACTATGCCAAGGTACTCCTCTTTTGGCTTGCAATATGTCTAAACAACAATTTTCCACAAATCCAAAATGTTGTCGCTAGGCAACATCTTAACTTGAGCCATCTTGATCACGTGACCCCTGCCCTCAAGCTCCTACTCTGACTACCTATTAAAAGAAAAATCTATTTAAAAAGCCTTGGCTTCACTCATAAGCCAATCTATAGCAAGGAACCAATTTTTCTAAAATCTAACTCAAGGTCTACAAACAAACAGAAAACCTAAGATTAGAATAGCGGTGTTCTGGCAAAATATCAGAAAAATAACACTATGTTTCAAAAATACCATGTCAAGAATATCAGGACACCAAATATCGTGGCCAGGAACAGCGAAGGTAAAAATATCATTTTTAGTGTTGTTTTTTATATCGTTATAAAAAATATTGATGTTGAAATATCATTGTTTGTAATATTGTTTGTAAGTATTAATTAGCATGTAACATATTGTAGTGTGTTCAATTCTATGTTTTTATTTTATTTGTGTAGTTAGTAACATATTTTATATATGAAATTGTTGAAGTTTTTAATTTTGGTTGTAATAATGTACATATATATCTAATTGTTGATTTTTTCTTAATGAAGGCATAGTGGGCTTTTAGGGGATGAGGGCGAAAAGATTTTTAAAATCTGTATATTTAAGGTAATTTTCTTTAAGCTATGCAAATTAATAATTTAGAATGTTTACATTTATATTATCATAGTAATATTTTAATATACTTTAATTTGATGTTAATTGAGATATACATATTTGTTTTAAGAAAAACATGATCAAATATTAAACATCTATACATTTTATTTCATTAAATGTAATATTTAGAAATGTTTTTATGTTTAAAAAAATAATATATTAAAAAACAATATTTACAATTGGGTGAGTTTTAAAACAATCAATAAAAAAGATTTTTAAATTTTAAGTTATACCTTTTTAACTTCTAAAAAAAATTGAATGTATTAATATATTTAGTTTATGATTATTAAATTCATCTTTTGTTATTCATTAAAGATTACGAATGGTAGTAAATATTTGAAATAAGTTATTTTTTAATACTAATTAAAATAGTAATTTTATAATTTAAAATGTAAATATGTATATACAGATTTGTAGTTTAGTTCATCGTGTTTTTAGGTAACATTTAAGTACATTTTATATCACAAAAATATGTGAGAATATGGATTATTGACAGTCTTTGCTATAAATTTGTTTTGTAAAATGTTGTATAAAATCTTTCATTTTGTAGTGAGTATTGTAATGTTCAACTCTTCAGTGCCCAACACCTTTCCCCAGTATGCTTACTTTGGAGTGGGAATAGTAAATGGCACCCCTTTAGGGTGCAACACATTTCCGAAATTGGTTTAGATTGGAGTGGAAATAATAAATGTCACCCCTTTAGTGTCCACCAACTTAAACTGATATGGTTAAATTGGAGTGACCATAATAAATGTCACCCATTTAGTGTCCAACACCTACCTCAAATTGGCTTAGATTGGAGTGGGAATGGTAAATGTCAGCCCTTTAGTGTCCAACATCTTCCCCCAGTATGGTTAGATTAGAGTAGGAATAATAAATGTCACCACTTCAGTGTACAATACCTTCCCCCATTATGGTTAGATTGGAGTAGGGATAGTAAATGTCACCCATTTAGTGTCCAAAATCTTCCCCCAATTTGGTTTGATTGGAGTGGGAATAGTAAATGTCACCCCTTTAGGGCCCAACACCTTCCTCAAATTGGTTCAGATTGGAGTGGGAATAGTAAATGTCACCCCTTTAGGGTCCAACACGTACCCCATTATGGTGCAATTAGAGTGAACATAGAAAATGTCACCCCTTTAGTGTCCAACATATTCCCTCAATATGATTATATTGAAATGAGAATAATAATGTCACCCCCTTAGTGCCCAACGCTTTACTCAAATTGGTTTTGATTAGAGTGGAAATAGTATATGTCACCCCTTTTGTGTCAAACACCTTCCCCAAATTTGTTTAGAGTGGAGTGGGAATGGTAAATGTCAACCCTTGAGTGTCCATCACCTTCTGCAATATGGTTAGATTGGTGTGAGACAAGTGAATGTTACCTCTTTAGTGTGCAAAACCTTCCCCAAATTTTGTATAATAAAGACGTCACACATTTTTATGTTTTTGTTTGTTTCCAATTTTATTATTATTATATAGTTTTACATTTTGAATCATATACACTTCAAGTAACAATAAAAAAAATATACAGCTAAGTAAATCAAACACCTTTTCAATAATAAAACATGTAATCATATTTATATACATTTATACATTATATATTTTCAAGTCTTAATTTTCATTGCTAACACATTTTTTAACATTTATTTACTTTTTTTCATGCATACCTCCAACATTATTTGGATACATGGTTTATTTGTATATGTTAAATAATTGTATATATTTTATACTAATATTTGATTATATTTTACATTTTTGGATAATTATTCATAATATTGTTTGATATGTTTTCAATGTTTATTTTATTTTTTAATTTTGCAACATTTCTAAACTTTGTTTTTAAATATATATATGTATATATATATATATATATATATATTCAACATTATTTCAACATATGTTTTATTAGTATATATTATTTTATACTGTTACTTTATTTATACTTTACATTTTTCTCTTGATTCTATATAACATTATTTGATATGTTTTGCATGTTTAGTAATGTTTTGCAATTTTTTAAAACATTTATTCA
Source organism: Triturus cristatus (assembly GCF_964204655.1). Classification (NCBI taxonomy): domain Eukaryota; kingdom Metazoa; phylum Chordata; class Amphibia; order Caudata; family Salamandridae; genus Triturus; species Triturus cristatus. The sequence goes on from NC_140587.1 coordinate 970,290,865, forward strand.
ACTTTTTCTTTCACAATAGTTCCCTTTCATTTCTATGGGGATGTAGTCTTTTTTTTTTGTTTCATTTAGCAGCCAATTGTTTATTTTACCGCTAACTTCTATTTTGTAATCTGTGTTATTTTTAGTCTACCATTCCTGAAAGCAAGTTGTGGTAGGGTGCTGCTGTTATCAGGAACAGGTAAGTCTTTTTTAAGGATGTTTTAAGATTTTTTAAGGTAGGGGGGATTGAGGAGGTAGGTTTAAAAGTTATTTATAGTGTTGTTTGTGAGGTTTTGGTATATTTAGATGTATGCCTGTTATTGTTTTACACTAGGTTGTCATTTTGCATTTTTTACACTGTTTTGAGAACGTTTTACAAAGCTATGTTGAATATTGACATGTTAGTTATATTTTGATGATTTACTGTTATATATATGTCATCATCATCATCAATACAATATTTCGGCCTCTAGGGCCATTAAAGTGCATCAATAAAACAAGTGATATACACATCTGATTTAAAGACAGTAAATGCTGACAAAAATCTTCTGTACAATAGTCCGCCCACAAATGAAAGGCACACAACGCCCACTGCGTAGGTACAGCAGGGATGTGGAAGTATGTACTATAACATAAGCCAATTAAAATACAACCGTCCATAGATAAAATGATTAAAAACAACAGTCCATATAAAAATGAACAAGTTATAAAATTTATGCTAAAATAAAACTATGGGACAGCGATGCAGGGCATAGGACCTGGTTACAAACATACTCGCCCTTCGCCAGTTCATACAACTCTTCAACAACCTAGAACCTACTTTAAGTAGGCCCGATGAGTGTGCCACATACAGTTTAGGAAGCGCAATACAGCAAAGACAATTGGTGGGTGAGTGTCATACTTTAGGACTCTGTAAGCCTCTATGGAGCACACAAAACCTAGATTTTTACATAGTTGGATTAACCAACGCTTGCGCGGCAGCCGATAGGCTGGACAGAGGAACAAAATATGTAATTCAGACTCCGCCTTGTATTTACATGCAGGAAATTCACCCGTTTGATCTCTCACCCATTTGCTGGTGTGTGCAGCCAATGGAATTGTCCCCAGTCTCAGTTGCATATACAGTTTCCTGGCCAGTGGGGGTTGGACAAAATCTAAAAAGGTTTCCCCACTGTATACATCCTTTACCATTAGAAATTCTGCAGTTAAACGACCACTTGAGGTGCTTTCTCGGATAGACGTTAGCTTAACTACTCTGGGGCCGATTCCGATCTGGGTCGGAAAGTACTCCGACCGAGTCGGATCCGGAGTGTTTTCCGACCGAGCCGGACCCCTACAGTCCGACCGAGCAAGTACGATGCGCACGTATGCTGTCGGACTCGGTTCGGTCGGACTCCCATAGAAGTCAATGGGAGCCGGTCATACGACGCGTACATGGGCTCCCATTGACTGAATGGGTACGTCTCGAACAAGTGCGCCCCCTACAGTGGGTACGCATCGGTGCCACCCGCACCGTACATGCTTGTGTTGGGGAGACCCATAGGTCTCCCCCTGTGCCCGAGTCATAGGGCTGCAGGTGTCAGGGGGTCCGACGCGGACCCCCAAAGTCCGACTCCGGGAGCTTTTGCGAGCCAGACACTCTGGCTCGCACAGGCTGTCCGACGCGTGCATCGTACTGGCTCGGTTGTAAATCGCATCCATTGCATGCCACGGTTAGCTTCCGACCGGGACGTACGGAGTGGTTCGGACCCGGAAACGACTCGGTTGGTGAATTTCATGTAGCTCGCATCGTACTTGCTCGCTCGTACAGCTGTACGAGTCGGCCGGAAAACACGCGTACGGCTCGTAGTTTTTCCGGCCGAACCCGATTCGGTGCCCTTCCGACCGAGATCGGAATTGGCCCCTCTGTAGGATTTAACTAGGTCTAACCTGGAAAGCTTGACACACGATGTCTCGGTAGTGCTTCAAAGATCCGGCTTGCCCAACTTTTACAGGTTTTTGTCTACAGACGCGTTCTATAGGCATTTGGCGTTTATTTTTTTGGTGGTTTTTTTAAAGGAAATACGTTTTGGTTTAGAAGAAACCAATGATTTTTACCTTGGTTTACCTTTTTTGGGGTTTCCTGGAGCAGTTCCTTTTTTAAAACACTTTTTCAGTTTTTCTTTTGATGCAACCTTGATATTTTGAATTGCTTCGAGGGATTTTGAGTGGATCCATTATATTTTTTCATTTTTGGGGTAGATTTCTGGATTCATTTATCACATTTTTGGTGGCTTACAATTTTTTTTTACTGGAGACAGAAAAGATCTGCAGTTACAGAGCAGTAAGTTTGAATTCATTCATTTATTTTGGATGGGAAATGTGGTATTATATTTTTATGTTAAATTGATGTGATTGATGTGAGGAATTGTCTGGATTATGTGATGTAATTAATTTATGCGATTGATTGAGTTTTATTTTATCAATTTTTGTTTGTGACAGTTACATTTCTTTAAAGATTATTTATATATATTTTTTATATATCAGTCTTTATTAATATTGTGATTTGAAATAGTTGTTTGACTTATCTAAGAAAATATTATATTTATTATTCAAAAAATAGATCCAGCCTGTCGGAGCATCAGTCCAACCGTTATCTCTAAAATGGCGGCAGTGCCTGTGGGGGCGCCTCCGTAGGGATTACGATGGCACTTTCCGACTGCCTTTTCATGGCAGTCCAACCACCATGAAAAGGCAGCCTGAATGGGACTTTGGGTCACCTAGGAGGGCCCTGTGGGCCGCTGCTATGGGCCCTGGGGGGCACATGTGGTGGCCCACCAAGCTTCTATGCACCGTGTGCCAGGCACAATATGGATGTTTGTGAACTGCTCTTTTGTACTGCAGCTTGTGCTGTAGCTCTTTTCTAGGGCCGCAGCACATGTCGCAGTGGAAAAGAGCAGCATTCTGACCTCCGGCATGGTGGTCCCATTGTAATCGGGCAAGTGGAACCGCCGACATATAGTTGGTTGAACTCCTGCCCGAACAGATGGTGGTCACACTCATCTCCATTGTAATCAGGCCCAAGTGTAATTGTTAACTATTCAGGCATGTCAATGTCTTACTATCCTTTAGGGGCATGTGGTGTGCTGTTAATGGATTTTCTAGTCTGTGCAATTGATTATTTAAAAGTGGGGTAGCTGGTAGTTGCCCAATTCTGTGTTCAGGGACTCTAGGTAGGATATCTTTCAATATTTTGCTTGTAAGGTCCTGGGAGCTTGTGCTTGTGTATCTTATTTCTTGCAATATTTTTTTCACTTCTATTTCTGTCACATTTGGGGGTAGTTGTGCTTTCTTACATGAATTGCAACATCATCTTTTTAATTTCCCTCCCATAGGAGACTTCAGAATAATAATTAATACATTTTCAGTTTATAGTTTCTGATGATGCCCTTTCTTGGCTGTAGGTTTAGCCCATGTGATTTGGTAACTGCTTTTCTTTCTGTGTTGTGATGCATTTGTCAGTCTCTGTCAATGTGTCTGTAAGTAGTGCAATAGTAAAAATCCATAATATTTTTAAATGTTTGTTATTTATATGTTAGTAACTCCAAAATTACTTCTATTTTGTATACTCGCAAGTATGTTTTTTTAAGATGTTTTACACAGTTTTGCAGCTTTCCGTTGATGCTTCTTTAATGTGGATTAAATGCTTTCTTTTCTGTTGAATGACAAAAAAAAACCATAAGTTACATTTTAAAATATACTTTGGTACTAGTTTGTAGAGGTTGAGGTCGTTAGGTTTATTTTTGTATGCTAATGAATGAGTTTATAATTTGCTATTGCTGGTTTGTAATAGTTATATTTATTGGCCTTCATTCGGTTTTCAAGTTGTAAAGTTTTTCTTTTAGGTTGTCTATGTAAAGAAGATTAAATTTGGAGAGGGTGTTAATATTTATTTTTTATTTATATTTCTAAGTTTTATAAAAGTTCTGTTTTAGTTTGAATATAAGTATTCCTTACTTGGTTATGTAGTTGTTTGGATGTTTCTTTAACGGTCTTTGAGATAATCCAGCAGAGTTTCCTTGTCTTGCAGCATTTGTCGTTTGTGAACTATTTAGGGGCATATTCACAAGAACGTGTGATAACTACCGCAAGAGTAGCTTAACGCAACTCTCAACATCGCAGACGATTGCGGGAAAATAACCCCGTGTCAACGTGGAATTCACAACAAGGTGGTACCATGTGATAGTCATGGATAACGCGTCAACTGACCACGTTAAAAACAATGCAACGCCGCAAAAATGCAAAACGGTAACGCAAAAAATCCTGCGATGAGGCCAATCGCAATACAAAAATCCGCAAAAACCAGCCGCAGGCCTGCAAATCACACGGGTCTGGCAGGAAAATGCACTATAAAAGCTATAAAAACTACACACCACAAAGAATCCAAAGTGTGTAGCAACATGGATGCACCCTGACCCAGCACAGAGGCCAACGCGAACCCCACAAGTCCCACAGAGCACCAGCAAGGAACAACGTGGCCAGTTAAGGCAAAGGAGAAGAGGGAGAGGAAGACAGGGTGCAGTCCACATGGAAAACAAGACCAGCGTCACGGAGGTGACAGAACACATACAAGCAACTGTCCCACAATCAGACTACCTGGAATGCAGCCGGTGTGTCGAGGAGGACAATGGATGAGGCCAAGAGGCGCTGGAATGACCTAAAAACCTGAACCAGGCCCAAAGCCGCTGCCAACAGGAAGGCAGCAACGGCGTCAGGAGGTGGAAGTCCTGCACCACAGGAGGAGCTGGAGGAAACGGAGGCCAGTCATCAGTGTGGAGACGGTGCAAGGAGGTGGGAGTAAAGACACAGCTCTAGAGGACCTGACACAGCAACAACAGGGTGAGGATCCAGCAGGGACTGGGGGACGGTGGGAGATGGGCACAATGGCACACATGCACAATGAGGTGTAGCACACAGCACAACCACAATGACACAGGGACTTGTCCCCATCCCCGTGTCACACTGCAGCACACACATAGCAATCACAGCTCATCCCATGACAATGTGGCACAAAGTGCAACACCGACACAGCAGAACAGGGAACACAACTGGGCCCACCCATGCGCAGAAACAGCCCAACCACATTGGACAGAGCAGGGAACTGTGAGATGCATATGTACAGGTACAACCTCACATCAGCCATGTAGTCCAAATGTCCACTGTCCCAAACCAAATTGCAAGCACCCCCCAAACCGTCACAGGGTACATTGTCACACAGTCTGCATGTCTACAAGAACAATGCGCCAACATACATGTCAACACAATGTCAACATCGTACTCTTTACACCCATGAGAATCCAATTCATGACACATGGCCCAGGCACATCTGAGCGAGCGTTCTGGAAAGTTGTTACTTTGTGCAATATATCTCTCAAATGCAAACTATCTTCACCTTTTTTAATAAGACATTAGTGCTCAACCACACTAGAATTTGAAAAGTTAAAACCAACAAAAAAATACACTTTGCACCATGTGTGTAGTGCAAAAGGTACGCCATGCCCCATGACACCAGTGGTAAATGAAAGTTACCAGAGAACAGTCCAGAAATGACTGATTAACACAAAATTTGGAGAAAAGGCCTCAGCCATAGCATTTGCTTGGATTCTGCGGGGTTGTTGAATGTCCCCTTTTAAAAAAGCAAGATTTGGAGAGCCATGAAAGTAATGTCACTTGCTTAGCCTTGTTCTGTGAACATGGGAATGGAGACCCGTATTTGTGTTATGAAAGGGTGCAATTTCTATATAAATGTAACTGTACCCATCATTGTTTAATTTTGTTACTGCTAATTGTGGTTGATGGTGTGCTGTAGACTATTTGGTCTTTATCAGGGTGGAGAGTGATGATCGTGACTACCTGACCGTAACCTAGGGGCCAGATGTACAGAGCTTTTTTGAGGTTGCAAACATCCCGATTCACAGAATCGGGCCATTTCCAATCGCAATAAAGCATTTTTTAAATGTGCAAAGCCATATTTGCAATTCGGTAACCTATTCCTGAACTGCAAATTTGGTTTGTGATTCGCTATTAGAAAGGGGGACGTTTAGGGATGCCCTTCCTAATACTGAATTGCAGTGCTATGTGTGAATGTTTTTTGACCACAATGCAGTCATAAAATATTTGCATGGTTGAGATTGTGCTCCTGAGTCACAGAAAAGTAATAAATACATGTGTCTGTGCTTTGCGGAAATTTACAACTGGTTACCGAATTTTCAAAATGTCCATTCTCAGTGATCCTGTGCAAGTAGGGTTATGTAACTCGCAAATATTCCTGGTGTACATTGTTTTTATTTACAATATGTGTACAAAATCTCCACATGGGATAGATCACATTGAACTTGAGCTATAGATACCTTTCGATTATCTTTTCTTCAGGTAAAATGTGTTTTTCATTAAATAGTTTTCCTTCCTACAATAGTTTCTGAATATAAGAGTTGTTCATACAGTTTCACACACTCTCATCACCATGTACGGAGAGTGTGTGGCCCAACAGCTAAGTCGGTTGATCTGTGCGAGAAGCAGTAACATTAAATGGTATAAATACCATTTTATGTTACTGCTTCTAGCACTGCGAGAAAGCATAAGGGTTTGGTTGGGGGTGGGCCTGTGGGCGGTACTGCAACACGGCAGGGGAGGAGTGGCAAGACCAATGTTGCGGGCTCCGACTGTTTGGCCGACCAAACCAGTCATGCGCACTCTGCCATTTTCTCCCTGTACGATACCAAAGGGGATGATGGACAGAGCGTTTGAGCAAATCAAACACTCACCCCCAGTCAACTGGGTTTCATCCATCATCATTCTTTAGCTCACTCCACCATCCCAGTTCAGACATGGCCATATGCAACTCAGTCTCACCCTGTGCCTCATGAGAAAAGTCCAGCCCGAACTGCCAAGCCATGTCTTCCCTGGACCGGAAACAAGCATCCTGGGACCGGTTTCGGGTTCATAACCCTCATCAGCCAGGCTATCTTGAATCCAGTGGCAAAGTGAGCAAGGAACCCATGTCTGGGCATACCCTGCCAACTTAGGGCGAACAAAGCGATACCAAAGGGGATGATGGACGGAGCGTTTGAGCAAATCAAACACTCACCCCCAGTCAACTGATCTGGGTTTAATCCATCATCATTCTTTAGCTCACTCCACCACCCCAGTTCAGACATGGCCATATGCAAATCAGTCTGACCCTGTGCCTCATGGGAACAGTCCAGCCCGAACTGCCAAGCCATGTCTTCCCTGGACCGGAAGTAAGCATCCTGGGACCGGTTTCGGGCTAATAACCCTCATCAGCCAGCCTATCTTGAATCCAGTGGCAAAGTGAACAATGGACCCATGTCTGGCCATACCCTGCCAACTTAGGGCGAACAAAGCGATACCTAAGGGGATGATGGACTGTCCATCAACTGTTGATGTTGTATTTGTCACCCCGAGTGGGAAGGGTATGCCCAGACGTGGGTCCTGTGCTCTCCATGCCACTGGAATCAAGCTATCCTGGCTGAAGAGGGGTGAAACCCCAAAACCGGTCCTAGGATGCTTGTTTCCAGTCCAGGGAGGACCTTGCTTGGCAGTTCGGGCTGGAATGTAACCAGGAGGCACAGGGTCCAGACTGATTTGCATATGGCTGGGTTCAAACTGGAACGTCATGGTGAGCAAAAAAAGATGGATTTAGGCACAGCTCTCTGTACTGGGGTGAATGTATGACATTGTTCTGCATTCTGTCCATCAATTGTTGTTTTTGTATTTGACACCCCGAGTGGGAAGGGTATGCCCAGACGTGGGTCCCGTGCTCTCCATGCCACTGGTATCAAGCTATCCTGGCTGAAGAGGGGTGAAACCCCGAAATCGGTCCTAGGATGCTTGTTTCCAGTCCAGGGAGGACCTTGCTCGGCAGTTCGGGCTGGACTGTACCCATGATGCACAGGGTCAAGACTGATTTGCATATGGCTGGGTTCAAACTGGAACGGCATGGTGAGCAAAAAAACGATGGATTTAGGCCCAGATCTCGGTACTGGGGTGAATGTATGACATTGTTCTGCATTCTGTCCATCAACTGTTGTTTTTGTATTTGTCACCCCGAGTGGGAAGGGTATGCCCAGACGTGGGTCCCGTGCTCTTCATGCTACTGGAATCAAGCTATCCTGGCTGAAGAGGGGTGAAACCCCGAAACCGGTCCTAGGATGCTTGTTTCCAGTCCAGGGAGGACCTTGCTTGGCAGTTCGGGCTGGACTGTACCCATGAGGCACAGGGTCAAGACTGATTTGCATATGGCTGGGTTCAAACTGGAACGGCATGGTGAGCAAAAAACAATGGATTTAGGCCCAGATCTCTGTACTAGAGTGAATGTATGACATTGTTCTGCATTCTGTCCATCAACTGTTGTTTTTGTATTTGTCACCCCGAGTGGGAAGGGCATGCCCAGACGTGGGTCCCGTGCTCTCCATGCCACTGGAATCAAGCTATCCCGGCTGAAGAGGGGTGAAACCCCGAAACTGGTCCTCGGATGCTTGTTTCCAGTCCAGGGAGGACCTTGCTTGGCAGTTCGGGCTGGACTGTTACCATGAGGCACAGGGTCAAGACTGATTTGCATGTGGCTGGGTTCAAACTGGAATGGCATAGTGAGAAAAAAAAAGATGGATTTAGGCCCAGATCTCTGTACTGGGGTGAATGTATGACATTGTTCTGCATTCTGTCCATCAACTGTTGTTTTTGTATTTGTCACCCCGAGTGGGAAGGGTATGCCCAGACGTGGGTCCCGTGCTCTCCATGCCACTGGAATCAAGCTATCCTGGCTGAAGAGGGGTGAAACCCCGAAACAGGTCCTAGGATGCTTGTTTCCTGTCCAGGGAGGACCTTGCTTGGCAGTTCGGGATGGACTGTACCCATGAGGCACAGGGTCAAGACTGATTTGCATATGGCTGGGTTCAAACTGGAACGGCATGGTGAGGAAAAAAACGATGGATTTAGGACCAGATCTCTGTACTGGGGTGAATGTATGACATTGTTCTGCATTCTGTCCATCAACTGTTGTTTTTGTATTTTCTCCCTGTAGGCTGCATGCAGCCTACATGGAGGAAATGGCACCGTCCCCACCAATCACAACGCTGCCATTGCAACATTGTGATTGGCTTAGGGGAAGGAGGCTGCCTGCTTTCTGCGAGGAGCAGAGAAGCAGAGACGACACGGTGCCAGATCAGGCCGGCTAAGGTAAGTTACATTTTTTAAAAATTTTAAACCTTCCCCCACCTGTGCAACCCCCTCCATGCGCAACCCCCTGACCCCCCCGTGAGTCATGCAACTGTATACCAACAAACAATGCCCCGATTAGAAGCTGGGCAGACTGGCCTATAGGACAATCGGGCAGTGCCAATTCAGTCAGTGGTACAGGCCAGTGTGTGGGCCTGATTTGTGGCTGTATGTGGGATTTGTATAATGAGTAGGAGGCAGTAGGAGAGAGCACTGTGCCTGTGACAGAAGGTTGCAGTGGGCATACAATGCAGCACTGGGTGGGTGTTTCGGTTGGTACGGAAAGAGCTGTATCGTATCCAGGGCTTTAAATGGGATGAGAAAACTTGGGGGGGTCTCTCATAGGGGCATGGCCACTGTTATTAAGGGCGTGGCTTAAAACACTTAAGCTAAAAACCTGTGCTTAGCATAGTGTGCTGCCCCACTGGTATTTTGCTGAATCTGTCCATTCATCCAGATATTTAACACAACAAGTAACATATCACCTACAACAAGCCAGGGCTACTGGCTTTGTCAATGGCTGTAAGTTGCATAAGATAAATAAGCAACAACCTTCGTAGAGTATATTGAAAATGCTGCTCGCACTTGTGGGTGAGGGTGTGGCTCAGGCTAGAGCTACCGACTTTCGAGCTGAGCAGACAGCAACTCAACATCCTGTGATTCAAAACATGATAATATCCTTGTGTAATGTAACTGGTGCTCCACGTTTGCGCTATACAAAACTGAAAAATGAGTCTCTTTGAAGTTACATCAAAAGCAGTGATGGGTTGTATTATTGCAGAGTTATGTTTTTTTGTTTTTTTTTCACCCTGAGGGTGAAAATGGAGAGCCCGATAGGGACCCGTCTCGGCACCTGCTGAGCACCGGCCCACCTAAATCCCTGATCGTATCCTATCGGGGTGCGGGGCAGTGCGGTTCTAAATTTAAAACAAATTATCTGTCACCTGGCCCACGAAAATAGCTACCCGTGTACAACTGTTTATTATAACCCTCCGTGTTGCATTTGTCTTGTACTCTGTGATCATTCCTGTTTTTACTCCTACCTGATGTTGATTTTGTATTATTGTCCTTACTTTCCTTCCTAATGTAAAGCACTCTGATATCTTTCGGGATCTTGTTCGCTCTATATAAAACTTTATAAATAAACAAATAAACATGCATCTCCCCTTCACATTGCAGAGGGACAAACAACACCTCCAGCAGGTCAGACAAGACAAGCCATCAGTGATGCCAGAGACGAACACCACACCTTGAACACCAATGCCCTACAACAGCCTCTGTCCATCCCACGCAACCCACCACCAGGACCAGGGCAGACAAGCTACTAAGCGGAGAACCCAGCCCCTACAACAGACCACACAGCATGGAGCACCCGCAAGCACGGCCGGCCCACAACACTTCACCGACCCACACATGGCACCCCAATGCCAGGTGTCAGAATGCCAAAAGGAGGTGGCCCAACAGGTGCCGGTGTGGTCCAAACCCATGGATGTCCAACTAGAACACATACGTGGGTGTCCAATACCCTACATGGACCACCTACACCCCACAAAGGAGACCCACACTGCCATAGAGAGACATGCAGATGCACATTCCCAGTACAGACCACGCCCAGGGGCACGCACATATCAGTCACACACCCACGTTGGCTCTGCGTATGACGACACAGTCCACTCCCCTTATGAATTGAGTGGGTGACGACAAAGCTACATGTCCAAGTTCTAACCCGCTGCCTGCGGTGACATATCTGAGTCCGCTGTACACAGCACAATGTAATGTCATAGGGCCCAGGGCCCCCATGCATACAACAAGACCACAGGGACACACGCATATATCATGTTGAACTGGCTATGAGCACGTGCGCCTGGTCCCCTTTATTAGCAGGGCCACATGTACAGTGATGCCTGTGCTGGATGTGTGTGGGGTGAGTATAAGCTAGCCCGCATGGAGTGCTTGGTGATGGCAACAACTTGAACAGTGGACACCAGTGCAATGGAAACAGAAAACCTCCGCATAGCAAAGTCAACTGCAGAGCAACATGGAGGGAGCCGGAACAAGGACTGAGGTCACCCAATAATCAGTCAGGAGCCACGTGTCATTGGCTCGCGATGCACAGAGTTAGTGACACCAGTGCAGTTGTCGGTAGTGTTCGATCACCTCCGCAACGATGATCCTATTCTCTTCGGACTGAAACGTGTCATTCTCTTACGCCTCGCCTTGTGTGCGATGACATGTATTCTGCCTTTGAATAATCGATGTCCAGTTCAAATCCTGTGACCTACTCGTGCGCAGCGTAGGCCGATGGCAGTTGTCCGCGTAGGCCCACAGACACGTGTGGTTGTAATGCTATGCACAGACTTGGTGACACCACATCGAAGGGAGTATAGTGACATAAACTCTGCCTTAAATGATATTCCCTGTCATGGTGTAATCAAGACTCAGTTCCAAATGTGTGACCTACTTGTCCGTAGTGTAGGCCGGATGCAGCAGTAGAGAACGTCAACGGGAAAGGAGTGGAGCGGACCTGTGTCGTGGAGGCTGTGATGGTCTGAGGAGGCTGCCAAGGTCACGGGCATCAGGCTTGGAGCTTGCGCCGGCACACGGTGGGCCCTCTTTGACACACACCGGTGTTGTAAGGTGGGCAGTATGGCTTGGCTACGCAGGGGCCGGCCTGACGGGTTAGGGTCCAGCGGGCCGGGGTACGGCAGGCGCACAGGATTGCAGTCAACTCCGCTCACAAGGACGGCATCGGCCTCGTGGTGGGGTGAGAGGCGCCGCCCTGGCAGGGACGTTGGGCATTCCGGAAGAGAACCACGCCCAGGGCTATTTGCTTTTTATCCGCACCCCTAAGCTGGCCTGGCGTACGCTGGGCCATCCCACCATCCCAATCTGCTCACGCTTACGGGGGGGACATAACAGGCAACATTTCTGCATACTCCCCCACTGGCTGGGGTGACATGGTTGCGTCCACTGTCCACTAAACTCCATACACCAGTGGTGTATGTCACATGGATATGGGTGTGTTCTGCATTGTTCTCCTGCCTCCTTCACACATGCCTGGTTGCCACCTCTCCACACATTCGGCTATTGTGTGGCTGAGGTGCCATACCGTTGATGGCTCATGTTCACGGCTTGCCCAGGTTAACATTGTGAGTAGTTCTATCGTGTCTGGTGGGTGGGCATGTTGTTTTGAATGTTGAATGTGATTTTGTGACGTGTGCATTGCCAGGGTTGTGAGTTGCATGGTTGTGGAGTTGAGGTGTGTGGGGTGTTCATTTTGGTACTTGATCAAGGGCAGTGCATTCCCATTGGTGCCATCCTGTAAGCGCTGGTTGATGATGGACTGTTGGAGGATGAGGGAATCATGCACACTGGCTGTGTATTTGGAGGCGTGATTGTTGGAGTTTCCACGGTGTTCGGTTGTTTTCTGCACATTGCTGTGAGACGTGGGCTTTCTGTTGCGGTGATTGTGTGCTGTGTCGGCAGGGGGCATAGGTAGGACATGTGTGCTGTGGATTGCCCCAACACGTGCGTGCATCTAGCTATGGCGTATGGTCCTTGCTTGGTGTTTTCAGCAGATCCTACACATTGTGTTGGACGTATAGGGACTGGGGTGACAGGTTGATGGGGTTGTCCAGGTCAGGTGTGAGGGACTTGGATGTGGCTGGCTGTGTGACTCCCCTCACTGTGGCGGGTGTTGGTTGGGGGTACCAGGGGCCAACAGGTGCAGCATAGCCAGCAGCTTTGTATGGGATGGGATGTTAGTTGTCCACTGTGTTGGTGCTGTCGGCCTGTTGGGCGTTGTTGGTCAGGATGCGTTGGATGATTGTCCTTTTGGGTCTGTAGTGGGCAATGACATTCTCAGGTGTTGGGTCTGTGAGGCAGGTGCACTTCCTGGGGGTACACTGTATTTGTCTGCGCTGCCTCTGTGGTGGTCCGGGGAGATGTTCCAGGTGGGGTTTGGGGTCCTGGGGTGGTGGCTGTGGGTGTTGTGGCACTCTTGGGTGTCCGGCCCGCATGCCCGGTGGCTCCATGGCATCTGTTGCCCTTCCGATGTGGCTGTGGGTTGGTCTCCCTTTCATGGTGCAGGCTGTGGTCCGACTTGGCATCAGGTCAGAGCAGGTGTTATTTTCCTGCTGCTAACTAGCCTTATCGCCTGTTTTGAGGTTCTTATGGCAGTTCTGTCTGGTCGTTGTGAATGTTGTGGAGTGGTGTTGTCGCAGCTTTGGGCACGGGAACGCCTACTCTGCATCTCATTAGCGATAGTTGCGGGGGGCTTCTGTGGCGATGTTTTTTGCGGCTGCTATTGCAGGTAAACTGGTGCTGTGGGCTGTTAAAACCAGCTTGTGAATGGGGCGATCAATTTATCGCCACTTTAGCTGCGATAAAGTGCCGCTAACTTGGCAATATCTCCTTGTGACTATCCCCCTTAGTTGTTTAAATGAGTTTACCTGTTATATTGTTGATTTGATTGTTTGTTTGATTTTATTGGTTCAGGTTGTTTGTAGTTTAATGTTATTGGTTAGTTTAGTATAGTTTGATTTTTTTATCAGCCAAGTCCTTCTATGGTAAATACTAATTTAAGTTTTACTTTTTATGTATAATATATAGTTTATATATATATTTATCACAAAGAAATCCCAATACCACGACAGACATTCCGGCGTAACACACGGGCACAGACTCCGAAAACTAGTGTGAAAAAAGGATGGTAGTTTATTCACACATCCGAAAAGGTCCAACATGACGCATTTCGGCTGCCAAACATGCAGCCTCGATCACATATATATATATATATATATATATATAGTCACTGAAAAAACTGACATTTCACTCATACAAAACCAGAGAAATTCAGCAGTTATAGTTAGCTGAGCTAACTATAACTTGAGCCTCCGCAATGCACTGCTCATGACCTCACATATTACATTACTCATGACTATGTCAGTGACATCACTAAAGACATCTCAAATGACATTACTCATGACATCATCCAGTGACTGTGAGTGTTTTAAAAAAAGTTTAGGAGTGATAAATATATATACACCAAGGTGTATTGGTGAATCAGTGGGCGTATAAGTTCCTGATTGGATGATTCAGTGGGTGCATGACTAACTGTATAAGTGAGTAATTAGGTGTCTCAGTGAATATATGGGTAAGTGACTGTGTGAATGTCTGTATCTGTCTGTCAGTTGGTGTCTAAGTGTGTAAGTGGTTGTATGGGTGTGTAAATTGGTATGTGAGTTTCAGTATGGGTGAGTGATTGGTTGTCTGAATACCTCTATGGGTGTCTCAGTGTCTGTGTGGGTGGGTGAGGAGGTGTGTGACTGCCTGTATGGATGAGTCAGTGGGTGCATCAGTGGCTCTATGGGTAAGTGAGTGTGTGAAGGGCTGTATCGGTGAGTGAGTGTGTGTATGGCTGTGTCGGTGAGTAAATGCATGCGTCAGTGGTATATTGGTGAGTAACTGGGTATGTGAAAAGCAGTATAGGTGAGTAATGGGGTATGTGATTGACTATATGGGTGAGTGAGTGAATGTGAGTGGCTGTATGGGTGAGTGCGTTCTTGTCTCAGTGACTGTATAGGTGAGTGAGTACATGCTAGCATCTGTATGAGTAAGTGAGTGAGTATGTGTGTAACTGTGGATGAGTAAGTGGCTGTGTGATTGACTATGAGAGTGAGTGAGCAGGTTTTTGAGTAACTCTATGGCTGACTGACTCAGTGTGCGAGTGGCTGTATGGGTGTATGAGTGGATATATCAGTGGCTGCATTGGTGAGTGAGTGGGTGTATGAGTGCCTGTATGGGTGTGAGTGGAAATGTGTGTTGATCTATGAATCAATGAGTAGCTGTGCAAGTACTGTTATGGGTATGTGAATGGGTTTGAGAATGGTAGTTTGGAAGTTGGAGTGGGTGTAGGGAAGGTTATATGCGGTTGTGAGTGGGTCTGTCAGAGATTATGTATATAATGTCATCAGTGTTGTAATTTGAGATGTCATCAGTGATGTCACTGACCATGTCATGAGTGCTGTAATATATGAGGTCATAAGCAGTGCATCGTGGGAGCGTGAGTTATAGTTAGCTCAGCTATCACTGGTGAAATTTTCTGGTTTTGTACAAGTGAAATGTCAGCATAAGTATAATGTCCCTGTAACCTTTGTTTTTTTTCAGTGGATTTCTAAGGTTTTTTAATTTCTATTTCCTAATTATAACGTTCCTGTAACCTTTTTTCTTCCGTGGATTTCTAAGGCTTTTCAAATGCTGATTCCCAAGTATAACATCTCTCTAACCTTTGTTTTTTCAGTGAATTTCAGCCACCACCACATTCAAAACTTATAACTGCGAAATGGATTATAATCAACACACTAAACACATTACTATATAAATGACTCTATAATAGCATACATAACTCCCTTAATATCTCCATAACACAATGTATAACTCTTTCAATGTAATCTGTATGCATCACTGTATCAGTAAGTCTCTCATTCACTGTATAAGTATTTTAGTGGATCTGTGAGACGGTGCATAAGTCTATCAATTGTACTGTAACAGACTGCATGACTGTCTCAGTGCATCTATGATTGTGTGCATCAGTGTCCCGATGGGTCTGTGATTGGTTGCATGAGTCTCTCAGCTGATCTGTGAGTAGGTGCATGAGTCCCTTTGTGCATTTGTAAGTAAGTATATAACTGTCTGACTGGATCTGCGAGTGGATAAATGAGTGCCTAAGTGGGTGTCTGAGTGGGTGAGTGAATGGGTACATCACTGTCTGAGTGGATCTGTGAGTGAGTGCATGAATCTCTCAGTGGGTCGATAACTGGGAATGTGAGTGTCTGAGTGGTTCTGTGAGTGGATGCATGGGTCTCTGAGTGTGACTGTGAGTGGGTGTGTCAGTCTCTGAGTGTATCAGTGACTGTGTGCATAAGTCTCTGAGTGGGTCTGTGAGTGGATATGTGAGTGACTGTATGGGTGTGTGAGTATCTGAGTGGGTCTTGGGTGGGTGTATGAGCATCTGAGTGGATCTGTGATTGGGTATTTAAGTGTCTCAATAGGTCTGTGAGTGATAGCATAAATCTCTGAGTGTGTGAGTGAATGGGTACATGCATGAGTATCTGAGTGGGTCTGTGACTGGGAAGTTGAGTGTCTGTGTGGGTCTGTGAGCAGATGTGTGAGTCTTTGAGTGGGTGATTGAGTGAGTGAGTGGATGTGTGTATATCAGAGTGAGTCTGTGAGTGGGTGAGCAAGTCTCTGAGTATATGAGTGAGTCACTGAGTGCATGCATCTCTAATAAAGTCTGTTACTGAGTGTGTGAGTGACTTAATGAGTATATGACTGAGTGTGTGAGGGACTTTATGGGTGTGTGAGTAGGTGTATGAGTGTCTGAGTGGATCTGCGAGTAGTTGTATGAGTGTCTCAGTAGGTCTGTCAGTGGGTATGTGAGTGTCTCAATGGGTCTGCGAAAACACACATGAGTGTGTGAGTGGGTCTGTAGGTGGGTGTGTGAGTCTCTGAGTGGGTCTGTACATGGGTGCATCACTCTCTATGTCAGTAAGTGGGTGCATGAGTATCTGAGTGAGTCTGTGAGTGGGTGTATGAGTGCCCAGATGGGTCTGTGAGTGGGTGTAAGAGTCTCTAAGTGGGTATGAGACTGTGTGCATAAGTCTATGAGTGGGTCTCTAAGTAGATGCATGAGTCTCTAAGTGGGTTGGTACATGGGTGCGTCACTCTCCAAGCAAGTCTGTAAGTGGGTGCATGAGTACCTGAATGGGTATGTGAGTGGTTGCATGAGTATCTGAGTGGGTATGTGACTGGATATATAAGTGCATGAGTAGGTATGTGAATGGGTCTATAAGTGTCTGAGTGAGTTTTGGAGTGCGTACATGAGTCTGTTTCAGTGACCGGTGAGTGCGTACAGATTTTTTTATATTTTCATCAATATTTGTGAAGTCACCTCGATATTCTTGATGCTCCGGCAATGGTACATGGGCGGAGGTCGTCGCTGATATTGTGCGCAATTAAAAAAATCAATTTTGAACCCATAGCTTGTGTCACTGACACCCCCTTTTCTCAAACATGGGGGTCAGAGTACCACCACCCTGACCCCTTTTCTTAACTTTTGCAGAAATTTTCAGCCCCGGAAACTGTTCCCAATCGATAAAATGGTAGCTGCAACTCTCTTTTCAGATTGCGTCTAGCCAATCACAGCATTATCGCCAGCATGCTTTCGCAATTTACCATGAACATGCCGCGATTCAACCGCAGTCACCGCAAAACCACTGCAACTTTCTGTTCGGGTTGCATCTGGTCAATCAGAGCATCCTGCTGGTGCGCCCTTCCACAATTAACCTTGAAGACGTCACTATTTCACCATGATCACTGCGAAACCGTTGCAAAATATCCATGGCCAGATATATCACTATATTGTTTGTTGTAATTTCACAAAAACTAAGGAACGGATTTACATAAAAGAACAAAAAGCACAATCTGCGTAACAACATCTACCTTTCTGCCAAATTTGATGTAATTCCGTCCAGCTGTTCAGGGGTTGGTAGGTTCGACAACGTGTTCCTATGGGAATTAAAATTACAAGAACACCCATATTTTGCGTCCTTATTTCTTGATCCCCACTGCATGGTTCACCCCCAGACTTTCAATGACACACAGAACCTACTTTGACACATTTTTGGGAATATTTCATGCAGATTGGTCAGACAACGCCAAAGTTATAGGCAAGTCAAAAAATGATTTTCCAAGGGACATTATAGTTAGGCTCAGATTTCACTCATACAAAACCAGTGAAATTCAGCAGTTATAGTTACCCGAGCTAACTATAACCTATGTCCCTGCACTGCACTGCTTATGACCTCACTTATTACATCACTCAAGACATGGTCAGTAACATCACTGATGACATAATTGATGAAATTTTAAATGACTTCACTAATTTCATCATCCACTGATTGTGTTTCCTAAAAGCTTTTGTGCTTTAAACGTATATAGTAAGGTACCTCAAAAGTTAAATTAGAATATTTGGTGTACTATTAATGAGTGATTCCTTTTTATTATAGGTTTTGTGAGTCGCTATGCGACTGTGTGTATCTGTGTGTGAGTGGGTGTGTGAGTTGCTATATGACTGTGTGTATCGGTGTGTGACTGGGTGTGTAAGTGACTGTATGATTATATAAGTGGGTGTCTGAGTAGCTGTGTTGGTGAGTGAGAGACTGTGTGATGGCTGTATAAGTGGGTATACCAGTGACTGTATCGGTGAGTGAGTGCGTGTCTGGATGGCTGCATGAGTGAGTCACTGGGTGTGTAAGTTTCTGTATGGGTGAGTGAGTAGCTGTTTGAGTGAGTGTTTAGTTAAGTGAGTTGGTGTGAGAGTGGCTGTATGGAAGAATGAGTATCTGTCTGTATGGGTGAGTGAGTGGCTGTGTGAGTGGTTTTATGGATATATGAATACATATGTAAGTGGTTGTGTGGGTGTGTGAGTGGTTGTATGGGTGAGTGAGTGGCTCTGTTGAGAGGCTGTATGGGTGAGTGAGTGGGTGTGTAAGTGGCTGCATAGATGAATAACTGTGTGTGTTAGTAGCTGTATCGGTGAGTGAGTTACTGTGTGAGTGGCTGCATGGGTGAGTGTCTGGTTGTATGATAAGGCTCTATGAGTGAGTAAGCGGGTATGTGAGTGGCTCAATGGATAATTGAGTAGTTGTGTAAGTACTTGTATGGGTCTATGAATGCATATGTAAGTGGTTGTGTGGGTATGTGAGTGGGCATATGAGAGGTTGTATGGGGTGTGTGTGGATGTGAGAGGGTGTGTATGTGGGTCTGTGGATAATGTCATCAGTGAAGTCATTTGAGATATCATCAGTGATGTCATCAGTGATGTCAATGACCATTTCATGAGTGATGTAATACGTGAGGTTTTAAACAGTGCATTGCGGGGGCATATGTTGTAGTTAGCCCAGGTAACTAAAACTGCTGAATTTTACTGGTGTTATATGGGTAAAATCTGAGCATTACAATAGCTTCCGTGTAACCTTTGGTTTTTTCAATGAATTTCTAAGTTTTTTAAATTCTTTTTCCTAGCTATAACGTCCCTGTAACCTTTGATTTTCTGAGTGAATATCAATTTTTTCAATTTCATTTCCTAGCTATAACCTCCCTGTAACCTTTGCATTTTTAAGTGAATTTGTAAGGTTTTTTAAATTTTATTTTGTGTCTGTAACCACTAACCTTTGACATTGAGGGCCTGATTATGACTTTTGGTGGTGCAGGAGCAGACGGTATGCCACCCCATGCTTTTGCACAGCCAAAGGTCACTCCTACCACCTTCCAGATTACAAGATTAAAGTGGTGGGCAGCGGGGAGTTCCATTGTGGTGCCTTAGAAAACAGGCACACAATGGGACTGCAAAACAAGGTTCCGGCATGGCATGGACTCGAAAGTCCATGCCATGCAGGAACTGGGGTGCATGCACATAGGGGGCAAAGAATGTGCCCCCCTGCATGCATCACCATGCGGAAGAGACATGGGGGCCTTTTTCTTCTCTGCCATGGTGTTCATGGAGTAGAAACCTCCATGGCACCGCCGTCAGAGAGGAACCAGGTAGTATGCTTGACTGGATTACAGCGGTCACACCAAGCATATTGCTGCGTCTACCCCACCGGTCCTCTAGTAGGGACCAGTTGTTCCCTGGCAGCGGCAGTGGTGTGACTGTCCAAATCATGATGGGGCGGTTGGACCACCGGTACGGCAGTGACTGGACTGCCACTGCTGTGCCAGCACAAGTCTGGCAGTCCTTGGACTGCCAGACTTATAATCAGGCCCTGAGTGTGTGAGGGCATGAGTGTCTCAGTGGGATGAGTGTCTGAGTAGGTTTGTAAGTGGGTGTGAGAGAGTATGAGTGAGGCTGTGAATATATGAGCTTCTGAGTGGGTCTGTGAGTGGTATGTGAGTCTCTGAGAGGGTCTGTGAGTCAGTGCGAGAATCTCTGAGTAGATCTGTGAGTGGGTGCAAGAGATTATATGTGATTCTGTAAGTGGGTGCATGAGTGTCTGTGTCTGTGAAAGTGTGTTGGTGTCTGTGTTAGTCTGTAAGTGGGTGCATGAGTGAATAGGTCTGTGAGTGGTTGTGAGAGTGTCTGAGTTGTTCTGTGAGTGGGTGCATGAGTGCCTGAGTGGGTTCTGCACATTTGCTGCTCATTTTCCACCCTTTTTCTGCTCAATTCTGACCTTTATGTTGACTCTTTCTGCTTGTTTCTGACCTTAATTTTGCCTCTTTCTGCTCGTTTTCAACCTCTATTTTGCCTTTTTCTGCTAATTTCTGACCTCTATTTTAACTCTTTCTGGTAGTTTCTCACCTCTATTCTGCCTCTTTCTGCTCATTTTTCACCTTTATTTTGCCTCTTCCTGTTTTTCTGACCTCTATTCTGCCTTTTTCCGGTCATTTCTCACCTTTATTTTGCCTCTTTCTGCTCGTGGCTGACCTTTATTTTTTCTCTTTCTGCTTGTTTCTGACCTTTATTCTGCCTCTTTCTGCTTGTTTCTCACCTTTATCTAGCCTCTTTCTGCTCGTTTCTGACCTTTATTTTGCCTGTTTCTGCTCGCTTCTGATCTCTATTTTGCCTCTTTCTGCTCGCTGCTCACTTTTATTTTGCCTCTTTCTGCTCGCTGCTGGTCTTTATTTTTCCTCTTTCTGCTAGTTTCTGATCTCTATTTTGCCTTTTTTTTTTGCTTGACGCTTATCTTTATTTTGCCTCTTTCTGATCTCTATTTTGTCCCTTTCTCCTCATTGCTGGCTTTATTTTGCCTCTTTCTGCTCCCATATTTCTGTTTCGGTCCAGAGGACCCCATCCCCCAGGGCCCGGCTTTTTTTTTTTTAATCAGAGGAGGAAGGGGCCATGTGGCTCACCTCCCTGGGCTGATTTTGGCGCCAGGGACCCCATGCCTCAGGGCCTGGTCCTGTCACCTGGGTGCCCATAGGGTACCCAGTGTGCAATAGGGCCGTGGTGGAAGCCTCAAGGCCCCTGTGTACCCAGCCGTCTACCCACCTCCTGCAGGAGCAGGCATTGCTCTAATAGACAGGGGCTGCTGAAAGGCTCTCTGCCTATCAGAGCAATGATTTCATCTGTTTCCCTGCACGCATATTTTCATGCAGTGAAACAGATGAAATCTCCGCTTTCTGCAAGCCTGAGCTGTTTGACAGCTCTGGCTTGCAGAAAGCGGAGTTATGTTTGCTTTTGCTTGAAGGGTGCTGTCAGTTCCCATCAAGCAAAAGCAAACAGCTACTTCCCGAGGGTGGGCACCTCGGGAGGTAGCAGGATCTGGCCCTGGGGCGTAGCAGTCCCCAGGGCCATAAATGGCTCCAGGAGGGGGGGGGGGTCGCACGTCCCCCTCCATTGTAAAATTTAGCCCTGAGAAGGTGGCTGTACCCGGAGCATATTTGAATGAAAGAAAAATATATCACATCAACACAATATTTACCATTGAACCCCCAAAAATTATATTTCAAGTACATACAATAAACTGACCCCCCCCCCCCAAAAAAAATATATATATTATATTTAGGTTGGTGCTCCATCTTTGTAGTTAATGCTAATTTTATTGAGGGGATTTATTGTATATATTTTAGAGATGTAATATTTGGGGGGTCAATGGTAAAGATAGTGTTGATGTAAAATATGTTTGTTTAATTTAAATATTTGTATAACAAATTTAGGGCTTATTTAAATTAATAAAAATATAAAAAGTTTTTTTTATATAAATGATTGTTTAATTATTTTTGTGATAATATTGTACTGGCTATTGTGTGGATCAATATTTTTGTCATATTATTATTTAAGAGTAACAACATCTTTGTTTCAGATGTTTTTGGTTTTGATATATGTAAAAATCTATATTTCTAACAACAAAGGGGCCGATTCCGATCCTGGAAAAACCGGGTATGAATCGTCGGACGGAGCGTTTTCTCCGTCCGACTCGTACCCGGGAGAAATACCTTACAAACATGCAAGTACGATTCGTACGGAAACACCATTTCCGTACGAATCGTAAAAAACACCGACCGGCAAAAAAATACATACAAATCGGATCCGGGACACCGCGTACACGACATTCGCACGGAGTCAGGCAGCGTTTTACGGATCAGCAAGTACGATTCGTACCCACAGCACTTCGCACGGCAAAATTTTTATGGGACCCAAAAAGTGCCAGAAAAGCTAAGTATGCCGCGATGCACGACGAAAAGGGGGCACGGTATGCACCGTACCCCCATCCCTACACATCCGCACCGTACCCCCAGCCCCCCATACATCTGGAGCGTACCCCCAGCCCACCCCCGTAGGTACGCGCCGTACCTCCAGCCCACCCCCATAGGTACGTGCCGTACCCCCAGCCCACCCCCGTAGGTACATGCCATACCCCCAGCCCACCCCCCATGTACGCGCTGTACCCCCAGCTCACCCCCGTAGGTACGCGCCGTACCCCCAGCCCACCCCCCATGTACACGCCGTACCCCCAGCCCACCCCCATAGGTACGGTGCGGACCCCCACCTCCGTACCGTACCTACGGGGGTGGGGGTACGCTCCGTACCTACGGGGCTGGGGTACACACCGTACCTACGGGGGTGGGGGTACGCTCCGTACCTATGGGGTGGGGGTCCGCACCGTACCTACGGGAGTGGGGGTCCGCACCGTACCTACGGGGATGGGGGTCCGCACCGTACCTACGGGGTTGGGGGTACGCTCCGTACCTATGGGTGTGGGGGTATGCTCCGTACCTACGGGGGTGGGGGTACGCTCCGTACCTACGGGGGTGGGGGTCCGCACCATACCTACGGGGGTGGGCTGGGGGTACGGCACGTACCTACGGGGGTGGGCTGGGGGTACGGCGCGTACCTACGGGGTGAGCTGGGGGTGCGGCGTATACCTACGGGGTGGGCTGGGGTACAGCGCATACCTACGGGGGTGGGCTGGGGGTACGGCGCATACCTACGGGGGTGGGCTGGGGGTACAGTGCATACATGGGGGGGTGGGCTGGGGGTACGGCGCGTACCTACGGGGGTGGGCTGGGGGTACAGCGCGTATGCGGGCACATGTTTGGACGTCTCCATGGTTGCTTTGGGAGTTCGCACCGTACGGTGTTTTTTCCATATGGTTGTGCATTCGGACGGACGGGACGGATCGTACTTGCGCGCTCGGACTTCAGTTTCCCGACTCGTACGTAAAACTGTCCGGGGACGTGTCGGACACTTTTTCCGACCCGAGGACGTGTCGGGGAATTTTCCCAATGCGATTCGTATGGATTTTTTTTACATACGAATCGTACTTGCCAGTTTGTACGGGACTTGTACGATTCGTACGTAAAAAAATCCGGATGCGATTGGTACGGGGAATATTTTTAACGGATCGGAATCGGCACCAAAATGTGTGTTCTCGATATTTGTAGAATTTATAGCTAAGTATACAGAGTCAATATTTTTATTATAGATATTTAATTTAAAATATTTTTGTATTTTGATAGGTGATGGATCAATATTAAGTCAGTGATCCAGAATAGCACCACTCTTTAATGTTCCTGCTGCAGAAGAACGTGAATAGGTGGAGGCTCATTCTCAGTGCAAACCTGCATAACTACCTTAAAATATAGAAAGGCAATAAGAACCTGGCCTTTCCTCTATATTTTGGCTCAACCTCTTCCAGATCATACAGGATCCCATATCAGTACACCCCATAAAATGATCATATGAACAGTGGAGGTGATCGACTCACTTTAGGATAGACTACCAGTGTTCCAGGGAATTTGGGCACTGACTCACCTTGTCAAATCTTACTTAATGATTATCAGTTCCCTTGTAGGTGGAGTCTCATTATGTCAACCTATGGGTCCTAAATCCATGAAGGATTTCTTGTTTCTTTCTCACAAACATATGTGGCCAATATGGCGTACTTTCCTACCTGTGTACCACTAAAACACCATATATGTCAAGCACAATTTATAGTAAACTCTACACAAATATAGTAAGTTCCCATAGCCACAATTGCATCATTTCTTATACACTTCTCAACATCTATGTGCCACTTATACTTTGCATTCCAACCTCAATCATAGGTGAAACTAAATCCTTATATGACTGAAATGAACACCCTTTCAATCATGAACTTGAAAGGGGCAAAGGAAGCCATTTAAAATCAGAGTATGTGGAGTAGTTTTTTACTTGACAATGCAGAAATCAATTTAGGTCTCTCACAGAGTATGGGATGCACTTTATAAATACCCATATAAAACAGTGCAATACAATACAAAAAAATATTAATAAATGTTTTGAATAGAAGACCTAATGTAAACAAACGGAACTTGGATACATTCATTGGATAATGAGGTTTGTGCATGAGGATAAAGAGATAACTATCAACAGGAAATAGATTATTAACGCTCAACAAAATGATTAAGGAAGCATGAATGAGAGGGAAATTATGACTGGAAATGAACCAAGCTGATGAAACCAATACGTTGACTATTGGGTAATTTTCTTCAGCTCAATGTTAACATGCAAGCAAGTTAGATAGGTATTATTGATCAAAGTGTACTGTATTAATGGTGACAACCTTTCCAAAAGCCTCTCAGCTGGGGCGGAGCAATAGAACTGTTCATCAGGTAAACTTCTTCAGAATCAACATTTTCTGGTAAAAGTTGTACTAATTAGAATGATGTAATATGGTGTGTGTCTTTCTACAATGATACCAGACATTCAATTGATGGATGATAACATTTAATTTGGGAAATTATGATCACCTGTAGGTGGCTGTCGGTAAAGACTATAGAAAGTAATGTGAGCTCTCTTGGGAGTTCTGAGTCTTTTTAGGATGACATTTGGAAGGAATTAACAACTCTATGTAGGAGGGTAGTTGTGTTGTTTGAGTAGTCCATCATATCCTCCCATTCAAGGTTCTTGTCACCACACATGTGATATCTTTTCCTAAGCAGCTCAATCTGAAGGACAAAATCATCCTGTGGAACAGTGCCCTATTAAGTGGGAAGGAACAGAATTCCGGTAGATGACTCACCATGCATTTTGAAGACGTAATGTAGGCAATACGTTAGTTGATCTCAAATACTTACACACCTTGACAAGCCAAGAAAAGAAGTGTTAGGGGACAGATCATTATTCTTGTACAATGAATAATGTTTTGGTATAAGAATTGGTCTCCAGCAAGCAGAAGACTATAATGCACCAACCAAAATAATAGTTCTTTCACAACAAAGCGTGACAATCATATCAAGCAGAAAAAGATGGTTCCCAATGAGATTAACTCTAGCCATCTCTAAGTGTTGTAGTTAAAATTATTTAAGCAAGGCAATGCATCAACCGTTACTACAAGAAACAAAAGCTTCAAATTGGGATGCTGAGACCTGGAATGGGTGAGCTATTTCTGCTATCTTAGAATTACCTTGGTAGCAATTTATTCAGGGAAAGTCCAAAGACAGAAACTTGATGCAAAAAAGTGAGAAAAATGCCTGAAAAAATATCAGCCGCTAGTTAGAACTCATTGCCTCATTCTTGTCCATTACTATTTTGCCCTCTATGTCACTCTAAACAGAGACAAGGCATTTGCAAAGTCAGGTCCCTTCCAGACAGAAACACAAGAAACCCAGACTGCTTTCAACTGGCAAAGAAGTGCAGGTAGAGCTTGCCTGCCATGACAGTTTTTTGAGAATGTAGCTGAAAGGTATTCAACAAATGTTGGAGCCCTCGGGGTACTTACAGATTCTTTTTGCATGAGTAGGTGGATCTGATTAGGCTCCCGTTATCTCATTAGTGATGAGGCAACATCATTTATAAAAAGGGAGTAAAAAAAGAGGAACCAGTACATAACCCTGGCAAACTCCTCTTGATCAACTGAATTTGTTACTAAAAGTCCCACAAGCATATTTTTGTCCCTAGTTAGCTATGTGTAACTGGAAAGCTATTTCCAGCACATCCCACAACCAAGATCCATCAAATAGGTCAATGGTGGTTTCAAATCTAAACGCACACATAAATCCTACCCTTTTCTATCTGAACTCATTTGATATATTGAAGGAAGAGTTAAAAAAGGCATAATTGATTATCAACATACTGCTAAGGAATTGTGAGGTCTTCACTGCAGTGCAGAAGGACAGCTTACATCAGGCAAGTGTTTCTGTGAGGGTGCATTCATCAGACCCATACTCCACATGAAAAGTACACCTTATACTGCAGGGATAATTGGAACCAATATAATCAGGGGACGGATGATGGTTAGATGTTGGGTGGTGGGTTTGGACTACTGGACCTTGGATAATGCTGAAAGCCAAGTTGGCACACTAGTGTTTCGGGTTCACTGGGATGGGCTACTTGCGATGTGGGTGGTACTACAGAGTAAAGCTAGTGAGTCGCTACAAAAATAGGATTTCTACAATTGTGCTTTACCCCTCAACTTTGTATGCTGCTAGGGAATCCTGTTGAAGCTTCAGTTGACACCTGGCCTCATGATTTCTCTGCACTTTGTTCTGTTTTCCTGTCTTCAGTGCCCTCAACATATTTAACTGCCGTCTGTGCTGTTGCCAAGCTTTCATTCTTGGTGATTTCTTTACACTCCTCTGTACTACTGTGCTCAACTGATAGTACACGTTACAACATATACTTTTACAACGTATGCCTTTACAACGCAGTTTTTACATCGCAACATCCATTAAAACGCATGCCATCACAACACATTTTTAGAAACTACACTTACATCGCATTCCATTACAACGCATAATACTTTTAGGGCAACAGTAGTGTAAGTGTTACTCTGTAGTACCACCCACATCGCAAGTAGCCCTGATAGAGACTCCTGAGGCGGAAGCCGGGAGGGCGAAAGACATCTTTTTAAAAATTATTGTGATACCATGTACCTTTTAATTACTGCTTGATCCTTGCTTCTCCTGAACAGCGCGCCTCGCGCTGCAACGCTTGTTTACATCTTGGTCGCCATTCCTGACGGCGAGGCGAGCCACGAGACACGCCCACCTCGGTTGGCCACGCCCCCTCACCAAACCTATAAATAGTGCGCGCAGATCTCTAAGCGCGACACTGATAGAGACTCCTGAGGCGGAAGCCGGGAGGGCGAAAGACATCTTTTTAAAAATTATTGTGATACCATGTACCTTTTAATTACTGCTTGATCCTTGCTTCTCCTGAACAGCGCGCCTCGCGCTGCAACGCTTGTTTACATCTTGGTCGCCATTCCTGACGGCGAGGCGAGCCACGAGACACGCCCACCTCGGTTGGCCACACCCCCTCCAACGCCCCGACCAACCAACATAAATTATGTGCCTTGGCAGGAAGCGCAGCGGACGAGCGCAGCGGGCGCGACGATTGCGCGCCGAAGGCGCGCTTAAGGCAAGCTCGTCTGCGCTCGTCCGCGACCGTCCGGGGCAAGGGGCACGCCACTTTGCTTGCTTTACCACCTACTCACCTGCCCAACTGCGCTGCCTTCGGGGCCCATGGCCGTTACCTGCCTCCACCTGCTCCCACATCTTGTCTCTTGGCTTAGCTCCTCTTGCCCCTCTGACAATACCTTGGCCACAACCTCTGCCCCTGATTCCCTCTAGCGGTAGCGCTTCTCCAGCTGCTTCTAGGTCTCTTACGGCGTTCTATCTGAACACTAGGTCTGCAGTTGCCCACGCCCATGAACTTTCGGTCCTGCTGGATCTCCATGCCCCCGACCTTCTTTTCTTAACAGAAACTTGGTTCCGCGACGACTCCCTCCCCACCTTATTGGCTACTCTACCAGCTCCATATTATGCTATTCGTGCCGACCGGGCTAATGGCAAAGCTGGAGGTGGGGTGGCGGTCATCGCTCGAACCGACCTCCCCTTTCAGCCCCTGTCCCTTCCTGATATCGCTACTACGGAATTTTTAGCCATCCGTACCACCTCCATCACGCCCCCTCTCACCTGTATTCTCATCTATCGTCCCCCCCAATCTCCCTTATTGTTCCTTCCGGATTTCTTGGAAGTTCTGGCTACTATCACTGTCAACAACTCTTCCATTTTACTTTTGGGTGATTTTAATTTTTGGCCTTCTGACCAAGCCGAATGCCCATCTTCCAAGGAGTTCTCAGTTACCCTTTCCTCCCTTAACTTTACTTCCCACATTCACTCTCCCACCCATGTCAAAGGTCACACTCTCGACCAGATCTGGTCCTCCAATTGTCCCGTTGAATCCCTTTCAATCTTACCCTGCACCTGGTCCGATCATCACCTGATTTCCTTTTCTCTTCCCATTCACCCCCCGATCAAGCCCCCGCTCCCCAAAAACACCTGGGTTCGAGCATGGGGCCGAGTAGACCCTAACAGTCTATCCTCCATACTCACTTCCTCCGCTCCCCTCCTCCAAGACCTATCTACCTGTTCCCAGGTCACGGCCATTGACCAATGGCTCTCTGCAGGCTGTGACACCATTGCTCCTCTGAAGCGGGTCTCAACCAAACGAGAGAAGGACGCCAACCAGTGGTTTAATCAAGATCTTAAAGCCACTAAACTGGCGGTGCGGCGTGCGGAGCGGGCTTGGAGGAAAAACTACTGCCCCTCCTTACGCTTAGAGTTTATAAACATCCTGACCCTATATAAGAAAAACATCCTTGAGGCAAAAACCATCTACTTTTCCTCCAAAATCCTCGCAGCCGAAAGCAAATCGAAGGAAATCTTTTCGATTGTTCACAATCTAGCGTACTCGGACAGAACCTCTCTCAAACCCACCCCTTCTCTGGAACTCTGTCACTCCCTAAATAATTTCTTCATTCAAAAAATCGAAACCATTAAAACCAATATTCCCCCTCCTTCCCCTACCTTTGTGGACCCTCAGTGTCCTCCTCCCAAGGACCATCTCACCACCCTCCCACCTCTAACTAAGGAATCAATAAATGCCATAATTCCACTTGTTAAATCAGGGTCCCCGCTAGATCCCTGCCCGGCTCATATCCTCCATCATATCTTCTCTAACTGCCCAGATCCCCCCCTTCACCTTCTCAACAGCTCCTTATCCCAGGGTGTGGTACCCAACTCACTTAAATCTGCTGTAATAGTCCCTATCCTGAAAAAGCCTGGCGCCGATCCATCTATTCCAGCCAATTTCCGCCCCATCTCTCTCCTACCTTTCCTGGCGAAAGTACTCGAGCGTCACGTCACCTACGCCCTGAGTTCTTTCGTGGAGAAGAACGGGGCTCTTGCCCCCCGCCAGGCCGGGTTTCGCCCCGCACACTCCACGGAGTCGGTAGTGCTCTCAGTCCTTGATAACCTCAGGGAGGGAATGGATACCAACCAACCTCAGGCCCTGGTTCTCCTCGACCTCTCAGCCGCCTTTGACACGGTGGACCACTCCATCTTACTTTCCCGTGTCAGGGCGGCGGGGATCGGGGGTACCGCGTTGGTCTGGTTATCCTCCTTCCTGAGGGATCGCACCCAGGCTGTTCGCCTGGGTGACTTCACTGCAGACTTCCGTGACGTTCAGTGCGGGGTTCCCCAAGGTTCCTCCCTTTCCCCCCTCTTATTCAATCTTTACATCTCCCCCCTTATCTTTTCATTGCAACAAATGGAGGTCACCGTATTTAATTATGCGGATGACCTCCAGCTTGTGTTCAACCTCTCCTCTTCCCCCGATTCTGTCTCCAACTTTCAAACTATCATGATTCACATCCGAGACTGGATGAACCACAACCATCTTAAGCTCAACCCAGATAAGACTGAGCTGGTGTTGACGGGTGGTTCATCCAGCCCCTGGTCCCCCATTTTCTGGCCCCCTTCCCTTGGTGCCCCACCCGTTCCCTCCACCTCGGTTAAAACCCTAGGCATCAAGCTCAATTCACAACTCACCCTTCACTCCCAGGTGAGCTCTGTGGTTTCTTCCTCCTTTCTGGCTCTTCGCACCATTCGCAAGGTGTCCCGTTTCTTTTCTTTTGATGCCCTAAAACTTATCACTCTTGCCATGGTCGTATCCCGCCTGGATTATGGCAACGCCCTATATGCAGGTATCCCTGCATATAGTCTTCGGCGTTTGCAGCAGATCCAGAACCAGGCGGCACGCCTGGTGTTCAAACTCCCTAAATCCTCCCACACCACTCCCCTTTTGAAAGCTTTACATTGGCTTCCCGTCTGGGCCCGTGTCCAGTTTAAGCTTGCATCTATCACCTTCCAAGCACGACTGGGCACGGCGCCAGCTTTCATCTCCTCGGAGATCATTCCCTACGTTCCATCTAGGGAACTGAGGTCATCTTCCCAATCCCTTCTCACTGTCCCACGGTTCCGAAGAAAGAAATGGGGAGGCTCGAAGTTTGCGACTCTCGCCCCGACTTTTTGGAACTCTCTGCCTGCAGAACTCAGGGCTTCAACCTCATATCTGTTATTTCGGAAACAACTCAAGGCATACCTTTTTGCCAAATCCTTTAATTAATACCTTAGTCTCTCTTTTTTCCCCTAACCCGGGACTTCTTCTCTGACCTCTTTCAGTTTTTAGCGCCAAGAAACCGCTGGTGTACGTGCGCTGTACAAATAATTTTAAATAGAAATAGAAATAGAAAGTGTTGGATGGTGTAGGGGTAACACTTACTATTCCCACTCTAGTGAGTGCAACAGTAGGGTAAGTGTTGGATAGTATAGGGGTAAAAATTACTATTCCCACTCCAGTGAGTGCAACAGTAGGGTAAGTGTTGGATAGTGTAGGGGTAAAAATTACTATTTCCCATTACTTACCTTATAATGAGTTGTAATGGCATGCGTTGTAGTGGCATGCGTTGTAATGGCATGCGATGTAAAGGATGTTGCGTTGTAATGACTGCATTGTAAAAGTAGTGCATTGTAATGACTGCATTGTAATGGTTGTTTCCCGTGCTCAACGTTTGCTGGACAAAAGTATTCCACTTCCTCATTGGTAGTGGGGAAGTCTCCAGGTATTTACTTCACTCTCTGCACAGCATTTCTCCCCTGCCGCTAAAGAGTGACCATAGTAAATGTTTAGATGCTAAGTGTTTCATTTATCTCCTTCACAACCCTTTTTTCACCCAACTACCAATTGATTTGTCTAGCGTGTGTATGCAGGAAGAGGTTCTGGCAGGAAGAGGAGTATTTTGGTTCATTTCAATGCATTACATTTTGGACCACCATGACAGAAGCTGTATTTTGAATGGCAAAATGATATCTGAAACTTCCAACTGATACTCAATATTTTTAATAAGCAATTATCAGAGAGGTTCATATATAATTTACAAACAGATCCATCTGACTTTTCCTAGGAATATGAATGATTTCATGAGGGTATAGCTCAGCTGCCTATAGTCTAACATTAACTGGCCTAGCAATAGAATGAACTCACATCTCAACATTTCTAGAAAATGTCAAAGGGAAGCGTGTTTAGGTCTGGTTATTACCCCATGGCATTGTCTTCATGACTTGCTTCATAACACCTAGAATTAGCTGCTGAAGGTCTACTCATTCCTCATCTACAACTTAATAGACAAGTCTCTTGCTTAAATATCTCATTGCTAAAGAAAGAACAGGAGTCATGCTAAATATTTTCAGATATATTGTTCTTCCAGGATAATGTCATAGAACGTGCTCTGGTCTTTGCTATGTATGTAATTTGTTGTTGATCTTTGGATCTTTTCTCTCTGTCATAGACCTCCCACTTTTGGGCTCTATATTCATTCTTCTTATCTTTAACCTGCTGGCCTATAGGTATCATTTAAACTGATGTATAAAATACAATATTGTCGGTTTCTGTAGGACTGTGTGACACAATGTGCCATACAAGTTCACCCTTCTTTTCCGACAGGTATTATAAAACCACCCACAATGGTACTATGCTCCTTCCATTTACTTATGACAATTGTTTTTCCTATGTGGAAGCCTCTCTTTTCTGAGAAAACATTGATTGCAACTGATGAATTATATTATTAGACCGCAAGGTGATATTCATAAAGGGTAAAATATCTGAGTCCAATTTAAGGAACATTTTCAAAATTCAACAACCTCTATTTAGTTGCTCGGCTAGTATAAAAAATAATGGAGAGGGTTGGAATAGATGATCCTCTTGTCTTGTGACACCATCTAAGGGAATGAGAGTAAATACTAATGGATCATGGCTGCTTTCCCCATTAGTTTTCACAATTGAAATCCAGCCTTTATATCCAAGCTTTTAAACAGACCATAGTGAGAGCTCTGATACTTTCCTCTCCAGTGTCCCAGTATAGGTTTGAAAGACAAGTGGAAATAAGCAAAAGTTGTTAAAAGAAAAGCTGTCATAATATTGGGGACAACCTAAACCAATAGGTGAAAAAGTCCATAAGGCCACCTCTTCCACACATATACATATACCCTCCGTTATCTCTAAACTTACAAACTGACCAATTTAAAAAAGCTAACTAATATCATACCAAAATTGACCCTCCTGATTATATTTGAGATGCAATGTTGATGCTGATTGCCTTTTCCAAACATGGAATCTAAATTAACAGTCAAGAAAAATGTCTATTTCAAAGAGACATGGGTATGCAGCAACCTACCGTCTGACATCAGTGCAGTTCAAGGTATATGGCAGGGGGGGAACTAGGGGATGCTATATGCAGCACCCCACCTTTTTTTAACTTACCTGGAGTTAGCTTTTTATATTCTAGCAAGACTCAAATCACCTACTCCCACACTAGTGGTAACTGCACAGAGGAAGCAAAAAGCATTCTGGGGCAGATTTACAAGGAACTGATGCATCTGTATAGATGCGTCAGTTTCCTTGTGCCAGCGTCAAATGTCCTTGCGCCACCATGGATGTGCTATATTTACAATACAGTGCTCCATGGTGCAAGGGTTAAAAGATGTGTCAGAAATTCTGATGCATCTGTTGGCCCAAATATCACGCATTGCTGGAGTTGTGTCGTAAGGATGACGCAACTCCAGAAATGTATTTTGAGGCCTATACTTATTGTATTGCATCACTCCTTACGTCTGCCTCAAGCAGACGTAAGGTTTTGACACAGCGGTGTCCTAAAAGTGGCACAGTGAAATCTTGTAGATTTCGCTGCGTCACTTTTATGGGTCCTTCCTGTGTGGGAACGCCCACCCTGCATACATTATATCTGACGCAGGGCTTTACAACGTGACGCATCTCCCTAGATGCGTCATGTTGTAAATAGGCCTCATTTTTGCGCCGCCGTTGCATCAAAGAAAGCGACGCAAGGGGCTTGTAAATCTGCCCCTCCGTTCCTACAAAGCATTCCGTCTGGATTCTTCTTGACAGATACCAGGCCACATTAGAAGTAAAAATTACACTTTTCTTTATTAACAGTGACCCATTGAATGTCATCTGTGATGAAAAATAAAGCTTTCCCAGAATAAATATACCCTATTTGATGTATTGTAGACGCGCATTCGTTTTCTGACCTTGAAATACAATTCGTGAGATATAACTTCTTGCAATAGGCAAATTTTAAAGATCCATAATGAGAAATCAACCCACATTTGAAAAGATGTTCTTTCCACGCTGTGCTTAATTTGCTTTCTCCATCAGTTAAAGTAACACTCATTTAGAGTACACACTGAGCTCTGCCGCATCTGTTTAAATCCTCCTGTTGTGCATTAAGCTCTTTTTCTCCCAAATGCGGGTTGAAGCAATATATCAGCGAATAATTGAAAAGGCTGAATGTTGCTTCCACAACAAAAAGTACTGGCTTGTTCTTCAAGTGTTGTTTGACATTGCTGAAGGTTTAATCCTGATTACTTTCAATAAAACCTCAAGTAAGGATGCTTGTCTTGGCTCACTAAGCAACAAGGTTTTATCACTAATTACAATCCTTTATTACCAGTAGTTTAATAGGTTTATTATAGGCTATAAAACAATTTAGCATGCGAGTACATAAAAGGAAGAGGTTATACAGCTCAGGCATCTTAATATCTATTAATTGTAATCATTGCATTATCCTTAATTACACTGTTTCTTTTTATTTTGATTATGGAAACACATTTTGAAGCCACAAAGATGAAAAGTCAAAGAGAGCACAGCAATACTTAAATAAACTGTCAAACATTTAATGAGGCGTTCTGAAAACTTGTAATAGGAAAAGCATGTGCATTTTGTCTCACACATGTGGAGTTTCATTATGGAAAATTACAATAAAATCAGACGTGGCATAATAATACTAACCTTGAAGGAGCTGAAAGGATAGTTGTATTTGTCTTCCTGACTTTCACCATAGAGAGAACACCGCTTTGTTTACAATTTGGTTCTGAAGGAGTTAACTACCATGGGCCCAATGCACAAATTGGACCGCAAACGTAAATTTACGCCAAAAGGCTCCTGTTTACGCTTGCCAGGAATTCACTAGGAGCGTACTATTCATCTATAAATGCGTGTAGTACTGTAGTAAAGCCCACAAAAGAGAGGGAAGTGGGCATTACAAGGTGTGTAAACTCTCACACATATGTATGTTTCTTGGCATTCCCAAACGTTGATCCACCCCCTTCCCACCAGTGGTTATCAGTAGGCAGCTTGCACCAGCCCTTTTCTCCTATTAGTGCCGCCTAAAACAGAACCAACTACTAACCATGAAAGTGGGGAGAGGATGTGGCATAACAACCAGAGCTTCTGACTTCGAGCTGGGGAACCAGGTTCTAGTGTTTGCCTGGGCTCAACATCCTGTCATTCCAGGAAAATCGCTTAATCTTCCCTTGCCTACCATAAATGAATATGTACTTAATTTTACAGCCGGAACACATGTTTCCATTGTAAAGTACAAGAATGCGACCAAACAGTGTTCGGTCGCATCCTAATTAGTCGGTCGAGACTGCCGACCGGGTGTCGGTCAGTCCCATGACCGAGACGAAGTTGTGGGGAGGATACTCCACCCGACATGGTAATAGGGCCTTTAGTGTTTGCTTAAGTGAAGAAAATAGGACATATTGAAAATATCTACTAAACTCTCTATTCTTCTTCTACTACTTCTTCTTCTTCGTCTTCTTCTTCTTAATAATATTATTATAATTGTTATTATTGTTATTATTATTATTGTTGTTGTTGTTGTTGCTATTGTTTCAATATTATTAGTATTAATGTTTTATTGTTATTATTATTATTATTATTATTATTATTATTATTATTATTATTATCATTATTATTATTGTTAATATTATTATGAGTGACCAACAATAATATGTTGTAGCTGGGTTAAATAAAACCATTACTGTTCAACATATAACAAATTCTATCATAAAAAGATTCATACAGAATTGTTCCACATCACCTCTATTTAATAATGATTTTCCTATTTTTTTTTTAACTTCCTATTAGAGCTTTACGATTTGTTGTGAAAAGAATACCAATTTCTGTGTAAATGTTGCAGACCATGTGACTTAATCACTAAAGGAATTTCGTATCTTCTTAATGTCTATCCTGCCCTTATGTCGAATCATGTTTATTTTTAGGAGACTCATTTGTATGACTGGAAGCCTGAAGTTTTACAAGTGTGTGATCAAGTGATTATTGGACAACTACTTAATTTTCTAACTAATCCTTTTCAATCCTTTTGCAATTACTTGTAGATAATGTATGGCACTGAACAAAGTTGCATAGTATTATTGCATTTAGATAGTGGCATAAATATGTTTAGTGTTGGGTGAGGTGCATGAGGTCCAAAGACATTCTTCAAACATGATGCTGGCAATATCACCGCATATAAGCATGTTGCGTTGTGGAAAGTGTGAGAAATAAAATCTGCTTTAAAACCTAACTATTTAGGAGTCATTGGTGTCCTAAGGTTGAGTCAACAATAGAATGCATAACGTGAGTATATGGAACACACCGGGGTGTATGCTATATGGAGTGCATCGAGAAATTAATTTAATTTTTGGAGGTTTTTTTAATAAGCAAGGAGATATAGACTGTGTAGTGTTCGCCAACCTATGCTAAAGAGAGGAATACTGCCAAATGAGTAAATAATGTTAAATGTGTGAAACAGAGCAGAAAGAAAAGTTGGTGACTTGAGCAGATGCCATGCAGTTTTTGAATACATGGATAGTGTCTACTGCAGTACATTTACACTTCATGAGTGAGGTAAGAAGTGGAAGAGTAATCATTGGCAACCTGAACAGAAACTAAGCAATAAAAGGCCCAGATTGTACCTAAATTTACTAAGCCAAACGTAGCCACATTTTGAGCAGGCAATAGTGCATCAATCTCTTTTCATGATCCTGAAGGACTTGAAAGGGGGAAGAGATCCAGCTTGGTTAGACCTATTCAGGTCGTGGCTCAACCATGGCCATACTGGAAACCTGCACAAGCAAGGATGAGACAGAAAGGGCTCAGTGGGTTGCTGCCCTAACAGAACAAGACTGAATCAAACTACGCCATGTTTTCCTTCTGTCATCCCTCCACCATGTGAGCACAGAGCTATCCATTAGATGCCATGAACCCTTTCATTTTCTAATATACAGGAGAAGGTATCCTCCTGCCTTTCTAAAATTTCCTCATCAGCAGTTTGCACTTACATTTTTAATAGGAAATAGCATTTCTGGTTCAAAAATAGAAATTATGCTGTGAAAGAACACTTAGCACGCTTCCATGTATTCGGCTAGGACACCAGCACAGCAAAGACTTGGTAGTTCACAATTGGTCAGTCTTAGCCTAGCTCTTCTCTGATATGTGAGACTTGCACAAGCCACTTTTACATTGTCCCTATAGGTTAATGTTTGTTCCTATCTCCTCTGGATCACTGACAAAATATTGTGGGCAAACATATTGAGTGGATAGAATATTGTGTCCAAAATATCAAGAGTAAATAGGTAAGGATAGATTTACTATTTTAACCTCCTCATCTATGCCCCTTTAAGATATATACATTTATCATCCAGGTACATATATGTGGAGTTTGATATCGTAAAGCTTTGCATAGCCATAGAAACGTACCTGCACAATATTCTTGTGCTCGATATTGTTGACACAATATTTTCTTCACACAATATTTTGGACTCACTATTTTGTCCAAGCACCTCTCCCATGGTTGGCCACTTTCTACTCACCTTCCCACATTAACTCTGCCCGCTAGTCAAGGTGCCTTTCATTCGAACTGTATTATTCAATTATATATAATTTCCTTTTCTAGATAAATGCTGAATCAGCCTCCTTTAATGTTGGCACAATTGAGTTTGATGAACATTGTAGCTCGTTCTTCCTGCTACTGCTCAAGGCTGTTCAAATCATGTATATGTAAAATAACATACAACAACTGCAACAACAGCATCAAAAACAACACCACCAGCACCCAAAGTAACTATAACTTGCAATAAAAACAACATATTATTATCATTATTAATGTAACTATTAGGTAGAAAATAGGCTAACATTAGGCAAATAGTAATAATGTAGACATTTA
Source organism: Triturus cristatus (assembly GCF_964204655.1). Classification (NCBI taxonomy): domain Eukaryota; kingdom Metazoa; phylum Chordata; class Amphibia; order Caudata; family Salamandridae; genus Triturus; species Triturus cristatus. Next base: position 970,328,535 of record NC_140587.1, read on the forward strand.
CTAAGAGAGAAAGGCAGAAATGAAAGTGAAGATTCTTTATGTTATATCAATTTCTTTAACGTTCTAACTGTTTCTCTAAGTGAACTGGAGTGATGCGAACTTTGTTATAACATATTCAAAATACATTTATGATAGCACCAATTAACGCTAATCTGATTTTAAGTGAGCTGCACTTACTGTATGAATTAATAGTGAACATGTCCAGGGGAATGAGACAAAGACATAAAATATACACATTTGAGAATCTGCAGCCCATATATTAATATTTTTCTTGCATATGCAAAGAAAGGTATCCTGACTGCCGCTTTTGAAGTTGACCGCCGGGATGGCGGTGTGCCGGTGGCATTCTTTGGCTCTCAGAGTGAGCCTGAATTCAATGCTGCCGCACTGCACCACCTGCACTGTCATGCACGCACTCTTTCCATGCACCATGTCATGCATAGCACACAGTGCGTGCACGACAGTGCAGGCATAGGGAGGGCACAACATATTTGCTAAGCCACAATTCCAAATGGGCTAAAACACCTGTAGGGCCTAGTTGGGGCCCCTTACCTGCCTTTCCGCCGACCTTTTTATGGCACCGGTTCCATTCCCTTCCACTTTCCCCACTGCCGCCGCCGTAGGATCTAGGATTCTGGCGGTGGCGGCGGCCTTGTGTCAGTCCAACTGCCAGGGTTGGAATGGGGCGGTCAGACCACTGGGGAGGCAGCAGTCAGACTGTCATCGTGAGTACGCCGGTATTGGGACCGCTGTACTCATAATGAGGCCCCTAGTCACATTGAGTCCCAGTTACCAGTTCAAATATTTACTTTGTAGCCTAGTACCCTAAAATGTGCATTGCAAATATTTATGAACAGTGCCTACATAGGTAAAAAGCCCGTAGACTTTCATTCTCCTACAAAGGTAAATGTATTCTTGACATTTTCAGGAAATATCCAGGGCCTTAGACACTAAACCATACCACAGTAACAAATGATACCATATTTCAAATCACAGGGTTTGTGATGGTAAAATGTTCTTTACAATGTATTTAAACCCATTTTGTGATTCATAAAATGTTTTTGGCATGAAATGGGACTCCCCTGCTCTTTACGATTCACCATGAAATGTGTCATTGGTTTCTGACTGCAGTTGCGGTGGTCAACCATTGGAATATTACTAGCACCATTTAGACAGCTTACCCTTTGGGAATTGTGTTGGGAGGCTTCAGGGCAGTAGGCAGTGGTTCACTGTATGTTGGGTAACACACTGTGACCCTAACATATAATTTATGGGAAGGTTCAGGCACAATTATCACTCAAGTCAACAGGGAAGGAAAATATTAGGACAGAGGATACACATGTTGCACAACAGACCAAAATGTCAAAGAAATAATATCCTTAGCCAGTATTCGGCACAGTATGGAATACCCATCTTTTACCAGTGCCACTGTAACCCTGTTTTCTCATCTCACAGGTACCACATCCTCAACTGTCTCTGCTGTGTCTAAGGCACTTACATCAGCCATTGACTCCATTGCCACAGTTGCAGTGTCAGGCTCTATCACACCTCTGCAGACTGAAGGAGAAAGCAGAAGGTGGTAGATGTGTTGAAGATTGAGGCACTGTATGTTTCCATGGATGAAGTGGGTACTAAACATTGAGATGTTGACTTGGAAGATGAAGAAATGGTAAAGTTACTGTCCAACATTCTGCACAGGGCAACACTGAAAACAGCATTATGCAGTCCTTGGCACAGACGGGGCAAACAACTGCTGTCATGCCAGTAGATCATAACTCCCTCTTATTGTGTAGTGTTTTCCTGTTAATAATATTCAAATGCTTAAATGGCACACTGATGCCTGCAGCATTGGAATGCCATCACGCTGGAATGGTCCCACATCTGCTTTTGCCTCTCCATCATCAACAGTTGGCACTTCATTGATGATGTCTGACTGGATAAATGGGAGTCATTTTTTGGTCAGTAAGATTTCCCCTGAGCGGTGAGTAGACAAAATATCGGAAATGTAATATCGATATACAGAAATATCGAAGTCAAAATATCGATGGAACAATATATCTCTGTCAATAATATCGATGTAAAAAATGTCGAGATTGTGATGTGTAGTAAAATATCGAGGTATAGTATATCGAAAGACATAATATCGTGTAGTAAAAATATCGAAAAAGTATAGTATTAAGTTACTTTGTGATTTGTCAAAAATTATTGTTTAGAAGTGTCAGCAAATGTTTATTTAAGTGTATTAAAAATAACAATTTTGTTTCTATTAATATAATTTTTTAAATTTTGATATATAATTTTAAGAGCGGGATGTTGGGTTTATAGGGGATAAGGGTGGGGAGTGTTTTAAAAAAATATATTTGAAATAAAATATTTTAATAAATTTTTGTAGAATTTAAATTTAAATTTTGAACAAAATTCAAATATTTAAAATTTAATTATGAAAAAAAATTTTTTTAGTGGGATGTTGTGTATATAGGGGTTAAGGGTGGGGAGTATTTTGGAAATAAATATTATATGTGATATTTTAGGATATAATTATTGAAATATTATTAATATAATTTTTTTAATTTGGATATATAATTTTAGGAGCGGGATGTTGGGTTTATAGGGGATAAGGGTGGGGAGTGTTTTAAAAATATATATTTGAAATAAAATATTTTAATAAATTTTTGTAGAATTTGAATTTAAATTTTGAATAAAATAGTAATATTTAAATTTTAATAATGAAAAAAAATATTGTTAGTGGGATGTTGTGTATATAGGGGTTAAGGGTGGGGAGTGTTTTGGAAATAAATATTAAATTTAATATTTTAGGATATAAATTTTGAAATATTATATTTAAAAAAAAAAAAAACAAATTTGTTTTAAAATTTTAAATGTGAAAATTGTAATAATAAAATAAATGTAATAAGTGGGATTTTGGGGTTATAGGGGATAAGGGTGGGGAGTGTATTAGATATATATTTAATATTTAATATTTAATTAAAAAAAAAAATTCAATTTTGGTATGAAAATTTACAATTAAAAATTTTACTAATAAAATTTAATAATTTATGATATAATTTTTGAAATATTATATTTACAAATAAAAAAATTTCAAATTAGTTTTAAAAATTTAAATGTGAAAATTGTAATAAGAAAATAAATGTAATACGTGGGATTTTGGGGTTATAGGGGATAAGGGTGGGGAGTGTTTTAGATATATATTTATTATTTAATATTGAATTCAAAAAAATTTAAATTTAAATTTTTGTATTAAAATTTACAATTAAACATTTTACTAATAAAATACATTTAATAAGTGGGATTTTGGGGTTATAGGGGATAAGGGTGGGGAGTGTTTTTGAAAAATATGTAATATTTTATAAAAAAATAATAGAAATTTAATTTTTGGGTTTGAAAATTAAAATTAAAAAAATTACTAATACAATAAATTTAATAAGTGGGAATTGGGGGTTATAGGGGATAAGGGTGGGGAGTGCTTTTGAAATATATGTAATATTTTATATTTGAAAAATATAATGGAAATTTCTAATTTCTTAATAAAAGTAAATTTTAATCTTTTTAATAATACAAAAAATTTCATAAGTGGTATTTTGGGGTTATAGGGGATAAGGGTGGGGAGTGTTTTAGAAATATATAAAAATGTTATTATTCATAAAAAATTATTTACATTTAGAAATGTTATTTGAATTAACATTTAACAATTTTAAGAAGATAATTCATTTAATAAGAGTGATGTAGGATTTATAGGGGATAAGGGTGGGTAGTGTGTACAAATTAGTAATTGTTTGAAAAAATCTAACATATATAGTAATCCTAATTCAATATAGATTGGAGTGGGAATAGTACATTATTTATGGTCACTGTCCAGCACCTACTATAATTTTTTATAGACTGGAGTGGGAATAGTAAATTATTGATGGTCACTGTCCAGCACCTACTCTAATTTTTTATAGACTGGAGTGGGAATAGTAAATTATTTATGGTCAGTGTCCAGCACCTATTCTAATTTATTATAGACTGGAGTGGGAATAGTAAATTAGTTATGGTCAGTGTCCAGCACCTACTCTAATTTTTTCTAGACTGGAGTGGGAATAGTAAATTATTTATGGTCACTGTCCAGCACCTACTCTAATTTATTATAGACTGGAGTTGGAATAGTAAATTATTGATGGTCACTGTCCAGCACCTACTCTAATTTTTTAGAGACTGGAGTGGGAATAGTAAATTATTTATGGTCAGTGTCCAGCACCTACTCTAATTTATTATAGAGTGGAGTGGGAATAGTAAATTATTTATGGTTAGTGTTCAGCACCTACTCTAATTTTTTATAGACTGGAGTGGGAATAGTAAATTATTTATGGTCACTGTCCAGCACCTACTCTAATTTATTATAGACTGGAGTGGGAATAGTAAATTATTTATGGTCACTGCCCAGCACTTACTCTAATTTTTTATAGACTGGAGTGGGAATAGTAAATTATTTATGGTCAGTGTCCAGCACCTACTCTAATTTATTATAGACTGGAGTGGGAATAGTAAATTAGTTATGGTTAGTGTCCAGCACCTACTCTAATTTATTATAGACTGGAGTGGGAATAGTAAATTATTTATGGTCACTGTCCAGCACCTACTCTAATTTTTTATAGACTGGAGTGGGAATAGTAAATTATTTATGGTCACTGTCCAGCACCTACTCTAATTTATTATAGACTGGAGTGGTAATAGTAAATTATTTATGGTCACTGTCCAGTAATTACTCTAATTTTTTATAGACTGGAGTGGGAATAGTAAATTATTTATGGTCACTGTCCAGCACCTACTCTAACTTATTATAGAGTGGAGTGGGAATAGTAAATTATTTATGGTCACTGTCCAGCACTTACTCTAATTTTTTATAGACTGGAGTGGGAATAGTAAATTATTTATGGTCAGTGTCCAGCACCTACTCTAATTTATTATAGACTGGAGTGGGAATAGTAAATTAGTTATGGTTAGTGTCCAGCACCTACTCTAATTTATTATAGACTGGAGTGGGAATAGTAAATTATTTATGGTCACTTTCCAGCACCTACTCTAATGTTTTATAGACTGGAGTGGGAATAGTAAATTATTTATGGTCACTGTCCAGCACCTACTCTAATTTATTATAGACTGGAGTGGTAATAGTAAATTATTTATGGTCACTGTCCAGTACTTACTCTAATTTTTTATAGACTGGAGTGGGAATAGTAAATTATTTATGGTCAGTGTCCAGCACATACTCTAATTTATTGTAGACTGGAGTGGGAATAGTAAATTTTTTATGGTTAGTGTCCAGCACCTACTCTAATTTATTATAGACAGGAGTGGGAATAGTAAATTATTTATGGTCAGTGTCCAGCACCTACTCTAATTTATTATAGACTGGAGTGGGAATAGTAAATTAGTTATGGTCAGTGTCCAGCACCTACTCTAATTTATTATAGACTGGAGTGGGAATAGTAAATTATTTATGGTCACTGTCCAGCACCTACTCTAATTTATTATAGACTGGAGTGGGAATAGTAAATTATTTATGGTCACTGTCCAGCACCTACTCTAATTTTTTATAGACTGGAGTGGGAATAGTAAATTATGTATGGTCAGTGTCCAGCACCTACTCTAATTTATTATAGACTGGAGTGGGAATAGTAAATTTTTTATGGTTAGTGTCCAGCACCTACTCTATTTTATTATAGACTGGAGTGGGAATAGTAAATTATTGATGGTCACTGTCCAGCACCTACTCTAATTTTTTATAGACTGGAGTGGGAATAGTAAATTATTTATGGTCACTGTCCAGCACCTACTCTAATTTATTATAGACTGGAGTGGGAATAGTAAATTATTTATGGTTAGTGTCCAGCACCTACTCTAATTTATTATAGACTGGAGTGGGAATAGTAAATTATTTATGGTCACTGTCCAGCACCTACTCTAATTTTTTATAGACTGGAGTGGGAATAGTAAATTATTTATGGTCAGTGTCCAGCACCTACTCTAATTTATTATAGACTGGAGTGGGAATAGTAAGTTATTTATGGTCAGTGTCAAGCATCTACTTTAATTTATTATAGAGTGGAGTGGGAATAGTAAATTGTTTATGGTCAGTGTCCAGCAACTACTCTAATCTGTCTGGTATTTAATTAAATTAAATTACATTGAGATAGCAATTATAAAAATATATTTAAGTGAATATTATTTGTATTGTATTATTATATATTGGATTTGTACTAATTAATTCAATATTTATAGTTTAGGATAATATATACATGTAACCTTTTAATTTGATATGTTTGGAATATTTAATATTATTATTAGGAAAAATATATGAATATTTTGTATTGGAATAATGGGTAATGGCATTCTGTAATTTTATAATATTGATTGATTTGTAATTTTTTATAAAATAATTATTCTATATGTTAAATATTCATAATAGAAGATGAATATTAATAATCAGAGAAACACAATTAATAAGACAAGAACATGGTTTTTATTGTAGTTTTTTAAATTTGTTATTGTTTATTCATTTGAGTAAGATCATTCAGAAATAGCATTATTTACATTGTAATTACATTCAAACATATTGAATATAGGTCAGAACAAATTTTATGTACATTAAGGTGCCAATTCCGATCCGGTAAAAAAATTCCCCGTCCGACTCGTATCCGGATTTTTTTCCGTCCGAATCGTCAAAGTAGCGTACAAACTGCCAAGTACGATTCGAACGGAAAAAAGTCCATACGAATCGCATTGGGAAGATTTCCCCACACGTCCTCGGGTCGGGAAAAGTCACCGACACGTCCCCGGGCGAGAAACCCACCGTGCGGAAAAATAAAGTCCGACTGCGCAAGTACGATCCCTCCCGTCCTCCCCATTTCACAACCGTACGCAAAAAACACCGTCCGAACCGAACTCCCATAGCAACCATGGAGACATGTGCCCGCATACGCGCCGAACACCCCACCACCCCCCGCCCGCGTATGTACGCCCCGAACCCCCACCCGTGTATGTACGCACCGAACCACCAGCCGTGTATGTACGCACCAAACCCCCCCCCCAGCCCTGTATGTACGCACCGAACCACCAGCCGTGTATGTACGCCCCCGAACCCCCCCCAGCCGTGTATGTACGGACCGAACCACCAGCCGTGTATGTACGCACCAAACACCCACCCGTGTATGTACGCCCCCGAACCCCCCCCAGCCGTGTATGTACGCACCGAACCACCAGCCGTGTATGTACGCACCAAACACCCACCCGTGTATGTACGCCCCCGAACCCCCCCCCAGCCGTGTATGTACGCACCGAACCACCAGCCGTGTATGTACGCCCCCGAACCCCCCCCAGCCGTGTATGTACGCACCGAACCACCAGCCGTGTATGTACGCACCAAACCCCCACCCCAGCCGTGTATGTACGCACCGAACCACCAGCCGTGTATGTACGCACCAAACACCCACCCATGTATGTACGCCCCCGAACCCCCCCCCCAGCCGTGTATGTACGCACCGAACCACCAGCCGTGTATGTACGCCCCCGAACCCCCCCCCAGCCGTGTATGTACGCACCGAACCACCAGCCGTGTATGTACGCACCAAACACCCACCCGTGTATGTACGCCCCCGAACCCCCCCCCAGCCGTGTATGTACGCACCGAACCACCAGCCGTGTATGTACGCACCGAACCACCAGCCGTGTATGTACGCCCCCGAACCCCCCCCAGCCGTGTATGTACGCACCGAACCACCAGCCGTGTATGTACGCACCAAACCCCCACCCCAGCCGTGTATGTACGCACCGAACCACCAGCCGTGTATGTACGCACCAAACACCCACCCGTGTATGTACGCCCCCGAACCCCCCCCCAGCCGTGTATGTACGCACCGAACCACCAGCCGTGTATGTACGCCCCCGAACCCCCCCCCAGCCGTGTATGTACGCACCGAACCACCAGCCGTGTATGTACGCACCAAACACCCACCCGTGTATGTACGCCCCCGAACCCCCCCCCAGCCGTGTATGTACGCACCGAACCACCAGCCGTGTATGTACGCACCGAACCACCAGCCGTGTATGTACGCCCCCGAACCCCCCCCAGCCGTGTATGTACGCACCGAACCACCAGCCGTGTATGTACGCACCAAACCCCCACCCCAGCCGTGTATGTACGCACCGAACCACCAGCCGTGTATGTACGCACCAAACACCCACCCGTGTATGTACGCCCCCGAACCCCCCCCCAGCCGTGTATGTACGCACCGAACCACCAGCCGTGTATGTACGCCCCCGAACCCCCCCCCAGCCGTGTATGTACGCACCGAACCACCAGCCGTGTATGTACGCACCAAACACCCACCCGTGTATGTACGCCCCCGAACCCCCCCCCAGCCGTGTATGTACGCACCGAACCACCAGCCGTGTATGTACGCACCGAACCACCAGCCGTGTATGTACGCCCCCGAACCCCCCCCAGCCGTGTATGTACGCACCGAACCACCAGCCGTGTATGTACGCACCAAACCCCCACCCCAGCCGTGTATGTACGCACCGAACCACCAGCCGTGTATGTACGCACCAAACACCCACCCATGTATGTACGCCCCCGAACCCCCCCCCCAGCCGTGTATGTACGCACCGAACCACCAGCCGTGTATGTACGCCCCCGAACCCCCCCCCAGCCGTGTATGTACGCACCGAACCACCAGCCGTGTATGTACGCACCAAACACCCACCCGTGTATGTACGCCCCCGAACCCCCCCCCAGCCGTGTATGTACGCACCGAACCACCAGCCGTGTATGTACGCCCCCGAACCCCCCCCAGCCGTGTATGTACGCACCGAACCACCAGCCGTGTATGTACGCACCAAACCCCCACCCCAGCCGTGTATGTACGCACCGAACCACCAGCCGTGTATGTACGCACCAAACACCCACCCGTGTATGTACGCCCCCGAACCCCCCCCCAGCCGTGTATGTACGCACCGAACCACCAGCCGTGTATGTACGCACCAAACACCCACCCGTGTATGTACGCCCCCGAACCCCCCCCAGCCGTGTATGTACGCACCGAACCACCAGCCGTGTATGTACGCCCCCGAACCCCCCCCCAGCCGTGTATGTACGCACCGAACCACCAGCCGTGTATGTACGCACCAAACACCCACCCGTGTATGTACGCCCCCGAACCCCCCCCCAGCCGTGTATGTACGCACCGAACCACCAGCCGTGTATGTACGCCCCCGAACCCCCCCCAGCCGTGTATGTACGCACCGAACCACCAGCCGTGTATGTACGCACCAAACCCCCCCCCCAGCCGTGTATGTACGCACCGAACCACCAGCCGTGTATGTACGCACCAAACACCCACCCGTGTATGTACGCCCCCGAACCCCCCCCAGCCGTGTATGTACGCACCGAACCACCAGCCGTGTATGTACGCCCCCGAACCCCCCCCCAGCCGTGTATGTACGCACCGAACCACCAGCCGTGTATGTACGCACCAAACCCCCACCCCAGCCGTGTATGTACGCACCTAACCACCACCCCACCAGGGAATGTACGGACCGCACCCCCACCAGTGCATGTACGGACCGTACTGACGCCAAAAAAACACGTACTGAACCCGGACAAACCATATTTACACAAGGAGAGTCAAGTAGAGTTTCCCCACACCACCAAACAGGCCCAACAACCCCACAAACATCACATACACTCACCTGCAACTGCCAAACTGCCAAACAGAGGCCCAAAACTCAATCACTCCTCATAACACACCCACACAAATTTCAAACACAGCCACACCCACAAATGGACCAATAAAAATGGACCACACACACAAACCATGAGCCTTTGCAACAGACCCACTGCTGCCAGAGCCCACAGACGACCCACACCACCATACTTGAACCTCACACTTGCATACCTTCACACAACCACCTACACAAACACCCCCTCATCACATTCACACACACACCTCCACTACCACACCCACACACCCACAGCCATCCACACCCACACCCCCACAACCACACCCCACGCCATGTCCACCACCAAGAATCCAAAGTTCACAAAGGAGGAGCTGGAGATCCTTGTCGACGAAATCCTCAGAGTCGAGCCACAGCTCTTTGGGACATTGGTCAGACAGACCAGCATATCCGAAAAAACCGCCATGTGGCAGAGGATCGTCGATTCTGTGAATGCTGTTGGGACAACCAGAAGGACCAGGCACGAGTGCCAATCCAGGTGGTACGATCTGCGGAGGACGGTCAAGAGGAAGATGACTGACAATCACAACCAGGGGAACATCACTGGAGGAGGGCCGCCCCCCAGACCGGTACAATACCATCCCTGGGAGGAGAAGGTGATGTCCACGCTGGCGGTGGAGGGACTACACGGACTGCCAGGACTCCCAGACCCTGGTGAGTACACAAACAACTCACCTCACATGGGGGGGATGCCATACACAATCAATCATGCATGCCACCCCCCCCAAGCCACCACCGGACACAACAACACTCCACAAACACACACATGCCACTGGCACCTCCATGCCCCATGCATCAATCAGGGCCATGCCAAGTCACAGGCCACACAAAACACCAACACAACACAGGATGTGGTCGATGCTGGGAGGGGGGGCAGCAAAACTAACATTGAGCAACTCACAAGCACACAACAATGCCCTCAGCCCATATGGCCCAGGGCACAGCCATACAAACTGTGTGTACCCACACAGTACTGTCTTGCCTGCAAATGATGGCTGCCATGCAGGATGCCATGGGTCTGAAGGCACAATTTGCACATAACAGCAGACAATGAAGATGCATCGCTCTGATAGAGTCTCAGCACACACCGCCACAGCAGCAGCCTACACTCAGACACACTGCCCAATGGGTGCCCGGAGAACAGGGACTAACTCACATGAACAAGCCAATGGCCATTCAAAGACCGGCTAACTGTGTGTGCCCAGGAAGCTGGCCTGAGGTGACAGAGAGTGACAAAGAGAGGGAGGGAGAGGGGGAATGAGAGGGAAGGAGACAGAGGGGGGACACAGGGAGACAGACAGAGGGAGGGAGTAGGGTGACAGAGGGAGACCGACAGAGGGAGGGAGGAGGGTGACAGAGGGAGGGAGGAAGGGAGACACAGGGAGACTAAATCACCCTTGGGTGGTGTGGCCATGTCCACTCGTCAGCCGGTGGACTGTGTGCATGCAGACCAGGTCTGGCAGTGCCTCAACCCCCCCTTCCGTAGATGAAGACCGGTCCATGTGTCAATCTGTGCACGAGTCCATCCGTGCTGCAGGCACAGACCTAACCACACACCCAGTATACCCACCCACCGTGTCGGTAAGAACCCTGTCACAAATGCTTCAGTCCCCTACCTGCAACATCAAATTGCCTTGCCAAAACACCATTTGGCCACGTACAGTGCAACACGTAAGGCGCCTCTGCATGGCTCGCTACGCCCGCACACCACACTGCTGACTGTGTACCCAAATAGATGCATCAACTAAGATTGTGTCTCACACATGCGTAAAGCCCTGACAGCTGTGGCCAAGGGACATAGCCATGCACAAGTGCACTGTGAGAGGAATGCAGGACAGATCCAACTACCCAGAGGAAGAGTGCCAAATCAGAAATGCATGCAACATGGATGCCACATGTGACACTGTCAACATTGTCTCTCTCACACACAGGTCAACGTCGACGAACACCCCCCAACACTGGGGGGGAAGTCACACAGGACCAGGCTCCGCGGGATGATGACCCCACCGCCAGCGATGACTCTCACCACTCCGTGGATGACCCAGACCAACCTGGCCCCTCTGGTGTCCAACCACCTGCAGCACCTGCGTCAGGTACAACTGTGCCAACCACCACCCCCATTCCTGCCACATCCCAGGAGACGTCCAGGAGCCCTGCCCGCACACGACCACCCAGCCAGTCTGCCCAGGAGGGACACGGTCCTCCGGGCACCCAGGAGGAGGCAGGCGGCAACGCAGATGCCATCCCTCAGGGGTCCCGGAGACCCGATGCACCCACAACGGCAGGCCAGGTGCACGTGGGCAGGGGTGGCGGGAGTGGAGGACGGCGGAGGCGCGAACCTGACCAGGCAGCTCAGGACCCGGTAGTGTCCCAGGTCAGCAACATCCTGGATACATACCGGCGTGACACCAGGGGCATGGACCAGATTGCGTCCACCCTCAATGACATCAAGGGGACCCTCCAGGAGATGAAGACCCTGCAGTCCCAGCAACATGCCTGTCAACTGCAACACCAAGGAAGGATGGAGGATAGACAGGCTGAGCTCGTGGCGGTGCAAACCCAAATGACCGGTGTACTCCGTCGGATTGCCGACAACATGGGCAACCCTCCCTGTGGCACCAGGCGAAGGCCATTACCAGACACAGGGAGGGATCAGGAGGAGGAGGATTCATCCGACGGAGCGTCACAGACATCGTCACGGACTGCTTCCGAGGGTCCCCGCAGGAAGGTGGGTCGTCCACGAAAAAGACTGTGAGAGTCAGCAGAACATCACCATCTCCCAGGTCACCTGGCCTGGCACCTGGCCCTCTGGCCCAATAGCAGCACATGACATTGTCTGCCACATGGACTTGCTGGTCACTGTCTGACCTATGTTGACGAAGACTGTGGCATGGACTCTGACATTTTGCTACGACAAGGATACCAACTCCCCCAGTGAACTTTGGATTCTACACTCCCGCTGTGCACCTCTTGTCATCCCCACAAACCCGTACCCCACCACAAATAAATTAATCACACTTACAAGATGATGCCGTGATTCTACATTATTACAATACATGTGTGTGTCGTACAGTCAAAGCATGCCTGATCTCAGAATTAACTCCAACCATCCAAACCGTGGGGTCGCAGTCTTGCCCAGGACACACATGGGTCCCAATGTCTCATCTGATACAGACATGGAGTACCAAACTCACCTGTGCTGGGCCCAACCAGCTGAGTGGTTCCCGCACAACTGTGGCTACAGACACATTCAGGGGAGCAACAGTCATGCGCAGAGGTCAGGGATCATGTGGAGTGACCTGGCTTGCCGCTCCCAGGTATGTCTAGACATGTGTCCCTACAATGTGCAGCATGCTTGCGTCAGGCGGATGTTGAGAATGGTGGCTAGGCCAAGGTTGGATGCATGGAGATGCCAGAATGCAGTTTAGGATCACTGTGCCACATGGTTGTGTTGGGGTTGTGGGCTGCATCATGAGTGTGGGCGTGGATCTAGAAGGTCATCCTGCAGCTGGCTGTGAAACATTCCCCCCATCCCGTTAGGACGTTGATGTGGCCTGGTTGCCCGACGCAGTAGCAGAGCTGTGCAGATGCACTCCGGATATGGACAAGTACCATGGGAGTCGTGAGGCACATGTCCGTAGACTGCAGGGTAGGATTCTACACAGATGTTGTAGTTTCCCTGGGGGATGGTCTCTCTTGCCTTGAGGTGGATGGAACTGTGCATCTTGTGCATAATACAGTTCCCACTCCCTGACAAACCCCTAGCATCTTGTCACTCTACACATAGACACATATGCACCACCTATGAAAACTATGCCAGACCTGCGGCACGCACAGTGGCAACAGGGCACCATTGACAGGGAAGAGGCACCTTGGAGACAGAGGGACAAATTTATTAGTCATGTGTGTTGGAATGACAATGATACTCTGTCAACACATACACAGGTCATGTGGATGTACATGTGGGAGCAACACTGGCACCCCCCATTGCAACACAGATGCTGGCATCCCATTGACCTGGCACACAAGTGACGGATAACAGCTAAACACCCCCTGCTGCCACGGAGAGGCCGCTATACACCATTGAGGCCCTGATGGGGCAATCACACACCATGTCAACCCGGTGCAACCTGTATGTTTCCGAGGCCAGTGTTACACACAATGATGGCCTCATCACAATCCCCAATCCCCTGCCACATGACAGTCACCAAGTCTGAGCATGGCTCCAGGTGAAGCCTGCCCCATGTCATGTTCCCCATGTAGGATCACCATGTATGCAAATGGAACACACATGAACCGGAGAAGTGCACACAGACTACAAACAATTCACACACCCAAAACGACGTGAGGCATCCCTTACCCTGAGGAGATTTCAACACTTGCCCGTGCATGTGACGCTGAATCAGCACATGTCGCTGTGTTCATGAGGAGTAGCAGGAGCACAACAATGCCACCAGCAGACAGCATGCACATGGACCTGTGGAAGAGAGACACACAAGGATTCAGCACAAAGGAGCACATCCGCAAGCATGTACTTAACACGTATCATGTTGTTAACATGACAGGTGACAATGATGACCCTCAGACAACATCCTTCCATTGCGCCATCACTTGAGTGACACTTCAATACACACCACTGACTCACTTGGCAGACATGCAGATGGACACACACATTGCAACACATGCCACACACGGCCCAATGCGTGCACACTCAGACACTGGAACTCACCACTAAGCAAAGAAGTTGCGTATGAGCCGACTCCGCATGTCCTCCACAGCCTCCTCCTCCTCCACATCACTTGCCCCGTCACCAAGCCCTTCATCCTCCACGGGTGGATGGTCCTGGTCATCTTGATCCAGTATGAGTGGAACAGCTTCCTCCACTGCCATGTTGTGCAGCATGCAGCAGACGATGATGATCTTGCACACCTTCACCGGGGCATATGGGAGTGCTCCGCCGGTCTTGTGGAGGCACCTGAATCGGCTCTTCAGAAGTCCAAACGTCCTCTCAATGACTCTCCTGGTCCGCCCATGTGCGTTGTTGTAGAGGTGCTCGGCAGCCGTGCTGGGGTTGCGGACAGGCGTCATCAGCCATGGCATGTTGGGATAGCCAGCGTCCCCTACAAGGAAACATCATGGACAGAAGTGTGTCAGCACAGGCAGTGAGATTGGAAGATGACGCCAAACACTGAACTGCCAGAGTCTACCCACCAACAATACATGCTCGCTCGTTCCGCAGCTGCAGCATCATTTCTGGCACCCTGCTACGCCTCATGATGAAGGCATCGTGTGCTGATCCTGGAAAGCGAACACAGACATGTGAAATCACCATGTTGGACAGACACACCACAAGGGCATTAATGGAGTGATAATGTTTGCGATTCCTATACACCACCTCCTGTGCCTGTGGTGGTACCAACGCAACATGTGTCCCATCTATGGACCCAATGACATGGGGCATCCCTCCCAGGGCATAGAACTCACGCTTGACATCTGTCAACTGCTCACGATTTGGGAATTTAATGTACTCATCCAGGTGAACCAACATGGCCTCTAAGAAATCATGCAGAACACGGCTGAACATCGTCTGGGACATGCCCCCGACATCAGCAATGGTATGTTGGAACGTACCCGTGGCAAGGAAATGTAGGGCTGCCATCACCTTCAACTTGGGTGTCAGTGCACTTGGATACCTGTGGCGCGGGAGGAGTTGTGCTTCCAGCCGGCCAGTCAACTCATCAATCAACCGTTGGCTGAATCTGTAGCGGCGTATACAGTCCCGTTCATGCAGGGCAGCAATGTCTGGCATACGTCGAGGGAGAGGCGGAGCCCTGCAGTGAAATGGAAGGAACACCTAAGAGTGAGCACTGTACAACAACATCGTCAATGCACTGAGCACATGTTACACAGCCAATACACATATGCCACGTTGTGAGTCAGGTCTGTGCCACAGTTCCTGGACACGAACGCCAGTCAGGTTACACTCCTACCAAGGGACAGCCACTAACGGAGGGGGGCAAGATCACGATGACATGGCATGAGACTAGCTGTGGGCCAGTGTAAGTGAACATGCACACGCATCACAGGATTCACAGACATCCACACATGTGCAGAGGTAGTATGCGTATGGTACAGACAGGTAGTTGGATGCGATATGCACTGGTCACATGTCATAGGAATAGGACAGGCCACACACATTGCCTTTGAGGAGTACATGTCGAGACAGAACATACATAGGGAGCATGTGGATATGTACTTGTGTTGATACTCCGTGTAGTTGGATACATACACACCTCATGGCAAATCACATATGTGGGCTGGTGTGCGGAACAGTGTGCCATGCCCATCGACACACAGACACATGTTGGCAGCAGCAACTGCTGACACATTGAATCACACACCTACAGCAAAATCATGGAAAGACATGCCACACACATGACATGGTTGCAGCATGCAACGCAGCCATACACGTGTCATATGTAATATTCCGTGTACCTGGCATCAGGGGACAGGTGCGGGTGTCCGTGACTGGGACATGCAAGTGACTCATGGCTCCACTAGTGTGTACGACATGCACACATGTCAAAGGAGTGCAGGGGATGTGTGGTACAATGCGCACCATCACACACGACATGTGTACACAGCTCATCGTACATGTGCTTTGCCCACACCTCAGGGGTAAAGTGCCACATCACATCCTGACACACCTGTGTCACACACAGGTGGTATTGCACAGACAATGCATTGGTGTCCACCCTTGGCAATACCTGTCCGCTCCATTCCTGTCTGTGTGCCGCCTGTCACCACTGACAGTTGTTATACGCACCGTACATACGCTCGGAGCGCGTGTATAGGGTCCCTGGGCCAATATTGCCGCTGGCGTATGCGTACGCCACAGTAGTACGGACTGTACACGCGCTTGTACGGTCCGGATCACAATATGGGCGCTGGCGTATGCGTACGCCACAGTAGTACGGACTGTACACGCGCTTGTACGGTCCGGATCACAATATGGGCGCTGGCGTATGCGTACGCCACAGTAGTACGGACTGTACACGCGCTTGTACGGTCCGGATCACAATATGGGCGCTGGCGTATGCGTACGCCACAGTAGTACGGACTGTACACGCGCTTGTACGGTCCGTACTACTGTGGCGTACGCATACGCCAGCGCCCATATTGTGATCCGGACCGTACAAGCGCGTGTACAGTCCGTACTACTGTGGCGTACGCATACGCCAGCGCCCATATTGTGATCCGGACCGTACAAGCGCGTGTACAGTCCGTACTACTGTGGCGTACGCATACGCCAGCGCCCATATTGTGATCCGGACCGTACAAGCGCGTGTACAGTCCGTACTACTGTGGCGTACGCATACGCCAGCGCCCATATTGTGATCCGGACCGTACAAGCGCATGTACGGTCGGTATCACTGCTTGTGGGGTGCCCTAGGGCGTGGAACGCACCGTACCTGTGTGTAAATGTATGAAAACACATAGGGGACACATGAGGGACAAGTATAAGGGCCTAAATGCCTGATGGTTGCCATGGAGACTGAGTTAAATTTTTGAATTTGAGCACCAGGTGCACAGCAGAAGTCAGTTTGAAAGAATCTACATTGTTGCAATGTGGATGTTGACTTGACATCATTATCAAAACTGAAACCATGCAAAGCCACACACTGGGGTAGGTTTGAAGGGATTGGATGAAACGTAGGATGCTAATGTGACTGACCAATCAATCTGTACTCCTATACATGAACAGGCCAGCCAGGCATATATAAGGCAGCCAGGTCCCATGAGAGAGCACTTGCCTGCACATCCATTCATCCATGACCACTGCTGCTGATAGTGATTCCTCTGGCACCATGTCCAGGACTGTGGAGAGGTCACAGCCATTCACCCAGGAGGAGAACCTTGCCCTGATAGATGTGATCCTCCCACAGTTCCAGAGCCTGTATGGTCGACCAGGGGTTCAGGTGAGTGCAGACTCCACTAGCTTAGACTGTGCCCCTTTTGTGTGACAGTGACTTCTGGCATTGTGTCCATGTGTGACAGACATGCACTGTTGTTTGGAGTGGGTCCCAGGGTGTGGAAGGCCTCATGTCACCCATGCAGAGCATGCTGTGTTTCCTGTGTGCACTCCTCACTTGCATAGTGCCTACTGTGACAATGAATGCAAGGTGCATGCCACATTCTGCCTGCATACTCCTCCTGGGGATGTTGTTTCCACAGTCCTGATGTGATCCTGTGTTCCCCCCAGTGTGACAGGTGTCAGTACCCATGGATGTGTGTTTGTTCAGTGTACCTGTGCTGTGAGTGTCCAAAGGCCGTGTTCGTCCCCTGCACATTGGTGTGTGTGTTAGTCCCCTGTCATGTGGGTGAGTGCATATGGGGAGTGTTGCACACAAGCAGCATGAGGGATGGATATGGCCTGGCCATCGGATGTGAGCAGGGAGCAGTGCTGTGTGCATGCCGTGCTGAGCCAGCCCCACACCTGTGACACCCACGTCTACTGGCACATGGGCAGAGTGAGGTGTGTACCCGCAGTTGGCAATGCCATGTGATTGTCCTGTACCTGTGTGTGTCTGTGTACTCTGCTGAGGTAGCATCAGTGTGCTGGGGCAGGTGACTGCTGTGAGGTGCTGTACATAATCCTGGTGTAGCCTGTGAGGCACAGTGTGATCCCTGGTCAGTGAGTGTGTGGTACCCCTCATGCCACCCGTGTGCTTCCACTGGCACGTAGTGCATTTGGCCTTCCACAGTGGATAATGTCCCTATGACAAAGGTGCAATTAGTTGCATGCATACCATGGCCTGTTCATAATGAGGATTGTTCTATATGTGTGTCTCTGTGTCTTTGCTCATGTGGATTAATGTATTCTCTCTTTTGCATCCTCACAGGTAGGCGCCATTGCCAAGGGGGAGATCTGGAGGGAAGCCGTCAGTGCCGTGAGGGGTACAGAGGGTCGGAGGCGGAGCCTGTCTCAGGTGAGGAAACGCTGGCAGGACATCCGGTGCTGGACGAGGAGGATTGCACGGCTCCTGCTGGGGGACTCACCTGAGAGCCGTAAGAACCGTGGCCGCCGTCGTCTGACCCACATCCAGAAGCGTGTGCTGGCGGTGGTCTTCCCCGATATGGACAGGCGCCTACAGGAGAGGCAGCAGCAGGAAGGGGGTAGGTACATGTGTGTCAGTTGTGTGTCCCCAGCCAATGTAAGTGTGCAGTTGCATGGATACACTGCCAGGGTTTGATTGTGCAGTGCGTCAACTTCTCCACAAAGTAGCACAGTGCTGTTCTCACTCCCTCCCTTCCCCTCCTTGCAATGTGTTCCCTGGTCTGTCGCCACTCTTGCACAAGGTTATTTATGCAGGCAGTTCATGCAGGTGCCCTATGCTATCAGCATCATGTGTGGGGGTGATGTGCCACAGGTATGGGGACCTTGCGTGTGCCATGGCCAATTTCAGTCATTGTGGTGTCCATGTCACTTGGCACTGATTGTGAATCACGACATAGGGGTGTGTCTCCAAAATGTACAGCCTTCCAGCATGCATGTCCAATTGTGTGCCCTCTGACATGATGTGCCTGAGTGGGAGGCCTGCTAAGTGCAGGGACGGTTGCTTAATTTGCAGTCATGTCCATCCTGGACCATGGAGGAGTGTGGGCACTACTGTGCCCTGGGGCACCTCTTCCTAGGTATCATGTGCGTCATCCAACAATATGGCCATTCACTGTGTCTTTGCCATGGGTTGCGTAGGGTGGCATTGTACCCTGGGCTCAACTGTTAGGACCTACAGGTTGCTACATGTGTCCACTGTACAGGGGGACCCATTTTGCTTGTGTATACTCACAGTGGGCATTACCTGTGTGTGTTGTTGAGACAATCTGATGATGTTTGCCTGTCAATGATGTGTGGACATGGCCACCAGGGGCTGTGTGTTTACAGTCATGAATTAGTGGAGGCCATGTGTTTCCATCCCAGAGTAAGAGGTGTACATACTTTCTCCGTCTCAATGAGATTGTCTCAGGTGTGGGTGGTTTGTGCGTACAAGGCCTACATGTCAGAAGCTTCATCCTCCTTGCTGGGTTTAGCCTGTGTGTGATGTTTGACTGGACATACGCTCAAGGTGCAGTGACCCTGTCATGTGTGGCCTGGTTTCATGTATTGCCTTTGCAGCATGCGGCAAGAGTAAATGGATATGATTCATGCTCATCCCTTTTTGACGACGCAGTGTGGTGCAGGTGCTGTGCACATTTGTCCCCAGAGGCTGACTCCTCTCTAAAATTTCAGGTGCAGTGATTTGCTGTTGTGTCATGATCTCCATTGTGTCTCAGTGGCATGGTGGGTAGAAAAACTGTGTGTTCCATGGCCTACATGTGTACATTGTTTTGTAGGTGTTACTCCTGTTGCTTTTCAGGCTATGCAATGTGACCTATGTATATTTGACTCATGTGACATAAGTGTACAGGTGTCTGATTTTCTCCTGTCTCTTCACCTTGCCCACAGCATCGCCGGGGGACACGGAAGGAGACACTAGCACGGACCGGGAGGAGAGATTGAGCACCAGTACCAGCAGTGCTGTCCTGTCTGGCACATGGAGTGGCACGGAGGCCGAAGGGAGTGAGGCGGAGGACCTGTTGACTGCCAACACAGACTATGACGCAGACGGGTCCGAGGCTGAGCTCCCAGAGGTGGCGGAGTCTGCCCCCCCAGCTGATGGCAGCCCTCCACATCCCCCCGCCACCTCAGGTTCCATCACCGGCCTCCCACATGCTCGTGGCCCTTCCCTCCGTGCTCGGTCCCCACATGTCTCCTTCCTGCCAGGCACCGCACCCCCTGCCCCTGTCACCACTGCTGCGGTGAGTGCGGAGTCTGTGGACATCCTGAGGCAGTTGCAGGTTGGTCAGACTGCGATGCTAAATGTCCTCCATGCCCACACCCAGGTGCTGACCCAGATGGAGGCATACATGGAGGGCATGTCGGCTGCGCAGTCTGACCAACGGCAGTTGCTGAGGTCCATAGACTCCACACTGACTGCAGCACTGGATCTCCTGCAGCGCTGCGTAACACCCCCTACCCCTGCCCCATCCACAATTCCCACTCCCGTGCCTGTCCCACGCACATCCAGACGTCAGCGTGCACGCACCCCAACAGACACAGGCACCACACCACCAGGGAAGTCGAAGCGCACACCTCCTGTCACGCACACACAGGGTGAGGAAGGCACACCCACTGGGTCGGGGGGGAAACGTAGAACACGCAGCCACAGTGGGAGTCCGCATTCCACACAACCCACTCCCTCCAAATCCACTCCCCTTAGCTCTCCTGGCCAACAGTCAGTGACAGCATCATCCACTGCGAGTGTGCCCCCCAGCCCCAGGATGACACCACCCCGCAAGCGGTGGAGGCGGGACCCGGCCAGGGGAGTTGAGTCCCCCACCCTGTCCACACCCTCCCCCAGTGGCGCTGCGACCCATCCCTTTGCCCCCCCCCCCTCCTTGGGGCCTGTGGTTGGATTGGGTACGGGGGAGTCGCTGGGGGAACTTGCCGACGTGTGCAGCGCCATTCTGTCCTCCACCTTTGGCGCTGGCACCCCCCCTGTGGCAGATTCATCCCTCCCTGCACCCACAACACCTACCCTTTCCCCTCCTGTCCCTGCGGTGCCTGTTTCCACCCTCCCCCCTGATGCCCCCTCTTCTGTGGATGAAATGGACTTGTGAACTGTGCAGGCAAGCTAGGGGACACACGTCCCGATGTGTACCCCCCCCCCGGACATTGCTGCTGGGCTGGCCCATGGCCCTTGTACATAGTGGACATTTTCTCTGATATATTTTCCTGCTGAATAAAGCCTTTTCTTTTTGTTTTGCACACTGATGCTTTCCTGGACTTGCTGTTGGTGCTGGTGCTCCCTGCGTTGGGGTGGTGATAATGTGTTAGGGGTCTGTGAAATGTTGGAGTGTGCTGCTCATGGGGTGTACCCTGCCATCTGCGTGCCATCACAAAGGTCTCTGCAAATGGTATTTGGTCATGTTTGCTCTCACTGTATGGTGACATTGTCCCAAGGTGTGTTCCGTCCTCTGTGGCCCAGGCCATTTTTCCTGCAGGGTGTCTCCCAAATGCTGTGCTGTGCTGTGTCTACATTTCCTGGATGTGTGAGGGTTGCCTTTCAATATAGCCATGCTGGCTCAGCGATGGCTCCGCCTGCATCTGGGGTATCACCCTTGTAGGTCACTGAACTTGTTGATGGGGTATATTGTCCGATGTCTGGGCACTGCTGGGAGTGATAGGTACACACCCCTCCTGTGTCTGGGCACTGCTGGGAGTGATAGGCACACACCCCTCCTGTGTCTGGGCACTGCTGGGAGGACCCTGCACCCACCCCTCCTGTGTCTGGGCACTGCTGGGAGGACCCTGCACCCACCCCTCCTGTGTCTGGGCACTGCTGGGGGTGTTTTGCACACCCCATTCTTATAGCAGGTTCGGTGCGTACATGCACGGGTGGGGGTTTGGTGCGTACATACACGGGTGGGGGTTCGGTCCGTACATACACGGGTGGGGGTTCGGGGCGTACATACTCTGCTGGGGTGGGGGTTCGGTGCGTACATACACGGGTGGTGGTTCGGTGCGTACATACACGGCTGGGGTGGGGGTTTGGTGCGTACATACACGGCTGGTGTGGTGGTTTGGTGCGTACATACACGGGTGGGGGTTCGGTCCGTACATACACGGGTGGTGGTTCGGGGCGTACATACTCTGCTGGGGTGGGGGTTCGGTCCGTACATACACGGGTGGGGGTTCGGGGCGTACATACTCTGCTGGGGTGTGTGTTAGGTGCGTACATACACGGGTGGGGGTTTGGTGCGTACATACACGGCTGGTGGTTCGGTGCGTACATACACGGCTGGGGGGGGTTAGGGGGCGTACATACACGGGTGGTGGTTCGGTGCGTACATACACGGCTGGGGTGGGGGTTTGGTGCGTACATACACGGCTGGTGTGGTGGTTTGGTGCGTACATACACGGGTGGGGGTTCGGTCCGTACATACACGGGTGGGGGTTCGGGGCGTACATACTCTGCTGGGGTGGGGGTTCGGTGCGTACATACACGGGTGGTGGTTCGGTGCGTACATACACGGCTGGGGTGGGGGTTTGGTGCGTACATACACGGCTGGTGTGGTGGTTTGGTGCGTACATACACGGGTGGGCGTTTGGTGCGTACATACACGGGTGGTGGTTTGGTGCGTACATACACGGCTGGGGTGGTGGTTTGGTGCGTACATACACGGGTGGGGGTTTGGTGCGTACATACACGGCTGGGGTGGGGGTTCGGTCCGTACATACACGGGTGGGGGTTCGGGGCGTACATACTCTGCTGGGGTGGGGGTTCGGTCCGTACATACACGGGTGGTGGTTCGGTGCGTACATACACGGCTGGGGTGGGTGTTAGGTGCGTACATACACGGGTGGGGGTTTGGTGCGTACATACACGGCTGGGGTGGGTGTTAGGTGCGTACATACACGGGTGGGGGTTTGGTGCGTACATACACGGCTGGTGGTTCGGTGCGTACATACACGGCTGGGGGGGGGTTCGGTCCGTACATACACGGGTGGTGGTTCGGTGCGTACATACACGGCTGGGGGGGGGTTCGGTGCGTACATACACGGGTGGTGGTTCGGTGCGTACATACACGGCTGGGGTGGGGGTTTGGTGCGTACATACACGGCTGGTGTGGTGGTTTGGTGCGTACATACACGGGTGGGCGTTTGGTGCGTACATACACGGGTGGTGGTTTGGTGCGTACATACACGGCTGGGGTGGTGGTTTGGTGCGTACATACACGGGTGGTGGTTCGGTGCGTACATACACGGCTGGGGTGGGGGTTTGGTGCGTACATACACGGCTGGTGTGGTGGTTTGGTGCGTACATACACGGGTGGGCGTTTGGTGCGTACATACACGGGTGGTGGTTTGGTGCGTACATACACGGCTGGGGTGGGGGTTCGGTCCGTACATACACGGGTGGGGGTTCGGGGCGTACATACTCTGCTGGGGTGGGGGTTCGGTCCGTACATACACGGGTGGGGGTTCGGGGCGTACATACTCTGCTGGGGTGTGTGTTAGGTGCGTACATACACGGGTGGGGGTTTGGTGCGTACATACACGGCTGGTGGTTCGGTGCGTACATACACGGCTGGGGGGGGTTAGGGGGCGTACATACACGGGTGGTGGTTTGGTGCGTACATACACGGCTGGGGTGGGGGTTCGGTCCGTACATACACGGGTGGGGGTTCGGGGCGTACATACTCTGCTGGGGTGGGGGTTCGGGGGCGTACATACACGGGTGGTGGTTCGGTGCGTACATACACGGGTGGTGGTTCGGTGCGTACATACACGGCTGGGGTGGGGGTTTGGTGCGTACATACACGGCTGGTGTGGTGGTTTGGTGCGTACATACACGGGTGGGGGTTTGGTGCGTACATACACGGCTGGGGGTTCGGGGCGTACATACCAGGGTGGGGTGGGGGTTCGGGGCGTACATGCACGGGTGGCGCTTGGGTGCGTACATACACGGGTGGGGGTTCGGGGCGTACATACCAGGGTGGGGTGGGGGTTCGGGGCGTACATACACGGGTGGCGCTTGGGTGCGTACATACACGGGTGGCGGTTCGGGGCGTACATACACGGGTGGGGGTTCGGGGCGTACATACACGAGTGGGGGTTCGGGGCGTACATGCACGGGTGGGGGTACGGGCCGTACTTCCACGGGTGGGGGTACGGTCCGTACATACCCCTGCCCACGCTCTGCGTGCCTGGGTACGGGCCGTACCCATGCCTTTGGTGTGTGGGTACGGTGCGTCCCACCATTGTTGCGGGCCGTGGGGTCCGCACCGTACACAGGCCTTGGGGGCGTGGCTACGGGTCGTACCACGCGTACCCCTACATGACCCCAGCAATGCTGGTACGAGCTGTACCAAGGCCTTTCTGACGTGGGTACGGGCCGTACCGCTATTGTTGGAGTGACGTAGGGGGACGCGTGGTACGTTCCGTACCCACGCTCTTGCGGCCTGGGTAGGGTACGTACCGGTTCGCGTGACCATCCACTTCCGTTGTGGCGGACGCTTGCGTTGCTGGCCTTGCCCCCACCCCCTGGAAGTGACCAGGCCCTGATGGTCAGGTATGTCCAGGCCATGTGTGATTTGGTACCATGTGTTGGTGTTGTGTGTCCTGCCCCTGCCCCCCCCTTTGCCCCTGGTTGTTGTGCTGACCTTCTGCGGCGTCTGCGTCGGTTCCTGTACGCCAGGTGGACTGCTAGGAGGGCAGGGATGGCACGTAGGTTCGGGTCCATGTCTGTTCGTCGCGTCCAGCTGCTCCTTGCGTGTGTCGTCCTGATTTCCCGGCAGTTTTTGGCAGCCGGTAAATATTTTCCGTGCGGGATGACGTCGGTTCGAATCGTACTTCCTGGTTCGTGAAACGTAGGCTGGATGCGTACCGACGTCACGTCGGCTCCTTTCAGGATCGGAATTGTGTTTAGTTTCTGTTCGGTCGGTGTTTTGTTCGAATCGTACGGAAATGGTGTTTCCGTATGAATCGTACTTGCATTTTCGGATGGATTTCGCACCGGGTACGAGTCGGACGGAGAAAAGGCTCCGTCCGACGGTTCGTACCCGGTTTTTACCGGATCGGAATTGGCACCTAAGTATATTTTCTAACATTTTTAAGTAAATTATAAAGATTATTAATAATGTTGTACAATGTAGTGTTTTAAATTAAAATTAACATAGCAATAGGTTTTGTAAATCTTTATACAAATATGTTCATATATAAACATTTTAATATTTGTAGGACAAACATGTTATACCTTTTTTATTAATATTAATATGTAAAATATTAATATTAATTATTTTTACAATGTTTTCGAAACAAACATATTTTTAACATAAATAAAATTTTAGCATTCATGCAAAAAAATTTTAACAATTTTTCATACATTGTTCTGTAGTATTATCTTTTTAGAAATTATAATAATAAATATTTTAAATTTTAAAATATTTATTTATATAATTTTACAAATTAGGAACATTTGTTGACAATTTGTAGGTAAATGAAAAAAATAGGTATATTTTTGCTAAATAATATAAAATATTTGTGTGTGAATTTACTGTTTTACCTGATTTATTTAGGGCTTTTTAGTATAGTTAAATGTTTTATTATGTTTTGGACACTCTATTTTGTAACCGGGTAATGTTGTTTTGGGTCATTTGGTTTGAAGGGAAGCTCGCGGTTGGGAGTTACTTCGCGTCGTGAAAGGTAAGGTTTGTTTTATGTGTTTTAGATGGTTTTAAATTTTATTTTGAGCCTAGTTAGATAATGTTTAGTGTAGCTGTACATATATTAGTTATATTTGGAAATGTTATGTGTTAGAGTTGCGTGTTGTGTTTTTACGTGTTTTTAACGATGTGTAGGCATGTTTCGAAAGTTAGGTTTAAGGTGTTTAATGTATATTTAGAACTGTTTTAAATCTAGTATTATTGTTAGTAAGTGTGTATGTGTTGTTTTATGTGGGTGGGAATGTCAGTTGCTTTGTTTTTACTATTTCTTTTCTAGGTTATTCGTTTCGGATGGACTCATTTTTTTTTTTAAAGAAGTGTGTGTTCGTTTTATTGAACAATATGTTTTTTACACTACTTTAAATGTTTCGGTTTTCATGGATCGTTTTTTAATATTTTTAGCTATTTTCGGGTTTTTCATGGTTTTTCGAAGAATATTTGGTGAATGGCTTATGGATTTAATCGCCAGTTGTATTTTTGCATTTTTTTTGGGGAACCTTTTTTTTTATGTTTGGATTGTGTAAGCAGGAAATGGATTTTTCAGACTTTGGAATAAACTTGGTAAGTTAATTTATTATTATTTCTTGTGGGTGGGTATTGTTTAATATTATTGTTTATTTTTATTTTAATACAAATATTATTAATGTGTGTTAATATATTTTTGACAATATGTATAAATATGTTACACACAGTAATTATTTTTGTAATAAGATACATATATTTTATGTGTTTGATATTATTGAAAATGGGTAATTAGTCATTTATTTGTATTTGTACTTTAAAGAAGTGTTTTAGCTATGATGTTTAGGTATTCTAGGCCTTTGGTAGTAGGGTACAATTTTACTTGTTGCTCTAGATATTTATACATTTGTTTAGTTTGTTTTGAGGTTTTTGGAGTTAGCTGAGTTATGGATTGTTCCATTCGGAACTCTTGATAACTCTGTTCTTTTTGTAGGCATGATATACATCTTTCTAGTGTTGGTTTTGTTCTGCCTGTTGATTGTAGGAAGGCGTTATGCCATCCTTCAACTGCGTTATTAGTTTTGGATTCTCCATTTAAGGTGCTTCTGTATACGTTCCACCAGGGAATTAAGAATTTAGGGTTTCTTCTGTGGCCAGATCTATGTAGTCTGCCGACCCATGTATCTTCGAAATAGTCCAATAGTGAACTTAGTTTTTCTTCATTTTGTTTGTAGAAGGCGCTGTCTATTAAAATGTTGTAATGTTCTGTTACGTCTGTGTCAGGTACATAAGCTAGTGCTATGAGTTTTTTTATTTGATATGCAAAAGATGAATTAGTTGCATATTCAATGCTTAGGGCTGATTTTTGCATGTGTCTCCATAGGCATTGATTAAAATGATAGTAACAGCCTTGTATGGAGGTATGGGGGTGTGTTTTTAATATAGAATTAATCATTGCATGTTCAAAATCTAGGATTATTTTTTGTGGGGAAAAGTCATTTGTTTTTTGTTTTATTATATTTAATAGTTCAGTGTATGTGGAGTTATGTTTGTTTGGTAATAATGTGTAAATTAATGGTATATTGCAATTGTGATATAGGACATGTATTGTATATAGTTGGAAAAATGGTTTGGGACATATGGTAAAAGTCCCATCCATCATCCAGTTATGTGATTCTTGTAGTTTACAGAGATTATTAGCTGTTCCAAATATTATTATTCTTTTGTCATTGTTTTTATTATCAAAAATGACAAATGGTTCTTTGTTTAAAGTTATACTTTGTTCTGGACTTAGAATAACTTCACTGTATGTGTGAGGAATTGGGGTTGAAGTAGTAGTGGTTTTTTTAGTACGTGCTATAGTTCTTTTGAGTGAAGTTACAGATGGCATTTGTGTAGTAGCAGTTTTAGGAATTTTGGGAAGCTGCTCTTTTAAAATTACACTGGTAGGTTTTTGAGAACTTGTGCTAGCTTCCTTTATAGTTTCTAAAGCAGATCTGACTTCGATTTCAGTAATGTTTGGTGGGTGGTTATGTTCTCTAGTGTATAGTACTGTTGTTTGTCGTGTTGTAGCACGCCCATAGCACTTATTAGAGTAGTATTTAGTGCATTTCCAGTTAACTTTTAAACCATACACTTTTTCCTGTGTGTAAGTGTATCCCATATAGCATAGTAACATTTTTCCCTTCTGGCTTGTTATGAATTCAGCTCCTTCAGTCATTTTGATGTAGCTTTATCTATGAAAAATATATATTATAGTTATTATATATGATGTTATATTAATTTTCAGTAGAAAAAAACAAGATTTAGTTACTATATACTTACAAAGTTGGTTTTGATGTGTTTGAGTAGAATGCTCCTGATTCTTTATTTGTGGGATTTTCCTCTAGTATTTTCTTTGTCTGGAAAAGAAAAGGAAATGTGTTGTAATAATTGTTTCTATATTTTTATAGGGAATGGTTAGGGGATTTGCAATTGGGATTTAATTAGGGTGGTATTTTAATCTATTAGTTGATTTTTGGTTGTGAAATACTTACTTTTTAGTTGTATCTTTTTTGGTGCTGTTCTGTATTTTCTTAGTTTCTTTTGGAGTTTCCTGTAGTGAAAACATGAAATAGAAAGAAGACATTAATTTATTTATAGTGTATGTATATTGTAATTACAATTTATTCTATTTGAGTCTTCATGAGAATAATATAGTTAACTTACTTTTGATAGTTTTAAATATTTCCTCTATGTTGATTTTCTTATATCTGTAGTTGCAATCCAGTAGATTTTCCTCTTCATTCAATTTCGTTTTTTTGGTTTTGGACTGTGAATGAAGTTGAACTTCTTTTTATAGTGCTTTGGATGTTGTAATATGTGTTTTATTGGTCAGTTTGAATTCGGAGTGTTTTTATTGGTTAGTTCGAATTGTTTTTTTTTTTTTTCTGGTAGTTAGTTTCCTAATAAGGAAAACGCTAATTAGTGGTTTTGTGGTGTATTATTCTATATGTATTTTTCTAAACATTATATTATGTATTGGATGCATGAATTGATAAAGTATAATTTAATAATATAGTTGTTTAATGTAGGAAGGTTGTTAATAATGTTTTAGTAAAGAGTTAATTATTTAAATCCATTTTTAAATGTAGTAAATATATAATTGTTTAATAATAATTTTGTGTAGAGATAAAAGACATTATTTGGTGTTTATGTAGTTTGATTTTAGGTTTTAATTAAATGTTATATAGTCGATATTAGTAAAATGGAGATATTTTAGTGGTCGATATTTTAGTTTACGATATTTTGTTATGAAGTATATGTATATTACTGAGCATCGATATTTTAGGATTTCGATATTTGTGTTGCCGATATTTTGTGTACCTATATTTCTGTAGTTCGAAATTGTGTGTTCGATATTTTTGTAATGTTTTAAATAAGTATATGATGTTGATAATAATGTGATCGATTATTTTGTATCGATATATTTGTAGGTCGATTTTTAGTCTTTCGATATTGTGTCAGTGATTCCCCATGAGCATCTGCATGCCCTTTAGATGCACATGCAGATGTTCTTGTACAGGAGGCATTGCTAGTGAGCTACATATGCCATCCATTGTTGATTCTCTTACATGTGGCTAAGCATTATAACTGTAAGTTTACATAAGTGCTGTTTTGTTGTGATGCTGGGTACATGTGTGTGAGGGAGAATATCAGTCCTATTGGCAATGTAGGTCTTTAGTGAATTATCAGTAGTATCAAGGTGCAGCAGGATGCTACCCAGGTCTCTCTATATATATATTTTCAAATCATGTACCGAAGACATGTTGATGGGGTTCAGACAAGTTCTGATGTGGCTGACCCAATTCCAATATTTAGGGGCTGGAAACACGTATGGGGCTGGTCTTCTTTGCTCGGTTGCATCTGCATTAGGAGTACGTATCTACTTGTATACAGTGGTCATTTGTGATGTGTTTTTGTTCCAAAGTGCTGGTTGTGACCTAACTAGGATATGTATCTTTGCCTTGAGTGCATTTTACTAAAGGAGTGGTGGAGGGACACCGCAGTGTAATTTTGAGTCATTCTCTGAAGGTCTCTCAAGCTCTGTTGAGGTGCCAATTGAATACCTGATTCAGCACACTACCCCCCAGTGGTTCCAAGTGTTACACCATATTAGTAAATGTGGGTGCTTAAGGCATCTCTGCTTCCCAGGTGTTACCTTTGAATCTGGTTTGGCTCTGATATCCTAGTAAATCAATCCAGTTAGAAACACCCATGATCAGTCCCATCACATTCAGTGTAGCACTGGCTCATTGGCATTTTGGGCTATTGCAGGTCCCTGTGCCTTCATGTTTTTCCTGTCCTTCTCTTGTTACCTATTTTTGTGTGTGAGGTAGTGTTAAAAAATATGACATAAGTGTATGTTTACATCAATAATGTGTTTAGTGTGTATGTCACTTTGTGAAAGATTTTTGATGAGAGGATGTAGCCTAACAGCTAGGGCGGTCGATCTCAAATCTGGGGAACTGGGTTCGAGTCTCGGCAATGACACTCAACATCCTGTGATTCTGGGTAAATCACTTTATCTGCCCATGCCTAGCAAAAATAAATGTGTCCTTGTGTAAGCAACTGGTGCTTATGTAAAGCGCTCTGATACCTGATATCTTTGGGTCAAGTTCACGCTATATAAAACTCAGGTGGAAAAAAATAAAAAACTTTTTTTACTTCAGCTATGCCATGTCAATGACACATGGTTTAATCACAGTCCCCACTGCAATCATGCTGTGGCTGCTAAAGTTATCAGTGTCCCCTTCTCGGTAACAAGTGATATAGAAGCACTGCAATTCCAGGGGTTTTTACAAGGTCACATTACAGGATATACATGATAGATCCATGGCAGTGGAGACCAGCGCAGTCAAGGGAACTTGGGTTGTGGGAAGATATTTAGAGTTTGAAAGTGTAAAGGCACCTTTAATCTCTACATGTACCTGTGGTGCAAAGGAGAACATTTAGGCTTTGATCACAACCCGATTCTAATTTCCATTGCGAGGTTGGGGAGTCTGACTTTTGAGACCAAAGGGCTGTAATAATTTTTCTTGCTTTCACATTTGAGAATTTCAGTTTTTGAAGAGTTGAACTTGAGATTATTGCTTAGCAACGAGCAATCAATGCTTGGAGTCATCTGAGACTTTCAACTTTAAGATGGTATGCACAAATTATAAATATTGCTGTAGTTGGAGACAATAAAGAATTTGATGAGCTCCAGGAGATGACTATCATATTCAATGAAAAGTGGATGAGCAAAAATGAAACCATTGGTGACAAAGGAAGAATGATCCAAAGAGAAAGGCGAAGAGGAGATTATTTGGGATCTCTCAGCAAGGTAGAAATAGATCCAGTTCAGGATGGTACCATACATTGTGATGTTGCTCACTCACTGAACGAAAGAGGGGTGGTGTATCATGTTGAAAAGCAGAAGAAATATCCAGTAGCACAAAGGGGGTAAGACTCAATTTGTGTGGACTTTGGCTATTGAGTTATCTCAGCTGCCACTCAATGCAGATCCCATGCTCCTGCCAAGGAGGAATTCTGTTTATGCTATGTTCATGGAAAGAAGAGGTTTTGACAAAGATTGATGTTTCAATGTCTATATGGAGACCATTGGCAATAAACCAAAAGTTTCACAGTTCTCCCTCATGAAGGCCTTATTTCTTTAGATTGTGTTTAATCTGGGAAGTCTTCAGATAACTGGGAAGCTTGCAGAGGGTATGATGGCTCTGGCTCTGGAAACTGCTGGAATGGGCAGAAAAGGAAGCTTCTAAACACTAATAGGCAACAGTGGCATATCGATAATTGAGGGAGCCCTCCTGCAAGGCACGTGGAGGGGCCCCCTCTGGACTCTATCAGTAGCTCTCCGGCCAAAGTGCTGTGCTGATGGGGCCCCTTGATCTTGGGGGCCCCCGCGCTGCGAGGGCTGCAAGGGCCTGTGTTATACCCCTGATAGGCACATGGAGCTGCCAGCGAGTGAGTGCTACTGGAATTGGCATGTTTGTTGACATTGTTTCTGTAGAACAGATTGAAGGAAAGCAGTTTTGGTTGCTGGCTACAGCAAAGACCCTAGTTAATGAGAGTGAGACAGCAATTGATCATAGGGGTTTATACAGAATTTATTTTTCCAGGTTCCTAGATTATTAGATGAAGTAGTCTGCAAATATGTCTAGTGAACGAATAATGCTGGAGGTGGTGCTTCTTGCTCTGTCTGGCATATTAGTCTCTTTGAATTATTGATAGTGGCTTTGTACATTCTTAAGTGAAGTTGGAAACAGAGTTGTATTGTTTTTTCCATTGTATTTTGAGGGTTTTGCTTTCTGCTTCCAATGTCTTTATGTCCTACTAGAATCACGTGGTTTCAATCAGCGTCGTTGACCTTAATAGATCTAAAGAGTGATCAGTTTGTTAAAGGCATTAGCCACAAGCAACAATGTAAACAATACACACACATATGGAGAAGGGAAGAGAGGTATTTACTAATACATCCTTCTTTGGAATTAAGTACTACACCAACTGTATACTAGCCTATGCATACTTTTAAGTACTGTATGTTTGAATCCTCAAAGGAAAAATGTTTTCCTTTTTGTTTTAAGAGAACAGACCTCATCCGCAATTAGTGGCATGCTTCATTATTGGGCTCTACATTACAAAATGATTCCTGTTTGGATGTGCTTGACCACGCTAGTTGGAAAACTTAATATATTGTATACATTGTTTTGCTGCATCTTGAATGATTTTAGGGTACTAAAATTGCCTCTCAATAATTTATTGTGCTCTGATGTGCTCCAGGCAAGATTAAAAATGATACAAGTGGATGGAAAAGGAATTTTCTATCCTGCCATCCTATTAATTCAACATGTTTTAGACTTCAAGGATCACAATGCTTTCATTAAAACTGTGCGATCCCTAGTTGCTTATGTGTCACTGTCTGCAATTTTTGAATGCAAGAAACTCTCTTAATATCTGGTAACAAGGTTATGCCCAATTTAAGGGGTCAACTTGCCTCGGAGGGACTGGAGAGAGAACATCTCCCTGTTGCCACCCATTCATCAAGGGACTGATGCTGCTCTCATCGATGCCCGTTATGTTATGTTAAAAGGTCTTGTAAAGCACACATACACCAAGTGGTTTCAGGCCTATCCCTCCTCTCATTGATGATCCATTACCGTCCTCTTTTTAAATAAAATAATCAAGCTAAGAAAGAGACATAATAAACACAATAATTCTCCCTGATTTTTCTCCACAAAAAACGTAGAGAATGTAGACATTTGGGTGCCGATCACAATCCGGTAAAAAATTCCCCCGTGCGACTCGTATCGGGTCTTTTTACCGTACGAATCGTACAAGTGCCGTACGAACTGGCAATCACGATTCGCATGGTAAAAAGTCCATACGAACCGCACTGGGAATCATTCCCCACACGTCCTCGGGTCGGAAAATGTGTCCGACACGTCCTCGGACGATTTACCTTACAAACGTGAAAAGCCAAGTCCGACCGAGGAATCACGATCCATCCCGTGCGTCCGAGCGTACAACCGTATGGAAAAAACACCGTCCGCACCGAACACCCATAGCAACCATGGAGACATGTGCCCGCATACGCGCCCAACACTCCCCCCAGCCCCCGTACGTCCGACACGTACCCCCCGTGTATGTATACCCCCACCCGTCTAGGTACACCCCAGTACGTTCCAGTCGAACCCCCACCCCAGTACGTGTCATACCCCCGTCAATGTACACCCCCCCACCCCTGTACGTGTCGTACCCCCGTGTACCTACACCCAAGTACGTTCCAGTCGTACCCCCACCCCAGGACGTGTCGTACCACCGTCAATGTACACCCCCCCACCCCTGTACGTGTCGTACCACCGTCTATGTACACCCCAGTACATTCCAGTCGTACCCCCACCCCAGTACGTGTCATACCCCCCGTGTACCTACACCCCAGTACGTTCCAGTCGTACCCCCACCCCAGTACGTGTCGTACCCCCGTCAATGTACACCCCCCCACCCCTGGACGTGTCGTACCCCCCGTGTACCTACACCCAAGTACGTTCCAGTCGTACCCCCACCCCAGGACGTGTCGTACCACCGTCAATGTACACCCCCCCACCCCTGTACGTGTCGTACCACCGTCTATGTACACCCCAGTACATTCCAGTCGTACCCCCACCCCAGTACGTGTCATACCCCCGTGTACCTACACCCCAGTACGTTCCAGTCGTACCCCCACCCCAGTACGTGTCGTACCCCCGTCAATGTACACCCCCCCACCCCTGGACGTGTCGTACCCCCCGTGTACCTACACCCAAGTACGTTCCAGTCGTACCCCCACCCCAGGACGTGTCGTACCACCGTCAATGTACACCCCCCCACCCCTGTACGTGTCGTACCACCGTCTATGTACACCCCAGTACATTCCAGTCGTACCCCCACCCCAGTACGTGTCATACCCCCGTGTACCTACACCCCAGTACGTTCCAGTCGTACCCCCACCCCAGTACGTGTCGTACCACCGTCAATGTACACCCCCCACCCCTGTATGTGTCGTACCCCCCGTGTACCTACACCCCAGTACGTTCCAGTCGTACCCCCACCCCAGTACGTGTCGTACCACCGTCAATGTACACCCCCCCACCCCTGTACGTGTCGTACCCCCGTGTACCCCCACCCCAGTACGTTCGAGTCGTACCCCCACCCCAGGACGTGTCGTACCCCCCCGTGTACCTACACCCAAGTACGTTCCAGTCGTACCCCCACCCCAGGACGTGTCGTACCACCGTCAATGTACACCCCCCACCCCAGTACGTGTCGTACCCCCCGTGTACCTACACCCCAGTACGTTCCAGTCGTACCCCCACCCCAGGACGTGTCGTACCACCGTCAATGTACACCCCCCCACCCCTGTACGTGTCGTACCACCGTCTATGTACACCCCAGTACATTCCAGTCGTACCCCCACCCCAGTACGTGTCATACCCCCCGTGTACCTACACCCCAGTACGTTCCAGTCGTACCCCCACCCCAGTACGTGTCGTACCCCCGTCAATGTACACCCCCCCACCCCTGGACGTGTCGTACCCCCCGTGTACCTACACCCAAGTACGTTCCAGTCGTACCCCCACCCCAGGACGTGTCGTACCACCGTCAATGTACACCCCCCCACCCCTGTACGTGTCGTACCACCGTCTATGTACACCCCAGTACATTCCAGTCGTACCCCCACCCCAGTACGTGTCATACCCCCGTGTACCTACACCCCAGTACGTTCCAGTCGTACCCCCACCCCAGTACGTGTCGTACCACCGTCAATGTACACCCCCCACCCCTGTACGTGTCGTACCCCCCGTGTACCTACACCCCAGTACGTTCCAGTCGTACCCCCACCCCAGTACGTGTCGTACCACCGTCAATGTACACCCCCCCACCCCTGTACGTGTCGTACCACCGTCAATGTACACCCCCCACCCCTGCACGTGTCGTACCCCCCGTGTACCTACACCCCAGTACGTTCCAGTCGTACCCCCACCCCAGTACGTTCCTGGCGCACCCCCAACACAACCTCCTAAGTACGGAGCGCACCCCATGCCCCAACATCACAACCGCATGTACGAGTCTTACAAAGCCACACACAAGGACAAAATCGTACAACCAAATGGCCCATGTACACACCGTACACACGCTCAAAACGCACGTACACAACCAGGACAAAATAAAACAACACAAGAATACACCAGTCGAAAGGCACACAGCCACTAAACATGGCCAACAACCACTTAAATAACACAATCACTGACCTGCAACTGCCAAAAACAAACAGAGGCCCAATACACCACCACTCCTTATAACACACCCACCCAAAATTCAAAAACTGCCACACCCACCCATGGACCAATAAAAAGGGCCCACACACACAAACCATGAGCCTTTCCAACAGACTCACTGCTGCCAGACACCACAGAACCAGACTACAAGCTACACCACACCTTACACTTGCACACCTTCAAACGACCACCCTCACAAACACCCTCTCATCACATTCACACACACACACAACCATCCACACCCCCCCCCAACATCCACACCCCCCCCCACACCCACACCATCCCCACCCACACCCCTCACCATGCCCACTACCAAGAATCCAAAGTTCAGTCACCGAGAGTTGGAGGTCCTTGTTGATCAAATCCTCAGAGTCGAGCCACAGATCTTTGGAACATTGGTCAGAAGCACCAGCCAGGCAGCCAAAACAGCCATGTGGCAGACCATCGTCGATGCTGTGAATGCTGTTGCGGACACCAGGAGGACCAAGCAGGATTGCCAGAACAGGTGGTACGATCTGCGGAGGAGGGTCAGAGCCAAGAGGCAGGAGGAACACGACCAGGCCAACGCCACCGGAGGAGGGCCCTCCCGCAGAGCCGTACAGTACCATCCCTGGAAGGAGAGGGTGATGGCCATACTGCCGGTGGAGGCAGTTGAAGGAGTAGAAGGACTCCGAGACCCGGGTGAGTACACAAACAACGCACCTCACATGGGGGGAACTGCAACCACAACCAAAATCAATAACAGGCACGCAACCACCACAAGCCATCGCATTACTCAACCACACTCCATGAGCAGGCACATGCCACTGCTGCCACCATGCCCCATGCACCCAGCTGGACAATGTCAAGTCACAGGCCACAGAAGACAACAACACATGACACGGTAACCCGGATGGCGGGAGGCTGGGCACCAAGAATCACATAGTGCGACTCCAAAGCAGACAACAATGCCCTCTGCCCATATGGCCTAGGTCACAGCCAGACAAACACTGTGTCCCAACACAGGAATGACTTGCCAGCAAATGGCGGACGCCTTGCATCAACACA
Organism: Triturus cristatus; assembly: GCF_964204655.1. Lineage (NCBI taxonomy): Eukaryota > Metazoa > Chordata > Amphibia > Caudata > Salamandridae > Triturus > Triturus cristatus. Next base: position 970,365,527 of record NC_140587.1, read on the forward strand.
TGGGGGTGAAGGCACTGTTTTGCACATGCCAGCAGCTAATGAACAGCCAACAGTGTGAAAGAGTGGCAGCACACACCACCACAGCAGCAGCGCACAGACACACAGCAGACAAAATGGGTGCCTGGAGATCAGAAACAAACTCACATCAACAGGCCAAGGGCCACTCAAAGATCTGCTAACAGTGTGTGCCCAGGAAACTGGGCCAAGGTGACAGAGGGTGACACACGGAGGGAGGGAGAGGGGGACACAGAGGGAGGGAGAGGGGGACAGAGAGGGAGGGAGAGGGGGACTGAGAGGGAGGGAGACGGACAGAGGGAGGAGGCTGACACACGGAGGGAGGGAGAGGGGGACACAGAGGGTGGGAGAGGGGGACTGAGAGGGAGGGAGAGGGGGACAGAGGGAGGAGGCTGACACACGGAGGGAGGGAGAGGGGGACACAGAGGGAGGGAGAGGGGGACAGAGAGGGAGGGAGAGGGGGACAGAGAGGGAGGGAGAGGGGGACAGAGAGGGAGGGAGACGGACAGAGGGAGGAGGCTGACACACGGAGGGAGGGAGAGGGGGACAGAGAGGGAGGGAGAGGGGGACAGAGAAGGAGGGAGACACAGGGAGAGCAAATCAGTCCTTTGGTGTGTGGGAATGTCTGCTCGTCAGCAGGTGGACTGCGTGCATGTAGACAAGGGTGCCCAGTGCCAGAACCCCCCCTCTTCATCATGGCAAAACGCAGGGCCATGTTACAACCTGTACACGAGCACAAGGACAGCCACCTGCATCATATGAGTGTGTGGATCTACTCCATGTGCACATGTACAGTGCTACAAGGAAGGCGCAAACGCATAGCTCGGCACACATGCACACTCCACTGCTGACTGCAGTCACACTCTACGCAGCAAGTAAGACTGTGCCACACATAGTTAAAGGGGCCAAATTGGTGCCCAAGGGACACACACATGCACAAGTGCACTGTGAGTGGAATGCAAGACAGATCCTAATTCCAAGAGGAAATGTGCCAACTTTGTAACGGATGAAACATGGATGTTGCATGGATCAAAATTAACATTGTCTCTCTCACACACAGGTCAACGTCGTGCTGCACCCCCCAACACTGGGGGGGAACACTCACAGGACCCGGATCTGCAGGAGACCGATCCCACCGGCAGCGACCACTCTCACCACTCTGCGGACGACCCCGACCGACCTGGCCCCTCTGGTGTCCAACCACCTGCAGCACCTGCGTCAGGTACAACCGTGCCAACCACCACCCCCACTCCTGCCACATCCCAGGAGACACCCAGGATCCCTGCCCCAACACCACAATGCAGCCAGGCTCGCCAGGAGGGACACGGTGTCCCGGGCACCCAGGAGGAGGCAGGCGACAACGCCAATGCCACCCCTCAGGGGTCCCGGAGACCCCATGTGCCCACAAGTGCAGGCCAGACGCAAGTGGGCAGGGGTGGTGGGAGTGGAGAGCGGCGGAGGCGCGAGCCTGACCAGTTGGCTGGGGATCCGGTATTTTCCCATGTCCGTAACATCCTGGACTCATACCGGCAGGACACCACGGGCATGGCCCAGGTTGTGTCCGTCCTCGAGGGGATCAAGGTCCAGCAGGCCCAGCAACATGCGGAGCTAATAGCCTGTCTACAGCTACACCAACGGAGGATGGAGGACAGACAGGCTCAGCAAGTGACGGCGTCCCAGGGGATTCACGCTGAACTCCGTCGGATGGCCGACACCATGGCCGACCCTCCCTGTGCCAGAAGGCGGAGAACATCACCACCCACAGGGAGGGATCATGAGGAGGAGGAGGAAACATCCGACGGAGCATCCCAGACGTCGTCACGGCCTGCTGCTGAGGTTCCCCGCAGGAAGCCGGGTCGTCCACGGAAAGGACCGTGAGGGTGGCTGCTACATCACCATCTCCCAGGACACCTGGCCTGGCACCTGGCCCACTGGAGCAACAGCATCACAGCATCAAGAGACATTCTCTGCCACATGGCCCTGCTGGTCACTGGCTGACCAATGTTGACAAAGACTGTGGCATGGACTCTGAGGATTTCCAATGGCAAGGACACCAACTCCCCTACTGAACTTTGGATTCCCTAATCCCGGAAAGGCCCTCACTTGCCCCCCCCCCCAATAATAAATCACACTATTAAGAGTAGATGCCTGCTGGTAGCATTATTACCTAACATGTGTCTTGTACAGTCTAAACATGCCTGAGTCATCTGTTCACTTCAACCATCCACACCCTGGGGCCTGAGTCTGGCACAGGACACATGGGTCACAGTTTTCTAGGCAAGACAGACATGGAGCACCATACACACCCGTGATGGTCAGAACCAGCTGAGGGGGTGGCCGAACAACCGTGCTGACAGACACATTGAGTACAGCAACACTCATGCGCAGAGGTCAGGGATCCTGGCCCGTGTCCTGGGGGGCACCCAGGTACGTGTAGACAGGTGGCAGAACCATGTCCTGCAAGCTTGAGTCCGGTGGATGCAGAGAATGGGGTCATGGACAACGTTGGATGCATGGGGATGGCACATGTCACAATACCCACACAGTCATGGACATCATGCCCATTACACAGTCTCAGCACACACACACAGCTTGCATCTTGCCACTCGACACATTGACACATAGCCACAATCAGGGAATACCATGCCAGACATGCAGGATGCACCGTGCCAACACACCAGCATTGACTGAGAAGAGGCACCTTGGAGGCATAGGGACACCTTTAATAGTCATGTGTTTGGGATTGCAGAGGCAACTTGAAGTACACATGAACACATCATGTGGAGTAACATGTGGCTCCAACACTGGCACCCCCCTTCTGCAGCACAAATGCGTGATAGCCATGGAACTGGCACACAAATGTCGGATAATAGCTAAATACCCACAGCTGCTCACGGAGAGCCTGCCATACACCATACATCCGCTGATGTGGAAGTCCCACGCCATGTCAAGACAATGTTAACCGTATGTGTCCGAGGGCAGTGTCACACACATTGATGCCTTCATCACAATCCACCATCCCATCACTGATGACTGACAACCAGGCAGCCCATCTATTCAGGTGTACCCAGCTGCATGTCGTGTCCCATGGGGATGCCACATGTCTGCAGAGGACCCAAACCCCGACCGGGGCAGTGTGCACACATCGTGAACAACTGCCACACCCAATACACCCCAGATGCATCCCTTACCCCATGGAGACTTCCAAACGTGTCCGTGCCTGTAACGCTGAGTCAGCCCACGATGCCATGTCCATGAGGAATAGCAGTGCCACAACAATGCAACCAGCAAACGGCATGCGCAGGTACCTGGGGAAGAGAGACACACAAGAAGTCAGCCACAAGAAGCACAGCCACTTGCATGTGCATTTACTCGACACATGTATGTATGACAACATGCTAGGTCACAATTATGCCTGGGGAAATACTACCATCACTGCCACCATCACTCCAGTGACACACCCACACACACCTCTGACCCACGTGCCATACATGCAGGTGGAGACACACATCACAACGCATGCCACACGGGGACCAATGCGTGCACACTCAGACCCTGGTACTCACCACTAAGCAAAGAAGTCGCGTATGAGCCGAGTCCGGATGTCCTCTTGCGGCTCCACATCCTCCACATCACTAGCCCCATTGCCAAGCCCTTCGTCCTCCACGGGTGGATGGTCCTCGTCATCTTGATCCAGGATGAGGGGCACAGCTCTTTCAACTGCCATGTTGTGCAGCATGCAGCAGACCATGAAGATCTTGCAGACCTTCGCCGGGGCATATGGGAGTGCGCCGCCGGTCTTGTGGAGGCACCGGAATCGGCTCTTCAGCATGCCAAACGTCCTCTCTATCACTCGCCTTGTCCGGCCATGGGCGGTGTTGTAGCGGAGCTGGGCCGGCGTGATGGGGTTGCGGAGAGGTGTCAGCAGCCAAGGCATGTTGGGATAGCCAGCGTCCCCTAAATGGAAAACACATGGATATCGTTAGAACTGGCGAAGCGGTAGTGCTGCTCGGCCAAACAGAATACAGGACAGACAGACTGTACCCACCAACAACACATGCACGTTCGTTGCGCAGCTGCATCATCATATCAGGCATCCCGCTACGCCTCATGATGTAGGCATCGTGTGCTGATCCTGGAAAACGAGCACAGACATGTGAAATCACCATGTTGGACAGACACACCACAAGGGCATTGATGGAGTGGTAGTGCTTCCGATTGCGGTACGCCACCTCCCGTGCGTGTGGTGGTACCAAACCTACATGTGTCCCATCTATGGACCCAATGACATGGGGCATCCCTCCCAGGGCATAGAAACCACGCTTGACCTCAGTCATCTGTTCAGGGGTTGGGAACTTGATGAAGTCATCCAGGTGAATCAACATGGCCTCCAAGAAATCATGCAGCACACCGCTGAACATGCTCTGGGACATGCCACCAACATGAGCTATGGTATATTGGAAGGTACCCGTGGCAAGGAAATGTAGGGCAGCCATTACCTTCAGCTGGGGTGTCAGTGCCGTAGGATACCTGTGCTGCGGTTGCAGGTGTGGTGCCAGTCTCGCCGTCAGCTCCAGAATCAACGGTTGGGTGAAGCGGTAGAGCCGGATCCTGTCATTCTCCTGCATGGTGGCCAAGTCTGGAATTCTTCGGGCAACAGGAGGCGCTCTGCAGTAATTTGGAAGTGACAAGGAAGAGTGAGTGCACTACGAGAACAACTCATGTCTACTGAGCACATGTAAATCTGCCAATACACACATGCCACATAGGGAGTCAGGCATGTGCTACATGCCCAGGACACGTATGGATGCAAGGTGACACTCCTTCCAAGACCCAGCTACACACGGTGATTGAGAACCTCCCCATGCCACGCCATGGGAATAGCTGTGTCCCAGTGCAAGTGCACTGCCCGACGCAAGACAGGAGTGACATACACCCACACATCAGCAGAAGTGTGATGCTGATTGCAGAGACTGGCAGCGGAACACTTGAGCCACAGGTCACATGACATTACACTAGTCCAGCCCACACACCTTGCCATGAAGGTGCACATGTCATGACTCCCCACACATTCCTTGTGAGTTTGCTGACATGGCCTTGTCACGCTACTCCGTGTCCCTTGCATACATGTGCACCTCACATCCGGTAACACATGTGGCATGGTGTTGGGAACAGTGTGCAATGACAATCTACACACAGCCACATGTTGGTTGCTGCAACGGCTGCAGCTTTTGAGGGTGCAACAACATCAACCCGATGTAAATCCCGGACACATATATGGCATAGTCACATTGTGCACTGTGGGTAGTGATGAGTCATGTGTCATGACCCCTGTACCGGGCATCATGGGACACTTCCGTGTGTTGGTGTCCGTGCCATGCCAGTGACGCTCACCCCAAGTGCGCAGTCCCACATGCACACATGTCAAAGGAGTCAAGGGCATGCCTGGCACACATTGCACCCTCACACAGTACACATGTACACATCTCATCATACATCTGGTGCCTTCTCCACTCAGGAGGCATGTTCCACATCACAGCCTGTGACACCTGTGCCCAACACATGTGGTAATGCACAGACGATGCCTTGGTGTCCATTCCTGGACAAGTATGTCCATCCATGGACAAGTATGTCCGCCCTATTCCGACATGTGTGTCGCCTATCACCACAGTGATGTGTAAAATCCGCCGTACTGCTGTAGAGAGGGCCTGTGCATGTTCCCAAATCACTGTGGGAGTGCTGCCGTATGTGTACCCATCGTGATGGCGAGCGTAGATGCGAGTGTACGGTCCGTACCACTACGGGTACGCATACGCGTGCAGACCCATAGTGATAGTGAGCGTAGATGCGAGTGTACGGTCCGTACCACTATGGGTCTGCACGCGTATGCGTACCCGTAGTGGTACGGACCGTACACTCGCATCTACGCTCACTATCACTATGGGTCTGCACGCGTATGCGTACCCGTAGTGGTACGGACCGTACACTCGCATCTACGCTCACTATCACGATGGGTCTGCACGCGTATGCGTACCCGTAGTGCTACGGACCGTACACTCGCATCTACGCTCACTATCACTATGGGTCTGCACGCGTATGCGTACCCGTAGTGGTACGGACCGTACACTCGCATCTACGCTCACTATCACTATGGGTCTGCACGCGTATGCGTACCCGTAGTGGTACGGACCGTACACTCGCATCTACGCTCACTATCACTATGGGTCTGCACGCGTATGCGTACCCGTAGTGGTACGGACCGTACACTCGCATCTACGCTCACTATCACTATGGGTCTGCACGCGTATGCGTACCCGTAGTGGTACGGACCGTACACTCGCATCTACGCTCACTATCACGATGGGTCTGCACGCGTATGCGTACCCGTAGTGCTACGGACCGTACACTCGCATCTACGCTCACTATCACTATGGGTCTGCACGCGTATGCGTACCCGTAGTGGTACGGACCGTACACTCGCATCTACGCTCACTATCACTATGGGTCTGCACGCGTATGCGTACCCGTAGTGGTACGGACCGTACACTCGCATCTACGCTCACTATCACGATGGGTCTGCACGCGTATGCGTACCCGTAGTGCTACGGACCGTACACTCGCATCTACGCTCACTATCACTATGGGTCTGCACGCGTATGCGTACCCATAGTGGTACGGACCGTACACTCGCATCTACGCTCACTATCACTATGGGTCTGCACGCGTATGCGTACCCGTAGTGATAGTGAGCGTAGATGCGAGTGTTCGGTCCGTACCACTACGAGTACGCATACGCGTGCAGACCAAAAGTGATGGAGAGCGTAGGCATGCATGTACGGGCCGTTGCCATGCATTTGGGGTGCCCTAGGGCCCCCACACGCACCGTACCTGTGTGTGATGCTCCAAATTACATGGGGGACAAGTATTAAGGCCTACATGCATGCTGGTTGTCATGGAGACCAAGTTCAAAATTGGAAATTGTTCTGGAAGGTGCACAGCAGAAGTCAGTTGGGATTTGTCTACTTTGTTGCAATGTGTTTGTGGGGCTGACATCATGCAGGAGAATGAAACCGATAGAGAACCCACAGACTGCTAGGTTTGAAGGGATTGGTGGAAACATAGGATGCAAATGTGAGTGACCAATCTCTCTGTACTCCTGTGCATGAGACTGGGCAGAAGGGCACATATAAGGCAGCCAGGTCCCATGAGGGAGCACTTGCCTGCACATCTTTGCATTCGTCGACCCAGCTGCTGCTACTGATTCCCTGGAACCATGTCAAGGGCTGTGGAGAGGACACAGCCATTCACCCTGGAGGAGAACATGGCTCTGCTGGATGTGATCCTCCCACAGTACTCCATGCTGTATGGGCGACCAGGTTATCAGGTGAGTGCATAGGCCACTGCCACAGACTGTCCCTATGTGGTGACTGTGACTTCTGCCATTGCGTCCAGGTGTAACACAAATGCCATGTACTGTCGGGGGGGTCCCGGGGGGGGGGTGCCTGATGTCTCCCAGCAGTGCCCTGAGACAGGAGAGGTGGGGGCCTATCACTCACAGCAGTGCCCTGAGACAGGAGGGGTGTGTGCAGAGTCCTCCCAGCAGTGCCCTGAGACAGGAGGGGTGTGTGCAGAGTCCTCACAGCAGTGCCCTGAGACAGGAGGGGTGGGTGTGGAGTCCTCACAGCAGTGCCCTGAGACAGGAGGGGTGGGTGTGGAGTCCTCACAGCAGTGCCCTGAGACAGGAGGGGTGGGGGCCTATCACTCACAGCAGTGCCCTGAGACAGGAGGGGTGTGTGCAGAGTCCTCCCAGCAGTGCCCTGAGACAGGAGGGGTGTGTGCAGAGTCCTCACAGCAGTGCCCTGAGACAGGAGGGGTGGGTGTGGAGTCCTCACAGCAGTGCCCTGAGACAGGAGGGGTGTGTGCAGAGTCCTCCCAGCAGTGCCCTGAGACAGGAGGGGTGTGTGCAGAGTCCTCACAGCAGTGCCCTGAGACAGGAGGGGTGTGTGCAGAGTCCTCACAGCAGTGCCCTGAGACAGGAGGGGTGGGTGTGGAGTCCTCACAGCAGTGCCCTGAGACAGGAGGGGTGGGTGTGGAGTCCTCACAGCAGTGCCCTGAGACAGGAGGGGTGGGTGTGGAGTCCTCACAGCAGTGCCCTGAGACAGGAGGGGTGGGTGTGGAGTCCTCACAGCAGTGCCCTGAGCCAGGAGGGGTGGGTGTGATGCACAGTGTGAGCCTAGATCATTGATTGTGACATTGCCATCATTCCACCTGTGTACCCACTGTGGCACGTACTGCTTTTTCCCTCACCAGGGGATGATGTCCCTATGACAAAGGTGCAATGCGTTGGCTGCATGACATGCCTTGTTGTTACCAGCTAATTTGTACCCATATGTCTCTCTGTGACATGTGGCTGGTGTATTGATGTGGTGTCACTTGTTCCTCCTCACAGGTAGGCGCCACTGCCAAGGAGCAGATCTGGCTGACCGCCGTCAGTGCCGTGAGGGGTGTGGATGGTCGGAGGCGGCGCCTGGCCCAGGTGAGGAAACGCTGGCAGGATATCCGGTGCTGGACGCGGAGGATTGCACGGCTCCTGCTGGGGGACTCACCTGAGAGCCACAAGAACCGCGGCCGCCGCCGTCTGAGCCACCTCCACAGGCGTGTGCTGCCGGTGGTCTTTCCAGACCTGGAGAGGCGCTTACAGGCGATGCAGCAGCCGGAAGGGGGTAGGTACATGTGTGTTTGTTGTGTGTCACCGGCATTTGTAAGGGCACAGTAGCATGAATCCACTGGCAGGGTTTAAAGGTGCTGTGCAGATCCTGTTTGGCCCAGTATAGCGCTGTGCCCCTGCCACCCTTCCCCTCCTTGCAATGTGTTCCCTGGTCTGTGTGTAGTCACTCCTTCCCAGGGTAATGTAGGCTGGCGCTTTGTCCACGGGAACAATGTCTGTAGCATCATGTGTGGGGGTGGTGTGTAACAGGTTGTGGGACCTTGCCTGTGCACTGTCAAGTTCACTGCATGTGGGTTCCATGTCAGTTGGCACTGATGCTGACTCCAGACATGGGAGTTGGTCTCTCATGTGTCATGCCTTACAGCGCGCATGTCCTATGTAGTGGCCTGTGACATGATGTGCATGAGTGTGCGATACACATAGTGCAGGGATGGTGACGTGTGTTGCTGTCATTACCATTCAGTAGCATGTAGTTGCGTGCCCACTACTGTCCCCTGGGGCACCTTTTCCTCAGTGGTGTATGTGTCATCATGAACGTGGCCACTGTCAGTGTCTACAGCGTAAGTTGTGCTCTGTGCCATTGTCCCCTGTCACCATGTATATAGACGTGCTAATTTGTACAGGTGTCCACTGTGCAGCCTGACCTGATTGTCCTTCTTCATACTCACAGTTGCCAGTGCCTGTGTGTCTTGTTATACTCATCTGAGGATGGGCACTGGTACCTCATTATTTGTACAGGCGCACCTTGGCTGTTTGGCGTCCAATCTTGCTTTTTGCCTGCCCCTGTGTGTATCACCCAGACCATGAGATGTTGGTGCCACCTGTGTCTCCACAATTTGCCTCGTGTAGGGTCTTGTTGGGGCGGGCAATGCCTATGTGTTAAATCCTGATTACCACTTGCTGGGTCTGGGCAGTGTGTGATGTGCCTGGACACACACGCAATGTGCAGTGACCGAGTCATGTTGTGCATGTTTTCAGCATTACCTATGCAGCATGTGTCTCAAGTTCATGGATATGGTCCCTGGTCATCGGTATTTTCGCAAACGCTGTGTGGTGCAGATGCAGTGCTGGATTGTCCCCAGGACCTGGGTGCTATGTCAGACTCCTTTTCCTGTGTTTAGCTATTGTCTCATGCTCTCCATGGTATTTCAGTGGCATGGTGGCTCAACCAACTGTGTGTTGCATGCCCTACATCGGTACCCTGTTCAGTAGATGTTAGGGATCTTCCTTTTCAGGCCATGCAATGTTACCTATGTAGATTGGACTCATGTGACAGATGTGTACAGGTGTCTGAATAATTTCTGTCTCTCCACCCTGCCCACAGCATCGTCGGGGGACACAGAGGGAGACATGGACACAGACCAGGCGGAGGGACCGAGCACCAGTGCCAGCCGTGACATCGGGGCTGGCACATCGAGTGGGACAGAGGCGGAGGAGAGTGTGGCCGAGGACCTGTCGACTGGCACATCAGACTACGAAGCTGACAGGTCCGGGGACGATGTCTCCGAGTGGGCGGAGGCTGCACCAGCAGCTGACAGCGGAACAACACCTCGCACCGCCCCCTCAGTTTCCACCAGCCGCCTCCCACTTGCTCGTGTCCCTTCCCAGCGTGCCCGGTCACAGCATGTCTCCTTCCTGCCAGGCACCGCGCCCCCTGCCCCTGTCTCCACTGCTGCCGCCAATGCAGAGTCTGTGGACATCCAGCGGCAACTGCAGGTTGGTCAGGCTGCGATCCTTAATGTCCTCCATGCCCACGGCAAAACCCTCACCAACATCGAGGCTTTCTTGGAGGGCATTCATTCATCGCAGGCTGACCAACGCAACTTGCTGAGGTCCATCGACTCCACACTGACTGCAGCAGTGGGTCTCCTGCAGCGCGACCTCCCCCCACCTACCCCTGCCCCATCCACACTTCCCACTCCCATGCCTGTCACACGTGCACCCAGACGTCGGCATGCACCCACATCAACGGACACGGGCACCACACCAGCAGGGAAGGTCCACCGCACTCCTCCTGACACGCACACACAGGGTGAGGTAGGCACACCCACTGGGTCGGGGGGCAAACGTGTGACACGCAGCCATAGTGGGAGTCCGCATTCCACCCAGTCCACTCCCTCCAAATCCCCTCCCCTCAGCTCTCCTGGCCACATCTCCCCCAAGGACTCCTTCATGGCCGCTCTGTCCCTGAGCCCCACAGTTACACCACCACGCAAGCGGTCACGGAGGTCCCCGGTCAGGGTGGTTGAGTCTCCCCCCTGTCTCCACCCTCCCCCGGTGGCGCTGCGACCCATCCCTCTGACCCCCCCCCCCTCCTTGGGGCCTGAGGTCCCTTCGGGTGCAGGGGACTCCCTGGATGACCTTGCAAAGGTGTGTAGTGCCATCCTGGCCTCCGCCTTTGGCACTGACCCACCCCCTGTGGTGGACTCCTCCATCCCTGCACCCACAACGCCGCCCCTTTGCCCTGATGTCCCTGCGGTGCCTGTTGCTCCCCCCCCCCCGATGCCCTCACCAGTGTGGAAGACGATGCCATTTGACTGTGCAGGCAAGGTAGGGGACACGCATCCCACTGTGTCCCCCATCCAGCTGAGAATCATTGACTGCCCTATGGGCTTTGTGAAGATTGAACTGCCTGCGATCCACGGACATTGTGCTCCTGCTGAATAAAGCTTAATTTTGTTTTCATTATCACACTACTGCTATGCTGGTATTGGTGTTGGTGGGGCTGCTACATGGTTTTGGGTGGTGTGTAAGGGTTTGGGTGTGTGGGATATGTAGTAGTGTACTGCTCATTGGTGGGACCCTGTGATCTGTGTGCCATCACAAGGTGTTGGCTAACTTTCTTTGTTCATGTAGGCAGTTACTGCATGGTGCACTTGTCCAAGGGTGTATTCCTTCCTCTGTGTACCCAGCTTTCTTCCCTGCAGGGTGTTCCCAATGTTTAGCGCAGAGCTGTGTCTACATGAGCTGTGTGTGTGACGGAGCCCTTCTACTTTGGCCATGCATGCAGGGCCATGTCTCCACCTGCGACAATCGTGGCATCCTTGGTGATCACTGTACTTGTGTGTGGAGTCTGTTGACATGAGTTCATGGGGACATGTTCCCTTGTAGCCAGTATGCATGTGGATAATTCTGGCCTCACACACATGTGTTACACCCCTCCAGTCTCAGGGCACTGCTGGGAGGACTCTGCACCCACCCCTCCTGTCTCAGGGCACTGCTGGGAGGACTCCACACCCACCCCTCCTGTGTCAGGGCACTGCTGGGAGGACTCTGCACCCACCCCTCCTGTGTCAGGGCACTGCTGGGAGGACTCTGCACCCACCCCTCCTGTGTCAGGGCACTGCTGGGAGGACTCTGCACCCACCCCTCCTGTGTCAGGGCACTGCTGGGAGGACTCCACACCCACCCCTCCTGTCTCAGGGCACTGCTGGGAGGACTCCACACCCACCCCTCCTGTGTCTGGGCACTGCTGGGAGGACTCTGCACCCACCCCTCCTGTGTCAGGGCACTGCTGGGAGGACTCTGCACCCACCCCTCCTGTGTCAGGGCACTGCTGGGAGGACTCTGCACCCACCCCTCCTGTGTCAGGGCACTGCTGGGAGGACTCTGCACACACCCCTCCTGTCTCTGGGCACTGCTGGGAGTGATGGGCACCCACCCCTCCTGTCTCAGGGCACTGCTGGGAGGACTCCACACCCACCACTCCTGTCTCAGGGCACTGCTGGGTGGACTCTGCACACACACCTCCGATTTCTGGATATGTGCGCTTGGCACATACACGGTGGGGTTACGCACACTGCATTAGAGGTGAGGGTACGAGTCTACTGACACTGGTGTGGTGGGGGTACGCTCCGTACGTCCGCGGGTGTGGGTACGGGTCGTACTTACACTGTTGGGCAGGGGGGTACGCTCCTTGCATTCGCCGGTGGGGGTACGGGTCGTACTTACACTGTTGGGCAGGGGGGTACGCTCCTTGCATTCGCGGGTGGGGGTACGGGTCGTACTTACACTGTTGGGCTGGGGGTATGCTCCGTACGTCCGCGGGTGGGGGTACGGGTCGTACTTACACTGTTGGGCTGGGGGTACGCTCCGTACGTCCGCGGGTGGGGGTACGGGTCGTACTTACACTGTTGGGCTGGGGGTACGCTCCGTACGTCCGCGGGTGTGGGTACGGGTCGTACTTACACTGTTGGGCAGGGGGGTACGCTCCTTGCATTCGCGGGTGGGGGTACGGGTCGTACTTACACTGTTGGGGTGGGGGGTACGCTCCTTGCATTCGCGGGTGGGGGTACGGGTCGTACTTACACTGTTGGGCTGGGGGTACGCTCCGTACGTCCGCGGGTGGGGGTACGGGTCGTACTTACACTGTTGGGGTGGGGGGTACGCTCCTTGCATTCGCGGGTGGGGGTACGGGTCGTACTTACACTGTTGGGCTGGGGGTACGCGCCGTACGTCCGCGGGTGGGGGTACGGGTCGTACTTACACTGTTGGGCTGGGGGTACGCTCCGTACGTCCGCGGGTGGGGGTACGGGTCGTACTTACACTGTTGGGCTGGGGGTACGCTCCGTACGTCCGCGGGTGTGGGTACGGGTCGTACTTACACTGTTGGGCAGGGGGGTACGCTCCTTGCATTCGCGGGTGGGGGTACGGGTCGTACTTACACTGTTGGGGTGGGGGGTACGCTCCTTGCATTCGTGGGTGGGGGTACGGGTCGTACTTACACTGTTGGGCTGGGGGGTACGCTCCTTGCATTCGTGGGTGGGGGTTCGAGTCGTACTTACACTGTTGGCATGGGGGGTACGCTCCATGCATTCGTGGGTGGGGGTACGGGTCGTACTTACACTGTTGGGCAGGGGGGTACGCTCCTTGCATACGCGGGTGGGGGTACGGGTCGTACTTTCACTGTTGGGGTGGGGGGTACGCTCCTTGCATACGGGGTGGGGGTAGGGTCCGTACATATCCGTCCCCACGCTATGTGATGTTTGTGCGGCCCGTACCCAGGCCTTTGCCACGTGGGTGCGATCCGTCCCGCCATTGTTGGGGTGACGTGTGTGGGCGTGGTCCGACTCGTACCGACGTCAGGTCGGCGCTTTCCCGGATCGCATTGGTAGGTGTTTTTTGTTCGGTCGGTCTTTTTTACGATTCGTACGGTAATGGTGTACCCGTGCGAATCGTAATTCCATGTTTGTATATTTTGACGACCGGGTACGCGTCGGACGGAGAATATGCTCCGTCCGACGGTTCGTACCCGGTTTTTACCGGATTGTGATCGGCACCTTGGTCTGTGTGTGCCCCTGCAAAAAGAGATTTTACAAATAAAGCGCTTGTGGTGTCCTGAATGTCCCTGAGGCCTGCATTCATATTGTTCTAGAATGTAGGGTCGGTTGCCGGGCACTGGGTTGAACTGTTTGTGTGGCAGTTGAGCTGGGTGTCTGACTGGATGTGGTCTCATCTATGCTTACTCTTGAACAAACATGCTTCAACATCTACCTGTGTCATCAACTCACTAATTACTGAAAAGAGTCACCTCTACATTTTGGCGACGATTTACCCACGCTCTGCAATCAACACCTTGAAGAAGCTGACACGTGTTACGAGACCCCAACAGTTATCATCTCTACAAAAGTGACACGCAGAGACTCACAAACTTAATCGCTCACCTTGCTTGAAGTTGAGAACGATTGTCATCTCCCTTCTGTTTAAACAAGTAAGGAGGATCGGGGGTTGCCGGTTTCGCCTGGATTCCTTTTGTTCATCTGCTGCGCATCCCTGCTTCTGGCGGGCGCTAGCGGGATCCACAGCCCTCAAGACCCTGCTTTGCTTCGGCGTTTTGGGGGAGGGGCTTCTTTGTGGCACCCCTATTTGACTACGTTTTGTGAGTCCCCGGGCACTACCAGAGGAATAATATCCACAAGACCTGTGCGCGAGCTTCTGGTGTGCTCGAGCACGAGACCGGCTGCAGCGCGTGCAAGTAACCTGCTGCATTCAACATCACCACCTCATTTACAAAGTTTCTTGTGCGAGTTGCCTCGTGACTCCTTCTGTCACGTCACTGCCTGACTTGCCAGTCGTGCCATACACGGTTCATAAGGACACACTGGGCTGCCATTTTGAAGGGGCATTGTTAATGTGTTTTCAGCATTACCTTGACGACGCACAAAGTGCAGTAGCACACAGCTGATTTGTTTGTCACTGATGCGCACTTGCAGCGTTGCCTTGACCATACAAATTGGAGAGCAGCAGCGCACAGCTGATTTCTTCATCACTGATGCGCACAGCTATCAACAGAGGTGAAAGTTTTACACACAAAGTGCAGTAGCATTTCATTTCACATTTTGATAAAGCTGTGTTATTTGCGTTATCTGTTGTTCTTCCTTTATTTTGCACTTCTCTTCATCAACTTCTCGCCATGCAGAATGTTACTGCTCCTCCGTTCTTTCTGACCACACCTGGTGATCCACCACTCTCCTGGCTCAAATGGAAGATAGTATTTTCACATTATGCACGTGTTTGTGGTACTTCCTTGAGTGCGGAGAGACGCTCTTTTTGTTGCTACATTGTTTAGGGTCAGAGGGACTGTACATTTTTTGACATCTTCGAGATTTACCTAATGATGAGGCTGCTTCACTAAATGAATATGAGATTTGCATAAAGAAGTTAAACCTGCACTTTCTTCCTAAAGTAAGCACAGTTCTAGAACGCTACCACTTCTGAAGAAGAATGCAAAGGCAGGATGAAACAGTGGAGGAATACATAACAGTTTTACGCAAATTGGCTTCCACCTGTAACTTTGGATCAACCTTGGAAGAAAGTTTGGGAGACCAATTCATGTTGGGATGTACACTAGACAAAGCAAGAAATGCTTTGTAGCAAAAAGACTCCCCTTCACTTCAAGAAGTTCTCACGATAGCCAAGACGCATGAACACTCTAATGCTTGTATTGATACTAAACGTAAAGACTCCTCAAATGATAAGAAGGTGGATTCTGATGTTAAGGTAGTTGTGGATAGTTCCACTAAACCCAAGCTCGTTTCGACTCAAATGACTTTGTCTCCAAAAACCTTTCAAGGTAAATGCTGTAGGTGTGGTAACCCTGGTCACTTGGCGAATTTTAAAGGATGTCCAGGGTTCAAAGCTGTTCGTAAGGTTTGTGGTAAGAAAGGACATGTCTCTAAATGATGTCGTTCAAGCAAGGCTCATAAGAAAGTCAGTGAGGTTGATCTCTACGAAGAAGATTTGGAGGAAGTTGAAATTCTTCAAATTACAGGTGATATCAGTGATGGTCCACATGAGCTTGTCTTGGTCAACAATGCACCTGTAAAAATGCTCTTTGATTCTGGAGCAAAAATTGCTCTTGTGCCAAAACATTTTTACGAAAGTAGTCTTCTGGAGAATGTTGTTCTTTTAAAGTCAGAAATTAGACCGAAAGGTTATGGAGGAGTTACCATACAGCTACTTGGTCATTTTTGGGGCACAATTGACTTCAAGGGAAGGGTTATTCCTGGCAAAATGTATGTCTCAATGAAAGGAGATTCGCTTATAAGCTGGCTACATCAAAGAGATTTGCATGTGTTTCTCGATCCTAATGAATCTCCTTTGGTTTGTTTAAAAGAATTACCTCCGGTGAGGATGGTGGACAAATCAAACGTGACTGGGTCAAGGAACTTCCCTCTGTTTTTGCAAGTGATCTTGGTTGTTTGAAGAACTATATGCATCGTATAAAGATAAAGTCTAGTACAATTCCCAAGGTTGCCAAAGTAAGAAATGTGCCTCTATTGGTAAGGGAGAGCATGAAGAACGAGCTGGATCCAAAGGGATAATTAAAGAAGTGGAAGAAACAGAGTGGGTGTCTCTCCAGTAGTAATGGCCCATAAAGCTAATGGATGATGTGTTGATTTGAGAGAACTCAATTGAGCTGTCATCCTTGATCACTACCCATTGCCTAATATAACTGAGATGTTGTGTTCACTTGAGGGGGCAAAACATTTCAGCTCATTAGATCTTACCTCCGCTTACCACCAGGTCAAGCTTCACCCTACTTCCCAAGATCTGACTGCCTTTGTCACACCTTTTTGCACTTTCAGATTTCTGAGAATGCCCTTTGGGCTCATTTCTGCTGTGTCAGTGTTTCAGAGAGCAATGGAAGGCATTCTTAGAGGTATCCATGGTGTCAAGGTGTACCAAGATGATGTGCTCATCTTTGGTGTGAATTCAGAACAACATGACACAAGACTTAAGTCAGTCTTAAAAAAACTTCATGATGCAGGTCTCACGCTTACAGCTGACAAGTGCAAATTTGATGTGAAGGAAATAAATATCGTGGTCACTCTGTTTCTTCTACAGGTATTAAGCCAAAAGCGTCCTTGGTACGTTCTATCAATAGCCTGTGGGCTCCAAAGAACAAGGAAGAACTGGCCAAATTTCTTGGCATGGCTGAGTTCTACCACACATTTGTTCCCAATTTTGCAGGGAAGACGTTGGGTCTAAGAGCACTGTTGAAACAGGGATGCAAATTTGTATGGTCAAAGTCTTGTGAGGAGGAATTTCTAAGTATTAAGAAACATCTCAACAATGCCCCATGTTTGAGTAGTTTTGACCCCAAGAAAGTCTCTTATGTTATGACTGATGCGAGTTCCACTGTATTGGGTGCCGTTCTGTTGCAGAAGGTTGACGGGGAGGAGAAAACAGTTTTGTATATCTCTAGACCTTTGCGTGGTGCGGAATGCAATTATTCTGTAGTGGAGAAGGAGGCACTTGGTGTATTCTGGGCTGTGCGCAACTTGAGGAGGTTTTTGTGGGGGAAGAAGTTTAAAATTTTTACGGACCACAAACCTCTCAAGGATGTCTTCTCAAAGAAGGGGATTGACTTTGTTTACCATCACATTAGAAAATGGGTGGTGGCCTTAAAATAATTTAATTTTGACATGTCGTACCTGCCTGGTTCTAGCGATGTTTTGGCAGACTGCCTTTCTAGGTTGGGTGGTGAAGATGGTGAGACGGATGAAGTTGATCGTTTTGGTGGTGAGGAGTTTGAAGAGGAAGTCAATGTGTGTGTAATCAGTGAGGGACTTATTTCTGAGAGTCTTTGGAGAGAAACCTTGGCAGGAGATTCTGTTTTGCAAAAGGTCATATCCTTTGTCAGTGGTGGTTGGTGTGAGAAGAAAGACTGTGAGGAAGTTCTCAAGGGTTTTTGGAATGTTAGAGAAGACTTTTCTGTCGTAGATGGTCTCCTCATGCGTGGTAGCAAACTTGTACCACCACATGTCTTAAGAGACAAGTTGATTGAAAGTGCGCATGCAGCTCACATGGGTATTGCAAAAACAAAAGAAAGGATCAGAGAGGCATATTGGTGGCCGACTGTGGATGTGCATGTGAAAAGGTTGGTATGTGTATGTCCAGAGTGTGCATGTTCTGACAGGGTTCTTAAATGTAGAACTCAGCCCATGGTAATTAGGAAGCAAGCCACTGGTCCATGGACAGATATTTCCATAGACATTTTAGGTCCTGTACGACTTAAGACTCAGGAGCGGTATGTCATCGTATGCATTGACATGTTTTCTCGGTGGCCTGATATTAAAATTGTAAATTCAGTTGAGACTTCTGTCGTAGTTGAGTTCTTAGAGGAACTTTTCAAACGTGAAGGATTTCCGTTGACATTGTTGTCAGACAACGCTGTTCAATTCACCTCAAGACTCATGGAAGAGTTCTTAAGTTCAAAGGGAATTAGACACAAGAAACCTGCCCTTTACCACCCAGAGTGCAACAGTGTCATGGAGAGGTTTTTTAATGTTCTCAAAGGAACCATGCAATAATCTGTTACTTGTGGTGATAACTGGGAGTTGGAAATCAAAAAAAAGGTGTGTGAGTATAGATTCATACCCAATTCTTCCACTGGGGTAGCTTCCTTTCGTTTGTGTAAAGGAAGGGTTCCTAACATTGAAGTTGTTCCGTCATGGGTTACCACTAAGAGGTTGCTAGTGGACAGTGATGCAGGAAGGAGTGAAGGCTGGAAAGAAAAAGAAAGAGAAGTTTTGCTTAAAAGGAAAGTTCGGTTTGATGAGAGAAAGGGTGGAAGAGTACGGTTGTCAATGTGGGTGGTTGGGTAAAAGTTAAGTCTCCCAGGTAGGGTGGTGTTACTTCCAAGTTCAGTAAATCTTTTAAGGAAATCAAAGTGTTTAAAAATGCGGTAAAGACCAGTGACCATAAAATCTGTAATTTAGGAAGAGTGGCGAAATGTCCCATTAAGTTCACCACTGTCAGTGCTTCTACTGCTAGCACTGGGAATCAAAGTCCTGTTCAAGAAGTTGCCATTGTTAATGATAGGGGTGGCAGACCTTGTCGGTTGAAACGCACTCCTCCTATCTGCAAGATTTTGTTTCTTAATTCTCTTGCGTCATGTGTATTTCTGTCATACATTCCTGATGTTGTGATTCTCTCATGTTTTGATATTTTGTTTCAGTTTGCTCTTATGTGTATAAAGTTCTTGACTTTGTTTTGGATGGTAAAGGGGGAGGAAGTGTGGTGTCCTGAATGTCCCTGACGCCTACATTCCTATTGTTCTAGAATGTAGGGTCGGTTGCCGGGCACTGGGTTGAATTGCTTGTGTGGCAGTTGAGCTGGGTGTCTGGATGGGGTCTCATCTACGCTTACTCTTGAATAAACGTGCTTCAACATCTACCTGTGCCCTCAACTCACTCATTACTTGAGAGAGTCACCTCCACAGCGCTCTACAAACTGGTCTTTTGTAGCAAATGTAAATGTAAGCATCACCTCAAGTGCGTGGACTTGAATCACCCTTATCTACCTCATGAGGAAATACTGCTGATATAAAAGAGGCACACCTGCCATCACCCTTACAAAGTTCAGTTCAGTTCAGTGTAGGTTGTTTTTGAATAGCACATGGCTGTCCGTACGGGCCTCACAGCACTGAGACAGAAACACCCGTCAGTTCCCTGACTCATTTAAAGGATCTGACAGAGCTGACATTTGAAATAGATGTGTCTTCAGGAGTTTCCTAAAGGTGGTTTCTGGTTGTTCCCACCTAAGGTTAATGGGGAGATTCTTCCAGAACTTGACAACCAGATATGCAAAGGATCATCCCCCGCATCTCTCCTTTCTGATCTTAGGTACTGTCAGAAACTTTACATTTCCAGATCATAGAGGCCTACTAGAAATGTGAGATATAAGGAGTTGCTGAATAAGGGAGGAACCTTTTCCTTTTATTGCATGATGGGCCATGCATAGACCTTTAAAATAAATCCTTTTTGCACCAGAAGACAGTGCAGGACAACTATGACTGGGGGCGGCTAAATGATGTTTCGGGAGTCTGTACAGAATTTGTGCAGCAGCATTTTGGACGACCTGCAGTTGTCTTATGACATACTAGTGGCTTCTACAAAGAAGGTAGAAAGGTAGACACTATGGGTGGATGTAACTTTTGTAAATTGCTGTAGCGTAATTGGAGCAAAATTATGTGAGCTTGCGCAAAATTATGCAAGGAGCATGACTGATCATTTAGCGCTAATTTCTTGACACAAAATGCACTCTTGCATCCAAAATGGACTTAAGAATGCATTTTGCTCTAAGAAAATAGTGCTAAATGCAACAGAACATAACCAATAGTAGCTAACAGCTGCTCGCTAAGTTTGCTGTTCCTGAGCTCCTGCTGTAGAATTTTTGTTCCAAATTATTCATAACTATGTGAATGAGGCATAATTGTCTTCATTTTTGTGTCAAAAGAACAATGCAAAATTACTGAAATTACTCCAATTACTCCAGTGTAATTAAAACTTTGCAGAGGCCTAGTAGACACCCTTCTGTACATGCTGGAAGCACAGGACACTGATAAGCTGGAGGTCTGCCATTTTAGACATGTTACCCAAGAACAGAGCGAAGAATCAAAATATATTTCAAAGCAATTTTCCTGTTAAAAACCAAAAAACAAACCCTCAAAGTAGTCATAAATATGCAAGCACTTTAAAATGTACAAATAGAAACAGAGAAATGCAATGAGTAAAGAGAACAAGAATATAAAAGCTCACAATATGTAATTAAATTGAAAGTAATATAATTGATGACTTTGAACACGAAAATATTCAACTTTTCATGTATTTAATCTATTCTTCTAATATGTTACATTTTATTCTGTGCAAACACAAGGTGATGACGGACGGAGTGCTGAAACCTTTCAGACACTCACCCCCAGTAACAGATCTGGTCTTCCCTGAACCGGAAACAAGCATCCTGGGACCGGATTCGGGGTAACACCCCTCATCAGCCAGGCTAGCTTGAATACAGTAGCAAAATGAGCAAGGGACCCACGTCAGGGCATACCCTGCCATCTTAGGGCGAACAAAGCAAACACAAGCAGATGATGGACGGAGTGCTGAAACTTTTCAGACACTCACCCCCAGTCACAGATCTGATAACAGTTCATCATCCACACATAGTAAAATTGACATTCCGATTTCTTTTCTCTTTGGAACCATGGATTCTTTTTCAATCAGGCGAATACACAAGTCATTAACTTGTAGTATATGCAGGATACACAGGAAGGGGACCAGTACACCCTATATCGCACCTGCCTGTTTATCCTGTTATCCCAAAACCTTTACACTCTTTTTAAACTTGCACCCATTGATTGATAATCATGTTCCCTAAATGTATCTGACACAGTTCAGCATTTCTGCCATCTGTTGGTATATAATCCAAAATGAGTGCCTTGATTTGAAAACCTTTGATCTCCATACATCTAAAGTGTGGTCTGTTGACCACCATAGTGTTCAGAATTCTGTTGAATGACATGAGAAGGGAAACCAGTTATTGTGCTGCTGTTGTTACTGCTAAAAGTGGCACCAGCTCCACGGAAATATGTAGGGTGTAGGGACAAATCTGCTGTGATAGGGAGAGGAATTAAGTATCAAAAACATAAGAATAACCCTCATTTCTCCTTACACACAAAATTGTAATTACATTTTAGAAAAAACACTAAGGGGTTGCTCAAAGGCACAGTAAAGAAGCATTAGAAGCATTAAACAGTGATAAAGCCACACCCTCACTCCTGCTCTTCCGAAATAGTTATCTCAGAAGCAGCCATTGCTTTTTTAGCGTTTTTCCGTCGGTTCTGGAACTTGTTAGGGACAGCACTGGCAAGGAGCACTGAGAACAGGTGGGTACTCCCTCTAGGTATGTCACTCGAGTTGTTATGTTAGTTGACTTCTATACAGAGGGGAGGCCATCCTGGACAGAAAATAAGCCCTGGTGGGAATCAGCATTAGCACCATATTGGTCCCAGACCACTTGGTCTTATCTGAAAACTCCTAGGCAACCTATTTGACAACTCATTTTGACACTGGCACTGAAAGTTATTTTTTTGCATTATTATTACCAGCAATCTCAGAAGAGTCTGTGTTGTCTAGTATGACACCAATATGAGGAAACCTAAGGCTTCTGGTCCTGATGTGTATTTCTATTTCCCAATTAAAGGTGCACTTAGATTGGAGCGCAATGACAGGAATTTATTGTCCAAATAAATAGTTCTAGAAGAAAGATTCCAGTATTATCCCACAGAACAGAAAACATGATCTGATAGATTTAGATTCCTATAGAATTACACTATTGGTAGACGAGCTCACTGAAGAGCTTGACTTGTATATCTTGAATAAAGTGTCCTGCTTACCCACTGAAAATGATCTTTTTCATGCTATGCAGACTGGGTTCCAAGATAGGTATTGCTACATTTGCAAAGATGAACCACCAAGGCAGCGGTATTTGCATGGGGGTAGTGCTCTTATAGGAGACTGCATATCAATTGTCTGTCCACTCAGTGCAAAGTGTGGCATTTTCTCCAGCATCAAATGTGGGTGTCTAAGTGTCTGCTACTGTTCGGATTGCTGTTTACAAAGTACAGGAGTATGGAAAGGAGGAAGAATGTCAAAGTTTGTTTTCTTCTTTTCGTGTCTGAAAGACACATTCTCATAAGGAAGACGGCATGGTTAGCCTTAAATCAACCAAATCGCTGCTATCCCCTGAAAGGGGAATAGACCCTTAGTGCATTACGCAACACAAGTGCCCAAATAAATCCTATGTGATGCTAATCATATTCAAGATATAGTTGCTATGTAAAATATCGCACTGAATTCACATTCTTCTATCATCATCACAAATTCCATCTTGTTAAATATTTATGATATCAGTCAAAGTCATAATCTGCAACCATCAGATAATGTATTTCAGACTGATTGGTCCTTCATCATGGCCATACATTTTCTGTATTGTACATATACTGTAAATCAAATTAAACAAAAATACATCAATCTACAGACAAAGGAGGAGGCTCATAGTTAACATCAAGACCCTAAAAACAATCAACAGTGGTTCCATTAAAGATTTATTATGATATGTCATAAGTAGGACTCCCTGTTTTCCATTTTTATTGATTTTTACAAATAAATACAGACAGAATATATTGTGTTTCCTGTCTGTATTTATTTTTAAAAGCTGAAAAATGAAGGTAATTTGGCTTTTTTTGAGTGACTCTCCATGCTGAGATTAAAGACTTTCAGGCCAATACCTGTACATATTGGCAGCAGGGGGAGTTACAATGCTCAATGAGATTTGCTTGAATTCCTGCATATCTCAACATTAATTTGTGTTATCATGCTATTTTCTCGATGTGGGTTTATTATTTTAATATTTATGGCTGTGTAATGCGCGAAAGCCTAACAGGTATCAAAGTATGAGTGCACATTTATTCATTAACTAAATGCAGAAATGTAAAAGTTATCACCTCATGTATTCACAAAACACAAAAAAGATGGATAACTACCAATAAGATGGCCGAACAAATTATTATTGATAAATACAGACGGAAATGTTCAAAAAATTAATGCCATAAAACCGGGAGCCCTTGTCATAAGTGACTGTGCCCTAAATCCACAAGTTAATCATGTACAATATATTCCACAACAAATACCCGCAGGTAATGATCAACATTGTAATCACTGTTGGTTGGTAATTATCAACATTGTGTTCACTGTTGGTTATTGTGTTAATAGCTAGAGGGCATTAGGTGATACCAGGGAGCCATCATATGCTGTGCCAACCCAATATGCATACCAAGTGATTATGGTCATAGCCCTGTGATTCAACAAAACATTCTCAAAATCATAAATGTAAGCAGCATGTCAAAAAGTGTATAAAATGCATTCAATGCAACTGAATGTTGCATCTTGTTGCACGAGTAATGATCAGCTTTTACTTAGAAGAAACATATATTATCAAGATGTCACTGCCTGTTATGTAGTACTAAAACAAAACATACCATTATGTGCTTAGCTCTCATTGTCTGTAGATATTAGATATGTAGAACACATGTTCCATTGTGAATGGTAAGATAAAACTTGACTGGCGCTTTCAAACTACCCAGTGCCATCAGTGTGGTGCAGTAATGACATTAAAGCATTTGGAATAACATGATGTTATTAGGAGATCAAGGTCTCAATGGTGAACAATGTTGCAATGGCTACTTAACTCTGCTCACTATTGCTGTTGAAAGCCATAAAGCCACTAGAGTGTTATGCAGGAAAACCTCATGTGACATTGAGTTCTGTGTGATATATATCATATTCTGTAATATAAAAAAGAATTTACATCATGAAATATAAGGCTGAGAAAAACGCCCCTGATTTAGAACTAGTTGTGATTGTATTGCAGGTATGGCGCTAACAGCAGTAGATGTACTGAAACTGAATAGTAATCCAAAAGTAATCCTCTTAATAGAAAACTTTACCAGGTATATTTTAATCTGTGCACGCTCTACTCAGATATCCCAGGATAACTATTGTATAGCAACCAATGTGTAAGTACAAGGTCATCTATGTGGACAACATGTTAATCAATGCATTAGCGAAAGGAATAGTCCAAGGCAATAACAAAAAGCAATAGATAAAGGGGACAACCCTGACGTATTCCTCTAGTAACCGGGAAGGCCTCCGTGAGTATACCATTCAATTGCATGCACTACTGTACGCTTAGTATGTATCTGGGAGGTGTCGGTTCAAGCCGATCATCCAGTATCAATGGCCATCATGGGGAAAGTGTTTTCACTGGTGGGACAAGATCTAAAGTGGCACCAAGTATCAGTCAACAAAGGCCTGTGCAGACAGAAAGTGTTTCGATCATGCAGGTGGGTTGTGCTGTGATGCCGATGTGGACGCAGTGGGGAAGCGATCAGGTGTGGTGTGGCGTGGGTAGCTGCATGGTCTGTCTGGGTGGAGGGGCCTATAGAACCTGTGCTCAGCAACCCTCTGTCAATACAACCTACTCGTTCCCAGGGTGGACCGCATCTACAGGCCCCTCCACCCAGACAGACCATGAGGCGCAATTTGGCCATAAAATGAATACTACGTGTTCAGAATCAACCGTATGTATTTTTTCGAAATGCTCGCACAATAGGTGTGCATTCATTATCTTTATTTTCACTTAACTATAGGTCCTGCATGGAGTGGTACACAAGGGGCTGGTCCCTTTGTTGTCCTGTAGAAGAGGTTTAGGGGTTACCTCGAAACATGTCGACACAATACTAGGGATTATAATTACATAACAGTTATTTTTCCTTTTTATTAACCCCTTTTTATCCTTGCCGGCTGGGAGCAGGAATAAAACTTTGGCTCACTAGTTAGGTAAATTTTTTAAATATCACTTACACCACTCCCCCTACACTGCACTACACATATCCTCACAAAAAAAGTGCTCCTACGTAATTCCGCAAGTCGCAGCACGCCCCAAAAAGTAGATGTTTGGAATGGCCCCAATGATGAAGCATGTCACCTAGGGGCAACCCTGGGTGAGAGAGGGGACTCAAAAAAATAAATTTTTATTTTTGGCCAACAGAGGTGGTTTACACCCAATTGGTGAACCACCCGTATGTCCTTGGCTAGGTTCTTTTGATCCGTCATCAACGGATCCTTTTTGCTATGCTTTCAGAATTGGGCCACATTCATAGGGGTGTTGAAGATTAGCTGCTGTCCATTTCCCTCCATGCGGAGGCATGACAGGTAGACCATACTGTACTTGAGGCCTTGTTTCTTGAGAGTATTTTTGACATTGGAAAATTTGCGCCACACTTCTTTGACTGCAAGTGTAGAGTTTAGGAATAGTGACAATGTTGAGCCCTGATATTGGAGGGGACTGCGCTCATTAGCGAGGCGCAGTGCTATGTCCCTGTCTCTGAAATTAGGGATGCGAACTATAATCGGGCGTGGTGGTGCACCAGGATAGGGACTAGGGCGCCCTGTGTTCTAGGAGCTCTTTCTACTACGAAGGTATCACTAAAGTCTTGTCTGCTAAAGAGCTCTGTGAGTAGATTCTTGACGAATACGTCTGGGTATCCAATGTTTGTGGATTCAACCATCCGCATAATTCACAGGTGATTGAGGTGTGATCTCACTCCCAAGTCTTTGTTTTTAGCCAGTGCAGATTTAAGCATTCGATCTACCTTGTCTAGGCACCTTTTAACATTGGTGGTGTCGTCCTCCACTTTAGAGATTCTGCATTCCGCCCATGCTAGCCGCATTTTGTGGTGGTCAATTCGCTCACTCATATGATCCAGGCGACTGTTAAGAGTGTCAAAGCGGCATTTGAATCCAGTGCAGAGCTCAGCCAATGAAGGGGGAAGTCCTATCCAGTGGCAATGGAGCAGCATCACTGTGTGAGGGCTACTTGGTATCAGTGAAGGAATGGTGGTGCCTCTGAACACTAGCTGCATCAAAGTAGAGCTTCTTTGTTTGGGGGTCACAGCACCCCATCTTAAGCACCAGGCATGCAGTCCAGTAACAAAAAGAGTCCCCAGTGCAAGGACATCACAGCTGCCGTGAAACAGCGCAGTAGAGATCCAAAGGTGAGTAAGGCACAGCATAGGCTGCATGGTCCAATGAAGGGGTAGGCCCAAGTGTGACCGTCTGGAACAGGAGTGCTGTGCTTCAGTCAGGAGCAGCGGCTGCCCATAAGGATACCGCCCGCTGAGTGTAGCTGCATGCAAACTCTACAGTTGTACGCAGGGGAGCTGACAGCCTCCAATAAGCAGAATTGCATCTGCTGGATAAACTTGGGGTTGGTGGAACCACAAACCACGTACCTTGCACCCTGGTGTACAGGGGGCTGCAGACACACAGGGGAAGTCATGGGCCGCCTACACTCCAGTGCAGCGATATCACAAGAGTAGGGCTGCTCCCCATTCAGTCCTCCATACATGCAATGCAGGCCCCAGTGGTTCAGAAGTACAGCTTAGGCCTCACACCCACAGTCACCACAGCATTCATCTGACCTCTGGCCTTGTCACCGTCAAGTTGGTGTCACGGAAGCGGCATCAGCTCGCTGGACCCCAAAAGGCCAGTATGTGCCGCAGCCCCGCCCTCAGTTTCACCTGTGGTTCCTATCACCGCAGGGCCTCCAAGGGCCGTGGCGGTGGGCCACACAGAGGGTGCCACAGAGCATGCCTCGGATCCCCGGAGTGGCGGCTATGGACAAATGGAGGTTCCCTCCATGTGTATATGCGCTGGTAGCATGGTGATGATCTCAGATGACTGCCAAACCATTGCAGAGACGGACTCTCGGCTCCAGAGCTTCAATGCCGTGTGGCCAACTTGGTCACCAGCTTGGCCACACCCCCAATCTTCAGCATTTTGATCATTTATGTTTCTTTCAAGAGCAAGCCTCATGCTAAATGAGGTTGCTCTTAATGAATTGTCTGTACATTTTTGATAAGCTGCATACAGTTATGATTAAAAAAGAAATGTGTGGAAGCACAGTGCTACGTCCACATTATTTCTTATGCATATTAGCGTCGGCTACGCTGCTGCCTCTGGTGCAGGAAACCAGGGTTCGAGCCTCGAGGTCGCATCCACATCCTGTGATTCTGGGCAAATCACTTAATCTCCCCGTGCCTGAATGTGTAATGTAAATACGGTGCTATGTAAAGCGTTCCAATACCTTCGGGTCGAGTTCGCGCTATATAAATATGCAAAAAAAAAAAAAAAAAGCTCCTTAGTACTGTCTGATGCTCTCTAGCTTTAGCATAATAACTAATGCACATACACTGTTAATAATTAAATGTGATTTTGTTGCGGCATGCTACTATACACCATAAATGGTTGGATTTAAGGCACAGTTAATAATGACGTACTGTGATGCAACTTTTTGTGGAACAAGCATTGACTGTTTTTAGTGTTATAATATGAACTATGAACCTCCTCCTTTGACTGTTTATTGATGTATTTTCTGTTCCGTTTGATACACAGTTTATGTACAAATCAGTAAGTGTATCCTCCTGATGAAGGACCAATTGGTCCAAAATGCATTTGGGACAGATTGTTATCAGTTGGCTGAAGATCATGACTTTAAAATGATATAATAAAGTTGTAAAATTGACTGCAGATAGAATTTGGAATGATATTAAAGACAAAGAAAAAAGTGAATTCTGTTTAATATTTTACATGTCATAAATAAATAACTCAAAAAGAATCAATCTCTCAGATGAATAATATGATCACATTTGGGCTACCGGTGAGTAGTAAATGTGGCCTATTCCCCTCAGAAGATAACGCAGCTATTGGATTTATATGTGTATAATAAGGAGGAGGGTAGTTGTGGCTGACACATTGTGAGATCAATTGAAGGCACACGTAATAACTTATATTTGTCTCAACAACGTAGTACACACCAAACATTTTCCTTCTTGCCTAATATATATGGTCATCTTCCCAATATTTGTTATCTGAAGCTCTCAGTCCAAGATGGTGCTAACCACTTTTCCTAGTTCTGTGTGCCCATGTATAAGGAGAATTACACTGCAGTTACACTGCATTTGTTTCCTCATTTGTCACCGCATTCTTCTTCTGTGTTTAAAACCCTTATGTTCCTACTTAGGTCCTTCATTAAAATAATACATATGCGAAAAACTATTGACAGCAATCAGCAAAATGCAAAAATACAAAAAGTTGATAAAGTGCATAGTCAGGCCCAGAGAAATATTATGAGAATAAGCCATCGGAAATCAACCTCAAAGAACACAAAATGCATATTATTGGCAACCATATGATCTAAAATACAAAATAAAAACTTTCCACAGTGTACAGCAGTTAAAACAAACCTTTAGATTGTAAAACACATAAAAGGACAAGATGAAGATAAAAGATTAATAAAGAAAGGTCTGCATTCATGAATCATCTCTTTGTTGAAGATTGGATGGAAAAATGTTCAATTTGAGGCTGAATAAAGCTTGCAGAAAAATAAAAAGTGTAGTCTTGCTTGTTTTGTGGAGGGCTCATACTGGTACATGCACAGAAGTTCACAGGATCTCTTGAATTAGGAAATCTAAATGACCAGCCCCAGTTAATGACAAGTTAAGAATACTCTATTATACGCGCTCTCAGCCCAAACCAAGAACAGTTCACAAATAACTTTCTTTGACAGCCTATGATCCCTCTCACAGAAATGGCTTTTTCTCACTTGCTTTACTTCTATTAACTCAGACTTTTGGGGAAAATCAAATGAGAAACATCAAAAATGTGTGAAAACCACAAATGTGCTACAATATTTCTGATGAAAACCAATCAAGGAATATTGCGGGTATTGGATGCTTGATCACACTGCTGCTATCTCCTTCATGACTGAAGCATGCAGATTTTACAATGTGACAGCAAGAGAGAAACAGGGTCCAAAATAAGAATTCTTTCTCCATGGACTGTATTTACTCCATAATAAAGTATCCACGAATAACAGCTCCCCCTTCAACATTGAAGAAATATGACTGGAACCCTGCGTATATTCAAAAGCATGAATCTCCCCATTAATTCTACTAACTTTACTGGTCAATCTTAAATAAGATGTGACTAGTTCAAATTGGTACCAAAGCTTAGCCGTGGGTATGGGTAAAAGCGGTTTAAACGTGGGTGAATGATCACTTCCATCATAGCCTTTGATTTTGCTAAATTTGTGACAAGGCCCAAAGATGTCAAATAGAAAACCTTTTGTGTTATCAAACCATTTGGAGACTGTGACAATAAACATAGAGAAGGATGACAGATTTCTACGGCCAACCTTGACAGGATTGACACAATTATACAACAACTTGAAGTCTAGCTGGTTCACAAAAAGTGAAAACAGATAGAGAGAAAAAAATGAAGCCTTGCCTGACATTTCTATCTGGGCTAAAGGAAGACGTCTTCTCCATCCTAGGACAAATCTTATGAAGGTGCTGAGGCATCTATGTAAAGCATATAAAATTGCAACAGTGTCAGCATCCAGGCGCAATGATAACAAAATGGTCCAGACATTAGGGTGTCCCAAAAGGCCGAATGCAGGTCATAAGTCTCTGAACCCATATTAAGAAGGGTTTTAATGCAGAAGGCATATTTTGAATGATACTCTGAACATAATCAGGAGCGGCCCGTGCAGGAAGGAGTGGTGAGGCCAGGTTGGGGGGGATTCAACAGACGACCACAAGGGAAGGGAAAATTAAGTAAATAATTAATTTTCCCTGTATTCATCTGTCGAATCCCCCCCCCCCTCCCCCACCAAGAGGGCCAGCTGCCCCACTGCTCTTACCTGCATGGGCAGCTGCTAAACATATTTAGATACTTTTCAAGAGTATTAATCAAAAAAAAAAAACTGAATGTCTGAAAAAAATCCAGCACTCCTAGCCCTGGACTATAATTTATTCAACAGAATACTGCCAAGGAGTTTGATAGTGAAATTTAGGAAGGAGAAAGGCCAATAGTGAATTGAATTCAGTCCATTCCCTATTTTATAAACAATACATTTGCCCCATATTTGTGGACAATCAGGATAAGTGCAAGCTTCTTGTACCACCCTGGTAAGATGTGGACTCCATGGGCTCAGTTTAGGTTTATAAACATTCAAGGGACCCCATTAGGTCTGGGACTTTTATTCCTCAGATTGGCATTAATTATCATTGTGCTAGAAGTAGAAATTTACAGGCAAGTAAGATCATATGAATCAGAAAGCACATGTTATCCTATAGAGAACCTCCTGGTTGCTTTTCTCAGAATCTTAATGTGTAAGGAAAGTAGGAAAGGTATTACTTACCATCCTTTTTAAAAAGGCTGAGGAATCTACTTTGTCCCAAATAATCCTCCTACTATCATTAGAAGTAGTATATTGCCTGTGCACGTGACTCATTGTGCTGCCTGAGGTTCAGCCAGCGAACCCCAAAAATCAGAGCCATGGGGGTTATGATTGCTCTAAGGTCACAAGATAATTTCAAAAGAGTATTTCGGGGACCACAAGATAGTGAAAACTGGAGTATGAACAATACTAGCCCTTCCCCACCATATAGGGGCGTGGGGCTTCCAGAATAACTAATTTTAAAACTCTATCAGAAAAAGCCTTTGACTATGTATACATTGAAAGACACACAATTGATGGACGGAATGCAGAACAAATCAAAACATTCACCCTCAGTCAAGAGATCTGGGTTAAATCCATCATTCTTTTGCTCACCATGCCACCCCAGTTTACACCTGGCCATATGCAAATCAGTCTTGATCCTGTGCCTCATGGGAACAGTCCAGCCCGAACTGCCAAGCCAGGCCCTCCCTGGACCAGAAACAAGCATCCTAGGACCGGTTTCGCGGTTTCACCCCTCTTCAGCCAGGATAGCTTGATTCAAGTGACAAAGTGAGTCCAGGACCCACGTCTGGCCATACCTGGAGCACTTAGGGCGAGAAAACAAAAGACACAACAGTGATGGACGGAATGCAGAACAAATCAAAACATTCACCCCCAGTCAAGAGATCTGGGTTAAATCCATCATTCTTTTGCTCACCATGCCACCCCAGTTTAGACCTGGCCATATGCAAATCAGTCTTGACCCTGTGCCTCAAGGGAACAGTCCAGCCAGAACTGCCAAGCCAGGCCCCCCCTGGACCAGAAACAAGCATCCTAGGACCGGTTTCGGGGTTTCACCCCTCTTCAGCCAGGATAGCTTGATTCCAGTGGCACAGTGAGCCCAGGACCCACATCTGGGCATACCTGGCGCACTTAGGGCGAGAAAGCAAAAGACACACAATTGATGGACGGAATGCAGAACAAATCAAAACATTCACCCCCAGTCAAGAGATCTGGGTTAAATCCATCATTCTTTTGCTCACCATGCCACCCCAGTTTAGACCTGGCCATATGCAAATCAGTCTTGACCCTGTGCCTCATGGGAACAGTCCAGCCCGAACTGCCAAGCCAGGCCCTCCCTGGACCAGAAACAAGCATCCTAGGACCGGTTTTGGGGTTTCACCCCTCTTCAGCCAGGATAGCTTGATTCCAGTGGCACAGTGAGCCCAGGAGCCACGTCTGGGCATACCTTTCGCACTTAGAGCGAAAAAGCAAAAGACACACAATTGATGGCCGGAATGCAGAACAAATCAAAACATTCACCTCCAGTCAAGAGATCTGGGTTAAAATGCAGAACAAATCAAAACATTCACCCCCAGTCAAGAGATCTGAGTTAAACTGCAGCACAAATCAAAACATTCACCCCCAGTCAAGAGATCTGGGAATATGTATACATTGTAAATATTATCATCATCATTTGCATCAGTTATCCCCTCACAGATCCCTTGATCACATAATATCAACAGTGGTTCCGCCCGAGCCAATCTTAGCATTAAAGCCATCAATGATAGTCAAATAAGAGTCTTCTATGCCTGGTAAAATGATTTCAATCTCCCAAATGTTCACAAAGACAGAGAACCCAGGAAGGTAAGGAAAAAAGTCCCTGCCAAAATTATTACTTTAGTAATTACATAAAGGGACAGGAGAACTTTTTGAAAAATCCAGCTAGAGGGTCTCAACCTCAGTGGAAGTATTAGGTAAGTATGTATTGGTACAAGGAAGAACAGTGTTCCAAATACATATACCTCCAGAAGAACACTGCTCAATAAAGGTACAGATGTGATAATATATTGCTGAAACCCAGCTAATTATAATGGCTTCATAACCTGCATTTCTTGGAAAATGATAATGTGGATAATATTCACAAATGTTTCTTGGCCTGGAACATGCAAATATGGAGCTAAACCTTCAATGTTCGAACATAAAATAACAGATTTGGAGAAGGTCATCCCAGTTTCTTGCTGCCCTAAATTACCTTTCCGCTGACCCAGATTAGACTCTTTTGTACTACTATCAACTTTTTCTCTAAAAACATGTTGACATTTTTATGCAACATTGATATACCTACTCTGTATCAAAAGGACTTCCTTTGTAGACGTATTATGACTTGGTTGGGGCTAATCATGCTGTGTGAATGATTAAAAGGGTTGGTAGCCTGCAAAGGCAACTCTGCAACCAACGAGGATCAACAAAACAGTCACCTGAAATACATTTTCCACAAGTGCAAATCCTATGATACCCGTCAGATATCAGTAAATCAGCATACCATAATGAATTTGCTTGTGTGTGCTTTTTAAATCAATAGTCTAACTTGTTAATGTGCGAGTCTGTGTTTTCAAGAGCCCACACTCTATATTTGAATTCCCTAATAAAACTGCCACATGGGGGTTGCCTGGGAAGGGAGGTTCAAAACTTGGGAGGGTTGTGGGATCAAAGAGCATTGGGCTGTGTGATTTTGGCTTGTTGTTAGGACAAGGAAGGCATCATCAATTATTGGTTGTTCACACCCCACTCTGCCTAGAGCTCTCAGAATTGAGTGTTGCCACAAAAGGATAGCAATAGGGGATGTTAGGCTTTCCAGTCTCAGTGGCCCAGTCACATACCTTTGAGATAGTCTTCACAGAGAAAAGGTTATCCATCGCCAAGACCTAAGATGTTAGTCTTAAGCTCAAGGATAATTTCCACTAAATGTGTGTTAATGGGAAATGAGAACAAGTTTACTGGACTCACAGCATTATAAGTATGAATGTTCTGGACACCCGCAGTTTGGCTTGGATCCTTAGCAGGACAATTAACATTATTATCAGAAACGTTAATGCTAATATTATCAACTGGGTGAAACTGACAGGTTAAAGCAATGTGACAAGACTTATTTGAGTTGTGTGACAAACCTGTAGCTCCTAGGAGCTGTTCAATTGGAGGTGACCTCGGTGATAATAGACTGACTGCTTTCTCAACAAAGCCTTCAATGGAGTAGTTGTGTGGCTGGTATTTATTCCCAGCTCCGGCCTTCGCAGTACAAGGGATCTTTCATTTAGACATGAAAATCTGATTAATCTCAGTTTATCTGCTCATAGAAATTAAGATCCAAAAGAGACGCAGACACCAATCTCTTCCAGTCT
Organism: Triturus cristatus; assembly: GCF_964204655.1. Taxonomy (NCBI): domain Eukaryota; kingdom Metazoa; phylum Chordata; class Amphibia; order Caudata; family Salamandridae; genus Triturus; species Triturus cristatus. Next base: position 970,399,583 of record NC_140587.1, read on the forward strand.
CTGATGCACCGCAGAGAGATCGACCCTCGTGCAGAGAGGTTTTAAGACATGGGCAGTGTGGGCAATTGTCAATGCCCCACATTTGCGATCAAGATCTCCCTACTGACACCAAAAGGCATAACATTTGGATGTCTATGGCCGGACATATGCACAACTGCATACAGGGCAGTTAGAGCCATTTTAAAGTATGGGCTGAGTGGCGTTCCCTAAAAACCTGGGTATCATTCTCAACTATGTGCCTTAGCTGTGTTCTGTTGATAGTCCAGCCATGATAACTTCCAATGCTGTTAAAAAATGTGATTGTTTTAAACACCATTCTCATTTAATTTATTTATGGTAAGGAGGAGACTGGAGTGATGTGTGGAAATCTGTACAGAACTTTTGCAGAGATGTGTTATAGTAATGTATTTAACCCTCTGCAACATCTATAACAATTTTTGTGAGAGGAAAGCTTGCTTGACTTATTTCCATGCGCAAACGCAGCTGTGTGTATCAAGGTTGCTTTCAGTGCTGCCAGGGCTTAATTCGTAAAATAAAAGCATTGGTGCCTCAGAAGCTCATGGCCGAATGTCTGAGATGCTGAATACCAAGGCATCATAGTCTAGATTTCACCTCATGTCTCTTTTAGCTACCACCAAGCACTCCTAGCTCCTTTTGCTCTCCTTTACTCCCTGATTTCCCCCTTTGTCAATGTTTGTACATGTTTATCTGCCACCTCCTTCTTTCCCCCTTTTTGAGTTTTTTGCTCTTTGCTCTTTCTTGCTCAGGGTCAAAGTCTTTTGAGGAATTATAAGTTCTGGTCCCCAAAAATAAGTACAGATGGGCCCCACCTTCAACACTTGCTGAAATTATGCACTGAGCTGCTTTCCATGCTGTCTATGTTGTCTATGTGTGAGTGATGTTGCACCTGGTGTTTCCTGTTCTGTGTGAGGGATGCTTGAACCCTTGGAGCATCTTCTCTGTCTCATGGACATTCAGGGTTAGGCTGAGACAGATAAAAGGCCTGGGTACCAAAATAGGTGTCCCCCATTAGTGAATCAGACAGTTAAAAAGCGACCCACATTTACAAATCAGAGCACTTTTAAACTTGTAATGACATTCTGTATTTTGCAAGGCAATGCATGCTTTTGTGGTTGCTGAAGGGATTGTTTGTGTTAGTATCAGGGAGATCGGCAGTAAAAATTGGCCAAGCAGACCATAAAACAGGCCCACAAACAGTAAAAAAACAGCCAACATACTGACCTATTCTGCGTTTGATAGAAGCTTGCGCCTGTAGTGTTGCTTTTTCAAAAAATGGTATTGCCCAACACTCCATCAATGATATACTGCCTCAATGCCAGATGGATAGATGTCTAATAAAAGCTGGTTGAAACATTGCAGCCACCAATATTGGTTCTATTTCAGTTGTTTTAGAGTGTTATGGATACATTTTCATAAACATTAGAAGTTTTACATCCACAATAGTGTGCCATAATGCTTTCAGTCAGTTGCATACAAGTGAGTTGGATACAACTGATGCAGCGGAGTTTACCAGCTCTATACATACATACACACAACACTCATTAGGGCCCATATACATTCATACACTCAATGAGCTAGCAAAAATCCACTGGTCATCAATTTTGTTTACCCAAAGAAACCTTTACACCAGTAATCCTACCATTCCTGTCTCCTGAGTAAATGCAAAAATAAAAAAAATGAATGTGTGTCCTCATGTAACGTAACTGGTGCTATGTAAAGCGCTCTGATACCTGATTGGATTCGGGTCAAATTCGCGCTATATGAAACTGTAAAAAAACAAAGCACATTCAAAAGATCTAGTAGTAGATTAGTATAGGGAGGAAATACATTTATCTTTATTTAAAGAACCACAGACTCAGATGGAGTTTTACAAGTTCATCTGAATTAATAATTTTGTGAGTCAAATCAGAATACACATGGACACATAAAGATTCTCCATCAGGAATAAAAGTTCAATTAGTTTATAAGTTCAATTCACATTAATTAATCTCATATGGTGACAGTACCTGAGGAGAGAAAGGACAGAGAGCAAACAAGTAGCACAACCCACAGAACTATATTTACCTAGAATGGTGTGAGGACCTAGACATCAGAGAATCAAGGATTCAGGCCATGTTCAGGACAGGGAAGGTAGCCTCTTGTAGTGTAACGCCAGCGTTACACCCCTCTCTGGTGCTACTCTCTCTGGCTCGGGCTCGTCCGGACCCCTTCCTAGATGTGCCTCCTCAGTTGTTCCGCAAATTTTCCCTAGTGTTAGATTCTTCAGTCAGATTGCAGCAAAATCGGGCAGCATCTCAGCATAGCATCAGCATCTCGTAGGTCAAGTGTGGCAAGTGTGAGCAACTATCTAGAACTTACCTGTTATACCAATTCAAATCCATGATCCACCCCCAAATGTTTCAATTCCCGGTTCACCCGCATTTTGATTGGGCTAAGCAGTGGGGTGAGGGCATCACACCCTACTAAGTTCAATACTCTTCTTTGGTTCTATTGTCTAATTCCCCGCCCCTTAATTTTAATACCCACACGCTTTATTCCCACGAGCATTTCATATGGGGATTGGTAAATCTGTAATACTATGTTTCTAGTTCTTCCTCTTGTAGGGTCAAGAGTTGATCTTATCATGTCCTTGCTGGGCACATGGATTAGCAGTCACCCAATGACTTAATTAGTTTCTGAACAAGGAGGTTGCGCGCATGCGTAGCTGTCGCAGCAGATAGGGACATCTGTCTCCGTCCAAGACCCAAATACAAACTTGTAACAAAGTCAGAGAAAAACATGTTAGAATACAAAATTAAATGATTTCACTGTATACCACCTATGTCTACTCTAACCCCATTTACTTAATATTTCTTTTGCATTTAATAGCTTAGTAAAACTTGCATAGGTTAGTTTCAGCACAGCATGTGCGTTAGTATGAGGGTTTTCGGGCAGCCATGTTAGAAGCTATTGCGCAGCTGCAAAGAAATCCCCCCAAGCGACAGAAGGCGTCATACTACGTAGATGTAGTAGACGCCTGCGCAGAAGATTTATCGCGTTTTTGGCGGCCATTTTAGGACACTCGGGCTACTTATTTAGGGAAGCACATAGAGAGGATTGCATACGAGCAAGTTTCTTTTTATACGAAACCTTGCTCCATCACAAGTGAGAGCATATATCTCCCAGCTGACTAGATAGTTCCCATATCAGCAGGTAAAGGAAATCACAGTCAGAACTATCTATATGCTTACCTTGATGATATATTGTCGGCCGATATTGTGATGTTCGTGTTCAGATCCGTGTTTACTGACCTTGATATTTTAACATGCAGGCCATTAAAATGACAAGCAGAGGACAGATACACACGAGTAACAGTGACCTTTCAAACCAGACAATATTTTCTGCAGCTCACTACTTTAGAAAAATATTTTCTTTGCCATATGCATAATGGATTAACAAAATGTTAATGTTTTTCTGAGAAAGCAGACTACCCTCAACCAGGCCTAAATTCGACTACAATTTAAGTGTCTTTTGCTTATCCCTTTTGCGCAAAGTACAAATCAAGAAAGGTGCTCTGATGTTACTTGAATATTCACATGAGATTGTGCTTACCTTCCAATTTACCTATTAGAATTCTTAAAAGGCGCCTCGAAATTTGGATCCAGTAAACAACCTCAGGTGGTCAGATAACTGGGTGCTTACTGCAGTTGCCCAAGGCTGTAAGCATCTGACACACTGAATACTGCTGCCTGATCGCTAACTTCCAAAAGAACTTTAACAGAAAAGCGGGTCTAATTTTTGCTCTTTCTCTAAATGTGAGTGCGACTCATCACTTTTATTTCAACCATCTGAGCTGTTCTCGCACACCCTTTCACTGGACATTCCTGGACCCCTGGGACACATGGCTCGTTTGTCGAGAACAAACGACCCCTCCTCCACGTCTATCGATGAGGCTAGTGGGGTATTTCGAAAGCACAAGCCCTGGATCTTTAATTAAGCCCTAGTCCACACCTGTGGAAACAATGCAAACTCTGAGCCATTTAGTGTTTGTGTGCTTGAATCATACTGTATCTATATGTATCATGTGCAATGTGACCAGAAAACATTTGATGAACATTACAAAATGTTACACTTGTTTAAAAACGAAAAACAGACCTTAAAGCAAGGGACTGGGTCAGTGGGGAAAACAACAGTGGAACAGTGGTCCTCTGTCCAAAAAGGTCTATACGCTGGCTGTCAGATGGTGGGTGATGCTCCAGAATAAACAAAGAGGCTGAATCTCCTCCACCATGGGACTTTTCTGCCCCCTTGCTAAGTAGCTGACCCATTTCCCAGCATGCCTCATGCTTTGACAATAACTTCTGATAGAAGCGGATGTCACTTGCACCCTTTCTGCACTGTAACCTTTATCTCCCTAAAGTACCAGAAGTCTGACCTGGTGGCTCTCTGTGGCAGGGCAGCCTGCCATTGTGTATCTGTGCTGCTCCCCATATTGGGTGCACTCCGCTGTTGATTGACAATAAAAGGTATCTTGAAATTAATAAGATATCTAGTATCAATATAGAACAGTGAATGGAAAAATATCCATTTATTGAAAATCTGTAGCTCAGTCTAAATTTGAACCAGAATAATTCTGAGAAATTGTTATCTTTTAGCTGAGTGGTTCCCTTGTCCTTGGTCTCACCTTCAGCGAATTCATATTCTCCACACAGATAAAGACATAAAGTTACTGCTTCAATATTATGATTTTAAAAAATTCCCCCTGAAGTACTTTCAAAGTTCTTCAAAGAACTGTCAAAGTGCTTTCAACGTTCCATTCCACTTCCCTGTACATTGTATGTAACGAAAGCAACAAATTGCATTGACAGCTCAAATATGACGAAGGCACAGAATACATTCAAAACAAGGGAGAAATACATTTTATGTCAAGCTCTAAAAGTAATGTAGCGTCCATTCCGCTGTTCCATACGCTATATCTGAACTTCTGTCAGGGAAGTATGATAAATTGGAGGGCTCCAATGGCCCTTGTGTTTGTTTAGACCTCTTGTTCCTGCTACAACTGCACAAAATTCCCCCTGAAGTTTCCACTGTTGAAACATAACATAGACAGACAATAAATAGCCCACTGGGCATTTCTGAGAGAAGGCCATGTTGTTCTGCCTGGGGAAGTGCTTGAGCTCTAGATATCCTGAAACACGAAGAAAAGCACGCCATGCGGAAGACTTTCCAGTACATTAGGAGCAAATGCAATGGAATGGCCACTCTCACATTAATATTGTCATGTCAAGAGCAAAGACTTAAGGAAAATCAATGCTTGAGATTCTCCATAGTCCTTTTTGTTGCTTTTCCTATTATTTTCTTGTCTGTATTAATTTTTAAACATTGCACACGAGTGCTTTAAAAGTAGCTTGTTTCAAATTTTCAAAAATATGTGAAGAGATTGACATAAAAAGACTATTAACTCAGTGGTTCGTGAGCTGTCACAAACTCCTCTACAACCCTTTCACACTCTGGAAATGGTTGTAGATTTGCTCCTGAAAACGGCTAGTAAATCCTGCTCAAGCACAGAATATTTGTGGAGGTGAGGAGACATGAATATTTGTACAGGGAAAACATTATTTGCCCTTGCAGAAACAAACAAACAATTGCATTACAGAGCATATTACTTTCCTCCAATGCAGACTTCAGCTGTGCATACAACTCTGCATTGTGGGAATGCCAACTCAGAAGAGTGCCACATGACATTCCCACTTGTACACCAAGAAACCTGTGCAGCTTTCTTGAAGTACTACATCGAAGGTACACAGAATCTCTTCTTTGGCTGTACTGTGGAGTACATTTGCTGGTCTAGATTTAGGAGGGTTTTTAGTGAATCGGGCCTATATTGTGTGAATTATTGCATTGCATAACAAGCTCATTACATATTGTATATAAAAAAGCATTAAGAGTGGGAATGTGAGAAATTAGAGTTTCCTAAGAGAGGTGTTAAAAATACTGTGACCATCCACACAATTAGACATTTGTAGGTATTTCAACATTCACAGTTTTTTCTATACCTAGTTTTGTCATTTAATTTAATAATAGAATTAATTGCACAAATTGTTCTTGAACGTGCTCCAAAGATCCCCCTTTTTGGTAGCAGTGATTATGGGTAGGGTTTTCTTCTTGCTGAAACTTAGGGGGATATTTACAACAAAATGTCAGAGTGCGGTGTTACGTCAAAATTGGTAACGCCATGCTCTCACATTTTTAAAACACAGAGATGCGCCCTATTTACAAAAATACGGCGTACCCCTGTGTTTCTCCTAGTGCTGGGGGGAAACAGCCATTACATCGAATGCGTTACAACGCATTCGATTACAACGCGATTGTTACAATGACCACGTTGTTACATCGCAGTACATTACAGCGCAAGTCGTTACTTCGACTTGCTGTAGGGGCGCACTAACCAAAGGAATAATATAATTTACTATTCCAACACCTTCCCTACTGTTGCGCACACTGGAGTTGGAATAGCAAATTATACAATTCCTAAATCCAGCAAGTCGATGTAACAACTTACGTTGTAATGTACTGCGATGTAACAACGCTGTCATTGTAACAACCGCATTGTAATCGCATGAGTTGTAAACGAATACGATGTAAGGTGCTATATTCGCTCTGGCGCCAAGAAAGCTGCCTAGCACCAGCGCAGGGACCCTTGCTCCATGTTGCAAGGGTGCCTGCACTGCATGGGCGATTTTTTATTTGCAGGAAGGGATACCTTCCTGCACATAAACAATCTTGAAAGACGATTCGCTCTTTCTATGAATGCTGCAGAATGCAGCACACATGGGAAGAGCAAAAAATGAGGAGAAATGAATAATTTCTCTTCGTATCGCCAGTATAAGACCAAGTATTCCCTTGTCTTAGCTTTTGGCGCAGCCTCAGCCTTGTAAATATGGGGCAGCATCAAAAAGCAATGGGTATTGCAGTGGAACGCCCACTGCAGCACCCATTGCACGCCTCTTTCACGCTAAGTGAAGTGTGAAATAGGGATTTTTTAGAAGGCAAGGTTTAGCCACGTTAAGTGGCCTAACACCGCTTTGTAAATAAGGAGAAGGGAATATCACCATCAGAACAGCACTAAAACTTATGTCCTGATGGTGATATCCACTTGTAAATATGCCCCTTAGGTTCAAGGTCAAGAATAACGGGGAATAAAATAACAAATTCACATTTCTACCATAATTTCTCCCACCAATTGTCCACTTCAGTAACAGTGAATATACTTGGAAATAAAGAGTTTGCATAGATATCCAGGAATAACTCTTTGGGGATTCAAAAATCCACAACAAATTGTAAATCCATGAAAATCGTGCATGGATGGAATAGTTGCAATGTGTAAGTTACTGGGATATCTCTGAATAAGGCAGAGTAGTTTTATTGATAGTACAGAATGAGCAAATTGTAACAGAGATCTAATGACAGACCCAATTCCAGGCCCTGAATCCAAAATAACAAGGCCTTCTGACCTCCATCTACATAGGCTATATGTGTAGAAAACGGTAAAAAAAGAAACAAAAGACACCAGGACTTCAGGATCTTGGTACTTCATTTGAGAAGATTCATGATTTCATAAAGTTTTGAGGGCATGGTGTAAAGTCGTCCAGGAACCTGTGACTTGCAAATTCATCTACATGGAAGAGGTATAGGAATGAGAACCTGGCAAATTATATTTTTTTATCACACAACAATAGTTTTGCATAATTTCCAAGCATAGGCCCTCATTATGATGGTGGTCGGACGAGCGTCCAACTGCCATAATTTCGGGCTCGAGACTGTCCGACCAGGAGTCAGCTGTCCCAACATCCCAATTATGACATGACCACCGTTCATGTGGTTGTAAAGATCCCTTTTTCCAGTGCGACTTGTGCTGCAGCCAGGAAAAGGACTGCAGCACAAGCCGCAATGGAAAAAGGGATGTTTTTGAACATCCATGTGTTAAAATCTGGTTTGCGATGTCAACATAATCGGCGCCATCTTGTCCCCTCTCAGGCCCGCACGCTCACTCAAGCAGTAGCCATTTTTGAAAGCGCCATGGCCCCTCTGCCCCTCCCCCCGCCGACCACCAGCGCGTTCCCTAGGCGCTGCAAAACATACCCCGCGCGCCGGTCACCCCCCGCTCTCTCATACATAGGCCATGAACCCTCTCCTTCTGCGCGACCCTGCCATGAAATGACATCCCGCACCTGGCCAACACCTCCTTTTATCCCTTACATGGTCATACATCCTTTCGGTAACCCCTTCCTCCACGCCTGATCGTCCAAACTGATCCCAGGCCATCACCTAGCCCTACGGACGCAGTTTTATTGCCCCTACTGTAAAGGAAGCACCTCACATCTAAGGGATTGCAGTAGATCAAGGCCCCCAACCCCTGTGACCCGATCAGTCGCGCTCACCCCCCCGGGAATTGGCGGAATGCCCAGCTGTGTGATAGCCATCTCCTGCTGTGGGTGGTGTGGGGACTTCCACTGTAGTTATGTGTGGGAGTGGATCTAAGCCAGGGATTCCGAGGATGTTCTTTCATGTATCAAAGCAATCTCAAGAATGTGCCATGTACAATAAACCGTGTAATAAAGCAATAAACTTGTGTATAAGAGGCCAGGCCTCAGAGATGTGGTTAGAGCATCTCGGGAAGATTCCCTGTGGGTCTGATCTGATGTGTTCTCCTCCGGAGAGAATAAACCTTTGTTTCTTGCCTTCCAGTCTTCAGCGCCTGCCTCTTTTATTGGTAAATCATCGAATGGTATAAGAGGCGATTACCGCCGGGCAATACTTGAAAGGTTATCGAATGAAACTGCCGCTACCGTTTAACAATTGGCGTCCCAAGCGTGGGGCCCATCAGCGACACGTGGATCCAGTGGGAGAGGTCCCGACGACAGAGTGAACGACTGCAGCGATCGGGAGAGCTCCTGCCTGATAGACCCTCGTCTGGCAGCCGATCATCCGAACTTCACTGGTTCCGAGCAGACCTCTCTCGAGTGATCTACGGTCCTGACTGGGAACCATCAGGAGTGCCGCGGCAAACACGGTGAGTAGAGGACGATCGGGGCGCTGGAGGTGGAAGATGGGAAACTGTCCATGCGGTCCGGGTAAGGTCGTGTAACACGACGAATTGCGAAACGATTGATTGATTGATTGAAAATACTAGTATTGCTTATTGATTGCTCTTTTTGAGGTCTTCGCTGCCTACAAACGGGGAAGAGTAGAAATACTCTCTCTCCCTTTGCAGATAGTGAAGGGTAGGTAACGCGGACTTTTGTCCCCCACTGTAATCTGTCGTGCCTATTTTCCTCCCCACTGATTGATTGTCCGAATATTGATTGTTTTGAAGAATAGTACTTCTTGAGATATTCTCTGTTTGCAGATAACGTAGAATAGAAATATTCTGTCTAGTCTTTGCAGATAGTGAAGGATAGGTAACGCGGACTTTTGTCCCCCATTGTAACCCGTCGTGCCTCTCTCTCTCACCATTGATTGATTGATTGTCCGAACACTAGTTGTTCGATATTGGTTCTTTGGAGGTATTCTCTGCTTGCAAACAACGCGAAATAGAGATATTCTGTCTAGTCTTTGCAAGCAGTGAAAAGATAGGTAGTGCAGACTTTTGTCCCCGTTGTAACCCGTCATGCCTATCTTCTCCCCACTGATTGGTAGTTGGTTCCGCCCGGACCGCTTGTTAGAGATGAACCATCCGGCTCCACTGGAAGGCACCCCTAATAAGGACATATTTGCTAAATATGGATCAGTCGCTGTAGCCTACAACAAACTAGGGCATAAAAATCGCTATAGAGAAACAAAAATAATCAAGAGAGACCAGTAGACCACTGATGGGATCTTTTTGACCCTACAAAAATAAGAAACACTAGGAAATAGCCCTTTGCGAAAAATATGAAACTAGGGGAAGGAGCCAAGCTCACTGTCGAGATGGCCACGAGGTAGCTCGGCTCCGTCGCTCTCGTTGTCTAAACATGTCTGCCCTACCACCCACCTCGCCCAGTAAACCCAACAAAATCCTGCACAAATGGAAGTCTGCCGATACCCACCATCGACCTTACCGAACTGGGCTAGATCGCGCACAATTGGGCTATGTCATTTTCCGGTTACGCAGTGACATCCTTGTGCTCGTTGCCAGATTACAAATATATACAACACTCCAACAAAGTAGTATAATTAAGACGTTTTAATAACTTATAGATATATGCAACACTCCAACAGGGTAAGCACGTTAAAACACGTTTTTAACAACTATTTACATAACAGCCTGCTGCAACACCCATCCCAAAGCATTCACGTCCGCGTGACACAGTCCTCGCCCCTCCTTCCTCGAAGTAGCAACATTGGCCTGTTTTGGGCGGTCTTTTTAGTCGGCTTTGGGCTATAAAAAGCCCGCAAAATCCATCGCCCTGTGAGGTGGCATCAGTGGCGGAATGTTGTGCGAATAGGCCGGAGGCAACACGACGCGCCAAGACCAGGACGGCATAAGAAGTGGTGTCCAACAAGTTGTTGTGCTGGTCTTGCTAACCTACAATGCTACACAGATCGACAATGAAGGGTGCCCTGGGGGGGAAGGCGACGCGAACGGGCCTCCCCAGGTGGAGGCTCACCAGCTGAGAAGGCACCCCTGCCGTTTCACTCGCCGACCAGCTGAGAAGGCACCCCTCCACTCGCCGATTAGCTGAGAAGGCACCCCTGCCATTTCCCTCACCGGCCAGCTGCAGCAGGACAGCCATTTACATCTCGCCTGCCGGGCGACCACCCAGGCGCGGGTTCCTTTCTGCACCAAGATTGCCATTAGCGTTCGACGCAAGAAGTGGGCCCCCGCAGCCAAGTGGTCGAGGGGACCCACCCCGGTGGCTGTAATGAAGAGCTGCTGCTGCCACTGGACTCTCAAAATGGCGGTCAGCTCTTCAGATTCAGGCCTGGTCCACTAAAAGATGGCTCTGGGCTACCTTGGAACTCGGAAGCTTGCCTGCTCGGGCGTGGGCCACGCCCTTGGAAACGTCCTCTCAGCTTTGCAGATTCTGCAGGAGTCATTGGCCTTCGACTCCCGTGGACTTCCGGTGGGGGCAACCGCCGCTATTGCTCGATCATTCCACATTAACTTGTCTTTGCCCCGGGCGGCAGCCATCTTGCCTCCTTTTGATGCCGTGAGAGAGACTGATTCAAGGCGTCGGCAGAGAGACCCGCCTGCTGTCCCGCCCTAAGAACGGATCACGGCATTGCTGCGAGACCGTGGTGAAGCCATGCTGACGCAAGCTTCTGTTTGAATTATCAGGAGACACTGTAGCCTAGCCGCTCGGATCAGTTCCGGTGGAACCTCAACATGGCCCGGTAGGAACAAAAACTGTGCTTCCCCACCCCCGAATCACGATTCATGCTGTCTGTTCTTTCCGTTGGCACTAACGAAAGTTCTCGAACTGCCGAAAGGGATTCTGGTCCGGCCGCCAGTTAGTGGAAGGACTTAGACTGTACCCTGGACCCACCCGACCTCGCCCCAAAATGGCGCCGATGTAGGAGGGGCCTACAACTCCTTATGGCGTTTCGGTTACTTGACATTTATGTTAGAAGGATATGTATGCGATGTTTTCACACATGATGGGCGGGGGGGACGGGGAGGGTACTGATCGGGCATACGAACAACCTTATTAATGCTGGCCTTCCCATTTTTATTATCATTTTTATTTTTTTCGTGTTAAGGTAGTGTTGCTCATGATACTCGACGCCTCTCACACCGTGGCCGGCCTGTAACGGTTGTAGGCCCGTATTTGTATACTGACATTGTTTTCAATAAAGGGCTTTTTGAAGGAATTACGGAATCAGCGTCATAACAAATCATCTAGGTTGGTAAAGGTTTTTTAATGACTGTTACTCCCAAGCAATAGAAGGCAGATAATGCAGACCCTTTTTCTTTTTTTTGCCTGAATTTTGGATTGATGAAATTTGTACCTATCACGCCTGTCTTTTTCAGAGTTGTTAGAAAATGGTTGACTATAGCTTAAGGTATCTGCCGAATGCAAGGTACGGTACCTTGCCCCATAATATGCGACCGATTGAGAAACAAATGCACGACAAGGAAACCCGAATTTAGGAGACGAATAAAATGGAGCATCTTGTATAATCGAAATGAAGGATATAGTAGGTCTGTGGTATTACCCGCTCCTGCAGCTAGCCTGGTACGTGGTAAGTAGAACTTTTTCGTATCTACGCGCGCTAACGTACTTTGAATGCTGCACACCCCCCCCCTTCTTTTCTTCTCTATAGGTCACATCGGAGTTCCGTCTGAAGAATGGAGTGGACATGGACCGCACCGTGCTCAATGTAGGGAAAAACATAGACAAACGTTGTGGGATGGTGCGTGAAGTGCAGACCACCACTGGGAACGTGAAAAACTGTATGGTATGACTGTGCGTATGTGCCCTGATTGTACGGTATGAATGTGTATGCATTTCATGTGCTTGGGTCGCTGGAAGAGAACGTCATCGTATGACTGAAGTGCTTATCTATCGATCAAAGGGAGGGGAGTAAAAAAAAAAAAAAAAAAAGTCCGACACCCCCCCCCCCCAAAATGAATTGCGGAAAATACTGAAAATACGCAGCATGCATAGGAAAGAGGACAGGAAAGGAGAGGTCCCCGTACTCAACGTAGCTCTGTGTCTTCGTCTTAAGTTTCTGCGCTTGATGTATGTACTGTTACGCCCTATCCGGTATTTGTGTGTACGTGATCGCCGAATTTATGTTTTTCCCCCGCTTGTGTTTTCTTACGTAGAACTGACCCGTGCTACTCCATGTTGTGTGTACACCAAGTAGCCTATTATCGTACACATGTCTCTCTCTCTCTCTCTCGTTTTATGTTGTACGTATACCAAATAGCCTACTTGATGCGCACGTCTCTCTCTCTCTCTCTCTCTCTCTCTCTCTCTCTCTCTCTCTCTCTCTCTCTCTCTCTCTCTCTCCCTCGCTGAAGGCTCTCTTGCCCTATTTCTTTTTGAATAAATTAACGACACTATACCTCCTCAGTATGTGTATAATTGGCCTAAAACACGACAGTGTTCAAACAAATTGACAGAAGCAAAGCGACCGTATTTTACCACATTACTACCTCTCCTTTCTGTAAAATGTTGAACTTAACTGGCTGAGAACGAAAGGACAGGTACGACGACTGATGTCTCCCAATCTGGCCCTCATCACGGGGACTATATGTCAGTGGTTTTCGTTTTAGAGCTCTAACGACACCACCTCCACCGCTCAGAATCGCCCCGCCCAATTGCTCAGAACTGGAACGTCTAAGCACCCCGTCCTCCCAGAATAGCCCCAGTTCTGTACTAGCCGTCCCAGGGTATTTTGAATAATACAGCTGATGACTTTATTTTCTGAAGATACATCGCCTAAACTAATGAGGGTTACCTATTGTCTCCAGCAAGAAAAAAAAAAATGTTTAGCTTGTGTCCCTCCCCGAAATAGATATTTGTGAACCCATGACAGTAGCACCTCGCACTTTTTCATAAACTTAGCAGTCCTCGGAGAAAAATGTGAATTAACAGAGCTTGTGTTAGAAGAACGAGTTTCTACCGGAGAAGCCGGTTCGAATTTTGATAGACCAGAAAGTTGACAGATGTCAGGCCTCCTACAACGATTATAAGGTACAGGAATAGACACCTAGCAGGCCAGACGATGGAAATTTGCAGGAACACGCACAAAACATGCACCACAGCAATGATTAATAAGTCAGTAACATACACCGACATAAGAGTTAATAGACATCCATCATAGAGCGACCGATAAAACATTTCCCCGACTACTCGGTGGTTGGGAGAGAAAATGAACTGCGTAAATGTCTTCCCTGCCAGCTCTCTAAGATTCTGTTTCTTGTACTCATTCAAAGATAACATGCAGCCATCGGAAGAGAGGGGTCGGACGTGACGCACAGCCTGGCTGCGGATCATGGAACACCTATGGCATCGACCAAGGGGGAGCCACGAAGCAAAAGGATGCGGGACGAGGCACCATTCTCAGCATGGAAAGCGATAGAATGAAGGGCTATCCCGAAGCCCCCTGCTCGCTGATCAGCTCGTGCCTGAAGTCCCAACCCGTCGGGCCCGATTGATGGGCCCAGTGCTGAAAGATTCTGCTCTCCTTGGCCCACTTTTTGATCCGATCCCACTCCACCCCCTCTTCCCTCGGCCTCCCAAAGCACCCCTATTTTGAACTTGACTTGACAAAAGAAGAATGAGAAGCGGGTACTCCGTCTCAAGGTACCTATGATAAGACCAGTCAAGGGACTGGACAAAACAGGACTGTGATCCAAAAGCAAAGAATGGTCACACCCTGCAACGCGAAAGCCTGGATTTGAGCTGGACCTTAGCTCCACCGCCGGTGCTCAACAGTGCCAACGAAAGAAGAAGAACAATGAGAGCTTACCAGTGATGGCTCGATGCAATAAGACACTGGAAAGAAGAAACCCCCCCCTCCCTGACTGTAACTCATGTTGAGTTGTATTCCTCTCCCAACCACTTTTGAATTTACTATCTTCCAATCAAGTTTCCAAGGTCCTTTATCGGTCACTTCCAACTACACACTAATATCTAAGAAACAATAGCTTGGTATAAATGACAATTGTATAGCATCAGCCGTACACCTGACTATGCTGTTTGGTTTGATCCACACAAAGTCTAGGCCTTGAGTAATGTGCATAATATTCCTTGTCTTGCCGGGCCACCTCTTACAGTATCAAATTTGTGTTCAAGTGAGCTTCCTTTCACCTATCTCTGGGTCTGACATATGACGCAGCTGATGTAATTTTGTATACGCTCCCTCCTCGCCTGTCACATCAACCACATGTAACTATGTACAATTGTGTCAGATTGTTCCTGTCTGTCCTAAAACTCTGTACTTTTAAAACAGGAACGCATGAAAGCATTTACGATATTATGGCTAAGAGGTTAAGGAAGGTGAATGTCGGCTAGACAAGCTGGCTAGATATGTTGAAAAGGGAGGACTGTTAAAATCTGGTTTGCGATGTCAACATAATCGTCGCCATCTTGTCCCCTCTCAGGCCCGTACGCTCCCTCAAGCAGTAGCCATTTTTGAAAGCGCCATGGCCCCTCTGCCCCTCCCCCCGCCAACCACCAGCGCGTTCCCCAGGCGCTGCAAAACATCCCCCGCGCGCCGGTCACCCCCCCGCTCTCTCATACATAGGCCATGAACCCTCTCCTTCTGCGCGACCCTGCCATGAAACCACATCCCGCACCTGGCCAACACCTCCTTTTATCCCTTACATGGTCATACATCCTTTCGGTAACCCCTTCCTCCACGCCTGATCGTCCGAACTGATCCCAGGCATCACCTAGCCCTACGGACGCAGTTTTATTGCCCCTACTGTAAAGGAAGCACCTCACATCTAAGGGATTGCAGTAGATCAAGGCCCCCAACCCCTGTGACCCGATCAGTCACGCTCACCCCCCCGGGAATTGGCAGAATGCCCAGCTGTGTGATAGCCATCTCCTGCTGTGGGTGGGGTGGGGACTTCCACTGTAGTTATTTGTGGGAGCGGATCTAAGCCAGGGATTCCGAGGATGTTCTTTCATGTATCAAAGCAATCTCAAGAATGTGCCATGTGCAATAAACCGTGTAATAAAGCAATAAACTTGTGTATAAGAGGCCAGGCCTCAGAGATGTGGTTAGAGCATCTCGGGAAGATTCCCTGTGGGTCTGATCTGATGTGTTCTCCTCCGGAGAGAATAAACCTTTGTTTCTTGCCTTCCAGTCTTCAGCGCCTGCCTCTTTTATTGGTAAATCATCGAATGGTATAAGAGGCGATTACCGCCGGGCAATACTTGAAAGGTTATCGACTGAAACTGCCGCTACCATTTAACACATGCACTGTGTGCCAGACACCATTTGGTGCCTGGCACACGGTGCATGGATGTTTGGGGGGACATCACATCTGCCATTCAGACCACATCATGGAGGCCTATGGGGGCCCTGCTAGGGGCCTCTAAAGTTCCTTTTTGTCTGCCTTTACATGGCGTTCAGACTGCCATATAAAGGCAGAGGGAAATGGACATCATGATCCGTGCGGCAGTGCCTGCACAGGCATTGCCCCCTTTGTAGGGATTAGGGTCCGACTACTGCCCGACGAGAACCTTGAGCCTATCGGAGGTGGCAATCTTTACCCCCACCAGATGTGTTCTGATCACCGGTATCTTAATCCGGCAGTCGGACCACTGCTTCAGATGACGGACAGACTGCCACTGATGGCCTGTTAGTGGCGATCCACCTGACATTATAAGTAGGCCCATAGTGTTTTCTGCATTTTTCGATTTATTTAAAGTTTTTTATATTTATGTCTTTGAGAACTTTTTCTCCATCAAGAGACTTGTGTGAGTAGAAAAAGTCTTGAAAAGAATTTTGAAACTGTTGTTCACAATGGCATGAGACAGTTTCTGCTCAAAGAGTTCCCGTTGATATTCCATGAGGTTTTTTTAATGCATAGTATGCCCTTGTATGCAGTTTTGACAAGCGATTCCAGCCATGTACATGTTGTGTAATATGCATAATTTCATATATTTTTTATTATTCTTATATGCATTAAGAAAGGGACCTTTTTTCAATTATGCACACCCCTTTAATGTGAAAATTGAGGTACTGGAGAATACCTTTCCGTATTAGCATGAAGATGTGAAACCAAATGGCAGACAGCAGTACATTTTTGACAAGAGGTTGCAACTTGTTTTAGAAAAGAAATCTCTTCATCTAGGAAAATTAAGTATTTCTAAATAAAAGATAAAACTAAAGATTTTGGATGACTCCAGGGATCCTTCCATTATTATCACTGGAGACAACAAACTGAGTAAACACAGGGATGTAAACTGACCATTGTTTGCTTTCAAAAAGGACCATCAGAATACGACTGTAAATGATTTATGATTAAAGATTTATTGGCATAAGAAATCCAGGAAAAAGTGCTGCTCAATCATCCATAAAACAGTGACGAGTTTTTAGACAAGAGTCAAGTTGTTTAGATTGGGAGCATGAACAAAGGAAGGGTACATTGTCGGACCAAGAAAGATCAACCCTCCTCCAACGTCTAAAGTTGACCTGATCTCATTTGCCCTTTGTCCTTGTGATCATGGTGCTATCTACCTCTGCTGAGAAGTAGTCTCTATAGCACCTCTGCTGAGAAGTAGTCTCTATAGCCTCATTTACCAAGCCGCAGAGATAGAGAGGGACCTTTTATGTGATGCATGGTGTAAATATTCACACAGTGGTAGCTAAAAGGAAATGTATGTGGCATGGATGACAAGTAATTTAAACCAGTATATGTAAGGAGGTGAGTACATGAATCTTTCATCAATGATTGACCTATACCACAGCTCAACAGAGTGAGTTCATCAATCTCTGCTGCAATATGTGGTGATCTGCAGATCACAAGGTTGAATCCTAGCAAAGCAGACTTTACCTTTCATTCAACCTTGCTTCGAAAATTTTATTCCGTTCAATTGGATAATATTAATGTTTGTTCTTTATAGTGCCTAGCATTTACAGAAGTATAGTGTGAAATGCTACACAGAAAGAGTCAGACTTTACGATTACCAGTTCTTCCTAATCTGAAAGACAGTGAAAGCATCTTAGTAGCTTACTAAATATTGTGATACTTGCAGCCATGTGTTGACAGACACTGCGCACTGTATGACCAAGGAAGAAGGTAATTTCTGTACCTGTCACATGAAACCAGGACTAGTCCAATGGTTCAAACAGCCTGCAATAAGCACTGATGCCATATTACAGCCTGTGGTGAAGTTCCTCATGCATCAACGATGGGGACTTTTCAGCAATGTCCAGGACAGGCTTTTCATAGTGGACAACGGGGGTTGAAACGTCTCAAGTATGTAGAAAGAGAATATTAATTTAACTAGATTGGAATCAAACTATTTTGCATGAGACACGTGTCAAATATTAAAGCTAATAGGCAATAGATCTAGTTTATTAGATATATGAAGGTAGCATGGATGACAATTAGTGGTAGCCAGGGGAAGTAGCTGCTAACACTGGTTTACACTGTTGTACCCTGGCATTGCTCTAGCTACCACTAGTCCCAGTGGTCCTGAAGCCAGCTGCAGTCACTTAAGAAAACATGGCCCCACGCTCATACTTACATTTATTATTACTTTTCTAATTCTCAGTGCAAACACTTGTTTATAAAGTAGCACAGAAGCAGACCAGTGCTGGTCTACTAGGGCCATTTGAATGTTTGATGTGATTAGTCAGGGCCAACTTCTCCCTACACATGTATCACATATACAACTGACTGCAAGAAATTAAGCCAGAACACCATCAGAATAAAAGTGATTTTTTGAGTAAGGCATATATGCAGCACAATTCATATAGTATTTTATTTTTGTTGTACAACATTAATGTAGGCATGCTAGCCTCAGGTCCGGTTCTCTCTACAGTCTGCATCTAGGGTAGCTGTAATGAACAATTTATTATCTGACTTTAATTCCAATGGCCCTTCTTTTCTTTGCCTGCTTTTTAATTCTACCCTGACTCCAAAAAGACACATGAATAATAATAATAATAATAATAATAATAATAATAATAATAATAATAATAAAAATAATATGTCACACACATCATGTATAAATGCAGATATCCTGTCTGCCCAAATGGAGCCCAGCAGTACAGGGAAGAGAGGGAGATATATCTTTCATTTTGCACATTCGTCAAGGAGTATTCCATCAACCAAACTCTAAATCTGACACTAACTGGCACATGCATCAACGTAGGCTTTTGCGATTCCTTAATTGCGATTATTAAGGAATCGCAATTAAGGAATTGCAAAAGCCTATGCATGTAGGAATCGCTATCAAAATAGCGATTCCTACACATTCCTTAATTGCGAGTTGCAAATTGCGAGTCGCAATTAAGGAATGCCATCCCATTCATTCCTATGGGCCTTCAGGAAGTGGAGATTGCATGAGCAATTTGCGAGTACCTGTAGGTACTCGCAAATAGCTCATGCAATTTCAAGGGTGCAAGGGTGTCAAAATGACACCCTATTGCACCCCTGAAATTGATCTGTGCACATATGTGCACATATGTTGCACACACACATGCCCTAAGGGCATGTGTGTGCGCAACATGAAACTTTGATAAAAATGCACAAAAGTGCATTTTTCAAAGTTTTTGCAAATTACAATGAAGTTCAACCTCATGGTAATTATCTCCCCCTATTAGCGAAATCGCTATTTTTTTTTTACTTTAATGCATTGCATTTAAGGAATCTCAATTTGGGATTCCTTAAATGCAATTGCAATTTAAGTAATCGCAATTGAGAGATTCCTTAAATTGCGATTTTTGCATTTGGGATGATGCATCCCAAATGCAAAAATACCGGTCGCAAAGGGGCAGATTCTGAGAATCTGCCCGTTTGCGACCGTTTTTTTCTTTGATGCATGTGCCTGTTTGTCTTTATTCCCTGGCCTTGCCCTTCACCAGAAATTATTTTAAGCAAATACCTTCACTTGGCAGTAGAGAAAGTAATCGAATGTACTGTAAGTTAGTGGGACTAAGCTAGGTAGAGGTTTTGATGTAGAATAGTGGCCTGTCACTGATCATCATGTGCTAAATTTTTGCTTAGTCAGTCACTGTAGTTGACGAACAGCAAAAGGAAAAAATTTTAATAACCAGGAAGCCATGAAATTTAATCACTTCGCCAGAAAAATGTGGCACATAACAAGAATGGACTTTTCAATTTTTTGGTATGCTGAGACAGAATTTAGGAAAGAATAATGGAGTGAAATCTAGTGGGAGGTGACTAAGTAGACACTGGGAAACACCTTGAGTTTGTTCTGTAATGCATTGAAAACTAAACTTCATAATGCAGCATTATCTGAATCAGGCACACATTGCACAGCCAACATTGCAGAGCAGAATTGAACCATGTAAATGGAAATCCAGTATTTGTAAAGCGCACAGCTACCCCTAGGCATCCCGACGCTGGGGGCCCTCGGGAAGATTAATCGAGCATGCTGCAGTTAGGTCACGGGAGACAAAATGCCATGGACAGGGAGGTGATGAATGATAATAGGTGTGATAGCTGCCTTGCTTAACAAATATAGAATACTTCATTTGTCAATAAGCATGCAATATAACTTACCAACACCACCCATCCCTGACATCACTGGGACTCCTCACCCTCTAACCTCCTCCTGAGCCTCCATCATAGCACTGGCGCTGCTGGCCCTATCACTGGTGGTCTGTGCGGCTAGAAAGAAATTATACATTTTAGATACCAGATTTGCCTCTTAAGTAATTATTATTTTTTAACAATGTACAACAGCAATACCTCAATACAGTTTGGTTAGCAGTGTCTTCTATCGAAACTCCCACTTTTGGAGGTTTGTTGGTTGACATGTAATAAAAGCCAAGTAGTCAAGCAAACCAAAAATGTTCAAAATGGAGGGAAAGAGCTATGATGATTCTGAGTCACTGAAGTGCAGTGAAGGGGTGGAATGGTCAAAGAAGAACATATGCTCTTGGTTGGCAAATGCAATGGGATCTCATTGTTTCATGTCATGCTGCACTGTCATGGCAACTGCTGGTATGCTCTATAAATGAATAATAATACAACATTGGGGAGGGGTACCTGACCATGGTCACTCTCTTGTTTTGACTGTTTGAGCATGAGCACGAAAGCCTTTTCAACAAACATGTGTGGTGAATAATAGCTTACTTGGGCCTGCAATCCTCACAGTACCAAAACTCTGTTCTCTTAGTCTTACAGTACCACAAGACATATAAGGGGAGATGGAAAGCTTACTAAACAAGCATTTACAATGCAATGGTCTCGGCATTGGTAAAGTTAGAGCTATTGGCATTGCTCATGACATTATTTTTGTTTATGTTTTTGTTTTTAAAACATTTAAAGAAACAGTCCAGCCACCCTCACACACTGTGCCTTCTAATCTTCCTAGGATTAAACAAACAGGGGTAACCCTATAACCCAAGGAACCTGGGCATCATCAATATAATGTAAACAATGGTTCCCTAGGGAAACAGTTAATTTCAATCGTAATCAATCCAACAACACAAATCAAAAACACATCAAAAAACACAGCATTAATAAACCAATCAAATAATCAAATAATCAGTATTAAACAATGAATTACAATTTAGGAGACAACAATTTATTCTTGGTCTATTCAATTAGGTAACAACTCATTTGAATATATGCAAATAAACAAAAATCCTACACGAAGAATGAAAAGGCTGTATATACAGTATTTTAGAAAAACGACGCAGTGACAAAGTGAATAAAGTGACTCAGTGCAATAGTGAAAGTGTAAATATTTACAATATAAGCACGTATTTCTTAAATAAAATCGAAATATACAAAAACTGTTGTAAAAAGTCCTCAACTTCCTTATGGGTATATAATAAACCTTGTAAGGCACATGTCCTATCTTTTTTTATATAACAAGGAATTCCAATTGGTAAGGGACTGTGGAACCGTCAACGTTTCGACCCTACATCAACCATTCGTTGTAAACAGTCATATCGGGTCTTCTTCAGGACACTGGAGGTGTATAACAGCCTAAACAAAATAAATATGTATAAGTAATAGATCTCTATGCTGTGTTAAAGGTTTTTTTGATGAGGAGAGCGAGGGTATCTCCATACACTCACCTAGATAGTAGGTGATGGAACAGATGTTCACACAAATTCCGCAGTTGCCACTCGTAATGAATCAAAGGAAACTGCCTGGTGACATATAAAAAGTAATGAGAATATATCGAAGGCAAAGATAATTTTAACCATTTTAGCCCTTAGGAAAATTATCACCAGAATCGTAGAGAGTCTTGGTTGAAAAAAGATTCATCTGAGTCTAATTGAGAAATTTTTTCTTTATTTTCTGTCTTTTTCGCTTCAATTGGCGGGACTTGTTGTAGATTACTACAAATGTAAACCAAAATGAAAAATAATCAAAAAAACCTGATCATACAATAAACATTTAACACCAATATAGGTTAATAATAACCCACGTGGTGGCTCACCTGGCTTCAAGCTTGAGACTTTGCGTGTATCACTACATAAGTAGACACCGCCATCAGGACACGAATTCAACTACAAATGCATAAGCAAACTAATTTTAGTTTCGCAGATTATTATACTCAAACGAGGTACAGTCTACTAGAAATTCACTGGCCTCAACATTAGGTCTTTAAAATTCAAATTGTAAAGTCAACGAACCATGTGTGGTTCCACGTGTTGTAAATCGCATAAAAAGATGTATGCGGTATCAAACATATTCAAGGGTAAATAGATCCTACCCAAATGATGTAAGCTGGTATTGCAAGGATTTAATTGCAACCAAATCATAATACACAGTATGCAATGTATAATTAAAGTTCCACGGACACCCCATGTTTATCTAATGCATACAAAATACTCATGGCAGTCTATTTGGCGGCATTTGGGCTAACGGCATACTCGAGAAATTAAAGCCCCTGAGCAAAATGCTTTCCGATTAAAGAGCAAACGGTGAATACGCGTAGCGGCATTTGGGCTAACGGCATACTCGAGAAATTAAAGCCCCTGAGCAAGATGCTTTCCGGTTAAAGAGCAAACGGTGAATGCGCCTAGCGGCATTTGGGCTAACGGCATACTCAAGAAATTAAAGCCCCCGAGCAAAATGCTTTCCGATTAAAGAGCAAAACGGTGAATGCGCCTCATACCTGATGTACTCAAATTATTTCTCTCACTTCAAAAGGAAGTCCGTTCGCTTGAGACAACGAGCCAGAAAGACGCGCGTGCAGCAGCTATATTGCTGCTGTCAGAGAACATAGAAACAGGACTAACTCGCTGCAGCGTCCACAGAACTAGAAGACGGCTCTTTCGGAGCCTGCCTGTTCTTCTTACGCATACGAAGACAAAACAGTGCCATATTGTCGATGCTCTATAATTCAATGCAGAATATGTCATTCATCTAGATATATAACATTTCCGCAAAAGCTGCATGTTTTTTCACATTAAATAGCAACCCTTTTAAAATGAATCATTTCAAATTAAATGTTTAAAAACACTAATCGGTATTTTTCACATTTAGCACAACTTTTTGACATGCGGAACCAACAACAATTATATGGTCACAAAAAAGGAGGAAAAGTACCGTATAAAGATAATAACTCAGGAGATATTAACAGTTATATAATCATTAAGGCACAGTGTAACACCCCGATAATTCACAGAAACCAGTTCATCAACACATAGATCATCATTTAACAATGGTTAATTATTAGTGAGCAGGACAAGCGAACATACATGAGTATAAAGGATAAACAAACATATTAGGCAAAAAAATGTTTTAAACATATCTTTGCTTATCCAAAGCATAATATGCCTAGTTGTTTGTTGGTTTCTTCATTTTCGTTTAGCCCTGTCTTTACAGAGTCCAAAAAGTGGATCCATCTACACTCCTTATAGTTGAGAATGGAATGTATGTTGCCGCCTCTCGGATGCAGCCGCACCTTCTCAACTACTGTCCATCTCAAACTATCTGGTGAATGATTGGATGTAAGAAAATGATCCACCAAAGGTGCCCCATGTGTTTTGCATTTGATCCTGCTCATGTGCTGTAAAATTCTGCACTTTATTTTTTGTGTAGTCTGCCCTAGATAGATTTTATCGCATGGGCAATATATTGCATAAATTACGTTGTTACTATTGCAGTTAGTGAACGCAGGTCGAGTATAACTCTTTGTACCAAAAACAAACAAGGGGCCTTCTATCGTGGACACACAGGCTTTACAGTTGCCACATTTTTTATGACCCAAGATCGGTGGTAGTGATAATTGGGAATGTAAGTCTGGTGCTGGGGGACTCTGAAGGTAGGCATTGACTACAGCATCTTTAATACTCTTGCCACGTTTAAACGCAAACAGTGGTAAATCTGCAGTCCCAATTTCTGTAGCTACCAAGTTCCAGTATTTAACTATCGTTTTCTTGATTGCTTGGCTGTCTGGATTAAAGGTGGTGACACACACCATTCTGTCATTCACTTTATCACTTGTTTTCGTCTCTAGTAAAGTCTCTCGTGGACAATACCACGCTCTCTTTTTGGCGCGTTTCAAAAGAGTACTAGAATAGCCTCTACTCCTTAGTCTTTGTGTTAGAACTGTTGCTTCAGCAAAATAGTCTATTCTCTGAGTACAATTACGTCGCAGTCTGAGAAACTGCCCGTAGGGCAAATTATCACGGAGACTGCGAGGGTGATTAGAGTTGTACCTGAGTAGAGCATTTCTTTCAATGGGTTTTCTATGGAGCCCAGTATACAGTACCCCATCCATAGTTTTCACATTAAGGTCCAAAAAACTTATGGCCTCATTGTTCTCACTCATTGTGAATTTTATATCGTTGGATCTTTCATTTAGCCATTCAAAGAATGACGTCAAAGTCGCAGTTGTACCGGTCCAAATCATAAAGATGTCATCGATATATCTTTTCCACATATCGATGCTGTCTTTATACGGATTATTTTCATCATACAGATACTCCCACTCAAAATTGTCCATGTAGAGATTTTCTAGGGACGGCGCATAGCTCGCACCCATAGCAACGCCCTTGCACTGGAAAAAATATTGATTTTGAAAAACAAAATAGTTTTTTGTCATTGCAATGTCCAACATAGCTATTAAGAATTCCGTGGGGACTCTATGGGGAGTCGGTCTTGTATTAAGTACCTCTTGCACCACAGTAAGTGCTTCAAGCTGGGGAATGCTTGTGTACAGAGAGGACACATCTAAGGTTACTAACAGTTGTCTCTCTTTGTCAAAAGGATAATCCTCTATAAACTGAATCATCTGTGTAGAGTCCCGAACAAAAGATTTAGTTTCACTCACAAATGGCTGTAAAAAATAATCAATGTATTGATTAAGAGGCTCTAATACAGAACCACAGCCCGATACAATTGGACGTCTTATGGACCTTGGGCAAGGTGTAGATTGTGGGAATTCTCGGATTGGTTTTCAAAAGGAATTTTGACTCTGGGATACTCAGGAATCCCAATTCAAGGCCGTGTGTTACCAGGGAGTCTATCAAAATCTTTATCTCAGATGTTGGATCCTTTGTGATAGGTTGGTAACTGCCATGATCATTGAGTTGTCTCTGGATCTCATTGATGTAATCCATTCGATTTTGTATTACAATAGAGCCACCTTTATCGGCAGCTTTAATAATTATCTGCTCATTATTCTTGAGAGACATAAGGGCCGATTTTTCTCTTAATGAGATGTTGTAAGGAACAAATCTGGGTTTATCAAATATGGACAACACTTCTTGTATTACAATTTGTTCAAAGGCTAGAATTTTTTGGCTCATAGTCTGTGTTGGAGGTGTAAAGACAGAGTCGGGTTTGAAAGGGGTTGCGGCAATCGGCCGAAGACACGGTTCTCTTTGCGCAAAGAAATATTTTAGTCTGATCTTTCTGAAAAACTGCATAAGTTCTAATTTGACCATAAATGGATCCATTCTGTGAGTGGGCACAAAAGACAACCCCTTGGAAAGAATATTATTTTCCTCCTGCGACAGATTATAGTTGGAAAGATTGATAATAGGGTCACTATCATTCAAAACCAGAGGTTCCTTGTGTACATTGTTAGAAACTGTAGCGACATTGGTGTCTTCAACTCGGGGAGAGGTATGGGTAACTGGCAAAGTTGCAATAATGCGTAAGGAGGGTGAAGTATCAGAAATTGCAATTATGGGGGTCGAGGTTACCACCGATATGTCTGGCGTCTCGTTGAGATTTCCCCATGATTCACCTGATCGAAGAATCTCACTTGTTGGTTGCCTCTTTGAGGTGGGGGGTTCTGATTTACCCTGTGAGTATACATTTGTTGATTCCCTCCCCTGCCCCGATTCCATCCTCTTTGTCTGGAAAAACCCCTTCCTCTAATCTTCCTAATCAGCCTGTGTGGCAAGGAAATGATAAATCGCAGCCATGTCTGCCCCTCAAAAAGATAAACTGCCTTTCCTGAGGGAAGTGGTGCGACTTCTTCTCCATTCCCAAGCTTTGGCATTCCGCCAGTCACGAACACATATGACAACACTTGTGAAACCCACCTTGGCATTTATCGTCGGTAAAGAAAACAAAAGGCGAAAGTCGCCCATGATTTACTTTACCCACCACCTTGTCAGGGGACCACTGGAATAATAAGGGTCGTTGTTTCCTGTAGCTGCTGCTGCCAAGGTGAGGGATTCTTAGAACTGTAAATAACAATTTTCTCTCTAGCTCATCAGAAGAATTAATGGAAACTGAGTTGAGCTCGGGAACGGGGTTGGATGCCAAGTGGGGCACAGGCTGCAGACCAGAGAGCTGCTTTTAGGGGTGGACGGATAGATCGGTCGTTGGCCGTCCACCCTGCTTACACAACCCTGGGGGAACACACACAGCCTTATGACACACACTTAAACACTTTATTGCTCCTGCAGTCCTCCTGGAGACGGCTGGGCTCAGTACATTGTGGCGCTGGTACGAAGACACCCAGGGCTGGTTTTAGCCCCCTGCCCACCGCGGCTCTCTCCAGTGACCGGAGCGGGGTGTGATTTGCTATGGCAGCTGCGAACGGGTTCCTCACTGTGTAAACTTTCAAGGGCGGCCACTTGCGAAGTCTGTCCCTTATCCCAGGTCTCTGCTGCGCATGAACCCACTACGCTTGCTTAGTACGGTTGTGAGGTGCAAGTTGCACACTGTGGAGCCAGCTGCGAAGACATGAACGAACCCACAGAACTTTCTTTGAGCAAACACGGCATTTCAACTCACCAGAAACGTACGCAAGTTGACTCCAAGATAAGGGGTCGAGGTATTGAATGTGGGGGGCGCCCGGGCGCAGGTCCTGCTGCAGTCTGTGTCTGGGTTCCCTCACGTGCTCTGCGCGCGCGCCCTTCCCCCCTTTGCCGAGCCCCCTGTTCTCCCTTTAGGAATAACCGCCACGCACATTGGTCGCAGGCACCACCAGCACACCGCTGCTGGTGGTGAAGGCGGAGCTTCGGTTTTTGATCTCAGGCCTCCCTCCCCTTCAAACCACTCCTTGTTTTTTTGCTCTTTAAAATTACTGAGACATAATTTGGCATTCCCCCAGTGACAGCTAACAGTGTGTGGCTGCCAGCTCATTGAACTTGTCTGTATTGTAATGCAATTTTGTGTTGTTGCAGTTTTATATTGCGCGAATTCGACCCGTAGCTATTGGAGCGCTTTACACGAGCACCAGTTAACATTACACAAGGACACAGTCACGTTTTTTGTCAGTACAGTGAGAATAACTGATTTGTCCAAGCTTGTATAATGTAACAAAATATAAATCATTTTTCAAATTTTTAAACTGTTAATTAGTGCAAAAGCAGCATATTTGCCCATTCACAATAATGTACACACGGCAGTTCATAGGAGTCAATTCGTGTGAGGGTGCTGGAAACCACGACAACAAGCACACCACTGCCTTTCTCCGAGGCGAAGCAGAAATGCCTCGGAGAAAGGCAGCGGCGATTTCGGATTCGGGGGCGTGTTCTCCTCTTGCCATTGGCTGGAGGAGATAATCAGAAAAGTTGAAAAAAACACGCCCCCGAATCCGAAAAGAACGGAGCCTGTTCGGAGTGATGAAGCTCTTCTCCAATGGCTGGCCAGCATTCAAGAGGCCAGCCAATGGAGAAGAGGGGAGAAGAGGGGCGGGTGCAAGCCCCTCTACTCCAAAACATTAAATCTCGGAACGAGACTGCGCAAGTGCAGCCTTCGAGCCGAGACCTAAAAAGCAGAAGAAAGCTACAGAAAGGTGACAGTCAGCTACAGAAACATGAAATATAGAAAAAGAGGATAATGTAGGGATAACAAGAATTTAGCAAACATTAGATAGAGGAGTTGAATTAAAAGTAGACAGTATAAAAATGAAACAAGGCACAATTATTCTAATTATGCTAATAATATAATTCAGAATTATTCTAATAGTGGGGAGAGCACTTTGGGGGCCAGCTACCCCTCCTGTTATCTCAATAAGTCCCACACAGTGGGATTGCTAATAGGTCTTCAGAGGCCACAGCCCCTTTCTCCACCACTCTGCAAATACTGCTCGTGGTGCCCTGCTGGTTGGGGGATGAAGTTCACTTTACTTCTGAGGGACCTTGGGGGCCAAGAAGCCCTCCTGTTACCTCCTGTAATTCCTACACAGCAGGATTCCTGAGAGCTGCTCAGAGGCCCAGACCCTTTCTCCACCACTCTGCAAACGCGACTACTAGTTGAACAAGCATTTGCAATGGAATAGGTCTGGCATTTGCAAGAGTTAGAGCTATTGGTGTTGTAAATATAATTGTTTTTTCTTTATATGTTTCGGAATGGAGTGACGTATGTGGTGTGTAATGGAATTGTGTGGTATGTTGTGCAGTTGAATTATTTGGATAGAAATGTTGTGGTATTTAGTGTATAGGTATTATGTGGAGTGGGGTTGTGTGTTATGGAGAGTAATTATGTGGTATGGTATTTTGTGTTGTGGAGTGTTATGTATTGGATTTTGATAATGTGGTGTGCTGTTGTAATTTTGTGGTGGGATATTGAATTATGTGGTGTGGGTGGTATGTCTGTGGTGTTTTATATCATTGTGTTGTTGATATGTGTTATGTGGTTTCTTGTTGAATTATGTGGTGAGTAATGGAAATGTTGTTTGTTTTGTCCTCGTTTGCCATCAGATAAATTCAGAGCCGTTCGATTAACTCCTGTGGCCCCCCTCTCAGATGGGTCAACTGGAGAAACTCTGCACCTAGATGGATATGCTTTACACAGAGCCTCTCTGCTGACTTGTTCCGTATCACACTGGGCTCCTCACAGAAAACAGAGGGGTGAAGTAAATCATTGTAAAGGCATAATCATCTGACTAATTTATCCTAGTGTCAAAGAGTGCTCAACCATTCCTCACATGGAGCCCATAAATCTTTCATGTTATTTTTGTCTCTTTCTAATTTAACTCTGTCAAGCTTCATCGTATATTTAATGGACATTACCCAATCTAAAAACATTGGAGGTGTGTCCTTAATCCACATTTTGCAGATTTCTCTTCTTGCATGTAAGATCAAGTATAAACATAACTTATTTTCCAACTGAGACATAGACTCATAACATAGAAACAACCCAAAAAATAGCAGGGTTATGCTTACCTGGGTGCTTACTCCAAAAATACTTTCCATACCTCCACTTACAGCTGACCAAAAATTATGCAACTTTGGACAGGTTAAAAACATATGGACATAATTCGCATTGACCTGGAAACACTTTGGACATTTCGGCGCTGGACCTTTCGAAACTTTAGAAAGCTTTAAGGGAGACCAGTACACCCTGTGAAAAGAAAAGATATGGTTTCTTCTTAAATTTGCAGGTTGCACTGTAGTATACAACATGTCATGAGATACTTGCCATAAATCTTCAGTATGGACGCCAGGCAAGTTCTCTTCCCACAGCTCCCACGGTAGTTTAAATTCACTCTCCGCCTGTTCCAGCAGTAGCCAATAAAGGATCGCCACCTCATTCTTTTTTGAGATTTTTCTCCATAGTGTCGTTTCCAATTTGTTGGACTTTCCCACAGCTGTCCTGATGGCTTGGTGTCAGCTTTTTATTTGCCAGTACTTAAATTTGGACAGCCCATTATCTGTGAGTGTATTCAGAACATCCCAAGACAGCAGAGAACCTTCCGGTATCAATTGTTCCCAACGCAAGATTTCGGCCTTTATCAAAAGGGGTTACCAAAGAGTCTTTGGTCCATCCTGGTGAGCCTGGAGCATTCCAAATGGGTGCTAGTGCGCTAAAATAACTGATCTTTGAAACTTTCTTAACTTTAAACCATGTACTAACTAAACCTTTCAATATCTTTAAGCAAACTTTCTTAAAAATCTTGGGTCTCCATATTTGTACAAGAAGTCCTGATTATCTCCCTCAAGATCTGACAGCATTTCTTTTAACATTATACCAATATCTGAGCTACCTGGTAAGTCCATAAGCATTTTCCCTGCCCTCAGTAGAAATACTCTTGCGTACAAAACTAGATCTGGGAGGCATAGCCCTCCTTTGTTTTTCTTTCTGCGCTTTTTCGTCCACGATATTCTGATACGTTTTGAGGCCCAAATAGAAGTATTTATTTTTGTCTGGAGTTTTTTCAGACTTTTTTCGTTAAATGCCAGAGGGATGTTTTGTAATTAAAATATTATTTTAGGAAGCACCATCATTTTTATTAAATTAACTCTACCAATTAGAGTCAAAGGTAAATAAGCCCAGTCCGTTAAAAAGTTATATATTTCTTTTTTGATTTTCTGAAGATTTGTATCTGCAATATTGTCAATATTATGGGTGATCAGTATACCCAGATACCTCAACACTTTTTTTGTTGGATGAGCACTAGAGTCTAGATTCCATGCCATACATTCAGTCTTTGCAGCATTTATTTCATATCCCAATACAAGACCAATGCTCTGTGCTTCCCTGTAAATTATCGGGATTGCAGCATTCAAGTCCGATGTAAATACCATTAAGTCATCGGCGTATAACACCACCTTCCTTTCCCAGTTGCTAAATTTAAAAGGAGGTATACTTGAATGTTGTCTAATCTTTTCAACTAAAGGCTCAATGTATAAGTTAAAAAGCAGTGGAGATACCGGGCAGCCCTGCCTTGTACCTCTCTCAATTTTAACTGGTGCAGATAAGTTCCCATTTACCAGATTTCTGGCAATTGGGCCTTGATATATCAAGGAAACTGTCCTACAAATTTGTTTTCCTAAATTGCTCTCTTTTAGTATATACCCAGTTTACTCTATCAAAGGCCTTCGTGGCATCTATGGTTATTATGGCCAGAGGTGTTTTATAGAGAGTTGCTATAACAATTGCCCCAATCAGATTATAAGTGAGATCCCGGATTCCTCTCCCTGAACAAATCCCTTTTGATCCCTATGGAGCAGGTCCTCTATCACTCCATTCAACCTCTCTGCCAATCTTTTTGAAAAGATCTTATAATCAATATTAAGCAGAGAGATAGGCCGGTACGAATCGCATGAGCGTGGTGATTTTGAGGTTTAGAGGATCAAAGCTACTGTTGATTCTTTCCTAGAAGGTAGTATGTCCTCCCCCTCCTCAATGATATGAGAAAATAATGTCGTCATGGCCGGGATGAATACCTCAATTAAAGCTTTATATAGTTCCGAAGGTAGCCCATCCGGGCCTGCGGCTTTTCCAGTTTTACCGGTTACTATGGCTTTCCTGATGTCGGCACTTAATATTGGCATATTCATATTGCGAGATTTATCCTCAGCAATTCTGTTTGTGGGAGCCTGACCCAACCATCCTCTGATTTCCTCTTCCTGGACAGTTAAATCTTCACGATAAGCTTCCCCAAAATGCATCTGAAAGGCCTTTTCGATTTCAGCTGGGGTCTTAAGTAAACTACCCGAGACAACAGAGTTTAGCTCATTGATGGTACCTCTGGCCAGATCTTGTTTGGTCTTCCATGCCAGGAGCTTTCCACAGCTCTCCCCATACTCAAAGTGAGCTAATTTGCTGGCTAGCCATCTCTTTTTCAACCTTGAATTGAGCACCCCAGCCAAATCTGACTTAAGAGACTGCAGGTTTGATTGAATATCTGCATTTGAGGGGTTACTCTCATGTGTGGTGTGGTAATACTCTGTCTCTTGTATTTCCTTCTCTATCCCCTCAACTTCGGCTCTATACTTTTTGTATCTGGCAATTTGTAAAGATGTTATAAAACCCCTTAAGAAAGCTTTGTATGCGTCCCAGACCACTTGCATCGGCGCAGTACCTAGATTTATTTGGAAATAGGCTTTCGATTCAAGGATTAACTTATCAACTATGCCCTCCTCCAGAAGAATAGCACGATCAAGTGTTCATCTCCTGAGGATCGATTTTACTGGCACCTTAAGTGATAGTGTTACTGCTGAATGATCAGAGAGATGTTGCCCCACATACTTAATATCTTGTACCCATGCCTTAAAATCTGTACTCAACAGGAAAAAATCTAATCGGGACTTATGT
Organism: Triturus cristatus; assembly: GCF_964204655.1. Taxonomy (NCBI): domain Eukaryota; kingdom Metazoa; phylum Chordata; class Amphibia; order Caudata; family Salamandridae; genus Triturus; species Triturus cristatus. The sequence continues at coordinate 970,431,702 of NC_140587.1, forward strand.
CCATATTTTTTTAATATGGAAGGTGTAACCTCTCCTGTTTCCCATTTTACTTCTCCACACATCATACCATGCTAACTGTTTCATTGCATTTTTAATCAGAACACCCATTTTAAAATTATGAATTGCTCTACTTTTCTGTGATCTATTCAACACTGGGTCCAAGACCACATTAAAATATCCAGCCAATATTAGCGGGTCCGTGTAAATTAACAGTTTAGAAAGTAGATTCCTAAAGGGAGTAGGGTCATCTGTATTTGGGCCATAGTACCCTGCTACTGTGAACTCGTATGCATAGCATTTAATTTTGGCAATAGCCCATCTCCCCATCTTATCCACAGTACTGGACTCTAGAGAGATAGCTGAGTTCTTCTTGATAATAATTGCAACTCCCTTAGTTGAAAATTGTTGTGTGGTGCAGACCACTTCTTGGATCCACTTTCTAGGTTCACATAAGGATTTTAACTCACTTTCTGATAAGTTGATCTCTTGAAATATAAGGATCTGTTCTGAAGTATCTCTCAAATATTGGAACATTTTCTCCATCCTGTGCTTTGTTCTTAAGCCATTCAGGTTCTGTAAAGGAATTCAATCAATCAATCAAATGATCTTTATTCGGATATATAAGAGACATCCATAAAAGTACATAAAAATCATTCCATATATTCTTATACAAAGTGCAAAGTCAAAATGTAAATGTGCAAAGGATACATCTAAGACCAACGGGCCAGGTTCGGTTTGTTCACGTCAGAAGCTCAATAAATACGTCTTTAAAATCCATAAAAAGAACATCCCAATGAATAATTTAAAAAGTTAAAATATATGTTCAACACATATTGTCGTACGCCTAAAATGCAGAGATGCAACATACAATAATATACAAGCCGTTATACAGAAATCTAAAATAATAGACAATATTCAAATCGTGTTCATTGAGGCACGGGAGCGGACAGCAGTTCGAAGAAAATGACTGACTCTATAAATAACATCTTCATTGCTTAGTGTCTGCAAGGTCCTAAAGGCCTCTTTAAAATCTGTCAGTGCATTGGTTTTAAAGTAAGGGATGAGAAAATTTTTAGTATATTTTTTATAGAAGCCACAAAATAATGTAAAATGCATCAAACTTTGCTTGCCACCTTGGTTGCATGGACAGGGTAAGTCTTTTAAGTTATGGGAATAACCCAGGGGGAAACAAAGTAGATTTACCACGCTCCCATCCCTAAATCTAAACAACAGGCTCCTGTCCCATCTGCCCAATACCTTACACAAATAACCTTGGGGTTTGATTGATGGCCTAATACAATGTTCTTGTATGTGTAGGTACCCAAGGATGGCTGGCTTTCTAAATTCGATATTTTCTCTATTTATTCGGTATAGGTCGAATAAGGCCCTTTTCACTATAAGCTTGTGTGATGAATTTATTGTGTCAGGTGCTGAAAAAAGATGCCCCATTTCAATGCTTTCTAGGCTCGCCTGTACCGCTTTAAGCCAAGGAATGCAATTTACCCGCTCACATTTTAAACAATCAGAGATTATATCGCGGGTCAATGAGGCGGCTTGGTTACGCCAAATTTTTAGCCAGAATAGAGCGGGTCTTGATTTTATAAAATCCTCTATATAGGGGAGGTTCAATTCTCTGTGGCATATGTATGACGGGGCCGAGAAGACTCCCCCCAGTACCTTCCTACAAAACTTATTTTCTTCTACTTGAAGATTGGTGCAGCTCGAGTAACCCCACACCTCGGCGCCATACGTTCCTGTAGGGACGCACTGGGTTTTATAGATTTGTAGTAAAGATAAAGTGACCTCAGCGTGCCTTGGTTGGCGTAAAGTGATTAAGGAATTAATAGCTTTACCCAATTTGTTCCTCCCTCTGGCAACGTGTGGTTGCCAGGATCCAAAGTCAGAAAACAACAGGCCCAAATAAGGGAAAGTGCAAGTGCTGTCTAAGGTATTATTCCCTGCCATTATATGTCGGATTTTGTGTTTCTTTGGCCCGCAGGACATTATATAGGATTTTTTAAAATTTGTGCATAAGTCCAGGTTGGCCATAAAAGAAACAAAGCCTGAAATTAAAGTGCGAAGTGCATTAGGAGTACGGCCTATGAGTACCGCGTCGTCGGCATAAAGGAGTACAGGTAAAGGATTGCCGTTGACGAGCGGAACATCAGTGGTTAGTTTATTTATTGATGAACTTAATTCATTTATATATAAGATAAAAAGTAGGGGAGCCAGGACGCAACCCTGTCTGACACCCCTACCAATTAAAATCTCGTCCGAAACCTCACCATCATTATTGATGCGAACACGGGCCTTTAGGTCTCTGTGTAGATAAGCCAAGAATTGGACCAGAGATTCATCTAGACCATAGCTCAGCAAGGCAATCCATAGGCGAGATCGGTTGACAAGGTCGAAAGCAGAGCTTAAATCCATAAAACCTAGGTAAAGTGGGGATTTTTTAGCTCTGATGTATTTATCTAAGACTAGGTTTAGGTTCAAGCACTGCTCAACCGTCCCTACGTTATTTCTAAAGCCTAGCTGGCAAGGGTGTAAAATTTTGTTTTCCTCGGCCCAGGTGCTGATCTTATTAAAAATGACCCTGCCCAAAATCTTCAATGTATTGTCAATCAGTGATATTGGGCGATAACAGCCAGGGTCGAGTCTGTCACCTTTTTTAAAAATAGGGACGATTGTACTATTTGACCAGGTATCAGGCAATGAGGTAATGGACAAGTTATTAAAAACATTACACAGTAATGGGGACCATAGGTCGGGCTCTGATTTTATTAAATCGATGGATACTCCATCAGGCCCGGGCGCCTTATTTCCTGCGCTCTGAGAAATTGCATCCTCCACTTCTGTTATTAAAATATGTGGAAGCTTAAAAGGTTGACGATTTTCGGTGGGAGGGGTCGATGACAGGTAAATATTAGTGAAGTGCTTCACCCATACGTCCCCTGTTATGCTACAATTTGTGGGGGTGATATTGGAACCAAACGTTTTCAGGTTTTTAACCTCTTTCCAAAACCCAGCAGCATCCCTAGTTGCTGCGGTGCGTACGAGTGATTCCCAGTGAGTTTTTAATAGCTCTTCAGATCGTCTTTTTAAAGTACGTTTGTAACTGATCCTCAGGGACCTCACCAATATTTGATTGGGTGGATCGATTTTTAGGGCAGCTCTCAAATCTCTGTTTGCTCTAGAACAGGAGTTATCGAACCATCTAGGGGTAGTATCAAAGTTGATTTTAGCTGGCTTAGATATCTCCTTTTTTATGGTCCTGCACAGCTCCGTGAATGCTTCAATGATCGCATGATCTGGGCCTTCAAAAGATAAACAAGTAAGAACTAATCTTGGTTCAGATTTGATAACTCGGGCTAACACCCCCTTATTGTCAATCCCCTTCCAGACCACCCTAAGTTTGTCTGTGGATGCAACTAGGTTTTTTGCCCCAATTTCTATCCGGTTCACCCTCTTAAGGGGAAGTTTCAAAGTGGATAGGATTGGGTAATGGTCACTATGTACAGACCTAACTACTTTGGCCTCTAATAAAAGGTCCACAAGTGCGGAGGTCACAAATACATAATCAATTGTGGATGCACTCCCATGCCCGACATAAGTGACCGCGGGACGTTTATTTTCCATAATGTTGGCTTTTTCCATGACATTAATTAGGTCCCTTGTGGCCAGATGGTTAGATAATTCTATGCCTCTTTTACAAGGAGGGTTTTGTCGGTAAATGTGTGCATTAAAATCTCCTCCTACACATATCCCGTCGAGTTTCCCAAATTTATGTCCCTCTAAAACATCGTCGATAAAATTAAACAGCCTTATAAAATTCATATTGGGATGTGTTTTAAAATCGTTGTTGTAAAAATGTATTAAACATATTCTAATGCTACTGATGTAGAGCAAAGCCTGGAAATTCCTGTCGTGTGTTGCCAATGGTTCGATTTTAATGTCTGCGCCTAGTTTAACCCATATGGATAGTCCCCCACTTGGTCTACCTAACGCAGGAATTAATGCGGTTTGGTTAAAACAGTGGTATCCATCAAAAAACAAAGGAGTGGTACACCAGGTTTCCTGAAACATCAGGATATCATTTTTGGAGACCCAGTCCACCCAATCCCCATTTGTTACTTTAGTACTTAAACCTGCTATATTCCAGCTCAGGATTGTCAAGTTATTGATAGATATTACCGAGGGGGAGACATAACACCTGTCCGTTGCCGCCTTAGGTGCATTAGCAGTCATTTTATTTGGGTCCAAGGACAGATCCCCTACTGGGTCAAGTATGTTAGATTGATTTCTACCCAGTGGGTCAAAGGGAATAGTTGATGGTCAGTCCAGAGTGTCCAAGTCAGACAGTGCACTGTATCTATTGTGTAAGGGAAGAGGTAATGAAGAAGGGCTAGGTAATCTATGATGCGGTCTGTAAAAATAGCCCAGTTGCAGAGAAGTTATGTCGCTCGGAAGGGAAAAGCGCATGTTAGTACAGCCAAGGATATATTTAACTGTAGAAGGATTTCTAAAGTTGATGACAATACAGTCCCCTTCAATATTCTTGGGTGATGGCCCGACCCAACTCACCCGTCTAGTGGTTATGATTTCTCTCATAATGTTGGGGCCTACTCCTTTGTGTTTGCATAGCCAGTCTGTGCATTTGTTATTTAATTGCATCCATGACTCGCTCTGCCCCTCTCTTAGCTGTGGTACGCCTGCCAAAATTATTACATAGGGGCAGGCGTCGGGGGGCAGATGAAGAACAGGCCCAAAATGCGTTGTTGGCCTGATAGTGAGTGTATGGCCCTTATCTAATCCAGTGGGAGCAGAAGCCTTCCCCCCAGTGGATAGCAGGGTTGGGGCATCGTTTGGCATATTACTAGCCTGACTAATGTGGCGTGTTGGGTTTACATTCCTCCCTGAAGATGACATAGTGGGAGCATCATTTGTCAAATTACTGGCCTGACTGGTGTATGGTGTTGATTCTATAGCTTTGTTAACACCTCTGGGTATAATGATGCTAGGGGTGGTCGTTTTATTGGGAGCATTTTGTTTTTCAGTCAGAGTGCCCCTATTTACAGCTTCTAGATCTTTAATGAAGCGCTCACCCCTTGTTAAGTCAAGGCTAATAGCCCCCTTCCTTTTTGCATCCTCATTTTTGATCATAGTTTCAATACGATCTAGTCTTTTAAAAACATTATTAAACTGTTTGATCATTTGAGATTCTAGCTGTTTAAAAATGGTGTCCACAATGGTTTCCATAAAATTAGCATTTGGCTTATTGAGTGTGGCACTTTCACTCACTGGGTCAGTCTGTGTGCAAATACAGTTTGTACCGTCTCTGGGGGGGGTAGTATTCAACAATCCTTCGGCCAAGTGTACGAGTTCAGTCCTGGCATTACTACCCTCTGTTGTTTTTTGTTTCCCTCTGGTCCACATGCTCTGTGGTGTGGGCTGATCCTTGTTGCATGTGGTTGGTTTCCTTCTATTAGTTGACTGTTTAATAGACCCTTTTTTCCTTGTCCCACCAGTGGGTTTGGTTTTTGAAGGTGCCTGGGAAATAGGGACATATTCAGTGACGTCAAGCTGAGAATCAAGGATGATAGTGTCGCCCTCCTCCTCTGGGGTAATAGTAGGTGGATGACACATGTTGGGCTTGGTAACTGTCACAGTTGGGGATAGGGGTAGGGTGTGTTCTGTACTAAAATCCCCGGACTCCGGGTGTGTACGTAAAAGGCCCAATGACATCCGTCTCTCAGTGCTCGCGATTTCATTAGCGACCATATTAAATGCATTATCCAGCATGCTTTCTAACGATGAAGGAATGGTGGGGTGTGCCATTAATGATTTGCTGGTTTGATTTACAGGGCACTTTCCGCTAATTGGCATTTTTTCGTTTCTCTCACCTCATAATCCCTATGTAGACAGCTTAGATGGGTGGCCCGCCCGACCACTGTTGACCTCTGAGGGCCTCAGAGGGCCCGCCCTTTGCCCGGGCTTCTCCCGCGGGTGCGACTCGCGGGTGCGAGGGGCGTTCCGTGCCTTAAGGCGCCTCCTGGCGCTCGTGCGGCGTCACTTCCGCCGCCGGGGCACCTGGGTACTGTAGTTCCCCCGAGCGTCGGTGCGCGAGCGCTGGCCGTTTCCCTCACGGCTGGAGAGCTGGAGAGCTGGAGGGCTGGAGCACCACTTGCTGGGCAAACTGGACACGCTGGCCGTTCCCCTCACGGCTTGAAAGTAAGTCCCCGAGGAGCTCAGGGCGCTCCGTGCCTTAAGGCGCCTCCTGGCGCTCGTGCGGCGTCACTTCCGCCGCCGGGGCACCTGGGTACTGTAGTTCCCCCGAGCGTCGGTGCGCGAGCGCTGGCCGTTTCCCTCACGGCTGGAGAGCTGGAGAGCTGGAGGGCTGGAGCACCACTTGCTGGGCAAGCTGGACACGCTGGCCGTTCCCCTCACGGCTTGAAAGTAAGTCCCCGAGGAGCTCAGGGCGCTCCGTGCCTTAAGGCGCCTCCTGGCGCTCGTGCGGCGTCACTTCCGCCGCCGGGGCACCTGGGTACTGTAGTTCCCCCGAGCGTCGGTGCGCGAGCGCTGGCCGTTTCCCTCACGGCTGGAGAGCTGGAGAGCTGGAGGGCTGGAGCACCACTTGCTGGGCAAACTGGACACGCTGGCCGTTCCCCTCACGGCTTGAAAGTAAGTAAAGGAATTGTAAATACTGTTATCTATTAAACATTAGATACTGGAAGGGCCTATAAGTGGGGTATCTAATGTTTGATGAATAACATTATTTACAATTCCTTTACCCGACAGAACTGTTTAAAGCTCATAACTGTATACCTAGGTTCTGAGGGACACAGGGTAACCCCATTATATTTAATGCTGCCTAAAATGTATGCTTGACCCAATTGCAGAATGTATCCACACACTCACAGAGTGACTAAACCATGTCTAAAGTGTGGATGCCGTGTGCATTATGAAAGGGGCACTCTTATGAAGTGCTAATGTGCCCCACACCAAAGCCTGTTCCTTCTGTTGTGTGTAGTGTGTTGTGGACTGGACAAGGGTGTCAATTGTAACTGGCAACAAAAGCAGTGGTACAAACACTTCAATGGTTTATACTTAGAGTGGTGATGAAGCACACATTGACAAAGCCAATAGCTCTTTAATTGGTGCTTAGTCTTTTGGCTTTGTCAATGCTCGTTGTGTTTTATCATAGTATTTGTAATATTTATTGATGACAACTACTAGAACATCATAATATTTATTTGGCCTGAAAATGCATGCATTGCCATAGCAGTCCCTTGAACTGAAGGGAAGTACTTTGTGTGTGGACGTGCTCTTTGTGAATGAGCAGATTGCACTACGCTGGATGCTGTAGTAGGCAGAAGAAAAATGTAAATGATACAACAGACCAGTGACTGATGAGTTCCGGATGGAAACCCCTACAAGTGAGTAGATTATGCGTTTTATCCCAGTGACAAAAAAAGTCTTGGCTAACGCTAGACCTAAAAATGTTCATTGCCAGTGGTGGCTGGTATTTATTGATGGTGGGTGGGTGAGAATGAAAAAAAAAGGACAAATCTGTTTGCTAGTCAGACCTCATGCTTATGTTTTATTGATTCATTCTAATTAACAAAACTGTAATGACAAATATGTATGTCTTGATTACTGTGTCTCCTATAAACACCTTTGTGATAAAATGTAGGATAAATTGAGATTGTTTTTAGAATGTTTTTAAGTGATTTGTATTTTATATAATGGTATAATTGTCTTTTTATTGATTGCATTATTAAACAGAGTTCTATAATTGCCTTTTGGGTCCCATTTTAGATTGATATTCTGAAATGTGTGAATGTGTAAACAGCACAATGTGAGATGTCTGAATAAATCGATTTCTCCAAAAGAATTTGTTTATGATGCACTAACTGTATAAGGTACCCTGGCTCTTGGAGTAGTTGGGGCCGCACTCCTTCTTTGAGAAAGTTTGAATATCTGACTGCTATCATATTTAAGGTATGTCTGTAGTTCTACATGTAGTCTGACGTGTGGTGCAGATGATGACCCTAACTTAAAAACTATACGATCTATCATACCCTTGGACAAATATTGCGAGAGCTATTTCTCCTTTTAGTCCCAGAAGCACAGATCTATGTGCTATGCAGTCCTCATGGAAGAACGTGAACACACAGCTTCATATCCTGCTGCCCTGTATAATAACCAGAAAGTGATCCATGCAGCTTCTTTTACACACACTTGCAGAGCATAAGATCTGAAACAGAGGTAGTCTACTCCCTAGAGACTGCTTTATTTGTGCAATTTTGCACTGGTACTAAATTTAGCTGCCTAGCGAGAATTCAGACACCTTCGAAACATAGTACAAGGGTGTCTACGTTGTAGGAAATGATTGTTCATGTCCAGGAAAGACTACCATCCTGCACATGAACAAGCACTAATTGCAATTTGCTGTTTCTGTGTATACAGCAAAATACAGCACACATAGAATCAGCAAAAACAGGAAGAAATTAATAATTTCTCCTCATTGCACCTATTTAACACCAAAGGTCTAATTTATGAGATTTTGACATAGGTCAGCGCTGTACGGATTCTTGCTGTGCTGCCCTACATCAAGGTAGAGAGAATTTTCCCGTGGTACAAAATAATGTAGGAATTAATCGTGTTAGGTAAATGAATTGTTATATACAGATACACAATCATAAGCCCATGTGTTAGGATATGTCTAATTAATATAAGTCATACCACTATACAATTTAATAAAAACATCATATTTTATTAAAAACCGGTTAAAAACAAGCAAAACAAAAGCAATTTATGATCCTGTCATAAATGTGCCTGTTGCCAATATACAAATAGCATATGTACTTAAAGTAAATTCTACTAAATTCAAGAGCACAACTGATACACCTTACTTGAGTACAGTTTTTCGGACCCAACAGTGCACAATAACTACACCCATCAATTAACAATCCCACAAACTTAAAACAGAGAGACAGAAATAGACAGTACAATTTGTCATTAAGTAACACATCCGTTAATAAATCTCAAAAAGGCTTTTCCTATACACAATATATGAATACAGTGTCTGCAAGAAAAGCTGTTCCCACAGATTGTGTTGTAGTGCTGCGTCGACGCGTTTCGATGGTTTAGTCTAATTGTCCATCTTTTTCAAGACAAAAATTGTTTCATCATCTCTCTTATTATAGGCACTGTTTGGTTGCCGTTGTAATAAACTCCTGTTGACAAATGTATCAATAGTGCAAAGTTACGTTTATGGCAAGTAGTAATTATTAAAAAACATCTGCATTGTATATTATTTAAAATAATCTTGTATATAACACATTGTTACCTATACATATGGTCATGTTTGAATTTCACTTAGTCTTTAATTCAGTTATTCAACTCTAGATAGAGCAGTGTCATTTATATTACCATATGGATAATATCTACATACATGTTGCACTTTTTCTTGTTTTATCCTATCAAATGGGCTACTCCAGCCAGAGAAGCTTGAGATGTTATTGGTATTAGGTATATAAAGAAGATTTTGGAATCAGGGGATTACCTTATAACATATCTTGATCTCTTCAGATTCGCGGATTGTCTATTTGTTCTTTATAATTTTGTCAACAACATCTGAAAAAACAATAGGTAGATCAGCCTTAAACTTGGCCGAATCTCAATGTTCCTGTCCTGCATTGTCACGACACCCCTTGCCTCTTTATTTATTTTGAGAACCACCATATATCCTAAATTAAATTAACCTCAACCATTTACAACTAATCAATCACTAATGGCTGAGAGGCAAATATTCCTCCTTAAATTTTTGCGCCAAATAAATCTCCAAATTGTAATGTTTATTATTACAAAGTTTTTTATATCTGAAATTTCCATAAACTGTCAAATCTTATCACCTTGTTGAGCGGTATTAGTTAGTTGTGTTTCAAGACCCTGCTCCTGCGTCTTCTCAGTACGGGGCAGATTATTCTTACTGTGAAACTCCTCCTCAATTTGTCTTTGGTGATTTTCACCTAAAACGTGAACCATTATAATAGATCTGAATATAATGCTTTCATTTCTAATTGTTATCCCAAAGCATTAAGATTTAGATGCCTACCGTATTCTATGAGGGAAACCGCTTTGTCTGTTGTTAAAATGTTACAGGGTAAGGCGAACACATATCACCTCCTAGTTGCGATATTAGCCCCCTTGCTTTGACGCACAGTACCTGCAAGGGATATAACATCACGCTGTAAAGACACATTAGAGTATAGTAAACTTTGGTGGTTCCTCTTCTTCTTCCTCCATGTTGTCTTCCTACTCCTGTTGCAAATCAGAAGAGACTGCCATCTTCTCTTAAACACAAGAAAAAAACAACAAAGAACCTTCACAATTGTTGCTTTCTTTACAAATGATACTGTTCAGTACCACACCCAAATGAAAAAGAACATAGGTATGATTTCACTCTCTATACGATAAAAAGCTCTTTAACCAATGAAATCCTTTAAATTTTATGTCACATGGGATGCATGACCCCTTCGGACCCCCTCGCGCCTCCAACGCAAAACCGTAAGTTGTATGTATTTTTTTTAAATATACCATTCTAAATTCTTATAAGTATATCTCCTCATTTAATGTAAACTAAAAACATAATTAAAAATACATTTTAATACTTTTGAAAAAATTGCTAGCATCACGCACCCTTTGCAACACCAGAATGCGTGACGCGAGGGTGTGCGATGGTATCTCAGTTCCACTAAATGATTTTTAAAAAGTAGTAAAACCTACTAAAATTTTAATATTATTTTTATTTGTGCATAAATAAAACGATAATCTAAAAATAAAGAACATAAATACATATCTATATATATGTGTATTAATAGTGCCAAAACTGCGTTGGAATCGCTTGCCCGACGTGATTCCCTAAAACTGTATGCAACACCATTGTGACATCAAATCTTTAATATTTTTGCATCCTATATTTTAGTATTTACTATATTAATAATCTTCTCACCACAAACTAATTTGAAAATGTTACTATACATATATAATAATATATAATTTTAATAGCTACACTGCGCCCGAGTCACATACCATACGTGGGGATTCGCACCCGGTACGTGAACCGTACTAAAAAAAAAAAACTGTATACAACCAACAATACAATGTTCCTTAAAAACATATAAACTTATTACTGAAACACTTAAACTAATGGCATTAAATTACAAAAAAATATAGTATATCAATTTCATTAACATATACAATCAAATACTTACATATCTATACATACACTCTATTATACAATAATGCATTCCACTGTACAATCACTGTCACAAATTTTAACGAATATCAAAGTTTACAAATAAAAAACATTTAGTTACTTTTTATTAATCAAGCTTTTCTTAAAACACTTTAATTTACAGTTTTAAATCTACAAAAATATTTAGTTAATAAAAAAATATGCAATACAATACTGTTTCCAATTACATTTTAAAAAAAAGTAAGTTACAAATATTTACTAAGATATTATATGGTGGAGGAATGTTCTAGGTCAAAAACATAATAAAAACATTCTATAATTCAATTTAAAAACTAAAGCATAGAGATATCTTATAATTAGAACTTAGCATTTTAAAAATCTTTAGAAAGTCACTGAAAAAAACAAAGGTTACAGGGATGTTACAGTTAGGAATTAGATTTAAAACCCTTGGAAATGACAGGGACGTTATCGTTATGTTGACATTTCACTTGTATAAAACCAGAGAAATTCAGCTGTTTTAGTTAGTGAGCTAACTAACACTTGTGCCCCAACAATGCACTCCTTCTGACCTCACATATTACATCACTCATGACATGGTCCATGATATCACTGATGACCTCTCAAATGACATCACTGATGACATCATCCACAGAATCTCTGATGCACCCACTCACATCCCCATGTAACCTTTCAAACATCCACTTCAGCTTCCCCAGTACCATTTTCAAACCCATTCACACACCCACACCAGTACTTACACAGCCACTCATTGATTCATAGATCAACACTCACATCCACTCACTTATCCATACAGCCACTCATAAACCCACTCACTAATACAGCCACTGACTTATCCACTCATACACCCATATAGCCACTCACACACTGAGTCAGTCAACCATACAGTTGCTCACACACCTACTCACTCACCCATACAGTCAATCACACAGCCACTTACTCACCCATATAGTTGCACACACACTCACTTGCTCATACAGATACTAACATGTACTCACTTACCTATAGAGTCAATGACAAAAGCACAGAATCACTTACACATCCACCATCACATTCACTCACTCACCCATACAGTCACTCATATACCCTATCACTCACCTATACTAATTTTCACATACCCTATAACTCACCATATACCACTAATGCATGCACTCATTCACCTACACAGCCATACACATACTCACTCACCCATACAGCCCCCCATACTTGCACTCACTAACCCATACAGCCACTGACTCACCCACTCATTCATTACCCACCCACGCAATACTCAGACACCCATAGAGACACTCAGACAACTAATCACTCACCCATACAGAAACTCACATACCCACTCACACAGCCATACAACCACTTACCTACAAACTGGCAGACAGATATAGACATTCACACAACCAGTCACTCACCCATACATTCACTGAGACACCTAATCACTCACTTATACAGTTAGTCATGCACCCACTGACTCATCCATCCAGCCTCAACCAACCTTGGTATATCATTTAACACTCAAATTTTTTAAAATCACTTACAGTCACCAGATGATGTCATCAGTGATGTCATTTGAGATGTCATGAGTGATGTCACTAACCATGTCATGAGTGATGTAATATGTGAGGTCATAAGCAGTGCATTGCGGGGGCTTGAGTTATAATCAGCTCATTAACTATAAGTGCAGAATTTCTCTGGTTTTGTACAAGTGAAACAACAGCCTAACTATAACGTCCCGGAAACCTTTGGAATTTTCAGTGAATTATCAAGGTTTTTTAAATGCTAATTCCTAACTATAATGCTATAATGTCCCGGTAACCTTTGCTTTTTTCAGTGAACAATATATGTCATTGAATTGAAGTATTGCTGTATGTACTAAAACCTTATAAATTCTCGTTGACAGGAAGATGTTGCACAACAAATCCTGAAAATCACGCCTAATAGTAAAGATATGAGCACTGGAGTCTACGGCGGCTGTCCTGAACTCCAAGCCACCTCTTAATTTAGATACACTACGGTACTTTACCTTCACTGTACAAGAAACCTTTCCCTTGATTTATCAGGAAATGAAGAATTTGCACATCTATGTAGTACCTATGGGCACTAGAGCACATTATTAGTCATCACACATGGTTATATATGAACATTTGCAGCAAAACAGAGAAAACCACTATAAAAAACAATTATGGTTTATATAATGAATGTCCTTTTGACTATTTATTTATAAACAATAACCATTGTTAGAAACTTCTGTATGAAATGTCAGTACTGTACTTTATATATGCACTCTATTGCACTTTTGCACTTTCTCATTTATTTCAAATGTGAACAAACATGTTTATTTTGCTTTCTACTATGTCTATGACAATGAACCTCACTATGCCTTTAAAAGGATTGTAATATGGAGACGGAGGTTATGTGACCAAGACCACGGACGTGGTCGAAACGCGTCTTCTTTTCTGCCAGGAATAAATCATACCTGCTGAATCAGCTTGTGGGCTCGCCTGGAATTCTTTTCCATTGGATTTCTTCGTAGGAATATATATATATATATATATATATATATATATATATATATATATATATATATATATATATATATATATATATATATATATATATATATTCACTTAAAAAACCATAGGTTTCACACATGTTATAGTTAGCTGGACATTTCCCTCGTAAAAAACCAATGATATTCCCCCGTTATAGTTAGTGCAGGCAACTATAACTCACGCGACCGCAATCCTCTGCTGATGACGTCAGATATTACATCACTGTATTTAGACACTTATTTACCCATGTCTTCTTCCATTAATCTTTAGCTATACATATATTACAAATATTTATTTTTCAGAAAGACACATATGTCATCAGTGATGTAATATCTGACGTCATCAGCAGAGGATTGCGGTCGCGTGAGTTATAGTTGCCTGCACTAACTATAACGGGGTAATTTCATTGTTTTTTTACGAGGGAAATGTCCAGCTAACTATAACATCTGTGAAACCTATGGTTTTTTAAGTGAATTTGCAAGGTTTTTTAAATGCTAATTCCTAACTATAACGTGTGTTAAACCTATGGTTTTTTAAGTGAATTTGTACGTTTTTTTAAATGCGAAGTTATGTATTTATTAATATTTTTTTTTTCAGGTTTTTCACCATGCGCGCACCGTGCGCGCACCGTGCGCTTCGCGCACCGTGCGCTCTCTGTAGGCGCTAGGTGCGCTTCGCGCACCGAGCACCTACGATGCGTTGTCCGTGCCATGTGCGTACGGTGCGCGCACCCCGAGCTTTTTAAAAAAAAAAAAAAAAAATTCACCCTTGGGGGTCCTTCAGTGGCCCCCTGACAAAGGCTAGGGGGTCAGGAACTGTCGACCCTGCCCCCTTTTCACGTTCTCCACCTTTGTTTTTAACTGCCTCAGACTGTGAGAGACAAAATGGCGGCCGACACTTCCTGATTTCGACCGATTCGAATGTTTACTGAGATCTAACAACCAATCAGAATTGCGCTCGCGCACGGTGCGCGCCTATAGATATATATGTACTTTTAACTGCAATTTTCTCAGGAACTAATGAACAGATTGACTCCAGATTTGCAAAAGACACATCCATGACCTGAGGACTACCTCTCTGCCAAATTTCAAGTAATTCTGTTCAGCCGTTTGGGCTGTACCTTGGACTAAAGGTCTCTATGGAAAATTGCATGGGAAAAATGCGTTTTGGGACCCCCTTTTTTCTCAGCCCCCGCTTGACGAATCCCCCCGAGACTTTCAGGGTAGGAGCGGAGTGGAGCGCCCCACCTGTTTTGAAAAATTCGCGAGGATTCATCAATCGGCGCCAAAGTTATTCCAAATAGAATGTTGCGGATTTCCTATGGAAACACAGTCCTAACTATAACTATCTACTGGCGACCGCCAGTAGATAATATATATATATATATATATATAAAGTCACAGGTTGCCCCAAATGAGAACGCCACACACAGAGAGAATGACGCACACCACCTCGCAAGCGTCAACAGTTCAGCAGGTCGCTCGTGGTCCCAAACAGCCATACGCGTTTCGAGCTCTGATTTAGCTCTTGTTCACTGGCACAAAAGCAGGAAAACTGCATCGTAAGAACAATTGTTTTTATTGGATCAAAGGTCCCGCCCAACTGGGCGCATAGCATGCTGGTTAAGGTAGTCCATATACTGCCATCCAGGACCCCAAAGTTCATTAACCCAGTGGTTGCAGTTCCCGCTTTAGTAAATATTATCCCTCAGTAGGGTGGGAGCGCGATCACCGACCTGCTTGCTGCTGCAATTCTCCAAGCGGGTGAGGCTCCCTCTGTCCGCTAAGCACTGCTGTATCCCGGCACTCACGGTCCGCCTATAGGCAGCGGGGCATTCTCGCGGCCGGACTAGCCGCTATACACAAAGTCACAGGTTGCCCCAAATGAGAACGCCACACACAGAGAGAATGACGCACACCACCTCGCAAGCGTCAACAGTTCAGCAGGTCGCTCGTGGTCCCAAACAGCCATACGCGTTTCGAGCTCTGATTTAGCTCTTGTTCACTGGCACAAAAGCAGGAAAACTGCATCGTAAGAACAATTGTTTTTATTGGATCAAAGGTCCCGCCCAACTGGGCGCATAGCATGCTGGTTAAGGTAGTCCATATACTGCCATCCAGGACCCCAAAGTTCATTAACCCAGTGGTTGCAGTTCCCGCTTTAGTAAATATTATCCCTCAGTAGGGTGGGAGCGCGATCACCGACCTGCTTGCTGCTGCAATTCTCCAAGCGGGTGAGGCTCCCTCTGTCCGCTAAGCACTGCTGTATCCCGGCACTCACGGTCCGCCTATAGGCAGCGGGGCATTCTCGCGGCCGGACTAGCCGCTATACACAAAGTCACAGGTTGCCCCAAATGAGAACGCCACACACAGAGAGAATGACGCACACCACCTCGCAAGCGTCAACAGTTCAGCAGGTCGCTCGTGGTCCCAAACAGCCATACGCGTTTCGAGCTCTGATTTAGCTCTTGTTCACTGGCACAAAAGCAGGAAAACTGCATCGTAAGAACAATTGTTTTTATTGGATCAAAGGTCCCGCCCAACTGGGCGCATAGCATGCTGGTTAAGGTAGTCCATATACTGCCATCCAGGACCCCAAAGTTCATTAACCCAGTGGTTGCAGTTCCCGCTTTAGTAAATATTATCCCTCAGTAGGGTGGGAGCGCGATCACCGACCTGCTTGCTGCTGCAATTCTCCAAGCGGGTGAGGCTCCCTCTGTCCGCTAAGCACTGCTGTATCCCGGCACTCACGGTCCGCCTATAGGCAGCGGGGCATTCTCGCGGCCGGACTAGCCGCTATACACAAAGTCACAGGTTGCCCCAAATGAGAACGCCACACACAGAGAGAATGACGCACACCACCTCGCAAGCGTCAACAGTTCAGCAGGTCGCTCGTGGTCCCAAACAGCCATACGCGTTTCGAGCTCTGATTTAGCTCTTGTTCACTGGCACAAAAGCAGGAAAACTGCATCGTAAGAACAATTGTTTTTATTGGATCAAAGGTCCCGCCCAACTGGGCGCATAGCATGCTGGTTAAGGTAGTCCATATACTGCCATCCAGGACCCCAAAGTTCATTAACCCAGTGGTTGCAGTTCCCGCTTTAGTAAATATTATCCCTCAGTAGGGTGGGAGCGCGATCACCGACCTGCTTGCTGCTGCAATTCTCCAAGCGGGTGAGGCTCCCTCTGTCCGCTAAGCACTGCTGTATCCCGGCACTCACGGTCCGCCTATAGGCAGCGGGGCATTCTCGCGGCCGGACTAGCCGCTATACACAAAGTCACAGGTTGCCCCAAATGAGAACGCCACACACAGAGAGAATGACGCACACCACCTCGCAAGCGTCAACAGTTCAGCAGGTCGCTCGTGGTCCCAAACAGCCATACGCGTTTCGAGCTCTGATTTAGCTCTTGTTCACTGGCACAAAAGCAGGAAAACTGCATCGTAAGAACAATTGTTTTTATTGGATCAAAGGTCCCGCCCAACTGGGCGCATAGCATGCTGGTTAAGGTAGTCCATATACTGCCATCCAGGACCCCAAAGTTCATTAACCCAGTGGTTGCAGTTCCCGCTTTAGTAAATATTATCCCTCAGTAGGGTGGGAGCGCGATCACCGACCTGCTTGCTGCTGCAATTCTCCAAGCGGGTGAGGCTCCCTCTGTCCGCTAAGCACTGCTGTATCCCGGCACTCACGGTCCGCCTATAGGCAGCGGGGCATTCTCGCGGCCGGACTAGCCGCTATACACAAAGTCACAGGTTGCCCCAAATGAGAACGCCACACACAGAGAGAATGACGCACACCACCTCGCAAGCGTCAACAGTTCAGCAGGTCGCTCGTGGTCCCAAACAGCCATACGCGTTTCGAGCTCTGATTTAGCTCTTGTTCACTGGCACAAAAGCAGGAAAACTGCATCGTAAGAACAATTGTTTTTATTGGATCAAAGGTCCCGCCCAACTGGGCGCATAGCATGCTGGTTAAGGTAGTCCATATACTGCCATCCAGGACCCCAAAGTTCATTAACCCAGTGGTTGCAGTTCCCGCTTTAGTAAATATTATCCCTCAGTAGGGTGGGAGCGCGATCACCGACCTGCTTGCTGCTGCAATTCTCCAAGCGGGTGAGGCTCCCTCTGTCCGCTAAGCACTGCTGTATCCCGGCACTCACGGTCCGCCTATAGGCAGCGGGGCATTCTCGCGGCCGGACTAGCCGCTATACACAAAGTCACAGGTTGCCCCAAATGAGAACGCCACACACAGAGAGAATGACGCACACCACCTCGCAAGCGTCAACAGTTCAGCAGGTCGCTCGTGGTCCCAAACAGCCATACGCGTTTCGAGCTCTGATTTAGCTCTTGTTCACTGGCACAAAAGCAGGAAAACTGCATCGTAAGAACAATTGTTTTTATTGGATCAAAGGTCCCGCCCAACTGGGCGCATAGCATGCTGGTTAAGGTAGTCCATATACTGCCATCCAGGACCCCAAAGTTCATTAACCCAGTGGTTGCAGTTCCCGCTTTAGTAAATATTATCCCTCAGTAGGGTGGGAGCGCGATCACCGACCTGCTTGCTGCTGCAATTCTCCAAGCGGGTGAGGCTCCCTCTGTCCGCTAAGCACTGCTGTATCCCGGCACTCACGGTCCGCCTATAGGCAGCGGGGCATTCTCGCGGCCGGACTAGCCGCTATACACAAAGTCACAGGTTGCCCCAAATGAGAACGCCACACACAGAGAGAATGACGCACACCACCTCGCAAGCGTCAACAGTTCAGCAGGTCGCTCGTGGTCCCAAACAGCCATACGCGTTTCGAGCTCTGATTTAGCTCTTGTTCACTGGCACAAAAGCAGGAAAACTGCATCGTAAGAACAATTGTTTTTATTGGATCAAAGGTCCCGCCCAACTGGGCGCATAGCATGCTGGTTAAGGTAGTCCATATACTGCCATCCAGGACCCCAAAGTTCATTAACCCAGTGGTTGCAGTTCCCGCTTTAGTAAATATTATCCCTCAGTAGGGTGGGAGCGCGATCACCGACCTGCTTGCTGCTGCAATTCTCCAAGCGGGTGAGGCTCCCTCTGTCCGCTAAGCACTGCTGTATCCCGGCACTCACGGTCCGCCTATAGGCAGCGGGGCATTCTCGCGGCCGGACTAGCCGCTATACACAAAGTCACAGGTTGCCCCAAATGAGAACGCCACACACAGAGAGAATGACGCACACCACCTCGCAAGCGTCAACAGTTCAGCAGGTCGCTCGTGGTCCCAAACAGCCATACGCGTTTCGAGCTCTGATTTAGCTCTTGTTCACTGGCACAAAAGCAGGAAAACTGCATCGTAAGAACAATTGTTTTTATTGGATCAAAGGTCCCGCCCAACTGGGCGCATAGCATGCTGGTTAAGGTAGTCCATATACTGCCATCCAGGACCCCAAAGTTCATTAACCCAGTGGTTGCAGTTCCCGCTTTAGTAAATATTATCCCTCAGTAGGGTGGGAGCGCGATCACCAACCTGCTTGCTGCTGCAATTCTCCAAGCGGGTGAGGCTCCCTCTGTCCGCTAAGCACTGCTGTATCCCGGCACTCACGGTCCGCCTATAGGCAGCGGGGCATTCTCGCGGCCGGACTAGCCGCTATACACAAAGTCACAGGTTGCCCCAAATGAGAACGCCACACACAGAGAGAATGACGCACACCACCTCGCAAGCGTCAACAGTTCAGCAGGTCGCTCGTGGTCCCAAACAGCCATACGCGTTTCGAGCTCTGATTTAGCTCTTGTTCACTGGCACAAAAGCAGGAAAACTGCATCGTAAGAACAATTGTTTTTATTGGATCAAAGGTCCCGCCCAACTGGGCGCATAGCATGCTGGTTAAGGTAGTCCATATACTGCCATCCAGGACCCCAAAGTTCATTAACCCAGTGGTTGCAGTTCCCGCTTTAGTAAATATTATCCCTCAGTAGGGTGGGAGCGCGATCACCGACCTGCTTGCTGCTGCAATTGG
Source organism: Triturus cristatus (assembly GCF_964204655.1). Classification (NCBI taxonomy): domain Eukaryota; kingdom Metazoa; phylum Chordata; class Amphibia; order Caudata; family Salamandridae; genus Triturus; species Triturus cristatus. The sequence goes on from NC_140587.1 coordinate 970,451,514, forward strand.
TGGTGTGCGTCATTCTCTCTGTGTGTGGCGTTCTCATTTGGGGCAACCTGTGACTTTATATATATATATATATATATATATGTATATAATCTACTGGCGGTCGCCAGTAGATAGCTATAGTTAGGATCGTGTTTCCATAGGAAATCTGAAAATTCTATTTTGAATAACTTTGGCGCCGGTTGACGAATCCTCGCGAAACTTGTAAAACTAATGGGGCGCTCCGCTCAGCTCCTACCCTGAAAGTCTCGGGGTGATTTGTCAAGCGGGGGCCGAGAAAAAAGGGGGTCCCAAAACGCGTTTTCCCCATGCATTTTCCCATAGGACCTTTAGTCGAAGGTACAGCCCGAACAACTGAACAGAATTACTTGAAATTTGGCAAAGAGGTAGTCCTCAGGTCAAGGAAGTGCCTTTTGCATATATGGAGTCAATCTGTTTAGTATTTCCTGAGAAAATAGCATTTAAAAGCATATAAATATCTATAAGCGCGCACCGTGCGCGCACCCTAACGTGCGCGAGCGTAATTCTGATTGGTTGTTACATGTCAGTCAACGTTCGAATGGGTCAAAATCAGGAAGTGTCGGCCACCATTTTCGTTTGTTTTGGGTACGAGAGTGAAAAAGAGAGGTGGCGAACGTGAAAAGGGGGCAGGGTAGAGAGTTCCTGCCCCCTAGCCTTTGTCATGGGGTCCCTAAAGGACCCCGAAGGGTGAAAAAACATTTTAATTTTTTTTTTTAAATATCACAAGGTACGCGCACGGTGAAAAAAAATAATAATACATACATAACTTAGCATTTAAAAAACCGTACAAATTCACTTAAAAAACCATAGGTTTCACACACGTTATAGTTAGGAATTAGCATTTAAAAAACCTTGCAAATTCACTTAAAAAACCATAGGTTTCACACATGTTATAGTTAGGTGGACATTTCACTCGTAAAAAACCAATGAAATTCCACCGTTATAGTTAGTTCAGATAACTATAACCCGCGCGACCGCAACTCTATCACAAGGATGATGTCATCAGTGATGTCATGAGTGATGCCACTGACCATGTCATGAGTGATGTAATATGTGATGTCATGAGCAGTGGATTGCGGGCGCGCGAGTTATAGTTATCTGAACTAACTATAACGGTGGAATTTCATTGGTTTTTTACGAGTGAAATGTCCACCTAACTATAACATGTGTGAAACCTATGGTTTTTTAAGTGAATTTGCAAGGTTTTTTAAATGCTAATTCCTAACTATAACGTGTGTGAAACCTATGGTTTTTAAGTGAATATATATATGTATGTATATATATACCTATGCCAAGTTAAGTTATAGGACAGGATATAGTGCATGTCTCACCTTTGGAATTGTCCTGCAATAGCAGACCACGTAAGTGGCTAGAGATTTTCATTTTCATTCATGGGGGCGAGCGCTTAGTCCCTCAGGAACAGTTGTACATATGGAGGTCATTGCTGGAATGTGGGATTTGTGAGGCTAGCAAGTAGCTGCCATAAACAGTGATTCTTGAATCAAACAGTATTTACGTGAAAGGCTGTTTGTTCTGTGGACACGGAAAGGCTGCGTTTTGGGGAATCCCAGAGTCAGCTCATGAGCATGGAAGACCGAGGCACAACGATTTCCTTAATAAATCATAAGCACTTTCATAGCAGTTGGATGGGAGCAGTGGGTAGACGGGAAAGGGGGATTTTACACATCACTCCAACCTCTGTTGCAGCCGGATCCTTAGCCTCAGTTTTAATCAATTCCTTAGCAGCTCTGTTTTACTGTGCAGACTCATGCCACCGTAGGCAAGATAGGCCCGAAAATGCTTCTTTACCTTAAGAGTATTTGAAGTAAGGGAATGGCCTGCTGGTGGGTATAGAAGGCTCAGATTTGGGTTACACAGATTAGGGAATCTAACGGGGTTCTGAGGTTTTCTGACAGCAAGAGCACCAATGGAGTAGCCATCAGTATGGCAGCAGGGGCTACGACAGGTGGTTACAATGCTGAGGGAGGCCTTCTGCTTCCCGGTTACCACTCTCTTTGACCTTTGGTTGCAGGCCACAGGTTCTTCATGAAGATTAGGGCCCATGACTCCATTGATTCACCGCTGGAGGTCATTAGGCCACGCTCCATACAGAGAGTCTGTTTTATAAGTAGTTGTCCTGATGGAGTCTTCTGGAATTCATATGTCCTACCCAAGAGGGGCTCTAGATACACCATTATAATCCTCTGCTGTCACGAAGCACAGGTTAAGAAACCAAGTTGACTTATCATTAAGCAGCACAAAAAAGGGTAGTAAGAGGGATAGAAGTAATTTGGAATTAATGCACATTTATGTTCTAGGTCCTAGCCCCTGGGCTTCATTCACTAAAGCTGCGTGGACGTATTATGAACCAAAAGATGATGGCCTGAATACTTGCAGCTTCCTCCCGTAGGTTTATTAAACACACTTGGTGTCACCATGATCCTCGACGTGCTTGGTTCACTACGGTAATACATTTTGTTTATATAGCTCAAATAACTATAGGAGCTATCTGACCATGCAGCAAGCGGAGAGGCTATAGGTTTAGGAGCCCTATAAAATGCAGCCCGCATGACCTTGGACGGGTTCCTGGTTTAATCTGCAGGACTGGGCTGTGGTTGGCCCGACTCTACACTGACATTGGATGACAGGAAATAAGCAATAGGTCTCCTATTATATATGTAAAACTTTACAGTCGGCTGAAAAGCAGGCACAGGTGAAAGTTCTGTTCAGCTCATATCCAGAGGTTATGTATTTTGTACTTCTCTTGTATGTAGTGCAAAGGACAAGGAGGGAAAGTGGCCTAGGGTCACACAATTTGGTGAAGTGGGGATGCTGAGTGTACTCTCTGGTTTTCTGGCTTCACAGTACGCAATTTGGTATCACTTGTATATAGGCCTCCTCCACTATACCCATCTCACTGTGGTCACATCACAGTCCAGAGTTTGTAGCCCCTGAAAGAATTTTTCTTTTGCACGTGCCTATGGAGCAAACAATCGGTGTAGGGCTTTATGGTGCCTCAGACTTAGGTCATCACTTAGGGCCTAGGAATACTGTGCGTTGGTTTCAGAAAAAAGCGATTTAAGTGTACTGAGTCAGTTATAAATCAGGCCCCATGTTCATTCTGTGATTTCCCTTGAATTTGTTTGAAGCCATTCAATCCTGACCCTGCCTTGCTTGGCAAAGGGGAATGAAATGGAAGAGGTCTCTAATGGGGTGTGTGATTGTTCGCCTCGTTGCAAGAATAACAGTCTCTGCTCCTCCTTTTCATCCTTACTCCCACCCTAGTGACCCTCACAGTCCGGGCCTGGGTAGTTTCTGCAACCAGTCTGTAATAACCCTGGTTAGACACCATACTTATGGCATAATTCACTAATCAGCAGACAGACAATTGCTAGTGGGTCCTTAAGCTGTTAAGGGGATGGTGTTGCTGTGTTAACCGGTGAAGGTCAATCAAATTCCAAACACGCACCTGTTTCTGTTTCTGACCAATTCAGTGGTTACATTTATCTTTCGGAAGAAGTAGGTCCCCAGGTACAATCTACTGGGAGCAGCTGAGTTCCAGACCTCGTGGCTCCAATAAAGATACCGGAGCAACAGCGGTGACCTTTCGCCCCAGTTTCCAGACATTACATGAGCCACCCTGAGACTCACTTGGGCATGCAGGGGTGTGGTTCACCCCAGAGTTTGGTTAGGGCATTGATGGAATTCTTAACAGAAGTTGGGGCAAAACATTGCATTACGCCAGGCAAGCATAGCGCATGCTCTTCGAAGCTCTGGAAGCACACGGATGGGCGGAAGCATTCCTGCTTGAGAGGGCGTTGGTAGGGTTGACTCATCCCCCTTCTCAATTATCTGGTGCCGAGGATTGGCAGAAGGTCCTCGGAGTGTCACAAGCACTTTGTTAGGTTGATCATTTTGTAGAATTGGTGCTGACCATTTCTTTTTTCCTCTCCCACAGTTTTCCTGTCCTGTGAAGCAGGAGGGGAGTCAGAAGAGAGAAGTAAATTGCCAGATTCCTGTGCAGCCCTGCTGTATGCCGCAGTGGCAATTGGCAGAGGTGTGAGTAATTGGCCATTCTTATGTAGAAACATTTAAACATGTCTTTCTGAAGGTAATTTTGAGCACTGGGCGCGCTAGGCGGCCTATAATGAGTCCTTCCCCATGCAAGTAGGGCTCTGTTTGGCTCATTTGAGGAGTGCTCTTGAATCATGTTTACCTAAGGGGTGTACCACCCCCGAGGATTGTGATAGTGCATCACAGTGGCAATGATTTGGTGCACTTGGGCAGGAGAGAAGGATTGATCACTAGGATAGGCTGGTTGGCAAAGAAATTTCCACAGGAATGCATTACGTGATCCCACATCATCCAGAGGCTGTTATGGGGAGGGGGGCAGTCAGTCAGAGCTATGAATCATTCTGTGAATTGTATTAATAAGAAGGTAGACAAGTTGCTGAGATCACCCAAATGGCAGACTATCCTGCATGGGCACACCAAGAGGTGGGCTTTTTGTTCAGGATGGGGGTTCCCCTCTCTAAGCTGCTAAATGAGATTTTTTTCTGGAGAACATCCTAGCCTGGTTGATACATCGGCCAGTTGCACATGACCGTCTTGGGGGGGGGGGGTACTTCTGGTACAATGAAGGCATCCTTTTACTTTGGATAGATGGAGACAGAGGCCTCAGAGGGCCCTCCGGGGGGTGCTTGCAGCAAGTCGGCTAAAGGGTTAAGGGGGGTACAGGAGTGCATGCTACCAATGGGCCCTTACCGCCAATCCCCGCACAGGCACGTAGGCAGACGGGCACCCTGAGCAAGCTTACCCCAGGTAGAAGGCAAGGTGATGGGACACATCCCCTTAAAGAGGGCCTGCATAGGGTGTGCCAAAGGTAGGTAACCTGGTGGACAGACGGCCCCCTGTGCAAGATTACTCTAGAGTAAGAGGCAAGGTATGGGCCCCCTCTCCTTAGAGAGGGACCCTCACATGCTGACCAGCCATGATCTCACTCATTTGCTTAATGCTGGATATGCAGGGACAAAGCGAGATATTGTAAGGCATGGCAATGTATTAGAGTCTATGCTAAGATTAGCCATCTATCAAAATTGAAAATAACACGGTGTGGATTTTATGGGGTTTCTGTCTATTAATTTTGTAAAATAATTTTGGAAACTATTTGATCATTGTGATGTTTCTGATGTTTGTCATAATAAATACGGCCGGGGCTTTATGACCCCTAACCCAAAAAGTTACAGAAGTTGTGAGGGATGATGGGGGCACAGGGAGCGGAAAAGGAGTAACTGGTGGGTAATTTAATTGCAGGGGCGGGTATCGGCGATACCTGACCATATGACCAGGTGCCCTGGCATAGGGAGAGCCGTGCCTATGGCGGGACACCAGTCCTGCCCAAGATGTGGGAGGTTGGAGGCTAAGACATATGGCGCCACGGCCACCAGCCAACAGGAGCTACAGCGAGTGGTCTGTCAAGCGTGGTGACCCAGAAGCAGTTGGAAACTTTTTTGCCCATAAAAGGGGTGACAGGGCAGTGAGCCATTCTCTTTCCATTCACTGCTCCGGCGGCAGAAACGGAGCTAGTACCCCCGTTAAGGGGCACCAGAACAGTATAATTTTGTCCCGCCCGCCATCCCCTTAGACAGCGGTTACTTGTGTAGAAATTTTCTCCTGTTGCAGATTGCTTGGTTTTCTCTTTCAGCTCTCTGTGATTTAAGTTGGTGTGTTTTGATTGGCTATGTTGGTTTAACCTCTTTTCTTCCAGATGTGGGTGAAGTCATGATTGGTGGGGTACTTCTGGTACATTGAAGGCATCCTTTTACTTTGGATAGGTGGAGACAGAGGTCTCACAGGGCCCTCCAGGGGGTGCTTACAGCAAATTGGCTAGAGAGTGCGGGGTTTGGAGTGCACACTGCCAACAGGCCCTTACTGCCAATACCCGCATGGGCACTTATGTGCCAAGCTAACAGCACTGACCCTTGGTGGGGATAAAGAGGGCATTGTGGGTGCCCAAGGTAGGTAACTGGGCAGGCAGAGGGGCACCCACTGCAAGCTTACCCCAGGGTGGGAGGCAAGGTGATGGGCCCTGTTAGAAATGGGATTTTTAGCAGGCTTGGGCATGTGCCAAAGCCAGGCAGAAACCACCACTCTACTCAGGATAAGGGAGTTGCACTCCTAAAATAACCCCTGCTCACCCCCTTGGTAGCTAGGCACGAGCAGTCAGGCTTATCTTAGAGGCAGTGTGTAAAGCATTTGCACGTAACCAACAGTAATACAGTGTAAGGGCTACAAAAGGACACCACACCAGTTTAGAAAAATATCCAATATTTTTATATACCTAAGACAAGACCAAAAATAATAAAAAATCCACAATACAGTTCTTAAAAATATTCAGTTATCAAAATATGGTTGAAAAACATTCCCTTGATGTCGATAGCTCTGTCTGGGGCTATCACGGCGTCGTGAGCAAACAGATCCAAACAGTTCTGGCTGACTGCAGTTTGGCAGGGCAGCTATGGTGTTGGTAAGACCCGCAAACAGTACCTTTTAGAAATGCAGGGCATCAGCGACCTCTCGTTGAGCTTCCGAAACCACGGCGTCTGCAGGCGTCGGTTCTGGAGGTCGGTACAGGAGTCGACGGGGCCCTTGAAGTCACACGCGTTGCAGATCAAACTCCTCTTTTGGAGTCAGGAGCGCTGGGGTCGGCAGGCGTCGGGTGCTGCGGTGCGAAGTGCAGCGGTGCAATGGCCTCAGGTCGTGGTGCGAGCAGCAGCTCGGTGGTGGCGTCAGACGGCGTCGTCGGTGAGACCAGGGTCACAGTGCGAGATGAATGTGGTGCTCGTTGCGGTGCTGGCAGGTCACGGTGCAAGCAGCGTCGTCGTCGTTGCTGAGGCGCTGTCATTGACTGACGAACTGGAGTTGATGGCGCCGGCGTTGGTAGGCCAAGGCTGTGGTGTGGGAGGAGGGCAGTGCGTCATGTAAGTTTACGAGTGGTGCCCTCTAACCATGGTGCAAGCAGCGGGGTAGATTTTGGCGTGGAGCGGCGGTGTTGGGGATATCAAGGCATCGTTGTGAAGCGAGACGGTGCGGAGTGCGGTACCCAAAGGTTGCGGTACGAGCAGCAGCTCAGTGGCGGCATCAGTAGGCATCGTCTGTAAGACCAGGCTCGCGGTGCGGCATTGCAGCAGTTCCCTCTGAGTGCCTTCAGGACACGGAGTCGGCAGTGGCTTCGTAGACGTCGTTGGGTTGCTTTTCCTCTATTGCAGCGCAAAACACACAATCCCCAGTGCTGAGGGAAGAAGAGCTTGAAGTCTTTGTTGTTCCTGAGAATTCTTGAACAGGGGGCAAGCTCTACCTCCCTTGGAGAAACTCACAAAAGTAGATTGCAGAAAGTTCAGTCCAGTCCTTTCACTGCCCAAGACAGAAGCAGCCATTGCAGGCCAACACAGCAAAGCCCACAGCAAAGTGGTAGTTCCTCCTCACAGCATCTCCGGCTCTTCTTCTTGGCAGTCTTCTTGGTCCAAAAGAGTTCTAAAGTTCAGGGGTCTAGGCCCCAATAGTTATATTCCAAAATCATTTGATCTCTTAGGCAGATAGTGTCTGTGCCCAGCCAGAACCAGTTCTGCCTTCTCTGGATTGACTTCCTGGCAGTAAGTGGAGACGGCATGGTCAGAGGCAGACTAGGCCGTTTTAGGAGCAGGGAAATCTCATCCCCCTTCCCCCATTGCAGCCCACATCTATTCAGCCCTTTCCTGACCCACCTAGACTATCTGGAGCTGCTCCTGCTCCCCAGCCTTCTGCCATCCAAAACCCAGACAGGCAATCCACTTTCCTGCAGAGGCACACAGGATGATTGAGCAAGAAAATAGCTACTTTCTAAAAGTGGTATTTTCAAACACCGAATGTAAAAATCACCTTCACTAAAAGATGCATCTTTAGATTCTGAGTTCAGGCATACTAAACTTTATTCTACCTAATTCCCCGGGCCAGTTATGTTTATAAGATGTTATACACAAACTCCCCATTCTGTCCTATGGGGAACAGCTAGCCCTGCCCTAGCGAAAACCGAAATTGGCCGTAATTCACTATCAGGACATGCCACACACACCAGGGAATGTCCTACAATTCACATACTGTGCACCGTGCCCACGGGGGTACCTGGGCCTACTTTAGGGTTGGCTGACATGTAAGAAAAGGGAAGGTGAAGGACTGGCTAGTGTGTGCACCGGCAAAGTCGACATGGCAGTTACAAACTGCGTGCAGACTCTGCAATGGCGGGTCTGAGGTACTTTTTCTGGGCTAATCACGTGGGTGGCACAATCAGTGCTGAAGCCCAATAGTAGCATTAGATTTACAGGCCCTGGCACACTCAGTGCACTTTCCTAGGGACTAACAAGTAAACCAAATCCCCAATCATGGAAACACCAATCCATAACACAATTTACCACAGGAGCACTTGCAATTTACCACTGATCAGCAGTGAGAAAGGTGCGCAGAAACACTACACCAGCAAAAACAGAGTCAAAACTGGGAGGTCAGAAAGCAAAAACTCAGGGAAAACATGCCAAAAGATGCCAAGTCTAACAGGCTCCCTCCCCTTAAAGAGGGCTCAGTATAAGGGGTGCCTGAGGTAGGTCACCTAGCGGGCAGAAGGGCCCCCTGCACAAGCTTACTCCGGGGAGGCAGGCAAGGTAATGAACCCTCTCTCCTAAGAGAGGGCCCCTCATATGTTGACCAGTCATGATCTCACTCGTAGGCTCAATGCTGGATACGCAGGTACAAGGCAAGATATGGTTAGGAATGGCTATGTATTAGAGTCTATGTTAAGGTTAGCCATCCATGAAAATTGTAAATAATACTATCTTGGTTTTATGGGGTTTCTGTGTATTAAATTTGTAAAATGACATTGGAAACTTGGATTTTTGTTAAAAAAATTCTGTTTACCATAATAAAAATGACCGAGGGTTTACGTTCGCTAACCTAAAAAGTTACAGAAGTTGTTGTGTGCTGTCTTTGTGAGGGATGATGCACAGGGAGAGGAGGAGGACCTGGTGGGTAATTTAAACGCAGGAGTGGGTCTCGCCTATACCTGGCCACATGCAACATGTGGAATAATATTTTCTGTGCCTTGTTAACTTGAGCTACAGAAAAATATGTGACGATTGAAACCATACAAGTTTGAACGCTAACAGTCCCACTAAAGAGCCATCAAGCAGTCAAATACACTTTATGCAAAACCAATAGTTATGGTAACTTGCAGCAAAGCCTGTGCCATATGTAATATCACATATACATATATTTTGTAAATGCTATTCCACATGTTACAGAGTAGTAAATGTTAAAGTGGAAAAAGGTTGTGTTTCCCATTCTAGCTCCCTTGGGAATTCCTACTCTTTGTTGTAGCAAATATTGCTAAACTGAATCATACAAAACTTGGAATAAAACTTGTTTTTTTTTCTCCTAAAAGGGCCTATAGATGCTTGGTGTAAATCCACCTTGTAGTTTTTGTGATTTTGTGATACAGAATTTCGTTTTTGGTTCGTGAAAACCCATTTTTTGAAATGTTTATGTTATAAAAAGTCTTAAAGCCATACAGAGCAGAGGTTGGCCAAAAAGGAGGTAGGGTGCTGGATCTGACTACAGGCCAAACCCTGCTGCCAACTATAGTGCTACAAACAAGGCACTGCGGTAAGCCCCTCTGCACATAGCCAAAGGCTTTGATCAGAAATGGGAGCTGTTAAGTCAGTAGGTTGAGAAAAGAGGACTACAAAAACACCGGATGTTCTTTATCATAAGAAACTGACGTTTTCTTTTCTTAAAAGGCATTAATGTTTGTTCAAAAAGAAACCCAGGAATAAACTTTAACACTTTAACAGGTGATGCATTTCCCTCAGTGCTGAACCATTTTCTGCTGTTTGTGGTAGTTTTTGCTTAGGATTTCATAACGTGTTGTCAGAAAAGATATCCTTGTCAAATGTGTGTCCTTTGTCCTGCACAATTTGGAAATTTTAAAGGTACCCAAGATTTGATAATTCCTCTGGAGGGATCTGAGTCAAAATGTAGCAACTTCTTTTTTTTTTTTTTTTTTTAAACAAATTCGTAACAAATGTGCTGTGCAAGAATGTGTCTGAACTGAATCAACAAACGTTTACTGTGCTAAGAACACCCTTCTCCTAGATTGCGAGAATAGGCAAAGCTCTAAAAATGTTTTTGCTGTTTCTGCCTGCTTGCAGGTTTTTGGAGAGAAAGATGTTAAATCCGTGGGTGAATCTGGAAAGTTATGCATTCTTGAAAAAGAGATAACTTTAACAAGGAGCCATTTGTGTAAATCATTTATGATTTTCCCAAATACACTAATCTTTTAATTCAAAACATTGTGAAAGTAACTAGGAAAACATTAAAATAGGACACGTTATTTTCAGCAGCAATTTTTTTAACTGAAGGCCAATCTACAAAAGTAAGATATCATTATGACTGTCAGACTCTTTCAGTGGCGGAGTTATAAAACATGTATTGATTATAATTGTGTCATACTCAGACCTATCAACCAAGCTGCAACACATAATTAATTTTTTGTTGGCGTTTTGACCATCCATCAAGTCAGGAGTTAAAATCAAATCAATAACAAATGGCTAGGAAGGAAAGCTATATATTTTTGAAAAGTGCCCATAAATGTTAGTTTAGGAATAGGGGTTATTTATATATGTGAATTGTTGTTACTTTTAATATCAGATGATCTGTGGGAATTTTACAAAATAAGCTAGTTTGCGCACACTGGCTTACAGTTTGAAACCAAAAATGTAAAATTCAAAACATAATACCAAATATCCTACTATCCTGCATTTGCACACTTCCCCCTATAAAAATAAACCCACCTGTTTTGGTGGGCCTAGTACCTCCGATAGAAAAGACCCCAACATTTCATGTGGAAAGATCAAGATTTTTCCTTTGAAATTCAAACATTCTGGGAATGTGAGCTGCTGCAGTGTTTCAACTGTGGTCATCTGGTACCCACAGAAACCTACCAACAGTAGGCAACTGGATGGGTCCAAGGTGGTGTGGCCTGCATGGATACCTCTCTGTTATAATTCACAGAATGCCTGCAAACATAAAACTGTGGATAAATTCCAGATTTTCCTCAGATGTCTATGATGAAATTTCTGGAATCTGCAAGGATTATCAAACGTCCTACCACACAGTGTTCATACGTTTCTCTCAATAAACATGGTGGCACACTTTAGTGTGTGGACCTATCGTCTGCGACATGAATGGCTGCATATTGCAAATGGAAACATCAAGGTTTTTTGTTTGAAATTCATTCATTCTCGGTATGTGTGTTGCTAGGTATTTGGATCTGGTGTTGGCCAGCACCCAGGAAACTCTACCAGCCACAGACATCTCTGAAAACTAGACACCCATCCGAGTCCAAGGTGGTGTGGCTTGTGTGTATCCCAATACTTTTTCTTAGACACAATATGTTGCAAAAGTGAAACTTTGGCTAAAAACACAAATTTTCCTCAAATTTCTGTAAGTGAAGGTTCTGGGATATGTGGGGATCCACAAAAGTCCTACCACCCACCATTTGAAAGTCACTTATTTTAGGGATTTGTGGTGATGCAGTATTTGGCTCGGGTTGATCAGAAGGCAGGGAAACCTACCAGCCCCATACATTTCCAAAAACTAGACACCAATTTGAGTCCATGGTGGTGAAGCTTCTTTGGATCCCTCTGCTTTTTCTAATCCAGAATGCTCTGCAAACATCAAACTCTGGCTAAAAAAATGATTTTCACATGATTTCTGTGAGGGAAAGGCCTACATTATGCAGGATTCAACATAAGTCTTCCCACCCAGCAATCCCATACTTCTCCCAATAAAAACAGTACCCCACTTGCGTGGTGGGCCAATTGCTTGCAACAGCAAAGGCCCTAAAATTCAACGTGGAAATATCAAGGTTTTCTTTTGTTTTTCACTCATTCAGGGTATGTGGGTTGCTGTGGTATTTGGGCCTGTGGTCTTTCAGTTCCCATGAAAACCTACTAACCATAGGCATTTATGAAAACTAGATTTCTGGGTGGGTCCTGGATGGTGTGGCTTGCACTAATCCCTCTATGTTTTCTTACACAGATTACCCTGCAAAGTAGACATCAGGGGAGTCCAGGGTGGTGTAGTTTGCTTGGATACCACCCCTTTTTAGTGCCCAATAGGACCTGCAAATATCAATTTTTATAAAAAGATAACAACTTGTATTCACATTTCTTTGAAGAAAGGTTTGGAGATCTGCAGGGATCAGAAAATCTCAGCAGCACCAACAATCATACTGTTCACTCGATAACAGTACCCCACTTCTATTGCTGAACTTATCACCTGTAGCAGGAATGATCCCCATAAAGCAACGAAGAAACATCAAGATATTTCCTTTGAATTTCAGTCTTTCTGGGTAATGGTTAGCTGCATTTTTTGGGTTCAAGGTTGGCCAGCATCCAGGGAACCCTACCAATCTGAAACATTTCTGAAAACTGGACACCTGAGTGAGTCCAGTATGGTATGGATTATTTGGATGCTTTCAGATTTTCTTCCTCAGAATGTTTTGCACCCATCGATCTCTAGCAAAAATAACAAATCTCTGGGGATCAACAAAAATCCTATTACCCAGCATTTCCACACTTTGCCCGATACAAACACATTTTCCTTTATTTTTTTGAGGAATAGTTCAGGAGTCTCTGGGGATCAACAAAACTCCTATCACCCAGCATTTCCACACTTTTCCCGATAAAAACATTGCCCCATATTATTGAGTGGACCTATCATACTGGACAGGAACGAGTCAAAACTCTGAGTGTGTGATGTTAAAATAGTGTCAATGAGGTCTTCACAGGGCTACAGTTTTAATCTATTCCTATCACACACGTTTTGATGGCCCATAAATGTGGGGTGCTGTTTTTTTTGGAAGAAATATGGGAATGTATCATGGCAAACCTTTTGCTATTGGCTGTAAGTGCAGAAGATTTCTGTCACATTGTCACACTAATTCAAAATTTTACAATTGCATGGCATTCTCGGTAAGGAATGATGCTGGGATCCACCCAAGCCACTCGCCTTGGATTCTCCAGCATCGCTTGTTTTTAGGCCAGGGTTTGTATGGTTCCCTAAGTGATAGCCAACCCCATGATCTGAATGCTGCAGGCACCCCCGCCCCCCAGGGAAAGAAAGAGATAATTTGGTGTTTTAAGGTACAGTTTGGATATTTTCATTATCTTCTGTTAAATTTAACAGGCTTTAATCACGCATCCACTCTACCCTCCTCAGTCACTAGTTTTCAGAAATGCCCAGGTTTGTTAGTGTTCCCTGGTGGCTGCTGTTCCCATGAGTTGAATACTGTAGCCATTCCCATGGAAAGAGAGAGATAATTTGGTGTTTTTAGATATAGCTTTTTTAAATTTGCACAACATTCTGGGTAAGAAAATTTGGTGGGATCCATATAAGCCACACAACCCTGGTTTTCACTAGGTCTGTAGTTTTCAGAAAAATCTAGGTTATTAGGCTTCCCTATGTGTGACAGAACACTGGATCCAAATTCCTCTGGAAAGAGAGAAGCAATTGGGTTTTTTATGGCAGGTTTAATATCTATAGGGCATACTGAGTAAGAAAATGTGTGGTGATCCATGTAAGCCATGCCAAAATGAGATCCTTAGGGTCTCTGTTTCAGACATTTCCAAGTTTGCCAACCATCCCCCTTGGCAAGTGGAAAGAAAATATAATTTCTTTGGACATTATTTTGACATATGGGCTGGCAGACATGGGATAAACCCCTCATTCAGCCTCATCCTGGAGGCACTTAAACTGTCTTATGTATAGGTGTGTGGCATACACCAGACCTGGCACCCCATCTCATTCATTTTCTCACTTATTTTCCTGGTAGTCAGTTAAGCCATCCCTGCTGAGGGCAGATAAGGAGTTAGTGCCGCAACCAGCACTCCAAGGGTGTTCTGAAAAACTAAATGAAACATGGAGAATTTGGGGTGCTTCTGAATGCCCTGATTTGACAGCCCCACACCACATGCCTTGTTTTTTTTATTTTTCCCCCTGGTTGACGAGTCGGCTTTGTAGTAACCCCGGGTTGGAGAATTGGTGTGTTTACTACATATCTGCCCATCACAGTAGGTGTAGAAAGTCCACTAGACCACCTGGGAGATAAAAGACACGGAGCAGGGATTGCCCTTCCTTGAACTGGGTTGCAGTCCCCATCCACGGGTACCAGGCAGTTTTTCTGTCTCCTAGAGGGCACTTTGGAGGGTTCACCTGCCCAGAAGACAGAATGTCCACTAGACACAAGGCATTGTTTTCCAAAAAATGGAATGATGTAGGGCCAAGGCTGGTTCAGGCATTGGTATATACCCCCGGGCACCAGATGGTGTTTCTGCAGATTTGATTTGTTTAGCTCTTCCCTACTGGACAATATCTCAAATACATGCCCAAAGGCTCCAAATATCCTCTCAAATATAGGAATGGATGCTATATTTGGGTTTGAGCTACAGAGGGTAGAAAGATTGTTTGGGCTCAAGGGGTGGCGGTGTGCCCAATACGAGGACAGGCAACCCTTGCTTCATTCTTTTTTTAGAAAAAACAAAATAGAATTACTGGCACTGAATTATGCATTGAGCAAAGTGTTGTGTGCTGACCAGTACAGTGTCCCCGATTACAAAAACTCACTGTCCTCAGTGTAAGTGCAAACTCTGGCTGTTCGTGCTGACACTGAGGTGGATGCATTACTGGAAGACAGAGCTGTTGGTTGAATCGGCGACTCTATCTTTCACTGTAAGTAAACCAGAATATTTTAGAAGAGGGGAAAGGTATCTCTTGCAGGAGGGTGACCTGGGTGACATCACCCACCTGCACGGGGATGCTTGAGGAGAACCTGGGACCCTGGGCTCCCCAGTGAACTCTTAGTGCACCACCTCTATGTGGTACACAGTCAGTGTGTCTCTAGAGATGTTGTTGTCTCTGCACCAGCATCTGTAATGCAGAGCAAAGACAAAGTATTCCCGTGTTTGCATAGGGCCAACCCCCATACAAACAACGGAATGCCTGCTTGGGATCATGCTGGTGCAATCCATAATATGGACTGACATGCGCAAGCATTTATGTTCCCTTCTACTAAACGGTAGAGCATAAAGAATGGCCACAATTCAAGTAGCACACCCAGGAAACGTTTTGTAAAACGGCCCCTTATTTCTGAGCACTTTCAGTCCCCTAATCTTCTCCCTGGGGGGCAGAAGGACTGTTTCGGTTCTAGGAGTGGTGTTTGTGGCCAGATGCCATGAAGTATCAGCCCCTCCCCACTCCATTTTTTTAAGCAATTCTGGGTGATTAGTATTATTTCTGCCACTCTGGGGAAGGCAAATTGTGGTAAATTCATGAGTTTGCCACACAGAGGCGCAGAAAAACTATTTGAGTTCTAAAGGTGGGGGATGCAGCCCGAAGTCAGGATGAGCTGCCCCCACATAATTCTATTATTTGTTTTAGAAAAAATTGTCCCTGGTATCTAGTGTGCTTTTGGCCCTAAATACCATTTAGACTCCAGGGATAGGGATGCAACCTGATGGTAGGATTGGCCATCCTCCTTGCCTATCCAACTTTTCTTTTTATCAATCCCTAGTGTCTAGTGGGCTTTCTTCCCACCATATAAGAGTAGGAAAATGTTAGAGACTTTGAAGGGTGGAAGGAGTAATTATGCATCCCTGGAGACTCTGCCCCCTTTCACCTGTCTCATGCTTAGTGGTTGAAACCCTCCTAGCGGATCACCCTCCTATGGCTTTCCTCAAGCAGGGATTTCCTATAGAGAGTCAAAATTGGAAAATGAAGAATGTCCCCTTTCAAATGGAACCGCTCCCATTGTGATTGGTGCTTGTGGGGCGAACTCGCACTTTCAAAACTGATGACGTCAGCACACCATGCACGTCATTCACAAAAAAAGCCCCATGCTGCTGGTGAACCTTTTCCCCAGCAGCTCAAAGTGGAAGGCTCTAGAAGGGAACCGCTCTGGCGCTTGCACTAGAGGTATTTCTTGTCCTTTGATGTGTAGATGTGATGCTCATTTAGCCCGCATCTGTGAAGGTAATGCAGAAGAAGAGAACACCACATCCTTTGAATTAAAGGAGTAACATAATACATTAAAGTGATGCTATGGTTGAGAAACAAAGCCACTCATATTAAAATGTTATGGTCGGCTGCGCATAACAACACTCACCCCACAATAGCCTTGCAAAAATTATGTCACAGATAACATCACACATGACACCATTGCTGACATCGCTGTTGACAACACTTTCAGTGTATTTTTTATGAAATGTATATGTTATCAATCAATGAATTTTGTTTATTCGGATTATGCACATTATACAAGTGTAATCAAACAATGCAATAGATAAATATACCTTATTAAAACTAAATTCATGTCACCACACAAAAGTAAAACAAGGTAAAACAGTGATCTGCCCCCCAATGTAATACAACAAGCTCCAAGACAGTTACTTATGTAGATTGTATCACAAATTATCATAGTCATATTTTTCTTCATTTAAAGACTATGCTATGCGAAAGCATAGGAGAGATTAAACTTATTGTGGAAAAATAGATTTAGTCTTCCCAGTCTTCATCCAACCATGAGACAACACCATTATAAACTTCCACAAGCAATACCTACACTTTCCACACCTGATATCAAAATTTTCATTACAGTGTTTTTAATGATAACCCTAAGGAAAATAACCTGAAGGATTTCCTTTAAACAAGTGCTGAATGGTATGCTGAAATACTGTTGTGGCTTCAGTTTACCCATAGTCCAGCCCACCGATGGGAAGGTTAAAGAGCCTGCTTTATATCCATAATTCGCAACTCAATCTTGAGACTGCAGTATGGAAGATTGGGAGAAGCCGGTAAGTCTTCTGAGGTACATATTGTAGCCTCTTGACAATGGCCGGATATTCAAATACCCATAAAAGCAACTTTAGATAAAGACTCAGCAGTTAGTTTAGACCTAAATAGCTCTGGGGGTGCTTCCGAAGTCTGTACGTCAAATTGAAAAACAAGCACTGGCGTAACGTAAATTGAGAGGCCCGCCCTGTAAGGTACACGGAGGGGCCCCCTCTGGGCTCAATTAAGAGCTCTCCGGCCAGAGTGCTGTGCCGAGGGGGCCCCCTGGAGCTTGGGGGCCCCCCACACCACAGGAGCTGCGGGGGCCTGTGTTACGCCCCTGAAAACAAGTTCATGTAATGTTAGTTCAATATTACTCAGGATAACAACATTGTTTTTACATGGCATTTGGCTATCCTCATTACACAAAACCTTAAACCCAGTAACTGAAATTCATCTACAAATAGTTACATCATAACTTAATAAAATGGATCTCTATGGACAATATGTTTTCTCTCCAGCCATTACCTTAAATTTGTTGACGTTATCTTCCAGATTTTTAGTTGGTATTATTATTTCTGAATTGTATCAAGCTGCTAATGTGAAGTGTTCTCATTACGTGCTAGTATATTAATATCATCTGGATATAACAGGCACATTACTGCAGAGATATTTGCCATTTAACAATCAACATTACACTTTTGTCAATATCAATAAATGCCATAAATAAATATATTAAATAACATAAATGCCAAAGCTTGCCCTGATAAACTCCGGTCGTGACCAGGAAGTAATCTGATGATTCTGCATTTGTGCCAAAGCATACAGCTGCCAAATGTTTGAACCCAGGAGAAAAAAAAACATTGACCAATATGAAAAGAACATACCATGGTTTCAAGGAACTTCTGAACTTTGAAGTCAAGGAATGTCAAAAGAGCCTCCCTTTCTTCAGGATGGGATATTTCATCACTGAGCAGAACAGCTGGAAATGTTGTTCTACTGTCCCAATTGAGCACTTAATGCAAGTCAGTCAATTATTAATGTCAGTCTTACTCACATAACAACAGAGTCTAGAGGCCCAACACTTCACAAATAATTTACCGTCACCATTAAGAAACAAGATAGGTTTGTAATTATTTGACAACATTTTGTCACTTTTTTTACAGACAGGGACTATTGCTGCCAGTTGCCATGATGTACATGTCTCGTCTGCTTCTACTGTAGTATTAGTGGCTCAGACACCAGAAGTGCCCAAATTCTGATACCATAGATGAACCTGTCTTTGGGCACCAAATCAGCTCTTGAAACGTGCCCCTCTTCTCAGCTTTAATTGATAACTTCTCCTGCCCAACTTCAATAGAGGGCAGGGAATTATATCGGGATTCACAAGGGTATGAGGGCCTGTAGGAAATGATAAAGTCACTGAATATTTGTTTCCACAAATAAATTTGCAAAAAGGCATAAACCACGAATTGCAACTGATATGACATACTTTGGCAGTAGCACATTTCCTCAGGCCTCGACCTATTAAGCTCAAAAAGCTGCCTTTCTTACGTTATTATGGCCTCCTATAAAGTATCCAATATGTAGGCTAGGAATTAGCTAATCTTAACTTTTTTAGTTAAGTAATTTTTATTGAAAATAAAAGCACACAAGATAACGAATACAAATTTAGCCAGGAGGAGTATGTAAATTGTAAAACAAGCCAGCAAATAGAGATAGAGACAAAGCACTAAACTAATACTACGGGATGAGGAGACATAATTTAAACAGTATAAACAGTAAAACTTAAAAATTTGCTAAGAACAGGCAATAAAAAACAAAGCATAGTGAACCACAAAGAAATATAGAACTCCTAAAAAAGGTAGTAGTTTGAATATACTTTTTAAATAGAAGAGAGAAAAAATGTTATGCAAAAAGGAGAGAAGGAAAGAGATAGAGGAAAAAGATAGAAGGAGAGAGAAAAGAGAAGTAAAGGAAAAGAAGAGGACAGGAAGAAAAAGAAGAAGAACAAAATGTTAAGAGTAGATAGGGACTATGATGTTGATGATAAGAAGGCTGTAAAGGGTAGCCATAGTAGGTCTGATTTAATTTGTACGTGAATGGAGGATTGAGGGATAGATGCAATTCTATGTTCGTCACAAATATAGTTCCACCAATGAAGAAAGGATAATTTAGAGTTGTCCTTCCAGCAAGTGAGTATGACTTCAAAGGCCACAGCAAGGAATAAGTCTAACAGCGGGGAGGCAGGAGTAGTTAGATTAAAATCTGGTGAAACAGTGCCCAAAAATACGTTTTGAATATTAAGTTGGACAATGTTAGGAAAAATCTGTGTACATTTTGACCATATCTCCTTCCAAAAGGCATAAACTTTAGGACAATAAAATAATAAATGTATTAAGGAGCCTTCAGCATTAGGGCAAGACCAACAAGAAGATGTGACAGAATGATTGAATTTATGTAACAAAAGAGGAGTAATGATGACTCTATTAAAAATAAAAAAAGAGGGATTGTGTGAGATTTGCAGCTTTGGAGGTCTTGAATAGTTTCTGCCAAAACTTATCCCATTGTGATATTGACAGAGTCAAGGAAAGATCAAGTTCCCACTCTAGTTCCACCTTAGATTTGACCCATGTACAGATAGGAGTAGATAGAGATTTATAGATATAGGAGGCACTAGGAATAGTATCAGAAGAAGTGAGAAATAATGAAGAGTCAGAAAGAGAGGAAGGAGGAGATGGAGGAGAAGAGAATTTCTGTAGATATTCCTGTAGAATTGGGGCCAGCGTATCATATTGTAGAATACATGAATCAGGGAGATTGAAGGTAACTTGTAACTGATTGAAGGAAAGAATTACATTGTTGACAATTAGTTGATGTACAAAGAGAAGGCCCTTTTCTTTCCATTGTTTGTAGTAAAATGACTTGTGGCGAAATCTAATGTACTTGTTAAACCAAAGTGATGATGCAAGAAAAGATTCATAATTGTTCAGGTTCTTAAAGAAAAGTGTGTGTAGCAACAATTGAGAATGTTTCAAAATAGGATATTTGGAAATAAAAGTACAGTTCGTCATGTGCTCAACATCTCGTATTGAAAATTCATTAAGCAGAGAACATTCAACATTAACCCAAGAGGGTTTAGGTAAATCTTGATAGTCCCTAGACAAAGCAAAAAATTGACGAATCAAGAATGCATTATGATATAAATTGAAATCAGGGAATCTTACACCTCCTTCATTTTTAGGACGAATCAGTTTAGCCAGAGCAATGCGTGCATGTTTGTTATTCCAAAGAAACTTTGTGCACAGCGAATTAATCTGGGAGAAATAATATTTAGGAATTTTGAAGGGTAGCATAGACAATATAAACAAAATCTGAGGAACAATCATTATTTTAATTGTATCAAGTCTGCCCCATCAAGAAAGGAACAGCGGAGACCAGAGATTTAACAAATTAGTAATTTTAAGTTTTAAGGCAGCGAAATTCTGAGCAAGTGTATCACGAATGGTGGGGGTAAACCATGTACCAAGGTATTTTATTTTCTGGGGACACCATGTGAAATTAGACAATTCAAACATATATCTGTAGCATGAAGGATTTAAAGGTAAAATCTCAGTTTTATAGAAGTTCAATTTGTAACCTGAGACCTTAGCAAATGATGCAATTTTCTTCAAAAAGGGGGGTAGGGAGGATACAGGATTAGACATATAAATAAGAACATCATCAGCATAAGCGGACAGTTTAATTTGTTGAGATTTAAGATTGAAACCAGTAATGAGAGGATTACTTCTGATACGTTCCAGAAATGGTTCTAGACATAACAGGAAAAGTAATGGAGAAAGAGGGCAGCCCGGGCGTGTACCTCTTTGAAGGGAAAAATAAGGGGAAAAGAGACCATTAACAGAAACACAAGCTTTGGGGTTGGTGTATAACAACTTAACATAAGAAATAAACTTTGGACCAAAGCCAAACCATCGTAAGGTGTGAAGCAGAAATTCCCAATTAACACGGTCAAAGGCTTTTTCAGCGTCCAGGGATAAAGCCGCTAATGGGGAGGGATATTTTGTACTAAGAGCAAGGATATTGGAAAACATTCTGGCATTATCAGAGGCCAAGCGACCTTTAACAAAACCAACTTGGTCAGGATTAATGAGAAGGGGAATAATTTTCTCTAAACGAGAAGCCAATATTTTTGCAAAAATTTTACAATCATAATTAATTAATGAAATAGGACGAAAATTTTTACAATAGGAGGGATCTTTGTCTGGTTTGGGGATTACAATGATAAGAGCTTCCAGAAAAGAACCACGGGCTTGGGAATTAGAAATAAAAGAATTAAAAAGTTCTAATAATTTGGGTGCGAAAATTGAGGAGAAAGCAGAAAGTAATTCAATTGAAAAACCATCTGGGCCAGGCGCTTTTGCTTTCTTCATAGATTTAAGTGCATCAGATAATTCTTGTAAGGACACTTCATCTTCAAGGGGTTGAAAATTATCTTGGGAAATTTGAGGCTTAGGGATATCCCTAAAAAAAGTAGTAAAATCATTATCAGAGGGATTGGTGGTTTCTGTGTATAAGAGCTTGTAATATGATTGAAATGTGTCAATAATATCTGAATCAGATGAGAGGAGAGAGTCGTCAACTTCTGAATGGATTGGGCCAATAGCTTTTCGTTCTGTTTTAATTCTTAGATAGTTGGCCAACATTTTCCCAGCTTTATTTTGGCCTCCGTGATATTTCGACTTAACCTTGAGAAGCATATTACAGGCATCCGTAGTAGCAATCTTATTCAGGGTGGATTTAGCTTTGATTAACTCATGTAGTGACGAGGAGGATTTGGAAGAATAATACTTATGCTCTAACGCTTTTATGTGGGATAAAGTTTCTTTATATTTAGCATGCAGCAATTTTTTCTTCTTTGAGGAATATGCAATAGTAAAAGCTCTGAAAGAAGCTTTAAAAGCATCCCAATTGTTGTGTAGGGAGGTATCTAAAGAGTTATTAAAAGAAAAAAATTCCTTAATAAAAGAGGTCGCTTCTGAAATAAAAGTGCGATCTGCTAGAAGAAAATTATTAAAACGCCATCTACCTTGTATACAAGTGGTGAGAGATAAGTCAATATGGGTGGAGACAGGAGCATGGTCAGAAATAAAAATAGATCCAATCTCAGATGACTGGAGACAAGGAAGTAGTGATTTGGAAATAAGAATATAATCAATACGAGATCTAGTGTGGTGTACAGGTGAAAAGAAAGTAAATTCTGAGGTATCAGGGTTACATGTTTTCCAAGTATCGAATAACGGACGAGAGGAAATGGCTGTCTGAAAGGTTTTGTGGGATTTGTCAGGTTTGAACTTGCATTTGGATTGCCTATCAGTGAACGGGTCCAACCAATTATTAAAATCACCACCAATCACAATATTAGCATTGGAGATTGATAATAATTTCAATTTTATAGAATTCCAAAAATCCATGTCTGGTTTAACCGGCCCATAAATATTGAAAAAAGACAGTTGTCGTTTATTAATGATAACCTCAGCCAATATCCATCAACCATTCGGATCACATTCAGATGATAGGATTTGAGCATTAATGGATTTATGAAATAAAATAGCGACACCACCGTGTCGGTCATTAGCAGGAGAGAAAACAATCTGACTGACCCATTGACGTT
The DNA here is from genome assembly GCF_964204655.1 of Triturus cristatus. Classification (NCBI taxonomy): domain Eukaryota; kingdom Metazoa; phylum Chordata; class Amphibia; order Caudata; family Salamandridae; genus Triturus; species Triturus cristatus. Next base: position 970,474,120 of record NC_140587.1, read on the forward strand.
TAAGTTTAAGTGATTCTTTATCATTGCAATGAGTTTCCTGTAAAAAAGCAACCTGGGTGTTAAGTTTAGCTAGATGAGACAATACCTTTTGACGCTTGACGGGGTGACCCAGACCACGAACATTCCACGACACGACATTAACCATATTTCCAGGAACAGGGGAACGTACGAACATAGGACCATAAAACTGCGGGGTTGACAAGGAGAAAAAAGGAAAGACATGTTACAATAAGTAAAACATAAAGACAAGTCTTATGAAATAAGCCAGACTTAGCTAACAAGATTAAAAATGAGGAAGAACGAAGAAAAGAAAAGTAGAAAGAAGGAAGATGAAGAGGAAAGAGGTGGGAAAGAGAGAGGAAGAGAAAAGTAAACAGACCAAGGACGAACATCCAGATCTGAAAAAAAAGAAAGAAGATCTAAGAGCAGGGAAGCGTAGTGACACCGAAGGACGCGGACCACAATAAAAAACAAGGGCAGAGGAGAAAATAAGAAATGGTCTATAAGCCGCACAATAATAAAGAAGGACAGAAAATCAACATTAGAAAACAGGTAAGTCAATAAAACAATTAAAGCAGGAACAATCAAATAATGTAAATGAAATCAAGAGCCAGTTTCCATGCCATGCGACGAAAAGTTATGAAGAAAAAGTTTGAGTTTATCCCGATCCTCAAAGGAGCGAGAGCGACCCTCATGAGTGATTTTGCAGAGGCAGGGATGAAGGATTCCATATTGAATGTTGAGTTGTCGCAGTTGAGGCCGAAGAGCGAGGAATTCTTTGCGTCTGGCGTTAGTACCATTAGATATATCTTGAGAAATGAAAATGTTATGACCAGACCAACTAAGGCGACGTTTAAATGTGACAGCCTTCAAAACTTGCATGAGTTCGGTGAATTCCAAGAACAACATTATAATACCACGAGGTTTATTAGCAGATGGCTGAAGCCGGCCCAAGTGGTGCGCTCTTTGTATGTTGAGAGGATTAGACAGTGACTGAAGGTCCAAAAGCTCTGGAAGAAATTTCTGTAGAAACGAGACCAGGTCAGACCCTTTAACATTTTCCGGCAGGCCAAAAAGGCGTAAGTTGTTTCTACGATTGCGATTTTCAAGATCCTCAGTGTGGAGTTTTAGTTTCGAAATTTCTTGTTCAAGAAGAGGAATCTTTGTAGAGATATTGTTAGAAAGGGTAGACGGACCGGGAGGGTCGGCCGGGGTCAGGAGGAGAGGTCTCCGGGGAGAGCCGTCTCCAGCGATCGTACAGACAAGTAACTTCCCCCCCACAGACGGATACCACACACGGATAAGGTTCAAGGTTCTTTATATGCACTTCTTAGGGTACGGTTGAATGGTACAAGGAGGTCTGGACTCAGGGGTCCCCTCGATTCAAGTCTCTCAAAGCAGGGTAAGGGGTAGCGGGACAGTCTGTCTACCAGTCAGGTAGTTCGGATGAGATGATGACTAGCTCACAATCCTCGAGCTTGGTGGGTTAGTTGGTACGGGCCGCGGCAGCGCCAGCAGGTCCCGGTTGAGATGGTCGGTACACGGTCCGCGGCAGCGCCAGCAGGTCCCGGAAAGATGGTCGATGTACGGGCCGCGGCAGCGCCAGCAGGTCCCAGTGAAAGATGGTCGATACACGGTCCGCGGCAGCGCCAGCAGGTCCCAGTGAAGATGGTCGATGTACGGTCCGCGGCAGCGCCAGCAGGTCCCGGTGAGGATGGTCGTTACAACGGGCCGCGGCAGCGCCAGCAGGTCCCGACGAGGATGGATGTTGCAGAAGGCCGCGGCAGCGCCAGCAGGCAGGACGATGGTTCACAAGAGCGGGCTACGGCAGCGCCAGTAGTCCGTCAAGGCTGAGTTCTCTCGGTGTCTCTCGACTCCAGGATACAACTGCCTTCCTGCTCCGGAGCTGCCCCAGTTACAGGGCAGGTGCCCTTTGATGTCCGGACCCTCGCACTCGGAGGTCGGAGGGCCCGGGATGAAGGTGTCCAGACACCCAGCAGGGGTTGGAGCCAGCTCCTGGGGGAGCTGGAGGCGATCGGCACCTGGCGGGGGAAGAGCTCTTGACACTTCGTTCTCCCTTTGACCTGCCAAGTGGTCCGCTCACCTCCTGGGTGGAAGGTGGTGCCGGGATGTCGGGGCCGGCCAGGCCCGGGGTTAGGGTCGGGCCGAGGCCACGCGGCCTCGTGGTGCAGGGCCCAAGATGGCGGCTTGAACCGGCCGGGGAAGCCGGTGGGGCTGGGCCCCGTGATGAGTAGAGGTCCGAGGGCAGAAGATCCGTCGGGAGACGGGGTACAGGTGCTTTTCGTGGGTTATGCCGGGCGGGCCGGAGCTCGGGCCCTGTCGTGCGGGGAGGGAGCAAGCCCTTCGTGTGGCCTGTCCAACATGCGTCCCCCCCAGCTGAAGGCGGGGAGAGTCACCCATCTCCTTAGGGACTCTCTTCGTCGAGGCGGAAAAAGCGGGACAGGCCATCCGCGTTGGCGTGGTCTTGGCCTGGCCGGTGCTCCACAGTGAAGTCCATTCCCTGCAGGGAAATGGACCAGCGCAAGAGTTTTGGGTTCTCTCCCCGCATCTGCATCAGCCACTGCAGGGGTCGATGGTCGGTTTGTACCCGGAAGTGGGTACCGAAGAGATAAGGCCGGAGCTTTTTGAGGGCCCACACCACTGCGAAGGCCTCCCTCTCGATTGTGCTCCAGCGCTGTTCTCGGGCCAGGAGACGTCGGCTGATGAAGGCCACCGGCTGGTCATGACCCTCAGGGTTTAACTGAGAAAGGACGGCTCCGATGCCGTGGTCGGAGGCGTCGGTCTGTACCACGAATTCCCGACTGTAATCGGGGGCCTGGAGCACAGGGGCGGTGCACAGGGCGGCCTTCAGTTTCTCGAAGGCCGCTTGACAATCGGGGGTCCAGTTAATCCGCTTCGGCTGGTTCTTGGACGTGAGACCCGTGAGGGGCCCCACGATGCTGCCGTAGTCTTTCACGAACCGCCGGTAGTAGCCGGTGAGCCCCAAGAAGGCTCGGACCTCGGTCTGGGTGACGGGGGGCTGCCAGGACTGGATGGCAGCAATCTTAAGTTGTAGCGGGGCCACCAGCCCGCTTCCCACTTGGTGCCCAAGGTAGGTCACAGACCCTTGGCCAATTTGGCACTTGCCGGCCTTAATTGTGAGGCCGGCCCGCTGGAGGGCCTGCAGGACCGCTTGGAGGTGACGGAGGTGGTCGGGCCAGTGGCGGCTGTATACAGCGATATCGTCCAGGTAGGCAGCGCTGAACTCTTCGAGCCCCGCCAAGACCTGGTTCACGAGGCGTTGAAACGTGGCGGGGGCATTTTTCATGCCGAAGGGCATGACCTTGAATTGGTAGTGGCCATCGGGGGTAGAGAAGGCTGACCGTTCCTGAGCCCTGGGTGTGAGGCCGATCTGCCAGTAGCCCGCTGTTAGGTCGAAGATACTAAGGTAGCGGGCGGCCCCCAGCCGGTCGATCAGCTCGTCTGCTCGGGGAATCGGATGAGCGTCGGTCCGGGTGACAGCGTTCAAGCCCCGGTAGTCGACGCAGAATCTCAGTTCAGGTGCGGTGCCGGGGGCAGCGGCTTTGGGAACCAATACCACCGGACTGGCCCAGGGACTGTCCGAGGGCTCGATGACCCCGATTGTGAGCATCTTGGCCACTTCCTCCTGTATGCAGGCCCGTACCCGATCTGGTACGCGGTAGGCCCGGTGTCGGACAGGGGGGCTGTCCCCGGTGTCCACGTCGTGCAAACACCAAGGGGTGACCCCGGGGGTGAGGGAGAACAGTGTAGCGAACCGCAGCAGGAGGTTTCGGCAGCCCTGGCGCTGCTCCGAAGTGAGGGCGTCAGATAGCCGGACCCCGTCCACGGAGCCGTCATTCTCCTGAGTCTTCAGAAGATCCGGAAGGGGTTCGGAGTCTTCCTCTGCCCCACTGTCCGTAGCCATCAGGAGGCTGAGTTCTGAGCGCACAAAGTGTGGTTTGAGTCGGTTGGTGTGGAGGACCCGGAGGGGGTTCCGGGAGGTCCCCAGGTCGATGAGGTAAGTGACGGGGCTTTTGCGCTCGACCACTTTGAAGGGCCCCGTCCACTTATCCTGCAAGGCACATGGTTCGGTGGGGGACATCACCCATACTTGTTGCCCAGGCTCGAACTCAACGGAGGAGGCATTGTGATCATACCACCTCTTCATGTCCTCCTGGCTGGCCTCGAGGTTCGCCTTGGCCATCCCTCTGAAGCGCCGGGTCTGATTGCGTAGGGCCAGGATGTATTTGAAGACGTCTGGAGGGGTCTTCAGGGGGGCCATCTCCCAACCTTCTTTTACTAGGCTGAGGGGCCCTCGCACCGGGTGCCCGTACAGGAGTTCGAAAGGGCTAAAACCGAGGGACTTCTGGGGAACTTCTCGGTAGGCGAAGAGGAGGCACGGGAGTAGTACATCCCACTGGCGACGGAGGGGCTCTTCCAATCCCCCAATCATCCCCTTGAGGGTGCGGTTAAAACGCTCCACTAGTCCGTTCCCTTGGGGGTGATAGGGGGTCGTGAATCTGTAGGTGACCCCGCATTGTTGCCAGAGGGACTTCATGTATTTGGATATAAAGTTCGTGCCTCGGTCGCTGACGACTTCTCGGGGGAAGCCTACCCGGGAGAAGATCCCCATTAGGGCCCGGCCAACCACCGGAGCTGTCACGGTCCGTAGGGGCACCGCCTCGGGGTAGCGGGTGGCATGGTCCACCAGTACTAAGATGAACCTGTGTCCTTGTGCCGTGCGGGGGTCCAGAGGCCCCACAATGTCTATCCCCACCCTCTCGAACGGGGTGGTGACCACAGGGAAGGGTTGCAGAGGGGCTTTCAGCTTCCGACCACTCTTCCCGCTGGCTTGGCATGTGGGGCAAGATCGGCAGTGGTTCAGGACGTCGTTCATCATTTTCGGCCAGAAAAAGTGGGTCACTAGGCGGCTGTACGTTTTATCCTGGCCCAGGTGTCCAGCCAGGGGGACATCGTGGGCCAGGTTGAGCAGAAAGTCTCTGAAGCGGAGAGGTACCACCAGTACTCGACCGGCCCCCAGCTCGGCGATTCTTTGCTCGCTGTATAGCAGGTCGTTATCCCAGTAGACCCAGTGAGTTCCGGTGGAGTCCCCTGCGTTCTGGGCGCTGGCTTGTTGGCGGAGTCCCTCGAGGGAGGGACAGGTCTTTTGTTCCTGGCGGAACTGTTCTTGGGTGGGCCCCCCTTCTTGACGCCACTGAGCCAGGTCAGGAAGGTCCTGGGGTTGCGCGTCCCCTTCGGTCGTCGGGTCTGGGAGGCTGGCCTCGTCGTTGTCTTCTACTGGGGCGACCGGGGGCGGAGGTGCTGGCCATTCTGGTTCTTCTGATCGAGGGACGGCACGGGCGGCCATGGACCGGGTGGTTATGCAGGCCCAGTCCGGGAGGCCCAGCATCCCCAGGTGCTCTCTTCTCTCAACGGTGGCCCACGGGGAACTCTCGAGGTCATTCCCCAGGAGGCAGTCCACGGGGGCATCGTCCCGGACCGTCACCTTCAACAGGCCGGAGATCCCTCCCCATTCGAATGGGACGCAGGCCATTTGACACATACTTTCAGAGTTGTCTGCCGAGCGGACGGGGCAGAGAATGTTCGGCAGGATCTGCTCGGGCTTCACCAGGTGACAGCGGACGGCCTTCACACTGGCGCCTGTGTCACGCAAGGCCTCGGCTCGCTGTCCATTAATGGTCACCCACTGACCGTATTTCCTGGTGTTAGCGGGTAGGGGAGCCCGCGGGACCATGTCTCTTCCCCCTAAGCACGCCAGGACCATGGCGGCCGGTTCCCACTCTTGCTGGGCTGGCTCATACTCCTCTGGTTCCTCCGATGATCGCTCTTCCCCCAGGGCGGCGGCAGCTACCTGGCGGGGCTTGGGTGTTTGGTTCTGCGGGCAGCTCGGGTCATTGGCGTAGTGGCCGACTCGCTGGCATCGGTGGCACGTGACGTTGGCTCGGACCCCAGGACGCCACGGGGGGTTGCCCCGGCGGGCCTGAGGCGGGGTGCTGGCCACGGGTGTTGCGGGCAAGGCGTCTCTCCCTCGCCCCTGGCCCCCTCCTCCTCCCCGAGGACGGTGCTGGCCTTGGTTGTTTCGGTTCTGTTCGTGTGGCACCCTCCGGCCCACTCGGGTGCTTTCCCATCGGTCAGCTTCGGCGGCGAGCTGCCGGGGGTCAGTCAGCTTACTGTCGAGGAGGTGCTGCCTGAGCTCGACGAAGCAGTTGTTCGACAGGTGCTCCCATACCATCAGGTTAAAGAGTTGTTCGTAGGTGGTGACATGGCTCCCCTTTATCCAACCCTCGAAGGCACGGCTGAAATAGTTCACGTATTCTACCCAAGTTGTACCTGGGATCCTGGTGCAATCTCTGAACCTCTGGCGGTACATCTCGGGTGTGAGGCCGTAGCGGGTGAGGAGGGCAGCCTTCATGTGGTCGTAGGACGACATTTGGTGATCTGGGAGCTGCAGTAGGGCATCGCGACCCTCGTTGATAAACCTCCCCCAAAGTCCGGCTCCCCAATCACTCCGGTCGATCCGGTGGGAGGTCATGGCGATCTCGTAGGCTTTAAACCACTGTTGTATGTCGTCTTCTCGGACATACTCGCGGACAACATCCTTGGGGATGTGGACTTTTTTCTCGATTGGCCCCGGGGTGTGTGGTCGCTCAGGCACCCCCAGTTCTTTATTCTGTTTCCGAAGTTCTATTTCCGCCAGTTTGCGCTCGTGCTCGAGCGTTATTTTTTTCTCCTCCAGCTCTCTCTGTCTCTGCTTCTCTTCTCGTTCATCTCGGAGCCGCATATGCTCGAGGTTGAGTTTCAGTTCAGCTAACTTGAGTTCCCCATCCATCTTGAGTCGTGCCATTTCCAACTCGTGCAATCTGGTTCTTTCTCTTTCTCGGATCTCCTCCTGCGAGAGGCCCGTTCCCCGCTCCTCGGGAGCCGTGGCGTTCCCCTCTGGTGTGATGCTGCTTTGGTCGGAGGGTCCGGCGACCCCAGTTTCTGTCCACGACTCTAGGGCGTGCTTTAGATCATCTTTGGTACTCAGGCCGGTGGTAGCAATGCCAAGTTCTATGCAGAATTGTCTCAGTTCGCGGTGGTTGTATTCTTCTAATTTATCCATTTGGAATTTCTCGGTGGAGTTGCTATCTTTGGCTGACATCGTGTTTTTGTCGTGGGGTGAGCTACTCTCTGTACGATTACGCGTTGATTCGGATCGCGCCGCTGGCCACCAATGTTAGAAAGGGTAGACGGACCGGGAGGGTCGGCCGGGGTCAGGAGGAGAGGTCTCCGGGGAGAGCCGTCTCCAGCGATCGTACAGACAAGTAACTTCCCCCCCACAGACGGATACCACACACGGATAAGGTTCAGGGTTCTTTATATGCACTTCTTAGGGTACGGTTGAATGGTACAAGGAGGTCTGGACTCAGGGGTCCCCTCGATTCAAGTCTCTCAAAGCAGGGTAAGGGGTAGCGGGACAGTCTGTCTACCAGTCAGGTAGTTCGGATGAGATGATGACTAGCTCACAATCCTCGAGCTTGGTGGGTTAGTTGGTACGGGCCGCGGCAGCGCCAGCAGGTCCCGGTTGAGATGGTCGGTACACGGTCCGCGGCAGCGCCAGCAGGTCCCGGAAAGATGGTCGATGTACGGGCCGCGGCAGCGCCAGCAGGTCCCAGTGAAAGATGGTCGATACACGGTCCGCGGCAGCGCCAGCAGGTCCCAGTGAAGATGGTCGATGTACGGTCCGCGGCAGCGCCAGCAGGTCCCGGTGAGGATGGTCGTTACAACGGGCCGCGGCAGCGCCAGCAGGTCCCGACGAGGATGGATGTTGCAGAAGGCCGCGGCAGCGCCAGCAGGCAGGACGATGGTTCACAAGAGCGGGCTACGGCAGCGCCAGTAGTCTGTCAAGGCTGAGTTCTCTCGGTGTCTCTCGACTCCAGGATACAACTGCCTTCCTGCTCCGGAGCTGCCCCAGTTATAGGGCAGGCGCCCTTTGATGTCCGGACCCTCGCACTCGGAGGTCGGAGGGCCCGGGATGAAGGTGTCCAGACACCCAGCAGGGGTTGGAGCCAGCTCCTGGGGGAGCTGGAGGCGATCGGCACCTGGCGGGGGAAGAGCTCTTGACACTTCGTTCTCCCTTTGACCTGCCAAGTGGTCCGCTCACCTCCTGGGTGGAAGGTGGTGCCGGGATGTCGGGGCCGGCCAGGCCCGGGGTTAGGGTCGGGCCGAGGCCACGCGGCCTCGTGGTGCAGGGCCCAAGATGGCGGCTTGAACCGGCCGGGGAAGCCGGTGGGGCTGGGCCCCGTGATGAGTAGAGGTCCGAGGGCAGAAGATCCGTCGGGAGACGGGGTACAGGTGCTTTTCGTGGGTTATGCCGGGCGGGCCGGAGCTCGGGCCCTGTCGTGCGGGGAGGGAGCAAGCCCTTCGTGTGGCCTGTCCAACAGATATCTTGAATGTTACTAACTCGTTGCTCAAGATCAAGAACTTTACTTTCCATAACAATCCATCTTTCCTCAATTTGCTTAAGCTTGTCATTGGTGGCAGTCATGAAGGGCTGAAGGCCACGAACCTCATCCAAAATGGTATCCACGATTGGATTTTGCGATGATAAAATTGGTGAAGGTGGATCATTTTTGTGTCTTTTCGGCTTTGTGCCAGAAACCGATGGTCTGGACAAGTGGGGGTCGCTAGCCATCCTCAAAAACAACAGGAAAGAAAAACCAGAAAGTCAAATGAGAAAGTAAATCCAAAGCAGCAAAATTTTTGACGAAACTGCAACGTAAGGAGGTAAGTACGCCACTTACGCAGGTGCACTGAAACAATTCAGGGATTGACGATTGAAAATGGACTAGAGCTTGGAACTGAGCAGGGCCGAGGAACCCCAAGGGCAATGCACTGATGAAAGTAATAAAAAAACAGTGGTCCCAAGCCTTGAATAGAAATAGTCCATCAACAATAAAGCAAAGAGCACCTGGAAAAAGCAGCTGAAATTGGAGAAAAACACAAACCGCAAAGGTACCTCATAAAGTACAGCCAATGTGAGGAGACGCACAGCATATTTAAAATAGGAAGCGGTCCAGTGCACTTCAGTATCAGGAAGCGGAGAAAAACTGCTAAAAATAACAATAATGAATCCAGAGGTGGGTCTCAGGCATCACAGAGAAATTGGTTGGAGGGAACACAGCCTTAATTCAGCAGACGACAAAGATTGAAGAGGGAGAGGCGAGCGCCGCAAAAAACGAAACAAAATGGCGGCCGCTCGCATCGCTGAGGGAGAGAAAACGCCGATGCGAGTAAAAGCCACCAGTTGTGAGGAAACTTGAAGCGAAGGCGGTCAAACGACTCACCGCAATGTCCCCATTGCTTTGCAGTCCCTCATAACAGCACCGCTGCCAAAACGACGGAATTAGCCGGATCTGAGACCCGCGACAAAGCGGAGCTCAGGCAGGGTCCGCCATCTTCCCACGGCGTTCAAGCCACGCCCCTAATCTTAACTTTAAATTGTTTTATAAATAGATACAAACTGGGTTGAACCTCTGCTTTTTTGGTTCCTTGGAAGAAAGAAGCAAGGTGAGGTCCCTCTAATTTCCATATGCTATGACAGCCTCAGAGGAAGTGACATCAGTAAAGCAACATCACAGAAAGTGACATCACTTCACTTTTTGCAGGCAGTGTTAGCTACCGATGGGCACTGTGATCTACTGATGGGTTGAGTGAGTTATTGATGGGCAGTGCGGCTGACGAGAATAATATCTAATGATCAGCACGAGGAGAACATGATGGCCAATGCAAGAAAGCGGTGATAAAAGAAAGGTGCTGTTGGACAGTGAGCATTACTGATGGACAGTGTGAGTAATGGTGGCAGTGAGCTGTGAGCAGCTGGTAATCTCGGAGATTATGAGAAACTTGAAGCAGCGTGTTTTAGTAGCCTTCATTAGTGGTAAGACTAGCAAGGGAGATAGTAGAAAGAGGACAAGTTGTTACTAAGTGGATTCCTGGTTGGCTGAGGTATGCACCTAGAACAGGCAGGAACAACCACTCTAGTCAGGGTAAGCTAGATACACACTAAAAGATAACTTGTGCTCACGCTCTGGTTCTCTGGCACAGAGCAGTCAGGCTTATTTTAAGAGGAAATGTGTAAAGTATTTGTGCTATTCAGTCAAATTCAAACACCTACTGTGTTTATATATACACAATCTTGGACTCATACAACACTCTGACTTCAGTTTCATTCTCTCTTTTGTAAACATCCCCAATAACACTAGCTTCACACCAATATGTCTATATAAAAAGAGTTTTCTGTAAGCTTTTTATTTTCATTTCAAATCCCATACTCAAACTGATAAAAATATATATCAATGCACCATAAAAAGTGTAAAAACACAATTAAAAAAATCCTTGTTATTAAATCCCTTTAGAGGGGAAAAGTGGGCCCTATTTTACACTAAAATACAATCCATTACAGAACACATAAATATAGACAGGAAGAATACAATAGACAACAATGCATGTTTTTCTCATCACCAGTCTTCTTGGGTCATTGTATTCATCAAAAAATGTCACCAAATAATTATTATCTATAGTGTACTTTCAATGCCCCCCAGATTTGGTATCAAGTTTGTGCATCAATGTGTTTGGGTGGATACCCTGGATATTAGGACAACTTATTCAGGACAAATACATTCTCTCCCGCAATTTTAGCAAAAACAAATTCTCTTTTCCATCCTGCCAATGTGCATGGCATAACCCTACGTGTGGGACTCACAAACGTGGTTTGAATCAGGAAGATATTCGAGTCCCAGAGACCATAAGGTCATAACCTATATAAAGGACATTTGTTTATGGCAGAAGAGAAAACGAAATTAAGAATATGCGAATCAGCCCACAAATTTGATAAAGATCCACCTCCTCCACACCGGAGATAACGGACGGACATTCTGATGGGGTTGTTTTTACAAGTCTAAATTGAATCCACACGAAGTGCGATAACGTGTAATCTTATGCTATGCACAACGGCAGCATGGAGAAGAGAATATGTTTTTGCTACAATGGTGGGAGAGAATTTATTTGTCCTGAAGATGGTGGCCTAATGTCCAGCATATCCACCGAAATGCGTTGATGCAGAAACTTGATACCAAATCTGGAGAGCATTGAAAGTACAGTGTAGTTATTAATTATTTGATGACATTTTTTGATGCATACAACGAACCAAGAAGATTGGTGATAGGAAAAACATACATTGTTGTCTATTGTATTTTCCCTGTCTATGTTTATGTGTTCTGTAACAGATTGTATTTTATTGCAAAATGGGCCCGTTTTTCGCTTTTAAAGGGATTTAATAACAAGGAGTTTTTAATTGTGTTTTTAGACTTTTTATTGTGCAATGATATATAGTTTTTAAACAGTTTGAGTATGAGATTAGAAATAAAAATAAAAAGCTAAGAGAATACTCTTTTTATATAGAAATATTGGTGTAAAGCTCGTACCTTAATGTTCTTGAGGATGTTTACGAAAGACGGAATGAAACTGAAGTGAGAGTGTTGTATGAGTCCAAGACTGTGCATATAAAAACCCAGTGGGAGTTTGATATTGACTGACTAGTCTGATACGGTGCCCTGTCCCATTGGGCATGTAGGGCCCCACTCTACTTTATCTGATCTGTAAAGTACTTGTGCAACACACACACACACACTGTAACACAATGAATATACCACAAAACTACTCTACACATTTTGAGAAGAATAGATTATATTAAGAACAAGTCCAAAATGACAAAAATGTAATGTATAGAAGTTGAGGTATTGAATTTTAAAAGGAATAAATGCAGTAAACCGCTTAGAAGCAAGTAGTGCTAAAAAGATTACTTTAGCTCATGCTGGACAGGGACAAAGTCAGAATTCGGACTGACCTCGTGGAAGTACAGGCCGGCTACAGGACCCACGCATGCCCCAGTGAACAAATTACATTTCATGGTCGCAAGCAACAAAATGCGTCGATCTTCTCCACACAGTAAAGGCACTGCGTTGGTTCCGATTCACGCAGGCGGGAAAATGCGTCAAAGTCGAGCCTTGCGGTCAGGACCTCAGATCAATTTGGCATCATTATTGAACCTCGCTGTCATGTCCTGCGTCGTCGTCAAGCCGTGCAGGGCTTCCCTGGATCGACACTGCGTTGGCATCGAAGGGCACTACATCGAATCAGATCAGCACAGTGGTGACGATGTGTCGATTTTGTAGCAAAACAGCTGCAGAAGCCACTTCTGAGGCCCTGATCTTAGAGAGGGCACCTCAGGCAAGGTTAGAGCTCACAGAAAGCAGAGTCCAGCAGCACTAGCAGAATTGCAAAAGTCTTTTGTGTCTCTGAGACTTCAGGAAACAGGTGGCAAGCCAGCAATCCCTTGGAGATCACTTAGAGGGAAGGCAGAGTCCAGCTCTCTTCCAGCAAAGTCAGGGAGCATCAGGCAGTAGGGCAACAAGCAGAAAGGCAGTCCTTCCAGAAAAGTAGTCCTTTAAGTAGCGCAACAGTCCTTCTGTCAGAGGTTCAGTTCAAGATCTAGTGGGTCAGAGACCAAGTGCTTATACTCAAAAGTGCCTTTGATGTACGAGGTGACTTCAAAGCAGCTCTATGCAGTGTACAAGGATCCCTTTCAACCCAGTCCTGTCTGCCAGGCTATCTGGGGGGGAGGTTAATCAGTGCTTTGTGTGTGGACAGGACATTACCTATTCAAGTGAAGTGTTAGCCCCTCTCTTCCATCCTGCCTAGGCAAGGTCATCAGAATGCAGATGTATTGTAGATGGTTACTCAGACATACCTAGCCTTCCTGCGTTGTGGGTGTTTAGAGGGAATGCGCAAAGTATAGCTGTCACCCACCCACAACGTGTATTGGAGACAGGCTGTCAGGCACACAGAGCAGTAAGTGCAGAGAAATGTCCACTCTAAAAGTGGCATTTCTAAAACAGTAATACTAAATTCAACTTCACCAGTATAGAGGATTTATCATTACCATTCCAAGCATATGAAAAATGAAAAAAGCTACTCCTTTCTGATCAAGAATTACAGCTTAGAAGTGTAGTAAGGAATTCCCAATGCTTGCTTATGAGAGGGGTAGGCTTCAGAGTAGTGAAAAACAAAGTAGGCTGTTTGTCACTACCAGGACATGTAAAACATAAAAGTACATATCCTACCTTATACTTACATAGCAACGTGCCCTTAGGGTTATTTAGGGCTTTCCTTAGGGTTGACTTACATATAATAAAAGGGGAGTTTAAGACGTGGCAAGTAGTTTTAAATGCCAAGTCGAAGTGGCTGTAAACTGCAGACACAGGCCCTGCAGTGGCAGGCCTGAGACAGATTTGAAAAGCTACTTCTGTGGGTGGCACAGTCAGTGCTGCAGGCCCTCTAGCAGCATTGCATTTATAGGCCCTTGGTGTATGGTATACCATCTTACAAGGGACTTACAAGTAAATCAAATATGCCAAAAAGGTGTAAACCAATTATACAATGTTTAGAGGAAAGTCCTAAAGCTAACACAAAGAAGGTCAGAAAACAGAAGAGGAAGGCAAAAGGTTTGGGGTGACCCTTCAGAGAGGGCCATTTTCCAATAGCTGTGGAAAGAAAAATTCTGAGTGGGCACCGCTAGACACTTCTTGAGGCCTGTAATAGTATTCAAAGCCATGATAAGCAGTGTTAGAAGCACACACTGGTGTGCTCTTTTGAGAGGGAGCACCAGCAGCATGTATAGAGAAGGTTGTTGTAGGTGGTGGCAAGTAGGGACCTGGGTGGGCAAAGTTGGAAGCTGATCTCAAATGACATTGCCATCAGCAGACTCCCAAAATGACTAGACTAGGTGGACTTGGGGTTCTGGATATGTCATTCATCACATCTAGTAGCTAAGCAGGTGGCACAGCCTTCCAGTTTAGCACCACCCGAGAAGAGAGGAAAACACTGGGAACTCTACTCACTCTTCAACTGCAAGCTTTGTCTTTCCAACATGGCACACTCTCACCTGGAGCCAGTATGAATCTCTGTTCAAATGCCCTTGTGGGATTTGGGTGCCCATTGAGTGCCCTCTGTCAGGGTGGAACAAGGGTGTCCATTGTGACACGCACATTTAACATGTTTCCACCTTACCTAGCCATGGCTGATCTATGTTAAAAGCATCTGAAACAAATAAGCCAAGAAAATCACCAAATGAAGAAGGCAAAATGTGTTCATATGTAGCTTTGTTTATAACTAGAGACCTAAGAAGTAGAAAAGGGGTGTTTGCTGTTAGCTGCCAAGGAAACCCTGTGGCATGGAGCTCCAATGGTGGTGCTCTGGATTGGTGCCCTGAGCAGTCGCACAGGTGGCACAAGTGACATCTACCACTTTCCATGGCTGTACAGGTGGCCAATTTGGGTTTTAAATGGCATATATTTAAATCACACGTTTGACGTTTTTATAGTCACAATATTATAATTTTCAAACCCACATTTCACTGGAGTGTAGCGTTATTTTGCACATATGCCATAATTCCTGAGAAATCTGGATTTTATCCAATGATAGGATTGATAGGCTTAATTTCCCTGCTTCCAGCTCATTGAAACTGCTGTGATTCACCATTGCCCCTTTTAATCAAAATCAACTTCAAAGCATGTAAACAAACTTGATTTCTAATTGCATTTAGGTCCCATTGATAGTTCTACCTTAAGGAGAGCAGCTACAAAAATATCTTGGTACTTCACAGAAAATATATTTTTAACACAGAAAAACGATTTTGCTCCCAAAAAAAATACTTTTTTTACTTACATATTGAAGTTTTTTTCTTTTGTTTTTTTCAGTAGGCAATGTAATCCACTATTTCACTTGCTGTGTTCAACAAACATATCCGTATATGAAAAAAAAAATCTAGTTTTTATGGTAACTGTACCAAAATGAATATGCAATTTAAAAAAACGACATAACCGATAACATTTAATATGGTTCTATATTGCCATGTCATGTTTCTGGTGCCATTAACACCACGCGGCCTTTGGCCTCGAGGTTTGTGATGTCACCCAGAACCCTCAAATTGCTATACACCTAGAATTTACACGCTTAGCGGAAGTACATGCATCCCTTCCTCATAAGAACCATGTTCAATGTTAAGCACAGTGCAACTCATAAATATGCAAAATGTGCTCTATTTTTAATTGTTTTCTCTGAGCCACTTCTCTTATGAATGACATACCTAATGACACCTGGTAGTCTCCGTCTCACAGTTGACAATACATTTTCATCAAAATCATAACTGAAATAAAAACATGATTAAACATCTTATTCTACAAGCAATACAAAATGTCATATACCTATTACCAAGAAGTGCCATTTCCTGTGAACAAAGAGAATAACCTGATGTGAACCAGAAGTCCTGAATGGAATCGTTAAACAGCCCTTTGCATTTTAAGTAACATTTAATTAGAAACACACTTTAACCACCAAAATGATAAAAATCCCAGAGATTAGAATTTGAGTGTCAATTATCATAAAATTCATCATTGTAATTCTTATTAAAACTCGGTGTTTAGATAGGTAATGATTTTATAATATGCCAATTTGCATAAGGAGCCCTGAGATGGCTTATTATTTCGGTCCCACGCAATTACAATTCCAGCTCCATACATCAGAGCTCTTAGCAATGTAAAACCACTGCGCTAATTAATAAGCCATTTACTGACTGCAGCTAGTTATGGTGGTCCTGCAGCTGACCTCACCGAGGATGAGCCGGCTCTGAAGTGCCTGCGTGTAACTACAAACATAATGATGCGCCAGGAGGGAATCATTAAAAATAATTTACACAAGCCTTCATTTACGAGATCTTTTGATAGTACGCTTCCCCGGTGTTTAGATCCAGAGTGCAGCCCCTACCATTTGGAACGCGCCAAGCAGGAGAGTGAAGAGGGAGGGAGGGGTACCTAAGTGGTTAATTAAGAGCCATTCGGACGCCGCAAGAGCCTCCTGAAAATTCCCTCTGAAGTCTGTTGTGTCAAATGTCTCTCACAGGCAAACCCACAAGAGGTGGCTGTCACGGAAGGCTAATTATTGGGGCCGTGGCGCAGCTGAGAGTGGACTGTCATTGAGCCCTCGCTACGCGCACCCTTCGTCTAGCCCACACGTGTAACTAGACACGCAAAGTATTGTAGGGTAGTAATCTGAAATTACGGAGCATGCAATCAAAATAAGTAATTGTTTGGCATGCATTCCTGCACGTTGTGGGGGTGCCGTTTTGCAGGCCTGTTTAATTTTGCAACATTTTTACCGCGCGAACGTGTTGGTTCTCCGTGTTGAACATTTATCATGCGTTTGGCCCCAAATAGAAACCTGTATTTACAGATTTATAAAACGTTGCTTAAAAAGCTGTCGTCGTTGTACATGTTGAAAAGATTGGGGATATAATATTTGATATCGTTACTTACCAAAATGCCCCTTTGTTTTATGGCAGATTTCTATTCCGTGCAAGTATACTTTTCTTAATGAGGGCACTCTTTGTTTTTTAAAGATAACATTTTTATTTTACAATCATATAAAGCAGCTTAATATGAAGCACAAACAGGAATCATTTTTCTTTGTATATAAACATAAAAGTACCTTTTTATTTGCCAAAAATTATGTCTTGCTTATATTAATCTAACGTGCGCACATTGCGCTTAAACTGCAAAGTCTACACAGCTTTACAAAGGGCAGTCCTATCGGAGGGAGCCCTGTAAACAATTTATTAAATATTCAACACATGGTGCAGAAAACCACATGTAAAACGTAAGAAATGGCGACCGTGACAAGTGTTAGATATAGCAGCGCTGGAGGAAGATGGGGACGTGCCAGCGCTGCTGTCGTTAAGGAGGGCACTCTTAACTAAATTAAAAAATGTGCATACATATTTAAAGAAAGGCAGTCTTACTTTTCAGGACTCACCTACAAATAGCTGTAGCTGTCAGTTGGAGACTTCAAGTTGCTAATACACTACACTACATACATTAATTGAGCATGGACATACAGTACAAAAAAGTGCGCTTTGGGTCAACCCCTTTCAACCATTGGCTGTTGGCATTTTTAGACCGCGCCAAAAGACAGCACAAGCTGGCTGGTTGTGAAAGACCTGTAATGAACTTACCGTTCGCTTTCAGCCTGTCCATTGCTTATCATTGGTAGGCTTTATTGTCATAGAGCCCGGACCCCACAAGTAGTCCCCCACCCCAACCCCTGAAATCCCACAATCAAATTTGACAGAACCTGAGTGTGGGTTGAAGAATGGCCATGTTTAATAACCAACAGATAATCACTTATTCATAAACATGACAAAATATTCTTTAAAATTCATTTCGTAAATTCAAACTTTACATTTTAATATATACAGGTGCTACCGTTGATCATAACCACCGGTTATGAATTATCTAATTATCTACTTACTCCAGCACCAAGGGGCCCTCTGGCTCGCCCCTCTTACTGAGAACGACGCAAGGCGCAACCCACCTGTGTCCTTGAGCGGTGAGCCCCTAGCCCTCGATCCTTGTCCGTCCTTTCCGGGGCCCACCCCTCTACCACCAGGCTGCGAAGGAGGTGTTCGTGACTTGGCGCCCTTGCCTTCCCAGCCGGTGTCCCCATTCTCTCTGCGAGGAGCTTACCGCCTCTCCCCTCAGTGCTGGCCTCAGGAGTATGTAAGTAGGCCTCCCGTTTCCCTGGAAATCAATGTTGTGTGGTCTCTTTTCCGCCCATACCTGCCCTAACCTGCCCCAAGAAACCTCCAAACCAAGGGACGGGTGGGTGGGAGATAAGAAAATAGGTCGTTCAATGTCCCAGGAGGGTACTGGAGCGAAGAGAGGGCGTACAGGTGAGACCTGGGGCTAAATAGCCCCCACCACGGCTCCGCCACTTCCAGGCCAGGCCCTGATCGGACATACGTCACGGCCTGACCCGGAAGCACTTTGTCCGGCCAGCAGCCCACTGGGCTACTGACCTGGACCCGAAAAGAGAAAGGGGGTGTGGCTTGAGTCCTGAGGGTCCGGGCCCTAACAGCGTGCTCACCGAGGCTCGCGCTTTTCCTAGAGCCCGGACCACCCAAGTAGTCCCTCGCCCCAACCCCTGAAATCCCACAATCAAATTTGACAGAACCTGAGTGTGGGTTGAAGAATGGCCATGTTTAATAACCAACAGATAATCACTTATTCATAAACATGACAAAGTATTCTTTAAAATTAATTTAATAAATTCAAACTTTACATTTTACAAGTATACAACATTTACCCCACAAGTAGTCCCCCGCCCCAACCCATGAAATCCCACAATCAAATTTGACAGAACCTGAGTGTGGGTTGAAGAATGGCCATGTTTAATAACCAACAGATAATCACTTATTCATAAACATGACAAAATATTCATTAAAATTCATTTCATAAATTCAAACTTTACATTTTAATATATACAGGTGTTACCGTTGATCATAACCACCGGTTATGAATTATCTAATTATCTACTTACTCCAGCACCAAGGGGCCCTCTGGCTCGCCCCTCTTACTGAGAACGATGCAAGGCGCAACCCACCTGCGTCCTTGAGCGGTGAGCCCCTAGCCCTCGATCCCTGTCCGTCCTTTCCGGGGCCCACCCCTCTACCACCAGGCTGCGAAGGAGGCGTTCGTGACTTGGCGCCCTTGCCTTCCCAGCCGGTGTCCCCATTCTCTCTGCGAGAAGCTTACCGCCTCTCCCCTCAGTTCTGGCCTCAGGAGTATGTAAGTAGGCCTCCCGTTACCCTGGAAATCAATGTTGTGTGGTCTCTTTTCCACCCATACCTGCCCTAACCTGCCCCAAGAAACCTCCAAACCAAGGGACGGGTGGGTGGGAGATAAGAAAATAGGTCGTTCAATGTCCCAGGAGGGTACTGGAGCGAAGAGAGGGCGTACAGGTGAGACCTGGGGCTAAATAGCCCCCACCACGGCTCCGCCACTTCCAGGCCCTGACCGTACATACGTCACGGCCTGACCCGGAAGCACTTTGTCCGGCCAGCAGCCCACTGGGCTACTGGCCTGGACCCGAAAAGAGAAAGGGGGGGTGTGGCTTGAGTCCTGGGGGTCCGGGCCCTAACAGCGTGCTCACCGAGGCTCGCGCTTTTCCTAGAGCCCGGACCACCCAAGTAGTCCCCCGCCCCAACCCCTGAAATCCCACAATCAAATTTGACAGAACCTGAGTGTGGGTTGAAGAATGGCCATGTTTAATAACCAACAGATAATCACTTATTCATAAACATGACAAAGTATTCTTTAAAATTCATTTAATAAATTCAAACTTTACATTTTAATATTTACAGGTGTTACCGTTGATCATAACCACCGGTTATGAATTATCTAATTATCTACTTAATCCAGCACCAAGGGGCCCTCTGGCTCGCCCCTCTTACTGAGAACCACGCAAGGCGCAACCCACCTGCGTCCTTGAGCGGTGAGCCCCTAGCCCTCGATCCTTGTCTGTCCTTTCCGGGGCCCACCCCTCTACCACCAGGCTGCAAAGGAGGTGTTCATGACCTGGCGCTCTTGCCACCCCAGCCGGTATCCCCATTCTCTCTGGGAGGAGCTTACTGCCTCTCCCCTCAGTGCTGGACTCAGGAGTATGTAAGTAGGCCTCTCGTTACACTGGAAATCAATGTTGTGGGGTCTCTTTTCCACCACTAGGGTGACCAGGGCCCACAGGTCCTTCACCCTCACCACCTGCAAACAAACTCTCGACAAAAGACCAAATCCCTCTGATCCATGTGTCTGTGCCAAAATCCGACAAATGTACGCCGTCCGGATGAAACATTATGTCCCCTGCAATCAGTCTATGTGGAATGTGACACAAACGGCCCGATCCTGGGCACATCCTGGCCAACTTCCCATTGAGACGCCTCACCGACACGTTCAGGGCGCGGGATCAACTCCGGTGGCCCATGTCCGGTGAAGCATCATGCAGGACCATGCAATCCGTGTGTGAGGGAATTTCCTCCCTATCCATGCGAACTCAGTCAGTAAGGCTTCCTTGACCGCCAAGCGTCCCAAATCCACCATGTCATTGCCGCCCAGATGAAGGATTACCAAGTCCGGGAACTGATGTCCCTCGCGTGCCCTTGTCTCCTCGATCAACTGCCGCAGCTGCCGGATTCGTAGGCCACCGACGCCCCGACATAGGAACGCCATCCTCTTCAGACCCGGTGGTTTTGACACGTGCTTATGACGCAAACGGGCGGCGGTCCGCCGCCTGAACGAGTGTCCCAACACCCATACGACCTTCGCAGACATACTAATAACAGGAAAGAAATAGAAAAGCCAGCATGGACATGTCGAGCACCTCATAACAACTCGGGCCGCACATAGCGCTTCAAACACGCTGAAGACCAACGCCCCACTTTCTTGACTGCCTCAGTTGGTAATCCGGCACCTACTGCCAGTGTCGCCGCCCCAATCCTAAATGAATGTGAAGAATAGCCCTTAGAATTCAGCCCCAGACAACCCAGTGCCCGCCCAAATACAGCACTGAATTGAAAGCGTGACACACAGTCACCTTGTTCATGTATGAACAGGGCCTTCCCCACCCCTGCTGGATGAATCCCCAAGTATGCCCTCATCCTAGCCACCGGGCAGATATCTTCCCCAGGCGCCCGGCACAACCGAATCGTGACCCCCCAACCGAAAAGCCCCATAAAAAGCAAGGGAAAAGACTGCCGAATAGGATACTCTCATAATGGGAAGAACATACCGATTGTAGAACCCCTAGAATATCCCCCAGGGTTTCGACATCTAACGGTCTTCTACTATCTTTCCTGACCCCTTCCAGCCTAGCCCAACCTGTCAATGCTTTCCTTACTACAAAGGCTGCGCCGGGATCTCGCTTGCCCGCTAATTTAGCGAAAAAACCAATCGCCGCCACATGCGCCCTAGCATAAGAAGCTGGCCTCCCTTGACTCTTCAAAACAAATAGAAATTCGCAAAGCGCAGCTGTGGAAAAGAGGGCCAACTGGCCCGCGCGCTTAGCAAATATCCTGTAAGTCTTGAACTGTTGCTGGTACGTCCTTCTAGTACGCTCGCTCAAAGAGGCTCCCACCAGCCCTGCTAGGGCGGGGCTCCAATCCTCCACAGAGATGTCGGGAACCCAGTCATCTGCTCCTCCGCCTTGGGGTGAAACTTCTGGAAATCCTGTAACTTGGAGCGAGACAAAGCGTTAGCAGCCTGATTCTCCACCCCCGGCATATGAGCTGCTCTGAAGAGCAGATTGAGTTTCAAGCAAGCTAACACCAGGTGTTTCAATAATCTCAAAACATGTTTACAAGTAGCTCCCTGCCTATTGATTGCCTTGACCACTGCCATGTTGTCTGACCAAAAGATTTTACATTTGTTCCTAAACAACCCCGCCCAGATGTCCACTGCCACTATTATGGGAAATAATTCCAAAAAGACTATATTCCCGGTCAGACCGCTCTCATGCCATGAAGATGGACAGTCGCCCCTGCACCAGTGCAGCCCCAAAACCGCTCCAAAATCAACACTACCGGCTGAATCAGTGAGCAAACCAAAGTCAACATTGGATATAGCGGGTTCTGGACACATTACCTTCCCATTGAAATCGGCCAGGAAACTGCGCCAGACCCTCAGGTCCTCTTTTACCTCAGCCTGTAATCGCACGTGGTGATGTTGCTGGGTTAACCCCACCATAGCCCGGTCAATCAACCTTGAGAAAGGGCGTCCCATCTGGATAATCCTTAGGGCAAAATTCAATTGACCCTCCAAGACTTGAAGCTGATGCAACGTTACCTTAGGCCCGGCTAAGGCAGAATCTATTGCTTTCGAAAAGGCTTGTACTTTGTCCTCGGGCAACCTGCCCTCACCCAAAACAGAATCTATCTCAATGCCCAAAAAGGACATGCAAGTGGCCGGGCCCACCGTCTTCCCAGGAGCCAGTGGCACGCCTAGCTCCGCCATAATATCTACTAGCTTAGTCAATGCCTGGCCACAGGCTCCTGACGCTGGGGGCTCCATGATCATAAAGTCATCTAAGTAGTGTACTACCTCCCCATGCCCTGTTCTGAAGACAAACAACCACTCCAGCATAGAACTAAACATCTCAAAGTACTTGCATG
Organism: Triturus cristatus; assembly: GCF_964204655.1. NCBI lineage: Eukaryota > Metazoa > Chordata > Amphibia > Caudata > Salamandridae > Triturus > Triturus cristatus. The sequence goes on from NC_140587.1 coordinate 970,496,255, forward strand.
ATACTGCACAACCCATGGGCATACATTTGTCATAGTAAAACTGGTGATTCCACTGGAAACCCAGCAAGTGATAATCCTTGGGGTGAACTGGCAATAACCGAAAAGCAGACTCAATGTCCGTTTTAGCCATGATGGCGCAGGGCCCCAGGCCACGTAGCTTTAGCAGGGCCGCATCAAAGAAAGCATATGTCACAGAGAAAAGGGACGGGTCTATGGCATCATTCACTGATGCCCCCCTCGGCGCTGACAAGTTGTGAATCATCCGGAACTGGCCTGGCTCCTTCTTAGGAACCACGCCCAGCGGTGAACACACATACCCAGGCAACGGAGGAGCAGCAAACGGGCCAGCCACCCTCCCCAGCACCCTCTCTTTATCGACCTTCTGCCTAACCACTGCAGGATGTGTGCACGCGGACAGTTGATTATTGCAGTACCCCACTGGGGGCACACCTTGCGCCGGGATGCGGAAGCCCATGGAGAAACCTTCATACAATATCTTGGCTGCTTTCCTATTCAGGTACTGATTCAGCCAGAAAATCAGCTTCCCTAGATCAACTGGCGTGGGCAGCTCACTGTTGCGGGGGTTTAGGCTCTCTTCCCTTTTCTTTGGACTTCTTGATGCATTTAAACTCTGGGTGAGAAGGGTGGCCGCAGTAGGCACAAGCGTGTTTGAACTTACATGTACCGGGTGCCCATGTACACGTTTTCCTATTAAAAGCCCAGCATGTTCCCTTTTTCTCCCCCGTGCCCCCCTGGGAAGTCTGAAAGGGCTGTTTCATGGGCACCTTGTGATTGACGCTCTCTAACCACACATTTACCTCAGTTTGATCCCAGCCCATGTCAGGGTCATCTACCTTGGCCCATCTGAAGTCCCTATCATAATCTAGCTAAGCCATACCACCATACATTGCTTGAGCCTTTAGAATTTTATTGGAATAACAAATCAGGGGAATAGCCAACTCTGGTTTCTTTTCTAGCATTACTATGGAAAAAACATTAAAGCCAAAAACCAGTTAGGGATTGACTCCTCAACCCTCTCTTTCCTCTCTCTGAAGGAACCGTCTTTCCCATCCTTCTCCCTAGACTCTACCTCCCTCCTCTTTGGTCTAATCAAGGAGAATATGTCAATAAAATCCCCTTTCCAGATCTTTTCCCTTGTGTCCTGCGCAACGTGCGATGCCAATTTCCCCCGTTTAGATAACACCACATCATGACTTCCACTCGGTTTTGAACCACTGTCTACCTCCTTGGTTGTACACTCTCCTGCCTTACCTGCAGTTACCCCCGTTGTCACACATACAGCGGGGGTAGTTTGACCCACTGCCTGAGGGGGCGTGTTTGCATCCTTCTCCTGGGCTTTCCCCAGAAGGGCCACCTGTTTGTTCAACTCGTCGATTAGGTCTGGCGTACCCATTGCTGGAGCCCATGGCACTACCGTCGCGCCGCTGTTACTCGGGTTCCCCACTGTGGGTGCGCCCAGTTGTGCTAAATGTGTCGCCACTGTTGCCAGTATGGCCGCTGTATTTGTTTGCCCTCCCTCTGCTGTTGACCCCGTTTGTCCTGAGGTGGGGGGCGCTATCAGACCAGACACTCCCACTGGGCTTGGGCCACCACTGGTGCAACCTCTGGCACTGTGCGAATTGGGGAAGTAGGCGTTGGTACCAAGGCCTTCAAAGCCCCTCTAATCTCTGCTAAAATTGTACTTACATCGTCCCGTGCTTTCTATTCCGTGCAAGTATACTTTTATCAATGAGGACACTCTTTTTTTTAAAGATAACATTTTTATTTTACAATCATATAAAGCAGCTTAATATGAAGCACAAACATGAATCATTTTTCTTTGTATATAAACATAAAAGTACCTTTTTATTTGCCAAAAATGATGTCTTGCTTATATTAATCTAACGTGCGCACATTGCGCTTAAACTGCAAAGTCTATACAGCTTTACAAAGGGCAGTCCTATCGGAGGGCGCCCTGTAAACAATGTATTAAATATTCAACACATGGTGCAGAAAACCACATGTAAAACGTAAGAAATGGCGACCGTGACAAGTGTTAGATATAGCAGCACTGGAGGAAGATAGGGACGTGCCAGCGCTGCTGTCATTAAGGAGGGCACTCTTAACTAAATTCAAAAATTTGCATTCATATTTAAAGAAAGGCAGAGTCTTACTTTTCAGGACTCACCTACAAATAGCTGTAGCTGTGAGTTGGAGACTTCAAGTTGCTAATACACTACACTACATACATTAATTGAGCATGGACATACAGTACAAAAAATTGCGCTTTGGGTCAACCCCTTTCAACCATTGGCTGTTGGCATTTTTAGACCGCGCAAAAGACAGCACAAGCTGGCTGGTTGTGAAAGACCTGTAATGAACTTACCGTTCGCTTTCAGCCTGTCCATTGCTTATCATTGGTAGGCTTTATTGTCATTCTCGTTTGTTTGCTTATTATTAAATGGTTTTCCTTCCACACTTTGGGGCTGCAGGTCAGAGGCTTTCCTACCGACATCTCCACTTTCAATTCCAACCACCTAATAACAATGTAGGCGGTCGGAATTGAAACCGGCCAGTCATTCCGTCTGGATTCCAATGGGCTCAAGGAGCCCGTCAGCCAGTTGGAGGCCCCAATGTAATCCCTGAGGACGGCGTTTCCACCGTCAGGATTACGATATTGGTTTCCAACAGGCTTACCATGTTGGGATTTCCGACATGGGATGCCTGTCAGAAAGTGACTTTGCAGGCTCTAGGGGCCCCTAGCAGGGCCCCCGTTACTCCACGGCCTCCGGTCGGGGGCTGAGGGGGCACTTATGGTGCCCCCCTGATGATCCCTGCACCGTGAGGCAGGCACCTTGAGGTGACTGCTATATGGTGCAGAGATTAACAGAATCTCCCATTTCTCCATGGGAGTTTGTTCTAAGGCCGGTTTACGGCCGCAGCACAAGCTCCCATAGAGAAATGGGAGTATGCGACTGCACCATGTGCAGTTGCATTGTAATGGCAGTGTCGGGACCCTCGACCAGAGGTCAGTCGGTCCCGAGACCGCAGCGATCACATCCGCCCGATATCATAATTAGGTCCTTTGTGTTTTACCCTCCACTGGAGCATAACCTCTTTATGAGCATTTTGATTGGCGGACTTGTACACTTCTACTACTCACATTTAGAGAACTACTTATCTTTAGTTTTCATTTAGCTTTCAGTGAGAAAGCATGTGCTTTCTAACTCTCTTCCTTCTGTGCTCTTTTATCCCAGCTCAAGTAACCCCCAACACTGTGCTGTTCCCCACCCCTCCCAGTTTGTATATAAAAGCAAAGCACCAGGGATGTTTTTACTATGGTATGGCTAAAGTGCAGCCATTAAAGGTTGTTTTTGTTTTATCTCCTACCTTCCAAATATGCATGGGATGAGATGTGACCTAAAGGCTAGAGTGGGCGCCTTTGCAACTGGGCAACAAGCTTTGAGTCCCGGTGTCAGCTCAACAGCCCATGATTCTGTGAAAAATACTTCTGGGAATTCTGGGAATCTTTGGCACACAAAAGCTTTTATTTGCTGGGGAAGGGCCATCTGCTGCGGTTGCTCAGTTGGCATCTGAGGCAGAAGTTAGACTTAGCTGACATTTCTCCTGGATGCACATGAATATGCTTCTAGGGCAACTGCAGAGGGCCAAATAGTGAAATACTGTAGACAGTAAATTAGTGTTAGGCAAGTGTTTCCCTTTACGTCCTGACACTTCCTTATTTTTTTATATTCTGTTCTGAGATTTTTGATACACAAGTATATGAAAAAGAAACTATGCCCTTTATAAAGATTGAAAACATTGATTTCACTGTACAGTTTTGAGATACCACACATTATGTGCTGGCTTATCCTCTAGAATTTTGAAGTGGTTTTGAATGTCACTTTTTTAAAACAATACTTTGCAGACAACATTGGAAAAGCCAACAGCTTAGCCTGCTGTATTGCCTTTGCCACGGCTTGTTAAAGCAATTACATTAGTTGGTTGGATGGGTTGTGCTTCAACCCATGGTATTTTATGGAAGGCTACATACTTTTGCCAGGGATTTTAAGTAACCTCTCTTCTGTCCCTCTTGACCTCCAGTCCCTCTATACACGATGTGACTCCACAGCCACCGGCCACAGCTCGTACTGCCAAGCTTTGCCAACACTTGTTGAATGTATCACCTGCATGGGCCAGCTGTCCTCCTACCAGTGATTTTTTTATGTTTTGTGAAAGAAAACATTATATGAAGGTGTGTGTGTATATGCTCAGTTTATAACAGGGAAACAATGGTTCCTGTGGAATAGTATACAACTATATATATTTGTGCGCAATCGCGATTTAAAGGATTATATTGATGTCATAGAAAGAGGGACCAGACACACTAAGGATTTCGTTTATACACATGTTTGTATTATTTACACAATATATATCAACAATTTTCAGCAAAAAAGAAGTAAAACACAGTTGTGAATGGGTGTTCCAAGTGAAGCATGAACCTAGCTGTTTAGTGACAAAAAGTGACAGTATTTACAAGGTTTTACATAGTTTTTCACTGAAAACGACCATATTTATAATTTCCTCAAATATATACAGCAACTTTACACAATAATAAGTGCTGGGACAGTGGTTCGCTTTCAAAAAAGTGTCAACGGCGTTTCGACCCTCTCTAGGATGTGGGGTCTCATCAGGACCTATGGTACTGGGGACATCTGGGAAAGAGAGTGAGAATAGTGTAAGAAAAAAACAGGGACCTTATGACAACGTACTAGTAATAATTAGGGGTATTACCATTACCTGGAATGTTAACCACACAGTGTACGTCATGAAGAAGAAGTGCCAGTCGTGAAAAATTAAAGAAGAATTTACTTACAGGGAAATGTAGCCAGGTTCTGTGGTGTAAAGAAAAGAAAGAAAGAATAGTTAGGAATATATGGAAAGAAGAGTGCTCAGATAAATAACCAATCATCGAGTTGTGGGGCACTTACCCCTGTGTGAACAGTAAACTGACGGTCTCTATGAGGGAGCAAAATGTAGGTCAAGATCTAGTGTGGATTTCTGTGAGAAAGGAAGGATAGTAATTGGTCGTGCTATTGTAGCAGGGTTAAAAGGCCAACGGTGAAAGGCCTATAATCTTACTGAATAGGAGGCCACTCGATTGTGCCTAATGGGTGAGCGGGTCAGCAATTGGCAGGATGTCCGCTTAAATGTCTCAGAAATTATCTGAAATGAAAGGAACCGGTTTGGTTAGCTGGAGAAGGGGCCCGTATATGTGGAGGAATTTCCGTAACCACTAGTCAGTGTCTTACCTAAGTTGATGATGAAAATGCAATCCATGATAGATGCGTGTTGAAGGCAAGGCTGCAAGGTCCGTGTGCCGTGGTACAATGACGCTGAACCGGCGTACACGTGGGTTTTAGTAATGGACAAAACGGGGGGGCGTGCGCAGGCAATTAGACGATTGCCGCGATTGAGATAACCCGGTTCTCGGGAATGTTACGGGAAAACGGCCGTCTGCCTGATTAGAAGGGAAGGAGGACATGGTAGTGTCCAGGATAGAAAAGTAAAAAGAGAAAAAAGAGACAGCGGCTGGCACTTCGGGTGTATAGTTACGCTAGGAGCACAATTATGTTCACGACAGCTCGAAGGCAAGCGCATGGGTCAATTCACCAAGTATAAGGAACCAAATTTAAAACGACCAATTCAAGATACAATATGCAAAAATAGCTACGTGTAAAAAGAAATTCAGTTATGCATATGGTGTAATTCAGTTACATAAGTATCACACATGTTCAGTCACAATACTATTCTATACATGTTGGTGATTTACTCATTATTAGTGCATGAGAAGGCCGTTAAAAACATTATTGATTAACTAAAAAAATATACATGATTACAGTCCTTGCTGTAGTTCGTAGTAACATGTAAAAAATAACAGTGAAAGATTAGTTTTGTACTGGCTCATTGAAGGGGGTATTAAACATGGGATTCAATATGAGGTTGGGCAATGGGTACAATCAATTTAGTGTTGCAACAAAACCGCGCCTCTCCTCCGCGGAGTTCAGACCTTGGTTTATAGAGTCAATTCTATCTATCCAATGGCATTCTCATCTTTGCAAAATATGTGTAATATCCCCACCTCTCTCAGGGACTTAAGCAATGTCAATCACCTGCCACCTGATGTCTTCTGCTGTATGTTGTTTCTCATTGAAGTGTGACACAAGTGGGGCATTCGCAACTGATCGTCTTATCCGAATGCGATGCTGTCCAATGCGGGCTTTTACTTGTTGTTGTGTTCGTACGCCATATGGTAGTCCACAAGGACACCAGATGCAGTATACCACATTACGTGTATTGTAATTTGAGAAAAATTCCAGGGTATATGTGCAGTTGCCGTGTTTCAAGGAGTTAGTGTTGTCAGTATAGGGGCATGCCACACAATTGCCACATTTGTGATGGCCTTTTAGCTCTGGTAACCCCCAGGTGGATTCAAGGGTATTAGTCTTTCTTTTGTTGGTGTCAGTGGAGGATCTAATGAGATGGTCTTTTATGTTTCTTCCCCGCTTGTAGGCGAACATAGGAACCTCAATTTCAGGGTCAATGCTTTTGATTAAGTTCCAATTTTTTGTAATCAAATTACAAACTTTATTGGTATGTTCTCCAAAGGTGGTAACACAGACCATTCTGTCTGGCGGTGCTTTTTTTCTAGTGGTGAGAAGCTCTTCTCTAGGGCAGTTCTCTTGTTTTCCCCTTTTGACTTTTGTATATGCTCAGTGGCAATTGGGAACATAAAATGCAAATATCATTAGAAAAAGCCTATAGCTCGGTGCCCGGTATCAAAGACAAAATCTATTGGTTTTACCAATGTTCAGTATTTAGTTTTAGAAGCAGGCAGGAAGAAAACCACGCATATAAAGCTGTGCGTGTCCTTTGCCTTAACCCGGAACGTGTTGAATACTTAAGGTAATCTTTCTTACTCATAGATTACACTTCCTTGTCCCATTGTTTACAGTTGTGGCATGTCACACCTCAGAGACTGGAACTCTCCAAAGAACATGTAGTTATTTGCCATTGTCTTTTTTCTTCTTTGCTGTGCTGAATTCACTTCGCCCACCCATCCTGATTACCATTAAGAAAATTACTTTCAAAAGTATTGTTCTGTTGCATCCAAGTCACCATGAAATGCTAGGCAGCCCATGGTTGGTGCAAGAGCTGTAATGATTGGAATGAGGAAGACAAGGAGTAGGAGTAATAAAGATGATCTGTAAGCAATCTAGTCATTATGTCCTTCTTCTTTGTGCGAGCCGTTACCTCAGAGGAATACCATTGCAGCCACTATGCCCATGAGCGCTTAACGACGACACACCAATAGCAACTTCTGCTGCAACAAATTGTGGTAATTACATGCTCAAAAGGAGAGTGATATCAAGGAAGACTGAAACAGGAACTCTGATACCGAGACACCATCAATCCCATATTGAAGCCACAGCATTAGAATGAGAGTTTATGCTCAAAGAGCGAGCTAAGGAATGGCCTTCGAAAATCTTACAAATGTAAAAACCGCTATTCACACTTAGACACAAGAGAAAGAGAAAAGGAGTGGAGAATGACTCCTGATATTTAAGGAAGGCAGACTGAATCCCAGGGTAAAAATGGTAACCTGGATATTTTTTTACCCTAGCAGCCTAGGCCTTTCCCTGATAATGTTAGACCCAGGAGCTGTCCTGTGACCTCGAGCAGTGCAAAATATGTGTCTGCAAGGAAGACAGCAGACTACCGTCCTTGTTTTGGCTGCATCACGTAGAGCGTGGTGGCAGGGTACACTGTAGCTAGACCATTTTTCTCTGTGTCAGTGGCTGCATGGTCTATTCAGCCCGCTCGAGTAAAGTTCTGCCGAAGACCCATAACATTGGACTCACATCCTGCGTGCATGCATGTGCACTGTAAGTGTGTGATACTTGTATTGTAGCAATGTGTGCGAGCCTGAATATTGGCTGGAAGTGTATTGCTGTATAACTTTGGCTGTAGGGAGGAGGACCATACTGAAGTGAAGACGATGGAAACAGGGCTACCTTTTGAAAGTCGATAGAGACTTTGCTAGCAAGGGGCTTCTGACTAGTTCTTCCTGAGTACTGCCATTTATTGGATGATAGGGGTGAGCAATAGGATTGCAGTTTCCATCGTTCACGTTATGGAATTTTGTGTGAGGATTTCATTGAGGAGCATGCTGGGAAGGAGACACAAAAGCACGACCACCTAGCTTGGGACTAGAAGTTCACAAAAGATAAGGAGGAATTGGAGACTGTGGGCTACCGGCTCCTTTTGCAGCAGCATCACATGCAGAGGATTAGGAACAGATATTTACAAGCCAGGGCCAGTAGTGGGAGCACAGCACCACCTAGTCACTTTGAAAGGGGATGAATTATATGGTGCCTGACTACTTTCTGCTTGTTGTGTAGCTCCTGCTTTCAATTATTTCGTCACTGTATTCCATTTCCTCCATTGCTGTTGTGTTCTACCTTTCCCCAGTACTTCTTTCCCTTACCCCTAGTTGTCTTACCTTTTCTCCTGCCAGATTCCTATGCTCCATGATATTTTCCTGTTCTGAGTCCTATGCCTTTCACCTGCTTTGCCTAACAGACCTCTGGCTGCTTCCAGGCCTCTGGGTATTTCCCGGAGTCTTTGGGCTCATTAACAACATCTCCTCTGAAGAAGCCGGTGAGTTCCATGACCTTCCCTACCTGTATACCCTTTAATGAATGCTTCCATTAAATTTTGCCGTTTGTGCTTTCAGGGCCCGACTGAGATTTCGTACTACAATGGCATTCACTCTGGGCATGCAGAAGGATTCTCCTGTGACAGATCTCTTGCTGTTGTGGTATGTTTATATCTCACTTTACTTTACTTAACTCCAATACCCCTCGTTCCCTGTTCTGGACTGATGTGGGAAGGTAGAATATGTTTCCGCCTATCAGGAAGATCTAATGGTGAAACTGTTGAATTATTGTCTGTGTCAGTGTCTAGGGCAGGCCTACCCTTTTTTCTGTAATTAATCACTGCTGCAGGAAGGCCAAAGACAGCCAAGTTCAAAGCTCTCTGATTCAATTGTGCTCATGTTGCGGGTACTCCTGCTGGAGCCAGCCCCAGTGCTACTTGCTATGAGAAACACCCCTTTACATAAAGGCTGTGCCTGGATAGAAGCTTGAGAAGGACATTGGAAAGAGAACAACTCCAAACTGGTTCAGAAGTTTGAGACAGTGGACCTTAACCTCTCGTCTGGAAGATGTGGCATCCAACCACCCACTTTGTTGCAGTCCCAAAGAGTGCTTGAAGAGCTGCTGTGTAAATAGGACTGGTGTCTGCCTAATAGTCAGTCTCTCAGAAGTGAGGGGACATCACCTGAGGTCTACACCATCTGTTGCAGGAAATGAAGGTCTGTCTAGTGCCTAGAAGCCCGTATGCCTGCTGAGAGAGGAAAGAAGTGACTGCCTGACAGGAGAAGCCCAGCATGTTTCTGGCATGAAGAGTGAAAAGCCAGGAGTGATTCTTAAGTTAGTCAGTCTCATGGGCTCTCTTTGAGATTCTTGCTGGGAACTAGCTTCAAAGGCTTCATCAAAGTAAGAGTGGCTGTGGCCACTGATAGTCGCTCTGGGAAGCAAGATGATGCTGGTATTGCCAATGCCAGAAGGAAAGATATTTTGCTGTTAATATCCATCGACCTTGAAGGCTGCATCTACATATCATCACAGAGTGAAGCCTAGCCAGCCTAGGAAGCTCCAAAGAAGTGCTGTGATAACTGGACATGCTGTGCGTTGATCATTCAATGACTCTGGTGCAGAGGCGAAGCCCAGCATGTTGTCGTAGATATAAATTCCCAGAGAATGCAGACTGCATTAGGGAGAAAAGCCAGGAATTACCATAGCAAGAGTGAAGCACCCTGTCTCCCTTCTTTATTCCTAAGGAGAACTGCCCCAAAGACTTCACCTAATCAAGTGTGGCCATGCTTTTTGATGGATACAGAGAACTTCACGATACTGCTTCCACTGTTGACACATAAAGTAAAGAAGAAGCATTACTGCTTATTGAAGTCTGCTTGTCTAAGGAGGCCGCAGCTACTCATCACTGGTGATTGCAGCCCAGATCACAGCTGCAGAAAAAGAAGAAAAAGTGCAGCCTACCTCAATCACATTACCTGATATGGAAGACCATCATGGATGTACCTCAATGGGTTGCCTCTAACCATAGCAAAGGACTTTGACATGCTTCAAGGAAATCGAGCACAAGGACATGAGACTTTTTGCCTAAACTAAAACTGGAGAAAGAGCTGAGTTGTGCATGTAACCTTAGGGAGTACCAGTGACATAATCTGCACCTGTGCCTCTACCACAGAGTAACGGTGACTGTGAGTTTTAGGATCACTAGGTTGGAGAGAGAATAGTGGACTGCGGGATTGTAGGACTTTCTGCGATCACAACCATGGATACATTCCTGTATTTTCAAATGTGATTGAATTACGCAATAATTAGTTCTCTTCTGTGATTAAAGTACTTGCTGTTAGAAAAAAAGAAAAGCACTGGGATGCACATTAAGTTGTTATTTTTGGTGGTTGTCTGTTGATTTCTGAGCTCTTGCCCCCCTGCTACCTCCCTGAGAAACCTGTGACTGCTCTCTATAACTTTCCTGAGAGTCAAGTTTGGAAAGGATTGTACTTTGGCCAGCTTGCAGAGCTACTGTAAGACATACCCCAGGACACCAGTCACAAATAACCTCAATCATCACTGTCGTTGAGGTCCAGTAGTCCCTGCCCACACTGTGGACCACTGAATGGTATCTGACAGCATGTTGTTTCTACCAAGAAGGCTTCAATTGCAACTGAAGCTACAGAATCACCTCTGATTGTGTTGGAATTGGGTCACAACTTGTGTTGAGACAAGATGGAGATCCCCTATTAATGACAGTGTGCTATCCAAAGGTGTTGACAAAAATAACTCCCAGGTAAACTGGGGGTAGAGTTCCATGCCTGCCCAGCCACATCACAACCCTCATAAGACACCCAATGAGCACATCAAGCGGAAATATAAAAAGTCAATACACGCATGTTAAAATAAACTGAAGCAAAATCCTGACATCAAAGATGAGGTCCAACTCCATGAAAGTTTGGAAATCAAGACCAATTTTGGACACTCAACAAATAGTCACCCTCCCAATATCCAATTAATAAAGATAGACTCCTGCAAACCACAAACTTAAGAAAGGAGCACACCCTTAGGGTAGGTCAGTAGATTCTGTGCACATGTTTTGCCAAAGCGGTGTCTCCTGATGATGTTTACAGCCTCATGTGAGCCTGTGAATAAGTGCTGTCCTCCTTTGATCAATTGGAAGAAACTATAGGGGTTGGTACATTTCAGACCCTCTTCAGATGGACACAGTCTTGCCATTTCCGTGGACCTAGCAGAATAGATACTTAGGGAGCAAAAGCAGAAAGTAGTGGGATCCTTCATTTGTAATATGGCATAGAGCACAGTGAGAGAGAAGAGAAACTACTTCCTAAGAGAGACAAATAGAAAGATTGTAATGAGTCTCAGGGCTAGGCAGCAATCACCAACCAGTAATAAACAGTCAGTCCTGCCACGGGGCGAATGAAGATCTGTTCACTACATGAGAAAGATAACATTATAGTGACTTTGCATTGCAGGCCGAACCAGCAGCCATGGAGACACCTGAGAGTCCCTGATGCTCTGAATTCATCAAAGGCTATTGATGGGGGACGACACATCTAGCAGGTTGCCAGGAAATCCAGCTCCTTTATTGATCCCAAACTGAGTGTGTGGGGCTTGCATTCACAGCATTTTCTTTGAAGAGTTCCTATTCCATATGTGGGACCCACCTCAGCAGCAATGACTGGGAAAAGCAGTGGCGGCTCCTCCACTATGGCAAAGGAGCGTCACCCCACTGCTTTTAAGCAGTGCGAGGAAGAAGAAACATAAAATGATAATAACTTAAAGTTATTATCATTTTATGCTTTGTGCTGCTTTGCAGGTGGGTTGGTGATCGGGGTTGCACTGCTTACAGAGCAGGGCAGGGGAGGAGTGGTTTGGCCACTACTAAGTGTGCAATGACTGTTTGGTTGGCCCTCTCGGGCCACCCAAACCACTCAAGTGCACTTTTCCCTTCTCCATGCAGGTTGCATTACAGCCTGCATGGAGAACAAGCCCAGGCCCCCATTCCCTGGTTGAGCATCGAACCCGGACGCTCAAAACCAATCACAATGCTGCACCGCTGCATTTTGATTTGTCAGGGGAGCCTGGGTGCTTACCAATCACATTGCTGTATTGCAAAGTTGCGATTGGTTAGTGGGGCCTGCTTCCTGTTCCTCGAGTTCCACGAGGAGAGCAGGAGCAGCGATGCGGGACCCGGCGGCAGGGTAAGTTTATTTAATTTTTTTTTTTTTTTTTTTTTTTTAAAAACCTTTATTCTGTAAGATCAGTGACACAGCTATTCAGCCGACAACCCGGAGGTACGGCAGCTTTAAAAACACAACACATGCTAGCGTCAACATTCCACTGACAGGAGAATCGAAGGTTCTGTTTTAAATAAACACAAATCCAAACCTAAACACAAGCAAGGCGATAAGTACTGTAAGCACCAAAAGGGGTTCTCATCAGGGGAAGCGAGCCCCATTTCGAAGTTTATTTTATTTTTTAATATATTTTTTATTTCACAAAACCCCCCACCCCCGTGCTACCCGCCCACCCCACCACCTGCGAGCCATGCCGGTGCCACTGGGGAAAAGGACGGATATAAAGTAACAAACATAGCTCAACTTGTGCCCCATACGTCAGAAGCATAAAATAGAAATCTGTAAAGCCTGGTTATATGGCTGTTTGTATGATTTAGGGAGACCCATTAAGATCATGGGCTTGGCATTTGTAAATTGGCATGACTAAGAGCGTGGCATGACTAAGAGCGTGGGTCTTTCATGGACGGTACTTAATTTGGAAAGGAAAGAGTGCTGTTGCCCAAACCTCTGCTTAGAAATCTGCAGCCGTGCAATTAAATGTCTGTGGGCCCAATACCAAAGCTGCGTGGTCTTAAATATACCTCAAGCCTCTTTAATCCACTATCAGACACTCACTTTATCTCGCTCTTGCAGGTTCCTGCCTTCTCCCTCCATGATGGTTTTCCGTCTCTCTCTTCCTCCATCTATCCGACTTGTTTGTGTTTCCATATCTCCGTAGAGGTCTGATTCAGAGATATAAGTGCTGGTCCCAAAAAACGAGTGCCGGTGGGCCCCACAGGCTCCAATTAAGCACCGTTCCTGGGCCACATTCAATTTGCCCGAGATACAACATCATTCTGTGATATGCCACTGCTTTTGCATGTCTAAAGAACATTTCTATCCAGAAATCAATACAAAGTGTGGCAGATCACACAGACCTGAAGTTTTGAATGCGTCCTTGAGAATAAGAAATCCTGTTTAAAAGCTGCAAGGCCGTTACGTTGACAGCTTAAAACCAAACTGAAGCCTCGTTTGCTCAAACAGATTTTTTAATTATAGTTTGCCAGCTGTGTGTGTTTTTATTGAAGTCCTGTATTTATGCTGATTGCTGTATGCTCCCAATGAGATCTGTGGAGGAGGCTCGGTGGATAAAGATTAACAAAGCAGAACTTCAGAGTTCTACCAGATGTTTACGATAAGTGTCCATGTGTGAGGACACTGGAGTGTGAAGTGCCACACCATGATAGGCTGTTCTGTCTGAAACAGTTAATGCGGAAATCGGACAGAAATTAAACATTCATATGCTGGCCTACACCATGAGTACAAACTTTTAGAAAAGCTTATTTTATTATTTTTATGGTCAGATAAAAACTGATCAAACATTTTCCAATTTTTTTTCACTCTAAGCATTGTGTTATTTGCGAACAAGCAAAGTTACTAAGATAAAAGTTGTGAATGAGTGTGGATCTCCGACTCACCAAATAAAAACAGAGTGGCATATTATCAAGACAGGCGATAAAATTATCGCTGCTTTAGCGGCAGAAAACTGCCGCTAAACCGGCGATAATGGGCTTGATAATATGTTCTATGGAATTCCAATTGAAGCTCAGGTCGGATGTCCTTCACATCTAACATGGGCTTCAATTGGAATTCCATAGAGCATATTATCAAGCCCATTATCGCGGTTTTAGCGGCGGTTTTCTGCCGCTAAAGCGGCGATAATTTTATCACCTGTCTTGATAATATGCCCCAATATAATTAATTCAAACTACTACTCATGCTGAGGCATATTATCAAGCACGGCGTTAAAATTATCGCCGCTATACCGGCAGGTTTTGCGGCGATAATGGGCTTGATAATATGCCCTTGTGAATTACCATAGAAGCCCATGTTCTGGTGTGAACCTGGGCTTCTATGGGAATTCTCAAGGGCATATTATCAAGCACGGCGTTAAAATTATCGCCGCTTTAGCGGCAGAAAACTGCAGCTAAAGCGGCGATAATGGGCTTGATAATATGCCACAGAGAATTCCAATAGAAGCCCATGTTGACACCAGAACATGGGCTTCTATGGGAATTCTCAAGGGCATATTATCAAGCCCATTATCGCCGCTTTAGAGGCAGTTTTCTGCCGCTAAAGGGGCGATTATTTTAACGCCGTGTCCTGATAATATCCTCTGTCTTTTTCTCTGTAGCCACGGTTCTAACTAGCTTGTAAGTGCTCCAAAGTTCATTTCAAATGGTAGCCCTTTAGAGTTATGTAAGCGGCACTCCACTTTGATAAAGAAGATGACCTATTTGGGATTTATCAATGGCCATTGTCTTAGACGCCACATTAGGGCATATTGATTATAATGAACACAAGATTTTGAGTGACAAGTACAAAATAAATTATATTTTGCTCTGGGATGTTACTTTTAAATACTATCGTCTCTATCTACTTATTGCCAGGAAACAGCAATATTGTGTCACTATTATATAGTCCTTTGACTTGCTCAGTGATTCATAAATTGAAAATAAGTCATGATTTCTTACCCTCAACTTCAGTTCGATGATGATAGGGCTTTAGAAATCATTAACCATTCTATAGATCAACTAGGGTAATCATCAAACAATCACTCTCAAACTAATGGCAATTAAGCTTGAGCACACTTCAGTGCACCTATTTGTGTTTTGATAAAATCAGCAATTTTTTGACACAACCAGTCAACACACTATCCTTTTATGTCAAGACGAGAAGCTTCTAATATTATATTTAAAGCATATTTATAACCGAGATAGTAGCATTTTGAGACTAGTCTGCTGATCTGAAAAAAGTCCTCCAGTTTTGTCCCCACCCAAACTGTCTTAATTAACTGAATGTTTGGCTACCGGCAACATGAAACAAATGTTGCTAGCAGCCATTACAGGACTCGGGGACTTACAGGCACATGCATCAAGAAAAGCTTTTGCGAGTCCTTAACTGTGATTATTAAGGAATCACAATTAAGGACTCTCAAAAGCCTATGCATGTAGGAATCGCTATTAAAATAGCAATTCCTAAACATTCCTTAATTGCGATTCGCAAATTGCGACTCGCAATTAAGGAATGGCTTCCCATTCATTCCTATAGGTCTACAGGCCCATAGGAATGAATGGGAAATTGCATTTGCAATTTGCGAGTACCAATAGGTACTCACAAATTGCGCATGCAATTTCAAGGGTGCAAAGGTGTCAAAATGGCACCTGTTGCACCCCTGAAATTGTGATGTGCACCCATGTTGCGCACACACATGCCCCAAGGGCCTGAAACCTTGAAAAATGCACTTAAGTACCTTTTTCAAGGTTTTTGCAAAATACAGACCAGAGTAATTTCTCCGTATTTTACAGCCCCAAATAGCGAATTCGCTATTTCTAAGTGCTTCTAGCATTGCATTTAAGGAATTGCAAATTGCGATTCCTTAAATGCAATCGCAATTTCAAAAATCACAATAAATTGCGATTTCTTAAATTGCGAGTGCCTAATACTTTAATGCTTCGCAAAAGGCCTTTTTTTTGGCGCAAACGGGCGATTTTTGTGAATCGCACCGTTTGCGCTTGCAAGAACCTTTGATGCATGTGCCCCTAGGTCCCTTGTCCTGGAGTTTAAAAAGCAAATAGTAATAAGGTGCAGGGTAGGGATACCCTGGCCCGAGGACCCCATCCCCAGGGCCCAATATATTGATTACGGGGAGGGGCATAGTGCTCCCAGGTCTAATAAGGACCTTGGAACCCCTTTCTCCTGGGCCTAATGTATTTATTAAGAGGAGAGGGCACGCAGCCCATTCCACAAGCCACTTTCAGCCCAGGGACTCCACCCCTGGGCCCAATGTATTTATAAAGGGAAGGAAGGCATGCAACCCCCTCCTCGAGCTGTTGTCCCCGGGGACCCCATCAACTAGGGCTCAAGGTGTTTTTTAAAGGGAAGGGGGTTGGGTGCCCTCCTCCCTGAGCCTAAAAAATGCCCTGGGGACCGCATCCCCCAGTGCCGCTACTGTAATGAAAAGGGATGAGGGCTATGCAGCCTCCCTCCCTGAGTCTTTAATGGCCTCAGGGACACCATCCCCCGGGACTGGCTCAGGTACTGTATCTTGGGAAGCTCACCCATGGGATACAGTAGTTTTCCTTCTAACACTAGCGCGGGCATGACACGTGATTTTTCCTGTCTGGCTGGAGCATTTTAAATATCCCGCCAAACAAATAGCAAACAGTAAGGGGCCGATTACGATCTTGTCCAGAAAGCATTCCAACCAAATTGGTTCCGGAAAGCTTTCCGGACAACTCGGATCGGGGTAGTCCAATGGGTGCCTATGTTCCGAATGAGAACACAGGCTCCCATTGAAGAAAGGGGTGGCAGGGAAAAATCGTGCAACCTGTGGTGGGTACCCCTTGGTGCCTGCCCCACTGTGCATGGTTGGGTAGAGGGGATCCATGGATACCCCCACAGTCCCGATTCGGAGGCCCCCGGGTGAGTGGGGGCCTGCTATGGGCCCCCAAAGACAGATTCCGACAGCCGTTTAATTCCTGGTAAACTGAATAGGAACTTCTGTCCGAATCGGTCATCGTAATTGCTCTCTCGAAAACCTGAGTCCATAGAGCTGTATGAATCGGCTCTGAAAGGCTCAACCTGTATGAATGCCAGTCGGAACCGATTCAGACAGCCCGCAAGGTTTCCGGGCATCATAATCGGTCGATCAGAACTGGGTACAAAACAAGAGCTCAGTATCGGATTCGGCAAACCCAAATCCGATTCGGAGCCCTTCCGAATGGGATCATAATCGACCCCTAAGTCTGCTCTCAGCTGGCGGGAAATTGTAAAAATGCTCCCGCAGACAGGGAGCAAACTTTTGTCTCATTTCCATGCCCATGCTGATGCAGGCAGGGAAACCAAACAAATATTCTCCCGTCTAGAAGAAGCATGCAAAAAGCAGCTGCTCCCTTTGGGTGGTAGCAATGTCGATACCCGCACCATGCGGGGAGCTGGCTGGGGTCACAGAGTTCCCCCTGTGGCCCCCAATGTATTAGTCAGTGAGTGTCCAAGGTGGGCACTGGGGCACCCATCTATACATATTGCCGACTGTGGAGTCCCAGGGGCCAAAAAAGACATGGGAGGGGGGCCGTGTGCCCCCTCCCCTTTTAAAAAAGTTATGGTCCCAGGGAATGAGGCCCTAGGGATTACAAAGCCTCGGGGAGGGCCTCACAGCTACCCTCCCTTTAATTGTTTTTTTCCCAGGGGATGGAGTCCCCCAGACTTTATAAGGTTTGAGGATGAGGGCTGCACGCCCACCTCTCCTTAGAATGCAGCTGTAGGGGATGAAATCCATGTGGCCTATTAAGGCACAGGAAAGGGGAGCATGCGGTCTCCCTTTCCTTTTTTGTTGAATTTGGCCCCAAGGAATGGGGTTCCTGGGGCCTATTAAGGCTTAAAAAGTGGGACTGCATGCCCACTCCTCTAAATATATATGTTTGGCCCTGGGAGATTGGGTCCCTGGGGCCCAAACGCAAACCCTACGCAGCCTCACCAATGGCTGTGCATGGCTTTGGCAGCCTTTGGGTGGTGTGCAACATGGGGTTGGCTGCCTGTTGGGGGGTTAGCAACAGGGCCTAGTCTGTGGACAGGAACTATGGCCAACCCTTTGCAATGCACAAAGTCCCTGTGCAGCATGGGGTGGGCTGCCTTTGAGGAGTTGACCACTGTGCCTGGACTGGGGACCCCCGGGCCTTTTTTAAAGTGGAGGGAGGCTATGTGGCCCCCACCTTGTACCTAATATGACCCTGCGGACCCAATCTCCCAGCGCCATATATATTTTAAAGGGTAGGGGCATCACTTGGCCCCCCTCCTAGAGCATCCTTAGGCCCTGACCACCCCATCCCCAGGGCCGTATTTGTTTTAAAGGGAAGGGGGGGCCATGTGGCCACCTTGAGCCTAAGTAGGCCCTGGGGACCACATTACCCGGGGTCTTTTTTTATTTAGGGAAGGGAGGCCGCATGGCCTTCTCTCCCTGAGCCATGTCAGGCACTGGGGACCCTATCCCCAAGGCCACTATAAAAATTCAAAGGGAGGAGGCCCCTTCCCCGAGCCTTGGTAGGACTTGAAGACTCCATTCCCCAAGGCCACTGTTAAAATTAAAGTGAAGGAAGATGTGCCTGTTGCCATCCCTGAGCCTTGTAAGGCCCTTGAGACTCCTTTCCCCTAGGACAGTTTTTAAAAATAAAGTCTTGATATGCCTTGGGGACCTCATCTAACAGTGCAACTAATTAAATTTAAGTAGAGGGAGGCACATGGTACACCCTTGCTGGGCCACTTTCAGCCCTGGGACTCCATCCCTCGGGGCCCGGTGCATGTTTTAGGGGAAGGGGGCACAGGGCTCCCCTCCCCAGGCTCCTTTTGGCCCCAGGGACTTCATCCTTCTGGCCTGGCAACATATTTAAGGGGATGGGTCACTGTCCCACCTCTCCAGTTCGATTACAGCCCTGGGCACCCTATTCCCTTGGGCCTGGCACAATATTCAAGAGGGAAGGGGCACGCTGCTCCCTCCTTGGGAGGATTTCTGCCACAGGGAGCCCACCATCCATGGTCCAGCTCAACAAAGACTGGGTGCCCACCCAGGACACCCACCTCACTGTCATTGGGGGTCGTGGAGGAACCCCCAAGGCCGCTGCGACCCTTAGCCAGCTCCCCGCAGGAGCCAGCATTGCTCCCACCCGCATGCAGCAACTAATAAGGCTCCTTTTGCGGGCTGGAGCAATATTTACATCAGTTTCCCTGCCTGTGGGCATGGAAACAGATTTAAAGTCCTATCCCAAAGGGCGGGAGCATTTTTCAAGCTGCCACCCATTGGGAGCGGACTTGGTGTTTGCTTCCACTTGGAAGGAGACTTGAAATTGCTGCCACCAAGGGAAAGCAAACACAGGTTTCTCTGCCTGCACTGGTATGGACAGGGAATCGAGAGCCGGCCCTGGGAGATGGGGTCCCCTGGGCCATTAATGACTCCAGGAGGGTTCGTGCATCCCTCCTCCCCTTAAAACACGTGGCAGGCAAGGGGATGGGTTCCCTAGGGCCAAATGTGCCCCGAGAAGTGGGGCTGAATGTCTCTTCCCCTTTACAAATGCCGCCTGACCCCAGAGATGGGTTCACACTAGTTCAAGGCAGCCTGGGGTGGGGGCCCTATGCCTCCTCCCCCTTTACAAATGCAGCTTTCCCAGGGATTAGGATGCCCGTGGCCAAAAGCAGCATGCTCCCCTCCTGCATAAAATTGTGCACGGCCCAGGGTGATAGGGTCGCTGAGGCCAAAATTGCCCTGGGCAGGGGGCTACACGCACCCTCTCCCCCAAAATATAAACATCTCTTCCCCTCCTGCACCTGCCCACCCAGAGTGCTTAAAAAAACAAGCGCAAAAGACCACATGAATTTGTGACCAAGCCTAGGGGGTCAGGGTATTCCTACCCTGCCCCCTTATGTCTTTTTTTGTTTGTTTTTAGGACTCAGGACCGAGTCCCAAGCCTTAAGATGGCTGCCACCACATCCTGGTTGAGGTGGTGGCAACCAATCAGATATCAGTTTGAGATCTATCAGGATCCACTGAACCTCTTGGTCCCTAGATATCCACATTGTTTAAGCATTAATTGCTCAAAAACTACTTTACGGATTTACATGAAAACACAAAAAGCACTCTTTCTGGACCTAGATCTCGGTTTCTACCAAATGTGGTGTAAATCTGTTCAGCAGTTTACACTGTAGGTATGTCTAAAGTTCCAATGGGAAAATTAATAAAGAAAATGTGTTTTGAGACCCTCTTTTTTTCTCTGCCCCAGCTTGACAGATCACCCTAAAACTTTCCATGCGCAAACTAGGCCAAACAAAGCACTTATTTTGGAGAGTTTCATGGAGATTTGTCAAATGGCTCGAAAGTTCTTAGCAACACAATAAATGTATTTCCTATGGAAACTTGATCCTAACTATGATTAGACGGTGGCAACCAGTGGTGACAAAGCAAATTATGTTTAGCCTGATCACTCTATATAGGCAGTTATGTTTTGCTTCATGCAAAATCACTTGGGCACCTTAGAGCATGAGTTATAGTTACTTGCTATAACTCTAACTATAACAGGTGAATTTCTATGGTATTATACGTTTAAAATTTGAGCCTAAATATGACGTCGCTGTGACCTTTGGTTTTTCAAGTACATTTCTATGGTTTTTATTTTATTCTGTCTCCTAACTATAATATTCCTGTACCCTGTTTTTTTTCCGGTGAATGTCTATGTTTTTTTCACTGTAAGTAATTTTAATTAATTTACATTAATTCAACTTCCGCCATGCATGGCCCTTGGTCATGCACAGCGGGGATGATCTGCGTTCAGGCCCTTTGGCAAACCCTCTATAACCACCCATGTCTGCGCCACGCATGGCCTTTGGCCGTGTATTGTGGGGGGTTGTCGCCCCAGGACCCTGCTTTAAACAAATGGGGAAGGGGGCATGCAGTCATCCTTCCCCGGGCTGATTTCAGCCAAAGGGACCCCATCCCCCATCGTCTGACCTTAATTCGATGGGTGAGGGGGCTGCACAGCCACCCTATATGGGCCCTGCCATTATTCAAAGGGGAGGGGGGCCATGCAGCCCCCCTCCCCGGCACGATTTTGGCTCCGCGGACCCCATCCCCAGGATCAGGCCTTAAGTCATTGGGGGAGAGGGGCCACAAGGGCCCCCTCCCCAGGTGGATTTTGGCCCAGGGCACCTCATTCCCCGGGGCCTGACATTACAATGTATTTATCTTTAATAATGAGGGGGGCTGCGAGGCCCCCTCCCTGGGCCAATTTCTGCCCTGGGGACCCCATCCCCTGGGGTCCAGCTAAGCCTCCTGGGTGCTCCCAGGACATCCAGTGTGTTATGAGACTGCGGAGGGAGCCTAAAGCCCCCGCAGTCCCAATCAGCGCCCAACTCCTGCAGGAGCCAGCCATGCTCCTGCAAGCATGGAGCTGATTGAAATAGCACTCCCTGCTTGCGGGAGCAATGTTTTCATCTGTTTCCCTGCATGCATATTCGCATGCATAAAAACAGATGAGAACTCTGCTTTCTGCAAGCCGGAGCTTTTTGGCAGCTCCAGCTTACAGAAATCGGAGTTACGTTTGCTTTTTCTTGGTGGGAGCTGTCAGCTCCCACTAAGCAAAAGTAAACGGCTTCCTCCCAAGGGTAGGCACTTCAGGAGGTAGCAGGAACCGGCCCTGGGGGTTGGCAGTCCCCAGTGTCACCAATAGCTCCACGAGGTGAGCCATGTGGACCCCTTCCTTTGTAAAACTTTGCCCTGGGGAGGTGGCAGTCCCCATGGCCAGGGGGTCTGCGATGGATCCCCTACATTAATATATTTCAGCCCCGGGAAGGTGGCTGTCTACTGGGCTGCAGGGGGCAGTGTGGGCCCCCTGCATTAATTTTATATGTTTTGCCCAAGGGAGATCGTGGTCCCAGGGGCACCGGCGTGCCCGCCCACATACATTTTTTTATATTGCTCCAGGGAGGTAGCAGTACCGAGACTGCAGGGGGGGCTGCACAGGCCCCCGCATTAATTTAAATCTATTCGGCCAAGGTAGTTGGTGGGGTGCATGTGGGCCCAGCAGACCCATCTGTATTGATATTTTTATAGTGTCCTGGGGAGATAGTGATCCCCTGGGCTGTGGGTGGACCGCGCATATTCTCACACATTGATTTGATTTGATTTGATTTGCCCCATGGGGTTGGTGGTCCCTGGGCAGCTGGCGGGCCCGCCCGCCTACATGTTATAAAGGGCCCCGGGGAGGTGGCAGTCCCCAGGCTTTCTTGTCTGTAACACAGGTTACAGGGACATTGTAGTTAGGAAATAGAATTTAAAAAATCTTAGAAATTCACCAAAAAAACAAAGGTTGCAGGGATGTTATAGTTAGGCTCAGATTTCACTCTTACTAAACAGTGAAATACAGCAATTATTGTTATCTATAACTTACGCCCCCGCACTGCACTGCTTATGACCTCACATATTACATCATTCATGACATGGTCAGTGACATCACTCATGACATCATTGATATCGCAATTGACATCACTAATGACATCATCCAGTGATTGTGTGTGTTTTTTAAAGGTTTATGAATGTTAAACATATATACTAAGGTACTACAAAAGTTAAATTACTTTACTTTGTGTAGTACTAATGAGTAATACTACTTCTACCATATATTATGTGCGTGGCTGTGTGACTGTGTGTATCCATGTGTGAGTGGATGTCTAAGTGGCTGTATAAGTGTGTGAATGAGTGTGTGAGTATCTGTATGGGTGAGTACATGTGTGCGTGAGTAACTGTTTGGGTGTGGGAGTGGCTGTGTGACTTGCTGCATTGGTGAGTGACTGGGTGAGTGACTGGCTGTATGAGTGGCTGTATGAGTGAGCGGGTTTGTGAGCGGCTCTATGGATGAGTAAGTGTGAGTGTCTGTATTGTGAGTGATTGGCTGTATGGGTGAGTGAGTGGCTGTGTGAATAGCTGCATGGGTCTGTGAGTGGATATGTGAGTGGCTACATGGGTGACTAAGGGGCTGTGTGACTGGCTGTATGGGCAAATGACTATGTGTGTAAGTGGATATATGGGTGACTGAGTGGCTGTTTGAGTAGGTGTTTGGTTAATTGATTGGTTGTGTGAGTGGCTGTATTGGAGAGGGAGTGTCTATGTGAGTGGCTATATGGGTGAGTGAGTACACATGCGAGTGCTTGTATGGGTGTATGAGTGGGTGTTTACAGTGGTTGTATGGGTGAATGAGTGGCTCTGTTGCGAGGCTGTATGGATGAGCACTGGGTGTGTGAACGGCTGTATGGGTGAATAAGTGGGTGTGTGAGTATCTGTATGGGTGAGTGAGAGGTTGAATGAGTGACTGTATTGGTGAGTGAGTGGCTATGTGAGTGGGTGCATGGAAAGTGAGTGGCTGTATGGGTAAATGAGAGGGTGTATGAGGTGCTTTATCGGTCAGTGAGTGTGCATGTGAGTGATTGGATGTGTGTGTGTGTGTGTGAGTGGGTATATAATTGGTTGTATGGGTGTGTGAGTGGTTGTGTGAGTGGTTTTGTGGATGATTTCATCAGTGATATCATTTGAGATGTCATCAGTGATGTCATAAGCCATTTCATGAGTGATGTAGTATGTCAGATCATAAGCAGTGCATTGTGGCTGTGTCCCGTGGTGCCTGCCACACTGTGCATCCATTGAAAGGGGGGACCCATGGGTACACCCCTGCAACCGATCAAGAGGGTCCTGGGTGTAGGGGGGGCCTGTTACGGCCTCCAAAGTCAGATCCCCTCAGCTGTTTTGTCTCAGCAAAAACAAGTCGGTACGGCTGCCAAAATCAGTCATCGTACTCGCTCGTTCGGAAGCCGTCCCCATTAAGCTGTGCGAATCGGCTCCAAACGAGTCGGACTGACTGATTCGGGTTTGGAACCGATTCGGTCAACGCAGACGGCTTCCTCGCATCATACTTAGTTGTTTGGAACAGGGGACGATTCAGTCATAAACGTACGGTCCGAATCGGATTTGCTTCTTCCGAATCCCGTTTGGAGCCCTTCCGAACAACATCGTAATCAACCCCTTAGTATTGAAAAATGCTCAAAGTGTTAAACAGATCCAACTCCTTGAAATTATAAGTAAAACGTTAAAGGATGGGGCTAAGGACGCTACCCTGAGAGCGGGCCAAAAGAGCTCATCCCAGAGTCAGGTTTTCTTTCTGGCCTCCAAGAGGTTATGTCATCTACTGCATGTGTTGTTCCTTCATTTCAAAGTGCCCCAATCTTGTTCTGAAAAGAAGTAGTGTTTTCAGGAAGAGAAGAGTCCTGTCAAAGTTTAGGATCAACCTGTTGTGCAGAATGGGGGTGGGGGGCGAAACGAAGGTCGCCAGAAGGAGGGGAAGTTTAAAACATGTGGTTAGGCAGAAGGTGGGTGGAGTGGAGTCCCTGAGTTACCAATTTCAGTTGTGAATCCTGCGAAGGGCCAGCAACCAGATTCCTGGGAGGGGCCTGGTAAGAAAGGTATAGGAAGGCTGATGAAATTTCTAAGGGGAGGAAAAATTCAGGAGCAGGCTGCTGAATGAATGACTGCAATGACAGAGGCAATTGGGGGCAAAAGTAGTATAGAGAGCCACCTCCCCCAATCCCACGTCTTATAGCAGTAATTCTGCAAGAGAGAAGCCAAGGTTGTTTAAAAAAAGACTCCATCAGTCCATGTTAGAGATGATCCCAGGCCTAGGATAACTATGAAGTTTTTTTTAAACCCCAATCTAAGAGGAAAACACTGCACTCTGCCAGCTGGCCCTTAAATAGATCTACACTGTTAAGTGCATTTGCAACCATTACAAGACTAAAGAATATCACCTCAAAGGAGCTGGTATTGGTTGGCTTCAAGACCTTAGCCAGGGGGGACGTTAATGTGTGTACTGTTTGATTCTGAGGAGAATAAGGGTTTAGTTCAAGCCTCGGAACCAGCTTTCTTAGCAAATGGCATTTGTCTATGTGAAGGTATTGAGGCAAAGTGGGAGACTGTTAGTCAGCCAGGGGATGGTGATTGCCCCCAGAAAAAAACATTTTTATGTGAACATAGTGGGTTAAAATGCAATCAGGTTACCTCTACTAGGGTTTTGTGGGTGTAGGCAGAGAGCAGGTGCTGGAAGCAGTTGGTGGGAGCGGGATGAGTTACCATTATGTTTCAAAATGATAGGTCCCAAACAAGGAGCAAACAAGATCTGTCCCACCACCCCAATTGTAATGTGATCAGAAACCGCCTTAATATCAGGAGGAAATGATGGCCATGGTCATCAGAGTTACAGTTCTTGGGGAGTTGGGAGCCCTCTCCCTAAAGGCATGTATGGTCATTATGTTTCAGCTTGGAGTGATGGAGGAGCTGAGAAGATTGACTAGTAGGAGTCAGGGCAACTGCTGCCAGGGTGTGTATTGGTATGGAACATTCATGGATTTATATCTTTCATTAAAAAGGGAAATTACAGAGAGTTCCTGACTAATTACCCAGTGTGGTTCCTCCAGGAAACCTGGCTGTTGTAGTACCCAGTTATTGAAGGGTATGTCGCTATAGCACAAAATGCCAAGGCCTCGATTAGGGGAAGAACAGTGAGCGAATTACTAATATTGGTATCTGTCCATTGCAGGAGGAAAGTAGCAAAGCTGCAAACTGCTTGTGTATGGGTCCTTGTCTGCTTGATCGATCTGTTCACCGATGAAGGGGAGTTAGAGCAAATCATTTGTCTAAATATATACATTCTTCCAGTCTGCGCGCCCCGTGCATGATTGTGTACTCTCTATGCTTGTCTATGATTGAAATCATTTTGCATGTCTTCTTTGTTTGTCACGCTTACGCTTGAGCCCGCAAGTTGAGGAGGTGTCTATGCCAGCACAGCCAATCAGTTGCACTTTGTATTCTGAGATCTGACTGCAACTTACCACATGATTTACCTGTTGCTAAGTTTCTTGGGGCCATGTGGACCTTGCATAGAAAGCTCTTACCAACTGTTTAACTTTTTGAGATTTTCACTTTGGGGTGTTTGCAATTAGATGTATTGTACCAATTTGTAATATCTATTTTTATAGGTTTTATATTTTATGCTTTTATCATTCATCTGAAATATTTTACAACAACCTGTATTGTATTGGAATGTTTTTTATCTCTCATATATTGTTCATTCATTTCTGTACTGTACTTGTACTTTTAGGGCCCTGGTGGCCGAAGTAATGTTATCTTGAATGAATGAATGAATGAATGAGTGTGAACTGTTGAATCTAGTTAAAAATGTGCCAGAATTGCTATGGGATTATCCTGATGCTCTCTTAGTAGTAGGGGGGATTTTAATGACAAATCAGCATTTAAAGAGTTTGATGACTGTATTTTTCCAGCAAGTACCTGTGAAGGAGATATGAAAGAGATCCCCCCAATCTTAACGGCCGGAGTAATGATGACATAACTACCGGCAGAACCTTTAAATATGGTAGCAGCTTTATGCCCAGTGACTTTGTGTTTGTGCCAATTCATCAGTTTCATTGCGTAAAAGATTTAGGGCCCAGTGATCACTAGGCTCTTAGCTTGGAGTTTAAAGATCATGTTGTGGCTTGTGTAAACAAGACCTTGCCCCTTGAGGTAGTTTACCATTGAAGAATTCAAGTTTTGAACATGGAAGAGTCACTTCAGGTCGTATCTTCAATTGAATTTGACCATCTAGATTCGGAAATATGGGATGATGCGATAGGTTGGTACGGCAGATTGATGAAGCAATTATTAGCCCACTTCAAGCGGTCGAAGGGTGGTCCTAAGCCAGTCAGTGGTACTAGAGGAAAGGGGAATGGCTGGTTTGATGACAACTCTCAGTAGGGAAGAAGAGCATTGATTAAGAGTCATCCACACTTTTACTTTTTTTAGATTTCTTTATAAGTTGCAACGCACAGCAACATAAATCATGTAACAATCTTGACAACATAGGTTATGCAACAACCAGTCACATCTGCAGTGTGCACATCTAATACAAACAGAGATATATGCAGTATTCAAGGTGTAATCAACGATAGAACTTTAAACGTGAAAAAGAACAATAGAAGAGAAAGAAAGTAAAAGAAAGAAGACAAAAAAAAACAAGAACAGTGTTAATGAAGTCATCAAAAATCAGCGACATCTTGTCTCTCCTAAGAAAGCAGTGCTGGGACACCACATGAGGGGCTTAAGTGTAACGTTCTGGCCTGCATCTCACAAGTGCATGTTACCTATGCATTTAGTACCCCAACTCTCAAGGGAATATACAAGTTTGTTTTGTCCCTACTTCAGGAATGTGTTGGCAGGGTTAGCGAAGTTTCCAACTAGTGTGCTCCGGAACATTCGTTGAGTACCTGACTTATATTCAAGGTAGACGATTAGCATTTTTTGCCTTCAGGTTCATGATGCATTTCTCCCATTTCCTTCCATTGGGTGATTCCCTTCCACCTGCATGCATTACCTCCATGGAGTCGGATTCAGCTTGTGCCCATATCTGCAGTGCACCCAGCAAGCCAGTCCTTCTCCGCTGGAGCTGCAGGTGCTTTCCAGGCCATTGAAATATTGCATTTAAACAGGACAAAGACTAGGTCAATGAACCTGTGTAGATATTTGTCTCCCTTTGATCTTGTGCTGAGTCCAAGGAGACATGACTCAGGTGAAGGCACCAATATGTTCTCAGTTATCTTCCCGATAACTCCAACGACCTTTTCCAAGAGTTGTTGACGCCTTAATATAAATCCCAAAAATGCTAGTACAAGAGAACCTATGGAGACTTCGAAAATTGCATATCGTAAATTATTTGCCCATAAAAAGGGGAATTTTACAAGGTAAATTGGGAGCAAAAGTTAGCTACAATTGTAGGGCAGATTAGTAATCACTATTGGCGGCTAGTGAATTCAGTTACCCCTACCTCGCCATCTTACCTTGAGGCACAGATAAGTGAAGAAGATTGGTTCCCCTTTATTTATTCTCTCTTTAGTGATGAAAACTATGAAAATCTGTTGATGACCGTGGCTAGCTCCAAAGTTGATAGAGAGGCTATCGCAAACTCCCAGACTACAGTGGTATTGTCTGAAATTATCTGCAGTATGAAAACCTCTAGGGTTGGTGGTCCAGATGGTCTCCCGTCTGCTATATTTAAGAAAGACCCTAGCAAGTGGGACCAAATTTTGAGTGGATTTTTCAAATGGGTAACATCCACAGGCATCTTTCCAGATTCATGGAAGGGAGCTAAAGTAAAGCATATTCGTAAAAAAGGCAAAACCGACCAGCCTGCTAACTCTCATCTGATTCCTTTTCTGGATATCACTTCTAAGCTTTTTTCTCAAACCCTATTAGAGCAGTTAGCCACCTGGGCTTTTGATACCGGACTGATCCCTGTGAAGCAGGGAGAATTTAGACCAAAAACTTCAACAATGGACAACTGTTTCATGCTGTGGGAGGTCACAAGGTGGTCTATGGAGATTTTAGGTGATCTTTGCTAGTGCTTCGTTGACTTCCTTGTGGCATTCGAGACAGTGGATAGAGGCACGCTTTTGTGAAAGCTTTGACAGTAGATTGTATCTGAGGCCCTGTTAGATCTCCTGGTGAAACTGCATAGTGATAACTGAGTACCGGTTGAGCTTGACGGGACAGGTAGCCTGTCAAGAAAATTCCCGGTAGAGAATGACTTACGTCAGGGGAGTTTTTTAGCTCTTCTGCTGTTTAGTTTGTTTATAGCGGACCTCCCCCAGGCATTAACTTCTTCCCTGCGGCGTACATTCCCCCGCTGTGTGGGTGAATTCCATGTGTGCACAAATCAGACGGCCACATCCCCACCGTGACGTCAGATGGCCGGGAAGAGGTTAAGTGCTAGTCATTGTTTTTCTCCTAAGATTGGGGGTAAGCACATAAGTTGCCTTATGTATGCAGATGACCTGTTGGTGATGGATACTACGCGTATTGGACTCCAATGCAAATTAAATGCACAAAGGGCCTGATTTATATCTCGGCGGATGGGTTACTCCATCACAAAGGTGACAGATATCCTGTCCGTTGAAATATAAATCACATTACATCCTATGTGATTTACATTTCGGCAGACTGGATATTCATCACCGTTGTGACGGAGTAACCCATCCGCCAAGATCTAAATCAGGTCCTAAGTTCTTATTGCCTTGAAAATAAATTAAAGATTATCATTGAAAAGACTAAAACTGTGTGCTTCGGAAAAAAAAAGGATATTCACTTGGTTTTTATGCAATGCGCAGTTGGAGCAGGTCTGGGAGTATAAGTATTTGGGGGTGATTTTTTCAGATGATTTAAGATGGGAAAAACCTCTGGCCACTCGGAGGCTTGTATTGGAAACTGAAGTGAATAACTTGAAATGGTTTGACCATAAAAATGGCAGCTCTACCTTTGAGCCACTAAGTAAAGTCAAAAAGGGTAAATTAATCCCCCAGGCCTTATATGGAGCGAAGGTACTGGCAATGGATAGATGTGTCACATGGGAAGGGTTTGAAGGTCTCATTTTGAAATCACTCCTTGATTTACCAAAAAATGCAATGGTTCAAACTGTAAGGAGGGAGTTGAGAACTGTAGTCTAGAGTGCTCTGGTGGATGCAAGAGTCCTGCAATTTTATTTTCTGTTTAAAAATTGAGTCCCTGTGAAAAATTATCAGTGTTAATTCTCCCTGAGGTAATGCCAATCTTCCCTGGTAAGATGAATCCAGTAACAGTAATGTTGGAGCGCCTAGAAGTTCCAGATACGCACCTTGTAGATGAGTGAAGCAAAACAAATTAGGCAAATAAAGAGCACTCTTAGGCGTTGTGCTGAAGAAACTAGCTGGAGCGAGGACCTTCAGTGCTTGAGCAACAAGGGATCTGTTGTGCTCTCTCTAATTTCTCAGGAGGGCATGGATCTTTTTGCCGTATCTATACAGAATCCCAAATAGGATTTTGCTAAATCAAATCTTGTGGCTGAGGGTAGGAATTGAGCCCGGTATGGCAGAAGCCAGGGCTGAAAGCAAAAAGTGGTGAGAACCATGATCAGTATCCATATCAGCAGGATAAAAAATACTCAGTGAGCCACTTACTGGTGAATTGTGAATGTTTCCTAGAGAAAAGAAAGAAGACCCTACTTCCTGTTTTAAAAAAGTATAGGATACAGTCGAGAGAAATGGGTTTAAACTGGGCATGTGGTTTGAAACACCAGGTGGTAGCCGTTGCCGTTGGCCAATGTTTGCACTAAATTGTATCATTCCATTACAGAATTTCCCCTCCCAAGCTATCCTTGACTGGCGTAGGCATTTCAGTTTAGGGTTACAGGGATTTTTTTTTATATTAGGGTTGGATGTAGATCAAATTGAAAGGATGCCCTAGTTATGACATTGGCCCTGAAATTGGATAATTGGGTCCATTAGTGAGGCCAGACTGATTAAGACTCTGATAATTGTACAAATTATGACATTGCACAATGCACTTTACTTGTTATAATTGAGAGTTGATGCTTGCTCCAACAGGTTGAATTGTTACTTTTTTTATTTTATTGTACTATAATGCCCTGTGAAATGGAATTTTTAATATGTATTGTCTCACTGCCGGTTTACGCTATGCTGGCCTGTACAATGCTCTTTTATTGCCTGAACTGACAAAATATGTCGTGCATGTTGTTGGTTAAACTGATGCACTTTCAAAACTTTTGATAAGAGTGGTATAAATGGACTGCAGATCGCCCAATGAGGTTTAGTGAGAAGATATTTTATATACCATTTTATACTTGCTTTAGGTTGGTGTTATGTGTTGACTGTATTTTCCTAATTAAGTAGTATTTATGGGTGATGTCATGATATTTGTAATTGTACTCCCTCAATGAATTGAGTAATGTGCCATATTTCTGTAAGAATGTATTTCTTGGAAATAAAAAGAATGTGACTCTGAATCACTTAAAGACTTCACATGACCTGCATCTTTAATTCAATCAAGATGTTGGCAGGTATACATTTGCCACTGTAAAGACACTTGCATCCAGGCCCTATCGACAACAATCAGTGAAAATTAAACTACCTCTAAGTAGTACACCCCTACATTGTACATTTTGTAACAATCTCCAGTGCCTCAAAATCTTTTGGAAATAAACACTCACACTTTATAAACATCCTTGCTACATAGAATCTGTCTATAGCTCTGTATTGCAACTATTTAATATGGGCACATGCCCAAATACCCATTGGTGGATAAACCATTGTCATCTGAAGGTTTGGTCTTTCTCACAGATTTGTTTACTAGGTTTCGGCTTTAAGTCTCAACCTACTTTCAAACATACGTCTGTAACATATTAGGTGCACACAGGAAGTAATGATTGCACCTCAACCTTTAGTGATTTGTAAACAGTGCACCACATAACTTTCAACATGCACAATCATGCTTGCTTCAAGGGCTTATGCAATTTCTATACTATGGGCCCTGATGTGCACTCTGTAACTCTATGCTGTATATGACTATGGAGCTATCAGTGATGTCACCAATGATGTCAATTGACATGTCATCAGTGATGCCATCAATTATGGCATTTAACATGTCATGAATGATGTAATATGTGAGGTCATAAGCAGGGCATGATAGGTGCATCATTTATTGAGAGCTCAGTAAACTATAACTAGTGATTTTTTGTGTTTGTTTTGGTTTCTAAACTCTAGTTTTTACCTTATATCAACACCTATCTATAACATGACTTTAACTTTTTTCTGAGAATTTCTAGATCTTTTCGAAACAAGCCAAGAGATACCAAGAGACAGTAGATGACCACTGTTGTTTGGCCTCTCCCTTCCTTCCCCCAAACCCTTGTCTGCAGATTGATTCCTCGTGCTCTCTCCCTATGACTCTTACACGCACCCCCCACCCACACACATTTCATGATGCATTAATTAACTGTTTATTGTGGGGAAAGTGGTCAAACTGCTACTCACTTTTTATACTGAAAAATGTGCAACAATGATGTGGGCAATAAATCAACACCCAAGAAGAGACAAGGAACTTTGGTAGCGTCAAACCTATTCAAACTTTCTGGCATGATAAAATGCTCGACTCTATTTTGGACTGTCTCGGCATTAATGTGTACACTCTATGGGCAGTAGATCGTAGGTCAACGTAAGCAAAATATGGTTTCAAGTTGAGAGAGAGAGAGAGAGAATACAGAAATCTGCACTCTACTTTTTGAGTTTGGGTAACAAGATTGGAAGGTAAGGACAAGTGTATTCAAAATAGTAACAAGTGCTCACCCGGAAATTCGTTCTTTTGATCAATTTTTTATCAGTTTGCATGCCATTGTTCAATTGCATGTTCAGCTAAAAAATTAAGGGTGTTTTGACTGGAAACGTTAAAGCGAAAAACAGTCCGTGAGAAAAAAAAAAAAAAAATCAAGTGCGGAATTCCTCCATCTTTAAATTTTAATATGATCCTCAAAGGGTTGCACTAGTGGTGCTGTGAGTTCTCAATGCAACCTAATTAACACAATGTCAGACAGATTAGCGTCTTGTCCACACGTATTCATACTTGAACAACATCAGCGGAATTTCAGCAGCTGCATTGCTTCAACAGTCTTTGTTAGTAAGAAACGAAAGTACTTCCTTTCATTCGTAGATGGAAGATGCGCTAACAGGAAAAGTCTACATGCTGTAACTATATGTCTGTGTTTAGATAAGTTAGACGTTGACATGATACTTGGACTCTTTTACATGAACTCTATTCCTTTAATGAGCCTTAAATCCAAGAGTGAAAGAAGATATCATCGTTTTAGGTCCAGCCGATACATACATTTTCATTGTTTCTTACTTCACTCTGAGAACCACCTGAGCTGCGCAAACAAAGCAGCTGTAATACACAGTGTGGCTACAGACAGAACCCAAGGGTTGCAATTACACAGGACCAGCAGGGATTACAGGCCGGTACTAAATGCCATTAAGTGATTTTCGTGTGAATGACTAGAGCGCGCCTTCCCGTCTCTCCCTGAAAGGGCTCGTGCAGACATACACGTCTACAGGTAATTTGATGGATGACAGTGCCGTGCGTGCTGGGATGTTAGTCTGCGAGGCAGACATACAAGCACCGCCATATTGGAAATAGACAACGTGGCTGGAAAGAAGATAGGTACTTTTCAAACTACAAGATTCCGCATGCTCCACAAGACCACAAAAGAAAACACGTGGTTAAGACGTGTCGTCTGACCAATTTCGCCTCTTTAAAATGGGGGTAACATTCCACTTAAAACACAACCAGGAAGTCTCTTTCACTGGTTTCGGATGACTGGCATCTGAAATAACTGATGAGCTGGAACAGAGGTATTTTAGCATCTTAGACGGTGGTAAATAGTTGCTTCTCGTGGACACTTTAAAGGCTTATATTGCATCTTGATGGAAAAGAACTGGCATTAGTTGGCATCACTAAAATAAACAAATTAGCTTTTTCAAAAAAAATAATTCTTTATTAATAATTTGACAACAATAAGATTAAGAGCATTCAGTACAGACATTAGATGCTTACAAGACCATCACAATGCTTAGTACGTGTCCCCTGTAGGAGTATCACAGTTTACATTATACAAAAATTGCATACTGCATGACAATCTACAGGTATACATATATTTATAGTATCAAGGAGGCATTGTGTATAACATTTTGCGAACATTAACATGCGGAAGAAACAACCTTGTGACTTTAAATGACTGAAGCATAGCGAAAGGGAAAGCAAATGGAATGAAGGGGGAGGTTGCCAACTGCGGGAATATTAAGTAAGATCGCTGCCATGGAAGGTGCAGGGAGTGCTCAGGGGGAGTGAGAGGAAGTACGCCCCAGTGCATAGGCCCAACATGACCAGTGCACACACTCTCATGGCCTGCATTTACCATAAGTATCCAACACTTGTTCAGGTGTAAGTACCCACTTATCTGGCTTCCACTACTTCTAAGAATCTCTGCCAATTTGGAGGACTGGCTGTGGGTAAACATCCTGCCACAGCACCATGTGACACCTCCTATTCCACTATAATGCCAGCACGTAGGTCAGAAAGCCACAATTTGATGGGCAGAGGTATAGCCGATTTCCAATTTGTTAATATCCTATGCTTGGCCACCACCAAAGCCAGGTTTAGAAATGTATTCGCAACTTTACGTGCAGCTGTACGGGAGGTAATCCCCAATTGATAATGTAAACCGTCTATATATACTGTATTGCCTACAGCTTCAGAGAGTACTTTGGCTATCTTTGCCCAGTAAATAGTCAGGTGTGGGCATGACCGTACTATGAGAATACAATTTGCCTCAGTGTCGTGTTCCCTGGTATATACCTACAAGTCTATGAGGGTAATTAAATTGGGTGTATTTAAGCCTAGCGTTCAAGGAGATGCATTTTGGTACCCCTAGACATTGAGGCCACTGCTTTTCAGTGAGCGTAATAGTCAATGCATCATCCCAGTAAGCACGGTGAGCAGCAACGGGGATGCACCCGTTCCCACGTATAGAGTTATATAACAATGTGATAGAACAACGACCTGTCCCATGTGTAAGTATGGTTTGGAGGAGTCTGCATTCATCCAGTTCGTCCTGGGTTTTAGGCCAGACCACATATATATGCCGCGTGAGCAAGGCATAAAGAAGAAAGGAGCCCTGCGGGATACCATAATCGTCCACCAGGTTCTCAAATGTACAAAACAAATTGTCAGAGAAAAGGTCTCCCTATGTCATGAGGCCCGCAGTCATCCAGGCGGTTGCGTCTGGTCTGGTCTGGAGCCTAAATCTATGCAACCCGGCATCCCCCATTGGGGTAGCTCAGGAGCATAGGGGATATGGGGCCGCTTCTTGACCAGATAAGTATTCCAGCAAGAGCGGACCATGGACATAAGGATATTCCTGACCTTCTTTGGAATCAGTCTCTCTGAACCCAGCAACCATTCTAACACCTTATACGGATGTGTCCCAACCGACCAGCACCCCAATTCCATTGTCTTTTGGCCTGCCAACCAGATCATGTCAAAATTGGACTGCAAGAATAGCCACGCCATGCTGACAAAGTGGGAGATTTGCAGGAAGTTGGTGGAGATGATGGTGGTGGAGATAGCACGCTTTATGTTGGGTTCGGAACGGATGGCAGAAACATGGTAGAGAGATGCTACTGCCTTACACCATCAAGATCTAAATAGAGGCCTTAGTGCCTCTTTAAATGTAAGGAGCAGACCTTAGTTTCACAGAAAAGTAGAGGACACAGTCACCCATTTTTTAATTGTAAAGTATTCTGATCGTGTATTTTTTTAATTTGTGTGGGGAGTGGGAATGCTTTGCACATCTCCATATTCCCATTTTGGAAATGGGTGGTGCAAACATGAGCCAATGTGAGATCTTATAGCATGTTGGGTTGGGACACTAGTCTAGAGCAGGGTCAGCAGTTTGAAGAGGGCCTTGCACGCTTTCACCACGTCAGAAAAACCTGCACTTAAACATTAATGAATGGTGGTTGCAGCTACTGGAATGTTAACATGGTATCAATGACTGTCTTTTCCCACATCTGAGGGTACCATCAGCCCCTTACATGTGTGTGGGAGGCTCTGCAGCTCTCGAAAGAGAAATGATGAAGACCACTGCCCTATCAGGGTGTGCAGTGTGCCAAAACTGCAGAGGTGCACACACAAATATAGACACTCATACGGCCTACCTAAATATAGAAGACAATGACACACATCACTTAACTCTGTACTTAAAGTTGCTTTGCTGAGGATTTTGCAGTGCTTTACCAGGGGCCACTTCAAGATGTGTCCAAAACACTCTACAAACAAGTGCTTCAGCACAAATGTTCCTAAATGTGGGGGAAAATGGAATATGTATTTGTGAACTAGAGCAAAGACCATTGGTTGGCAATAATGACAAAAGGAACATTACATGGGAAAATGTGGATCATTCTAATAATGCTAATATAATTTTAAAAGTATCACCTCCCTTGAGAACACAAAAGTGCAATGATGAATGATAAATAGGCTCACAAAAAGAGCCTCATAATGAGATCAAATGGGAAATGTCTATTACATTTATGAAACCGAACCAAGATTCCCAGCAAATTATAAATCTGAAAGGTAGTGTGACAAAAAAGAGGCTAAGGAGATATTATTAAAGTACAATAGGAAAGACAAAAAGTGATGGGAGTTTGAAGGAAACAGTCTCTCATTGTTAACGCTAAATACAAATTAAAATAAGGGAAAACTGTATCAGAGAATGGGATGCCCTACTAGAAGGTTCAAAAAACATAGAAGGACACAAATTCTAGAGAATTATAAATAGGGAGAAGGGTCTATTTCAACATCTGTCATAGATTTCGTGGCCATTCCAGGAATACGGGTTGCTTATTTTGCACCATCATCTAGCGGAGACCAAAATCTGACAGAAGAAATCAGAGAATCATTCTGGTATTTCTGCTTCTTCATTCAAGAAGCTAGACTTGCCAAGTGTCAGATCTACTGACGAGAACCCTTACCATAGAGGTCCATGACTTGGCTTTGTAGAGATAATATGCCCTCTCTTTCTCACTTATGAGATGAAGTCAGCAAGGAAGATATATCAGGATTAAAGAAGGTGGTCATGTTCCGATTATTTTAGCATGTGTTCCTTGGATCGTAGCTGTAGAACCTGCGATCAGCCCTCGTGCAGCTGAGTTCACGCTGGGGTTTTTGGTGACTTCCTGTCCCTGGAAGTCTGAAGGTTGTTCCCTATAGAAGCGAGCTCTCATAATGCCACACATTTTCTTAGGTCTGGTTTTCTCAATTGTTTCTTATGCTTCAATCTGGACAACTGATAATCCTTTCCATTGCTTTCTTTATCACCAGTTTCTTAACTGTGTTACCTTCGCACTCACTTTAAGCTTCACTAGTAGGCTTATTCGGATGTTCAAATTGACATTTACTTTCTTCTTGCACCCTTAAAATTGGGCTTTCAAAGTCACTATGATTGTCTTACTGGGGTTCCTGAGTGATATCGAGATTTTTGCATCAATATGGAATGTAGCTTGTAAATGGTACCTTGTTGTAGTCAAAACTTTCAATAATTTATTTGTGTTCTTTTTATTTGCAGGTTGTTAAACATGCCAGCCCTAGGGTGGTGTTACCCCCAACTTTTTGCCTAACTCCTTCACTTTTCTGACCTTGTTTTTGCAGACTGTATGACTTTGTGCACCTACCACTGCTAACCAGTGATAAAGTGCTTATGCTCTCTGCTCTAAGCATGGTAACATTGGTTCATACACATTGGCATAATTAATTTACTTATAAGTACCTAGCAAAGTGGTACCCCTGTACCCAGGGCCTGTAAATGAAATGTTACTAGTGGGCCTGCAGCACTGATTGTGCCACCCACTGAAGTAGCTATTTAACCATGTGTCTGGCTTGACTCTGCTGAGCATGTGTGTGCAGTTTATCACTGCTATGTTAACCTGGCAAAATACAACTTTTTCCAGGCCCTAACCCTCCCTTTTTATAGATATAGCTCACCCTGAATATAGGCCCTGGACAACCCAGTGGGCAGGGTGCAACGTATTTAAAAGGCAGGGCATTTACTTTTAAGTGTTACATGTTTTGGCAGTGAAAAAGCCCAAAGTCATTTTTCACTACTGTAAAACCTTTCTCTCCCATAGGATAACATTGGGATTACCATATTACATTGTATGTGTCATTTCCAATTGGAATACACCCACATTTGTTGTCTCTGGAATCCTAATTTAAAATCCTAAATTATGATGAAGTCAGATATTAAATTGCAATCAGGAAAATGCCACTTTTAGAAAGTTGGTGTTTTCTTGTTTTAGCCATCTGTGCCTTCTATCTGACTCTAATCACTCTGGGGTGGGTGACAGCTGGGCTTTTGGCATTCCCCCTAGACAGCCACACACAAATGGAGCTTAGTTGTGACTTGAAGGGCAAACCTGGAAGGATGGGAGGAGCTGGATCCAGCCTCACTTACACCTGAATAGGCTGTGTCCTGTCCCGCAAAAAGAATTGCATACCTCTCTGCAGTGAGTCTGGAGCTAAGGCAGGAGGGGATGAGCTCTGTGCACTTCAAAGACCTGTCTTTGAAGTCTCCCCCAATTCAAAGGACCAATTGGGTGTAAGTGCTGAACCTCTGACACCGTGACTTCAGTACACTTCTGGACCTGTGAAGTGTCTGCCAGGAAGAAGGACTGTTGTGCTGCTAAAGGACTGTCACTGTGCTGAACTACTGCTTTGCTGGACTCCTGCCTTGCTGTGCTGCCCTGCTGCCTGGCATCCCCCTGCCTGGGTGAGAAGAACTGGACCTGCATCACATGAACCCAAAGCAACTCCAATAGCTAGCTGGCGGGCTGCCTGAACTGAATTTTCAGGAACAGAAACGTACCTGCTTCTACCCCTGGACTCTACCGTCTCTGGATCTGCCCTGCCAAGTGGTGCCACCCCAGTCCTGTACCCTTTCAAGGGAGGCCTATGGTGCTTGTTTTAGCAAAACCCGCAAATCCACTATCAAACCAGCGCATTGGTGCTGTTGTGTGGATCAAAACTGGTGCATTGTCCCTGTTGCGTGGATCAGCACCGGCGCATCGCTCCTGTTGCGTGGGTCGGAATCAGTGCATCGCTCCTCCTACGTGACCAGAACCGGTGCGTTGTCTTCACTGCGTGGATCTGCCCTGATGCCTAGCCCTGGAACCACCACCGCACAAGGTCACTGCATCTCCATATATGGCATCCTTGACAATGATGCCGAATCTCCACGCCGCAGCTCGTCATTCATCAGAGCCGATGTTTCACTGCTGCAGCAGCGAGATGGACCAGCTCATCACAGATGCATCGCATTGGCTGCGGCCCGCATCTTTGATGTCGATGCAGCCAGTATCAAGGTACTTTTGTTCAGTGTGTCTCTCTGGGTTCCTGTATCCAGCCCGTGCTCCATCGCGATCAGCCTGAACTTTTGACTTTGTTTAAGTCCTGCTCGATTATATATCCCAAGTAAAAGGTTATTGCTTATAAGCACTATTTAGCAGTTTATTAAATTCATATCTCAAGTTCTACAAATTGGATTTTTGTTGTTTTGGTCTTGTGTTATTGATTAAATTAAGTTCTAGCTTTGTAACCCTGCATGGAATCTTTTTGTGTGGTGTTTTCACTGTTTCCCTGTTTGAAGTGTTGCACAAATACTTTACACATTGCCTATAAGTTAATCCTGACTGCTCTCTGCCAAGGTACTACAGGGTGAGCACAGGTTAATGTAGCGTTTGCCTGCTTCTTATCCTGACTAGGAATGTAGTTGCTGCTTGATGAGGGCTCACACCCCAGACAACCCACAACCCAATTTCTAACATTGCTGATCAGCGATGAAGATAGAACTTGTGTTAGTGCAGTGCCATACAGTAACTTGGTGTACGCTACCAATCCACATCCAAGACCAATTTGAATTTTAAATTCTGCCTGATTGGCATTTTTTAATGTTCTCTCACATTCATATCTCTGGCTGCTGGGTCTACGACTGCACCTACAAGAATGGTCAAGGACTTCTGTTAGAAGATTGACCATCCTGCCAAGATCATCACCAGGAAGGTAGAATTGCAAAACGCACTGAGGGCCTGGGCAGAAGCTCACTCTGTGCTGGGTGAGACCACAGGAGAGGATGATGGGATGGTGGATGACCCTTCTGAGCCTTCTTCCACCTGCAGTGGAAGGGGAGAAGTTGATCATTGATTTGGAGCTTCCTGCCGGAGCAGGGAGCAGTGTCTCTTCCAGCGGCCTCCCCACAGGAACTGTCAGAGAGAAGGGAGGAATGAGAATTTAAGCTACAGATGGCTAAATTGAAAATGGAGGCAGAGACAGAGTAGAAGAAAGGAGCCTTTGAGGAAAGGAAAATCTTACTGGCTCATGAACTGAGTCTAAAGGAGCTGGATATCAAGGCCAGGCAAGCAGATTCCAGCTTGATGATGGCAGCATACCGGCTGAAAGGAGACAAACAGGTTCACAGACCGAAGGATTTGATGCCCAGTTATGTGGCGGAGAGGACATTGATAAGTGTTTTTTTACTTATGAAGTTGCACTGAAGGTTCACAGGTTTCCTGAGGATCACTGGGGGGGGTGCTGTGGAAACACATGCCTACTGGGGGAGGGACACACTTCATACGCAAGAGATTGGGGACAAACCAAGTATACCTCAATAAAAGCCATTTTAATTGCTAAATTTGGGATGACTCCTGAGAAGTATCGCCAAAGTGAGTCCCAATCAGATATGGTCTCAACTTCTTCCTTGCCCAGACCACAGCAAAAGCTTCTCTTTCAATGGCAACTCGCCTCTGTCCCCATGGGAGTAACCTCCTACTCCTAAAGGATATTGGTTGGTCTAGGCCTTTTACAAATAGCAGTGGTAAGATTGCCCCTATGCCAGGCTCTGAAAAACCCATTTGCATAATGAATTGCTTGGAGAAACAGGTGTATTGTGTACAGGTTTTGTACACATGGCTTCCTTAAGGGTGTCAAAAGCTTTTTTCGAAAGCAGGTCAGTTAAGGGGGCAACAGTGGTAACATACCCCTTAGCAAATCTTCTGTAGTAGTCTGTAAGGTCTAGGAAGGCCCTCACCTCTGTCTGGGTTTTAGATGGTTTCCATGCCAAAATGGTTTCAATCTTACCCTGGAGGGGCTGCACTTTGCCCTGTGAAGTGGTGCCACCCGAGTCCTGAACCCTTGGAAGCGAGGCCTAAGTTGCTTGCTTCAGCAAAACCCACATACCCTCTATCGAACTGCTGCATCAGTGTTGTTGTGTGGATCAGTACCTATGAATCACCCCTGTTGCGTGGATCAGATGAGAGAACAGAAATAGACTTACAGAAGAAGGGTTCCCTTTAACCAGTGAACTTCGTTAGCTTTAAGGATATTACAAAATCTGACAGTAGGCAACTTCTGGCTAAACTGAAATTACAAACACAACCTACAATGAAGAGCAATCGGTTTCCTGTCTAGTTGTGAATTTCAATATGGTCCCATGACCATTTACCTACAAAAGACTGTGGAAGGCTACCACTATACAAACTAGTCTAGCACAAGAAAAATCAGATAGGTTTCCCAAGTTATAGTTATTTTACAGGCAATAGCTTGCATTACATATTTGTATGTCTGAACTGGGGTGGCAGAGTGCGCTAAAGAACGGTGATGGATCAAACCCAGATCTGTTGACTGGGTGTGAGTGTTTGATTGGTTCTGATGCTCCGTCCATCACCACCCCCTTTTGTACCGACAGGAGTGACAAAACCATCAGTGTACTGGGCAAAACCATTGGATATATACCATGGTCACCTCAAGAGAATGAGATGCACAGTGCCACTGCCCAAATACTGAAATCACAGCCCCTGCTACACTGGCAGTGTCTTGCCAAGTAATCCTTGGCTTGGGTCGACTTTTCACAAATGCCCGAGACATCCACATGGGGAGCAATCTGTGTCCGCACTCCCTTGAGTGAGGCCATATGTATGAGCCATATGATCAACCGCACCCCTTTTCAAAGGGCACCAGGTTGAGATCCTTCAAGTTGCGGCAACCTCTTGGTTATATTTAGTGAGCTGGGCAATCCCAGGCACTTTTTCCCACCTTTCTTTATCTATAGTATGGTGCAACTGCACTGGCAGGCAAAGACATTCCCTCATTTGCACATTTGTAGGGATCCACATCACCATGGAAATTAGGTGACTTCCAATTTTCCTGGTGAAGACACAAACTTTGCTGACCTTTCGCTGTTTGGCAGCCAAGCTATGGAACTCCCTGCCTGTTCAGATCCGTAGAATGGAGTGTCTACTGGACTTCAGAAAGCTATCAAAACCTTCCTCTTTCCTTCAATTTAGTCATCTTAGTCTCTTTTTCTATTCTTCGGTGTTTTTCAGATCTGGTGCTTAGGCCCGTTTTCTGATGCTGGTTAGCGCCGGGACGCCCCTTTGCTGGGGCAGCTGTGAGCGCTATATAAGCTTGAATAACATAACAGCGGTGCATGTGAGGGATAGCCTGTTACCGGTTACTCTTCAATTCTTTTTCTCTGTTGAA
This sequence comes from Triturus cristatus, assembly GCF_964204655.1. Classification (NCBI taxonomy): domain Eukaryota; kingdom Metazoa; phylum Chordata; class Amphibia; order Caudata; family Salamandridae; genus Triturus; species Triturus cristatus. The sequence goes on from NC_140587.1 coordinate 970,538,365, forward strand.
ATACATCTCCCAGGTTCCTTGTACTATGCTCTGTTCTCAGGAAGAAGACGCAGCAGTCACAGGAACACGATTAACAAGGCAGTGACACAAAAATGACTCTAACAAGACTATTTTCATCAACGCATTTTACAAGAAGACATTGTGGACATGTTAGTGTTGGCTTTATAGACGCTCCAGTTCATACATCTGAAATGTGTCAACATATGGGGACTTTACCTTGATCAGATGCTAAAGCATACCATCATTCCCAGTTCCAACCAATCCGCTTCAATAAAACAAGACATCACATCCATTTCATATTCAGGGAATTCCGCAAAAAAGGAAAACATCACGAGAAATTTAAAAAAAAAAACTGTTAACGCGACCACAGTCAGAACCCGCTGCAAGGTTTTGAATAAGCAAATTAAATTGCAGTGGAATTGAGTGAGCCTCAGAGCCCTTTCTTGACAAAACAGTCATCTTATTTACACGCTTCACAATGCCCTACCATAGATGTCGGAAGGAAGAGGTTGGGGGGGGGGGGGGGAATAAGGAGGAAAAAAATATAATTAGCATATTAATCTTTTTTATGCCGTCATCTTTCAGGTCCAGAAGACCATGGTGTAATTTAAATCTAAACGCTTTCCTGGCATTAGAATTCATTTTAGATGGGTCAATTGTTCCATAATAAAGGGAGAGAAGGTGTACTTCATGCGAGAGATTTATGTTTGCCATTTGTTCATATTCATGTGCCGCTGAATACCCCCGATTCAAATGGTGATGGCTGCTCATATCAGCAGGCCGCCAGCACCACAGATCACTAACCGGCAGCAATGAATTTCATTTGCAGGACAAAAAATGCGGTGAAATTAACTCCGGCACTTTATTGATTTTTGCTTAACAGAAGCCAGTATAACAGCTCTATTGCCCTCATAATGATTAGTGACAAAAGTTTAATTAAGCAATTATGAAGCCAATAATAGAGTTGTCTGGCTTGCTTAGCGTTAGTCCGTTTAGGACTTATCTCCCTCCTGCACATCACAGCAGCTGGAATGTGCTTGAAGAGATTAAAAGGGGGGGGGGGGGGGCACAGATGCCTACTTTAATTCAGCCTCGCGATACCGTTTGAATGGAGTCGAGAACACGCGCTCCCCCTTTATCAAATTACAAGTCCGCTTTTCATGAATATGTAGTAAAAGTGGGGGTGCGTGGTTGTGGCTTCAAGGTGTAATTATAAAGACGTACAACAAAAATGACACACAATTCTGTAACAGTAATCCCTGCTATGAAATATGCATGATAATGTATTACTGAATAAAGACTTAACAATGCTATAAGAGGCTTTGGCATTGTACAGTTATTCTGAACAATTGGCAGCGTTTTCCATGCGTTATTTCAGATATTGCATGACCTTACTGCTGGGATTCTGCCCTTCTTCTTACATGTATTGTTCTAGGCTTATCCCATTGTGGGCTGGAGCAAACCATCTCAGTTTGTGAGCCCCGGCGCTACAGTTTCACAGGCGGCATGCGAAACAAGTGTTGTGGAAAACTGCTATAGCTACTGGGTGTTTTATTCATTGGGTAGAAGCTGTGCAGACACCCGGAATTAGCATTAACGTCTGCTGCAGCTCCTACAGACGATTCCTATTATTCACTCGTCATGTCAAATGTTACATTTGCATTAAAAAGATTACTAAGCAGATTCATGTTTTTTTCTATCTATAGTTTATTTTTATTTTTATTGCTCGCTGAATGTTGCAGTTCTACTGCTTGTTTAGTTTAGCTATACTTATTAAATCTCTGACTGGCATATCACCTTTCTTTAACATGTATTCAGGAAGCTCCAACTGGGATCATATAGTTAAAAATGCAGCCCACATTAAGGTCGGATGAACAGACTTTACCATAGCACCTGCTCTAATTGCACAGGGAGTGCAGGGCCATTGTGTGTTTGTGTTATCCTATAGTAACATAACACATGCACAAATAGGAAAACTGCAATATACATGTAACCAAACTTGTACTACATGCCCTGACTGACATGACATGAAAAAATACATAGATTATATAATACGGTACACAGAATCACGGAAGGGCATAAACATGCTGTTTCCGTAACAAGTAGTTAAAAATAGAAAGTAGGTTGGCTTAAAAACAAGAAAAACTGCTTGAAGTGTGTTTTTATTTAAATGAACAGTTCACTTTCAGACTACGAAGATACTGTTGTATCATTTTTTTTGTTTCCCATGTCAGAATTTGTTTTTGTATGTGCTACATTTCTCCTTTGCATAGAGAAAGTCGATGTTCATGCATCAAATGTCTCGCATAATATGTCGGACTTTTTCAGACACCAAAATAATGAACTGCCAAATGTTAAATGTTTTTTTTTTTTTAGGCAAGTTACTTTTCATTTTGTTACTGATTGTACCGAACTACCTTGAGATTTATGTGCTATATTTTGCCCCTCAAATGACAAGAAACACATTTTTCCTGAAAGATGCATTTTTAAAATGGTCAGTTTACAGGAATAAAATGTTGTCGACAATCCATGTCTGTAATTAAGTCTTATGTTTAACAATTAAACGTGCACATAGTTTTGAGTTGCTCATCCGTGAAAAAGACATGCAGGGGCATATCAACAAGCAGCAGCGATAATTATCGCTGGCCGCCCTTAGCGTGAGGAATTTTATCGCCGGCCATCGCAGATAATTATCGCCATGCTAGCGCTGTATTACCAACGCATGGCACAATGGCGATAATTATTCCTGTGATAGCGATGTTTTCCATGGAACATCGCTGGTTTTCCAGCGATGTTCCACGGAAAACGGCGATATCCTTGTTGATAGGGCTGGGTGGTCTCAGCCCTATAATCCACCACACATTGGCTAACATTGTTTAGTCAAAGGAAAAGCAGACGTAAGGAAAGTAGCGATAACCAAGGTTAGCGCTACTTTTCTTATCGCTATGCTTGTTAGCGTGCCCATTGATAATTGGAGAAATGTCAGTTAGCAACATTTCTCCAGTTATTTTGGGACGGAACGCCCACTTTGCATCTCATTAGAGATGCAAAGGTGGGCGTTACAGGAAAGAGCGCTAAGGCAATGATTCACGCGATAGCGTGACCTTGCTGATAAAGCGATAAAATTATCACCACTTTTCGTCCGAAAACGGACGCAAAGGCGGCGATAATTTTATAGCGCCACCTTGTTGATATGCCCTGCAGTCCTTTAAAACTCCTTTTTAATGTGTGCAACCTTTAGTTTAGGCGTGACAAGCATACAATAAGCGTATGTGATCATTGCCTCTTACATACATACACAAACACTTTCCCTATGCATGCACAGAAGTGTCTACATGCGTACACAAAGAGGCTGTTCTACAGACAACCTAAAAGGAAGCACAAAGCAGCAACTGTTCATTATTGTCTCACGTCAACATGATAAGTACTCACACATGGACATATTTAGTAGGCAAACCTAGCATGTGCCCGAACATAATCATATATTCATGGGGCTGAATCTTGTACAGGTGAAATGTTTAATGAACAGGGATTACTGGGAAACATACAGAAATTGATGACCCAAATTCCCACAATGCAGGATCGTCAGGCAGTTTTCACAAAATTATGACAAATAATTTGTACAGCCTTCCCACATGACTCAAAATATGTGTACATGTTCTTTCTTTCTGTGGCAGGAGTTTCTTGTGTCATATATACAACTAAGTCCAGTATTTATGAATACAAATGGCAAAAAGGGGCTCCCTTCTAATCGAAGGACTGTATTGCAGAGTTTGCTATAAGTCTGAGGTAAGGTTCCCAAGCAATCATCTTATTCTTTTGCATGGAGTAAATTATGATTGTTTCAAACCCCAGAAAAAATTGTTTCTTAGCCGTTTCTGTCAGTATTTCATGTATATCTGCAAGCAAATGCAGTAGTTCACATGAAAAAAATTTAATTTTCAATGTATTTCTCATTTCTTAAGAAAGTGTGGTGGAAGACACAGGACACGCTAAGGAAAGGCACAATTATATTTGCTCATCTCAGGAAATGGAATATGATGTTCAACCTGCCAGGAGTCAGCATGAACGTTTTGGAGTGGCCTTAGAGGTTATGTAAAATGCTGGCACCAAATGACTAGGTCTGGCTGGCTCTTATCGGAATGTTGAATGCATCAGTAGAGCAGATGTGAAGAAACACATGCTTACCTTTCAACATCATGACTTTCTAACTGTCACATTTTGTGTCATTAGATTTTGAATCAATTTTGAATGATTTTGAATCAAAGTAATGCTTTTAAGCCATCGCCTCAGGGTCTCCATTAAGTACTTCAAGAGTATCTTTGGAAATCTATCTTGGTGTTTAACACGCAAAAAAGTGCTCATAATGTGATACTGCTATCAGAACAGAATTATACCTACTCTTGTTCCATCTCTCACAAGTTCCCATTCTTAGTCCCTTTCAAAATGTGATGTCTAACTTTATCCCCAACACTTACATTTTTATTGTCCTCTATTCACCAAAACCTGATCATATTTGGATTTGATGCTGCCCTTCTGTTTGTCTCACTTACTGGTGTTGAAGAATGCATCCGAGCCACAGACCCATTCCAACCAGAGGATGGCGCATACTTATCGGATGTTGGTGCAAGAAAGTCTGTTCATCCCAAGCAAGAATGGGGATCCAGAGAGTGCTTGCAACACCTATTTCTGTCATGCTGCTGAGCGTAGCAACCCTGTGTGTTGAGTGTACCTATTTCTGATAAGTTGTGAGTGTGTCTTCTTTCTAATATTTTCTTGTATGACTTCTGGCCAGACGTATTAAATAGAAACATCAGCCCTTATTATGTACTCTAAAGCCTACTAAGCATTGGCCATCTAATGTTAAGATACATTGTCTGAATTGCTTAACTTATAATGTATACACTGAAGAGTGGAAATCAATTATTATAGTTCAAAAGAACAATTACAGTTGTGGGGTTTCGCCGTGCGGGATACCGAACACTGCTTCTTGATGCCACTGATAAGGACAACGAGGACCAGCTGCCAAGGGCCCCAGAAGGCAGTCCCTGGTGCTCCCACCAACTGTGTTTTAACAAGCACTATAAATAGGGTGACCAGATTCTCAAAACAAAAAACCGGGGCGTGTCATAGACATAGAAGTAGGACTACAGTTTGAAGCAACCCTAAACATAAAACTAGGACTATTTGGCAGATGTCAGAGACATAGACAAAGGACTACAATGACAGCCTCCTCCACAGACAAAGATGAAGAATTACAGAAGACAAATGAGAAGTATTTTATTGGCTGTGAACTTTGTCACAAAAGTGGCACAAACGCAGATCAAAGAGTTGCCTTGGGTTTTACTTTCTAAAGCAAATCCTGATTTGCATTGGAAAGCAGCCATTAAGTAAAATAGCGGTAAACAGTACTTTGCATCAAGGGGATGTACAGTGGGGTTCCATGCAATCACCCATGGATTTTGATGGTAATCTCTATAGGGAAAAACATTTTACTTTGTCAAAGCATAGTATTTTGTAGTGGAAGGGAGACCCTTCCTATACAAAACCTATGCTTCACAAGCACATACTTGCACTGTAGTGCAAAGGTGTGTGTACTGGTGTAAGGCAGGCTAATGTGTTCACGCGCTAGGGATAGAGCAGCAGAGACAGATCTCAGCGGTATGACGCTGTTGTACTGTCTCCATTTCATGCAACGCAGCAACTTTAGTTACTGCTCTGTGTGAAAACTCAGCAAATCTGCCCCTTTGTTTCTCCAGGCCAGACCCTTTTACATATAATGGTCAGCAGTATGGATGACATGTGACTAATATACCTTGTAGCCCACATCTTTTGTAATATTTCCTATGCACCAGTTTACATGCTTGTCCAATTTAATGCTCTTTATATAACATAAAGGGCTACTAGGATAATGTGGCAGGGAAGGACTAAATTATGTGGCAGGTGGAATTCCACATCACCTGGTCATGGCTGATACCAGCTCTTTATTTGGTTCTCTGTATACAGCTGAGTGCAGAGCTACCACCGGTAGCTGACGAAACCTCTGTGACACCTTCATGTAAATCTCCCTGCCACATCTTTGTTAAAAAAAAAGATACTCTGCAAAAAGCAGAGTTGCTTTGACCTATCCATGTAGCCCAGAGCGAGCCACTCCTCTTGGTGTACACAAGTTCCTAATTTTGGTTGCATTTTTTTTCTTAGTATGACCATATTTGTTTGGCCACGATGGCTAAGTAAAGTAAATAGAGATAGCAAGGCAATGTTAAAAATTATAGCAGATGTTTTTGTTTAAAGTAAATGTAAAATGTCATGAAATTGCGATATTTGTATCTGGGAAAGATGGCAGCCCTAAGGACCCCATCCAAATCTGACTTGAAAATTTAAACAAAGGGCTGTATTTTTTGGGAAGGGGTGGAAACACAACACAGGTCAAACAACAAAGAGAAAATGTCTCCGGCCTTTTAAATTTTTACGTTGCGACTCCAGTGCTGGTTTGTTGGCTGGGAGGGCACATCTCCTGTGGCTGCTGATGGATCCTAGATGGAGAAGCTCTGATGTGCTGGTGCTGTCAGGGCTTGGGAGAGGCCATGCAGGTTGGTTCCAATCAAAGCCCCTTCCACACGCTCGCTTTAAAGGGCAGAGCAGGTTCACACTGGTGGCTGGCTGGATATTGGTGCTTGCAGTGACCTCTGACTCCAGTGAGCAGAGCAGGGTTGTGCTGGTGGAAATGCTTTTGATCCGATGGCACAATGACTTGTGGATTTCACTTCCCACTACTCAAAGAAACAGCCGGACATTTCTGTGCTCAACCAGGCCACCATCCAAAAATCTGAACATTTATTCAATTTGGAGAAAAGTGTTGGGACACTTCTCCAAAAACTGGGACCATTTGGGGAAAACCAGGACATCTGGTCACCCTAACTATAAAGCACACCTTTGTGTCACGCCGGGCGGGATATCGGACACTGCTTTTTGCTGCCTCTAACAGGGTCTATGAGGAACAGCTGCGCACAGAGTGCGGTTCTTGCAATCCATCTATGCTGCATACTGTTCAGCCCCATTTACCTGTAGAGTCAGTGCGCTTTTGGGGTGGCAGTATACTTTGTACAGTGAACAAGTCTTTTGCGTCTCTGCCTGCTCTACTGACGAGGGGGGTCCTACGGGGTCTGCCGCGGCACTCAGGTCATTGCCTCAAACTCTGGTCTTGGATTTAGTGTGCCAGTGCATGACTCACTGGAGGGCTAAATGCCAATATCAGCGATGGCTTGGAAAATAACATGTCATATTTATTTTGGTACCCACTCGCACAGGGGTTGATCTGCTCCTTTCTGCACCATGGGGAAACAAAGTGGAGGCAAAGAATATGATGGAAAAATGCCCCCAAACTGGTAGATCAGTTTTATCTTTCTTAAATAATGCCATGGGTGCTCTTTGTGAAGACATTTCCTGTGTAGAGGAACAGTTGACTCATTCAAGGCAAAACATTGATTCCCTGACTGAGGGGGAGGCTGCAGGGGGAGGGGCTCTTCAGTAACCGATCCAAGTACAGATCGGGCTGCCAACACACAGGATACCCCTATTAAACGGAGCCACGCAGCCGTATTGTACTCTGAAGCTCAGGATGAGCAGCAAGACATACAAGCCAAGACTGCATTTGATAGAATCTGGGGACTTGTGATGCTGTGGGTGGGCTGAGGTCCAAAGGCAAAAGCAAAAGGGGGTTACCCTTGAATTCTCGCAAGCCAGAAATAGCACCACCAGGATGCTAAAAAGGGGCCAATCGGCTGCTGTAATTGAGCATTGTTCCTTTTAAAAGTTAATTAGTAATTTAGGAATTAAAATCCTCACTGCCTTAGGGAACATCAGTCATAGATTTGACTTGCTGGAGGATAGGGTGGGCTCAATAGGGAACTCTGTAGGGTCTCTTAGGGAGCAGGTGGATAATATAATGGGTAACATTTATTTCACTTCGAATTCCCAGACTAAAATCCCTCAGGGAAATGATCCTCCCTTCTACATAATTGATCATAATAGTACGCATCTTCCCCCAGAATCTGAACATGTTCCATGCTTTGCTAACACAGACTCATCAGGAGCTGTCAGGAGAGACACATGCAACTCTGCAGACCTGGCATCTAGAGTGCGGTTGCACCTGTGGAGAGAGATAGATGAGGAAGGTTCTAAAGAATAGGGAACCCAATAGCAGGTCATGCCCCCACTCCCCCAGTATGGTTCAGGTTTTAAGCTGGAACATGGAAGGCATGAGAGAAAAACTTGATGATCCTGAATGGCTACAGGTTATCACTCCCTTTGTTATTATATTTTTGCAGGCGATGTGGGATCTGTCTGGGGGCATTTATCTCAATGGTTATGCTTCCTTTGCTATTAATGCCTCCCCCTCACCTAGCGGAAGAGCAAGAGAGGGCCTTGTGACCTTTGTTAAACTACTAAGAGTCAAAAAGAATCAACCTGTCTAAAGATGATATTGGGGTGCTCGTGCGGTCACTAGTAGATTAGAACATCGCTAGGCTAACAAAACAAATTCCCCCAAAAGAGTAGAAAAAATATTTTTAGGAGAAAATATATATTTTTTTTATTATTAGTATTTACAATATTTTGTCAGGGTTTGCAAACAATAACATATAACATAATTTCATTGGTGCAAACAGAACACATAAATAGGGTCCCACATTCATACACTCAGAACAAACTCACATCCACAAATACACGCATACTCAAACAGTCTATCCACTCAAGAGAAATTTATCATAAGAAACGTGGTCAGAGATTCAATGCAATTTAGGGTCCTATGCAAAGAATCGACATTTATAGTAAACAGTCGTGCGTCCTCTCGGTAGTGGAAGGTAGAAATATATGAAGGCACGAAGTTCTCCAGCGCCAACGCGCTTTTCGGTGTCTAACTCAATGTGGGTCACACCTTCATCAGGGCGACCAGGTCAAATGTGGGACACAAGCAAAAAAGCACCTTGACATGGGGCATTCAGGTAAATAGACTGCAATAGAGAAAGTTCATTGAGACCAGCTCAACACACTGGATCAATACAATATTGTATGTACAGCAGAAGGGTGGGCTCCTCAGGCTCCAGCATGTGACAGTTTTAAAATACACAGAAATTCAGGGAATATATAGGTCCAGTATCCGTGGGACAAGGCGCTCAAAGGTGCATATTCAGACCAATCCAGATTCCATCTTTATATCGATGGCAGACGAGGCGGGCAAAGTCCTCCTGCGGCGGGCGGGGCAGCAGGCCCCCGATGATCAGCTAAGTAAGCTTTGTTAAACTAGACTTGACCCATAAAATAGAACTGATCTTGAGTAACTCCCCTCATATTCCTGGGTTCTCCTTTCCTTTGCTAATAATACTAGGAGACTATTTATTAATGTGTACACTGCAATCCATTGGAAGGAGACTGATGATGTGATATCATAGGGCACTTTTCTAAAATCCTTTATTTTCTCTCACCCCCATAAATATACTAGCCTGATGCTTTTTGGTGACTTTAATCTACACCCCTGCAGAGATTGTTATTTCGATGGAGGGAGAGACTGTGAGGATGGCTCTCAGGATCAAGTTCATCTTAAGCACACCACACAGGGTGATCTGATGCCCTCAGAACACAACCTGGTTAATCTCCTGAGACTTGGAACTGTGTTTTCCTGTGAAAGTACCCCAACTTTAACATAAACAAAACAAAACAAAAGTGTCTATGCTATGTTAGCAAATGTACTGTAGCAGCAATATAGTCTGTATGAACATGGAAAACGTTTTTGTTTCTTTAGTGGTGCTTGCTTAGTATATAGCTCCGCCACCAGAGGTGTAGTAGCCACATCACAGGAAACCTGGTTGACAAAATTCCATAGAAAAAACTACAGCAAAAACAAACAGTCTTTTTTTTGGAATTGCATAGCTAATAAAGTAGTCTTCGTATTGTCGAATTGAGATGTAAAGATGTTTTATTCTCTGCACAATCATGTTGCAGTTCAGTTGTGATACAATCTTCTTTGCATATAGACAGATAGGCAGCCAACACGTGTTTCGTCCGAAGACTTTTTCAAGGCTGTTGTGAAAGAATATTGGACCAACTGATATAGACTTGCGGAGACCATGTTACACTTACCAGGCTTATCATGGTCTTTCACCATTTCCTTACTCTTGGAATAACACTGGTACGGATGATAATATAAAAGTTAACCTCTGAGCATGAAGTTCTATGACCTGTATGGCAAAGACACTAATTGGTCCAGTATTCTTTCGCAACAGTTTTGAAAAAAAAAAAAAAGACTGTTTGTGTGTACTGAGGTTTTTTCTATAGCACCCTAACTTTCAAAGGTCCAGGTTCTGGATCTTATATTGTTTATATTCATGTCTCAACTGACTTTTCTTCTCTGAGCACTTCTTCGGTGAATTTGAATGCCTCTAGTGACCATCATTCTCTCTCTGCTAGTTTCCATTGGGGTAAGAAGCAGGCTGTTTTATATCATTCTTTTAGTGTCCCAGTCAACCTCAAAGACCTGGGGCATAAATTAAAGTGGGAAAAAGTAAATCCTGAAATCATTTTCACTGAGCTGGTCACAGCCTGTCCGTTTGAACTTCAGGTCTGTCTGGGTGAAGATTCCCCTCACAATCGTATACTGAGGGCTTTTGATAAGGTATGCACTCAAGTTAACAACATCCTCCTGAAGCCAGGACAGTCAGGCTCTCCACTCCCATGTTGACTGTTTGAGAAGAACTGCACGAGGGCACACAAGGCACTTTTAGCTTCACTAAAAATTAAGCCTTGAGATAACAGAGAAGTGAAGGAGAATAGAGCCAAATATTGAGCAACCTTAAAACATAGGAAGCTCCTACTTATGAAAGATCAGTGGGAGGAAATTCTTACAGCTAATACCCTGAAGGATAGTACTAAGTTCTGGAAGGTGGTTAATCATCCCTTTTTTAAAGCGGACCAAGTGTCTGATCTGGCAAAGTTAATCCCGGCTCAGGATTCGGAAGACCATTTTCTTCCCTGTACCAGGGGGAGGACCAAGATTTACCTGTGTCACCCCTGGTACAAGGCGACAAGCTGATGCTTCATTGGGATGAAATAAAGGATGTTATTTTATCCCTTCCTGTGGGCAAAGCCCCGGGATGCAATGGGGTCTCAGGGGACATTTGGGCTCCTCTTCCTACCCTTCATATCAATGCCGCTATCAGTTGCTCTCTGCCTGAGGCTTGGCGTCATTCTGTGATAGTGCGTGTATTCAAGAAGGGGGACAAGAGTGACCCTACTTGCTACAGACCTATATCGTTAATTGACATGATGGTGAAAATTATTGGACAGATTATCCTCAAGAGACTAACCCAATAGGCAGATGAGCATAACATATTGTCTGTTTTACAATATAGGTTTAGGGCTGGTAAGGGCACTGTGGACCAGACCCTTAATTTACACCTAGTAATAATCAAATATACTATGGCCAAAAGGGGTTCTTTACACCTCGCCTTCATGGACCTCAGGTCTACCTTTGATAAGGTTAGCAGAGATAGGCTCTGGGCTGAGCTGGGGTCCATGGGGTGAAACATTCATTGGCTGTCTTTCTTCAAGACTTTTGTCATGGTCTGTTAGATATGGAAGCAATGGGGAACATACCAAGCACTTTGATGTAAAAAGGGCTGTATTTTGGCACCTTTTCTTTTTATCATGTACGTCAATCCCTTAGAGAGGGTGCTTTCAGTCCAGAGGTTAGATGTCACAAGAGCTGGGGTGGAATTGCTCCCACCTCTTTACTGACCAGACAGTGAAGTCTCCAGCAGCTGTTAGACCTTTTTTTAAATCAATTTTATAGGTAGTTTAGATCTAGTCACTAATTTTAAGAAAACTCTAGTTATGTCCAGGGTCTGAAAAATACCATCAGCTCCACCTTATGGTGCAGTGTCAGGTCCTAATCAAGGTGGGTACCTTTACTTATCTAGGGATTTTAATTGATTCATGTCTCAACTGACAACCCTTATTAAAAACGAACATTGGGAGCGTTAAGAGGGCATGTGCCAATGTTTAATAACCTTTCCTCCTGGCTGTGTCAGCAGCCAATTAAAATTATGCTTGATGTTAACAAAGTGAAGTGTATCCCAATTTCCACGTTTGGATGTGACATCAAGGGCTATGTTAACATTGCTCTGATTCTGGTGGTGGAGAACAAACTTCTTATGGGGCCTTTTGGGTGTAGGGCAATCCATGCCTTATGAGATCTTACACAAAGATCCCAGAGTGAACTACATTGATGATTTTATTAATCTGCGACCGCTCTTATTATGGTGTGCAGGTTCACTAAAGGATGAACTTATCCTAAATAGGTTAGTCATTCTGGACTGCTTGAATCTGGACAATATGTCCAATATTCCCTAGTTGCACTACTTGAAGAAAAACTTTAAAGCCCTTGGGAGGCCTGAGTTAATCTCTAGCTCATAAAGTATTGTGCAGCAAGATGTTGTTTGGTTAATGCAGGCTTTTCGTCTTAGGCTGGTAGCCGAGAGGGAAGCTTTGGCCTTGACAAAAGAGACATATTGTCATTTTACTTTGGTTAAGACAGTTCCCAGGATAGAACCTTATATTCTCCTTGAAATGACAATCCATCAACATCATTTACTGACCAATGTTAGGTTGGGTATCTTCCATCAGCTGCTTTTCTCTGAGGGCACCTGGTATAAGAATGCAGATTTGCCACCATGAACCTGTGATCAAGTCTCCATTTGCGATAATTTGCACATTGTACTAGTATGCTCTTTTATCTTCAACATATGTTTTTAGGACCTCATGTTTAACTATGGAATTTGGACAAGTCAGACTCGCTCCATTGTATTAACAGCTTTTAGTGGCACCCAAAGTTTGTGTTTTGGTGTCATAGTACCTTACAGGGGTCTGTGGCTCTAGACATTAGGCCCAATCAACCTGTTTGTTCCTCCCCGAACAGAATGTCAGATTGATGGACTATCTTTCTGGATGTGGTAACATTGATGTTGTTTTCTGTGGGGGTTTATGCATTGAGGTTTTATCTTGTACCTTTATATGACTTTTTTTTGTTAAACTATGGAGTTATTATGTCAATGTCTTGAGCACCTGTGATGGAATGTTCTTTTGTCTTTTTAAGCTTTTATGACTTTATCTTTTAAATTTGAATAAAGTTATTGATGAAGAGGAATTACAGTTGTTTAATGATACACTCACATTGTATTATAACCTATTTTTATTCAAACTGATCATACCTTGCTGACTTAATAAGAATTGTGAGGCTTACAACCCATACACTGGTCAGACGGGCAATGGTACTACCATAGCTGAGCACATCGACTTTCACTCGAATTACTTCCTCTGATGAAGGGCAACATGCCCGAAATGCATTGGGTTGTATAAAATTATGGATGATGTAATCCATGTCATAAATTGAAGTCAATGTCAAGATGCATTATGGAGATTGTAGTCTACTGGATTAAGACCACAATTGTGAAGAAATCACTACAGTTTATCCATTAAAACTATTGGATTACCTGTGGTCATACTCTGAGTTTTTTTTTTAAATTAATTAATTTTATTGGTTTTCATATTACAATCAACAATGAGACTCAAAAGTGCACGTATACATGATGCTTTCGTAATACACACAATTCATAAAATTTAAAGTTGACGTATTATCCGCATGTACCAAAGCATTTAGACAACACACCCTAATGTGCAACAAGTCTCTCCCACCGTGCTTCCACACCACTACCCATCAGTCACGACGCGGGCCACTAAGTACTAATTGTAAGGACTATGTCCTGGGAAACCACAAGCTCAACATGACTACCGTCCTGAATAATAAGCATAGCTAACCAAGTCTACGTTTAGTCCTGTTCTGGGGTCTCTTCATCAGATGCAGCCATCAAATAAGATTTATAGAGTTCCCAGAAATTCTTTGGTCTATTACATGGGGGAAGAAGATCACTGAAGAGTTCAGTCTGTGTACTGCAAAATGTCATATCACGGGACCACTGTGCGATGGTTGGCAGCGGGCCCCGGAACCAGTTGAAGGCCACTCTACGCTTGGCCATCAACAGTCCCACATCTACCAAACGTCTGACCCCTTTTAAAATCTGTTTGGAATAGCCTAGCAGGGCCAGCACTGGGTCCGGCTCTAATGGTAAGTTAGTGATTTGCCCGAGCTCCTTAAAAACCGTCTCCCAAAAAGCGAAGACACTTGGCAAGTCCATGCAAAGTGGGGGAAATCGGCCACCTGTTCCGGGCAACGGGCGCACTTTGCGTCTTCCCGTAATCCGTACCTGTGGAGCTCTCGGGGGTATAATATACTCTATTAAGGTAATTAAAGTGTACCAGCCTGTGTCTCTCATTAAGAGAAATACGTTTGGTACTGGTGCAACAATAGGTCCACAAATTATCCGTTATATCTATTTTGAGATCTTGCTGCCAAGCCAGACGTGCTTTAGTGTAATGACTCGCTCTATATGCCATTGATTTTGTTGTAAATTATGGACACTATACGTTTTGGGGTTTTGGCGCATATGGTTCTTGTTAAAGCCTGCAATTCCGGTGGTTCCATATAGTCATCCCCCAGTGTCTCCCTCAACGCTCGCCGTACCCTATGAAATTGAATTGAGCTTAACAGTGTAGGCCCTGAGTCTGCCAGGGTAAGATCTTCTATCTTTTCCGCTATTCCCTCTGTAAACAAGTCACCTACCATCTTAATTCCAAATGCATTGAGTGCAAGTATGACCCCCTTTTTGTTGCATGGTGCCAACCATAAGCACCAATCCAGTGGGGCATGTGGCGAATATAATATCGCACCTGCTTGCTGCTGCAGCAGATGGTGCCAGGCAAGTGTTGTGGAGTTAATATGTGGAGTTAATATGCCAGTCTTCCTATCCGCCTCTTTGAATAAGAATGCCGGCAAAGGTAGCGGCAGGGCTACCTCTCTCTCTATGCGAAGATGGGGGATGTCCAGAGAGCCATGTATCCAATAATACGCATGCGCACTTTGTGCCTCCCTATAATATAATTCAAAGTCCGAATCACCCAGGCCACCCATATGATAGGGTAAAACCAATATCTGCCACTTAACCCGAGGCTGTTTACCTGCTGAAGCTAATTTAATCATCAATGTGGTGAGACGGTTAAATAAAAAACCTTTGGGAGCACCATAGGGATGTTGGTGAACAGAAACAACAACACTAATTTTAAGAAAACTCTTGTTATGTCCAGGGTCTGAAAAATACCATCAGCTCCACCTTATGGTGCAGTGTCAGGTCCTAATCAAGGTGGGTACCTTTACTTATCTAGGGATTTTAATTGATTCATGTCTCAACTGACAACCCTTATTAAAAACGAACATTGGGAGCGTTAAGAGGGCATGTGCCAATGTTTAATAACCTTTCCTCCTGGCTGTGTCAGCAGCCAATTAAAATTATACTTGATGTTAACAAAGTGAAGTGTATCCCAATTTCCACGTTTGGATGTGACATCAAGGGCTATGTTAACATTGCTCTGATTCTGGTGGTGGAGAACAAATTTCTTAAGGGGCCTTTTGGGTGTAGGGCAATCCATGCCTTATGAGATCTTACACAAAGATCCCAGTATGAACTACATTGATGATTTTATTAATCTGCGACCGCTCTTATTATGGTGTGCAGGTTCACTAAAGGATGAACTTATCCTAAATAGGTTAGTCATTCTGGACTGCTTGAATCTGGACAATATGTCCAATATTCCCTAGTTGCACTACTTGAAGAAAAACTTTAAAGCCCTTGGGAGGCCTGAGTTAATCTCTAGCTCATAAAGTATTGTGCAGCAAGATATTGTTTGGTTTAGGCAGGCTTTTCGTCTTAGGCTGGTAGCCGAGAGGGAAGCTTTGGCCTTGACAAAAGAGACATATTGTCATTTTACTTTGGTTAAGACAGTTCCCAGGATAGAACCTTATATTCTCCTTGAAATGACAAACCATCAACATCATTTACTGACCAATGTTAGGTTGGGTATCTTCCATCAGCTGCTTTTCTCTGAGGTCACCTGGTATGAGAATGCTGATTTGCCACCATGAACCTGTGATCAAGTCTCCATTTGCGATAATTTGCACATTGTACTAGTATGCTCTTTTATCTTCATCATATGTTTTTAGGACCTCATGTTTAACTATGGAATTGGGACAAGTCAGACTCGCTCCATTGTATTAACAGCTTTTAGTGGCACCCAAAGTTTGTGTTTTGGTGTCATAGTACCTTACAGGGGTCTTTGGCTCTAGACATTAGGCCCAATCAACCTGTTTGTTCCTCCCCGAACAGAATGTCAGATTGATGGACTATCTTTCTGGATGTGGTAACATTGATGTTGTTTTCTGTGGGGGTTTATGCATTGAGGTTTTATCTTGTACCTTTATATGACTTTTTTTTGTTAAACTATGGAGTTATTATGTCAATGTCTTGAGCACCTGTGATGGAATGTTCTTTTGTCTTTTTAAGCTTTTATGACTTTATCTTTTAAATTTGAATAAAGTTATTGATGAAGAGGAATTACAGTTGTTTAATGATACACTCACATTGTATTATAACCTATTTTTATTCAAACTGATCATACCTTGCTGACATAATAAGAATTGTGAGGCTTACAACCCATACACTGGTCAGACGGGCAATGGTACTACCATAGCTGAGCACATCGACTTTCACTCGAATTACTTCCTCTGATGAAGGGCAACATGCCCGAAATGCATTGGGTTGTATAAAATTATGGATGATGTAATCCATGTCGTAAATTGAAGTCAATGTCAAGATGCATTATGGAGATTGTAGTCTACTGGATTAAGACCACAATTGTGAAGAAATCACTACAGTTTATCCATTAAAACTATTGGATTACCTGTGGTCATACTCTGAGTTTTTTTTTTAAATTAATTAATTTTATTGGTTTTCATATTACAATCAACAATGAGACTCAAAAGTGCACGTATACATGATGCTTTCGTAATACACACAATTCATAAAATGTAAAGTTGACATTGTATTATCCGCATGTACCAAAGCATTTAGACAACACACCCTTCTGTGCAACAAGTCTCTCCCACCGTGCTTCCACACCACTACCCATCAGTCACGATGCGGGCCACTAAGTACTAATTGTAAGGACTATGTCCTGGGAAACCACAAGCTCAACATGACTACCGTCCTGAATAATAAGCATAGCTAACCAAGTCTGCGTTTAGTCCTGTTCTGGGGTCTCTTCATCAGATGCAGCCATCAAATAAGATTTATAGAGTTCCCAGAAATTCTTTGGTCTATTACATGGGGGAAGAAGATCACTGAAGAGTTCTGTCTGTGTACTGCAAAATGTCATATCACGGGACCACTGTGCGATGGTTGGCAGCGGGCCCCGGAACCAGTTGAAGGCCACTCTACGCTTGGCCATCAACAGTCCCACATCTACCAAACGTCTGACCCCTTTTAAAATCTGTTTGGAATAGCCTAGCAGGGCCAGCACTGGGTCCTGCTCTAACGGTAAGTTAGTGATTTGCCCGAGCTCCTTAAAAACCGTCTCCCAAAAAGCGAAGACACTTGGCAAGTCCATGCAAAGTGGGGGAAATCGGCTACCTGTTCCGGGCAATGGGCGCACTTTGCGTCTTCCCGTAATCCGTACCTGTGGAGCCTCTCGGGGGTATAATATACTCTATTAAGGTAATTAAAGTGTACCAGCCTGTGTCTCTCATTAAGAGAAATACGTTTGGTACTGGTGCAACAATAGGTCCACAAATTATCCGTTATATCTATTTTGAGATCTTGCTGCCAAGCCAGACGTGCTTTAGTGTAATGATTCGCTCTATATGCCATTGATTTTGTTGTAAATTATGGACACTATACGTTTTGGGGTTTTGGCGCATATGGTTCTTGTTAAAGCCTGCAATTCCGGTGGTTCCATATAGTCATCCCCCAGTGTCTCCCTCAACGCTCGCCGTACCCTATGAAATTGAATTGAGCTTAACAGTGTAGGCCCTGAGTCTGCCAGGGTAGGATCTTCCATCTTTTCCGCTATTCCCTCTGTAAACAAGTCACCTACCATCTTAATTCCAAATGCATTGAGTGCAAGTATGACCCCCCTTTTTGTTGCATGGTGCCAACCATAAGCACCAATCCAGTGGGGCATGTGGCGAATATAATATCACACCTGCTTGCTGCTGCAGCAGATGGTGCCAGGCAAGTGTTGTGGAGTTAATATGTGGAGTTAATATGCCAGTCTTCCTATCCGCCTCTTTGAATAATAATGCCGGCAAAGGTAGCGGCAGGGCTACCTCTCTCTCTATGCGAAGATGGGGGATGTCCAGAGAGCCATGTATCCAATAATACGCATGCGCACTTTGTGCCTCCCTATAATATAATTCAAAGTCCGAATCACCCAGGCCACCCATATGATAGGGTAAAACCAATATCTGCCACTTAACCCGAGGCTGTTTACCTGCCCAAGCTAATTTAATCATCAATGTGGTGAGACGGTTAAAAAAAAAACCTTTGGGAGCACCATAGGGATGTTGGTGAACAGAAACAACAACCGCGGTAGCACCACCATCTTCATTATTGAAATCCTACCCAGTAAAGACAGCGGGAGTGTTATCCATATTTCCACATCATCCTCAAGTCTACTGTATGTCACTCCATAATTCTCTCTAAACAATATGTCAGCATCTGTGTGGAGTCTTATGCCCAAATACCTCACAGCATCAGTAGTCCAAAGTAACGGGTACTCCGGGTCAACCTGTGGAGTGTTATATGTGAGTTGGAAAATAATGGATTCGGCTAGTTAACCTGAAGGCCTGACAAGGCACCAAAGCGCACCACCTCCCGTAGAACAGTTGTCAAATTAATTTCTGGTTTTCTTACATAGAGTAGAGTGTCATCAGCATACATGGAGAGTATGATTTTATACTGCGGATAACTAATACCTCTATGCTGGTGGCACTCCCTAAGCGCACCTGCAAGTGGCTCCGCAACTAACGCATACAACAGCGGGGACAAGGAGCAGCCTTGACGTGTGCCCCTTGTGAAACTTATAGGTGCAGTGACCAAGTTTCCTATCTTAATCCTAGCTTTGGGTTTGTTGTAAAGCGTACCTAGCAATTGTAGGAAGGTTGAACCAACCCCCATTCTGGTCAGAACTTGTGTCATGAAAGGCCACTCGACCGAGTCGAACGCCTTCTCTATACCTAAGAAAACAGCCACTGCGGAGGTCTCTGGTTTTGTGTGTTGTACACCCCAAATACCGTGGCAGATTATATGTCAGGTTCCTGCCCGGAACAAATCCTGCCTGTTCTGTGGCAACCAGCAGCAGAACCAATGGGACCAGACGGTTTGCTAAGATCTTTGTGAATATTTTTAGTCCACATTTAACAATGACAATGGGCGGTATGAGGCACACTCCTCTGGAGGTTTGCCTGGTTTGAGTAGCGCAACTATAATCGCCTCAGACATTGTGAGTGGCATAGTTCCTGTGACACACATGTCATCAAATAGGGTGGCCAGCTGCAGCAGGAACTGGTCCAAGAAGGCCCTGTAAAAAGAAACCATCAGCCTGTCAGATCCCGGGGCGCTCCCCGCTCTCATACTAGAAAGGGCAAGCAAAATCTCATTGCTTTCAATTGGCCTCATAAGGAACTCCTTATGAGTGTTGGTGAGCCAAGGAAGCCGTATATGTGACAAGTAATCAAGGATCTCATCATCCAACGCTGCACTGCGTGCCGAATACAGATATGTGTAGTATTGGCGGAATCTAGTAGCTATCTCGGAGACCTCCGTTAATGGCTCACCATCTGCAGATCTGATTTCAGCAACAACCACTTTGTCTCTTTTCTTTTTTATCAATTGGGCCAGTACCGACCCCAGTCGTTCGCTCTCACCGTACACACGTGCAGTGGCATATTTACCCAAGTGTTTGATTTCATCGTCTGCTGTCGTGTGGTAGGACTCCAGCAGATCCGCGAGTTCCCTCTTGACAGAGTCATCTGAATCCGTCAATTGTCGTTTCTCTAATACCCTATTCTTACCTTCTAAGTCAGACAGTCGTTTTCGTATTGAACGCAAGACACCCAAGTGTTTTGCTATAGCAACTCCTCTGACATCAACTTTAAAGGCCTCCCAGACTACTTGGTAGTCGTCAACTGAGCCAACGTTCGCTTCGAAAAATGTGTCTATTGCCTCTGCTAATTCGTTCTTGAACACCGCATCTAACAGGGAATATGGTGGAAACCACCACGTAAATGGGGGGGATACGTTTTTGCGGAGTATCAATAACTAACAGAATTGGCGAATGATCGGACAGTGTACGGGGTAGTACCGGGCACTTGCGAACTCTGTCGACCAGAGTAGTAGCCGCCAGCCAATAATCAATCCGGGTATGTAAAGCGTAATGAGCAGAGTAATGTGTAAAGCCGCCTAGTCGTGGGTGCTTCACGCCCCAAACATCCCTGAGATCAAACCGGACCATAACCACTTCCCACACCCTGGCAGCGGCCATTGTATGCCTCTCTGGCCCACCTGATCTGTCAATTTTAGGATTCAATGTCAAATTAAAATCTCCCCCCCAAAGTTGATCCCCCATCGCAATACTACCTAATTTATCAGACAGTGTACTAAAAAAGGTCGGGTTTCAAAGTTAGGACCATATATGTTAACAATAAGCAAGTCCATGCCCTTCCCGCAACACCATGAAACTACATATCTACCCTCAGAGTCAGTGAGTAAGGGATGGGGAGTGAGAGATGATCTCGGATTGACCCATGTAAGGACGCCTCGTGCATGTGTGGTAAATCCAGCATCGTGTATATTGCCATACAGCCCCCTGACGCGCAGCATCGGAGAATTATGTGGGAGATGGGTTTCCTGTAACAACGCTATATCAATATCATGCCTCGCTAGAAAGGAAAGGACCTTACGGATTTTTCTATGGTCGTTAAGTCCCCTAACATTCCATGTTATCAGATAGCGTCAATCTTGCTATCATTGTTATCCACGACAGTGTGCGTCGTAGTGTCAGTTAGTGCAGTCATAGTTTGGACATGTGCATCTCAACATTGTAACAAATCATATGTGCATTCCCATGTTTGATCGCTTCCCGGCACCTGAGACTCAAAACCTGTCCTCCCCCCACCCACATCAGTGCTCCCCCAACTTCAGCCTGATGAAGAACACCCCCCACAAACCACAAACTTAAAATTAAACAAAGTTGACCAGGGTGGACAGGGTCCATCTCGACACCCGAATATAACTTGATTCAGTAGCTCTAGCTACGTGCCTTCCCTCCCGCCCCTCAACAAGAAACCAAATTACTCCCTCAGGTGTGATTCACTCGTAGGCGGATGTTGCCTGTCTATCGTCAAAAATAAAAACATTATACGGCCCTTGTAGAGCCGCACTCCGCACACCATCTAAACTATAGTGCACAACTACGTGACTAAGAATAACCTCGAGACCCCCAGTGCAGTTGGGACCACATCATATAACTCTGATCACCCGTCAATGAGGCATGGGCCAGTATAGGTCGAGATCAGGCAGAGACACCTCACTGGAGATCCATCAGCGATAACAGCCGACCTAGGCACACGTATGAAGACCTATCCCCTAAGACTGTCCCACCTAAGAGGATTGTACCATGACTACCCAAAATGGTGGGAATAATATCTCTGGTAGACTATCCGCTGCTCGACTTACCAGCGACCCATCACATCATGAACTTCCAGTTCAAAGAACACAGTTAGCCAAAACCACCCGCACTATGCCCAACTCCCAAGCAACAATCATTGTCTGTAGGCATTACCCATCCTTTAGTCCTGCTCTTCCAGGGAACCACCCGCTGCTTCGTCCAGCAGCTGCTTCTCTGGGCTGCGACTCCGCTCCCAGGACCAGTCATTCAGGGCCTTTTGCAATGCCTTGGGGTCCGTGAAAAAATGTGATCGTCCTTGTTTGTTGACTCGTAGTTTGGCCGGGTAAAGCATGGCGTAGTCAATGCCTAGGTCCCGGAGTTGTTTCTTCATCGGGGCAAACTGGCCTCCTAAACACGAATAGTAAAGTCAGGGAACAATGAAATCGTCGAACCTTCATAATGCAAGGGTTGTTTGTCCCTCGCCATCTTCAAAGCGACATCCCTGTCATGATAGTTAAGTAGTTTTGCAATGATCGGCCGGGGAGCAGCTCCCGGAGGAGGACGTGGGCCCAAAGACCGATGTGCTCTTTCCACCACGAACATGGTCGAGAAGATATCGTCACCAAGCAGAGTCGTGAGGAGCTTTTCTACTAATTGTTCCATATTGCCAGCAGGGGTGCTTTCCGGTAGCCCTGTAATTCTTAGATTACAGCGCCGTGAACGCGCCTCCAAATCCTCCGTTTTGTCTTGCAGAACACGCAACACTTTGCCCAGTTGTTTGTGCTCAGTGTCTAAGGTGGTTTGGGATTCTTCCACCTCAGTTATCCTGTGTTCAGACATGTCAAGATGTTCAGCATGTTTGTCTAATCTCTCTGCCATGCGGTCCATCTGATATGACAGCGCATTCATCTTAGTACTCAGCAACGCTATACAACTTTGTAGGCTTTTTTCCATCGCGATCAGCATGCCCCGAATATCCTGATGTGTCTCCTCAGATGAGTGGCCATGCATGCTGGCTTTGCTATCCGTGGTAGTGTCTTGGGACTTTGATCGCTTTTGATCGAACGATAGCTTCGGCTGGGACCTATCCGTCCTTCCGATACCGGACACCTCCTGAGTTGCAAGGACCGATGTCCTCGTCAAGTGTAAGATACTGCTGGCGCCCGCAGTTCAGGCTGTTGAAATGCGGGTAATATGGAGCTCAGCTGTCGAGTCGCAATCCAATCTCGATGGATCAGCGCTGGTTCAATGTTCCCCAGCCAGCACGCAGCTATCTGCTCTGCGCAACGGAATCCCTATGGCTCTAACGTACGGTAGAGCGGGTGCTTCAGCACCATGGGCCCCGCGTGTAAGGCTGAATGTCCCACTTCTATACTTGCAGCGTTTCAACCCTGTGGGTAAGTCTGGTACCAGGCAGCAACACGCAGCTCTCCGCTCAGGAGGACTCCGGGGGGCACAGCTAGGGATCACACACTTCGAGTCCTTACAGCCACCCGATACAGCATGGGTGCCTCCTCTGACTACAGCAATCCGGGCTCCAGCAGGTGACACCAATGGGCGAAATCACTACCGCAATCCACGTAACTACGGGAATTTGGAGCAAGACCAAACTTTACCCGCACAGTTCTGCCGCAACTCTGCACCACCCGATGTCCCCCTCCGGAGTCAGCACTGCACACTCTAGTCCCAGAAATCCTCGCCAGCTGGTGCACTCCGACGTGAGTCAGCCGCAGAGAAATCGCAGCGGGACACGGGCCCAAAATGGTGGGTCAGACCACTTACTTATTTAACAGTCACCTCTATGCGTGGAGATGGGAATCCTCTGTGGGTTCCTTATGGCCATTTCAAGATGCAAAGCACATGCAGTCACCTTCTCAAGCCTCACGGGTCAGGGCGGCCCCCAGCGTGCAGCTCCCTCGTACCTCTGTAGACCAACAGCTGATCAGCAGACCTCTCGTCACCCAGAGGCACCACACCGCTCCCAGGCCACAGAGACAGGCGCTTTTAACCTTAGCAGTGAAATCCCGCTACTGCACAGTCGTCGTTGGGCTACATCGGGATAACGCAGCACTCGCCTGCTTTCACGCAAGGAAGCACGGACCGCCCCTCCGCACAACTGTAGACCGGGGATTTTGGCCCAGCGAGGCCGTATCTCTCAGACCATCACCGCTCCATCAGATCAGCGAATTTCGGAGCGAGAGTTAGCGCAGTTTGTTCCGGAACCACTCCGGAGCCTGGAAGAGTACGGTAGGCAGAGGTTTTGTCACGTAGCTGCCGGATACTTAACGAATAGTGCCACGGTGTTGCGGACCTCGCAGCTCAAGCGGCCATCTTGGTCGCAACCAAGCGCCGCCCCCCGGTCACACTGGTGCCTAGGGGAAAACACCCCAATCTTACAGGGTTGCGAATCAGTTGTCTAAAGATTTAAATATTCAATTATACGTAATTTGGAACTATTGTAATTTTGAAACTAACTTTGAGAAATTGGTGCCAATAATCAATCTATCATCCTCTATGCAATAAGGCAGCTACTAGGAACTTCCATAAATGGTGGCACCTAATTGCTTTGTAGAAGATTGAAGGCCTAATTGACACCGTCCTGGTCCTGGGACTGACGTACCTCTGGTCGGCGGTCCTGACCGCCTAATTAGGATGCAACTGAACACTGTTCGATCGCATTCCTACCGTTTCCTATCTGTTCATGCATTACGGCTATAAAGCAGCCGTAATATGTGCTCACATAGGGAAATGGAAGGTGCTGTTCATCCCTGCACCCCATGGCAGGCAGCTCAAGGTGCCTGCCACAGGTGCAGGGATCCACACGGTGGACACCATTGGTGCCCCCTCGGCCCCCAAACAGAGGTTGTACACACATGGGGGCCCTGCTGGGGGTCCCCAAACACGCTTTCCGACATGGTTTCTAGACAGGCCAGCATGGAAACCAAGTCAGAAAATGTGCATCATAATCCCAAGGGCCGAAAGGCCCGCCTTTTGTGAATAATAGCCGGGTCCGACTGGCCAACAGAATGACCGTCCAGTTTAGTTTCCGACCGCCAGCATTGTAATGTGGCAGTCAGAAAGTAAACCGAGGGGCTGAAAACGATGCAACCAATAAGGCTCTGACCGTCATTTGGAGCCTTTCCGGGCCGCATCATAATCGGCCCCTATGACTTTCTTAAGTACTCCTAGAATGGAAATTATGCAATAGAAATTCTTGCTGATTTATCACTCTGAGGGGTATATTCACAAGAACATGTGATAACTACCGCAAGAGTAGCTTAACGCAACTCTCAACATCGCAGCCCATCGCGGGAAAATAACCCTGTGTCAACGTGGAATTCACAACAAGGCGGCACCATGCGATAGTCTGCCGAAACCGCGGACATTGTCCGCGATACAACCACCTCGATGGAGATAAAAAAAAAACACAACACCAACAAACCTGCGATGGGCCAAAGCGTGATGAGCAAATCAGTGATAAGCAGCGCCAGGCCATGCAACACACACCTGGCATGAAGGAAAAATCACCATAAAAGTAGAAAAGACACACCCAAACACAAACTGACCAACACTCAAGCATCCAAGCACCATGGAGGCACCCGGAGCAGGCGCAGAGGACGAGCGTAACCCCACAAGCACCCCGGACGACCAGCCTGGGAGCTTAGGGACAGAGACGGGCAAGGACAAGAAGAAGAGGAGGATGAAGTTCAGTCCGCAGGCGAACAGGATCATAGTCTCGGAGGTGATGGAACACCACCAACAACTGTTCGTCACCTCCAACGTGTCATTGGGCACCAAAACTGGAGTATGGCGGGACAGCGTGGACGAGGTGAATGCCGTCAGGGAGCACAAGAGGACAATGGACAAGGTCAAGAGGTGATGGAAGACATTAAGCTGAAGACCAAGGAGAAACTCGCAGCCAACTAGAAGGCAGCAATGCAGACTGGAGGTGGGGGCCCAGCGCCACAGCTCATGCTGGATGACATGGAGGAGCTGGTGTCAACAGTCATCAGTGTGGATACTGAGGCCGGAGTCGGGGGACCGGACACTGCTCGACAGGACACAACCCAACCCCAACAGGGTGAATGACCAACAGGTACTGGGGGGACGGGTGGAGATGGCCATGATGGCACACATGCACAATCAAGCAGAGCACAGTGCACACCCTCAATGCCTCAGATCCACTGACTGTCACAATGTACAATGCCATGCTGTCTGAATGTCAACATGTACCATGCAGCTACATACATGTGGACACATACACAATACACCATCTCCCCTTCACATTGCAGGGCCACTGTCAACACCCCCGCAGAGCAGTCCCAGCCACTCTTCACTGATGACGAGGAGGACAACCCCAGCATCGACACCCAAGCCCTCCTAGACATTATTGACATCATCCGAGACTCACCTCCAGGACCAAGGCTGACCAGCTGCATCAAGGAGACCCCACACACCACCCAAACCACCTAGCAGGAGGCACCCATGGCCCCAGCAGTCTCCCAAGTCCCCCAGAAACAACACACGGCCTTCCAACGCCGTGTGCTGGAGGCTCAGAGGGAGACGGCTGAGCAGGTGCGGGTGGGGTTTGACCTCATGGCTACCAAACTGGACGCCATCCATGGCTGTCTAGGCCCGCTCCATAGCCTCCAATGAGCCCTGACTGACATTGCTGGTGTCCTGACGCGAAGAGAAGAACACCTGTCTGCTCAGAGGGGCACCAGTGATAGCAGCCGTGAGCTGGCACACCTGCGGAGGCTCATGGAGGACATGGTGCGGATGGAGGCAGAAAGGATGGTAGCCACCGCTGCACATCAGTGAAATGTAGCTGGGATCTACCATGCCCTGCAGACCATCATCATGGCATTGCTGCCACAAGGCGTGGCGCCGATGAATGCTGCTGTCCCCACGCCATCCACATCTCCGACCCCTGGTGTGTTAGTGCCTCACAATGCGGCAGGCGTATCCACTCCAGCACCTGATGTATCACTGCCACACAGTGTGGCCAACAATCCTCCTTCGGCCCCTGATGTGTGAGTGGCACACAGTGCCGCAGCCGGTACTGCAACACCCACAGGTGAGGCAGAGCACACATCGGGGAAAAAGGACGTGGATGGGTTTGTGATCAGGAGGCACTAGCATTCATCTCCGCCACCTGGCCTGTTTCTGCTTGGTGCCGCACATGGCCTCATGACCTTCCACTGACCCCTGATACACTCCGATGCACTCACCTTGGACAGTGACATGGGCTGCCATATCATGTCTGATGACCAATGATGCAGCGACCAGAGTGCGGACTGTATCCTTCCTCTTCTGCAGGACTTTTCATCCCCGGATGGACTCTGGCTGGCACTCCACGGGCCCATATTGTGTAGTGTGCTCGGCATTGCCCTGTACCGCTCCAGCTGCAGAACTGCACTGGATGTGCACTAAACATCCAGTGACTCACTGCTGTGTCATGTCTGTCATCATTCATGTATGAATGTGTGGATGAATGTAGGGACAGTGATTTCCCTTGCGTCAATGAGGCTCATCCTGTGGGATGCCCATCAGAGGGTGCTATATTCCATATTGTGTACCGGGTCCTGTGAACACTACAACAGGGACACACGCATCAGTCTCTTCCACGTCCGGACATGGACTGAACCACGCCCAGAGCCCACGAGTCATTGTTACAAGCCCTGCACTGGTCCGGCGTACGGCAGGCCAGACCACTCCGCTAACGCTCCGAGGGTGGACCCTCATTGCTACCCGTCTCAGGCGTTCTCGCTGGGTCTGCTGAGAAAAACACAAATATAAAAAGAAAAGAAAAGCGGGATGTGAAGGTATTGGTAGTATCGGATGAAAAGTAAGGAGGAGCAACTCAACGCTGCTGAGCAGCAGTGAGCGAGGAGGGCTGGACAAGCAACATATGAGCTGAAGGAATAAAACTGAGAATGTGAGGGGTAGGGATGTGAGGAGGAAGCAGCACATCGTGGCAAGAACAAGAAAAGGTATGAATGCCCATAGAGTGCTGAAAGAAAATGAAAAAATAGTTTTTATCCATGTAAGGATAAAAGTCATACAATTAAAAACATGGTTAAGAGGTTCCGCTCCAGGCGAGGGACAAGAAGAAGGAAGGCCATCAGATAAGAAGTAAGCAAATTAAATTGACAAGAAAGCCTACCAATGATGAGTAAAGGGTGGACTCAAAGTCCACTCTAAGGTGTCTATTACAACCGTAACAGTGAACGGGACCATCCGCCAGAGGTGCGGTAGTCCCGCTATGGCCATTAGGATGCCACCGCCACATTCACAACATTGTGGCGGGCGGTGCTCACAGCATCGCCCGCCACAATGCTGTGAATGCACGTTGTGCATTGGCATGCACAAGGTGACAGGCACCACGCGGTGCCTGCCACTTTGTCCACGCCAATGCCATGTGCATCCTCCACCCCCCAACACTCTGTGGGCCCGCAACAGGCCCCCAAAAGCAGAAACCACATGCCGTTGCCGCCATGGAAAGGCACATCTCTGCCAACATCATGATATGGATGGCGGTGTCTTGCAGACCCCCCAGCCATACTAATATGGCGGGGGTCAATCATTAAAGGATGACGGGCGCCCCCTCCGGGCAAGCGGTGGCTACCGCCGGCCCGGCAGGGGCGATCCGCCCACCATCCTAATGGGCCCCTAAGTATTGATACTCAGCAACAGACAGCTTGTTGTCAACAGGTAAGACCTGACTTTTGCACATGCTGATTTAATGGCATTGCCCAGGAGACCCATACTTCAAATGTAGCTTCTTCTTTGATCAAGGCCGGACAGGGAACAGCAACCAGCCCTGGCAGGTTGCTGCTTGACCGGCCCTGGGAGCGGGGTGGAGCACGAAGCACCGCTCCTGCTTTTCTTACAGGCTGGCAATATTGCAACATTGCTGCAAAACCGGCCCCCGTAAGAAAAGTAGCCCATGTGGCCACAAAATTGGCCCCCACCCATACAGCCCACCGGGGAACTGTCCGGTGCCCGCTATGGCCAGTCCTTGGGGAGAAGATGTCTGTAGCCTATGGAAAATTTACACCACACTGAGATCTGCTTGGGCATGTACTGGCTAATTACTTTTTTTTAAATGTGCAGGACTCTTCCAGGAAGTGCATTATTCAGGGAACACTACGTCTATGAACAAGTAGTTTGAAGGAGAGCCAAGCAATTACATGCTACATTTGATGGTAACTACCTCTTGTTGGATGTTCTTAATGATTTATTGTGTGACATTTAAAAAAAAATATGTTTTAATCTGAATTTGTGTACCCAACATCACAGTTATGTTTTATAGCATGAGTCCTTAAAGTGCTCTGGAAAAGCAGAGTAGAAATGAGATGGTCTTGTCTTTCAAAAAAATGTAAAGCGTTTCAAACAACAAATTGGGAAGTAGAAAATACTTAAACAACATGTGGTAGCAATCGATAAAGTGATTATATTCAAAATGCAAATATCCACTTCAATGCTAACTGTATGTGCACTAATTGCACACTAGGGGCCTCATTTATGAGGAGTTGGCGTAGGGCAGTGCAGCACGCTGTGCTGACCTACACCAATGTGAAAAGGCAGGAATGCATAGTATTTTATAAAATATGGTTCATTCCTGTCCTTTCCCCCTATGCTGGCACACGATCTGCTGTCTAGAGTCAATGTAGGCATCCTGGCACCACAGTGCAATGGTGCTTTTGTTACAGGCAGGGTTGTTTTTGTGCAAGAAGAGGTGTTTTCCTCGTTCTATGTGTGCTGCAGAATGCAGCACACATGGAAAGAGGAACAATCGAGGAGAAATACACATTTTTCTCCTCATTATGCCTGCTCTGGGGAGGCGTAGGGTTGTGGCACTGCCCCAGCTTTACATGATTAAGTACATCTGAGGCAGCATCAAAAACCATTAGAGTTGCGTGGGATAACCCACCGCAATGTCCATGGAACGCCTCCTTGACTCAGAGTAAGGCAGTGATGTGCGCTGATTTGTCTTACTCCACATCTATGAAGTCATGCAAAGCCACCCAGAGTGGCATTGCGTCACCTCATAGATATGATTGAAAGGCTTGCTCCCCCAGAGCATCAAAAAAGTGATGATCCGGTGGTGCAAACCTTTCCAAAACCATGGGCAAAGATCAGTCTTGAAGCAACCACGGCCCGTATAGGGCATGCCACTGGGCGTTGACGTGGGGCGGGGGAGGGGCATGGTGGGGGGTTGTAAAATGCGGCATATGGACAATTTCAGGTAAGTAACGGAAAAAAAAATGAATTTAGTTGCGCGCGCTGCATCGCCAAATGCGATGCAGCGCGCGCAACAAAACGCGTTTTATTTCTTTTTTCATTATTTCACCTGCTTTTATCAGGCAATGTGCTAGGTGTTCTCATGTGACTTGTAATCCAGATGCTGCCCCAGTAGGCCTGGTAACTCCTGTTACCTATCCTATTGGTTATACTGGGATACAGGTCTTTGCGAATGTAGTTAAACACACAGTATGGTTGATTCCATGTTAGATGTGAAGGACAACCAACCTGAGCTTCAATTTGAATTCCATAGAGCATACTATCAAGCCCATTATCGCCAGTTTAGCGGCAGTTTTCTGCCGCTAAAGCGGTGATAATTTTATCGCCTGTCTTGATAATATGCCCCTTAGTGCTTTAGCCACAGATAAGAAATGTGCATTTGTTTCAACAAAATGAGCTATGCAGGTGCATATATGTCTTGCTGTCTGTCTTCTAGGTTTGCCTGTGCAAATCAATACACGTCAATTTCAGCGCAGTCATTTCATTTATACAGGTCTGGCCTGTCATTCCCTGTTTGGAATTTCGGTAGTCGTGAGTTCTATAGGATATGGCGATGTTTTGGACAAAAGGATTTTCCCAATGAAGAACCCACTTTCAAAGGCACATTAACATCACAATTTGTCAAAGCCTGGGCAGCTCCGACACATGCACACACAAACGCACACACCTGCAGAAATTTCGATAAACTAAAGTAGGAGATGCCTTAAATTGGAAAAACATTCAAGTTAGGTTTCTTATTCATAAAGCAACTTAATGTGAATATTTTTTTCCAAAAGGGGCTATCAAAGATATATCTAATTTGTCCATCAGTTATGCTGCACAGAATGGGCTTTAAATGCAGTTCTTAGGAGTCGCTGTGAAAAATGTGTGAGTTAATCATGAAAAGGTTTCTCACAAGAAATGTAGTCTTCGTCAACTGTCACAGGGAAGAGCATGAATATTTCAGATTGTTTAGAACAAAATTAATTATTCTACAATTATTTACAGAAATTTTTTCTGCGTTAATAGGTCGAATATAATTGTCATTGTGGCAAGTCCATTGAAAATTGAAAAGTGCCCATCAAATCATGACAGCCCACTAGGGAACGCATGTCTTCTCTTCCTGCCTTCCAATGACTGGCTTGCTGGCCCTGATTCTTAGTATGTAGGAATAGAGGGTTGCATTTACCTCAGCATAAAAATACAGATACCTCAGGGTGAGATAATTAATTCAAAAGTTAAATACCTCCAATTCCGAGTTGAGTAGGTCAACAATGGTAAACTCCACGCTGAACTGCTGTTTGCTACTCCGAATTCCACTTGTATTGGAGTTTTTCCACACATTTCACTTTGTTAAATTTCTGCAGCTTTGACCTGCCGAAATTTGTCAGGGGAAAATTCTGTGGGTTTGGTGTTTACAGCAAAACGTGGAATTCTGATCCCTGTGCAAACTGTGATTTGCACAGAGATTGTTATTTTTATCAAGAGTGTCTAATGACGCATCCATTATAACTTTCTTCATTTCGTGTGTGTATTACTGTCAGGTATCAGGGGCGGCCTTAGGCATGTGCAAGCTGTGCACCTGCACAGGGCCGCCAAACCCCAGGGGCCGCCACGAGGAATCGGATACAATACATATTCGTGGCGGCCCCTGGCAGGGATTTGGCGGCCTCCCGCTAAGCCGGAGGCCGCCAAATCCCTGCCGGGGCCCCCTACCTTCGCTCCCTGCACAGGGCCACCATGAGCCTAGAGCCGCCCCTGCAGGTATCTAGATTTTGGAAGGGTGAAATTTGGCATGGCAGTGATTTTCTATGAAATGAGTCTTATTCTCCACTCAGATGCCTTGTAGGACCTTTTCTGGCACCGGAAGTGAACCTAATGTGTTACCTATCATCCTCTCCCCTACCCATTTGACCTCTGAAGCACTGATCTTCACCAGTCATTGCCTGAAAGTTTAGTATCGAAAGCTAGTGCAGCAAAATATCCCGATTTTTATCAAGAAATTCAAATGCCGAACTTCTCGAAGAAATTAATAGAAGAGCACTCACATTTCCAAGAAAGACAATTGTAGATATTCTTTAGGGTAAGTACAGCCTGCTAATTGCTAAAATAGATTCTTGCTCTCAGTCTTTGAGAGTTGTAGGGACATTTCTGTAGTTTTATACAAATATATGGCTGCACAGTGAAACTCAAGCCATCCTGTTTATCCCCACACTTATTTAATAGTCTGGGCAGGTTATTAAGCATCCCTGTGGTGTGCTGTCACCCCCCTGGGATGCTTGTCAGGAGATCCTGGTAATAGTATCTTATTATTTTTAACCTGTGGGCTGGTCTGAAAGG
This sequence comes from Triturus cristatus, assembly GCF_964204655.1. Taxonomy (NCBI): domain Eukaryota; kingdom Metazoa; phylum Chordata; class Amphibia; order Caudata; family Salamandridae; genus Triturus; species Triturus cristatus. The sequence goes on from NC_140587.1 coordinate 970,570,660, forward strand.
GAAGAAGCCGAGACCACATTCGCTAAGGGCTGCTGGATGAGCTTGTCAGAGGCATTTTACACACATTTCCTCCACTGGCTGGAATTAGCATATCAGCAGTAAATAGTACCAAAGTCTATTTTCCAAAACTCACGCTACCGATTTCATTATTTATTTTTTGTACTTTTTTTGACACTTAGTGATATTTCCTGCCTTCAAAAATGCATGAAATTGATATGAAACAAGATACACTGCGCTGTTGTGACTTTTCTTACTTCTGTAGTTTGTAGTACATATAGCAAAAACTTCCTTAAATTTGCAACCGGGATTATTCGGACCTATGTTTCAAAGAGAATGTAGAAATGGGAGTAAATGAATATTTTACCTACAAATATAACTTTTAATTTTAAGCATTGCTTTACAACGATATTCATAGTAAAGCCAAAGATAGGCCATGCTGCAGTTCTATATTGTAATAGAGTGGTAAAAACACAGAGGCCTTTAAAAAATAACAAGCAACCATTTGCAGATTTAGGAAGGGTCATTCAAACTACATATTTATCTAGCAGTTTTTCAACCTCTTGCAAATTGTCAATCAATGTTTCCTCAATGGGGTTTGGATTGTAATCACCCCTGGAAATATCATACAAAAACAAAGAAAATTAGTCAGACCCAAATACTTCAATTTTTCATGGAAATTTAAACTCAACTAAGATATGTGGTTTATGAAGAAATCCAATTTTTTGCGAATTCTGGAGCAACTTTCTACACTTTTATCCTTATATATTGAAATTTCAGGTATTGAAACTGGAGATTGGTAGGTCTTCTCTGAAGAAGCTTTATGCTTGTTTCAGACTTGCAGTCAGTTCTTTGAAAACCAGACTAGATGCAATTTCTGTTTTTACATCAACAATTTCCTTTATTACTTATCAAAAATATAGGCTTGTGCTAAATTTTCTGGAAGTGGAAGTACATTAATAGCTGTATATATATCGGCTACACCCTGCTAAGGGTAGGTACCCCACACCCCCGAACTGCTCTGAGGGTACCAGAGGGTGTTTAAGAGCACCAAAAAAATAAATAGAATACAAAAATCACATTAAAATTATAATACGGCAATAGAATTAAGAAGTGGAGGTTGTAATCTCATAGCCACGTAGGGACTGAAAATCACACCAGTAGAGACAAATAAAAAACAATAAATACTGTTTGTTCAGGAAATTAGATGTAGGAAAAATGAAAAGCAGCAGCACGCCGTCGCCCACCTGCCTGGGCAGCTTAATAAATGCAACGGATGTGTGGCAGACATTAGACAAGCTTCCTGGACGCCATCTTTGAATCCCCCCTTTCCTGTGTTTTATGTGTCCCCACCACGAGTAACAGATGAAAAATGCAACTGTTTGCCTAATGGGATTCACGTCTTATCATGGCTGCTGATTCGCAGTTTTCCTTAACTCGCCATGATTACTTTTTTAGAAGCCTCCCCTTCTCCCCAGCCGATCTGCGTCTTGTTAGCCGGCATTAATGACACTTCAGTCACCGTGGCTTTCAAGCGCAGCCCTTCCACGGCGAACAGAGAGTTGACATTTCTTGACATTTTCCCAACTAATTACAGGACAAATAATTAAGCATGTTCTAGTATGTAACAAATGAAGGCAGAAGCCGTCTGTCAACCGCGGAGATTGATGACACTCTGGGAGACTTTATCTGATGGGTCCCGCCAGGCGGCAGAGGGGAGGCAAATTTATTAGAATGAACAATGCAAATTCTGACTCATCTCATGCAGTTATGCGCTGCCGAAATATCCATGTCAAGGTGAATGTGACAATGAAAGCAAAATATTTGCATTTTGTGGAGCAGGTTGAAGGGGAAATCAGAGCGAGGAGATGACAGGCCTAATTATTTTGGCTCATACAGGCTGGGACAGCTGTTTCTGGTGTCCCGAACAAGGCTGTCACACAGGTAACTAAATAGGTCTGCATATAAGCCTCTATGCAACACGCTGCTGAGAAGCTTCCCGCTAATGACCAACGCTAATGTTACTGCTAGGCCTGGAAAACAGTGCGTGTGTCACAGTGCACCTCCTGCCTGGCAGTCAACATTTCACTACATAATTACTTGTTAGTGAATTAATTCCTACCTGTCAGTATCTATGCCAGTGTCATTTTTGGGCCATTACGAAATTATGCAGTCGCCATGGCAACCTCAAGCGGAGCAACAAGGCAAAATAATTCACGTAGTCGCGAAAAGTGCCTAGTTAGGCGGAAGATTAATAATGCGAAGCGCAATGGGTGTCTCTTTGCTGTCTGCCATCCTAATTCCTCTTTATCCCGTTTGTTTTTTTGATCAATAATCGTCAGACCCTAATTTAGGGCTTCACACTTCAACACTCTATTAATATTTCATATAATTAAACCTTCTGCCTACACAGCTATCCTACCAGGAAACAACAGTTGTGTTGTTGCAATTAATTAGGAGGTGAAGGGAAATTCTGCTCTTCAAAATGAATCCCGAGATCAGAAGGGTTATGTAAATATGGATAACTGGGAGGTGGGTAGCGTTTCTGCACTCACTTTATTCTCTAATTTCTGCATAATGCTATTTTCATGCCAACATCAAAGCGTGAGCGGCGCCAGTGTGGAACCCGCTGTCACTCGCGTCTAGATGCATGTTCAAATCTCCAATCCTCAAACTGACTGGTCACAGGAGCAGAAAGTTGGCACAACATACAGCCTTTTGAATGTTGGCACTTTTTCTTAGCACCAAGCAGAAGGCTCATCCTACTGGTTGACTCATCAACAGTTTTACCTGGTGCTTAATTTGTACCGGTGGTTGACAGTGGTGGGCACTGCGTTTATTTTTGGAAATCAAGATTTATTTTTTAGCATTTGAATTTGTCCCAGGGCAAAAGAAAACAAGACAGAAAGGAAAGGAAAGGGAAAAAAGGAGTAAAAAAAATAGTAAAACAGTGACAAAGGGAGAAAGCAAGGGAAAAAAAACCACACCAACAATGAGATACAAGACTGGAAGTGAAGGTTGGTGGTAATAAGAGGCATGAGGTTAAATAAAATTAATGTGAAATGTTACAGAATGTAACAATAGGAAACCAATCTGTTTTTTTAGCTGAACCTGAAAGGGTCTTGTGAGTGACATGAAAACGCCTTGAATTGTTAAAGAAAACCAAAAGAAGAAAGCGTTCATTGTTAAAGTTGGTGTCTACCTTTGGGCTATCATCAATTAAATATACCATCAGTCCTAAAAATCGCAAACACACATTTTTTACTGTCTCGTTAATGGAGAAACTTTGCAAAACACGGTTCTGTATGGCCAAAAGTTCAGCAGCAGCCCCTGTCTGGGTATGTTCTGCTGTTCACCAATGGAGTGGAAGATGACCCAAGGTATTGTCAGCACCTTCCATTTGTCCACATGACAGGTGGTCCTTTTTGTTATCTCAACTGTTAACTACTGTGGGATTGTTTTTGAATTTATAGTTTTGTGCACTTATAATGACGAATAAAATGATAATTTACACATGATCCTACACATACAGACTAAATTAATAAAGTTGCAGTTGAAACGAATTTCATATGATGCAAAAAGTGAAGTTATTAATTTGTTTTAGTTAGGCCAATATCTGTATAAATCTTTGTTGAAAAAACTTGCCTACGATCACACAATTTGTTCAGGTGGTGAAGCTAGGATTGATCCAAGTTTTCTGGTTTTACATTGTGAAATTCAATTAAGCCAGTAGATGTACTGGCATCACTTCCCCTACACTCAACTTAAACCCCCCACCTCGACCACCACCCTGCTGGCGTCAGTGCGGGCCTCAGTCACACCACAGACCTAACATTTTGGCCACTGTGAAAAGGTTTTCGAGTAGTCATGTATTAAGGTAATGATGTGTATTATCTTGTGTTCTGATTTGCTAAAGAAATGATACTTTGGCTCACACCGTGGTGTTTTCGCAGTTTCTCTAATTTAGTATGCAAGAAATATGTAAAGAACCCCTTCATTTTGGGGAGTGTCATATATTTTCCTGAGCTTTCATATGATGCTAGGGATGATACCCGTTTTTCTTATGATTTGACTGCCCCTTGTGATTAAGAACATTTTTACATACGATGTATAATTTATGTTTTACACTCTACGTCTAACTTTGCATCTAAGAGCCTCAGTGGCATTGACTCTGTACCACTTATATAGAATTTTCGTAATAAAACCATTTAACCTTTCACTGATCTAGAACTCAATTATTGAGTGAATCCAATTATTTAATAAACAGTTTTACTCTGCTAATTGATGTTTGGGGAGGTGCCTTAATGCATGGGCATATTGACTTGTGGAATTGAGGTTTAACACCTTCTTTGATATAGTAAACCACAGATTAGTCGATTGAGGTACATTTTGGGGTTTCCAAATTTTGGGGTACAGATATGCTCCAACACTAGGGGTGGGCGGAATTTGCGAAAACCACTTTCGAAAATTATCGCGAAAATGTGAAAAATTATCGCAAACACGCGGAAATATCGCGAAGATGCGGAAGTTTTTTTCCCGCATGTTCGCGAGATTTTCTGCATGGTTGCGGCTCGCCAACTTACCCATGCGGTTGCTCGCGGGCGCGGCCATCTTGTTTTCAGTTGTCTCGCGGTGCATGATCGCAAGAAGAAAGACGGGATCGCGCGACGCATAACGTCACTGCGGGCGCGAACTGTCGCGAGACAGCGCAAATGGCTAAAAACAATACAACATCTCATGGAGAATGCGACCGGATCAAGAAAACTTGTCGGCGAACGCAGGGATTCAGGTAAGGCGATCGTGCGCGCGCGAGAATGTATTATTTTACAGCGCGAGCAAGAACCAAATTATCGCAAAGCTGTGGAATGCGGAAATTTTGACATTTTCGCGTTTTCCGCGGAACGCGAAAATGTCAAATTATCACAATTTCCGCGAACGGAACGAAATTTTAGCCCAGGCCTGTCCAACACTACATCCAAAAAACGAAATGCTGCTTGCTTACTGTACTGATTAATGTTCTGCACAATGTCAACACTGTCCTCTTGTAAATACGCCCACTTTGGAAAAATTAAAGCACCCAAATATTTGTAAAGCCTTGATTAAACAGGAGTGACAGCACCTTATATTAGCTACATGTCATGAGACTTTTACAAGCATGTATGTGTGACTCAAAAAACTCTTCTTCCTGTTGCTGTAAGTCAAGGGAAAGCCAATGGCTGTGAATCTTATTGGACTGAGTATTTTTATTTATTTATTTCAATGGGTAGTTTGTATTATAATTTTATCTTCTCTGTTCCTGGTGCAGCACGAACATTGATGGTGTCTGGCCGCATTCTGCACATATGCGCTTTTATGCATTCTAACAAGTATAAACAAATCTTGCAAACGCTTTTAGCCTCTCTTGGATCAGCTGCATTTTATGTATTTGATCGGATTTGTTTTGAAAACAATCTTAATTTTTTAAATCTGGGTAACATCTAATAATTATCGGATGTGGTAAATACATCAGCAATTGTTAAATTTCAGCTGGTTCAACCTGCCAAAATGTAACGGGAAATCGTACAATATTTACCATATCATGCAGTTTTGGTACGTTAAATACTAAAAAAAACAAATGTTATTCCCAACAAACTCATGATAGCTCTTATTTATCGAACACAATAAATAATGTAACCTGTGGTATTGTTTCATGTGCAATAAATAACACCCAAACTCATAATAAGGGCCTTTGATTACTGCAGCACATAAAGAGCTAAGTGTTGTGTGGTTTTGCATATAAATTGCTACATTTGATGTTCATCTGCCACGCTTCTTTCGAAACAAAAGCAGTTTTATTTCAGATGGTATCTATTTAGTCATTGGGTGCTCATTTCAGAGGCTAAGGGATACAGACTTGAACCCCAGCAATAAAATACTTTCTTTAGTTAAAGAAAGATATAATATGAATTGTATAGTAAAAATAATATGATGCCTTTTTTTAATCCTACACTAATATTTTCATAGCTGAACATTTGTAATATAGTTGCTAAACTCTGACAAAATCACCTACGTATCTGCAAGGTACAAATAGCTGCACTGAACTGTTTCCTAAACACCAGCTTCACACAAAGTTCCTCACTGTCACACCCTCCTCAGTCTGGGAGCATGCAAAATGAACATGCCATACGTGGGGCTCGTAACCAATGTCTTTATTCTTAAGCATACAACATTCAAACTGAAACTTCTCATCTCATAGCTGTTAATAACCACACCTTAACACCTCCCACATAGTTACCTAATTATTTAACCGAGTCCACCCACAAATGCGGGGTACTAGCTCTCATAGTCTTAAGACACGGCATCTCCTCTTGTTGCATAAAAAGATGTAAACAGCAGCAGTATTACAATTCTTTGATAAGTCATCTAGGTGCTTGCACCGTTCAGCCAGATCACGTGGTATGAGGTAGGTAATTGAGCTACACCCTGAGTGGACACCGATTGTACAGGAGCTGATGTTTGATCCAGGCCATCAGATGGGGCAACCTCATCTGTGATTACAGAGGCTGATGAATGTCAAGATAGATATCTGAAATGTGATGAGCCCCTTGTGATGGATTTTCTGGGAAATTGTGCCATTATCATGTGTCCCTTGCGTGGAACAACTCTCAGAGGCTCAGCAGAAAACAGAAGATCTGTTTTCCGCATTTGTTTTTGTTTGACAAGAACCCAGCCACCTTTGTCGCAGAGGATCTCCTGAGTTTGCCGGCATTGATCAGCATATGTCTTTATTTGACATTTTCGTGCAGTGTCAGTGGCACATACCTCATCAGCGTTCTGAGTTTATTCAGTTGTCCACTGTGGTAGTTTAGTTCTAATAGCTCTCCCGAAAAACAAGGTGGCAGGACTCTCACCAGTGGTGGAGTGAGGAATCAAACGATAGGTCTGGCGGGCTTGATATAAGGCCTGACTCGGCTCAATTCCGTCCATCAAAGCACGATGAATCACTCTCTTTCGGGTGCCCATAAATGAATACATGACACGGTTAGCTTGGGGCCACAAGGGTGTACTTTTTGATGCTTGACATTGAGTCTAATTAGAAACTTCTTAAACTTTTAACTATTGAACAGTGGACCATTGTCAGATTTAAGAATGTCTGGGATGCCCCATGCTGCAAATATGTCATTCAGCTAGTCAATGACCATGTCATGGGCTGTTGATGACATTTCCTCCATCAGGGGAAAACTGTAATACTCACCAATGACTACCAAGAGATGATGTCCAGTCGCTGGGAACCCAAAGAAATCAACGGTCACTCTTTCCCAGGCAGTGGATGCGGTGTCACTTTAGGGAAAAGGCAATTACATAAGTGGCACTCCCTTAGTTCCCTCTAACTCGCTTGTCCAGGCATGGGAGCCACACTCGATCCCTGAGGACTCTTTTGGTGGTGACAAGGCTTCTTAACACAATGCCTTCTTTACTGACAGACAGTTCATTCTGCACATTTGTTACCTGTTGAAGTTCAACATCGTCATTCAGAGGTCAAACACTTTGTCTCCATGACTGCGCTGAAATGATGTCCTTAAAAACAAGCATGTCTTTATCGGCATTTGTAGCAGCAACAATCTGTTCAATGGATAGGGCAACTGGTGTGCTGGGCCTGACAATGAAGTTTATGTATTCTTCAGCTGTTTTTGATGTTGAGCCATTCTGATGTAATGGTACTCATGAGAAGTAATCTGCAGGGTTTTGGTTCTTGCCTGGCTTATGTACAACTGTGTAGTCGTTCTCTTGTAAATGTAACCTCCACCTTTCATTGCAAGGGGGCATATTAGCTTTTGAGTTTCTGAATATGGTGCTTGGTGGTCTGTAATAATCGTGAAGTGCTTTCCTTAAATAAAAAACACATGAAAGTGTTTGCAGGCCCACACCACAACCAGACTTTCCTTCTCTGGTTGAGAATAGGCACGTTCTGTGTGAGACAAACTTCGGCTGGCATACGCCACCATGTGTCTCTGAGCATGTGGATATCCATTATGTTGAGCAAGGATTGCTCCCAGCCCCACCATCTTGTATCAACAGTGGTCTCAGTATGTAATTTACGATCAAAGAAGTCCATCTCAGTTGCATTTTCAGTTCCATGCTTTATCCTTTTGAAGTTTTGGTCGCATTCAGAGGACCATCAGAACTTGGCAATTAGTTTAGTCAGGTCTCTCAATGGGGCACTCACTGTAGCAAAGTCACAAATGTACCTTGAAAAAAGCTGGCCATGCCCAAGAAGGATTTTAGCGTGCTGACATCTTGTGGGGGTTTGGTGGCTGACAGTGCAAGTACTTTATCTGGGTCAGGAGTCATTACCCCATCAGAGAACATATGCCCAAAGAACCTGAGTTTGGTTTTGTTAAGTTGAGACTTTTTTGCATTTAGACCGAGACCTGCATTTGTAAGTAACTGGCACAATTGTTTGCGAGCTCTGTGTTGTTCCAAATACCAGTATGTCATCACTGTAAATGAGAGCATGCATGACAGGTTGACTTATTATTATACATCTAACATCTTGAAAAATTTCTACAGCAGATGACACTTCAAAACTCAACAGTTTGTATCTGAAAAAACAAATCTGAGTTGAAAAAGTGATAATGTACTTACAGTTTTCTTCGAATTCGAGTTGATGGTATCTCTTGTTCAGGTCAAGACGGAAGAAGACTTTGGCTCCGTTCAGCTGCATGATCATGCCTGCAATGTGTGGACCAGGATGTCTTTTCTTCTGGATTCCTTTGTTGGTCTGGTGCATATCCTCTCGAATTCGCACTGCACCATCACTGTTCTTTTTTGGCACTACCACTATGGGAAACACTCATGGTGTTAGACTAATAGAGTGCTCAATGATGTCATTCTTCAACAGCATATCTAGTTCTTTTTTGACCGCTTCTTGCAGGTAAAATGCTATTATGCAATGCCGCTGTATGACAAGTTGGATGCCTTTCTTGATATGAAGTTGTACTTCATTGTCTTGAGCCTCGGCCATGAATTAACGATGGGAACTGACTCGCAAATTCAGATTAAGTATGTAGGTTGTAATTGATAGATATTAGTCCCACGTTAGCAGCAATTGCAGAGCTGAGTAGACATGCACTAGACAAAGTACCTTGAAGAACGTGAATTGGGACTTGCACAGACATTTTTTTATGTTGTAAGGTCATTGTGAATGATCCTTGACTCGGTTTGGATGCGCCCATGCACACCGTCATGTGTAATGCATTGAGTTCCGGTTACTGATGACAAACTGTTAATCTGTTTAACTGGCATGATGCTGACTGAATCACTGCTGTTGATTATAAAGGTTATGGGGCAACCATTCACGTTTAGTGTAATCTTGGGGCAGTGTCCATGTGAATTCTTTTGCTTGGTTGACTCACTTGTTTTTGCTGTTTGCTCATCTTCTTTGCAAGCAGCAAGACCCTATTGAGGTTGTTTTTTGTCTTTGTAGGCATGGCAAGAATGCTTCTGGAACTTTCTGGTATCCATTTTCTGGTCTCCCCGTGACACAATTGGTTTCTCTCTTGCCTTGCAAACCGTTACAAAGTGGTTTTCCTTTCTACAAAATTTGCACGCCTGTCCAATGGCTAAACATTTACTTTCACATGGAAATGAAAATACACATCGGAAACACATTTTTCTTTTCTTGAGTATGTCGACTTACGTGCATCTACATTGTGCTTGTGTTTGCTCTTCATGATTTGCACCGATTCACTCTTTGCTATACCAGCTTCCATTTCACCAGTTTGCCGATCTGCTCTATACTGAGCTCTTGCAGCCATTAGTACTTTTTCCTCTCTCTCAACATGCATCTTCTGAATGAGTACGAAAGACAGCCATCAGTTAATCTGAGGTGCATGGATTCTTCATTATTAAGTTCACTAAATATACAATGTCGGATAAGCATGTCACATTCCTCAACAAACTCATCTATTGTTTCACCAACTTGTTGTCTTGCTTGATTGAAAATGTACCTTTCATAGTCGATGTATGCGTCGGACAGAACTTGGATCCTAATGCTTCTTTAATTTGAGGATACAAGGTAATCTCAGTCTGTGAGATTTCATCACTTCGTTTACTCTATCACCAGCAAGATTCATTAAATATTTAATTATTTTCTTGTCATTTACTTCTTTCAGAGCATCAAAGGTCTCGATCCATGTGGTCCATCTAGCGCCACTATTCAGCTTTTTGGCGGTATCGAATGACGGCGGTGGCTTTAGGAAAGCAGCTGCAGTGTACTTTGTGCTTCTTTCTACAGTAGTTGCGAGTATATGCTGTTCAGATAGCATTCATGTGCACCTGAATCTGCTCCTTCTGGAAATTCCAGCTTTGTGCTTGAGCTCGGGTCATCTGGCCCACTCACTGGTCATGCAGCGCCTTCTTCATCTTTGACAGAAAGCAAGTTTTTTGTTTTTTGCATGCTGTAGTCTTAGCTTCTGTCTATTTGTTTCATTCGAGTAATTTCTTCATGCTGTTCCAACAGCTTTCACCACTCCCGTCAAACCTGCGACTTTGGGAATGGTGGGTCATGCGTTTGAGTCGCCTCGCTTGAACTGAGAACTGAAGCACGGTGGATGCTACTTGCTACTTTGCATGGATCGGCTTCTTCTCCAGGTCTAGCATCCAGTGTTGCAATCATAAATCATTTTACTTAGCTGGCGAGTAAATTTCTGTTTCTCGAACCTAGTTGTCGCTGCCTTTAGTGTTCGCTTTGTATGAATGATGGCTCTGCGTTATGGTGCAGCACAGTATTTCTTCTTCAGCCTGGCGGGCAAGTCTTGGCAGGCTTTTCCAATTGTGCTTCTCTGCTAAGCCTTCAACTTCTTCATGTGGCCTTGTACGGGGTGCAGTGGTGCTTAAACTTCACATAAACCAACTGCAGACTCCTTTGCACCTGCTTGGGGTGCACGTGGTATGCATGATCAGTTCGCTGTATCCTTGCAAGCTCTCAGGGAGAGCAGTTCTTTTTCTTCAGGACACTTTTCCCCTTCTCGTCGCCAGTTGTCACATCCTCCTCAGAGCGGGAGCATGCAAAATGAGCATGCCACACATGGAGCTCATAACCAACGTCTTTATTCATCAGCGTACAACATTCAAACTGAAACTTTTCATCATCTCATAGCTGTTAATAACCATACCTTTATACCTCCCAAATGGTTACATATTTCTTTCATTGAGTTCATCTAGAACCACGGGGTCCTAGTGCTCATAATCTTAAGACACTACACTCACCAAGAAAATAAACTTCTTTGGTACCATGCTGACGATTCGCAGAAGTAACGCCTCTATTTTGACACCAACAGTGAAACAGGGCCATGCTACCCACATTAGAAGAGGAAATACTCCAGAATCCTACATATTTACAGTAGGTAGTGATACTGGAAAAACAGAGACTACTCCATTTTCTTAGGCTGTAGGTGGCATTATTTCGTCCGGTCCAGGGAGAAAATGGCCTGGCAGTTCGGGCTGAACTGTTCCCATGTGGAGCAGGGTGAAGACTGATTTGGATATGGCTGGGTCCATACTTGAATGGTGTGGTGAGCAAAAAAACAATGGATTTAGATCCCAATCTTTGTCTGTGGGAGAGTGTTTGACATTGTTCAACATTCTGTCCATCAATTGTTCTTTTTTCATATTGTCCTAGACAGAGTAGGTAAACAACACCCCATTTAACCAGCATTGCCACAGCCAGTACAAGAGGATGCAATATCCAAATGGATGCAAACACAGGTGTGCTCAAATGCTCACAGACAGTTTGTGCATGTGTTTGTGCAACCCATCTCTTTCAGTGCATCCTACATCTATGCCCTATTTTTATTTCCTAAGCATGTAGTGCTGCATGGCCCTAACAATGGTCCAAGAATCATGGGAGTAACAAACAACAACATGAACAAATGTCTATTAACTTAAGTCTTAATAATGATTTTAACATGAAATCAGACCCTATCTAGAACGAAGGGGGAATGTACACATACAATGCTTTGATTAGCCCAACAGTTGAGAAACATCCTATTTTCAATATATTTCTATTACCTCCGGGAAGCAAATGTGGAATGTTTGCTTACATCAATCCACTACTCTCGCTTAATAGTATAAGTGCCAGAGTTTAGGTTAGAAATGAGAGGGGCAAAGGTAGATGCTCCATGCAGACAATAGCAAAGTAGGTTAGGAAAATCTTAGTGGACCATGAGAAACAGAAAATGCATCAGAGAATATGCAAGTGTAGATTCAGAAAGCATGATCTAGCAGCTCAGTGGGGTAATGCATGTATTAAAGAGATCTGTGTGTGACATAATTGGCACAGGTTTGGATCCTGGTGGGTACCCATTGACTTTAATCATTGCAAGATTAATAAAAATGAGTGCGATTGTGTTGGGTCACAATAAACATCTATTATCTCCTAGTACTGCCATGAATGCTTCAATGGGAGTGAACACACACTCTACAAATACCTCTGTTTTGTTATAAAGTAGGAGCCACCTCTAAGGGCTTCATTATTATGCCCTTTTTGCCATCAAGTTCTGTGGAAGCTAATAGTACCATATTACTAAGTGGTTCTGTCATTAAAAGTGTTATGGAGGACTGTGTCCTTAGGCATGAACATAATAATGTAACCAGATATAAGAAATTGAAACTCAGAACTACTATCTTACTTCATTTAGTTATTTATTTATTTGAGTTTTATAAAGCGCTGGCTAGAACCCGGAGGTATCAGAGTGCTTTACAGAGTTACAGGCTAACATGTTATACTTGTTCAAGAGCAAACATAGGAAACAAAGAAAAGAGCAGAGTTAAAGAAAATGTGTTATGGGAGGGGGAGGGATGGGAGAAAATGGGAGACGGGCAGAAACTGTGCCCAATGTCCGGCTGGGTAGGTGACGGCTGAGGGGATGAACTAGGGCCGATCTCCTCAATAGCTGAACCGAGCAGCTCCACCGGGCGTCGGACAAAATGCTTGGACTCCGCTGTCTGGATAGTGATCAGGTGTACTCAGAGAATGTCAGAGTAGCACGGGGTGGGGTGAGAAACCATGGTCCGAATGAAATCCAGATGCCATCTTGAGGTCAGGCCCTGTCCTGAGAGGATTCTGTACGGAAAAAGTCCCCTGGCCAGATCGATATGACAAGGAGGGGGTTCCCAGAGAAGTCTCAACTGCTATCATTATGAGATGCAATGTGTCATATCCAAGAGGGGAACTCCCATTCAGCACAGGCTCGCCAGTTGGATGTGGGCCTGCAGATCAGGAAGTGCCCGGGTGAGACAAAAGGAGGACACCAGGCTTAGGGACCTGGCTTTGTAAGGGGAGGTCATTCTGCCCTTTTCTCTCCCATTTTGTTCTTTATGACCATTGGGTGTGCCTTCCTTTCGAAGTGCAGTCCTCCCTTGTCACGGTCGTTTCTTTGACCGCCATTTTAGAGTCAGGCCCTGTTTTTTTTTAACATGTTGTTTTTGCAGTAGAACTTGTCAGTGAGGCAGTTGCACTCCTAAGATTCCAGCATCTTGGTAGTGACCCCTAACAAAATCTGTTCCTCACAGTATATGTCAGTTTACCCTTATTAGGATTTTGATATTTGAGTAAGTAATATTCTTTGTTCTCCTGTCAAAGTAGCCCTTGCCATCTTATTTAGAGCGAGTAAACAGCATGACCACTGACCCATGGCAGCACTAATTCTGCCAATGGATACATTATCTTTTACAAGAGACAAGAGCTACAAATGTCATTTGAACTATGTTTGGTGGCATACAATTGCTCCTGAGTGAAGGCACATCATTTGGCACACATACTGTTCTAATGTGATTGTACGGAAGAAGATGGGAATATCTGTGTTTCCTTAGCATATGGCATCCAGTCCAAAGTGGTAGCCTCCCTACATCAACACAGGCAGGTGTAGAGCAAAGAGTCAGTGCTTCAGAATATGTCTCCTAACTTTCCTTATCATGTGACTCTTTACATGTGGCAATATTTATTTGATTTTTTTTATTTGTTTTGGAAGGCACTATTCATTATAGAATTTCTTAAGAATAACTGATTTTCCAGTGATATCTGAAGATGCTGTGAATCCAGATCAGCAGTTAAAAGGCAAGTATTATATAACTGGTTCATCTAGAGGAGCACCATGGACTTAGATTAATCCGGATAGGTGTTGCCAGGTAGGAGCAGTGTGAATTGTATGGTTTATCATAAAATGGCATAGCCCATGGTAACAACATTGCGAAGCCTCGGTGGTGATAACAGTGACTTTTAGTGAAGAGGCTAAAGGACTAGAGGAAAATGCTGGAGGTCGTAAGCATCTCACTGGGCAGCAATGTACTATGGTAAGAGTGTCTTGGTGTGTTTGCCATCAAGTTGACTGATATAGAATATTAGTCTGTTATATAATCACAGACCAATCTGAAGAGGTTTGTCTTCAGTATCTTTCAGAACCTGACATGGGCAAGAAGCTATCTTTCTCCAAATCTGACAGAGTGAACTATGAGTTAATTTTGAATGGCCAAGCTATGAGTGCAGGATGGTTAATTAAGCTGAACAGATTTGTAAGGCGGACATCATCTTTTGAAGTGCCACTTTTACTTGATTTGAAGCATTTGATGACTTGAAATTTGATGTACTGTGATCCCAGCATGGAACACTAAAAAATGAGGATCTCTTCTATCCTCTTTGTAACATTGAAAGCTTCTTGTATGAAAACAAGTATAAAATCCATTGCGGTAATAACTCATGGTAATTTTGTCATGAACAAATAGCAAGTCAGGTAGTCAATGAAAGTTATAGAATCTGTGTTTCGTGGTACAATTAAGTTCAGGAGTAAAAGAGAAAATGCTATCAAATGTGCGTGTAGGTTATGCTCTTTCTGTTCTGATGCCAGGCAGGGTCGTAGTGAGGCATGACAGGAGGAGAGATGACAGACCTAGAGGGACCATAAACAGTATCTTGGACTCCTTTCTAGTAGGCAGAGACAGTTAAACAAATGTTGGAAATTCACCTGTGCCCCCATTTCAGCGTCCTCTGGTACTTGGAAAATGAATCTTCTATTAAAAGAGAATCCGTCATGTTCATTATATTAAATACTGTGTGTGTTGAAATTTTGTTTTCCATACCATTTGTTACTACAAATAAAGACACATAGCTTATTAACCATGCGTTATGTTGTGCTTCTTTTCTCAATCCAATTGCATGTTGAATTGCTAACATGATTAAATGAAAGAGTAACTCATTCATAGAATATGGGGTTCATCAGTAGCCCCAGTAAGACACTTTTCATTGTAAGCCTACTTGAACAGACAAAGATTTGGCAGCAATACATGTGATGAGAGGCAATCATCAGGGAGAAAAGTTATTGTACTGTATAATAATGTTTGATATTTAAGGTACGCAGGAAAAATTGAAAGAGGCGAACTCTGTCAAAACATTTTCTTTATGTTCTCAAAACTACAAATGCATTATGTATGGTAACAGTTTATATTTGCAGTTTCTTCTGAGAAATCCATTTTGGATACCTTTTTCCCATACTTCGTGGGTCTTATTTACAAAACCTCGGGCAGAAATTTACTCCATTGGGCTACTCATTCCGACAAGTGGATATATGAGCAAGTCATATCTATTCACAAGTATCAAAATGCTTAAAAAATCTCCTCTGTGGAATTGTAGCGGGAGTACAATTCTGTATATGGAAATCTAAAGCAAAAGTGTAGTTGCACTTAATTCTTTTTTCATTCATTGTCTAAGTGGATTATTTATGCTGTCGCGAAATCACTTTCCTGACACCTTAATAAGCTTTGGGGGCCTTCTCTCCCCAATCCTACTTGGGAAATGCACCTACTTCTGCACTAGACCTGAATAAATGTATGTTTGAGGGTGTATTCAAAGAGAGGGAAACTACTTGAAAAATGTTAACGAATAACCATAAACAGTTTAAGGGTGTTCATCAACATTTACTAGTGGAGACAAACAGAAATGGCCACAATCTGTATCATACTGATGAAAAGTCAGTTTTGTCAAATCACATTTTGGTGGGTAAATTCTTCTATTCCTGAATCAAGAATCAGAATTTTATCTTGCAAGTATGATATGAAAGTGAGCAAAAATGTTTAAAAATACAAACCTTTATTTCTTTCTACTTGGGCTTACCACAGTGTTTTGCAGACCTTCAATGAAGGCCCTGATGTTTCAAATCATTATTTCTGTCTGTATTATTCACATTTATTTTTACTATTTTGAACTGTTTCTTTAAAAAACGAATTTCCATGAATTGCACTTTCCGAAACTTAACAGATACATGGCAATGCTTCGCTACATATCAAACTAGTGAAGGTAGAACATTCTATATCACCACAAATTAGATGCATTAAAAAAAATCCTTGTTATTATTGTAGAATACGCAAATGTAGACTGTTAAATGCAGTATCTGAAATGTCATTGCTAACTTTTTTTTAATGCATTTTGCCATTAACATTATCCCTTGACAATCATATGATCTGTTGTTTATACTCCCTTTCTTTTTCATAAGTGTTCTTTTAAAAACTTCAAATTTCCTTTTTTAATTTTTCCAGTTTTCCAAAGGCTTCTACTTACCTCCTGTCTCCATCTCTCTCTTACCTCCCCATACACTACCCATTCTGTAAGTTGATAGTATTTGTTTCTTAAGGTTCTACCTCTATCTCTCATTTCCTTGTCTCTGTTCCTGCTCCTTTTTACTTCCTACCCCTGACCCTGTCACTGCACTACATTCACTACCCAGTTCATTTCTCACTTCCTTCACATTTCCTGTCAGCTTGTCCTTTGCAGCTGTCTTATGTTTCATTCATGCACAAACATCACATTTAGAAAAATGTATGTTGCTTGCTCTTCTTTATATCAATGAATGACAAGCCACATTCCGGTTTCAGTCATCATCAATAACAGACAAATACTTTTAATATGAGTTGTTTTCATGTCTTTATGGGAATCATCTCTAGTTGACTTGCCCTGATTCGCTTTTAATGCAGTTTCACCTTGAAATCACATATCCCTAAGTTAATATATATACATTTACAAAAACTCTGCCACAGAATTTCTAGAGCAAACTACATTTGTGGCTTAACTTTCTTGCCTTACGACTTTAACTACTTTAAACTCTCATACCAAAAAGACTGCAACAACTTTATACATTCAATAAAGTTCTCAATATGCTGGTTCTGTGTCGCTCTTAGTAGTTTTAACATCACAAATCTGTTACGATTCTCTGGAACATTTGATGAGATTTCCATGAGAATGTTTTAAAACTATATGCACATTAGATCTGAAGAAATAATTCTCTTTTTTGGATCACTGACTGAATGTTGACGGACCGAATATTGACCTACAAGAATATCGAGTACCGAATATCGATGGACAGAATATCAACATCCTATCCCTACAAAGGTAAGTACAAAAATATCAAAACCAAAATATCATTTAAAATATCATTGTTTAAAATATCATTTTTTTAAATGTCTTAAAAATAATATAAAATTAATTAAATCATAAATATAATTCATAAAAACATAGTCAGAATTATTTAAAAAAGTTAAAAATGATAAATAATAAATGTAATATAAAAAATCAAACATACATATTTAAGCATTTTTATATGTATTAACTTAATAATATGAATACATAATTATTTTATTTAATTATAAAATTTTAGAAACATAATACAAATTATAAATACATATATATATATATATATATATATATATACATAAACCTGTAATATAAATATTAAAATAAAATATATATAATAAATGTAAATATTAAAAGTAATATTTATTTGTAAAAAAAAAATACACTACATTAACTATAACAATGGGGAAAAAGTTGGATAGCGTAGGGGATAGAATTACTATTTCCACTCCAAAGAGTGCAACAGTAGGGAAAGTGTTGGATAGCGGAGGGGAAGAATGTACTATTCACACTCCATGGAGTGTAACAGTAGGGAAAGTGTTGGATAGCGGAGGGGTTAAAATTACTATTCCCACTCCAGTAATTGCAATAGTAGGGAAAGTGTTGGATAGCAGGAGGGTAAAAATTAGTATTCCCACTCAAGTGAGTGCACCAGTAGGGAAAGTGTTGAATAGCGGGTGGGTAAAAATTACTATTCCCACTCCAGTGAGTGCAACAGTAGGGAAAGTGGTAGATATCGGAGAGGTATAAATTAATATTCCCATTCCAACAAGTCTAACAGTAGGGAAATCTTGGATAGTGGAGGGGTAAACTTTACTATTCCTACTCCAGTGAGTGCAACAGTAGGAAAAGTGTTGGATAGCGGGTGGGTAAAAATTATTATTCCCACTCCAGTGAGTGCAACAGTAGGGAAAGTGTTGGATAGCGGAAAGGTATACATTAATATTCCCACTCCAACAAGTGTAACAGTAGGGAAAGTGTTGGATAGTGGAGGGGTAAACTTTACTTTTCCTACACCAGTGAGTGCAACAGTAGGGAAAGTGTTGGATAGCGGAGGGGAATAATTTACTATTCCCACTCCATGGAGTGCAACAGTAGGGAAAGTGTTGGAAAGCGGAGGAGATAAAATTACTATTCCCACTCCAGCAAGTGCAACAGTAGGGAAAGTGTTGGATAGCGGAGGGGAATAATTTACTATTCCCACTCCAGCAAAATAATAAACATTAATTGACAAATACTTAAATAAGAAAAAATAGAAAACTTTTCAGATATTCCAATCTCATTTGTCCAATGGTTTGTTCTTAATGAATTCCATTTTGAGATGATTTAATGTGAAGACTATTTGCTAGCTTTAATCATATATTAAATTTTGTTTTTCAGAGTATGATTTTTTTAGACTTTTTTCTATACATTTTCTAAACTTGTATGCATTCAACTCTTTTACACAATGCAAATATTGTATGGCATTTTGTCAAATCAATCATTTCAGGATTTTTTTGTTATGTTTTCTAGCGAACAATACTTTCTATCTTTATAGTTTTGCTTCTCTGCCCTTCATAAGTTTGCACATTTCATTATTAAGTTGGTTATTTAATCAAAAATACCTACCCACATATTGAACAAAACAAAAGCTATTTTGTTTATGGCATTGTGTAGAATTTGGTATTGTTTATATCATATATATTTTCATTTATATTGGTGTTTATTTCTTAGTCATGAGATAATTTTTAGTTGGCAAAATGGACACATGAGTATAAGTGCTTGAATCTCCTGTTTGCATGGAAATTATGGAATATTGGCATGCGCTGCCTTTTAAAACACAGCAGAATAGTAGAGAGGTATTGGACATTAGAGCTGCAGTGGTCCTAACAAGACAACATCTGAGTGTTGCTTACAAAGAAGTGTTACAATCCTCAAACTTTACCATAAGTTAGACTACGGCCGACAAGTGAGGAGTGAGGTGAGTGAGTCAAAGGTAGTCTACAATCAATTGGATATGGAACTATAAATAACTCTAGTTGAACATTCCAACCCTAATCAGTGTTTTGACTATATTTCTCTTGCTGTGACTTCTAAGACCATTACCAAAGCAACGCTATTTAGGCAATAATTGAATGTCAATAGTTAATATTGTTTTTTTATGGGTTTTTTTCATTTGAATTGCAGTTTACAATGTTATGACGCTGAGCTTGTATAGATAGTAAACATCAAAGCAAAAAATTTATGAAAAAGAGGCAGTTTTTCCTAGCACGACACTGGCTCAATGTAAAAACAATGTAAGCTAAAAAAAGTCAGGCAAGAAGCAAAAAAGATGTATCTAGAAATTCTTTGAAGTAAATATGCGGTTTCATTAGAATGAATACTAGGGGCATGAAGGAGATGGGTGACCCAGACACTACACCACACTTCCTGTTGCTAAGCATGGTCAGGAAGTGGAGGACAAAAGGGACCATATTAAGGTGGGGGTAGAATTGTGGGAAACAAGAGTAAGGCAAGGCAGTGTAAATAGTTACACTGCTTAGGGAAGTGTTCCATGAGTGTTGCAGTGGGTGTTCCCACACAACACCCATGGATTTTGACACTTCCCCAGATTTACAAAATCATGTAACCCTGTTGCTGTGCCAAAACCTTATGCCTCCCTAGGGGAGGAGTAACTAGGAAAATAACTTTATTTCTCCTCATTCTTTCCTCTTTCCATGTGTACTGCATTCGGCAGCACACATAGACAGAGGAAAAAGCCTCCCAGGATTGTTTTTGTGCAGTAAGGTGTCCCTTCCTGCACAAAAACAATCCTTCCATCAACACCATGGTGCATGGAGCAAGGGGGGGAATCACAGGATTGCACCGTTTTAGATAGGTGTGGTGCATTCATGCCCTTTCACTTTGACGTAGGGCAGCGCAGCAAGGTGACGCCCTAGGCCAAACCCCCCTAAATGAGGCCCTCTGTCTCCTTCTAACTAGTGTTGAGTTCATTTCTCCCTTTGATGCAATTTCCCTTACCTTCTCCTTCTCCTTCTTTCTCCTTTTGTTTCCTTTCTCTCTCAAGCATTCAAGAACGGACACAGCGCTCTCTAAAGTAAGCAACAGGCAGTGCAGGGGCGTAACACAGGCTGCTGCAGCCCCCGCGGTGTGGGGGGGCTCCAAGTTCCAGGGTGTCCCCTCAGCACAGTACTTTGGCCGGAGAGCTCCTGAGTAGGATCAGAGGGGGCCCCTCCACGTACCTTGCAGGGGAGCCCCCTCAAGTTTCGTTCCGCCACTGAGGCAGTGGAGACAGCAATAAGATGAATTTGTCATAAGTGTACGAAAAAGTTTTTCAGTAATTAAACTCTCTTCGGAACAACACTCCCTCTATGCGAAGAATGCCATATCTTTGGGAGGTATTATTTACAAAATCGAAAAAGCCACCAATGAGAAATGATGTGTCCAGTGATCCCAGCCAGTCTAATGAGCATATTCTGCTACATTACCCTTCAAGAAGTGACCATTGTGTAACACACTTTGAAATATGCACAAGTTAATGGGATAAGATACAAAAATTATTATGCTGTCAGTAAATCATATTACATTCCTAATAAGCATTAACTAGATAACTAGGTCAAAGCAGTATTATCTTAATTGATTTTTCAAAAGAAACCTGACAGAAAAATGTCAATGCTCGAATATTTCTTCATGCATCATTAAAACCAGATTGGCTTTTAACAAAAGAAGAATCCTTCACAGAATTGATTCTTGCTTCGGGCTGCCTGCAAGTAAGTGTATTACATAAAAATCTATACAGGATATTAAAACAACACCAGTCTGCAAGACAGTTACAATTAAAAGCTGACACCCACCCCCCATGCGTCTCCCGCAGTGACTTGCCAGCACAACGCATTTAAAGTCTTTATAGCTAATAAGACCACTGCATGAGCACTGTTGGGATGAACTCTTCTTAGTGTTAAGAGCTGATTACATGGGCTTATAATTAAATCAGTGCTTTAATAACACATCCATTTCATAACAGTGGAGCATTTAAATTGAACATATCCAAATAGAGAATTACTCCGCCATTATCTCGCAGCTGTAATCACAGACACACACACACTCACCCACCTACTTAACCTACAGTGCCGCCTAATACACTGTGATTTTCTGCAGGTTCCTTAGATATAGACTAAAATGTCAGCTTAGATTTCTGTGGAGTCGTTTTAGGTTCTCCTCAGCAGACAGAAGACATTATGAATTAATCTCACCTTAGCAAAACTCATAGTGCTCGATCACGATGGGGAAGTAAAACATAGGTGCTAATTGCCCATTCGCTAACACTGTGTGGTGCACAAATTAGCAGATGCACAATATGTGTCATATTCTAAGTTTCTCTTCTTCTGAATGGAAAATATTGCACAAATAGCACATTCTCCATTCTGAAGTGCGAAAAGCAGCACATGTGCCTTCTTTCCTTCCCTACCTCAATTCATTAAAGCAAACGCGCACAATTAGGGCCCTTGATGTAATCCCCTTTTGGTCACCAACAGGAGCTGGCAGCCAAAACAAGATTATCAGCCTCTTCACCATCCTGATCAGGGCCTTAGAGTTACCTTATTACAATGCAGGCTGAAATTGGTCTTGGGTTGCTTGTGTCCCAGGTCAGGCCTGAACTTGCTAGTTCGGAATGGAATGTTTCTATTGGAGGATGACCAAGGCCGATTTGCATATGGCTGAGTCTAATTTGAGGTGGCATGGTGGGAAAACATTATGCGTTGCAATGCTACTCCTATCTATTGCCAGTGTTCACACTATTTGTTAGCATTTCTCTCTTCCCCTTTTGGTGTTCAGTATATACCCTAAGTGGGAAGGATATGCCCAGACATGGGTCCAGTGCTCACTGTGCTAATGGAAGCAAGCTACAAGAGACTGAAGTGGCTCAAAAAGGGCACAGGTTGTCTTGGGTTGCTTTTAGTTGGGCTTCGGAAGGATCTGGCTTGGTAGTTCAGGTTGGATCGTTCCTATCGGACCAGGACCAAGGCTGGTTTGGATCTGGCTGGATCTCATATGAGGTGTAAAAAAACAATGGGTTGTAATGCTACCCCAAGTATCAATTACCAGTGGTTACACTATTTGCAAATATATCTCTCATTGCCTTTTTGTGTTTGATATAGCACCATAAGAGGCTAAGGGTATTCTCAGAACTGAAGGGGCGCCAGAACCCAATGTGCTACTGGCACCATTCCGCATCTGACTGAAAAATCCCAAATAGGTTCAAAACAGTCTTGCGTATCTTGTGTGCTGCTTCAGAAATGACCTGGCTTGCCAAATCCACCTGGACCATTACTATTACAATAGGACCAAGACTGATGTGCATATGGATAAATCTAATTTGTGGTGGTATGGTGGGCAAAAAGAAGGTTTGGAATGCTACACTGAGCAATTGTAAATAGTTAGACTATTTGCAAGCATTCCTCCTATCACCATTTTTGGCGTTTCATATAATGGCGTACGTTGCACATGGTATGCTCAAACATGGGTCCAGTGCTCACTGTGCTACTGAAACCAAACACAAATAGGCTGAAACTTGCCTTGAGTTGCTTGTGTTACAGTTCAGAAAGGACCAGGCATGGCAGTTCAGGTTGAACTGTCCCTATTGTAGCGAGATCAGGTCTGATTCCTTATGGCTGGGTCTAATCCGGGGTGGCATAGTAGGCAAAAAACAATGTGTTGAAATGCTACGGGAGCAATTGCCAGTGGTTAGACTATTCACAAGCATTCCTCAATTACGTTTTGTGTTTGAGACTGCAGGCAATAAAAACTGAAACAGAAGCATGCACATTGTACTTCTATGGACATACACCTCTACTGCACTAATAGCATTAACGAAAAATAATCATGCAAAGTGTAGTGGTAAAATGTCTGTGCTATTTGAGACAAGAATATGAACACATTCTGTACAATCCTAAGTGTTATGTGCATCAATATCTCCCTATTTCATATTCATTCTTCTATGGAAGAGACTGACTGACTGACTAATGTATTTATAAAGCACTCGATTGCCGAGGCGTCTTGGCGCTAAGATAGGTTCATACTACTACGGGTGTTTAATTATTCAAGAGAGCTTAGGAAACAGCCAGGTCTTAACCTGTTTCCTGAAGACATTCCTGTTGGATTGCAGTCTCAGCTGTGGTGGGACGGAATTCCACAGCTTTGCGGCTAGATGGGAAAAGCTCTTACCACCCCATGTAGCCTTTTTTATTCTGGGCACGAGTACCAACCCTGTGTTGATGGATCCCAGGCTACGCAGAGGGTTGTACCAGAATAGTTTTTGGATGTCAATAGCACCACCTCAGTATAGCGCCTTGTGCACTAGGCAGAGGGCTTTGAATGTTACTCTTTCCGGGATGGTAAGCCAGTGGAGCTGTCTGATGCTGGTAGATATGGGATGGTATTTGGGAAGAGCGAGCAGCACACGGGCCGCCGCATTCTGTATGATTTGTAATTTTGCAATTTGACCTTTGTCAAAAGGAGACATTTTAGTGATGCTGAACTCAACATCCTAGTTGATGTCACAGTAATTAACAAAGCACAAAGGTTTAATCTAAATATTAGGCAGATCATTGATGCTGTCTAGCTTTCTTGCCACCAAACTTGTGGATGTTGAGTGGCTTTCCCAAAAAATAATGAATCCAAGGTGAAGAATTATTGGATGGATGTTAAGTGTCAAACTAATAAGAAGCTGACAGTCCTGAAAGTAGCTGCAGGTGGCACCGATGATGCAGAGAGCAGGTGGTACCTGCCAAAGCACCAAAGAAGAGACAGTAGAGTCATTTCAACTTGAGGAAGCAACACCCTGTATATGTGGCCTTTATATAATGTCTTCAACCACAGCCGCAGTTCCTGCAGGTAAACGCGGTGGGGTGCGGTGGGGGTAGGTAGCAGATGACTTAATAGGATTTATTTACTTATTTTATTTCCTCTATTCCGTCATCTGTTGACTCCCCCCTGGTGCCCTGCCCCCATCCCACCGCTCTTACCTTCAGGAGCAGCGACTGGTCAACGAGCTGGTGAGCATGCTTACTCATGTGGATACGCGCATCTTCACAAATGTGAAGCATACAATGATGCCTTATACCTCGTTTTACGCTAAAGTTCGGGGTACATTCTCCCTTCCTACCAAAACGTACACATGTTTTTAATCTCTCATACATCCTGGCAAGAAAATAAATTATGCCCTCTGGCGCACCCAATTTCAACAGGGTTGACCACAAAATTGAGTGGTCAACCATGTCGAAAGCGCTGCTTAAATCAGCAAAGCACAAATATATAAGGCCAGGTTTGGCTTCACTATACTTCCCGATCAATAATTCTAAATTAATGCATGGATCGAGCGTACCCCTGCCTTTCCTAAAACCATATTGGCTATCTGCCAAAATACCATCCTGTTCTGCCCATTCTTCCAATCTTACCAGCATAATCCTGCTCATAACTTTTACGGAAGAATCCAGTAATGAAACTGGTCGGTAGTTTTTAGCATCAGACCTGGATCCTTTTTTGTATATTGGTACAATAATAGACTCCTCCCAGGTCGGCGGAGGTTCTATACAAACCGCGGCATTGAAAACAGCAGCCAACAAGGGGCCCCATACTTCCGGTGCTTCCTTGTACACATCACTTGGAACCCCATCCGGGCCTTGGGCCTTTCCTCCCTTACTTGCCCTAATCGCCCCTTTCAACTTCTTCCACAGAGATTTCAAGTGGTAATATAGGCCATCTATATGAGCCAACATTAATATTTTTACCTGAGTCAAAGATAGTTGAAAAATGGGTAATCCAACCTTCACAGGAGACATTTGCTGTTAACTCAGGTGTGTTTGTCTCCTTAAAGAAAGGAGAGTTGACTGTTGCCCAAAATAACGTGCCATTAGAGAGTTCCGCCGCTTGGTTAAGAGAATCCCAGGCCTGATGCTGAAGAACCATCTTCCTAGCTTTAATGGCATTTTTATACTCTAACCTCAGTATTATTACTAATTTTTTATCCCTGGGCCTTATTGCTAGGGCCTGCTTAAGGTTAGTCAGAGCAGCAGAACAGGTTTGGTCAAACCAAACAAATCCAGGTTTTGTACCACCCCTGTTACCACCTGTGAACTTTGCGTTAATGGCATTGTTGATTCCTATAAAACTAGATAAGACCCGCTCATGATCCAATCTATTTTCTAAAATAAAAACAATGTCTGCTATATTCATCATTATGATGGATGCAGTCAATTCGGATGCTTTTGCGCCTATCCACCTAAGCCTTACCCCATTAGCCCGGTGGGCTTCTATATTTTCAACTGTGGTCCCTGCCTCTCTATCATTCTCCTCCCACAGAGTCATGGTCACAATAATACAGTTATGATCACTAGTATCCATTATTTCCATTTCCAGTGGGGCAAAACAGTCGACAATACTAAAAGATACCAACACATGGTCAATCACAGAATTAGAGCGCCAATTCCTGAATGTGGGGACAGGTAAACCATTACTGTCCCTACAGCAATCCAAAATTTCCAAGTCAAGGCACCCCATTAATGTATTCACATTTTCCCCATACATATCGTGACCAAAGTGTGGAACCTCCCATGCAGCATTATTAGTAACCCCACAGGCCTTTGTAGATAATAATTCGCATAATGAGGTATTAAAATCCCCACACCAAATAATATCAAATACAACGTTGGAGTCCAAACTCAGGGTATCAATAGCATTGGCCAAATCGGTTATTATTCTGCCCCTGGTGCTATCGAAAATATTGTTATAATAATTGATCAGAAGGATATTACGGCTTTTGCCTTCACGAATCCAGAGCATCTGGACTAGATCACCCACCGGTACATATTTTATCACCAATATTTGTCGGTGGACCGATACAAGGGTGAGTAAGCCCCCCTTAGCTCTTCCCGGGCCCTCTCCATATGCTGGTAAATTATATGAAGCAAATTCTTCGTAGTCAATATTACTTTTGCACCAGGTTTCCTGGAAACATAAAATATCGTACCTATTAATAAAAGTTTCCCAACCAGGGTCTCTGCTCTTAGATTTCAGACCAGCTACATTCCAGCACACCAGTCTGGAACATGTACCTATTCTGGCGGTAGTCTCAATGGCAGAACCTCGAACATTTCCATCAGCATTGCCAACCCCACTTGTTTGGCCCATATTGCATATATTCACAATTCCCTTGTGAATATTCTCTGCCTCATTCTGATTAGGCGCATATCCTGAGTCCCTAGATTTTATTTCGGGAGCACGGTCATGCATATGTTCATCCCCGTCGGGTCCCTCCTCCCTTACTAAACATATCTCCGTCTCTTGTATGCGTCAATCATTAGAGTCCAGGGAACTAAGTGCATGGAATCTGTTCTGTGTGGGAATATCAAAATAAGGTTTAGAAGTGGGCGGGTAAGTAGAGATTCTAGTATTGTCCCTTCGGTTGGCATTAAGATGATTATAAAAGTAACCTAGTGCTCGGGCACATACATTGCCATCGGAAATTGGGAGAGATGCAGCTCTTAGGAGGACTGTAGTAACATGCTGCGGATGTTTAAAATTTATGATTACACAGTCCCCCTTTGAGCTTTTCCTAGCACTCCCTATCCAATTAACTCTCCTGGTAGTCAAGACATTATCAGAGAAATTCAATGGGAAACCACACTGTCTATTTAGCCAAGATAGACATTTATTTTTTAAGGAATCTTGTGTTTCTTGATAACCCCTATTATCAAGCGGCGGTACATTTGTTAGTACCACCACATAAGGAGCACACTCAGGTGGGAGATTAACAGCATGCTTTTTGTTAATTTCTTCCCATCCATTTATATTTCCTATGGCAGGCATAGCCTGACTGCCTAAGTGCATGCTCCCTTGAGATATTATGGGGTTAACACTACCATTCCCTTTATTTCCTATGGCCTCCTTAGAAGGGTCTCCCTGTACATAGTGCTTACATTGATTGCTAGTTGTGTCAGTTGCAGCAGTTGTGACAGTGGTTACCTCTCCTGGATTGTCCAAGGCCTTGCTAAGCAATCCACCCAATCTTGCAACCTCTTTTGTTAATTCCTCAATTTTTGATACCAGCGGGTCTATAATGCCTCTGATCTTTGAGTCAATAATCTCCTCTAGGTTAGTTACTATATCATCATCTACACCAACCTTGTTAGATTTACTCATTACATTTGCTTCAAGAACTTTAACTGGTGAGGCTGCTCGTTTCCGTACACTACGCATTCCCCCCTTCTTGATAGGAATTTTCCTACATGTTCTAACTGCCCGAGCTACGGGGGTCGGTAAACATTGTTCTACCGTATCAGGACAATCTCCTGTTTCTGCCTCAATGGGGGTGGTTTGTTCAGAATCGAGCTGTCCCATCTCTACAACATCCGAAATAATAATGTTAGAATGATTGTTCGCATCCTCTGAACTAAAAGCTGATGAACCCCTTACAGGGCTCTCTGATTGCGGGGAACTAATTTTCCCTAGCGACTGTCGTCTTTCAGAATTTATCTTGCTGACCTTCTGGACCAAGTAATTATCCAAAGTGCGTGGCCCAGAAGGGGGCTTGGATTTCGACATATTATCAACAGGCACAGCCCCCTCTAAAGCTTACTGAATTGTTATAACGTTTACACCGTCTAATATTTGTATTAAATTAGAAAACACTTAAAAACACTTAAAAACAATAGCCAAGTCCTGGCAACCTACTAATGTGTGCCACACCCTGTGCTTTATGTACCATGTATGTTCATGAGCAGCGTCTCTGGCCCAGCCCAGTCTCTTCTGGCCTCTGAGGGCCACAGAGGGCCCGCCCTTTGCCCGGGCTTAGCCCGGCACCGCCCGCGCGCGTCCCGCGACGCGGAGGGAGCCGTTTGATTTTAGCGCCTCCGGGCGCGGAAGTGCTGGCGGGAGGGGGCGGTGCCAGCTAGGTTGCTGGGAGCCGTAGTCCTTCGCTCCCTACGTGTGGCAGCCAACAGGCAACAAGCATCAGCAGCGGTAAGGAACAGCAGGGGTGTCCGCCTCACAGCCTCCCCACTGGCGTCCAAGTAAGTGCTTCGCCGTTCGCCGTTCGCCTACCAAGTCCGCAATGAGCCCCGCTCCCCCGAGGGAGCCGTTTGATTTTAGCGCCTCCGGGCGCGGAAGTGCTGGCGGGAGGGGGCGGTGCCAGCTAGGTTGCTGGGAGCCGTAGTCCTTCGCTCCCTACGTGTGGCAGCCAACAGGCAACAAGCATCAGCAGCGGTAAGGAACAGCAGGGGTGTCCGCCTCACAGCCTCCCCACTGGCGTCCAAGTAAGTGCTTCGCCGTTCGCCGTTCGCCTACCAAGTCCTCTATTCCGTCATCTGTTGACTCCCCCCTGGTGCCCTGCCCCCATCCCACCGCTCTTACCTTCAGGAGCAGCGACTGGTCAACGAGCTGGTGAGCATGCTTACTCATGTGGATACGCGCATCTTCACAAATGTGAAGCATACAATGATGGTTCGCCAAAATCAGCACAATAGCAGCAACACTGTCTGGTTGGACAACCTGCACTATATGTTCTATAAAACATCCGGTTAGAGCCATTATGAAGAGTAGAAGCTAGCCTGGAATCAGAGACCAAAGGTAGAAGTTGAGGGGTGAATGTGGAGCTCAGCATGGAAAGAATCTTGTCTTTCAAGCACAAATGAAGTGATGTGATGCAATTGTATTTCAAGGATGCCTCAAGTCCCACTACAAGTAATTTCAAGTTGTCCCTACAATCCATTCAGAATGAGAAAAACATCCACATGTGGGGTACAGAAGGCTCCACGTGTTTCTAAGCCCTGGTGTCACCGCACCATCTTCACAAAAATATAGATGTGAACTCTATGTATAGGAGCATGCATATCTAGTGCAGTTCATATGAAGGAAACTTGTACAAGTTATTTAACTCTTCACTTAAGAAGAACAAATTAAGTTAAACATCTTATGGTGGGTTTCCACATTATCAAAACTTTGCACACTTATAGATAACAGACCAAGAATTGTGAAGAAGTAAAAATCACTACAGTCAGTGGGTTCTATGTACACCAGAGATTCTTATAGCTAATAATGTTTGTCCCTGCCATTAGAAAAAGGGACTCACAATATGCAAATCAATATTTGTTCTTCCTAAGAGGGGAATGACCTTCCGGCTCAATATTGCACAAAAGAATTCAAGCCTGCCTGAATGGAAGGGAAAGTTATTGATAGTGTTGACATTAACTTCTGCTCAAAACTTTTCTCCTGGGCTGAATTGGATTGGCTGGCACAAAACTATAAAGATGTCCACTCCTGCCTGCTAAACCTGCTTGACTTTGTGCTACTGTCACCCTGTGGCTGTATGTTTCCTAACGGCTTGAGACAGCAGAAGCTTTTGCCCACCTGAAATAATTATTTAAGGGTTATTTACAATTAGATATTTTTCTTACATGCTTTTCAGGAACATCACTCGCATGGCTGGTGGGTGTAGAATAATAGAGCAAGCTGTGCCTGGTGTGGAAAATTCACTTGTGGAATGTAAACTGAAGTTCTTAGAACTCTTCTCCAGCTGTAACAGGTGCATTGAGAGGTACATTGCAACAGGTTTGTTCTTTTAATTTTTAGTTTATAATGTTGTTATAATAGACCACTTAAAAATCTTATGACTTCTGCCTAACCTTGACAACTAGTTCCACCATCTTGTAGGGTTGCTATTCTAGTTGTTTGTAGAGCGTTAGTTGGGAAGTGCAAGCCTATGGCACACTTTTTAACAAAGACCACCGTCCAATCAGCTTCCAAAAATATCTCTATTTCAGGTATTTATGAAGGTTTTGTACACTATTCTGATATACTGGTCCTGCTAAAGTATTTTTGAAGGCTATTTTAAAAGGTTTTTTTTCAAATTTGCTCTTTGATTCAGGTCCATTATTTTTCTCCTGCTTTTACTTTGAAAAGTTATTATTCGTTCACAATTATTTCCTCGATCTTTTTGTCTGACCTTTCTTTATCGCGACTCCGCTGTGTCTGAGCACACCATTTCGGAGGTGCAACAAAGCGAATAGAAAGCTTCTGTCTAAAGGCCTGGTTTAGGATTTGGCCGAAGGGTGCTCTGTCACAAACAAAACAGGTCTGTTGTCTGCCTTATTAAAAGTGCATTAGGATATAATGCACTTAGAGTAAAGAGCACAGGATATCTGTCACATTTATGATGGAGTACCTCTCTGCAAAACTCTAAATCTGGCCCTATATCCTCCTCCTCAGGCTCTCTTCAAGCTATCATCCATCCCCACTCAGATGGATTCTACTGTACCTTGGCAGTTAGGCCCGCCCTTTTGTAGTGTCACCCTTCTAGCTGTTTACAGGGTGCCAGTGGACATGTGTAGGACTGTGGCACACTATCTAACAACAGCCTCTGTGCAACCACAAAGTAAGCCCACCTGCACTTGGTGTGTGTGGTCAGCATAAAATGCTGCCTCCTCTTACTCAGTTCTCATGGGTAAATAAGGTAAAATGTCAAATAAGCATAAGGAATTATTTAACTTTGCCTTAACTGCTGCCCCTCTCCTCTACGGTGCTTGGAAAACAATTACTTCTGCTGGTTTGGAAAGAGATTCCTTGGCTTGCTCAAGCTCCTCAAAAACTCCTTGTCTTGCCATCATTAAGGTAGTCGATCCCAGTATGGTGAGTTGTCACAATATAGGTCAAATTAGAGCAGGTCTTTTGAATGACCACTCACTGCAGCTCACTCCAGTCAAGAGAAGTTCTTTTCTAACTGAACCATAACTGAATGAGCATTCAGCTCCTGATCTTGTGAATGCAATTTCTGAGGATTACAAAACCCCACATATTCTTTTAAATAAACACACAGCTAGCTGTTTTGATGGATTTATCCTGAGCATTGCAAAGTTTGATGATCAATTTCCTTATTGAGGTTAATGTTGAACCCTAAACATGTTGTTGTTCAATTTTTCCAGAAGTATCATTATATTTTTTTCTTGATTTATTGACCACATAAAAGTGAAGCACATTTTTTAACTGGCCTTTATCTGCCTATAGGCCAGTCTCCTGCTTTGCTATCAAAAGTCAAATGTTTTAGGCAACTTCAATTTGCACATTGACAATGCTCAGGATGATTTAGCACAGCAGTTTGTTGACGTTATTAATTTTTATGGCCTGTACTAATTTATTTTCTCCCCTACAGGCAACAAAGGGCACGTTTTCAGCAACATCTCAGTATATGGGAAGGATAAGAAATCATTGATGACTTTTCACTTCCTTCAACAGACCATAATCTAATACATTTGTTCTTATATCTAACTGAACAAGGTGTGCCAGGACCCCAAATGAGTTACTTCTCGAGTGTGAAACAAAACAACGTCTAAAGTTAAAATGACAACATATTGGGGTATATTCACAAGAACGTGTGATAACTACCGCAAGAGTAGCTTAATGCAACTCTCAACATCACAGCCCATCGCGGGAAAATAACCCAGTGTCAATGTCGAATTCACAACAAGGCTGTACCATGCGATAGTCCTCCGAAAACGCGGCCAATGTCCGCGATACAACCACCCCGATAGAAATAAAAATACAAACCACAACACCAGAAAACATGCAATGAGCCCATCCGCGATGAGGAAAGCAGGGATAACCACCGCCAGGACCGCAAAACACACAGCAGGTGGGAATAAGCACTACAAAAGCCTGAAAAAGTAAGACAGACCAAACAGAAAACAACAGCCAACCACAATGGAGGCAACCCGAGCCAGCAGACAACCCCACCAAACCCATTGGCAACAAAATATTGTACATAGCAGGCCAGGGGAACAACCTTTACAACGCAACTTTTACAACGCACTACACTTACAACGCATTTTTTACAACGCAACATCCATTACAACGCATTCAATTACATAGCATGACACTACAACGCATTTTTAAAAACTACCTTTACAACGCATTCCATTACATCGCATACTACCTTTACAACGCATACCATTACAACGCATAATATTACACTACACTATCCAACACTTACCGTACTGTTGCACCCCCTGGAGTTAGAATAGTAATTTTTACCCCTATACTATCCAACACTTACCCTACTGTTGCACCCCCTGGAGTTAGAATAGTAATTTGTACCCCTATACTATCCAACACTTACCCTACTGTTGCACCCCCTGGAGTTAGAATAGTAATTTTTACCCCTATACTATCCAACACTTACCCTACTGTTGCACCCCCTGGAGTTAGAATAGTAATTTTTACCCCTATACTATCCAACACTTTCCCTACTGTTGCACCCCCTGGAGTTAGAATAGTAATTTTTACCCCTATACTATCCAACACTTACCCTACTGTTGCACCCCCTGGAGTTAGAATAGCAATTTTTACCCCTATACTATCCAACACTTACCCTACTGTTGCACCCCCTGGAGTTAGAATAGTAATTTTTACCCTTATACTATCCAACACTTACCCTACTGTTGCACCCCCTGGAGTTAGAATAGTAATTTTTACCCCTATACTATCCAACACTTTCCCTACTGTTGCACCCCCTGGAGTTAGAATAGTAATTTTTACCCCTATACTATCCAACACTTACCCTACTGTTGCACCCCCTGGAGTTAGAATAGCAATTTTTACCCCTATACTATCCAACACTTACCCTACTGTTGCACCCCCTGGAGTTAGAATAGTAATTTTTACCCCTATACTATCCAACACTTTTCCTACTGTTGCACCCCCTGGAGTTAGAATAGTAATTTTTACCCCTATACTATCCAACACTTACCCTACTGTTGCACCCCCTGGAGTTAGAAAAGTAATTTTTACCCCTATACTATCTAATACTTACCTTAAATGCAATTTAATATTATGCGTTGTAATGGTATGCGTTGTAATGGAATGCGTTGTAAAGGTAGTTTTTAAAAATGCGTTGTAGTGTCATGCTATGTAATGGAATGCGTTGTAATGGATTTTGCGTTGTAAAAAATGCGTTGTAAGTGCATGCGTTGTAAAAGTGTGCGTTGTAACGACATACATCCGGCAGGCCAACTTGGACAAGATAAATGCAGCCTGAGAGCGGAGGAGGACAATGGCACAAAACCAGAACTCCAGCAATGATGCAAAAGGCACAAACAAGCAGAAACACGCCAACAACAAGAAGGCAGCAATGCACACCGGAGTGCAGCAGACGTGTACGGTACAGCCCCATGTGACTGGAGTAGACCATGTGTCCGGGATGGTCTGCCATTGCATCAGTGGCTCTGCTTGAAGCAACACTGGCTTGCCCTGAGACAGTCCGGAGGATGAAATGGCACAGCTCGGTGCAATGAGCAGTGTCTGTGAGCAACGGGTGCAGGCCTCGGGTGGGGTGGGAGTACGTGCGTAGGCCATATCACGCACGCCAACCACGACCAAGGACCACTGCGTGTGGGATGTGTACACGTTCGTCTCACTCCGGTCAGTGTGTAGTGTGTGATTCGCAAGCAAATGCCATTGTACCTGTCAAGGGGTGCTGGGCACATGCAAGTTCCTCCTCGGAGCTGCAGATGTGCTACCGCCTAATAGTACAGACAAAGGACCTTTCATCCCTACGTTAACGCTGCCAGCTGCAGACGTACAGAGGCCGGTCGTGGGTGTGGTTTGACGTCTGCGACCCTGGGAATCATGGATGATATGCCCAGCACGATGCACATAAGCAGACTCACTGTGTGTCACATTGCCACACAGCTGCTCCGCCCTGCCACAGGCACCCACACTTGTGTGCACTGCACGGTTGCATCACGTGCACACCGATGGGACACCATTCTAATGCCTGTCCGCGCATGTCCAGCGCCATGCCAACAACACTGCTATGCAGCACTTCAAAGGTGTGCGCCCACTTGGGCATAGGTCAATGGCCCGGACAGGGCGGACACAGGTGTTCAGCCCATGGCTGGCTGGGATCACTCTGCGAATGAGACCAGGCAACAGACTCATGCATCCGCAAGACTGATACACATCCCACCTGGCATGCATGTGGCAAGACCCTGAGCATCCTAGCGCTCCTACATGTCCCGTACCTGCGGACCCGCCCTCCTGGTACATGCCACATTGCAACATCCTGTACGTTGGCCCTGGTGGCGACAGCACCCTACCGGGCCACACCCGGACCACGCCCTACCCCCCTGCCGAACTAGCACATGCAGGCTGTGCATGCCGGGGGCAGGTGCGAGGCTACATGTCCAGGGTCACTGCCAACGCTGAGGTGACATGGCAACGTCCCAGAAGACAGCACACTGTGATGTTGCAGGGCCTGTGCACATCAAGCTGACACAATGAATACACGGACACACTTGCTCAGATGTTGTGAATGGCTACGGACATGTGCGCATGGCCACATTTATTAGCAGGCACACTTACCGAGTGACACCTGTGTTGGATGTGTGTGGGGTATGTGCACACCAGCCGGCAAGGGCTGCCTGGTGCAGTCAGAAATCGAAACAGTGTACATCGTAAAGGACACAACCATGCAACCATAAAGGCCCCATGATTTTTGCTGCACAGAGTTAGTGGCCTGGCTGCACAACGTCCTGCACGGGTCTGTCCCCACGGGCCACTGGCTTGCGGTGCACTGGGGCAGGGTCACAGGTGCAGAGCAGGTCTACGGCATGACAAGGGGCCTTGTCGCAGTGTGTCTCTAGGGACAGTGGAAGGTGTACTCCCAGGGAGGGATGCAGAGGGCAGGCCCACGCTGAAACAGTCACTATTGTGGAGATGAGTGGAACAGACAAATGTCAGACACCAAGTCCGGTCCAGCCAGGAGAAGATGCAGAAAACCACCAGGCCATGGGCTCTGACACCACCAGGGTCCAAACAGATGGTGCCCATGACTCATTGCGCACAGGGTTAGTGGCACCAGTGCAGTTAGGGTATGCCGCCTGCAATGAGGCATGTCCAATGGTGTGGATTCCTCCACATCTCACCCACAACACAGTTCCACATGTGTGACCTAATGGACCGCAGTGTAGGCCTGAGGTAGCGCTCGGCACGGGCCATTCACCGAGTGTCACCGGCATGGGTTGGATGGCGCCACCGGCCTGCGTAGTTCAGGTTCAGTTGCACCATATGACGCGGACTTGCGATGAACAGGGTTGATGGCACCAGGTCAGTTGCTGATAGTGTTCAGGCACCTCCATGACTGTGACCCGAGTTTTGTCCAGACTGAGCCGCATCTTCCTCTTACTCCTCTCCGTTCGACCACTGGTGTGGACTCTGTCATTCATGATTCACCACTAGGTGCTGGATGTGGGACCTACTGGTCCGCAGGGTAGTCCTGGTCCCACATCCACGTGTGGGCATCTGGCGTTGAACAGGGTTAGTGGCACCACGTGTGGCCGGCTGGTGTTGAACAGTTAGTGGCACCACGTGAGGCCAGCTGGCGTTGAACAGGGTTAGTGGCACCATGTGTCGCAAGATGCCCATATGGAACTATGCCTCACTGATCGGGGGTTTGGTGCTGTGGCTGCTGCCCAAGCTTTGGGGTCAGTGATGGTCTTTGGAGGCTGCAGAAGTCACGGAACTGATGCTTGGAGCTTGCACCAGCACATGGTGGACCCTCCTTGACACACGCCAGTGTCGGCAGGTGATCAGTTTGGCCTGGCTGCGCTGGGGCGGGCCTGGCGGGTTCGGGGTCCAGCGAGCCAGGGTACAGCAGGCACACAGGATTGCAGGCAACTAAGCTCACGAGGATGCGTCGGCCTCATGCCGTGGTGAGAGGAGCCGCCCTGGCAGGGACGTTGGGCTTTCCGGAAGTGGACCACGCCCAAGGCTATGTGCTTATTATTCACACCCCTATGCTGGCCTGGTGTATGCTGGCCAATCCCACTCCTCTCACGCTTAAGGGGGGATGTAACAGGCAACATTTGCGTGAACTCCCCACTGGCCAGGGGGACATCGTTGCATCCCCTGTCCACCACACTCCATACACCAGTGGTGTGTGTTTCGCCATGGATATGGGTGTGTTCTGCATACTGCGGTCTGTCCAGCACATCTCTGCCACTCATGGCATTGTGTGCTTTCCCAGTCATGGCTCTACTGCCTCCTTCACACATGCCTGGTTGCAACCTCTCCCCACATTCGGCTAGTGTGTGGCTGAGGTGCCATGCCGTTGATGGCTTGCCCAGGTTACCATTGTGAGTTGTTCTGTCGTGTCTGGTGGGTGGGCATGTTGTTTGGCAGGTTGGTTTAGATTTTGTGACATGTGCATTGCCAGAGTTGTGAGTAGCATGGTTGTGGAGTTGAGGTGGGTGGGGTGTTCATTTTGAAGTTGCCAGGGGGCTGTGCATTTCCCTTGCTGCCATCCTGGGGACGCTGGTTGCTGATGGACTGTCAGAGGTTGGAGGAATCGTGCACGGTGGCTGGGTATTTGGAGGCGAGATAGGTGGAGGTTCCACGGTGTTCGGTTGTTGTCTGCACATTGCTGTGAGATGTGTGCTTTCTGTTGCGGTGATTGTGTGCTGTGTCAGCAGGGGGCACAGGTATGACATGTGTGCTGTGGATTGCTCCCGACATGTGCGTGCATCCAGCTATTGCGTAGGGTCCTTGCTTGGTGTCCAGCAGATCCTGCGCATTGTGTTGGACGTATAGGGACTGGGGTGACAGGCTGATGGTGTTGTCCAGGTCAGGTGTGAGAGACTTGGATGTGGCTGACTGTGTGACTCCTCCAACTGTGGAGGGAGTTGGTTGGGGGTACATGGGGCCAACAGGTCCAGCACAGCCAGCAGCTTTGTGTGGGGTGGGATGTTGTTTGTCCACTGTGTTTGTGCTGTCAGCCTGTTGGGCGTTGTTGGTCAGGATGTGTAGGATGGTTGTCCTTTTGGGCCTGTACTGGGCAATGACATTGTCAGGTGTTGGGTCTGTGAGGCTGGTCCGTTGCCTGGGGGTCCGCTGTCTTTGTCTGCGCTGCCTCTGTGGTGGTCCGGGGGGGTGTTCCAGGTGGGGTTTGGGGTCCTGGGGTGGTGGAGGTGGGTGTTTTGGCCCTCTTGGGTTTTCGGGCCGCATGACCAGTGGCTCTATGGCATCTGCTGCCCTTCCGATGTGGCTGTGGGCTGTGCTCCCTTTTGTGGTGCAGGCTGTGGTCCGACTTAGCACCAGGTCAGAACAGGTGTTATTTTTCTGCTGCTAACGCGCCTTATCGCCGGTTTTGTGTTCTTATTGCAGTTCTGTCTGGTCGCAGTGAATGTTGTGGAGTTGTGTTGTCGCTGCCTTTGGCACGGGAACGCCTACTCTGCATCTTATTAGCGATAGTTGCGGGGGTCTTCTGTGGCGATGTTATAGGCGGCTGCTATCGCGGATAAACTGGTGCTGTGGGCTGTTAACACCAGCTTGTGAATGGGGCGATACATTTATCGCAACTTTGGCTGCGATGAAGTGCTTTTAACTCGGAGTGCCTTATGAATATGCACCATAGACCACTGCAAGGGCCAGATGTACAGAACTTCCAGTTTGCATTTCCGAAATAGTGGATCCTAAGAAATCACAAATTAGTAAATGTAAAACTAAGGGTGCCTATGGGCCTAAGGCCCCCCTTGAAACACCCCCAAAAAAGTGGTGCACTTGTAAAGCGCACCATTGCCCTAGGGCCATGTGCGCGCCACATCGCAAT
This sequence comes from Triturus cristatus, assembly GCF_964204655.1. NCBI lineage: Eukaryota > Metazoa > Chordata > Amphibia > Caudata > Salamandridae > Triturus > Triturus cristatus. Next base: position 970,608,729 of record NC_140587.1, read on the forward strand.
TAAAAAAAATCATTATGGCTTCTTTTTTAAAAATGGCACATTGTTACCATCGACTTGGAGTCAATGGTAATAGCATTTCCTAAATGCCTATTTTGCATTTAGGAAATGCTTTGTACATGTCATTGGGAAATAGCAAATAGGAAATCCCTATTTGCTATTTCTTACATAGGGAATCACAAAATGTGATTTCTCATAGATAGAAATCGCATTTTGCGACCTTGTTTAGGCCTTTTTGTATATTGAAAGGCAGATTTGCATTTCTTAACGGACCAAAATTGTGATTCAGTCCGTTTAGAAATGAAATTTATTTTCGTACATCTGGCCCTAAATTCTGTTTTAATACTGTACCCAAAGATTTATCCCATTTCAATATGAACTTATTTGCCATTCTAGACCAATATGTTCACTTGAAACTTTGTAATGTAAAATCACACAAACCTACTAATAAATGGTTTGCTGACTATTTTTTTCTCTTTAAAGTCATCTTTCTTTGAGGATGTTTGAAAGGAACTGAAGTGCATCTTATGAAACTGAAGATGCCTATTTATATAAGCATTAACTAAAATGTATGAAAAAAGAGCAAAATCTTCCTATCTTTGTAAAGTTATTCTGGGCTCTTCAAAATCCACGAAATAATTTTTCACTACCCAACCCAGCCCTCCCGAGAGTATTTGTAATGAGCTACCATCCTGTTTCTCTTCCAAAGTCATTCCAATATATTCAGGCATCACTCCCTTCTCTTAATGAAAATCTTTGCCCTGTTGAACCTGTTATTCCTATTCCCATTTCAGACATCCTTTCCATAAGGAATTGGGAGTCATATTTGGGCAGATGAAGTAGGACTCTGTTAAGATATGACGCCCAGAGAAGAGGCACATTTTCTTCAACTTTTATTGATGATCGGCATAAGAGCCACTGCAGTAAACTTGAACGTACTCCAGACAGCATGACTGTGATCATCCGGCAACACATTCTTAGCTTTGGGGAAGCACCAACCCTAAGCACAATACATAACATATTATCTCCTTTTTTTAAAATAAAAGAACAGTCTGATACTAAAATTCAACCCAACTTAAAAATAACACGAATACAAGAAAAACCCCAACAAAACAAACACAAACACAAAGAAATATAACCTACAAAATAAAACAAAACAAAAGAGAAAAGTGTCTCAAAGGAGGACAGAGACAAATAAGCCAACTTCTTATCTCAATTTCCATGGTAAACATTTTTTCCATGTTGACCTACGAAGCTCCACAACAGTGGATCCCTTTTTAGTGGTCCCCTCTTCCATGCTTGTTGTGCCATGTGTACCATCCTTAACCACATCCTGTTCTTTTACAACTCTACTGACATTCCACGAATGCCCAACCTGAACCATTACAGTGTTTCCACACTTTTGGACAGAGACAGGCTCACTATAACACATCTCCCCTTTCCTTACAAAATTAGCTTTCTTGACACGCACCACATCACCAGGGTGAAAGACAATAGGTTTCACAGACATTTTACCATTGTACCTCTCTTTCATTTTATGCTATTCTTTTTCCACTCTACTACACATGGCATCTTAATCAACGCATTACATAACCTTGTTCTGTATAGCCTTGGACAACCACGCCAGATAGAGTATAGATGTAGAGTGACGCCCGCTAAGTAACTCAAACGGAGACACCTCGGTAAGAGAATGTGGTGTGGTTCAATAAAACCACAACATGGATTTCATCGCCTCCTCCCTGTAATAACCATTGGTTTTTGCCCACTTTATGCACTCTACCACAACCCTGTTTATTCTTTGCACTAAAACTTTGGTTTGAGGATGGTAATGTGAGCTCCTTCAAAAGCAATTCCATTACTTGAATCACAAATTGCACACCATTGTCTGACAGTAACTATTCCGGGAAGCCCGCCCTCATGAACATGTCTTTTAGGAACTGCACAAGAATTCTATAAGACCCAAACATGGCCATTAATCAATCATTAATTCAAAGAACACTACGTACACATCAATCGTGTGTGTTTGAGTATTTATCTCATTTCACATTTATTCTTTTTAGTAGATGTAATTTTTATGATAATCATATCCATCTGGTACAATCAAAACACTAATTTAAACAAATGAAATCAACAATAATCAATACAAATCACAACGCAATATAGTACAAAACATAAAAATTATTAAAAAATACATTGTCTATTGAACAAACCGGAGTAATAAATCCAAAGTAACTCACTCCAATGATTATCTTACCACTTGTATATAACATGGGGTTGTATTGCCTGTACTGTGGTACCACACTCAGGGGTATTCAAATAAAATTAATATTGCATTTTTAGAGTAGATTGATTCTTGTTGGAATCATAAACTATAAATTTATACATGAGGTGGTATTACCAACAAATCCCCCATGGAAAAGTGCCATTGCGTTTCGACCTCATGAAGCGTAGGGGTATTTATAATTCTTTTAGGAGGCCATCATCAGGGCAAAGAGAAAAACTCGTTCAGTCTAAACTAAACGGTAAAAATGCACACATCATGGGTGGAACTGCTTCTCTGCCGTCTCAGTGTCACCAATAACCAGAGGGAGTAAAGTTTTTTTGTACTGAGCCAATATTTTAAAAATAGCTTCAACCTGCTTCCGTCAATGGTCTCCATCCGACTTGAAATCAATTTTAGGAACTGCACAGTGGAAGTTGGACAGAAAAGAACCTCAGGCTATTTACTATGGTAGTAGATGAGTACAAAGGCATAATGTAAATGATAGAGAAGAAAGTTGAACTGACCCACCCTGTCAACGCCACTCTTAATCCTGGGCCCATCGGGTAAGGGTATGGGTTGCAAATGCGGAGATACAACTTTCTGGCCCTTCTCAGCACTAGCACATACAACACTTTCTTTCACTGCCAACTCAATTTCCTTACCCATAGAGGGCCATCAGTAGTTAGCCCTAACCCTCCTTTTGGTCATTGTAGCACCCAAATGTCCTTCATGTGCAAGATATACCAGTTCTCGAATAGCATATGGTGGAACCCACTTATCACACATCATCACAACCCCATCTTCGATTGAGAGTTCCTCTGCAATTTTTGTGAACATTTGGATCTCTCTTAGAGCCATTCATTCACAATATATTCTATGACTTTTTTATATAACACATTATCATCCTCAGCCTCCTTCCATTTGGTCTGACTGCATGCTTCCACATCAACAGCATCCACACTTGCAATAAAACAATCTTCTTTGTCATCTTCAGGATCTTCCCCATCCAAATCATTGACTGGAAACCTCAAGAGAAAATCCACCATGACATTCTTTTTACCCGGACTGTATCTGATCTTAAAATCGTACTGGAGCAGTTTAGAGGTAAGCCTGGCTATACGCAGAGTAGTACTTTACCTTATCACCGCTTAGCATGTACATAAGTGGCTTGTGGTCAGTTTACAAATCTTCTACCCCAAACATAGCTTCTGAACTTCTTGCTCGCCCAATAACATGACAGTAATGAATTCTCAATCACTGAATAATTTAACTCGGCCTCATGTAACACTCTTGAGGCATAACTAATGGTTACTTCACTCTCATCAGCACACTGAGTCAACACCACTCCCAAACCATACTTGCTTGCATCAACAGTGATGGTGCAAGGTACTCCGGATCATATGAGCGTAATGTCTTTGCACTTGCCATTTCCATTTTAATCATGTCAAACATGTGTTGTCAGCTACTGTCCCAAACATTGATTTTCAACATGTTGGTATGCACCTTCATCTTGGTAGCATAACCTGGCATAAATCTAGACTAAAAGTCACACAACCCTCTGAATAAGCGTACATTTTCCTTGTTCTTGTGACTGGGATACTCCACAAACAGCTTTGACCAACCCTGGTCTTGGGCTAACACCCTCACTAAACACCTGATGTCCTAGGATTCAATCTCCTTCTTCCAAAACTCACATTTTTCCTTTTTAACCACTACTCCATTCTTATAAAAAATGTGGAGGAAAGATCTATGGCTTCTATCATGATTATCCAGATGTTTGGCAAAAATCAACACTTCATCCTGAAAAATTAGAACACCCTTAACACCCTCCAAAAGATCTTGCATGATCCGCTGGAAAACAGAGGCAGCAATTGCCAAGCCGAACGGAATATTACAACATTGGAATGTACCAAAAGGTAAGTTGAAAGCTATAAAGTGACGGGAATCCTCCTCCAGCACCACCTGATAGTATGCAGAAGCCAAACCAATCTTAGAAAAACACCTAGCACCTCTAAGCTCATCCGAGAGATCACCGATCCTGGGCAGATGATGAGAGCCCATCCAAATCTCCTTGTTGAGACTTCTGAGATCAATGCACAGGCACATATCCCCATTGCATTTGCACACTACTGCCAATGGGGATAACCAAAGACTGGATTCAATAGGTTCAATCACACCCCTCTCCTGTAAACTTTTCAATTCCTTTTGAAGATCATCCCTAAGGCTAAAAGGCACAGACCTAACCTAGTGCTTAACCGGAATGGCATTCTATTTCACTCTAATTTTGTGGTTGAACCCCACAATCTTTCCTAGAACACTTGAAAAAACATTGCTCAACTCATCAACAAAAGGTAAAGAAGAAAACAAATACTTAATAACCAAAACCTGGTCACTAGTTCCCAGTTTGAGTACCACTGCAAATAGTCCCTGGTGGAACCACCCTAAAATATTCAGGCCACATACTGCCCCGTAAACCTTGCCTCGAATCTTGCATCCCTTAAACTCCAGGACATCTTCAATAAACCCTCCAACTCAATTCTTCTTCCCTCATAAGATACAAGAGCTCTGTCCGGGGTAAATAATATTCTGTCACCCCAAGTCTTCAGAAACAAATCCAACGTGATCATTGTGATGCATGCTTCAGAGTCCACTAATAAGTGAAGTACCTTCCCACCAACCACTACATCAACATATGGACCAACACAACAACTAGGATCACCTGTCACAACTTCATCTTGCGTCACCACAACAATCATATCTTGAAACTCTTTGGTAAGATGTTGATCACACACTTCCTCATCATCCATCACACAGGCTAATTTTGGAAAGTCTAGCTTGACTTCCCTGACACACTTTAGCAAAATGCCCAATTTTACTGCACTTGTGACATGTCACACTCTTAGCGGTACACCCTTTGCTTTCCTTACTGTGAATAGAGTTACCACAACTAAAACAAATATTAGTGCCTTTGAAAAAAACCTTCTCTGAGCCCTTGACATCCCAGTGTAAATTGTTTGTTGAAACTGCACTTACATTTTCCTTGACTATAAGTGAGACATTGAGTTCTGTGAAAAAAAAAAATACCAGAAAGACACCTTAGTGTTCTTAAATAAGCAGACCTTGAAACTTCGTTGAATTGCCTATAAAAAAAACAACACACCCTTAAACAGAGTCACCAAAGCACATGAACTAAACTTGAAATGTTGAACGTGTGCATGTCACAGAAACTGTACTAGAAAAAGGTGTCACTAAAGCAAACGGCAACGTGCTGAAACCAGAAAGGTTTTGGAAAGAGGGTGTGCATGTCTCCGCAGCAACAGAAATCTCACCGGCAAAAGGTGTGCTTGTCACAGATGGAACTGGCAACACACTATGAACTGTAGAGCCCATGAAATAGGAGGTGCATGTCACTGCAGCAACGTAGACTTCAAAAGCAATGTGCAGCACAGGCATGGAATGATGATGCAGTCGGTTTGTGTGGAGACACCGCAACTTCCTACAGGGATGATTGTCAGAAACCAAAAGCATGGAGCGCAGATCCGATGGATCATAGAAAATGGCAGAAATTAGAGAAGATCATGTAGAAAGTGCTGAACGCTGCCTCCAACTAAGATGACCGCCAAACCTTGACCAGCAAACTCCCTTGAGAGGTCTAAATCGACCCGTACAACCTGAGCATGCAATGTCAATAATGATACAGGAAATCAGACTGACAAAAACAGAGCCTAATTCCAGTTCGCGTTGTACCAAAACACTTGCCAGTGGAACACAAAGTCGTCCAAAAATCCGATCAATGACGTGTTCCCAACTGGATCAGTAGTCCTCGCCACAACCATTTTTGTGTGGGCTCCAGGCAGTGGCTCCAGATTGTCACCAGAAATGTTAAGATATGACGGCCAGAGAAGAGATACGTTTTCTTCAACTTTTATTTATGATTGACAGAAGAGCCACCACCGTAGACTCGTCGGGCAGTCCGTCAACTGACACCAGTGGATCGCACTACTGAGCATGACTGTGACCTCACGGCAATACATTCTTAGTGTTGGGAGAAGCACCAACCCTAAGCACAAGACATAACAGACTCCTATGAAGATATACATCCATGTTCATTAATAAAAATGTGTTCTACTCATTTACTATCTGTCTTGACAAATATTACCAGCCTAGTGGCCTTGTAGAGCCTCAGCAAGCAAAAGCTATCTTAGATCGATTCATGATTGAGAACTAGAGGCACATCACTCTATTGTCAGTTCTGGGTAAAATTTGGGAAAAGGTGGCAGCCAAGCAACTGTTTTTTTTAAATTTCAAATAATGAAACTATCTGTATCTTTGGCAACAGAGTTTTCATCAAGGTAGAGGAAACTACTCTTGTTTTAGATAAGCCTAAGCTAATTATAGATCAGGGACACTGGGGTGCTTTTCTTTTGTCAATTTGTCTACAGCTTATGAAACTGTAAGTCTTACGATATCTGTTTTGCCATTGTTTCCCTCCTTTCTAACAGATCATACACAAATTGAAACACTCACCTTATTACGGTCTTGTGCCCAGGTGCTTGCTGTAGCGATCCCTTAAAATTCTTCCTTGCATCTCATGTTGTTTAATATTTACAGCTGCCCTTTGCTACACCTTATTGTATTGTATAGCTGTTATGTCATCTCCTATGCCGATGACACTGAGATGACTGTTCGTTTGGAGTATCGTTTGACCCAAACCTTCCTTTTTAATACATATCATTCACCCCTAGAGTGGGCCCTGGACAGGCCAGAAGGCAGGGTGCAATGTATTTAAAAAGTAGGACATGTACTTTTAAGTTTTACATGTCCTGGCAGTGAAAAACTCTCAAATTCGTTTTCACTACTGCAAGGCCTATCTCTTCCGTAGGATAACATTGGAGTTGCATTATTTCCTGTTATACGTGTAATTTCCAAAGGGGAAGAGATAACCAGTTCACGCTTAGTGTCTGGGGAATCGCAATTTAAAATCCTAACTTATGGTGAAGTCAGATTTTAAATTGCCTTTATGAAAATGCTACTTTTAGAAAGTTGTCATTTTCTTCTCTCAGCCATTCGATGCCTGCAGCCTGTCTCTGAATACAAAATGACTGGGTGTAGTTGGCAGTTGGGCTTTGTATGTTCCTCCTAGATAGTCCCACACGGTGGAAGCTTAGGTGGGACTGATTAGGCCATTACTGTCAGGATGGGAGGGAGGAGCTGGGCACAGCCTCACTTAAACCTGAATTGGCTGTGCCCTGTCTCCACATAAAGGACTGCATACCCTCTGTAATCAGTCTAGAGCTAGGGCAGGGAAAGCCGGAATCCATGGGACTTCAAAGGGAAACCTCTACTCAACTTCAAAGGCATATCTGAGTATAAATCCTGGACCTCAGACACCACGACTTAAGTACACTTCTGGACCTGTGGGTACTCTGCCAGGAAGAAGGACTGCTGTGCTGTTGGAGAACTGCCACTCTGCTGGACTGCACTCTGCTGGACTCCTGTTTGGCTGTGCTGATCTGCCGACTGCTGCCCTCTTGCCTGTATGAGAAGGACTGAACCTGTATCTCTTCAATACAGAACCCAGAGTGACTCCAAGGGCTAGTTGGCTGGACTACTGATTTGAAGCCTCAGGGACACACCAGGCTTCCAACCCCTGCACCTGGACTCGGCCATCTGTAAGTCTGCCCTGCCAAGTGGTGCCACCCCAGTCCAGGGCCCTTGAAAGTGGGCCTAATGTGCTTGCCAGCAGAACCAACACAATTTTTCAACTGAGAGAAGCATCTGCGAGCAGAACCTATGCGTCTAATCGGCTGAACTACGCTTCCCTGTGCAGAACCAATGCATCGCTGCTGGTGCGTGGGTAGGACGTATTGCAAAAGATTTGCATCACTGCCACAACCCACATCTTGGGACCAACGCTTCGCCTTCAGAACCACCACTGCGTGATGCTTTCCCCAGTGCAGGTCCTCACATCTCTCATGGACGACAGCCTTGCGTCACTGCCGAGACTCAGCATCACAGCTTCACCACTCATCTTAATTAATGCATCGCCCCACCTGCGCACCTCAAATCCCCCCCATTGGGCTTTGGATCGCAAGCCCCGGTCAGCGGGGATACTCGACTTCGACGCAGCAGGACCTCGCATCACAGCCTTGCTGCATCTCTGAACCAACGCATCACCTCTGCATCCAGACGCAGATGCAAACTATGCTCTGCAACCAAGAATTAAGGTACTCTGTGCAGTGGGCCTAACTGGGTCCCTGTAGCCAGCCCACACACCATTGTGGTCGGTTTGAATATTTGTGACTTTGTCCCAGTCTGGCACGACCTGAGACCCCCAATAGCGATATGTGCTTTTTGGAACTATTTTTCACTAGAAACTTTCAAATTCAATAAGTCCGTTTCCTCTCATTGGAATGTTGTCATTTTGGTCTTGTTTATTTATCAAAATAAGCTCTAACTTGATGTGAGATCCTTTTTATGTGGTGTTTTGACTGTTATACTGATTGAAGTGTTGCACAAATACTTTACATAATGCATCTAAGTTAAGTCTGACTGCTCTGTGCCAAGCTACCAATGAGTGAGCACAATTTAATTTAGGGATTGCCTGTACCTTACCCTCACTTGCTTGCTGCTTGATCAGGTCTCACACCCCAGTCAACTAGAAACCCAATATCTAAAAGTGATGTACAAAGGTAACAACCAAAAAGCTACCTCCCCCTATTGCTATAGTTTCTGTTTCGCTTTGCTAAAACATACTCCTGCTAAAATAAAAAAAAATAGGAATTAATGGGCGACCTTCAGGGCACACCTGGACTATGCCCAACAAGTGCAACCCTCTTGTGTTCTTTGGTATCACACAAAACTAATATCCTGCCATGCTGGCATGGGACAATATAACCCCATACATGGGCACACTGCAACAAATGTGGCCAAGTATACTCAAACATTTACTAGAAAATGTTGGAGCGCACAGTAACGCAAAAATTGGTAGCGTTGCACTCCGACAGTTCAAAACGCAGGAATGCGCTGTATTTACTACAATACAGCGACCCCCTGTGTTTTCCCTAGCACTGGTGCTGAAATTAGCTGCCTAGCACCAACGCAGGCACCCTTGCACCGTAGTTGCAGTGAATGATTGTTTATGTGCAGGAAAGTGTCCATTCCTGCACATCAACAATCCATAATGGCTATTTGTTACTTCTATGTGTGCTGCATTTTTCAAATCATCATCATTTATTTAGTGATTGTTTATGGGCAGGAAGGCTTACCTTCCTGCACATAAACAATCATTAATGTTTTTTTACTTTTTCTATGTGTGCTGCAGAATGCAGTACACATAGAAAAAGCACAAATGAGGAGAAATAAAATCATTTCTCCTCGTGCGCCATTCTAACGCCTGCTATTGCATGGCATTCATCTTTGGCACTGCCACAGAGTCACACCTCCTTGTAAATCTGGGGCAGTGTCATCCACAAATCTCTCCTGCAATTAGATGTGTTCACGTGGAAACGTCACAATACCAGCCTGACTTCTGTGAGAGCAAATCACAATTGTGAGGGTGGAATCCCACCATCTTGATTCTGTGAACAGAAATGAGGGTTTACCCTTGGAAAGGTTACTGAACCTCATTTCTTTCAGCAGGTTGTCCTTTTCAAGAGGTACAGAGCATAAGGCTAAAATGAGAATGTATTTCTGCTGTCCTGAGCCTGAGTGGCAGAGGCAAATAGTCAACAGTCAGCATGACAATCAACTATTTTCCCTGTTTCCACATGCTCTGCCTTAAATTGTCTGGCAGCATGAAAAGTACTTTTGCATGGCACCACTGAAAACCTAGTAAGTAGATTTGGAATAACAAGTTCACAACCCTTCCCATCAGACAAAACCTGTGCGTCAAAATGGAAGATCTGTTTTTGTGCCTTTTTTTTAATTGACAGGTTTGCCAGGTGAACCATTATTATATAATGGGGTAACTCACAATAGTCCATGGACCTAGGTATCGATCAGTATAGAGAAACAATGGTCCCAGACTTATTATTTGTTACAGTCTAGTTAAGAAAACATTCATTATTCAAAACAACACATCAGATATGTATATGATTAGTATAGGATCATTGGTACACATCTAATTCTCCAATATGCAAATCTGTACATCCTCAAATGACACAAAAGCATCCAATATATCTACAATGGTGATTGTTTATTATTTTCAATAGCTTTTATGACAGATCACAGTAAATAAATACTTTCAACAGAAAGGTTGCTCCAAGCGGAGTGTAAAAAAGGTGAAAAATGTGCTCGTCAATAGGACATATATGAATGAAGGGAATCAAGTCTGGATTTTCAAAAACACAGTCAATTAATGTTTATCTATTAGCAAACTGGCTACGGTTTAGAATGACACCAGTTCACAATTAGGCCTGTCCCTCATATAGAGTTCCAAAAGCTTTTGGTTTGTGATTTTCTGAAGATGCACAGAGTTATCATCTGTGAAATGGGCAGGGCTGGGGAGGCATCAGGTACAGGCCCACTAGGGGAAAGTGTTGACCTTTCGACCCTGGCGCATAGAGGGTAATTTACATCCTCTGCTGGCGGGTCTTCCTCAGGACAGGGGGAAGGGAGGCAACCTAGGGGTACAATATATTGTCTAATTAGAAAAATCATAAATGAAAACTAGAAACTGATATAAAGGATGCGTGCATACCCAGGCGGGCAAAGTTTTAAAAAGAAATGTTGAAATTGCAGTGCCTGGGAATATGTAACTTTACATGTACCTAGTTCTCTGCCCCTGTGGTTGATCCTGAAGAAGCAAAGTAAAAGAGGAAATCAAAGCATAATATATGATTTCATCTTCTTCATCGAATAGCTCATTTAAGGGGTATTGAATGGGGGAATGCAGAACAAGAAATTGGCATGCCATTTATACTAGTAATAGGTAGAGGTCTGCTGGCAGCACCATAATAAGCCTATTTGTAGTGCAAAGATGTGTACATACTTATGAACTATAAATTAGCCCACTTGCTGACGTCAGGTCAAATATATCAAAATCAAGAAGTTTCATACATTTTCAAAATGTGCATAGTCCTTCAGCAAATTAATTACCACATTACCATTTTCCCCTAAACCAATAGGTTGACTTCCTCTTACGCTCTTGAACTGTAAAAAAACATTTTGCAAGAAAACACCCTACTGGTGAAAACTATCCCTAACAGCTGAACAAGGATTATTTGTATTCACCAAAAGGAACATAAGCACAAACAGAAGGGTGGGGTAGAACATAACTTTCAAACATGTAAAAAACTAACTTTATAGGATGACACAAACACATTTAGCATCATGAACGCGAAACGAAAGACACATATAAATAGAATTTCAATACCAACATTGAAGCTTATGCAAACTCGTGGACTTCTCTCAAATACCGGTCATTTCCAAATGTGACTGAAGCCAGAGGAAATGATTGTTCATTTTTACACTTGCGGCTATATATTGCAATGGCTAGACTTCTGCAATAAAGTTCAATATGTATGGGCAAATAAAATAGAAATATTACTGTGTGTATAAAGAAGGATTGCTGTGAAATGGATTGGCTTATCCATCCAATCGCGAGCAGTAGGTGAACAGCGAATTGATCAAGTGAAGTGTGTCTGCGCGTTAATAGATCACCTCGGACTCTGCTTTCACTGCCCAGGGTATCTCCACATATCTCATTTGGGCTTTCTCACTCTAAGTACGCAATTGACAAAAAAGCTCGCGCTCCAAGCACCCTAATGATCATTCCTGTACTTTAACAGTCAGTTAAAAATTGTGGGCATTAACCATATATTGTGATTCTGTACATCACATATCATAAATTGAATTATCCACAGAAGCCACAAAAATATACAACGTCTATCTAGGTTTGATTTTTTTTCCAAAGGAAGATTTTTCTTCGAAACATGGGAAGAGGATGTTGTCCGTTGGCTGGACTGCCGACTTTGCTGCTGAAAACCAGGGTTCGAGCCTCGGGGTCGCGTCCACATCCTGTGATTCTGGGCAAATTATTTAATCTCCCCGTGCCTGAATATGTAATGTAATACGGTGCTCATGTACAGCGCTCCAATACCTTCGGGTCGAGTTCGCGCTATATAAAAGATGCACAAAAAAAAAACATTGGCCACTTTTACCTTTCAATCAATCTTCTTTCACAATGCAAAGTATAATGTCAAATTGTTTAAATTTCCCAGCACTGAGCCAGCACTGATTGAAAAAAAGTAAAACATTCCAAACATCCTTAAGGCTGGAAGTACCCGGAGGTTTAGCCAGGAGAGAGGTGCCCAGATATGCATTCCCTTTGGAAGAGGCAATATTCCTGATGGTACCATTCTGAAAGTTAGCATTTGCAAGTAACAGAGGTAAAATCACAGTTTAATGATATAAAGTGATTCAGCATTGCCAATAATTCCATATGGTGTGGTAAGACCTCAGCATTCAAGCCTCATCGACTGAAGGCGCCCTGGTGAATGCTCTAGGATAAACCTCTGTTTTGTATGGTTCTTGCAGAGAACCGTTAGCGTGAATACCGGACACTAAGGGGCATATTCTTAAGCCCCTATCGCCACGGGTACGTCACTTTTTCTGATGTTCCTGAGGTGATAGGGTTAGCGCCTCATTCTCAAATATTCTTATTCGCTAAATTTAGCGTGAAAGGGGCGTGCAGTGCGTGTTGGGGTGGCCGTACCCATTGTCATCGATGCTGCCACCTATTATCAAGGGCGGCGATAATAGGAAGCAGCGCAGAACTTAAGAACAGAAAAATCCTGATTTCAAAAGAGGTTGGATGTTGCTGAGGTAAGAGAGTAAGTTGTAGTTTAGAAAGCTCAGAAAGGAGAGGTGCTCTGGAGTATGAGGGGATTTTATGGATTGTGAGTCGAGGTGCTTAGAAAGAAAATGTTAGTCCAAGAAACTATCACCTAAATCCATCTCATAACCCCTTCTCCCCCCACACATACACCCCAAACGTTTGAGGTTCCCTGGTGCAGGCTCTGGTGAAACGGTCTAGCGAGAAAGCACAGACATTAGCATGACCTATCCTACTGGGAAGCACCTCACACTCAATGAGAATCTGAAGGCCTGATTTAGACTTTGACGGAGGTGGAACTCCATCACAAAGGCAATGGAGAACCCCCGTACTCTGCCACATTGGTGATCAAGTACCCTCTCTACCAAAGTGAAGTTCTGTCTGCCTCATTTAGAGTCAGAAGAACTTTAGTTTTAGACCGCAGAGACTACTTCATCTCTGCCACCCACATACACCTCAGATGGCATGACAGAGTAGGGGCTATCTGAGGTTAGGCCATGTTTACCCCCGTCCTTTTTAGAATGACCAAACATTTGGCCAGTTTTTACTTTCACATACCAGCACCCAAAACATAGAGGCAAATAAAGTAAAAACCTTTAAATGACCTCCATGTCATTGGAGAAAGCTCCCATGGCGAGAGGGTCATCGTTTAAAAAAAAATGTTTAAGAACACAAGCCCACTGTAGGATTTTGTTTTTGAACATATACAAAATATGGAAAGTTTGACGTACGGCTCCGTCATTTTGATGCAGCCATCCCTCAAACTTTCAATGCATTTACAGGAACCAATGTGGTGGCTGTTCCTGGAAGTGCAAGAGATGTTCACTGAGGTGGCGGACATCTCTAAATTTGGCATTCCCATGGCAGAAGTTTGGCCTCTGTCATGGTGATGGCACATAGTCCATCTGCCTAAGTTTATACCAGGCCCTGAGTTATTTATGTATTTAAATGGTTTCAAAAATAACCATTAACAAAGTGTAAAAGGGTGCAGGTAAAAGTCAATAAAACACTTTTCAGGAAAAAAACAACTACATTTGGCCTTGCCATGGCAGAAGTTTGGCCTCTGCCATGGTGATGGTACATAGTCTATCTGCCTAAGTTTATATCAGGCCCTGAGTTATTTATGTATTTAAAGAGTTTCAAAAATAACCATTAACAAAGTATAAAAGGGTGCAGGTAAAAGTCAATAAAAGACTTTTCAGGTAAAAACCAACTGTTATGTACCTTTTTGGCAGCTGATTTTAGTAACAAGTTCTGACCAGTAAACAGTTTAGTGTTCGGGATAGAAAGGACAATGGATGCAAAAAGTAAGCAGTGAAGCGTTTTTGATAGTAAGATTAACTGTCAGAAAAAATCTGTAATATAGAGGTGTGGTGAGAAATTAAATTGGGAACTAGGGGGCACATGCATCAATAAAAGGAATTGCGATTCCTTAATAGCTATTGCGATTCGCTATTAGGGAATGCCTTTCCATTCATTCCTATGGGCCTGAAGGCCTATATGAATGAATGGGACAGCATTCGTAACTGCGATTGCCATTTAGGTAATCGCGAATTGCGAAAGCAATTTCAAATTTGCTCGGGAGCCAAAAGGCCACCCTAATGCACCCCCAAAAATGGTATGTGTGCACATGTGGTGCACACACATGCCCTAAGGGTGGCAGACCCTGAAGCAGAGTTCTGGTCAGGGACCAGGGTTTGATTCCCGCTTCGGCGGGGTTCGGGCTCAATTTCCTCGGACCTGTCTATTCTCGCCTCGGTGCCTATTCTAATCATGGGCCCCACGCTGCAACTCTGGGCAATAGCTTGCTTAGCCTCCACACCGGCCCCAACAGCGCTAAGGATGCCTGGCTTCACCCTGGGGGTGCCCAGGAGTGGACACTTCACAGGGAAAGCCAGGAGGGGTTCCACAGCGGTATGAGTATCAGCGCCAGGAAACCGCAAAAAGGCGACACCGCAAGGTGGCCGTCTGGTGACAGTGCGCTCTATATGTACCTTGACATTTACATTTACATTTACATTTACATTTCACATGGCACTTAGAAAAATTCTATTTTGTTCATTTTTCTGAGGAATTGCAAATTACTATCAACTTGAAGTTGATGGTAATTTGCGATATCTAAATGCAAAGTCGCATTCTGAGAATTCTTCTTGCATTGCATTTAGGGAATCGCAAATTGCGATTCCCTAACTGCATTCGCAAAATAGGTAATCGCAAAAATTGCAATTTCCTGTTTTGTGAAAGCCTTTGGAGTTGATGCATCCTAAAATGCTTTTTACCGGTCATAGAGGGGCCGATTCTGCGCATCGGCCCATTTGCGAACGGTAATTAGCTTGATGCATGTGCCCCTATATGAAGAAACAATCAAGTTCGAACAATAGATCAACAATGATTACAATTTCAGCGAATGTCCAAAGCCACAACATTGTGTTTTAAATCAAGGCAAACTCTGTTTCACCTATAAATACCATACAGTGACCTTATGTTCCATGAGAAATGATGTTTTGAGAATTCTAAAGATTTGTACAACAAGTAGTTTAGAAGGCATCGGCGAGAATTTATCTTCTGAAAAACTGCCCATATGTTTAGTCCAGGAATGTCAACAAAAATCATAGTAGTCAAATGCTAATTATATTTATTCTGGATTAACAGTCTGACATCCCACCTAATTGAGAACAGTAAACAAGTAGACAGCAGTGTAAGAGGGAAAGAGATAGGTACTCCTTCTAAATGGTTGCAGTTTCTGGAAGAGAAAAGGCAACAGACATTTAGGGTACAGTTCACAGAGGTAAATGCACCTACGTACCTTAGATTAGTAGATAGCAACATTTAGGAGTGCAAACACTTGTTCTAGATTCACTGAATTAGAAAATAGTGAAATTTTGCCTTGTGGACTTTTCCAGAGAGACACAGTTTTGGAAGGTGGAAGGTGCTGCACATCCAGGAAGTCACCAGATTAAGGTTATCCACGAATCATTTGTATGTAGTTTGTCATCCTGAACACAATTATAATTTTCCTTTTGCTAGTTCCAGAGATAAAGCCATTTTCAGTCTGCGAAACTAAATCAAATTTGGTGGGTGTACAGGAGAAAGTGTTTGTTCAAGGAGAAAATATTTTCCTGAGGGAGAAATCTCAAGCTTTCGCTGTACAATTTTCCTACGAATGGTGCATAATTTATGTAATGTGGCATTAATAGGAATAATTTTGGGTATTCTGAGTAACAAGCATGTGTGAAATTCCTGAAATTACGCAAATTACACTGGCATGATTTAAATTACACATGGACGTACTTTTATCTATATGAAGATCCGGTTCCTGATAGCTCAAGAGGCCCCTCACAAGATGAATGCTGTACTTTATAAATGGACTATTAGATTAATTGGTCCCCCAATTCCTCATCTTCACCCGCTATGACCAACCAGAGCCCAGTGAGGCTGCATATGTGTACTGCACAGCACTTTTGCCTCTCTGCTACATATACATTATTCACTGGGGAAACCTCACCTGCCAAAATAGTGGTAGGAAACAGGTGATTAAAACACATGTGCTTCACTGTGACACTAAACAATGCACTTAACTTCCAAAAATTCTCTAGTGATCATTTATGAGACAATAATTAATATGCGTTTTCATTTTCATTGACATAATCATCAGTGTCTTCGAGGGGCAGCACAGGTTGTGATGATCTTATTCATATTTTGAGGGCAAATCTGGTTTATTTGATGCCATTTTCATTATAGAAAGTGTGAATTGTATTAAATGTGTTGCACTGTAATTTTGAAAGTTAAGTTTGGTGCTGCATTTTGTCCATGGTAGGTTTTACAGGCTTCATTGTGGTAATTGATGCAAGGCATCAAGCACTATTCAGTGGCCATGAAATGGAGCTCCAGAAACGTTTTGCTGCATCTCATTTTCATTTGTACTTTCTTATTGTGCCTTGGAACACACATATGGACCAGATCAACTGAATGCATCTCCAAACATCTCTATTTTGAAGATCGAGTGCGTCATCTCATTAAAAACAACACTATCTCACTTTCATTCATTCATTCATTATTTACTTTATTCGGTTTCATCAAGAGAAAAACCATAAAAGTATCAAACATCTTAAAAAACATTACATTTTCCAGTGATAAGAAATTACATTAAATTATTGTTAAAAATCATCACAGTAAGTTATTAACATGTTAATAATTTTACATTCAGAGTTTTGCAGGTTTAAAAAGGTATAACAATGCTTTTAAAATGCATCAGAGCTCAAGTTACAAATTAGTTCTATGTCGAATACAACATTTCAAAAACCTTGCTATATTTATGGCTAAACAATCTGATTCCAGAAATTGGAGAACCATAAAAGCAGGGCGACATTGGCGAAGGCCCATGCTTTTTAAAACCGGAATGAGCCATTGCTTTCTGGGTTCGGTATAAAATTTGCAAAAAAGCGTTACGTGTAAGAGCGATTGTGGGGAGATACCGTCACATGGACAATGGGTTAACTGCTTAGACCAATCATTTGTCTCTGGAAAAGTAACAAAGCGATGAAAGATGTTTAATCTGAATCGGGTCAGTAAAAATCTATTGAACCTGGATATCTTTCAAGTTAAGTAGGGCTGGATCCTCACAGTTGATTGAATTGACAATGAATGCTGAACAGAGATTTTATTTACTTCAGCAGTCAAGCGGAGACCAGCTATGTGCATTAGACATTGATTCTTTAACATCTTTCTTGATATCCAAGCCATTTCATGGGGGTTGTGAAGATAATTCTCCATGCCCAAGTCGGATAAAAACTTCCTAACATATTGTAGCCACTGTATCTTCTGAGCGTGTTCTAGCTTAACACAATCTGTCATGACTGCTTGAGTAAGCGTTAACTTGTTAGACTTCCAAAGACGTTGCCATAATAGAACTGGTTGCATCCCTATGATGTCAGAAATATAGGACACGCCCAGTTCTAAATGGCAGCTGAATGTGGAAGTACTTTGTGGTACTGCAAGTAGGAATCTTAAAAAACTGTTTTCTACTTTGTGTATCGATTCAGCCTGCACATACCCCCAAACCCCTGCCCCATAGATGGCTGTGCTAACGCATTTCGCCTGTTAAATACGTAGCATCTCTTCCGGGGATCGTTTTCCAAGCCTCTGAGTAAATGCTACTAAGGCCATTGTAGCTTTTAGAAACTGCAGTTTCTAACCTCAATTGCTCTTTTCCAAGTGCCCTTTTCATCTATTACAACTCCTAGGTAAGGATAAGTAGGAGTGTGGTCTACCCTAGGAATTGCTTATATAGGTGTCTTTTCCTTTTCTTAATTTACGACCAGAAGTCATAATGAAGGTCTTTTTTATATTGATTTTTGGATCTAAATTCGACATAAATAAATTGTATCGATTTACAGAGCGCTGCAGTTCGAGGGGAGTGCGAGCAATAATAACCGCGTCATCCGCATATAGGAGAGCGGGGATTGGACAATTCTGGACAAAGGGAAGGTCCTGACTCCCATCCAGCATGGTCAATTCCAGGCCGTTTGTATAAAGAGTAAAAAGGTAGGGGGCCAGGTCACAACCCTGTCTTACTCCCTGCTCCACCTTAAAAGGAGCGGATAACTGGCCCCCCAGGCCATATCTCACGCTCGCAGTTGCATTTGAATAAATTTCTCGCAGATAGTTAACCAACAGAGTATCGACCCTCATTGCTGTCAAGATGTCCCAAAGTTTTGCATGACCCACGCAGTCAAACGCTGCAGTGAGGTCTACGTAAGCCATATGCAGTCTTCCACCCTTCACATCTACATATTTGCTCCTTAGTAACGACAGATTTAAGACCTGCTCGATGGTACCGAGCCCTTCCCTAAATCCATACTGGAGGTCAGATATGATGTTATTATTTTCCGTCCAGTGCTGTAGGCGTTCTAGCAGAATACAGCCTACCACCTTTCCCAACGAGTCCAATAAGGAAATAGGGCGGTAGCTCGTTGGACTATTGCGATCGCCCTTTTTAAAAACCGGGACCAAGATGGACTCTGACCAAGAGGCCAAAAGACCAGCTTTTCCCGTGGCTTCTAGTACCCTGAGTAGTAATGGAGCCCATAGGTCCATTTTAAATTTATATAAATCCACGGGGACCCCGTCAGGGCCCGGGGCCTTTCCTCCTCTGCTGGAGTTCAAAGCTTGCTCAACTTCGGCCAGCGAAAAATCTAAGGCCAGTGATCTCGGAGAAGGGCTTAGACTACTGATCCTTTTCCCAGGAGTGCTGTAGGTTTGGGTGGAATCCTCCGTTAGGCCAAATATCTGCAAGAAATGAGCTATCCAATCAAATTCAGTGATTGTAACTTCTATGTTGCTGTTCTCCCTTCGGCCGGAGAGGAATGGGGTGTTTATGACTTCCCAAAACACTGTGCTGTCATTGATTTTACAGCTGCTGTGTAAGGCAACCCATAGTTCCTCTTTTAATTCCTTCTTTCTCTGAAGTAGAGTTTTATTATTATGCCTTGGAACACACATATGAACCAGATCAACTGAATGCATCTCCAAACATCTCTATTTTGAAGATCTAGCGCGTCATCGCATTAAAAAAAGCACTATCTCACTTGATCTGGTTTAAGAAACTATATCTTACTTAAGAAGCACCATTTCACTTACAAACTAGCATCTTATTTAAAAAATGCCATCCAGTTTAAGAACGACCATCCCACTTAAAAAACAAAGTTCGGATTTACGAACCCATATCTCATTTAAGAACTACCATCTGATTTAAGAACTACCATCAAACTTAAGAACCGAAATCTGGTTTAAAAACAACATCTGATTTAAGAACCAAGATCTTATTTAAGAATCCCCATCTCATTTTGGAACAGCCATCTCACTAAAGAGCCAAGATTTTATTTTAGAACTAAATATCTCACTTATGAATCATCACCTCATTTAAAAACCAAAATCTTACCTATATCTCAATTAAGAATAAACATCTTGTTGAGTACCACCTGAGCCAAGATAAGTGCTACAGATAGTCTTGTCACATCATGAGTATGATCAGATGTAACATAAATATTTAAATCACAACAAAATAATGCAAGCCTTTTCAGAGCACTGATAGGTGTGGAAACATAGTGATTTCAGGTTTAGAATAATTATGACTAAGCATAGAAATGCGTGACCTCGTCTGCAAGACTGCAAGAAAACTACAGACAGAAAATTGTACTTTAGAAGATCCTAGATACTAGCTTGGAACAGGAAACATTTGAAGAAGTTATTACCTGATATTAATCTCCGTGGCCAATAACCAGCCCCAGCTCATGTCTTTGATAGGAAATGAATCTAGGACAGCTCCTACTAACATAGATGTTGACGAGGTGCGCTATAGCCTATAGGAAAGGGTGTTTTCTTTAATGTATGGGATCTCTTTTTACAGTCTGGCCTAGAGACAGCTTCAGCTGTCTCTCTAGTCTCTTGTGATAAAATCCCAACATCAATAAAAACTAAATACATACACATGAATGAAAGGGCTTTGGATCAGCCTTTTTTATTCACTGGTCTGTTAACTGTTACTCATGTTTTGCTTCCGCCCACGATGGCATACAGCATGGAGCAATGTGTCAGTCCACTTCAGCCACTGGCTCTCCTTCTCTGTGAGTGATAGCATTTTACATGTTTACATGTGCACATCAGCCTAAAAACAAGTGCACTTCAATGCCATAGCTGGTTGGTCAATACTTTACTTTGCCAATGCTTTTTTTCCTGAAACCATAATTGAAAGTCAATAGTATCATTCCTTTGTGCCAGAGTAGGGTTTTGGAGCATAAGAAATCCTGAGGGGACTACACATCTGTCATCTGGGCTGACCTGGCATGGGTAATTGAGGCTGTAGTTCTTTTTAGCCTCTTAACCTCTTCTGCATGGATCAACTGGGTCAGTTCTTATGCCTCAGTAATCATCCCTGTTCATTTTTGTGGGGGGGGGGAGACATGGCCAGTGTTAGAATTCTGAGTAACTATTAATCATCTCTGCAAGTTACTTCTGGTTGGACTGACTGGAGTATTAGGAATAATTATTTATCTGTTCCCTCTGCATCTCACACCTCGGTGGACATGATGTGGCGATGGAGTTTCCTAAAGAAAGGCCAACCTGTAATTCTGGAGAGCCTTGTACTTTGAATGCTCCTCTCCTTACGCAGTCAACACTGCGTCCACCACAAAGAGGGGCTCTTCAATCTCAAAGTAACCTCCAGGAGACCTCTACAACACTACATATGAAGAGCACATAGCCATATTTAAAAGCATCCCTGTAATATCCGCATACCTGGCTTCAGCAACAGCTCTTCCAGACCACTCTCGGAACACATCTGTGGCCCTAATACTGCACACCTGCTCTCCTAACATAGCACAGCTTACAGCCACGCAGCTCTTCAACCGCACAGGTGGCGTCCATACTGTAATAACTCCCATTTCAGGCAACCATGATACAATGCCGCATCATTGTGATTTACAGACTATACAAAAACAGATACATAACATAACATAACATAGCATAACATAACATAACATAACATTGCATTAAATGTATATCAACTCCTTCCGTACTCTATCCTACATGAAGAATCCATAGAAAATTAAATGCAATAAAATCAATGGATTATTATAAAATCCAACCTTAACCTTCCTCATCACTACCAAACATGATCTAATGTAGATTGATAACTGTGATGGATCGTCCAAATCTACCTCATGCAAAATATCCATGTGAGTTGCCAGATTTGCACTCTATCATGCTTTTCCCTTTTGCCAAGCCAGTTACTGCAAGCTTCCCTTTTATTCAATTGTGCAACCACTCTCCAATAATCAACTGGTGTAATCCTCAACCAATAACTTCCAGTTCATCACTGTTTCAATTCAAGGACCAGGACTGTATATTTACCTGAGACTGTATCCCATTGCCTACATGGTCATGTGCCTAGCTGACAAATATTGTGACATATTCCAAACACCCAGAGTGGTGGAAGATCCATCTCTGCAGCTCCGGCCCAATTGTCATATTTACTATTTAGCAGTGGTGTGTGTTACATTGTGCACAAGGTAGGCCCCACATGCACAGCAAAATAATAGAAGCAGTCATGGACACAGATTGGTATCAACACACACACTGCTTACACGCAAGCATGACTTGTTTATTTACAGACCTGCTCACGTCAGGTTGGGAACAAACCAAAATCAGACCAGCAAGAGTGCGATCATAGCTCACTTCCACTGAGATCAATACAAAACTGTGGAGGCCCTAGTTTGTGGAAAGTAGTTCTGCTTATATGAAATAAAAAAAAAATCGTAACAATGCTGGCCAGCCAACCATGTCATAGTGTCATAATTGACCAGTCCACTATTCTTTTGGTTTCTCAAAGACAAATCCTGTTTTTGAAAAAAAACATGTACCGTTAATGGCACTGATCCTCTGAGAGATGCTAATCACTCTTTCCTGTCTGAGACTACCATTTGAGGCATAGTTGACATATGCCGGAAAAGCGGTATAAAAAGTCCCATCGTAAATATGGAAAGTATATTCATGCTATGGAACCAGATGGAGTGCTGCAAGAGGCCCACCAGAAAGATGTTTCTGACTACAGAGAAGACTGAGGTAATGTGGATGTAAGTTCATCAGTACCCCACCTCTAAATGAGGCAGAGGAACCAAGAAACTGGCTAAAGGGATATTTGCCAATTTTGGATGATGCCCAATTACCACCCACCTCATTATTTTTCGAGGTCCTACACTCTTGTTTATTAATTATTTGTGGCCTTGGATTATTGAATTCCTATTACAAACCAGAGTACCCGTGACAGAAAGTTATATGTCTTGAAAGAACCCTGGCCAGATGTGCGAAATAATTTTGCATTCGCAAATTGTCTGAATTATTTCAGGCCGCTTGCAAATGCGAAACCCCCTTTCCTTAGGTCTGAAAGGGAATTTGGTCATTTGCAAATTCTCTCATTTGGTAATCACTATTTTTGCGATTCCAGTTAAGGAATCGCAAATAGGAATTTCCGAATGTCAATCGCAAATAGAAAATATGAAGTATTTCCTCATTGGAACCACTGTAAGAAATGGGGTTGTTGGGTGACTTTGGTGTGAGTCCTAGTCAAGCAGCAACCACAGTCCTTGTTAGTGTGTGGCACAAGCCAACCCTAAAATAAGCTGTGCTCAACACCCTGTAAGCTTGGCACAGAGCAGGTAGACTTAACTTAGAGGCAATGTGTAAAGTATTTGTGCAACACTTCAAACAGCAACACAATGAAAAAACACAACAAAAGGATCGGATCCCACCCCAGATTGGAAAAATAGAGTAAGTTTCAACACATAAAACAAGACCAATGACAAAAATCCAATCAGTAGAACCAGAGATTATAAATTTGAATGATTTTAGTAAAAATAGTGCCAAAAAGCGCCAACTGTGGATATCTGTTCACACCGGAATGGGACAAAATCACACAAGTTCAGGCCGACCACGATGGAGCACAGGCCAGCTACAGGGATAAAGTTAGACTCACTGACCAAAGTATCTTATATAGGGTTTGTCGAGTGTTTAGAGGATCCGTGTCAAAGATGTGTTGCACACCTGAAGCAATGCATCGGTTCTGATGTGCAACGAGGCTGTGATGCGAGATCTCATGTTGTCTTCGAAGGACTAGTGATGTGAAGTCTGGCATCAAAGATGCGTCACTCAGTCAGGTTGATGGTTCAGAGGAGCTGCAAGGCTGCAAAGTGGAGTCTGGTGTCATCGTCAAGGTTGCTGTTGAAAAGGGATGCGAGAGCCTGTGCCGACCATGGATCATGCAGAGGCGGTTCTGATGAGGCAGCGGGCTACAATGCGATCTGGGTCCTTCTGCAAATTACGATCCACGCAGCAGCGGCGATGCTTTGGTTCTGCTCAAAGTAGCGCCATGCAGCAGAGGAGATGCCTTAGTACCGCTGGATCCACAGAGACTTTCAGAGCACCTTAAGCCCAATTCCAAGGGTCTAGAACTGTGGTGGTACCAGCTGGCAGGGTAGACGACTCACAGCTGGCAGAGTCCAGGTGCCAGTGCAATGTTGTTGCAAGCCTGTTGTGTCCCTGAGGCTTCAGGTCAGGAGGCCAGCCAACAGGTCCTTGGAGTCACTCTGGGGTTCTGGATTCCAGAGATGCTGGTCTAGTCCTTCTCCCCAGGCAAGAATGCAGCAGACAATAGGTCAGCACAGCAGGGCTTCAGTCCTTCTGAGCTGCAGTACAGCAGAGTGGCAGTCATTTCGTCAGCACAGCAGTCCTTCTTCCTGGTAGAATATCCATATATCCAGACGTGCACTGAAGTGGTTCTGTCTGCTATTCTTAAAGTGGCATTTTGAAAACTGTAATTTAATATCCAAGGTCAACATAAGTTAGGATTTTTGACTACAATTCCAAAGACACCAAATTTGAACTGGTACCTACTCCCATTTGGAAGTTTTACCTCATTAAATGTAATAAGGCAACTCCAATGCTATCCTAAGGGAGCAGTAGGCCTTGCAGCAGTGAAAAATGAATTTGATAGTTTTTCACTATCAGGTCATGTGAAACCTAACATTATATATCCAACTTTTTACACATATTGCACCCTGCCCTGTTGGCTGTTTAGGGATTACCCTAGGGGTGACATATATATCAACAAGCATTGGCAAATGCATTAGGTTTTGCCTAAGTTATGAATAATAGACTTTTTTTTGTTGTATGTTGTAGCTTGGTGATTAGTTGTACAATATAAGTTATAGAAAGTCTGTTAAAGTGTTAAGACTAGTTTATGTACAAAAAAGGCAATATGTTGTGCTGTTACTAGTGATATAGCGTGGGTAAGTAATAGCAAAATGTTGAAAAATGAAATGAAAGAGGGAAATATTAGAATTAATTGATGTCATAGAACTAATTTTCCAAATGTTATAGGATGTATTGATGGTACACATATTGTCATCAAACCAGAAAAAGTCATTCCTTCAGCATAAAGGTGTGTGTGATTCCTCCTGTATAATAACAGTCCCTGTTGACCAATTTCCAGCTGCACACATGGTTCCTTTTCTGGCAACTGTTGGGTCCGGTGCCACTGCACCTGCTGCTGCATTCAAAGCATGCACCTAGTGCCTGCAAGATAACAGCACTTGTGACTGCTTAATTAGTAGTTAAATAATAAATATAGAAATATTTGGTCTTTAGAGGAGTTCTGACAACGTTTGGCCCCAGTGCCACTGCACCTAAAGCACTATTGAAATCATGGTCCTAGTGCCTGCTAGATAACTGCACTTGTGACTGTCTTGTTTAGTAGTAAAATTTATCAATAATCTGGGTCCTTATAGCTCTTGGCCCCAGAGCCACTGCACCTGCTTCACTATCCAAATCAAGCCCCTTTGAATTGCAAGGTTTCTGAAATTGTGACTGCCTGTTTAGTGGTCAAATCTAGTAATATTATGTGTTTAGAGGAGTTCTGACAACTTTTGGGCCCGGTGCTACTGCACCTGCTGCACTATTCAAATCATGACCCTGTTGTCTGCAAGGTAACTTTACTTGTAGCCTCCTGTTTAGGAAACAAATATAGCAATATTAGGTGTTTAGTGGGCTGCCTGGAGCTTTTGGTCCTCGTGCCACTGCACCTGCTGCACTATTGAAATCATGACCCTAGTGCTTGCTAGATAACTTCACCTATGACTGCCTTTTTTAGTCGTAAAATATAGCTATGGTACGTGTTTAGAAGAGTTCTGACAACTTTTGGACCTGGTGGCAATGCACCTGCTACACCATTCAAATAATGACCCTGTTGCCTGGAAGATAACTACACTTGTGACTGCCTGTTTAGTAGTAAAATATGGCAATATTTGGTGTTTAGTGGTGTTATGACTACTTTTGGCCCCGGTGCCCCTGCACCTGCTGCACCATTTAAATCAAGCCCCTTTTAGTTGCAAGGTAACTGCAATTGTGACTGCCTGTTTAGTAGTAAAATATAGCAATATTAGGTGTTTAAAGGAGTTCTGACAACGTTTTGATCAGGTGCCACTGACCCAGTTGCATCTTTCAAATCATGACCCTAGTGTCTGAAAGATAACTGCACTTGTGACAGCCTGTTTATTTGTAAAATATAGCAATAATCACTGTTTAGTGGGGTGCCTGGAGCTTTTGGTCCCGTTGCCACTGCACCTGCTGCACTATTGGAATTATGACCCTAGCGCTTGCTAGATAACTGCACTTGTGACTGTCTGTTTAGTTGTAAAATATAGCAACATTAGGTATTTATAGGAGGTCTGACAACTTTTGGACTCGGTGCCAATGCGCATGCTGCACCATTCTTATTATGACCCTGTTGTCTGCAAGGTAACTGCACTTGTGACTGCCTGTTTAGTAGTAAAACATAACAATTTTAAGTGGTTTAGTGGGGTGCCTAGAGCTTTTGTTCCTGGTGTCACTGCATCTGCTGCACCATTGAAATCATGACCCTGCTGTCTGCACAGAAACTGCAGTTGTGACTGCCTGTTTCGTTTAAATTGTTTTGCAATACTCTGGGTTTAGTGGGGTCCCTAGAGCTTTTGGCCCCAGTGCCACAGCACTTTGCTGCACTATTCAAATCAAGCCCCTTTTAACTGCAAGGTAACTGCAATTGTGACGCAGTGTTTAGTAGTCAAATATAGCAATATTATGTTTTTAGAAAAGTTCTGACAATGTTTTGTCCCGGTATTGCTGCACCTACCGCACCACTCAAATCATGACCATATTGATTGTAAGGTAACTGCAATTGTGCCTGCCTGCTTAGTAGCAAAAAATGGCATAGCTCTTGGATATTAACTTAATTTCAATGTGCAATGTTTATTGCAACATTTAGAATTTGATCATAATAACCAAATAGATTAAGTTGAAAAAATCAATACGATAATGCCTACAAAGTACAAAGAAATGTACTGAGGCATGAATATAAAATGCCACAAACGTTCTAAGGCTAAAGCATCTGCTTTACACAACTAAGTAATAAAAGCAAGCATTCCAGCATAGTGTTTGAAGCTGTCTGCCTTTTCCGTGGGAAGAGATCCTATCTTGACAGTGAATGGGGCTTAAACAGTGTGAACAGCTTTAGTAGAAGTATTGGAATGCTCGTAGCCAGGGAAAGTTAAAAATAGGTTCCACACAAAAGTGAATTAATACAGTAAATCGATATAGGGAACTGTTAAGAGCCCCCTTTTAAGATATATTAAATACAAGAGACTCTACAAGCACAGCACAAGCGTTGTACAGACGAGACCTAAAAAAGAAGGTTTTTGACAGGCAGAAGGTTTATTTTGCCAGGCTTAATTGGCAGCTTAAAACTGCACACACAGGCTGCAATGGCAGACATGGGACATGTTTAAAGGGATACTCAAGTGGGTGGCACAATCAGTGCTGCAGGCACACTAGTGGAATTAAATTCACAGGCCTTGGGCACACTTAGTGCCAATTTACTAGGGACCTAATTTAAATATTCAAATTGGGTATAAGCTAATTCTACCATGTTTTAGGGAGACAGCACAAACACTTTAGCACTGGTTAGTAGTGGTAAAGTGCACAGGGTCCTGAGGCCAACAAACACAAATTCAGCAAGAAGTGGAGGGTAAAGACAAAACCTTTGGTGGCAACTCTGCAGAGAAGGCCAGGTCCAACAATCACCAAATCATGTCAGGGGTTAATCAGGTGAAACTGAGATAAAGTAGCCTAAAATATATCATGCCCTTTCACAATGGCAGCTTTGTATGTTCTGGTGAGAAGGAGGAAGAGGAGGAGGAGGAGGAGGAGGAGGATTTTGCCTGGGATGTAGAGAAAGAGACAGGAGAGTTTTTTTTTAAGATTAGGGAACTCTTTTTGATCAAACTGAGGAGGAGATATTTGATAAGTACAGGCTTAGTAGTCAGCTCATTCAGTACACAACAGACAGATTCAATGTATTCCACTGCATGTGCAAGTATTGTGTCGTCTACTCTGTTTACCTTCTGGAAGTTACCAGGGAGTAATAGCAGAAGCAGAGGGAGTGTCCCAAAGTGTGTTATTGCAATTTTTTGATAGTTTTCTTGATATTATGATATCCAAAATAAATTATTACCTTTATTTTCTTTCATCTCAATGGGGCTAACAACATACCAAACCTTTATTGCCTGGCATATTTTCCAATTGTTATAGGATTTATTGATGGTACACATATTGCCATCAACCCAGAAAAAACATTCACTCCCTCATCATACAAGTTGTGGGTAATTCCTCTGTATAATAACGGACCCTGTTGACCGATTTCCAGCACCACACATGATTCCTATATGTTCCGCCACAGTGGAATATATAATAGGATGTTTCAAAGTGAATTTGGCAAAGGTTTTGGGCTTGGTAGGCCTATAAAAATTATTTAACATCCACCTAACCATCCAAAGTAATAACTCATACTAATGTAAGCTTCCGTTACTATTTAGGAGGCAGTGCATATGCATTATGGCCTTGGATCATAACACCATATTAAACTCAAGTACAAGTTGTGCTCACAAAACGTTATAGAGAGGACCTTTGGAATACTTCAGGTCCCTGCACAGGAGTGGTGGAACGCTCCAGTACCATCCAGATATATGTTACAGAATAATAGCTACATGTGCAATGTTGCATAATCTATGAGGAGGGGTCTACACGATGGGAAATTGATTCTGAAATTTGATCCAGAGGAAGGAAAACCACAAATACAACACCAACAGGTACTGAGGGTAGAGCACATTGTGCAGAGATTACAAACAATTGTTTTTAAGGTAAGTGAATCAAAAATAGGTTAAGAGGAATACCTGATTGTTATGATTTTTAAACTTCAAAAATGCCTTTTATTA
Source organism: Triturus cristatus (assembly GCF_964204655.1). Classification (NCBI taxonomy): domain Eukaryota; kingdom Metazoa; phylum Chordata; class Amphibia; order Caudata; family Salamandridae; genus Triturus; species Triturus cristatus. The sequence continues at coordinate 970,637,686 of NC_140587.1, forward strand.
GGCGAGCATCATATTTTTTGTTTTTTACTAAAGCAAAACTACTGTGTCCGGACATACATTTGGTGTATATATTTGTCTGCTTTTCAAAACCAAATAGTAATAATTAAACAGCACATGAGAAAATACACCACATTAGTGCCTTCTTTTGGCTCTGTTTGCACTACTTTTTCAGCAGTACCTGCCTCTGGAGTACCACTAACATCTGTAGAAGACGTATGTTGGCATGTGCCCTAAGGATGGAGATATCAGGCACTTAGAGACTACTTAGGCTTTATACCTCTTTACCCTCACCTACCCGTAAATCTGCATGGCCTGATATGGTACTGTTTTGCATATTTTCCAAGACAGATGTGACCTGCACTAAGCCACGTGCTACATGGCTACAGCTGTGACTCATCGCAGTTTGTACATTCACAGTGCATCTGGATAATGTGGTAGTAGCCTGTGTCAGATGGTTAATGGAACTGCTCAGTATACGAAACCACAGAATGTGTTTGGTGATGCCCACGCCTATGCATTGTATGGTGTTGTTTCATTGTTGTTGTGAGTTTGTCCACAGGTTCTATGAATTTAGCTAAGTTCAAATTCATCATAATTTGGCCCTCCACAACTATTTTTCTAAAATGTTCTTGGCCATCAAGCAAGTGCGACATTATCTGATTCACATACAATAATTGTTGATTTACACTTTTTATATGTTTTGCACAGAATGCATTGATCCTCTAACCCATCCAAACAACTGAGATATCTGTACCATCTTCTAGTGCAAAAGCACCAGTATAATGAGAAGCTGTGGATTTACAATAACGCTGCAACACCGTGCAATCCATCTGTCTGGATCTCAAGAATGTTGGGCTGGTTTCCCCACCTGTGTTTGTTTCATGTGCTACATGGTCAAAATCGGGGAATGGTAAAACTGCATGGATGTCCTTTAGGGATTGCCAGGGGTTGCAGCTGCAACCCCTGGCTTGCCCCTTGAGACCCCTGGCACTACCTTTGTGACCCCTGGCCTCAGAGGTAGCAACATCAGTGCCTGGCCAAACAGGGGCAGCTTACCCTCATGGACACTGGTTGGGGATCCACTTTCCTGGTTTTCTGTCAATTTTTTCATTAATCAAATAGTGAATAATATTCATTGTAAGTGTAATGAAAGATAGAGTACAATCGGCTGGAATATGACACTATTTGGCAGCTAAGGTAAGTAAAAATGCTTTTAAATGTATGTTTTATGCATGCTTGCGGGTGAGGATGTGTTTATGTGAGAGTGCATGAATGTGTGGTAGGCATGATTATGAGATTCAAAGTAAAGGTCAAATTGCATGTGATATCACTTCTGACATATTGGCGAATTGATGCACATGTAAACTGTAGCTCTCCTTTTGGGTGAGACTTGTGGTGTCTGTGTGGCAGTTCATTTTGTGGATTCCTCAATATCACAAGGACTTTCAATAGTGGCATCTTGCTCTCTCTCAGGCTCTATCTGTCGTGATACATTTGTGAGACATATATAAATATAGTTATATATAATGTTTACTTTTTTACTTGAAACAATATTAAATTTGAGTTAAATGTATGTCCCTCAATACTGTCTGCTTTGAATGAGAAATTGTTTAAAGCTCAAACAATGTACATATGCTTCTAGAAAGTTATAAAAATCAAACAAATGTATTTATTTCTCCACACCACAATTATATTATTAGGTAAATTAGCTTATTAATCTAGGGAAAATACATACGCATTTTATATTTTTACCGTGAGTTGTCGATGGTGGATATGAGGTATTAAAATTGGAAACACCCACATCACTCCCTGGCTGAATTGTTGCGTCAGTTAGAGTTTCTGTGGTTGCTGGTGCTGGCTGCTGAGATGGTCCTCAGGCTGTCCCACGTGTCTCTGCCAAGTGACCTGCAACCTTCTCTTTAGTTCAAAATCTTAAATCGTACCACCTTTTGCCTTTTTCAGGGATGGTACCTATGTGACATCAATGGATTGACCATGTCCAGGATGTCAATCCAGATTTACATTTTCTGGGATCCTGACACGCTAAAGAAACTCTTCCCAAAGAGCTTCTCATTATGGGTCACACACTCCTCAGTGGGGACATTTAGCTTCTTCTCTGAAAACTTCATCTTGCACCTTCTGGCATCAAGATCTTTTTCGCTTTCTTCCCTTGACATAGTTCCCCTTCTTTAAATTTCAAAATTCCAATAAGACTGGACAAACACACTCCTGAAAAACATTGCCTTCCACTGTACTACATGACACAAGGGAGGGGATGTATGTATTGACTTTACCACCGATACCAACACTTTTATTGTATGGTTAATTAAAACCTTGACAATATAAAACATTTAAAAGCATGTTATACAAATAAAAGAGAAAGAAAAGTTGATAAGTCCTTGTGATACCCCCTGACATAACTGATGCATGATATCATGGGATAAAACGCATGATCTGGGTCTGCATTCGTTAGCTTTGAGGCAATATAACTGTTTAAAATCAATTACAGATAAGCTAAAAGATATGTAAGAGTCAGTGAATTATTGTGGAGCAATCTAGCACAGACAGACTTGTGATATCAAAAGAAACAAATGTTTTAAGATCTACTACAGTTGAATTAGAGACATTGCGATTGTTAAAACCCAATTACAAAACTGTCAGACTATAAGGTGTGTGTTGTCTATAGTGAACAAAGTTGTCAGCCGGCAATCATCTCTAGGCTTTGTTGTATTTCTTTAAGAAGGCCCTTCACCACCTTAAAATATGTGCCTATTCTTGCCAGTTCCAAGGGGACCATGGTCCTAAAAATCCATTTCATGTCATTGTTGCGTGCTTTAAAGCCATGAATTAAAAAAAAGTGGCTTTAGTAATATTCACCTGAAGTGGAGCAACATCGGGAAGCAACATAGTAAGTGTGTGAACGTTTCAGATTTGTAACCACACAGCCTGCACTTAACGATATTGGAGAGGAGCAGGCAGTTTGGATTCAAATCTTTAATTTGTAAAGCAAGCATCCTCTCAGCCAAAATGCTGGTTATGCAGGCTTTCCCGGATGTGCAATTAAGATATGATTGTGCCTCGAGGCCAGCATTGCAGTCATTGTTGTACAAGTCTGCCAGAGCCTTTAGTGGCTGTGTGGACTTGATGTTTTCCGTGTCCGTGGACTCGAGAGGAATTTTATGTTTTTCAGTTTGTTTTTTACTGCTAGTGATGAAGTGTTTAGTGCAGTCAATTCTATTTGGAGAGTGGCTGCTGCCACCATTAAATAGGTGGACCAAGGACTATTTTTAGTTTTGAATATGTTCTGATGGATACATTTCAAGGTGAAGGGCGTGGCCTGAGATGCATCTATAGTAGTATTTTAGAAAGGTTCCCATGCTAGCCCATTTAATGCCCTCCGGGCCAAATTATATATGTAACTTGGAAATCACAGAGTGATAGGTGCAGTTGCAAATTGCCTCAGCCTCTTTGTGTAAATTGCCTTCTGTCACAAAATGTCCCTGTGGGCATAGTGGGTTTGCTGCACCAAACTTCAAAGTACACTACTTAATAGCCCAGGCACAATTCTCTGCTCATTGGTTTCACAATTTCTGACACATTACAGATAGAGGGCTGGATAAGGAGATCTCTAGCCCAAATTAGCTTAATGCTGTGATGTTAAAAAATATGATAAGGCCCAAAGATAAAATACACACGGTCAACTGCTCAGTGTGGTCATGGCACAGGCTGGAGAAGTATGCGCTATTGACATCCTATACTTCCCGCATGTGCCACTAGCTAGAGAACTTGAGGTTACATTTGAACTATTAGCCACCAAATGCCTAAGACTCCATACTCTGGGGGATTTATACACAGCTACATTTATTTAGTTGACAAACTACCTCAGTTTATCACCATTATATGCATTCCTTTATTATAGATTGCAAGAGGGGTGTAGCCAGCCCTAGCGAGATGGCAGATAGGTTCTAGGACCACTCCGTTGGGAGACTCAAGATCCATAATCGCTCACCACCATCTTCACCTAGGGAGCTGTGTTCTTTAGTGGGTGGCCATCACCACTCGGTCTATTAAAAAGCAAGAGTCACAACTATATGACCTTCTACTTCACACCAACCCCAATCTAATGTTTGTAACATAGACCTGGTGCAACGAGGGCTCTAACCCCACGATTACCAGTGCTATCCCACCAGGTTACTTGATTATAAAGAACAACCGACCAGTGGGAAGAGGAGGTGGAATTGCCATTATTTTTTTTTAAAAACCTTCTTGTGCGCTATTTTACCTACTGAGGATATCGATGGTGTAGAAGTTCTTGGTTTTCTTTTCACCGCATCCGCTCACCAGACAATAGCAGGCGTTCTTATTTATAGGCCTCCTGGCCCCACAGGAAAGTTTACTGAGTTACTTAGCCAAGCTATCGCTCTGGTAGCTACCAAATACAAGCACTGCTTGGTGTTAGGAGATTTTAATATCCACATGGATAACCCAGCCGAGCCTGAGTTAATGATATTGCGGGAATCCTTGGAGATTTTTAATCTGACCCCCTATGTTCATGTTCCCACCCATGAAAAGGGACATATCTTAGACCAGATATTTTCTAATGTTAGAATAGAAACAGACACATCGCGTCCGCTGGTGTGGTCTGATCATTTTCTATTAGGTTATAAAATCCCTAAGGATCTATTTCACTCACAAACCCATGGTAAGCCCCATCCGTGTAACTTCAGACCCTTCAGTCAGATTACGCCAGATGCCATGAAGGCAGCTATGAGTCAGCACCCGATTCCTTTTAGCGGCGATCCTGAGATAGATGCACTCAGCCTTGAGAGTTAACTCGAGGGTCGCGCCTCAGAGCTGGGCCCCCTTACCACTCGAGTGGCTAAATCGAATCGCACCTCTGCTCCATGATTTACTGAAACCCTTTGGAAAAGCAGAAGTGAGTGCAGAAGGTCGGAGACAGTGTGGCGTAATATGTTTCATTCCGAGGACAAAGCCATATACAAACAAGCTCTGAAAGCCCACTATAATAAAGTCTGCGAAGAAAAGAAAGGTTTCTTTTCTTTTCTTTTCCTCTAAAATTGAGGTAGCAGCACATAAGAGTAAATAGATCTTTAAAATTGTTAAGGACTTCTCTTCTCCTAGTGCCGTCGGAACTCCGTTTACCCCCACACCTGCCTGGGTTCATCATATTGCCAGCTACTTCCACGATAAAATCTGTACGATACAAAAGTCTTTTGCTATTTCATCCATAGCCAAGGAATACGAGGCAAGGTTTTTAGGCCTGGCCAGCTCTGGGGCTGGACCCTCTCTTACTCAGCTCCTTCCTGCCTCCTTAGAGAAATCCCTGGAGATAACGAACACCTTGAAGTCAGGCTCTCCTTCAGACTCCTGCTCAGCAAAAACACTGTCGGTCATCGCTAAGCCTATAAATCCAGCCGTCAATCTGGTCCTGAATACTTCATTACATAAGGGGAAAGTACCTAGCAGCTGGAAAAAGGACAAAATTATTCCCCTATTGAAGAAACCTTCTGCTGACCCAGCAGTAGACACTAACTACAGGCCTATATCTCTGCTGCCTTTTTTCTCCTAAGCCCTCAAAAAGTACGTCAATCTAGTATTGACTGAGTACGTGGAAGTCAACCACATACTCCATGAGAGTCAGTCTGGAATCAGAACCCATCTCAGTACAGAAACTACTTTATTTGAAGTTTCGGAAACCATCAAAACACAGCTTGATAGAGGGGAAAGTGCAGTGCAGATACTACTGGACCTATCTGCGGCCTTTGCTACTGTGCCCCATGACCGTCTCTTGTAGAGCCTACTGAATTGCGGCATCGGGAGCAGAGTACTCAAGTATTTTGCTTCTTTTTTGAGTGATCAGCAGCAGGAAATCATGGCACCAATGGTGGCCTCAGGACATGTCCCCTCCCACTGCTCCGGTTAGTACAGTGAGGAACTTGGGGGTCAAGTTGGACGCCACTCTAACAATGAAGGCTCAAATTCAAACTGTCGTTGGCACCTGTTTTGGCATGTTAAAAACACAAAAAACGTCCTTCCCCTGCTACCGGTTTATTACCGAAAGACCGTAGTACAAGCCTTAATAACCTTCAGGTTGGATTACGTCAATGTTTTGTATCTGGGCCTTCTTCCTGAGTATTTACTGAACCGTCTGCAGGTGGTTCAGAATGCGGCAGCCAGAGCCATTCTCATAGTGGGAGTAGGACGATCCACCTGAATGCCTTGGATACCGGTACAGAAGTGGATCCAGGTTAAGGATCTGGTTCTGGCTTTTCGGGTCTTTCATGGCACTGGTGCTGTATATCGCAGGAGAAGGGTCCAGCACTATGAGCCGAAACGTGCCTTGAGGTCCTTGGACAGTCTCTGATGCCTATTCCGAAATTTGCACGCTCCGGCGGTCGCTCCTTTCAAGTACTGGCTGCCCGCACATGGAACCGTCTGCCTCTTCATCTCAGGCAGGCCCAGGACCCCCTCTCCTTTAGGAGACAGCTAAAATCCTGGTTGTTCCAGCAATAATCCTCCTTGGGCAGGTTGGTTTATGGGCTCTGGTTGCCTGTTATCTAGTGGTCCTTTAGCGCAGGGACACTCTGTGGAGTAGCCGTGCGCTTTATTAGTACCTATTTTCATTTCATTTCATTTCAGCCCTGTTTTGAGCTGAACTAGGATGCAGAACTGTTGTGGCACCATTTGAGCATTTTACAGACTCCTCTGAGTACGGTGAGCTGACTGACACGCTGGACCTCTCTGGGCCTGTGCCACCTACTGCACGGTCTGGTGCTCAAAAGGACGGCACCTGAGCACCGGAGACAGCACAGAGCGAAAAGGTTGGGGGAGGCCTACGGAACTGACCAGTATGAGCTAGAGCACTGGAAGATTACCTGCATTCCGCCTCCAGTGAATGGGACTTTGGGCCAGACTTGATAGTGTGGCACAGGAGACCTGATTCCCTTGAGCCGGTAAGGCTGTGTACAGGCTGCCGTGAGTACCAATAGGCAAGAGGGACCTGGCAACCACTGGAGCTTATTTTTTCCTATCTCCCCCTTTCTACATGATGTTGCTTGCCTTGAATTAATCCCCTTTGTCCCTTGCCAGGGCAGTGGTGACTGGTGCTGAGTGAGCACTGAAGATCATGCTGAGCGCCAAACCACTTGGGGTGCCACCAAGGTCTACATAGAGCTGTGTGACTGCGGCCCATGGGGTTGCTAGGAGTCACGCCTCCCCCCCAACTATTCCTGCCTGTGTTCTGCCCCTCACACATTTGACACCTTCAGTTCGCCGGACTGTTGGTTGTGAGGGGTGGGTACTGGAAGCCCCATCCATGCGTACTTGGGTGTGGAGCTGACACAGGAAGCATGTCTTGAAATTGGGGGCCTAGTCTGAGACAGTGGACACTGAAGAGGGTGCGGAGGAGTCCGGTGAGCTTGATGCCTGGTTGAACTTGGCTTCTAGAAAAGTCTATCTCTTTTGGGGAGGAGGTGGTGGAGGGTCCCCTCGTGCCCCCTAGAGTGACCGGAGCCTCTCTATTGGTGTGACATCAGGACTGCTCACGCCCCCCTACTTGACTTAGGGGTGAAGTGGGTCCTGCCATAATCTTAAACTGGAAAAAATACTTGAAGCTATCACAGATACCAGGCAGGATCTGCATACTAGAGTCAATGCAGTGGCGATAGAACCGGTGTTACTGCACAAGGATCAATGAAAACTAACAGATCAGGTCACCCATGCCAAAAGTGCAATCACAGACATCCGGCCGAGCATGAGGGATCTGGTGGGACATGTTTGTTCCCTCGCCACTGAGATCCAGGAGCTGGAAGCTAAGAGGGAAGATTCAGAGGGATGTTCTCATTGAAATAATCTCTGTATAGTGGGCTTCCTGGAAGGAGTGGAAGGTGCGGATCTTGTGAAATTCTTCAAAGCCTGGCTAATGCAGGAGGTGGCTCCAGGAAAAGTGTTTCCTCACTTTCTAGTAGAGCATAACCGCTGAGTCCCGGTGCGACGACCCCCAGCAGTGCCCCACTGAGCCTGGAGTGGCCCAAATAATGAACTATAGGGACAAGGAGCCTCTGATGTAGGCAGCCCGGATGACTGCACCACTTCATTAGGAAAATGTATGAGTGTTCATCTTCCCGGGTTGCACATTATCAGTGCAACATAATCTGGCCTCATTCCTGGGGGTGAAGCGCAAAATTAGACAGGAGAGCCTCCACCAATCGCTGCTCTTTCCAGCAAAGCTTAAAGTTATGGTCAGAAACATGAGCTATTTTTTCACTGAACCAGAAGATGTTTGGGATTGGGTGGAGCAGTACTGAGTCCTACACTCCATCATCACCAGCACACCGGCTGCATGCAACACAGGCTCAACACCACAGGAAATAGAAGGCTCACAACACCAGTGACACTGAGATCCAGGGGGCTCCTACCCCGGAGCTTGGAAAGGAGGAGCAGGCTTAAACACTGACAACGGCAGTCGAATTATGGGCAGATCGGTATTTGCCACCTTTAAAAACTCCAGAAGGTTGCATATCCAACATCGAATCTACCAGCTCCACCAATACCATGTCTTTGGTGATACTACCAGAAGAGATAGCACAGAAAGAGGAAGTACCAAGAGATGCCAGTATGGTTCGCCCCAGAGAGCTTGTCCACAAAAGCTTTACCCTCTTATTTCCTTGACAAAAACTGTGAATCAAAGGTTCCCCCCGACAGGCACAGTACAAGTGAGATGTTCATTCTGTCTAGATGTGGTGAGGATTATGGAAAAACTGGGTACCCCATCTAGCTCCTCGGCAATCATAGTGCATGCCAGTGCACATTCAGGAGTGGCCCATCTATGAAAAGGTTTCTTAAATGTGTGTGTGACCACGAGTTCTGGGGTCACCCTGGGAGGGGAGTTAAGGGTTCTAATCTTACAGTTTACAGAGTCATGTGGTGTGTTATCGCTTTCTTTTACAAGGAATGTTTTCCCTATGTCAGAACATGTGGACACGGTCATGGGGTTCGAGGTTCTCCCTTGTGCTCACCTTTTTGTTGTAGCTGCAAAATGACCAACATTAGTATATTAATGTGTAATGTCCATGGTATGGCCTCCACACGTAGGAGGCAGGCAGTACAACAATAACTTAGAAGGAGAGACTCTCAGATTGCTCTGTTATTGAAGACTCATATTGCAGGAGGAGAAGATTCCCGCCCACAGAAACACTGGCGGGTACAGTGCTTTTGCACCATATATTCTGGTTTTGCATGAGGAGTTGTTGTTTGGGTCAGGCTTGGAGTCCACTTCTGGCATATGGCAACAGAGATTGATCTAGAGGGCCGTTATTTCAGGTTGAAGGACAGTTGGATGGCAGACCTGTCCTGTTGGGGAGCATTTATGCTCCCGATGTAGTGCCTATCAACTAGGCTTGCTAAATGGGCCATCATCCCGTGGATACTCAGGGGGACTTTGTGTGGATTGATCCTCAGCTGGATCATCCTCACCCACCGTTACCCACCGTCACCAACTTCACCAGTGGTGACGGCTGTTACTCTTCTCTCCCAATAGCTCCAACATTGATCCCTACTAGACTTGTTGGCAGTTGCTCCACCCTGACTCTAGAGAGTATTCCTAGTATTTTCCCCGCATGATCTACATGCCAGACTGGACTGGATACTTGTGATCCAGCCACCAGAGTACTGGCTATAGTGGCACAGTATTTGGGGAAGACCTGTTCTCATCGCAACCCCCTGCGGGTCCATTTAGGTTGGGGAGCACCACAGCCACTGGTTCCCACCTGGCGGCAACAGTGTGCCATGTTAGAGGAACAGGTCTTTTGAGATGTAACAGGCGAGACACTGTTTTAATAACTGACTAAAAATTGTGGCACGTCTACTTCCAAGCTAATGGACTGGGAGACAATGAAAGTAATTCTCAGAAGCCATTGCATCCATGCAGTCTTGGAGGTGAGGACAGACCTACAGAAAGACTTGGTGCACATTGAGCTGTCCCTGCAAACATCGTAGGGTGGTCCTGACTGACCATGCAAAGCAGGGTGCATTAACAGAGGTGCTGCGAAGGCACACCCAGCTGATTGAACAGTTACATTGTCTGGACTTCCATGCGTACGGAGCAAAAATGCATGCAGAGGGAGACAAATCAGTGATCTTTTAGCATGGTTTTTGTGAAGCGCCACACTAATCACACTGATCACTATGGTCAGGATAACCCTGATGCACATGTTCACAAATCAGATAGATATACATAAAGCATTTACCACCCATTACCAAGCCCTATATGATCCTCCCTATGTTGACTGCCAGTCTGTCATACAGCACTTCCTCGCCTAAGTGACATTAACAGTTATTGACCCATTTGATTGGGAAGAGCTCAATACACCCATTACATTACGGGAGATCTGGGGGCATCTGGAGAGCTTCAACCAATAAGACTCCAGGTTTGGATGGGTTTCCAATGTAATCTCATAAGGTATATGAATGACATTTGGCTCCAAAATACTAGAGCTGTACCAAGTGGTCCAAATGGAAGGCCAGTTCTTGTCCACACTTCAGAAGTCCTTGTTGTTGTCCCTCCCAAAGCCTAACTAGGACCCTTTGGAGCTATCCTCATACCACGCATTTTCTATGCTGGGGTGTAATTATAAGATCTTGAGCAAAGTTATAGTGGGCCGACTCTACGAGCATCCAGACCAGAATGGTTTCGTGGCATGAAGGTCTACCACTCTTAACATATGCTACCTGCATAGGGTGCTGAAGCTCTAATTGATGTGGAGGCCTTATGCTGCATGCATGGTAGGGGACTTGGAGGAAGCATTTGATACAGTAGACTGGGATTACTTATTCTCAACTCTGACCACTTTTGACATTACGGGAAGGTTACATAGGTTCATTTGTCTATTGTATGTTGAACCCACAGCAAGGATCAAAATTGGCCTCTGTATCTCCCATACATTCCCTGTGAGTAGAGGAACACAGCAAGGCTCTCTGCTGTCCCCAATACTCTCTTTAGCAATGGAGCCTCTAGCTCCAAGGCTTCATCAGGAGAGACAGGCTTGAGGCATTCCACTGGACGGAGAACCTCCTGTTGTCTCACTATATGCAGACAACGTGTACATTTACATCCAAGACATCGAAGAAGATATTGCGAGTGTTCAGGTCATACTGCAGGCTTTCTGCGCTGCTTCTGGTTTGGACAAGAACTGGGACAAATCCTGCCTATTCCCACCGCACCCATTTTGCCCCCACAGCATTTCCTTGTAGATTACCATGTTCCGCTATTTAGGCATAAAAACCAATCATGAGATGCAGGACCTTACAGATGGCAACCTTACCAGGGCCATAGCATCACTTTGTCCCCAAATAGCATTTTGGTGCACCTTGCCACTCACAGTACAGGGTAGAGTGTCATTATCTAAGATGGTGATGCTCCCCCATTTACTTTATTATTTCCAAAATCTTCTGGCCCATATCCCCAAATCCGCATTTCATTACGCAACACCCAGCACTGGAGAGTTTCATAGTATTTTTTGGAACAAGGGTAGATAGTCAACGAATTGCACTTTGTAAACTACAATTGCCAGTGCGCACAGGGGGCTTGGAAGCCCTAAACTTTGAGCACTATTATCTGGCGACATACCTGCAGTGGCCCGCACGCTGGTTGGCAGGATGCCTCACAGAGGAATTGGGACTTTCCAATACTGCACAAGCACAACACATGGTCCAGCAGATCTTCCTTCCACATGCATGACCCCCACAGGATGCCAATGGCCTATTGCTGGTAGCAAATGATAGTATTCATCGCAGTCTACAACTCATGCCGCAAGTGTCTCAATATTTGCCGGAAAGCCCACTATGCTCTATCACACCATTCAGTGACATGCTGGGAAGGGAGGTTTTGGAAGAATGGGAAGCAGCAGGTTTTATTTATTTATTTATTTATTTATTAAGGAGTTTTATATAGCGCTAGCATGACTCGAGGGTATCGGAGCACTTCACAACAGTTTTTGAGCAAGATTCATACAACAAAGCAGTATTCTACATATAAGAACGGAAAGTCCAAGTGCGCTGAGCAGCATTGAGGTAGTCCTTGAGTCCTGAGATAACCTCATAGAGAGCACGTTGTCTTGGGGTAGAACCACTTGGGGGGGGGAGCAGATAGGAGTCAAATAGCAGGGAGGAGGAAAGTGTTAGAGCTACAATGACTGGGAGAGACGAAAATCAGGTATTTGCGTTTAGATGGCGGCTATCCATTCAGGAAGGAGCGTTTGAGGAAAAGGGCTTTTAGAGGTTTTTTAAATTTTGTGAAGGACGAGATAGTCCTGATGTTGACTGGGATGGTGATCCAGATTTTGGGCGCGTTTCTGGCGAAGGACCGTGTGGCAGTTTTTTGTTTGCATGTTTTCATAGGGATGAGAAGTAGGGTGCTGGAGCTCCTGAGGTTCCTTGTCTGACCAGCCCTTTTGAGTTTAGCAGCCACATACTTAGGTTTTCCTGTGTGCAGGGCTTTGTGTGTGAGGCAGGCAGTTCTGAAATTGGCACGCAGTTCTATTGGGAGCCATTTTAGTTCTCTGAGTGCTGGTGCGATGTGGTCGTATTTCCTGATTCCAGTGACCATTCTAGCTGCTGCGTTGAGAGTAGTTTTGAGGGGAGCAAGGTGAGATTTTGTTGTACCAGTGAGGGTGGCATTCCCATAGTCGAGTCTGGATAGCACCAGTGATTTGTTGGTTTGTTTGAGGTCATTGATTGGGATGAATGGTTCTATTTTGTTAAGTAGCTTCAGGTTGAGGAAGGCACTGTTTGCGGAGTTCTTGATGTGTTTGGCCATGTCAAGTTTGGAGTCTAGGGTGATTCCTAATGATTTAATGGAGTGGGACAGAGTGTGATTGCCGTTAAGAGCATCCAAAGCTTTTACCCATTCTGCAAAAGGAGGGTTATCTTCTTTGTTGGAGATGAGGAGTATTTCAGTTTTGTCTTGGTTGCGTTTTAAGTGGTTAAGCGACAGCCAATGTTGGATTTCTTTAAGAGTGACATTTAGTCTGTGAATGTCATCAATGCAGGAGGTTTCTAGATAGATCTGGGTGTCATCTGCATAGAGGTGGAAAGGTATGTTGGCATTTTTGAGTAGGGTGGTGAAGGGCTCCATGTATATGTTGAAGACTTGAGGTGGTGAGTACTGAACCATGGGGGACACCCCTGTTGACGGGGTGTAGGTTGGAGGTAACGTTTTCTATTTTTATCCTTTGTGAGCGGCTGTGTAAGAAGGAGGAAAACCATTGAAGGACCACCTCATCAGCTCCTACCCTTTCTTGTAGAGCCTTGATGAGAAGTTGGAGATCAACCGTGTCAAAGGCTGCCGATAGCTCTAGGAGAATGAGGAGGCAACACTGGTCAGTATCGAGGGACTTGTGGATGTTGTCTGTGATGTTAAGGATCGCGATCTCGGTGCTCTAGCCTTTTCTGAAACCCGATTGATGGGGGTCAAGAAGGTTGATGCTATCCATGTGCTGAGTCAGTTGTTGGAGGACTCTTTTTTAAAGGATTTTGGATAGGAGGGGTAGATTGGAGACGGGTCTGAAGTTATTCAGTTCCTTGGAGTCAGGGAGCTGTTTATGATCTTGCACCAGAACGGGGCTAAGGAGAGTTTCAGTTTTTTGGTTAGTTCGGTGGGTATCGGGTCAAGAACGTGAGAGGCTGTTTTGGAGGAGGAGATCAGTTTGAGGATCTCAGTTTCTGGGATGGGGTTGAAGTACTTCCAGGTTTTAGTGGGGAGCTTGGGCGAGCTATCTACTGTCACTGGGGGCAGGCTTTTGCAAACAGGGGTGCTGCTGATGTCCATTTAGAGCTCAATCTTGGTGATTTTTTCCTCGAAGAAGTTGGCAATGTTTTCACACAGGTCCTTGGAGGTCTGTAGGGAGGATTCCGGGGGTTTGGAGGTTTTTTGCCTGATGATTTTGAACAGTTTGTTGGGCCTGTTTTTAGCGTTGTCCAGGGCGGCGCAGAAGAAGGTGCTGATGGGTTTTTTGTAATTCCTTCGGACTGCTTTGAGTTGTTCGAGTAGGCTTGATGAGGGTTGCTCCTCCATAGTCTTTCTGTAGCTCTTAGTTATCTTCTTTCGTTGTTCATGTCCGTGTTGAACCAAGATCTAGAAGGGATGTTCCTGTTTTTTTTAGTTTCAAGTGGGCTACTTGATCTAGAATGGATGCCATGTTTGTGTTGTAGTGGGAGGAGAGTTCTGTTGTGGAAAGATCATCCATGGAGTCAGTGAGGAGAGAGTTAATCCTTCCCTCTAGGTCATTCATGTTAATTTGAGTGAAGATTCTGGTCCATTTCAGAGGGTCTTGGGTGGGGGGGTTTAAGTGTGATTGGTTGAGTGAGGTGGAAAAGGATTAAATGGTGGTCGGACCAGTCCACTGGCAGAGTGCAGTCTATTGTGACAGTGTCGTGCTGGGCGATGATGGCGTCTAGGATCGCTTCTTTGTTGTGGGTTTCCTCTAAGCAGTGTTTGGTAAGATTGTTGCTGTGAAGCAGCTTCTTCAGGTTCTTGATTAGTAGGTTGTTGCTTCATTCCAGTGTAGATTGAGGTCGCCCAGAATAATGTTGTTCGTGTCCCGGAGAGAGCAGTGGGCAATCAGTTCGGACAGGTGTTCAGTGAAGGTGGTGGTGTTGCCTGGGGGATGGTAAATAAGGTGGCAGATAAGTGTTTTGTTGTTGATGGTGTTGATGTTGGCGGTTAGGCACTCAAAGGTGTTGTAGTTGAAGGAGTCTATTTCTTTCACAGAAATATTGTTTTTGTGGATGATAGCTATGCCTCCACCTCTTTGATCTTTTCTATCTTTGTTGGTGATTACAAAGCCCGGGGGGCTAAGAGTATCCATGTGTGGGAATGAGGAGTCATTAAGCCATGTCTCGGTGGTGAATGCTATGTCTATGTCGTGGGTGAGGATGGATTCCGCTAGCTCTGTGGCGTGTTTGGTGGCTGATCTGCAGTTTATGAGCATGCAGTTTGTGGGGGATGTCTCTGTTGTGGGTTTTTTCGTTCTGGGGATCGTGGGGATGATAGTGCGTGTGGCCGGGGGTCTAGGGGATTTCAGAGGGGCCTCTTCTTGTCCTAGTCTGGTGATCACCTGTATTTTGGATTGGAGCGTGGCCGTAATAGGATTGTCATACGAGGAAGCGAGAGCTGCTGCCTCGCTCGCAGACATTTCATCTCTAGTTCTTTTCGGTCTCTGCGTCTGATTTGCGAGGGGCGTGGAGATCCCTTTCGGGAGGGAAGCATTGGAAAGCCTTTGTTGAGCGAAAGAGGGGAAAGAAGGGGAAAGAAGGGGAACAGAGTGGCTTTAGGGGTGCGTCGAGGTTGGTTAGGATTTCACTAAGACACTGGATTATGGTTGTTATCTGGCTTTCAAGCAGGGTGAGTCGGTGCCCAGTCTCTATGTCGGTGTGGGTGTTCTGGGCGGGAAAGTTGAACCTGTGGGGGGGAGCCTAACATTGTTGAGTTGCCCTTTTGTGGGTGAGCTGTCCGTGTGGGACCTCAGCGGGGTCGGGGGTGCAGGGTGGCGGGGGCCAAGTTGGGGCATCGATGTTAAATTGCATGAGGGACTGGGGTGGGTGTTGGGAGTCGCGTACTGTGTGTTGAGGTCATTCGAGGTGGGTTGGGAGGGATGGAGGGCAGGGGTCAGGTGCGGGGGGTTGCTGGAGGGGGTAGAGGGGTCTTGTTCTCTCTGGTGGTGTTGGGGGAGGTGTCTCTCGCGGGGGGCAGGTGTTATTACTAGGGTGCATCGGAGAGATGGGTGAGTTCTGTTGGCGGGTCCAGTTCTTCAGGGAGAGGAGGATGGGTGGGCAGGGGAGGAGTGCGTGGGCGGGGGAAGTCCGGAGGGATGGGAAGAGAGCAGGTGTGCTCCGTTTCAGGATGGTACACTTTTGCCCCTTGATAGATTAAGAGAGGAACTTGAACTCACGGCGGGTCACTTCTTGGCACATGGTTGTTTGCTAGCAGCACTGGAGCGACACTGGCACATCACAGATACAGAACCAGATCAGCACCTCCTGATACACAAACTACATCATAGGTGGTGGCTGCAGGCTCTTACATGGTTTGTCCATGCCCTAGTGTATACCATGCATGATCCATTGTCTGTGGATCGTAGGAGCTGCGAGGGAGACATTGGTAGAGAACTAACTAAGAAAGAATGGGAGAAAGCACTGAAAAACCCAAGGAAATTGTTGCAGGACGCTTAGTTCCAGTACATTTAGCATCACATCCTGCATAGGGCCTATCTCACTCAAGTGACTCACCACCAAATTTTGATCACTCTCAAATTTCCCTTGATGCTAACAAATGGGAGCTGATATGGTGCATATGTTCTGGAGCTGGCAGAAGGCTGCAACACTATGGGGAGTGGTCTCCACTGCATTAACAGAGGTGACTGGCCGTGCAGATGAGTGCACATTGGCGGGCTCACTGTTGGGGATGTTTAAGAGCTCAAAACTGCAAAAGCCACATACCATTTCATTGATTTGGCACTACTGATAGCTTACAGACATATCGCCATGCATTGGAAGGTTCAGAAATTACCAGGTATAGCCCACCGGTGCACAGCAACACTTAAGTGGGGACGGGCGGAGTCCGTGGCACTAAGGTGAGAGGAGGCTCATGGACTATGTAAACACCCCTTTGCAGCAGACTGGGAGGTGCTTCTACCTGATTTACAAACTTATAAAGAGGAGTTGAGTGGTTACATTTCACACTTATGTCTACATTTAGGCACAGTCCTTGAATGCTTGGTGTGTTTAACCCTCCCTCACCCCTTCTCCATTTCCATCCTCCTCCCTATTTCCCTCACCTCCTCTCTTCTCCCTACTACCCTCCTCCCCTCTGCATGAATTAATGCCTCCTCTCCCCTCTCTGGTCCCAATGCACACTTCTCCAGCAGATTCTACTGGTATTATATTCTACAATAACAGGCTCAAGGGAAAACGGAGCATATCTGAGATGGATGGAAATTATACAAGCAATCATAGTGATTATGTGTTGATGCCACTATATGACCTGATGTTTATTATTGTTGTTATTTTCTAATTTCTTTTTTTAAAGGTAGGACCAATGACTCCCGTTGGTAGTAATTTTTGATGGAATGTCAGCACAAATCGCTAGATGGGTATACCGTTACTGTGAATGTCTCTTAATCCCGATGTGACATGTTAATGTGATATTGATAAAATCTAATAAAATTGGTTCAAAAGAAAAAAAAGATTGTGAGAGAGGATTAAAAAGGGTTTCCCCACATACCCCAGAGAGCCCAAGAACTGGGGGCTTCTATTATTGGTAGCCCCAGTTCTCACCTAAAGGAAATTGTCACTCTGTTGTATGGTGCGTTGATGGGGGTTCCACTGGAACCTAGCTGGGTAAGGGCACGATGGTGAGTGACTTGGAAACAGACATATTGGATATGTAATGGCTTTACTGCTGCGAACACCACACAGAAGTATCTATGAATAGTAAGCATAGACTAGTTCACTACAAATTCTTACACTGCATGAACTACACACCAGTCATACTGGCAAAATGTATTTTTAGGTTTGAACACACACATTGCTTAAGTGTCACACTCTTGGGGCAGACTTTACCCACCCAGCATGCGTATGTGTGTGGCCACCAATCAATGAATGTTGGGGGAAGCTTTTCCAAACTCTAAACAAAATGCCAGGGCAGACCCTAGTAGCAGATCAACTGCTGGCACTCTTGGGGTATGTGAAAAATTCACAAAACGTAGGTGGAAATTTGTTGGACTTGCATTGCTGTCAGGCAAATGCCAAATAGCCTAGTACTAGTGTATAGGAAAAGCCCCTAATGTGGAGGAATGTGTCAGAATGGATAAAAGACCTAGTCACGTACAATGCCCATGCAGAAACATACAGCAAAACATTGAATAAAGAGTCAACAGAGGGCTGGGATAGCCTAGATATCATCTATGATTCTGGAACACTCCAATCGACAAGTTAGATCGCCCCTCACTTTTTTGGTTCTCTTAGATCTCCTACATCACTACTTGACTCTGGGCCCTGTGCAAGTTCTAACTCTGACAAACTATGAACCGATGCACTGTGTTTTTATGATATCACTTGATGTATACTGTACTGGCTATGTTGTTCACTAACTGTACGATGAAGACAGGGTTAAAAAAATATTACCCTTCTGTTAATGCTGCAGACAGGAGGATGGAGCTTTTTGTTTCCTGACAGGGGGTTGCAAGTCACATTCACAAAAGAGCTGGGCTTCCCTCACCCGCTGGATGCACAAAAACAGTATGTAGACACCTCTGGGGAAGGCTGGGGCCTATATTTCAAAGGGTCTCTATCTTTCACCTACCGTTCATAGACGCCTGGTCCACTTTGAAGGCCTTAAGGAATATTTTAGGCACTACGTCTTATCTATATCCCCTTTTCTGGCAGGCTCTCTCTAGCCCCCTTTTTGTGAATAAATCATACACATGAGATTCCAAATGTATTCCAGAATGTCATATATTTACAGAGCAAACATGCACACATTATCCATGTCACACATGGATGAAGTGTAGAGCTCAGGTAAAAGAGATTGGCAGAACCCTTTCTTTTTCAGGAGAGGCCAGTAAGCCCCATCTGCATTTACGAAAAAGGTTTGTCCCCACAATAAGTATTTATCAGTCCTGTGAGAAGTGTGTAGACATTCTCACCTAAAAGAAGGGTGCACTTGGCGTGCCCACCCAGACCAGAGAGTTCAGCTCTTGGAGTCAGTCCATTGCCACATGTCTTCAGTGTATACACATGATTCTTTTGTGTGCTAAGGCAAAAATCACAAAATAGTTTGGAATCTTCCATGGTGGAACTTGGATCAGGAGCATATGCTCCTTTGAGTCATGCAGGATTAATTTCTATCCCAACAACAACTAATATTCAGATCCAGCTGCTTGTTTCATGGCTCAAATTTGTTTGCATTGTCCTACTTTTGTCACTTTGAGAATATTTAAATATGTACCCAGCATTCCATCTAGTGTCCTTTAGATGGGTTTTAAATTGGGTGCAATTTCCAAATTGTAAGTACATCACATTTCTACTAGGGGTGGGAGGAACTTGCAGAGTTTTACTTTTTTGAATTCCTTGGAGTTACCTATAATTCCATGGAATTCCATGGAGTTACCTAAAAACTCAGTGAGCTTCGGTGGAGTTCTGCGAGTGGTAGAAGTTTGGTCCGTTGCTTTGTTTGCGCAGATTATTTGCACTGGGAGCTAATCCCGTGCTGTAAACTCAGCACGATTGGACCCACATGGTGCGCTAGAGGATGCTGCTTCTTTCTGCTGCTCAAGTACACATTCTACTCGAGGGACAGCTTTTGCAATTCGAGCAGCAACTTTCTCAATGTAACCGGTAGATACCTGCCGTGGCCACCTGCATTGATAAATCCTGCTGGGATCTAGCACTCGTTTTTTCTCACTCACCAACTTAATGTTGGTGAGCCGTGTGTGGGGAAAACTCTGCCACGTGGAGGTTAGCAGAGTTTTTGCCAAAGTCCGTATTTAGAGTGAGAGTGGGCAAAACTCTGCAAACTCTGCTGGCAGACCGTAGTTTACCACCCACCCCTGCAGTTTCGAAAACACAAAGTGCAGCAGTTGCAGCATATCAGAATATTAACTCATCTCCAGTACATGCTACTACTTACTAGCATGCAGTCTTTTTTCTGATCATTGAGCACTACACTTAAACTATTTTAAGCCATATAAAAGTAAGCAACAGTCCATCCAGTACCCTAAACTCCTGAATAGTATGTATAAATGGGATAGCGTGAAATGCATTTAATAGACAATGTAAAAATACTGTCTTACTTTTCAAATTCCCCTATGATTGAGACTTAGACCATGTACAAGACTCAATGGACCACCCAAGCCATATCTGCAAGATTATGCTGCTGCAAATCCTCAGTGTCACTTATGCATGCACCTGAGGTTCACTGTATTTGAAATGCACTGTGATGCCGACGTTATAGCAGGAAGATATACAAATGTTTGAGTTGGTCTTCAGGTCTAGGTTTGCACAAAAATCCTAGATGTCCTCTAACATTTTAGGAAAAACAATAATCGGGTCATTTATGCATAGCAGGTTACTGTTTGCATATAGCAAAATTAATTGGGGACTTATACTGAATGCAATCCATTGCTGGCTATACAACTGTTTAAAGTGGTTCCCCAGTGTAAATAGCAGAAGAGACAAGGGCCACATTTGCGCTTTCCCTCTTTGCAGCTCCGAAGTGTTAGGGCACACATTCTACTTACATTCTCATGCCATAGCTGAAGAACATATTAGCCTCTTCCAGCTGATCATCCCTGTTCTATGCAACACGTTACCAGTGTCTGTAGCACCTTGTTAACAGGATTGAAAGTTTTGCATGGATCAACACCCATCACAGTAATCTAGAATTATACTAAATATATTATTGTCAATTGTTGTGTTTCTACCATAGTTCAAACCACTTTTGCCAAGATGAACGAATAATGTCATCCCTCATTGGATTCTTTTGCTAATATTGTACTAAAGATTTTAACATCACCGTTAATTACTGCTAGCGGTCTTCCGCAGGAACATGATAATTCACATTTTTTAAGCAGTCTTGTTTTTTATCCTGTGTCATCATTTTAGTTAGGACAAAAATTGTAAAGAGCCACTTCACTCACCTCAAAAAGCATTAGAGACAAAGATTCTGTATGAGTTAGAAGATACACCATTATCACTAAGTACTCGATTCATAAAGATAAGTTTACATGGGTAGATCTACTTACATTCAGATCTACTCCTACACATAGGTGTAAATCTTCACTTTTTGTTGCTCACCATTTCCAAATGTAGATGTACCCCTAGGTATAGACATAAAAGTCTCCTCTCCCTCAAATAAGGGGGTGGAGACTCCTATGACTAAATTTACAAGTATAAAGTTAGTATTACTAACTTACCACCAGTAACGAGTGCAGCTATTTTCTCATAGGAAATTATAGGGAAATATTTAAAAGTTTATTTTTTATTTTTAAAAAAATGGTCAGAATCCCTTTCAGAGGCCCACAGAGCAAGCAGGGGTTACTTGGCCCACTCATGGAGGTTATAACCTTTTGCTCCTGCTGTCCCGGTGTCTCACTTACTATGGGCTCTGAGTAACTGGGCCAAGCACTACCCCTTCAGCACTAGACCCGCAGTCTGAGTGTGGGTCGAGCAGTACATGGCTATTCGGAGGAAATTAGGTGCAAGGTATGTCTAGGCTCATACCTCAAAATACCCCCAATGGCCCTAATAACATAAGTGTCCAATCCAATACTTTCTTTTGGTAAGAAAAGCAGTATTAATTCTACACACCAACACAGTACACTTAATAAGTCACAGAATGTTTCTCATAGTTAGCACCCTAGCACTGAGCTGGGCTTTGTTCCTACCACGGGTGCCCTCGCTGTTCCTTCTACTCTATACTATCCAACTTGTCTCAGGGTTATTTTTGGAGGTGAACCCACAGGTGCTACCTACAGTAGTGATGTGCCTCAAAGGGTGCATTTGGCCTTGAAAGTGTCAGCTCTTTCGGCACTGATCAATGAGATCATGCAAGCCCTACTCAAGACTCACACAACTGCAGTCTTCAGAAGAGTTTGGGAGATGGGCTGCAGCTTCCTGTACTCCAGAAGCTCACAGCTAGCACTGCTTCCTCCCGTGGTTGGTGAGCGGCACCCTAAGGCGGTCGCAGGTGGTGATGCCTTCTTGTTGCAGCAGCTTCTTCTTCTTTGTGGTTCTTGCAGGTAAGCTGGTGGATCAATGACAATACTGCAAGATAGGCTCTGACCTTGCTTCAAAGTTCCTTCTCTAGTTACAGGTACTCCTCTTACATGGGCAGTGGCCACTAGAGTCCTAGTGGACCCCTCCTGGCATACTGGGTTGACGTATATGGACGATGGTCTGACAATTTCAGTTGCGATGAGCGATAGCCCCAGTAGGTTCAGAGGCCACCATCTGGCATACAGGGGTCCTGGACGTGGCTGATGACCCCCCAAAAGCCGTCTACTGCTCTAGGAGACGGCCTGCAACTTCACAGCAGCTATGACAGAGGTTACCAACTTCCACCAGAGGTCAATTGGCTCTGTTGCAACAACAATGCTAACTGGATGGGTTGTCTCACACTCTGCTCACTGGACTCACTTGTCAAGCTCTCTGCTGGACCTCGCTCTGTCCAGACTCTCTTCTCCTATTTACATGGCACACTGACGGCAGGCAGAAGGCTGGTGCTCCCAAACTGTGCAAATACTCTTGGCTTCCTGGGTGATGACCCTTTACCAAGCTGGGAGAAAGGAAGACCTTAGCCACAGGTCTGGTTTCAGCAGCTCAAAGTCTTATTTACCTTCTTTCTTCTGATGAACAATGATGTTGAACAAAGTGTGGGACTCAGTCTCCTAACTTTATAATCCAAATCAAGACACATATGTAATTTAGTGTCTGAGCCTTTGAATTTCAGGTGGTGGGCGCCATCGCCTTTGAAGTGCTCTCTCCTTTGCCCTGTCCTTTGTCAATGGGATAGTCGGCCACAGCAGGAGTGCCTCCAATCTGAATGACCTGCAACACAGGCCAACAAAGTAATCAGGATCACACCTGCCTGTCAGCCTCCACTGAATTATGGCCATAAAGGTTAAAAGCCCTAAGTTTTTATTCTATCAAGATTCCCTGGTCCACAGTGCCAACCTTATCAGAATCACCATCTCCCTGACAATGGGCCCAGGTTCCGCTGACACATAGCACTTCCTGTGATCAAAGAGCCATTTAATGAGCACAGAGGATGATCTGCACCCCTTCATGCAGGGCGTGTTACTACCCTAGTCCCTAGGAATGTCAGCAATTCACATCTCCTGACTGGTGGCTGCAGTCCCCCACTAGCCTTGCCAGGCCCTGGGGGGCTCAAAAATGTAACCCTTAGGCCTTCATGTTATATACCTTCCATAGGCACACACACACACACATCCTAGCATGCAAACACAAGTGCCACACGCAGTCTGTACGCAATCCATGTAGGCCACGGATGAGTTAAGTACACAGCCACATGACTTTACATGAATGGGCCAGTAGGCATCACACCTGTTACACAGGTAAAATGGCCTGTTCACACTACTGGCTCCTATGAAACACAAAAAGGTTATGCTGCCACCACAGTGCTTGTGTCACTTAACTCAGTGCACAGGTAGTGGCCCTCTAACATGCTTAGGTTAGCGATTGGCGAGCCCCTCCTGGACTAACAAGACCGCCTCACCATGTGACAGGCCTCGTTGATGGTGCATGAGCATGATCTTTGTTCGCTAATAACCAAAAATAAGTACCAGGGTTCCAGATATTTATGCAGCTGATGCACTCAAGGCAGAAGTGCATGGCCATCACCATGCAGGGGACTTTCCAATCCCACAAATTTTATGTAAAATTAAAGTGTAAAACCAATTTAAACGGATCATTTTAACATATGACTTTTTAACAAAACATACCAAACACTAGCTCCTAAAATTTGCTTTGCGTTATTTTGCAAATTATCCTAAATATATTATTTGTTTAAAAAATAGTATTTTTTAACAATATTTTACAATTAAAATCAACCATCCTCCCTAACCTTTTTGTTTTAATGTATTATGTAATACACTTATTTAGAAGTTTTATTTTAATTATTTAAAAAAATGTCAGTTTGTAAACTATGCTAAAAATCTAGTGTATTTTAAATGTAAGTGTATTAGTTTAAAAATGAAATAACATGATAGATAGATAGACAGACAGACAGACAGACAGACAGACAGACAGACAGACAGACAGACAGACAGACAGACAGACAGACAGATAGATAGATAGATAGATAGATAGATAGATAGATAGATAGATAGATAGATAGATAGATAGATAGATAGATAGATAGATAGATAGATAGATAGATAGATAGATAGATAGATAGATAGATAGATAGATAGATAGATAGATAGATAGATAGATAGATAGATAGATAGATAGATAGATAGATAGACAGACAGACAGACCACCAGGAGAACTCATCTTCACCTCAATATACTTTCAGATGATCCAGTCCAAACTAAAGATTGTATGAAAGGAATCTAAGGGAAAATGAAGGAACATGCCACAGTTGTAAGAACATTCACAATATTTTCGGGTCTTCACAGCCAGCCGCAAGTACCATCGGTGGACATACATGTCCAGAGGTCTTCATTTTCTGAATCAGGGCCGGCTATTTTCTGAACATATATAACTATTTGTAAACTGACCCTGAGCTCATTTGTGCCATTTTTTTTGTGTGAATCAGGCACACCCCGAATAAACATGCTTCTAAAGAACTAACACCTTTTCTGCCTGTTAGTAAAGATCATCTAAGGGCCAAGACTAAG
Organism: Triturus cristatus; assembly: GCF_964204655.1. NCBI lineage: Eukaryota > Metazoa > Chordata > Amphibia > Caudata > Salamandridae > Triturus > Triturus cristatus. Next base: position 970,662,123 of record NC_140587.1, read on the forward strand.
CATTCTAAAACAATTAGTCAAATTACTTCACTGTGAGTTACAACATGTTTGTCATGAGCATATGGTATGTTAACGGTGGATGTATAATGTATTCAAACATTAATTGCTAGGCAAACCAAGCATTGGCAAAGTCAACTGACCTTTTTACTTTGCTAATGCTTTTTTTGTTTTTGAATGTTTTTGCATGAAGGCACCAATAGAATGAAAGTAAACATTTTCTAAAAGCCAAAATAGATTACAGCAGTATTCCCCGAGATTTATTATGCTGATCTGGACACTGTACAAGAATAGAATATCGTCATCAGAATCAAAATGTTAATGCAGCAGACCAACGGATCAAAAGGGCTGAATGCCAGACCCGAAAAGTACACTTAACCAATACCTGTGCAGTAATATAATATATTAGTCTAAGCAACATGTGTCCTCATGTTGTCTCTTTGTAGAATTTAACCTATCTACTGGATCAACAGAAGTGTCACATTTAATACATTTTAATCTTTCCATAAGTGTAGTCTCATGTGGCATTTGGAAAAAAATAAGAGTACACTGGCGATTCCCCAACAGCGCCCGAATTTGACAGATGGCGCTGTCAGTTCAGTTCTGTGTTTATTCTGTCATGCATGTGGTAGCATATTTTAAAATGTACAAACTCATATATTATCCATGGCCTAAAAGCATGCAACACAAATGGGACTGTATCAGAGGAGTTAAACTTCTGTAAACAACTTGCAGCGGTTGTGTAAATGGTCTTTTCTTGACGTAAATGACAGAAACATATGGCCAGAGACAGGAAGTGGCTGATACCTGGATGGATTGATATCCCACTCGACAAGTGACCGTATTTATGACATAATGCTGGCTGACAGTGAAAGAGAAGGGGAGGAAAGCTAATGACTTTTTCATGAACTCGCTACCAGCACACATTTTCACCACAGTTACTCCTTGTTCAGAGAACAGAATCTCTGGCACTTGGATAAACACCAGCCGGCCAGGGCAAACAAAGCACTCTGCTCTCATCGCGAGTTAGCTGCATGTGTACGTGCGACAAAATGAGAATAATTTACCTTTTAGCAAGCAGGGAAATTTCGGTAAATTGGGGGTCGACGTGATGTAATTGCGAAGCAGATGCAACGTTCTGCTAATGCTTTATCTCTGGTCAAAGAAAAGGTTTTAGGCGAAATTCTATTCCAATATCACACGCTTTGAATGTTGTTATTTCTACTTTTACTCTAGACAGTGACACCTTGTTGTAAGTATAAAGTGTGAGTATGAATGAATGAATGTAACTTCTGTAGCGTAATCAACAGCTCAGTATGCCGGAATCTTGTCTTACGCGCTAAAAGGTACATCGTTATATTGTAGCGCGGCTGTAAAACAGTTTCAGTTTCTTGTGTATGAGTGAAACTCTGAAACTCGAACACTGCAGGTCCAGTTTTGAGCTGGGAGCCCTTTCGGCACACTAATCACATACAGCATCCTTAGTTACATTTGAAAGAGGATTGTGGGTCCCATTGTATGCTACACACATATTTTGTAGGTGTTTAGTGTGTGAATAATAAGGTAAAGAGGAGTGTCTTTAGTGTGGCAGATGCAGTCTGTTTTTTTAAAAAGTTTGAGGTTATTAAGCAAACGACACACAGATAATGGAAGGAATGCAGAGCGAATCAAACATTCAACACCAGTCACGAGATATGGGTTAAATCCATCGTTCTTTTGCTCACCATGCTACGTCAGTTTAGACCCAGCCATATGCAAATCAGTCTTGACCATGTGACTCATGGGAACAGTCCAGCCCGAACTGCCAAGCCAGGTCCTCCCTGGACCGGAAACAAGCATCCTGGAACCGGTTTCGGGGCAACACCCTCATCAGCAAGGTTAGCCTGAATCCAGTGGCACAGTGAGCCCAGGACCAACATCTGGGCATACCCGCTGCACGTAGGGCGAGAAAGCAAAAGACACACAGATGGTGAAAGGAATGCAGAGCAAATCAAACATTCACTCCCAGTCAAGAGATCTAGGTTAAATCCATCGTTCTTTTGCTCACCATGCTACACCAATTTAGACCCAGCTATATGCAAATAAGTCTTGACCCTGTGCCTCATGGGAACAGTCCAGCCCGAACTGCCAAGCCAGGTCCTCCCTGGCCCGGAAACAAGCATCCTGGGACCAGCTTCGGGGCATCACCCCTCATCAGCCAGGCTGGCTTGAATCCAGTGGCACAGAGAGCCTAGGACCCACATCTGGGCATACCCGGCAAACTTAGGGCGAGAAAGCAAAAGACACACAGATGATGGACAGAATGCAGAACAAATCAAAGAATCATATTAAGAACATAAAATAACAGCATTACAATAAGTAATATAAGTCCTACTAACCAAAAATAGAACAAGAGTATTGAGTTTAAAATACAATACATGAATGAAATATTGCTAAAAATATATAAAAATGCAGCAATAAATAAATTGAACACTCTAAGAAACTACATCACTATATGTTGAAAATGGGGGGGGGGGGGTAACACAGGAAACAAAAGACAATATGTAACTACAATTTACAATTCAGAAAAAATGATAACGGCAAAGAAGTGTAGACATTATAAAACAACAAAGAAATAAACATCATATATATATTGTAAGAAATCTTATATATCATCTTATTAGTATAAAAGGGATAATAAGGTGCAATTCAAGGTAGCTTCTTAACATCATCTGACATGGTAATATTGATATTAACAAGTGAGATGGAAAGGGATAACTACATGATCAGTGGAAGCCATAAGTGATCCCTCTTTATGGCAAAAGATATAGGAGAGACATAGTTGGTGTTTAGTTTGTGATAAAAGCAAAATAGTATTCCAAAAGGACCTGAATGTGACATTCTGAGCTTTTTTCCAATTTGGTATTATTACATGAAAGGCAACAGCTAACAATCAATCTATCAACTTGTAACTTTGGGTTGAACAGAGCCACTGAGGTGCCAAACCACCTAGAAAGATATTAGTTAAGGAAAAAGAAATAGCAATTTGAGTCCAGACCAGTTTCCACAATTGATAAATAAATGGGCATTCAAATAACATATGCTTTTAATCAGCAATTGAACATGAACAAGACCAGCTAGAAGAGGTTGCAGTTGGAGAAAAAGATTTAGAGTTACGAGAGTAAAACAAACAGCAAAAAACAAAGTAAAAGGGTTTGCGTAGTATTCGCAGCCTACATAGTTTTGTGAAGATTAAGCCATATCTTATCCCATAAGGTAGTGGGCCAACATGCCATGAAATTATTTTCCCAATCTAGCTTATTCTTTGTCTTGGCTCTAGCTGATGTCATTTGTAATGATTAGTAAATAACAGAGGCTGATAGATTATTGTTTAATAATGGAAAAAGTGTAGTGGATAAGGAGGTAGGGATGGAAGTAGATGGAAAAGGGGAAATGTATTGATTGATGTAGGTACAGAAACGTTCATATTGTGTATTGGAGGTAGATGGCAGAGAACATTTTGTTTGAAGTTCAAGATAAGAGTTGCTCATTGGTAAGAAGTTGTGCTATCAACACAAACATTTGGCTCGTCAGGTCTTCCTATATGTAGAACGATTCCTATTTTGTAGTGATTTATTATGCCAAATGGGTTATTGTTGATAGGCAGCAACCGAGGGACACGATGATGGTAGAAGAGGTGTCAAGAGTTTACAAGAATGAGATATTACAGGAAAGTGTGATTGAGAAATATTTGTTGTGAAAGCAAGAATTTCATTAAAATCAAAAGGGGTGATAAGAGATTTCTTTAACTGTAGCCACAAAAGAGGGTATAAGGGGATGTAGGAAGAAAGACACCCGGCCGCCTATTTTAGAGAGAAAGCATAATGGTTTTAATCTGGGAATCTAAGGCATCCATTACATTTATCGTTTTGTAATAAGGACAAAGCAAAATGAGGAGATTTGCCTTTCCAAAGGAAGTGTGATAAGAGAGTGTATTTTCTTAAAATAGTAATCAGGGATCTGAATAGTAATCATAGCAATAGCATATATCAAAGAAATAAGCATAATTTGAATCAATCAGTCAATTCTGCCCCACCAAGAAAGAAAGAGTGGATGCCATTAGGCAATAGTATCATTTAGTGTTTTGGTAATGTAATCAAAGTTTATTTTATTTATTTATTTATTTTAGGTTTTTATAAAGTTCAGTTTTAAAAATGTTTTAATTGCCTGTGTAAACCACAATCCTAAATACTTTATCTTAGAGGGTTGCTTGGCAAATACAGTGTGATAAAAAAAATTGCTTGTTATACAAAACAGTTAAAGGTAATTCTTTACACTTATCAGTAGTAAGCTGATAAACTGACAGGTGAGAGAAAGTAGTAGCTTCATGGAGAAAAGGAGGAAGGGAAGTTATAGGATGAGAACCGTATAAAAGAATGTCATCAGCATTAACTGACATCTTAATTTGGTGGGACCCCATTTGAAAACCTGAAATATGTGTATCTTGTGAAATTTAAATTTGAAAAGGTTTAAGTGCAATATTAAACAAAAGAGGTGCTAGTGTCCAACCTTGGCATAAGCCTCTGAATTAAGGAAAATAATCTGAAAGCATACCGCTAACAAAAATGTAAGCTTCAGGGCCTGTGTATAGCAAGGAAATGAAAGCAATCAATTTGGGAAGGAATCTAAATCAATTTTAACGCCTGAAACATAAAATCCCAGCCGATCCTATCAAAAGCTTTTTCTGTGTCTGAAGCATTAGTGGCAATAGGATGATTCAATGTAGAGGCCTTGCTTAGGACATTGAAAAATACTCGAGCATTATCAAAGGAAAGTCGACCCTTAGTGAAACTGGAATGCTTTGGACCTATGAGATCAGATAAAATAGGGTCAATGCACAATGCCAACATTTTTGCAAAGATATTAGAGCCAGTGTTATCTAAAGAAATGGGACTGTAATTCTCACACTTTGAGAGATCTTGATTATCTTTTTGGAATCAAGCAAAATATGGCATCCTGGTAGAAACCCTAAGAAGCACCCTTAGTGATGAATGAGTTAAATAAAAGTAAACGATTTGGAAGGAGAAGCTTTGCAAAGTGGCAACAAAATTCAATAATAAAGCCATCAGGCCCAGGAGCTTTTCCTCTGCATAGTATAGCCACTGCATGATTGATTTCTGAAACTGAAATATCTTCCCCTAGTGAATAAAAATCAGAATGAAGTGAGGAAGGGGAAGAAATGGTTTGAAAGTATTTTATCAAATCTGATTGCAACGATTGCGTTTCTGGAGAATACAAATTTGTATAAAAGTGGATGAATTCATTTAAGATATCCTCATCCTTAAAGAGAATAGTCCCTGCACTATTTCGTAACAACTCTATTTCGGTTCTATTCCTTCTGAGTTTTAAATAATATGCAAGCAGTTTTCCTATTCTATTTTGTCCCCAAAATAATGTGCACTGCTTTTCAATATTTAAGAAGAAGCAGCATTTGTAACCACCCTATTAAGGGTGAGGTGAGCATCAAGAAGATGTTGTAGGGAGGTTTCATTTTTAGAGTGATAATCAGTATTCTCCAATTTTTACATTTTATCGAGTAATTAGTTGGATTGTGCTTCCTTAGATTTTTTTTCTTACAGGAGACAACATTTATTAATAAAACCTCTTGCTCCTAATTTTAAGGAATCCCAAATCATTGCAAAGAGATAATCAGGTGTATTGTTAATAACAAAAATTCAGAAGCAAAGACTTCAAATTGGGATGTGAATTTAGTAACTAAACGTAGTGAATTATTAAAGGGCCATCTACCTACATGTGGCAAAAAGGGTATAAGGTCAAAATCTGTGTATACTGGTGCATGATCAGATATCAAAATTGATCCTATGTCAGATTGAAGAACATGCTGAGCCAATGATTTACTGAGAAACAGATAGTCTATGCGGGATTGTGAGTAATGCAGGGCTTGATAAAAAGTATATTCCCATAGACACAGGTGGCATAACCTCCAAATATCAACCAACAATTTACGTTGGATGATGGATTTAAATTGTGAATGCATTTTAGTGTGAACAAACTTGATGGTTGAATTTCTATCAAGGATAGGATCATGAATTTGATTGCAGTCAGCACCAAAAATAATATATTCCTCATCACACAAAAGCAATTTATCAGATATGTTGGTCCAGAAGGTATTATTAACAGAAACAGCACTGTATATATTAAAAAATAGTTAAAGGTATGTTATAAAAAAAAAACTTAACAATAATCCATCGACCTTCAGAATCAGATTTTTAGTTAATGACTGTAACATGCAACTTTTGTGGCAACAAATCATTACTCCATTCCTTTTCCCCATAGTAAAGGAAGCAAATACATTATCCACTCAACATATTTTTATCTTGGCAGCCTCTAGTTCAGAAAGGTGTGATTCTTGAAGTAATGCAACATTTGTTTTCAATTTAGCTAAACGTGAGATCACTCTCCACCGCTTAATATGGTTACTTAACCCTTTAATATACCATATAGTAATCTGAGTGAATTACTGAAACCATAGTATGCACAATCAATATGTCCAAAGTAGCAATATGAAGAAAGAAATAGATAAAAATTTGGAACTGAATACAAGTTTTGCTTTATGAGAAAAGGAAGGGAGAGAAGAGTAAGAGGACGGGAAACAGGAAGGAAGAAAGAAACATAAGCAAAAAAATTGCAAAACAAAGACTAAAAAGACATTGCAAGTTATGTAAATGACCATTTAATATATACCTATGAAATTAAAAAACGAGAGGGAGGGTGGCAACACCGGAAGATGACAACGACAACACCAAAACTCCACAATACGGGAGGACAGCCTTAACTTGGATGACAATATCACATAAGAGTGAGACCAAAAAGGAACGAGACGTGAGAAACAGATACCTGTATATAAAAAAAGATAATATAGATAAGACATTGCTATAATATAATATAGTAATAATATAATTAATAGTAATAATAGTATATAATATAGTATATAATAGTATATTTTATAATAATATAATATTATATATATATAATAATATAACAATAGTATATAATATAATATATATATATATATAATATAATATAGTAATGATATTAATAATAGTAATAATAGTAATAATAATATAAACAGATACCTGTATATAAAAAAAAGATAATATAGATAAGACATTGCTATAATATAAGAAACAACAATATGGCAATAAGTCATGATAAAACCTAAACAGCTTAATAACTATAGAAAGATAATATTCAAGAGAAAAGGTAAATAATCAAATAATTATTGAGGTGTCCATATCTTCTCCTAATCCTCCGTGTTGCTGAAGAAATCTTTCAAGTGTGGCAGGTCTTCATAAGTAGTAGTCTTCTCTTTACAAGTCACCTTAAACAAGCATCTGTGCATTAAATCCAATTGAGCGTTTATGCTCTCAATTGAGGATGCATATCCAAGAACTACTTCTTGCGATCTGATGTGTCTTTACCTATATCTTGGGAGAAAAATAGCCTATGACTGGCCCAGATATTTTTTTTTTATTTAACCACAGACGTCACATGTAAAAGATCAGTGTATTCTGGGTCCGAGTCTATGTGCCCTCTGTATATTGAAAGAGGTGGTCATAGACATGTCGAGAAACTTTTGAAGGAATGTTTGAAAATAGATGGTTGGATTAGAGCCTCTAGTGTTTTCAGGAAGACCATGTATGCAAAGGTAATTCCTGCGATTTCGATTTTCAAGATTCTCAGTGTGCTTTTTAAGGAGATAAATCTCTGACTCTAGAACAGAAACACGCAAAGCTGCAAGTTTAGGGTCCTCTGCTGTTTGGTCCACCAGTAGAACTTGTGACTCCAGAGAAGACCATTTATCAACCAGATGTTGTAATGTCTTGGAGGTCTCCTCCATAAAGGGTTTTAGGGCATGAATTTCCTCAAGGATCCCCTCCATCGAGGCCATATTAGATTGCCTTGGAGAAGAGGGATCTTTTTTGGTCTCCTATTTGATCCCAGCTGCATTTTACCTATCAAAGATGTTTCCGAATTGTACCTGGATTTTTGTTACATTTCTCATGAATGGCATCATCCATATTGTTGAATGTGGAATCTGAGTTTGATAGTGTAACGTCGTTGGAAGTACCAGATATCTTAAGGTTTCTTGTCTTCCTGATGTATAATTATGTGCTAGAGAAGGAGAAAGGCCAAAGTACTAAGGGCTACGCACAGTCACATGAGGTGCAATTGGAAGCACCAAAATTAACACTGAGAAAATAGAAATCGTAAAGAAGAAAAAGTTGTGAGCACAGGAGTGGATATCTTCCTTGATGTCGCTGCAGGAAAAGTAATTCTTTAATTAAACATTGAAGCAGTATTCCAAAACTCAAACCTTGCATAGAAAAGGTTAAAAAATCATGCTATCAATATTGATACCTGTGGCAGTATCACACACTTGTAAATTGTAGTTAGTAAGGAAGGACCAAAAAACCATTAGAAGAGCGCTGAGGTAATCAAACATCCTGAAAGTATTTAATTTGCACTCACCTCCTGATGCCCAGCACATGCATTATGTCAATGCTACAAAAGGCATTATCAGAGGGCAGGGACAAAGCGTTGAAGAAATTTGGCATTTGTTAAACAAAACGATCGACTTAAAACGGGCCAAGCATAACAAGATGAGTGTTCATAAAAAGGTGAGTGCGACCTCAGAATGTGAAGAGAAAATCCACTGGGTCTGGCAGCACACAGAGATGAGGAGTTGCACCATGCAAATGGAATCCAGTGACAAACTGGGTGCCTAGGAGGAGACGCATCGATGTATCCTCTTCCGTGAGTGCTTTTGCAGTCCCAGGATCGGGAAATGATCCCGCGACAGCCGGAGCTCACAGGCGGGCTGCACTCTTGAGCATTGTCGAAACCATGCAGATATAGTCTTGCCAGATATATTTATCAGTTGCTTACAGGCTGCTGCAGCATGATAAAGTGAATTTTTATGCACTGTTTACACATAAATATAGTTATAGATGTTTATATTGGTTCTCAATTTAGACTAATTCTAATGAAAGGACAGGTGAAGCCATGTTTTGCCAATATTGTGTTTTAGTGGTAGAGACAGTCTTTCTTTAATTTTAGAGACTTTTTCGACAAATAAAATGTTTCAATGTTTCTGAAAAGTATTACATGGACTGTCGAAATGTCTGAAAAATGTAACAGGTGAAGTACGTTTTATTTTGCTCTATTTGAGATGTGCAGGTTATCTTTGTGAGTGGTTTGGAAGGGTGGTAGTGCCATATTTATTCTTCAGTGTAAAAGGCGCAGTGCAATACAGTACAAACCTCCAAGAGCATGAGGAGGCTCTGCTCTATGTATATATGAAGAACCAGGTGCATCTCAAAAACACTTCTGGAATTCACCATTTGAGGAATTTAAGTCATGATTCTTAGTAGAAAAGAGTTGGGCGTGATTTTTAAAGCACATGGTAAACCGCCTTTCCAGTGAATGGGTTATTTATGGATGTGGTAAACACCTCTTATCTCTTAGTCCAAGTTTGTAATTGTTTAGTCGTAGTCAGGCAATATGGCAACTGTCCCATGCCTCCTCCACTTTATCAAATGGGTAAAGGAACTATTTTTGTCTCACATATGTTTCTTGGTTGTCACAACAACCTATAAATGTTGAGTTACTGAAATACTAGGGGTGGTGGCAGTGATATCAGTCATCCTTTGGCCAAGGATTGCCTCACATGCTTAACCACTTGTAGCACTCTTAACCCCCCTGCTAGTTCCGATTTGCTACTGAGGAGATATGCCAGTGTCAAAGAGAGGGAATTAGTTACAAATTGTCTTTTTTCTTTCTTGATATAGCTACTCCTTTTTTTCAAGCTTCTCAGCAGGAGATAGCAGCCTGGCTGCTGTGCCACTGGATGGAGGCCATCCTGGCCAAATATCGCCAGATGGTGGCTTTGAAGGAGGCAGAGACATGTGCCATTGCACCCAGTAACTCCAGCCAGCCGCCAGCGTATCCATCCTTGCCACACCCTCACCAATGCAGCCGGCAGTCGGGATCCACCACTGCTGCACCCCTCCTCATCATACAGTGACCTCCTCCTTCACCGAATCCAGGTGCTGCTTTGCCATGAGGTTGCATGCATCCACATCCACATTGATGCCCTCTAGGCCATTTTCTAATATATTTTCTGTGCTGGAAGGGACTTTTGTTGTGGGTAGACGGGTGGAATTGGGAAGGGCAGTTAGGGCAATTTTGGACTTTGTTTTGGACTGCTTGGACATTGGTTGGGGTGATATATTTATATGTTTGGGGAGAGGGGTGAGGCAGTTGTAAGTAGAGAGGGTGACTTTTATTTGTTAAAAAAATAAATAGGAATTGTTTATTCATGTCTTTTGTCTTTTCACTGCTTTTGATGCAGCCTTAATTGACAAAAAAAGCTGCCCTCTGAGCAATCACATAGCTGTACATCGACTTTTCCCCCTAGACTTTCCCTAGTTGATTCTGAAGTCCCTTGCCATATGATTATTTATTTTTTCAGTTACTTACTTTACTTATAAACAAACTATACCCAGCTGATGGGATGGAAACAACACAGACTAGGGGGCAGATTTACAAGAAAGTGACGCATCTGTAGAGATGCGTCACTTTCCCTGCGCCAACGTTCCAAATCATTGCGTCACCATGGATGCGCTGTATTTACAATACGGCGCACCATGGCGCAAGGATTGACAGATGCGTCAGAATTTCTGACGCATCTGTTGACGCAAAAGTCACGCATTGCTGGAGTCGTGTCGCAAGCACGACGCAACTCCAGCAAAGCTCAGGGGCGCCCTGTGCCTAACATGCTGCGTCACTCCTTACGCCTGCTTCAAGCAGGCGCAGGGTTTTGACGCAGCATGGACGTAAAAGTGACTCAGTGAAATCTTGTAGATTTCACTGAGTCACTTTTACAGGGCTTGCTGCGATGGAACGCCCACCCTGCATACATTAAACCTGACGCAGGTTTATTGTGGCGCAGGGCTTCACAACGTGACGCATCTCCCTAGATGCGTCACGTTGTAAATGGGCCGCAACTTTTACGCTGCCGCTGCGTCACAAAAGTGACGCAGCGACGGTGCAAAAGTGACGCAAGGGGCTTGTAAATCTGCCCCTAGGTTTGCATTATTGCTTGAAGATTTCAACTTTTACCACTTTTGCAGCACCAAGCCACTTATCAAAGTGTATATACCCATTAGTTATACCCTTGTCCTACTACCCTCTGTAACTATATTGACAACTAGGTGGTTATGCCTACACCTATATTGCTTAATGACAACTTACATACATGAAAAAATACTAAGGGCCTGATTTAGATCTTGGTGGATGGTTACTCTGTCCCAACGGTGATGGATATCCCATCTGCTGAAATATAAATCCCAATATATCCTATATGATTTAAGTTTTGGTGGACGGGATATCTGTCACCGTTGTGGCAAAATAACACATCCACCAAGATCTAAATTATGCCCGTAATCTTCAGTAGATGTTAACTAACTAAACTAGAACAGTTCACTAAGGGCCTGATTACCATGGCGGGAAGACAGTGGCGTTCTCCCCTCCATCATAACCAACTTTACAACCCGCCATATTATGATGGAGGGCGGACGTGTGGTTGTTGTAAAGACCAAACGCCACGCATCTGACAGGCTCCTTGAGCCTGCCGGTGCAGCAGAGGGGCTCGTAGTCCCTACAATGCTGGCATTGCCTACCAGGCACCACCATAGGGATTACGATGTCCCTTTCCACCAGCCGATTCATGGCGGGTTACCCTCCATGAAAAGCATGGTGTAAAGGGACATAGCGGGCTCCCATTAGGGGTTACCCTCTGGCCCTTGGTTGTGGATGTTGGGGGTACCTATGGTGCCCCCCTACATATCCCTTTACCATGCGGTACCTGCGACGTTATGCAGGGATATGTGTGGGGTCTCTGTTTTGGCAACGGTGGCGGTTGCATTATATTTTGCACTGTGGGACCACCGCCTTGTATACAGGTGGTCCCAATCCCCAACACGATGGCGAACAGAATAAAGTCTGTGCGCCTTCGTAATCAGCCCCTTAGATGTCTTTGATAAGTAAACAAAGGTATGGCTGCTACCTCTCTCAATCTTAAAAAAGTTTATGGCAGAGTTTCCCAAGGTGCATTCTCAAGTGGTGGTAGCAGTAGCAGACTAGTGCACTAACAGTGAAGACAAGACATCACAAGCGAGGTCCCTCTCCCACATAGGTGAACTCCAACTGTAGGATTAATCAGAGGGATTATCAATCATATGCAACCAGATTGAAAGAAAACACAGAGTTAGTGGGTTATTTATATCATAACTAGGGCTCCCAGTTTTATGGTATTTATTTTTTGGCCATTTCCATCCTGTATTTAACCATATATATTTTTTGGCCATTTTTATCTGTATTTATCCATATTTAGTTTGTGTTTTGCGTATAAAGGAAGTTGTAAAACTGTAAATTTTCATATATATTTAACTGATAAATGCGCACTCATATTTTGATGTCTGTCGTGTTTTAGCTAGTTAAGCTGTCACATATTACATAATAATACATCCACTGGTAAATACTAGCATTATACCATAATTGTATGTTGACATATGTCATTATTTAAAAATAAAATCATCCTGTTTTTTAATTTCCCATGCTGTCCATCTGCTCAGCTGCTCTCCTATAATTCATGAAAAACAGCACAGAGAGTCACAATTTTCTGTATTTATTCACTTTTAAAAATAAATGCAGACAGAGATCACATTGCTTTCTCTCTGTATTTATCTGTAAAAATCCGTAAAATGGAAAACAGGGAGCCTTAATCATATCTTATCAAAGACTGTGACAAGACTACCAAAATGCCACAAAGAAGATCTGATATAAAACTACCAGTAGTAACTCCTAAGCAATGTGGTGCTATTTAATTAATTTATAAAAACAATTCAAACTAACCGTGTGAAATCCTCGATTCAGGAGAATTGAACTCAGGACTGGGAAAGGTTAAGCGTGTAAATAACACAAGGCCTGAATGATGATGTTGATGAATGTTATTATATATGACTATTATGTGTGGGTTGGCAAATGGGTCTGGCTTTGTCTATTGCTCAGGAAAAAGAAGATCCCACAGTGAGTTAGTGTTGCTTTCATGACACCCACCCCACCAAGTGTGTGATCCATTTCTGGTGTAAATTCATAAGTCACATCTCAATTTATTACACAGCCTGGGGGATGAGGGTTAGGGGTTTGATGAATGGACGAGACCAGGGAGATGGGAAAGGTGTGACGAAGACAAACACTCCAATACAACAATATTCATCATAACGATAAGAATACCATCATAATAATCAAGGAAATGAAGGAATGAACTGCATTGCAAATCGTCCTTCAGCCCCAAAGTCCCAAGTTATTTCTAAAAGTTCTTTCATCTATGTTTGAAAAATGCAAATTATAGAGGAGTGAAACAACACAGTTAAAAAAAATATGATTGTTAAAAGAAAAATGATGCTGTATATAAATGTAAAATCGAGCAGTGTATCTGTTTTCTTCTCTGAATGTCTGTCTTTGGGTGCATGGCTGAACCGGTCTGGTAAGGTAAGCAGGACTGTTATGGAGCTTTCGCCTTTTGTGGAGGAGAAGAGAAGGCCTATGGACTGGAAAACAGAAATGATCTTGTCGAATCAAGAAGAAGAAAAGAAGGTAGTGTTGCGGGGATTCTGCACATACACAGAAATATGCGCAGGAAAACAGGACCTCACTGTGTAGGGGTTGTACCTTGCTACCCCCTTAGTACCCAAAATCCCAAAACCGACTAGCTATAGTGTCTCATTTGTTCTCCTACATAATCATGAAGCTACAAATGATTAGAAAACCCAGAACACAACACTCCCGACTCTCTCAGGAATCACAGTAGCAAGACTTACACTTTTGCTCACTCACTCATACTTGTCCACAATAAGAATTGTCAGAGTCACAGTTATAGTTCAAACTGTTGATTTTAACTATCGTGCTCTTCAAATGAAGTATACCAGCCACTACCAGCGGCAAAGTGCATAAACTTAAAACAGTTAGCATTGTTACAATTCCATAGAATATAAAAGGGGATGTCATCATTTACAGACAGTGGAAAAAGGACTATAAGGCCTAACCACCTTTCCCTTGGTAATTTGAAGTTTATTATATAAAGGAAGATCTCTGGGCTTTGTCAGCAGATCCCATACCTTAGTGCCTATATGGAAGTTTTACATCATAGGAACAGCATAGATCTTCTCTCTGGGAAGGTCCTCTCCAAGTGTGTGTTTGAATTACATGCATCCCAGTAATATCAAAGCACTAGTTACCAGCAGTGCAGCTGTGTTAGCATGTTTTTTCTAGGTGCTAGGGACTGACCAGAACAGAATAACAAGGGGCATTGTTTATCGACCTTGCACATCGTGTTCAGACTAAACTCCAGGAACAGGCAGAGGGCGCAGAAAGCAGACAGTTCTCATGTGAAAGGCACAGAGTCTTGCAAAATAAAGTCATGTAGTAACCTGCACAAAAGCAGCATCATGGCAGCAGGGCTCATGCTAACTTAGCAATGTCAACAACGACCCTATCGGCCATTGGAAAACAGAAATGATATTGTCGAATTAAGAAGAAGGAAAGAAGGTAGCTTTATGAGGAGTGGACCAAGATGCAGAAAAAGAGCACAGCCTGCTGCAGTCATTCATTATGACTAATGTGCGACTAAATGAGAAGTGAGAGCAATTTTACAACCAGTGCCAGCGAAGTAGCTGCATGTACCTGGCTGAACAATCTCAAAACTATCATAACATTTAGCAGAATGCGTCCATCATGTGATGACGTGATTTCACGTGTCTGTCTCCAGTTACAGGCCCCCCTGACCACAACCACATAATAGAGGAGTTTGACATTTGAGCCAGCACATACTACTCAGCATTTCCCAAATCAACACACCTCTCTCCAGTCCACAGGGCTGACTAGGCCTCATAGAGTTATCATCCTGTTGGTTTCCCTTGAAAGTAGATACCGTTCTTCTTCTTTTTGATAAGGTAGTCCCACCCTGAGTTCTGGGTCAGAGTAATGATTTAGTCTGACTCCCCAACCAAATGAGATTGAGAGCGGTAGACCTGTAGTGCACTGCTCTTGATGAACAAATTAGAGCAAATGAATTTGAGCATTTTGTGTAGATTTGTATTTGTTAACTAAACCGACTGATCTGGTCTCTGAAGAAAATCTAGCTAATTGT
Organism: Triturus cristatus; assembly: GCF_964204655.1. Classification (NCBI taxonomy): domain Eukaryota; kingdom Metazoa; phylum Chordata; class Amphibia; order Caudata; family Salamandridae; genus Triturus; species Triturus cristatus. The sequence goes on from NC_140587.1 coordinate 970,677,394, forward strand.
GAAAGGGCCAATCACCTTCAGGCAAAATACCTCATCATCCCACAAGCCTTGCAAATCATCAAAATCAAGTTTACAAATTAGTTAAACATCCTCCCTCACTGACTGCCACCAAATGAATCAGCAATCATCACACACACTCACTCAATAATATACCACTCATTGGTGCATAGTGACCTATTCCAATCCAAGCATGGTGGTACACATTTGTCGTACTGTATCTCCTCTTTTCCCATGGAAGCAACACATTGGCAATCTTGTAAATTAAATGATCTTTACGGGGGCTGGGGTAGTCCTCCTAGGGATTGAAAAGCATTGTCTTTAATGTCCTTCAAGAGAATTGGGAGGCCTCTTCACTGCACACAGGTCCAACTCCAATCTACTCACACATGTGCCAAACTAGTGGGACTGCATAAGTCTTACACAAACAAAATGTATAATGTTTCTCCAGCTAAATTCATTTTTTGTCTCAAAGCAGTCCAATGATAATCTGAAAGTTCTAAGGTGACCTACTCAGTCAGGAAAGTACAGTGTGTCCTCAAACTCAGGGGGCTTCACCCAGAAGTTAGTAAGCTGATGAACTTGAGTCTGACCAATCACCCTCATCCTCCTCCTCCTGTGGTGTTTCAGGAACAGTGCAATTGGGTGGCATGAAGTGTTGGTTCATTTTAATCATTGTCAACCTCTCCATGTTTTGAGGTGAGAGACTGTTTTTTCTAACTGTGAATAGTGCACCAGCTGCACTGAACACATGCTCACCAGACACACTGGCGACCAGACAAGCCAGATAATTTATTGCCAACCTGCTGAGCTCTGGCCATTGGTGCATCTTCCCATACCAATAGTCCAATGAGTTTTGATCCATGTAGACTTTTTTGGGTCCTCAAATAGTCTTGGAACATCCTCTGAAAGGTGCCACTTGCTCGACCTCTTTTGCCTTCATTTCTGCACTTGACTTAAGCCCTGCCACTTGACACTAAGCTATTGCAGAGGTTGAATTCTTCTGTTGCTGCTGTTGCCAGTGTTTTTGTTGCTGGTGTTGAATGCTGTGAGACAACAGCACTGCCCTCTCTGGAGGTTGAAGGCTGCATGCCAGAACCTCTACCTGGGACTCTAGCTTCCAGCCATTCTTCTTCCAGGTCTCTCGCTTACTCAACAACCCAAGTCTTGTATTGTGATACATCGACTTCTGAAAAAGGAATGAAAGTGGCAAGTATTTCTTTGCACTGTGGATCAAGTATTGTGGCACAGATGTCTCTTTGCAGCCTTGGTTTAACAGCCAAGTGAAGGACCAACTCATGCACTTCTCCATTCACCTTTGTGACAGCTTTTTTAACTGGTCATGTAGCAAATGCAACAACAGGATAGCTTGGCTCATCGTACTGTCCTCCTTGCTGATTTTCCATGTGAAAACCTTAAAAGGAAGTAGTATTTGTGTCAGGCATTTGCCTAGGCCCCATTTGTCCACCTCTATGGTCATGCTTTTCTCAGCTGCATCCTCTTCTCTTTGAATGACATAGCCATTCATAAGTTTGTACTGCTCAAACAGATGTTGCAACATATAATAGGTTGAGTTAAAATGTGTTGGCACCTCCTGTATGAGGGCTTTAAATGGTGCTCCATTATCTCTATGTGAACGATCCTCAATTTGTTCTGGGCTTTAAATTAATGACTGAAATGAGTGCAGATTTTTCTGCAGGTGGTCAGTTTGTTGCTCACTATGTCTTCTTTTTTTAAAAACTCTTCAACAATCAGGCTCATGCAATGCACCAAACACAGGACCTTGAAATAGACACCATGTACCATGGCCTTAACTTTATTACTCAATCAATCAATAAGGGAATTGTAAGCGTGCTACTCACCCGCAAGGGTCTCAAGGCGCTGGGGTGGTCTGCAGTTCTGTTCAGTCAAAGATCCAGGTCTTGAGTGCCTTCCTGAAAGCGTTCAGGGAGGGGGCACATCTGATGTTGATCTGGAGCTCGTTCCAGATCTTGGCCGCGATGTGGGAATAAGCTCTTCCCCCTGTTCTGGCTCTGCATATGCATGGGGTTTCAGCAAGGGCGTGGTTGGTGGTTCTGAGGTATTACTACCATTGCCAATTGTGAGAAGTTGGCCTGGCATATGCTGGTCACTAGTTATAGTGGCCACCTTGCACCAGTCCAATTCGACTCTTATGGTAGATAGGTTTAAGACAACCTTTTAAAGAAAGCTATCCTAGTGGTAGCTGTCGAGAGCACCCTTCAGGCTAAGTCTCAGAGGAATGTAAAGCAGCTTGTTTTACCTGATAATCTCTTGAATTACAAAATGAAAGGACACCACACAGGTATATATATCAAAATATATATGTATTTATTTCTAGACACACTCTACTAATCTCTTTATGAGATTAGAAGTCAGGAAAACATTCAAATTTCAACGTTTCACAATAAGTTAAGCACAAATATGGCTGGGGCCCTAGGGGCGTACCAGACCATATACTAAAAAAGAGGTTTAAGAAAGTCGACTTGCAAGGGGACAAGGCCTAGGGCCTGTAGAATCGCTGGGGCTTCACTAATCCAGCCAAGACAGGTAAGTAAGAGACCCACGGGAGACGCATACAGTGTGAGAACACAGCCACAGATTCCCTATTGATTTCAATGGAGCAAGTGGCGGTTGGATTTTTAAAGTTTTAGGGTACTTCGAGGAAGTGTACAAGCAAGCCACTTACAAGGTAAGTAATTCGAGGGCCAACACACATTAGGGCACCGGAGTGCATGAGTTACCTCACCCAGGGAAGCCGGGTGCATAGGTGTCTTTTGGTGTCGGGTCGCGTCGCTGTTTTCTATGGAAGCCAAAGAAGATTTTCTGCTTGCGAAGACTGAAGAAGTGTCCGGTGGAATCCAAGGCTTGATTCAAGATGAAGAAGACCTGAAAGGAGAAGGGACAGTGTTCACAGTCACTTGCCAGTGACCCGGGGCCAGGAAGATGGGTGCCCACAGATGTTGGGTGATTTCAGGTGATCAAGGGCCTTTTGACTCTTCAGCCACGAGGTCCAGGAGGTGTTGAGGACAACCAGGAGCTGGATTCGGGGTGTCCCACAAAGTCTGCAGCTTACTGAGGTGTTGGCAACCATATTGGAGCCAACAAGCCTTGGCAACAGCAAGTCTCATGGAATGTGAAGAAAGTCAGCGGTGCAGACCAGCAAGGTCTGAGGGACTCACCCAGCAAGGGTGAGTGAGGGCAGGCCTGGAGCAACCAGGGGAGCCCTTAGGTTTGATAAGAAATTCTTCAGGGGATCCACAAGCTAACAGACAAGGGATCGCAAAGATGCCTCATGAGGAAATGCTTTACAGGAGCCCACGGTCACTCGGAACGGTGTGATTTTCGGTGACAACCTGCTGGAGGCTTGGTTCACAAATGATCTAAAGCACAAGTTCGTAGAATGTTGTGAAGGGGTTGCACTTGACAATAGTGCACGGTACCCGGCTATTGCTGTTCCTCATCACTCATGGGTCCACTCGCCACAGCTCTGCTGGGGACTCAAAATGGCTGTTGAGAAGTCAGGAAATCTACTGCCGGGGATGCAGGGACTTCGGACTTCAGCGGGAGCGGGAAAGTTTGCGACCATTGATTCAAGTTTTTGGTGCCTGCCAAGCAGGGGAGTCACTCCTTGACTCCAAGGGAGATTCTTCCGTCTTCCAAAGGTAGTGGAACATTGAAGGGCCAGGATTCTTCTTGTAAAGCGCCATCCAGGGATATCTAACTTGAAATGGCAAGGGTTCCCTAACTTATACTAAAAGAAAGGGAGGGACTAGCTCTATGACCACTCCTCTGGGAGGGTCAGGGGAGTGGGTGGTTACACCCACTTCCCTTTGTCCAGTTTCACGCCAGAGCCGGGGCAGGTAGCCCCTGAACCGGTTTGAGTTGGCATATGCACAGGGGAGCCTACTGCTCCCCCAGTGCAGGACTTCAAAGCACTCTAGTAGTTCACCCACCCAGCCCCAATACACTAAATCCTGTCTGGAAGGTGGTGACACCTCCCTGTGACAGGATGCCTATTGTTGGGCCTCCTCCACTGCGAGTTTCAGTCAGCAGCAGGAGGGCAGCCCCTGTCTGTGCTGGTGGCATCCATTTTGTGATGCCAGGACTCTTTCAGATTTCAACCGTATTTCCACAGTAGGTACATGTCGTCCCCTCTAGAAGGGTGGGATCATACTCCCACACCAGTTACTGGTGTGGGGGTATGATTCCAAGTTGTTTGACACCAAACACAACATGTTTTGATGCAGTCATTCCAAAGTTAGCATTTACCGGGAGGTTATAATGCACTTAAGAGTATATGGTTTAACTGCATCCACAAACAGCCACAGAGACCTCTGCCAGCTGCAGAGGGGCTCTGCTCATGCAGAGGCACCCCCTCACATTGTATACCAAGCACCCTGCCCTCAGGATTGATAGGGCCTGCCTTAGGGGTGACTGATAGGGTTATATGTGTGTGTATGGTGAGATATAGGAACCTATACCTCAGTGAGGAGTGCTAACACTACCTCACCCAGGCTGCAGTAGCAGGCCTGTGGTGTCAGATTTAGTCTGCTTCCCAGGGGTGGCATAATACATGCTTCAGCCCCTAGTAGGCCTGTGAAGTACCTATGCCCTTGGTACATAAGGTACCATATACTAGGGGCTCATAAGGTACCAAAGTATCCAATCACTAGTTCATCTAATATGCACACCAGTCATTTAAGGGAGTAAGCAGATAGGCTGGGGTCCTGGATAGCAGGATCCCAGCCAGACTAGTCAAAAACCATTCAAACACCAGGAAATAATTGGGGGCAACTATGCAGTCAGATTCCACCTTCCTACATAACCCCCCCAAACGAAAGGAGATAAGGCTAACCTTGTCCAGATAAGCCTTTATTTCCTGAGTGGCCATATAAGGAAGAACCTGCACTAGCATGGTTGCTCCCTGTCTCATGGTCAACTTGGGAAATCCTACTTTAAGGGATTCTAGAGTTTCTCCAAAGTCTAGGGAAATTACCTGTATTGTGTTTTGGTACAGGAGCAGGCTGGTGGGGTGTCTGAGTCTGGAAGTGAGGCCCTATTTGGGGTGGTCTCAACTTCCTCAGGCCACTGGTCACCATGGAAGCCTTTCTGTCCATGACTGTGTCATATCTCGCCCTAAGGGTCAACCTCTGGCTGCCTACAGCTGGGGGTTGGGTCCCTCTGGTTGGAATAGTGGAGGGCTTTGGAATGTTTGAGGCAACTATGTCCCAGGTCTCCCTGTGCCCAACAGAGTCCATCTGGGGGATACCTGTACCTAGGGGTAAGGGGGATCCCTCAGTTTGTAGAGGAATATTCACCTGGCTAGAACTACTCTACTGGGTGTCCCTAATCTGCTGATGAGGGGGTTCCTCTGGACAGGGGCCCACTAAGGGTCCACTGACCTCCCTGACCTCTGCAGCCCTGGGCTGACTGAGGCAGGGTAGAGAGGGGCAGGATACCTGCTCCAGACTGGGTACCACCTTGGAAGGATCCCCTGCCATCAGAGCTGTGGCCAACACAGGCCTGACCACTTCTGGGGCAGTTACTTCACAAGGGGCAGGATCAGTTCCCTTAGAAAGCTGACCCTTACCTTTAGTCTGGTGGGGGAAAGGACTTTTCCTCACCCCCTATGCTCTCTGTTTGTGTGGAGTGATCCATTGTTTCAGGCTTCACTCCCCTTAATTTCTCCTGGGGTGGAGGTGAGGCCCTCAGGGTCTCATCCACTCTCTCAGGGATGCCTAACATTCTTAAATGGGCATTGTGATCCACCTCAGCCCAGGCTGAGAGTTCCAGATCATTCCCCAGTAGACAATCTACAGGCAAGGTTGGGGACACTGCCACTCTCTTTGGGCCAGTGACACCCCCCCAGCTGAGATTTACCACTGCCATGGGATGGTCTGTCCTAATTCCATCAATATTGGTCACCTGGTATCTAAACTCAGGTAAAAGCTGTTCTAGGGGCACTAGTCTCCTGGTCACCATGGTGACACTAGCCCCTGTGTCCCTGTAGGCCACAGCCTTCTGACCATTGATCATGGGCTCTTGTCTGTACCTGCCCAAGATATTGGGACTCATGATAAAGTTGGCAAACCCCATGCCACCATCACAGACTAGAGTTGCTTGTGTAGGGGACCAGGTTAGGCCAGAGTCCACCTGAGTTCCCCAACTAAGTTTTTGGGTGCACTCCCACCACCTGGGGGATTACTACTGGTAGTAACAGGAGGTGTTGGAGCTGCAGTGGGAGGAACATTTTCTTTATTGCCATTCTTTGGAAAGGTGGAGTCAGTTTTCCAGTGGCCAGGTTGCTTGCACACATGGCAATATGGTTTCTTATTGGAAGAGGAAGGATTTTGGGACCCACCCCCAGAACTGGATTTTTGGGGCCCTTCAGAAGACTTTTCTGTTTTATTATCCCCACCTTTCTCTTTGGGTTTAGTGGAATCTTTCTTCTGGTCACCACCTTGGGTCTTGGGCCTTACCCTGGTTCTGACCCATTTGTCTGCCTTCTTTCCCAATTCTTGGGGAGAGGACAGATCAGAGTCCACCAGGTACTGGTGTAAGAGTATGTTTTGACAATTGTTAAGAAGCTGCTCTCTCATAATCAAATTATACAATCCTTTAAAGTCAGTTGCTCTACTTCCAACTATTGAACCCTCCAGATCCTTGGTAGCACAATTTACAAAGTCCACCCAGTCCTGTGTCTGTGCCTTCTGGGTATCTCTGAACTTCAACCTGTACTGTTCAGTGGTTAAGCCAAACCCATCTATTAATGCACTCTTCAGGACTTCATAATCATTAGCATCCTCTTCTCTAACAGTGAGGAGCTTGTCTCTACCTTTATCTGAAAAGGAGAGCTACAAGATTGCTGCCCACTGTTTCTGGGGGACCTGTTGTACTCTACAGGCCATCTCCATAGCAGCTATCCACTTGTGGATATCAACCCCACTCTGGTAGGGAGGAACAACCTTGGACAGGTTCCTATGGTCTGGGATATAATCTCTGATTCTAGGGATACTGTTGCTGCCACCAGGGGGTTCTAACCCCTCTTTTCTAGAAGATCTCTGGAGCTCAAAGGCTTCTTTATCTAATGCCAACTGCTTGACCTTAAGGGCAAATCGTGCTTCCTCATACTGTAGCAGTTTGTCCATTCTGTCAGTGGAGGTCTCTCTTCTATTAAAGTATGAGCTCCTGTGATGAACAGATTCTCTTTCAGAGTGATATGAGTGGTCAGATTCCCTTGAAGGGGACTCAACCCTCTCTTCTACTCTGTCAGTTCTCTTAGGGAGAGAATTCCTCTGTTCTGTTCAGACTCTTCTGGGTCTGGCCCTTCAATCACAGAGTCCTGGTCATCATGATTTTCATCATCTGACCCAGACACTGTAATTGACCCACTCCCTGATTCAGATCTGTTAGCTCCTAGAGCCAACCTAAGATTGTCTGTTGTTAGCAGATCTATCAGGCCTAGTGTGGAGGGACTCTGTCCTAGCTTCAGGTGTCTTGCAACACACATGGCCTTCAGGTCAAAGCAGGGCATGTCCTTATACTGAGGCTGAGTGGACCCACTGGCTCCACCCTTTGAGGACATTCTAGTATTGTGCAGTGTTGTACTACCTACACTAGTTTTTGGCATACTGATCCTAGCTTGAGCTGTAGCAAAGATGTGCTATCCCTTCACAAACAGCTCTAAGTTCAGTAGAACATATTGATACTAAGCTTGACTTTATATGTACCTTGAGTACCTTTAGTGGTTTTCAGTTAGTAATTCAAATAGAGATTTTCTGGTAAAACAATGGCAAGCTGGAATCCCACACGCTGCCCACCAATGTGAGAAGTTGGCCTGGCATATGCTGGTCACTAGTTATAGTGGCCACCGTGTACCAGTCCAATTCGACTCTTATGGTAGATAGGTTTAAGACAACCTTCTAAAGAATGCTATCCTAGTGGTAGCTGTGGAGAGCAGCCTTCAGGCTAAGTCTCAGAGGAATGTAAAGCAGCTTGTTTTACCTTATAATAACTTGAAATACCAAATGAAAGGACACCACACAGGTATATATATCAAATATATATGTATTTATTTCTAGACACACTCTACTAATCTCTGTATGAGATTAGAAGTCAGGAACACATTCAAATATCAATGTTTCACAATAGGTTAAGAACAAATATGGCTGGGGCCCTAGGGGCGTACCAGACCATATACTAAAAAAGAGGTTTAAGAAAGTTGACTTGCAAGGGGACAAGGCCTAGGGCCTGTAGAATCGCTGGGGCTTCACTAATCCACCCAAGACAGGAAAGTAAGAGACCCACAGGAGACGCGTGCAGTGTGAGAACACAGCCTCAGGTTCCCTATTGATTTTAATGGAGCAAGTCGCGGTTGGATTTTTAAAGTTTTAGGGTACTGCGAGGAAGTCTACAAGCAAGCCACTTACAAGGTAAGTAATTCGAGGGCCAACACACATTAGGGCACCGGAGTGCATGAGTTACCTCACCCAGGAAAGCCGGGTGCATAGGTGTCTTTTGGTGTCGGGTCGCGCCGCTGTTTTCTATGGAAGCCAAAGAAGATTTGCTGCTTGCTAAGACTGAAGAAGTGTCCGGTGGAATCCAAGGCTGGATTCAAGATGAAGAAGACCTGAAAGCAGAAGGGAAAGTGTTCACAGTCACTTGCCAGTGACCCGGGGCCAGGAAGATGGGTGCCCACGGATGTCGGGTGATTTCAGGTGATCAATGGTCTTTTGACTCTTCAGCCACAAGGTCCAAGAGGTGTTGATGACAACCAGGAGCTGGATTCGGAGTATCCCACAAAGTCTGCAGCTTACTGAGCTGTCGGCAACTGGATTGGAGCCAACAAGCCTTGGCAACAGCAAGTCTTGTGGAATTTGAAGAAAGTCAGCGGTGCAGACCAGCAAGGTCTGAGGGACTCACCCAGTGAAGGTGAGTGAGGGCAGGCCTGGATCAACCAGGGGAGCCCTTTGGTTTGATAAGAAAGTCTTCAGGGGACCCACAAGCCAACAGGCAAGGGATTGCAAAGATGCCTCGTGAGGAAATGCTTTACAGGAGCCCACGGTCACTCGGGATGGGGTAGGCCTCTAATTTTTGGTGCACAACTGCTGAAGGCTTGGACCACAAATGGTCTAAAGCACAAGTTTGTAGAACGTCGTGAAGGGGTTGCACTTGACAATAGTGCACGGTACCCAGATATTGCTGTTCCTCGTCACTCATGGGGTCCACTCGCCACAGCTCTGCTGGGGACTCACAATGGCCGTCGAGAAGTCAGGAATCTACTTCCAGGGCTGCAGGGACTTCAGACTCCAGCGGGAGCGGGAAAGTTTGCGACCGTTGATTCAAGTTTTTGGTGCCTGCCAAGCAGGGGAGTCACTCCTTGGCTCCAAGGGAGATTCTTCCATCTTCCACAGGTAGTGGAATGTCGAAGGGCCAGGATTCTTCTTGTAAAGCGTCGTCCAGGGATATCTAACTTGCAATGGCAAGGGTTCCCAAACTTATACTAAAAGGAAGGGAGGGACTAGCTCAATGACCACTCCTCTGGGAGGGTCAGAGGAGTTAATGGTTACACCCACTTCCCTTTGTCCAGTTTCACGCCAGAGCAGGGGCAGGTAGCCCCTGAACCGGTTTGAGCTGGCATATGCAAAGAGGAGCCTACTGCTCCCCAGTGCAGGACTTCAAAGCACTCTAGGAGTGCACCCACCCAGCCCCAATACACCAAATCCTCTCTGGAAGGTGGTGACACCTCCCTGTGACAGGATGCCTATTGTTGGGCCTCTTCCACTGCGAGTTTCAGTCAGCAGCAGGAGGGCAGCCCAGTGTCTGTGCTGGTGGCATCCATTTTGTGATGCCAGGGCTCTTTCAGATTTCTACTGTGTTTCCACAGTAGGTACATATCGTCCCTTCTAGAAGGGTGGGATCATACTCCCACACCAGTTACTGGTGTGGGGGTATGATTCCAAGTTGTTTGACACCAAACACGACATGTTTTGATGCAGTCATTCCAAAGTTAGCATTTACCGGGAGGTTATAATGCACTTAAGAGTATATGGTTTAACCGCATCCACCAACAGCCACAGAGAATAGACTCTGCCAGCTGCAGAGGGGTCCTGCTCATGCAGAGGCACCCCCTCACATTGTAAACCAAGCACCCTGCCCTCAGGATTGGTAGGGCCTGCCTTAGGGGTGACTGATAGGGTTATATGTGTGTGTATGGTGAGATATAGGAACCTATACCTCAGTGAGGAGTGCTAACACTACCTCACCCAGGCTGCAGTAGCAGGCCTGTGGTGTCAGATTTAGTCTGCTTCCCAGGGGTGGCATAATACATGTTTCAGCCCCTGGTAGGCCTGTGAAGTACCTATGCCCTTGGTACCTAAGGTACCATATACTAGGGGCTCATAAGGTACCACAGTATCCAATTTCTAGTGCATCTAATATGCACACCAGTCATTTAAGGGAGTAAGCAGATAGGCTGGGGTCCTGGATAGCAGGATCCCAGCCAGACTAGTCAAAAACCATTCAAACACCAGGAATAAAGTGGGGGCAACTATGCAGTCAGATTCCACCTTCCTACACCTATGGCAAAAAATCCAATTCTGAGACCTCTGGATAGCAGCCATTCCAAACAACTTGCTGTTAAAGTCTTCCAAGATGTTTGCAGCTGTATGGGATTGATCTATGTCGAACATTGCTACTGCTGCATGCCGCCAAATGCCCTTAAGAATTTCCTCAGAGCTGAGACATATAGATAGTTTTTGCTAACCCCCACAAAAAAGATCCATTGTGCAGTAACACACATGAAATCAGTTGCTTGACAACTAGTTCACATGTCTGTCATCAGGCAAATAGTGTAAACAGCACTCTTTTGCAAAGCTTGCCCAATCAATTGCAGCACATCTTGATGGAGCGCTGGAACAATAAATCTAGTAAAATAGGCCCAGCTGGAAACCTTCCTTTTCAGGCAAATGGCTGCCACAAATTGTAAAAATTCCACTCCTTCCACAAAAGAAAAAGGGATAAGGTCTAGCGATAACTTTTTAGCCAGCTTCCCTTGTACAAACGTGCTTTTGGGTGATGTCATTCGTAGGGACACTCCTGCCTAAAAATGCCCACAATAGTATCTTGGCTTTTTTTCTTTTGTGGTGCCACTGTTGCAGGCGACTTCAGGAGAGAACCAGGGGGTGGTAGACTCAGTGTGCGGTTTGGGGCAGTCACTGTATGCTATTGCTGTGGTGTCTCCATCTGACTCTTCTGCCATTTCAAGGGTGCTGATGCAGGTGATACTGGCGCACTGATGGGGCAGGGCTGCTTTGTGTACAGCTGTCACCCTCTTCTTCCTTATCACCTCCCACCATGATCAGAGCTAATTCCCCACTCTCATCACCACCTACAGAAATGTATTATAGAGCTCCTCCCAATGGATTTCTTGAGGTTTGTTCATATGGGTTTTTTGGCCTCCAGTACGGTGGTGTGAATTAGGCTTACCTCAACGAACGCTTGCATGCCAAATTGAGCATATTGAAAAGTTGTCCTCCTGCTTGCTAATCGTAAAGAAGTCCAAAACTTGGGAGGAGAACTTTGTTAGTGGTCCACTAGTGCCACTGCCAATGCCTGAAGAACTGGAGGTAGATGGGTGTGTCAATGATTGCCTCTCTGCAGTACATACTTTGACTGAGGTAGTGGTGGATGCAAGTCTCAGCGGGGGCCTTAAAACTATGGAAGCTGGTGGTGGTATCAGTGCCACATCCCTCGGAACAGGTTGAATAGGTTGGGTAATGTCAGTGTTGTCTGAGCAAGCTTCCATGGCAATGACTGGCTCATCCTCCTCATTCCCTTTCATAATTGTAAAGCTTTCAGGAACTTTCCTTTTCCCTTGTCACTTGTGGCGGGTCTCAGACTCAGTCGGGGACCAATACATGTCCAGATCACCAGAAGGGAGCCTTGGAGAAGATGGTGGAGAACCCTTTCTTTTTCTTGGTGGAGATCAGGAAGCCAATGGTTCAAGAAGAGGTACATCTTGCTAAGCAGGAAGCTCAATCTCAGTTTCCTGTGATGATTGGGTACTAGTTTGTGGTTGAGACTAATCAAATCTAGACGCATTGCTTATCATCAAGATTGCAGTGGCTGCCTCCCTGAGAGACAAAGGCTTGGGCTTAGGTTTGGGTGATGCTGTCATTGATGTGGGATTGCTGCTCCGAGCTTGTGGCCAGGAGGAGGGAGCAGCAGGCACACACACTGTTTTGAAAAAGGAGAAGGGTGGCAAGCCTGTGGTAGCAATCAGCTTCTTCTACTTTTCACTGCCCACTTTCTTGGCAGCACCTTTCTTTGAGGCCATCTTCATGCTATGTTAGTTGGCACTTAGCTGCACAAACGGAAGAGAGGGGGACTTATGTGTTGTGGTCATGCCACTTTGTGAAAACAAGGAAATGATGGACGGAGAGCTGAAACTTTTCAGACACTCACCCATAGTCACTATTTGATCTGGATTGAATCCATCATCGTTCTTTAGCTTACTTCGCCACCCGAGTTTAGACCCAGCCATATGGAAATCGGTCTTGACCCTGTTCCTCATGGGAACAGTACAGCCTGAACTGCCAATCCAGGTCTTCCCTTTTCAAACACTCACCAGCATACAGTGAGACAGACTCAAGTGGACTGCCTCCTTCCTTACAGGATACACACAGAGGATCCAACTGCCTCCCTTCACCTCTGCACCCAAAGACGTAATCTATGGCGTGCCACAAGGATCATCCCTCAGCCTCACTCTGTTCAAAATCAACATGAACTCCCTTGCAGACGTCATCAGATCCCATGGACTCAACATAATCTACTTTGCGGAAGAAACTTAACTGATCCTCTCACTCACCAAGGACCCCTCCAATCCCAAAACCAACTTCTGCAACGACATGACCAATATATCAAAATGGATGAGAGACAAACGGATGTATGACGTTACAACGCGTGCTGTTACAATGCGTGCTGTTACAACAAAACTTTTACAACGCAAGTGGATTTACAACGCTATGCCATTACAACGCAAGTCTTTACATCGACTTGCGCTAGATGGCGTGCTAACATTAGAAAAGTGTAATTTACTATTCCAACTCCAGTCCACTTAACAGTAGGGAAGGTGTTGGGATAGTAAACTACACTATTTGTAATGTTAGCACGCCATCTAGCGCAAGTCGATGTAAAGACTTGCGTTGTAATGGCATGCGTTCTAAATTCACTTGCGTTGTAACAGTTTCGTTGTAATGGTAGTGCGTTGTAAAAGTTGCGTTGTAAAGGTTGTTTACCAAGACGAACACCTCCAACTCAACTCTGACAAAACTTAAGTACTGATCTTCAGGATGAACATCTTCACATGGGAGCCAATCAGAACACAACTCACCAGCATCCTCAAAACCTCCATCTCCACAGCAACCTTCCCGGACAGATGTCAGACCCCTCCTAAAGAAAGCTTCCGCTGACCCCAATGATCTAAAACGTTATCTTCCGATCTACCTGCTAACCTACCTGGCCAAAGTTCTTGAGAAAGCATTCAACCAGCTCATCAAATTCCTAGAACAAAACCACCCACTGGACACCTCTCAATCAGGATTCTGTGCCAACCACAGCTCTGAGACTGTGCTGATTGCTGCCATAGATGAGGTCAGAACATTCCTTGACCATGGAGAAACTGTGGCCCTGATCCTCCCTGACTTCTCCACAGTATTCAACACAGTCCCCCACAATACTCTCATCAACAGACTCTACAACATAGGCATTCAGCAAGACGTCCAAAAGTGAATCGCCTCCTTCCTTACAGGATGCTCACAAAGCATCTGGCTGCCTCCCTTCAGCTCAGCACCAAAAGACATTGTATGCAGCGTGCCACAAGGATCATCCCTCAGCGCCACCCTGTTCAACATCTACATGACCCCCTCACAGACATCGTAAGATCCCACGGACTGAACATAATCTCCTATGCAGGCGACACTCATCTGATCCTCTCACTTACCAAGGACCTCTCCAATGCCAAAACTAACTTCTGCAATGCCGTGACCAACATAGCTAAATGGATGGGAGACAACTGCCTCCAACTCAACTCTTCAGGAAAAACACCTCTGCATGGGACCACAGCTGGTGGCTGGCAAAACTCAGACCCACGCCCAAAATGACCGACCATGCACGCAACCTCGGCATAATCCTTGAAATCCAACTGCCATGAAACAACAAGTCAATGGAGTCACCTCCTCCTGCTTTCACACACTTTGAATGCTCTGCAGAATCTTCAGAAGGATCCCAACCGACACCAAAAAGACCATCACTCAGGCCCTTGTGACCAGCCACCTTGACTACGACAATACACCCTTTACGTCAGCATCTCCACCCAGCTCCTCACAAGACTCTAAACCATACAGAACACTGCAGCCAGACTCATCCTGTGGCTCTCCAAATAAACTTGCATCGCCCCCCACCGCCACTGGCTCCCCATCCAGATAAGATGTCAGTTCAAAATCCTCATGCATGCCTACAAAGCCCTCCACAACCTAGTACCTGCCTACCTCGACCATCGACTGAACTTCCACCAAACCATTAGACACCTGCGCTCCTCTTCACTTGCACTTACTTACACCCCTCGCATCCATAACAGCGGGGGCTGCTCCTTCTCCTACATCTCTGCCAAGACCTAGAACGAACTTCCCCCCCAGCTCCCTACAGGCCTCTCGCTGGCAGAATTAAGAAAGAGACTCAAGATCTGGCTCTTTGATGGAGACACAGAACCCAGAAACCCCTAGGGGCGACAGTGTTGCACTTTACAAATGCTGTTTGATTGATTGTTTGTTTGATTTAGGATTGCATGAATGATGCATTGATAAGCATTTTGTGAGTTTAGATAATTATGGGTGCAGGATGGCACTTAATTGGTTGTAGTCACAGGTGTTATTGTGATTGTAGTGCATGTCACATTTTTGTTGCTTTTATTGCTTGGACTTGTGGGCCTATTAGCACTGGGTAGGTGAGTGACCACACTCACGTTTTTTTCCTGGGCATACCTTCCTTATCTTTTTTAGTTATGTAGCTTTTTAGATGTTCATTTATTTGACTTATAAGTTTTTTCCTATTTTATGGTAGATCTCTCAGGGGATTGTCTAGTTTGGCTCTATTCATTCCTTTTGGTCCTGAAGATGGTCTTGTGGACTGTGATCCATTAGGAGACCAAAGTGTCTACATTGATCCTCTAAAACATCAATTAATTCACCTCTGCTTCCATTAGTCTATCAATAAGGAATGGACTTCATTTTGGAAGAATCTATTGATATGTCAAGAGGATTCACCGCTCCCCATTGACATCCACTTATATGGAAATTGACTTTTATGTTCAATGTGGATTGGCAAGAGCTCGGATAACATTGTATTATAACACCTGATTGAAAACATGCAACTGAGTATGTAATGTTAAGTATGATTATTTTGAATAAAAGATTGTATTCTTTGAAATTTTTGTTTGGTACATTTCATTGTTGTTTCTCTCAGTTTAAATCAATACTAGTTGGATTTTTATACCAACTAAATTGTAAGTGTACATACATCACTCCTTCAGGAACATATTGTTATATTGATTTATTAAAC
The DNA here is from genome assembly GCF_964204655.1 of Triturus cristatus. Taxonomy (NCBI): domain Eukaryota; kingdom Metazoa; phylum Chordata; class Amphibia; order Caudata; family Salamandridae; genus Triturus; species Triturus cristatus. The sequence continues at coordinate 970,693,030 of NC_140587.1, forward strand.
CCAGTTTCCTGGGGAAATATTGGGTATCCCTATTATATTTAATATTATGGATCAATTTATGTCAGATATGGTCAAGAGGGTTAATGAACAATTGAAAACTACACTAGAAACCTGACTTTGGTCCCTGTTCGCATGTGTAGGGAAAACTGAATTGCTGTTGTTAACTAAACTCTATGCTGTGGATGGAAATGCTGTTCGCCCTAGAGTTTGCCAGGACAGAATTATAATTGATGAGCCATTGAATCTAGCACAGCATGGGACACAAAAGAGCAATCATAGGGAATCCAGGGAACCGAGCACACTTACAAACCTCCATATTAAGCTGGATCTGCCCCCTCGTCTCTGAATTCTTAAGTGCATTACCCGGGGATAACCATTTTCACAGCTGCCTTAGAGAGCTTGGGTATAAGCAAAAGTACCTTAGTCTGCCACCTGCCCCTAGCAGCTTGTCCTTACGTTTTAGTTTTAGCTTTAGCTGATGTGCCTAGGCTGTCCGGTAATGCATCTGAAAGTATGGAACAGCTGGTGAAAAAAGTGACCTACTAGTTGTATAAGGGCACTAATAACAGACTGCAGGTGTAGCAGGGTGTCTTATTTGCACTCAGGGTGGGGTGGGTGTGCCCTAGAGTCAAGGAATTTGACGAAGATTGCATTATTGTGAATTTTTGAAAGCCACAGATAGTTGGTAACTTTTTGCAGATGTTTAACTCTGGTTTTGCTGAGACAGGGATTATTAAGCCATTACCTTGATTTACTTCTATCGGGAAATGAGGAGTTTGAGGATTGTTGTGTAGCCCTCGAAACGTAAGACAAGTATGCCAGCTTCTTTTCCTAGGGGGATAACAATTCAAACCTATAATCAGAATTTTGAACTTTCAAACCTGCAGGAGCTGAGCTGACTTGGGGATTCTTACAAGGTGAAAGCCCTGTACCTGGGAGTTTACTGACACCTAAATCCCTACTTGCTTGTGGTATTAGGAGTGATAAAGCATCCAAGCCCTATGTGAATGATGCCCTATTTCAACCTTATGTTCTGTGTTACAATCTGGAAGTGTTCACTAACATACGTGTGGGGCTTGGTTGGATCAAACTTTTGAGCTGGCATATCACAGGGATTGTTGGTAAATTATGCATCAAAAGTTGGATATAATATACCAGGTCATGTGATATAGCTTTATACCAGGAAACCTAGGCTATTAATGTGGTGTTTTGCGTTGTTATACCTGCTTCACAATTTGTACAATTCTGTTGTTCTCTTGTTTTTGCAGGGCGGGCATAAGCAGGGCCAGCTGCCTGGTTTAGGGTGTTCCATTACCACAGTCCCGTCTGACTCTGATCTATTCCAAGGCTTTCATCTGGGATGGAAAGATTGTTTTAATCTGTTTATTAAGTTGTACAATGACAATGTTTCATTAAATGCCAACCCACGTTTTGTCCACCGCTTTGATTTTACAGACCGACATATTAATGCTGTTGTTTCACAGATATGGAGCCCAACGTGGTATTAGCGGATGTCTTCAATGCTAAATTAGGAAGCCAGCTCAGTATTTCGGCTATGAGTTTATTTGAATTTGGATCACCGGGGGAGGTTGCTGTCTGACTAAATGTTTAGCTCAATCTCTGTAGCTCAATCAAGCTCTTGGACACCTCCCCAACTAGAATTCCTAGTGAAGTCTCTGAAAGGTGGCAGTATGTAATAGATTATATCTTTGTCTCCTGGCACTTTCTGAATAACCAATGGGAGAGAGGTTCTGAGTCCAGCATTTACAGTGACCACAATCCCCTAGCAATCACCATAGTAGTGCCTAGAGGGAATAAAGCTGCCTGGACTGTAAGTGGTAATGAGCATACCACTAAAGATGAGAGGTGTTGACAGGGATCTTACATAGGCTTTCTATTGCCCAACTGCCCCTGGTAGATAGGTGTCTTACCTTTGATCCTTGTGTCCCACAGCCAGTCAAGGACTTTGAGAAGCTGGGCAAAATTATTAGAGATTATCTGATTAAGCCAATCAGGGCACATGTTGATAGGCTCAGCCCTGTTTTTATAGGGAATATAGAATAGCCTGTACCAAATTACACCAAGCCCTTCAAGCCATCCCTAGAGACGGTACTGCCATTGCTATTTGCAGCAAAGATTATAAATTAATCATAAAGAAAAAGAAAAAAGAGTGGCAATATGAAGTATGGGAAAAGCTAGTTACTGCTTGTAAGATAAAAGATTCCGGGTTTTTCTGGCTTACCGTTAAAATCAGTAAATTATTTACTAATGGTAACTCAAGCCTAGATACCCATATAAGTCTCGACCAATGGGTTAGCCACTTTACTCAGGTTTAATGCCTGGGTGATGTAAAAGATGAGGGTATGAATGAGCTTTCCCCTAGTTATCCCTTGAGAATCGTGTTTTCAGAGGTCACTGAGACAATTCTTGTTAGTCCTTCTAACAAAGTGCCTGGTCCCGATGGGGTTCCTTTGGACTTATATAAATTAAATGCATACTTATGGGCCGACCTCATCACACATTTTGTTAATCTGGCATGCAAAACTGGTCTGCCCAGTCCTTAAAAATGGTCATTACTGTTCCAGTCTTTAAAAAGGGGTCCCATAGCAACTCCAGCTACTACCGACCAATATCTCTTTTAGATTCCAACAGCAAGATAGTTTGGAGGATCGTCTTGGAAAGCCTTCTAGCTTGGGTGGAGGATACAGATGTGTAATCTAAGTTCCAATATGAGTTCAGAGCAGGGCCTCAATCTGCACCTCCTGATTGCTAAATACACCATTCCAAAGCAGGAATCCATTTTCTTGGCATTTATGGACCTCTCTTGCACATTTGATATTGACGTGAACTCCAATTTGTGGGTGAAACTGAAGTCTATAAGGCTTGTGAGTTTTTGTGGGCCGTGCATTATGATCACTCTGTTGCCGTCAGATATGGGCCAGAAGGGGAACGTATTGGTTTATTTAGGTTGCGCACAGGGGGTCTGACAAGGCTGTGTACTAGCCCCAGTCCTTTTTCTCCTATATGTAAATGGCTTAGAAGAGTCATGGTTGCATAAGGAGGTTGATGTACCAGTAATTAAGAGCAAGCCCATCCCTGCGCTAACTTACGCAGACTATGTGGTCTTGCTCTCTAGACCGCCCAAGAGGCTTAAAACCCTAATTGAGGGCAATATAGTTTTGTGGCATCTTTGAGACTGGAAGCAAACTCTTCTAAGACTTTTGTAAAGGCCTGTGGCCCCAGGAACCTTACAATGCTGTATCTGTAATGATCTCTTGTACATTGGGGTTACCTTTGATTTGAAAGGCTCCTGGTTATCGGAAATAGCCAGGGCTAGATTGCGCTTTCATAATTGTGTTGGATTTATATTCAGTTGGCATCAGCTATTGGTAAGAAGCCGACTGCCCCCTCGTGGATGCCTTTAGGAGAAAGTGTCTCCTGGTTTTTACCAATAGCTTAAGAATTTGGGCTTATAATAAGGTAACTAGCATTCATGTCAAAGATAACTGAGGTGGCCTTTTATACGGGCGTTTGCATCGCATTAGCACCACACAAGGTAGTATATGTGCAACAGAAACCTTAATTAAGATTTATGAAGCCATGCAAAGTCACTTTGCATGGCACCGAGTGGCTTCATAAATTTGGGTTAATGTAACACAGTGCACATCAGTGTGTTGCGTTACTTTGCCCTGGGAAGGCATTCGATTGACATTGCGTTGAGGTTTCCATGCAACTCCCATGGTTTTTAACACATGCGCAGATTTACCAGTACTGGTAAACTTGGGAATGCACCAAAATGTTACGCCTTCGGACGGGAGGCATAACGACGTAAAATATCTCTATTTCTCCTCTTTCTATGTGTGCTACAGAATTGTTTTTGTGCAGGAAGGCGCCCCTTCCTGCACAAAAATAATACTGCATGCAACACAGATATGCTTGCTCCATGGTGCAGGGCTGCCTATGCTGGCGTTAGGCAGCCAAGCGGGCACCAGTGCATGGGAAAGGACAGGAATGTGCTATATTGCTTCAATATAGCGCATTCCTGCCCTTTCCCCATCACGCAGTGCCATTGAAGCAAGGTGACCTGCTGCGCTTCACTGCGTGACTCCTCCATAAATGAGCCCCTCAGTTTTTAGGAGGCTCGTAGGCTTCCCCCCTCCAAGTTCTCCTAATGTCATTGTACATTAAGGAGCTTGGATTGGAATAGATGAAGTTTATATTAATCAGGTGTCACTGTTGATGTGGTTTTCAGTCTAGAGTAATCCCCGAGCCTTGTTCAGTAGGGAGGTCATTGAGGATTGTTTGTCTTGTGATATGGGTTTCTGAATTCCCAGGCTGGGGTATATCAGGCGGATGTGTGACTCTTTGGGCAGACCGAATATTTTCCTCTGACTTGGTGGACTGAGGAAGTGGGATAGGACCTGGTTTAAAAAATCATTCATGGATTTGAGACAGTGGGGAAAGGAAGTGGAAGAACTAACCAAGCAAGATTCAGAAGAAGGAATATGTTGTTATTCATAAAACCCCAGGTTTGGAGCCTTACCTGGAGATTGTGATTTTCTGATGGGATAGGACCCTTTTAACAAGGTTTCGGCCTGGTTATATTAGATGGCAACTGTGTTTTCCACTCGGGTAATATGACCATTCCTCTATTTTTGTTGGCCTGTGCGATGAAAGCTCTATACAGAACTAGCTGCACTTTGTTTTTCTCTGTGATTTCTATTCATGTTTTATGAGGCACATTTTAATCTCAGTGCTGAAGGTCTTGGTGCTGACAAAATGTAGACCAGCCTTATTGTGAATGCAATTAGTTCACCGGTGATTTGTGTCAGAGTCAGCGCCTTTTTGAAAAACGCCCTTTGTGCCAGGAATGATATGGATATTTAAGGAATTAGGGATGAGATGGGCCTTTTGCTCTTAATGTATTTTTATATTAAGTTGATGGCTGGACAATTAAAAATACAACAGCAATAAAGGTTTGAGACCCCATTATACTAAATACTTATCATACTTTTAATACGTTTAGTTCTTGAAGAATTACATCAACTTAACTGTGCAATTATATGAGTAGTAAGTGCCCAAAAAGAAGGTTGGAAATAAATAGAGAATCATGGGGCAATGATAACTAAAATACTACTGTAAAACTTGGAAAACCTATGTCACATTCCGCTGACAGTGTGCTTGTTGTCATTTTGCAGCACAGAGTCAAAAAAACACATTTGGCAAACGACTCAAACCAGTAAAAGCGAAAATAAAATGTTACAATGATTGAAAGAACAAACACTTCCGGCACCTAACCAGAATTTAGGTCCACACACGTTAGAACTATAAACCACATGAAAGATATGCTTAAGAGACCAGCTAAACGGGCGTGAAAGTGCTTAGCAACAGCAAAGCAAATACAAAAAAAGAAAATGGGGCATGAAAGTACATTGCACATACTGTGATGCAAAAACCAAGCAGCTAGTATGCCCTCTTTGGATAAACGTGCAACATCATAACCAAGGCTAATCAAGACACAGACAGACCCACACTTGCACAGACATACCTGCAGACTGCCACCTCTGGAAATGTTTTTATGAAAAAGAAAGCAATAGAATTCTCCGAGAATTTCAACCTGTGAGAGGTGCTCAAACTTCTTGATATGCAGCTCCAACTAGTACATATGCTCCAGCTAGTCACTGGCAAACAGTGTGAGCAAATCAAGAAAACATGTATTTTCATGCAAAGGGCACTGGAATACACCATCAACAAATCAATCAAGAAAGTCTGCAATGTTTCCTACTTACCAAGGACATCCTCAAGAGCATGCTATGCTATGCAAGGTCAGACCTGCGCCCTGCCCCCTCCTAAAAATGCCCTACACCGTGTTAGCTGAAAAGGTGCTTCTATTTACACTGAAATGCTATGCCAGTGGTTACCCCTAGGGAGTCCCCAGAAACATCATGTGCATTTCAGGACCATACATCTTAAGAAACCTGTAGACGAGACCAAATTACTTAAACCCCAGTGCTGTGCAACTTTTTCTTCATACATCACAATCAGGAAGACTTTTCACTGATTTCTATTGTTGTCACAGTACCATATGTGTCATTGAAGAGCCAAGTGACTCACAAAGGTTTCTATCTCCACTAATGCCACAAAGGGAACATCATTGTTAACATGCAACTGTCACGTTATATACAATAAGCCTTTACCTCATACTGCAAATGGTTTCCAAGCACCAGGCATGACAACTTCCTACACCTACGCCTTTCTGGGATGGAACGCTTAACGTACTCCACGTGCAGACATGATATGCAGTGTACTGGGTAGGATCTCTGTGTCAGATGCTGGATGGTCAGACCAAAGTTGTTGTTGGAGGCCCTTAACTTCTGGTCATTTTAAAGTTTCAATGTGTGCCTCCTTTGTTGCCTAAAGCACTGATGACTTTGGATGAAGTAGTATTATGTCTTTCGTGCGAGCTGTCTATTGATGAGTAGTACCTAAGGTGCTTTGCATTAGTTGATCTAGCCTTGTTGTAGGTATAGAAAATGACCTGGTTGGCAGGTGCCATGCAGTTGGAGATTGTTTGTTTGTGATGGGTGTTGAATGGCATTAGATGTATGTAGTTCATTGTTCTGTGCTGTCTTGTTATTATTGGGTTATAACTTGTGGCTACGAGTGGGAATAGCATTGTGTAAAGGGCATCTGGCTGTTATGATGGGTTATTTTCACATGGTGTCATGGATATGCAATGGGTTGCAGTTCAAAGACCTCCTTGGTAGGTGCAAACCTCCATTCTTGGATGGTTTTGTTGTCTTAGGTGTGGCAGTGTCTTTCATTGACAGAGTGCTTCACAGTAACCAGGTTTGTGGCACTTTTGGTGATGGTGGTGGATGCTGAAGTTATTTTCATGGGTGTAAAATTGCATACGAGTAGTCCTAATAACTATCATGGTACAAACCATGGAAAAAAGTTGCTTTTCTCAGCCCTTTCCCATGAAACACGTATTCTATCACAATTAACATTAACCCCATAAGAGCTGAAAATTGACATACTGGTAGATTTGCTACACAAGTGTGTTCAATTTGGAGCTGTACTTTTTTTGCAAATCCAGGTTCTGGGATTAGGGATTTGTCCTTTTGAACATGACTCAATTTGCACATCACAGTGCAACTTTAAAGTGCAAAATATTTTGTAAATCAGGTCTGTAAGTGACATTTTGGGTGATGAGTTCATTAAATTGAGTTTGCAGTATGCATTATTATTTGAATTGATTAGTCAATACCACAGCAGCATGTATTGTGGAAAATATCTGCTAAGGAACAAACACAAAGGATTATAACAGATATCAGTCACAATATAAATAATTAGTTGGTTTTATCATACTAAGGGCCTGATTCTGATGCGGTTAGGAAAGCATTCCCACCTAGGGCCTGATTCTGATGCGGTTAGGAAGGTCTCCTAACGACATTTGCTCCTTCCAAATTGGATCAGGAACGTGTTTTCCCGACCGAGGGCCCAATTATGATGCGGTTAGGAACATATGCTCCCATTGAAGTCAATCGGAGTCCAACCAAATCGTATCTCAAAGCATCCGGATGCATTGTACTCCGCCGGTTGGACTCTCCCGATCCGAGTGGGTTGGAAACTATTTCCCAACCGATTTCGTCGGGAAGCTTTTCCAACCCGTATCAGAATCGGGCCCTAAGTGTAATAAGTGTGGTGAATTCTAAGGTGATTTTGCTGATCTTGTCCTGGACTTTAATGATCTATCTATTCCAATAGGAGCACAGAGGGAAAAATAGACGACGGGTCGCCCTCCACCCAAAAGTCATAAACACACAAAACCCGGGCTCTAAGGCTAATTATCTATAAATGAAGTGTATATGTCGCTTCTATTTTGTATTCTGCGAAAAACTCCTCATATATAGTAGTGTGCAACACTTATTGCCTAATTTAAAAAAAAACTTTTTCCAACAGGCAGTCCCCAAGAAAGTGAATGGTGACTGAAAACTAGTTTACAAAATTCTCAATCCATTCAATACACCAGAAATAATGTGAAAAAAAGCGAGAGGGACAAAATGACCCCTCACGGGCGCACCACCAACGGGGTAACTGGTAGGTACTCACCAGATAGGCCCCCTATTCTCATCATAGGCGGTCATTTTTTGTCCCAAAGAAGAAGTGTCCAACAGAAGAATAAACTGTGTTAGTGCAGTAGAGTGATAAATAGTCGCACTCCACGTTGTGACAAAAAGTGATTAAAATTGACAGACACAACTTTTTCAAAATTACTGTATTATTCACAGAGTGTGATCTATCAAATTAAAAGATAGGATGGTTGCTAACCTTGCAAACCAAAACCAAATGTCATCATGTTTGTTTGCCACAAATTTTTGGCAAGTTCTTCAGGGCCAGACACTTTGTCACAGCACCAGTGTTAGACACACCATTCTTGTGGACCTCAAACAGCTTATGTCTCTCATACCAGCTTGCGAGGTAAACTTGTAATGTAGCGAACTCCTCGTGTGAGTCCTCCTTTATGATTGACCCTTCAGTCGTTTTGTCAATCGGCTGAGGCCTCACGGAGCACAGCGTGGTAGCAGGAGACCAGCTGGTTAAAAAAATGTGGTAGGTGATATGGGTTTTTAGTGATGTGAGTCATAAAATTGGACAAAAATAGTTAAAGAGAGGAATCCTTATGTAGAAACAGCATTATATTTCCACATCTGTTTACTTAGGATACCCATCTTCTCTGCTGCTTAATACCTTCCTAATTTTATCATAATTTGTATTTTTATATTTAAAGTTTCTTTTAATATTCCATGTGAATGTATGCGAGAAGTTTTTCAGAGTTGCAGGAATCTATTTGCAGACACATCTTACAAATAAAAAGATTAGATTTTGGCTGCAGTGGGTAGTGAAACCCTTCAAAGGATTTTCTATTTGAACATTTAATTTTTCGTTTTTACTTTTTGCCAGTTCCTCTTGTTGGTAGTTGCAGTTCTCTGAATAAATGTGCACTGTCTTCAAAATATGTTTTATTATGACTTAAATAGAATGAATTGATAAAACATTTAGAAAAATCTATTTTTTTGTATATTCAAGCGTCTTTCTGTATACCTTATATAGTCAAAGATAATGAATTAAACCAATGTTTATAAATTACCACTGCAGATCAGACAAAAGAATGAGGGGACTGTTTCAAAACAGAGTGTAAATTTTCATGCTTGACACGGTTTTCGCTGACTTCACATATATAATACCAACACCGAAAGGAATATTTTTTAGACTCATCTACGTCAGACACTTTTAGCCATGGAGATAAGAAAAATGTTCATGGACACATTCAGTCTTCTGCACAGGAGAGTGAATCACTCTAAAGCTGCCTTCTCCAGCAGTATGTCTCCCAGTACAAGCACAGTATATAATCTAGGCGTACATTCTAGTACTTTATTTGAACTCAATAATCTTCACAGGCAGCAGTCGAGGAAAGATGGTGTAGGAATATGTAGGATTATATTGTAAATAGGCTTGGGTCAGAATCTGCTTGGTAGATACGGACCGGCTAAGAACCAATCAAAATGCAGCATTTTTGATAGTGTACCCCTGTCTAATTTATAATTATTTTTATTTGAACATTTTCCCCATGGAGAAACCTGTTCCTCTACACCCCTGCAAAGTTTGGGTGTGTTCTTTCCCCTTCTCACCATGGAAGGGCATTTACTCCAGAGAAAACTTCTGACCATTTTCTAGGTGGAAATGCCTGTTAGTTATCCTTTTGTGGTTACATGACAAGCATTCATTCATAATTTTGTATCTTAAACATATGTTCACAGCTAAAAATGCCTTTATGAATCAGGCTCAAATATCTCAAACATAATGCATAAAGGAATATTTAGTAAATGGCTCTTGACTAGAAGTGTGCAAAATCTGCATAACTTGCTTTTGTGTGTTTACGTGACAGTTTGGGAAAATTATGTGAAATTATACGTAATTAGTTGAAATGCAAATCTCTCATTTAGCACTACGTTATGGTGCTAAATTCGGTCTCTTGTTATTTTTAATGCCAGAAATCATTTTGCTGTAAAAAAAATAACACGAAAACACAAACGATAGAGGCAAAAGCTGCTCGCATGCTGGCCCTTCGTTATATCCTGGTGAAATTTTAGGAAATGTTGCATAGAAAGCATATTGTAAACTTTCCAAAATTTCGAGAATTATACCAACATAGTTTAAAATTCGCCTGGGCATACTCTTAACTACGAGTTTTCCAGAATTGAGCGATGATTGTTATAAAAAAGAAGAGCTTTGTTCACAGTGCTGAAAGTCAGAAAATGTACAAGCGTTCAACAAGTGTTCAACAATCAAATTTACTCTATGCATACATCAACGTTCGAAGATTCAAAAAAGTCTATTCCTGAAACTTACTTATTTTTATCGAAAAGATGTACCAGGAAATGTATGTTTTCTGTCCAATATTTTCAATACATGTCCAGTTCATTGAGTGATCTTGAACTTTATTGTTGAAATTCGTTTTTAGCATGTTGCCTGATCTTTCTTGGAAAATCACATGTACTCTATCATTTGAATAAGCTGTGCTGAATAACTCAAATAACAATGCCTGAGTGCCTTTCTTCCAAAGCTGTGGTTATCTCCATGGTGCTGTGTCGTGCTTTCCAAACCAGTGCCTATGTCTGCAGTGTTAAGAATATTTCAGACCTGATAATCATGATGCCTGTGATTAAAGGTTGAGCCTATGCTTAAAATAAAATTTTATACATTATAGTAATTGACTACTGTATTCCACGGTGGCAAAATTAATATTGTTTTTTTTAAACACTCATTGATACATAGTAATAAAAGAGACTTAGTAAAAACGGTATTTTTAAAACAATTACAACAACCACAGAACATGCATTTTTTTAAAAAGTAGAACCTTAAAAAGATTCTGGTATAAACCACAGTCATGAAGGATGTTTAGTATTTTGTTTATGATTTGCCTTGTATGAACGTGGGCCCTTCATCTAAAATGCAATATTATACCATATTTCAAAAAGAAAAACTTCAGATAGTGACAAATTTTTAGCATTCCTGCAAAAATGTTCATTAAGAGTCTGTGAAGAAATGTAATTGGAAGCATACATGCTAAAATAGTTAGAATAGACACTCAGAATGACATTTTAAGAATGTGCATTCTTCAAATGAAATAATCCAATGCTTTACCATAGATGTACATAATACAAAAGCAAATGCATGTTATTTACATTAATAACTATGCCACACAGAAAAGTTTTGGGATCGTTACCTACAGCATATCAGGTGATGCAATTAACTTAATACGCACATTTTCGATGGATAATTATGTTATTTAATACGTAGCTGCTTTTATACGCATTGTATTTTATTCAAGTGTTAAAATATTCTCCAAATGATATTTGAACTTAATTACATATATAATATTTAAATCATCTTCTGAAATAAATTGGTATATAATTACTGCCATACTTAGATAACCCAATCAAGTACAAATGCCTTGGTTGTAGATTCCAGATTCCCAACGAATATTAAATGGTTTATAAAGATTTCACCATAGAAAACCACAACTACTTAGACAAGAATGACGCTGAACCTGAAGTCTATTTCACTGTCACTTTAATAAGTGGTATGGAGCTCCAGATTACCCTCCCAGGTGAGTTGTGCAACATACAGAAACATAACATACATAACATAACCTAACATAACATGTACTATGAATGATGTACTTTAATGTGTATGTAGTTTATTGTTTTCTTATACATAATGTAGTCTCTATAACAATTCAAATTTGTTACAATTTATACACAAGCATGTATCCCCAAAAATAAAGTGTTGTGAAACAAAAATATAATTTAGAATTAAATGAAGACTGATGATTTTCAATAAGCAAAGTAAGAAGGGAGATGTAAGTGAGTGATTTACACTATCAACAACATAAACGTCACACAGTATTGGGGTGTCTGCTTGTAACTACTGACTAATTTAGAACTTGGTTCCCTAAGACACTCAAAATGTGAATACAAAGCAATGTTGGATATGTCTTCTTAAGCAAATACTTAAGGCCTGATTACGATGGTGGGCCATCAGTGACTATCTGAACGCCGACAGCCCTTCGGTCCGACAGCCATATTACAATTCCGGCAGTCGGATCCACAGCAGTCGGAGGGAATACCACCACCTCTGCAAGGATCAGAGAGCCCGACTGGGCTGCAGTCGGAAAAGTATCCCTAAATGGCGGCGTTGCTCAGGCAAGCACAGCTATTGAGATTACGATATTCCTTTCCGACAGCCTTTTCATAGTGGGAAGACTGCCATTAAAGGGCTGTCGGAATGGGATGTGAGGGCCCCCAAACCAGGCCCCTGTCTGTCATGGGCCACTGTAAAGTGGCCTTGGGGGCACATGTAGCGCCCGCACTCACCTCCATGCACGGTGTGCCATGCACGATGTGCCATGCATAACATGGTGCATGGCACACAGTCCTTGGATGTGCAGGAGGTGCTCTACACCATGGCAGCATTTGCTTCAGCCCTTTTCCTTGGCCGCAGCACAAGCCACTGTGATACAGAGCACTTTCCAACTTACAGCACAGCAGTCATATTGAAATGTGGTGGTCAGACCGCCGCCTACTTGTGGGGCGGTCTCCGCCCACCATCGTGACAGGCTCTTAGTTGCTATATGTTACTCTAGCTTCACAAAGGCTAGAATTCAGTGACTAAGTCATGTCAAGTAATGTGGAAATCACTGAAGAAGAAATAACCATAAAAATGAGTTAGACCTTCAGAAAACTTGCCATCCAATCTCTTTCTAATATTAATAGCTTGTCCAATTTTAGGAGGCTGCATAAGCGCAAACCTCCTCTGATTTCGGATTTTGCAAAAACACAAGTGCCACCTTACAATGTAAATTTGGTATTTCTTTAACACTGGTTTGATAACTAAATCTCTGGGCACGTCAAAGTATTTACAAAAAAACATAAAAACATACATCCCTTTAATAGAGATTTTGTTACAAGAGAATTTTCCCAACTTTCTTGACGGGTCCTTTTGATTTAGGAAAGTCCCAATACAGATTACCATATTTAGTCTAAATCCTATTAATAAATATCTTTGATAGCTGTCCTGAGTGTTGTCCAGCTAGGATTGCATCCCCTCTTCCACTGTTAAAGTTGAATATGAAATATAGCTTGTCTTTTGCCTTTTTGCAGTACCATCCTCCTCCATGTATTGGAACAGATGGTCTTTAGTTCCCTTATTGCCATCCTTTCCAGCTTACTGGGGTCCTCAAAGAGGTGCGTGTGTTCCATCTTATCACAAACAATTTTAATATAACTGAACCAGGCAATATGGCCTACCCAATTTAACGTAGACATTGAGTTTCCTGCTCTTTTTAGTTGTGCCACAGTCTTTGTCGATACCCTGTGCCATAGAAATAGGGGCTGTACCTTAATGAGGTCTTCAGCATATCAGACTCCGAATTCACTCTGGCACAACATGGAGAGAAAAATAAATGGGACTAAGAACAGTCTTTTCAGGTACACATATTCTGACTTCTGTAGCCTTCTTACATTCACATGTCCGCAAATCTTTGCACCATATGTTGGCAGAGGTATACATTTTACTAGGTATGTTGTATATAATTCCCCCGGTGGCTTCAAGCCAAACCTCAATGAAAACACAGTTAGGGCATTGGAGCCTTTAACAAAATGGTCAATTCTGGATGTAATCCTCTGTTGTCAAGACCCCTGTAAGTCAAAAAGGGCCCCAGGTAAGAGAAAGTCTTAATCTGAGGTAATTATGTATCTTTCACGTTGAAAGGTCATGTAGTGGCTCTCTTAAAATTACAAATAACAGTGAACAACTTAGAGATGTTCCCCTTAATGTCAAAATCTGTTGTGAATAGATCGAAACAATCCTGTAATGACTGAAGGGCTATTAGTGTGTGGGACATTAGGACACATCATCCGCATGAAGGACAGATATTGGGCGATAACCACCCTGAGGAATGTCCCTGTACCCCTTCACCAGCACCCTGTGAAAGTTTATAATATAAATTGGGAATGGAAAGGGCACAAGGACACATCCCTACCTGACGCCCCTTGCAATTTATAACCTGTCAGAACATTACACGTTGGGACTGAACCGCACCCTGGCTGTGGTCCCACTGTCTGGTCTATCGTTTTGTTTAAACAAATATCAGATGATCTCTTATAGTTATGTTTGCTGAGTTTGTTGTGTTGTATTTATTTATTAAACATATTTGTGTGGCATGCTAGAATTACAGAGGGGGTGAGGGTGCTTTACATAGACATATTAGAAACAAAAATTATATTACAGCAAAGACTAATAACATCTGGCAAACATATCAGCCATAAAGTTAATTGTCAAAGAATGTAGAAAATAGAGGAAAGAAGGGTTCTTTCTTAGTTTCTAGTTAGGTATGTTTTTAGACATTTCCTAACTTTTTGTTTTCATGAGAGGATTAGAAGCAAGGTCATTACAACATCTTCTTTGATCATTTAGCCTGCCGGAGTTGATGATGATGATGCAACTTATATCGCACACAGCTACTCTTATGAGAGTCCCAGTGCGTAGCGGCAGGTCTGATATAGAGATATAAAAAAATATACATTTTTCATGAAAAGCCAGGTTTTCAGCTTTTGTTTAAACATTGCTGTATTGGTTAGAGCTCGTATCGCCAAGGGTATTTTATTCCATGCAGCAGCTTCTTGATAAGAGAATGATCTTTCTCCCACTTTGGCTCATCTAATTTTGGAAATTGCTGGTTTATTAGCCAATCACAACCTTTTCTGTTACTCATAGAAGCAAACCTAGCCCTGAGATAGATGCTCTCATCTGAAACAAGGCCCCATGTACCAGTACAAGTATTTTAAACAAGATGATATTCTTGATAGGAAGATAATGAAGATCTCACAGATGAGGAGACATCTGTGTTCTAATTGGCAGGTTCAGAAGTAAACGGGCTGTGGTATTTTGTAGTCAATGCACTACACCAGGGAGTGGTTAGTTTGAAGACTTGCAAACTGCAGTGTACCCTACATGGAAAGGGCTTTGGCATGCTTTACTGACTAGAGTGGTGAACCTAGCCCATCTAAGGCCTCTGCGCCTAGGTGTTTAATAGCAGGAAAAAAGCGAGGTGAATGAACACATGCGGTATACATTTTTTTATTGTTGTGCCACATTGAGAGAGGCTTTATACAGTTCCCTCGCAGGCTAGAGAGTAGCTGCCCACAGTATGCACTGGACACAGCTAGTAATAGCAGATGATCTCAATAAACTCCAGGAGTAACAGGTGAGTGACCAACATTCATATAATATATATAAAGGCAAACATCGAAAATGCGGCCGTAGCAAATGCTCTCTTGAGACTACCCTGCAGAAGCACATGAGTGCCCCATTGGTATGCCCTGGTTAAGGCAGCTATGGAAAAAGATTTCTCGAGTTTAACATGGGGCAATGACGTATAACCCTCAGGCATGTGTGGGATTAACTGTTGACTCAAGAATGTTCTTTGGAGGCTACCCATGATCAACAGAGGGACTATCATCAGGCATTGTCTGTTTACAGGCAGAAAGTCATCCACTGACACAGTCAGGAGAGAAGTTCCACAATGTAAAAATTACATAAATAGAGACAAATAGATGTTGCAAATCACAGATTAGGAGTCTGTGCCCTAAAGCCTAGCTCCTTCTAAAACAATTCAGCCTTTTGTCATTACGAGTTAGTATTGGCAGGCACACTTTAGGCTTGCAAGGGTCCACTGAGAAGAGACTGAGAGGCAAATTATGGTATTGTCCGGGTGATATCCACCCAGGATAATTTACTCTATAAAGTTCACCCAAGTGCAACAGAGTAGTAGCTCTCGGTGGGCATTGGTTACAAAGAGTCAAGTAAATGGTCTGCAAGTTTAGCCAAGGTGCAAAAGTGGGCTAAACCACAGTACTATTTCAGTTGCTCTTGTTAGTTTTTGTTCTTTTTGTCTTTGTTTGAATAGTGACCCATATTTATTCGGCTTTATTGATCAAAGCGGTTAGTATTAATTTACATCATTGGTCAGGGAAAAGCCAGATCTTCTTTTGCTTCCTGAACTTCGGATGGCCTTGCATTTTTCTGCTGAGTGACAGTTCTTATGATTTTGTTTGTTGTAGAGAGAACAAGGTCCCTTCATCAGTGCTATTTTCTTGCAGTTGGGGATGAACAGATGAGAGGCTATCTAAACCTAGGCGTTCGGTGATTTTCTTTGGAATTTATTATGGATAAGCAATAGGCCTTTTTCTTGGATGATATTTGAATAATGCCTAGCACGGCCAAAGTAGAAATTCTGGCTACAGGAAGCCATCAAAGTGTCTGGAACAGTAGCATGATGCTTTCCTGTGTGGAAAGGTGCTAAAAGTGGCAAATTTATAAAGGCCGGCATAGCCTAATAAAAATCAATACTTAAAAAAAGAGGTTTTTAAATCTTATGTCGGAGAGTTTTATATAAGGGGCAAATGAGAACAATGTGCAAAGTATTGCATTTTGAAAGCAGATCACAAGAACATGTGGGTAGTTCAGAGTACTTGTAGCAAGTTCCCTCTGGAAAATACAGCTGGTCGAACAAACCCAACCTGAAATATGTTCACAAACGACAATGATGATTTGACATATCAAGAAGGATGTATGCCTCTATCCCGGGTACTGTTTTTACCCTGAAAAATTTCCGATATGATGGTTTAGCCAAGGCTGAGGCTTCCATCTTGGCTGCCACCCTGAGCTGAAAACCAAACAACGTCTTGTTTAATGATATTCTGCGAATAAAAAATAACTAGTCTCCCAACAGCTCTGAAGTACTCCTTAATATAAAACAGCAAGGGAATATTATACATGTTGTCCAGCTTCATACAATCCAAAGCACCTAACCTGTGGAGACTAACAGGCACATGCATCAACCAAAAATAGCCTCGCAAAAATTGCGACTCCCAAAACAAGGCCATTTGCGAACGCAAAACAACACTTTCCAATGCAGGAACACAATTACCGAAAAACTAACATTTTCGCAAAAATAAGGACTTGCAAATTTTGCGAGAACCAATATTGTGAATCCTCATTAGCGAATCTCACAACAGCCACAGCAAATAGCGATTAGCAAACAAAGAATCGCAATCCAATGCTTGTAAACTCGCAATTTGCGATTTGCTGGAAAATTGCAAAATTGCAAGTGCAGAATAAGTGGGATCACAATCAGGTGCTAAAGTTAAAAAAAAATAAAACACACAGCTGCAACCAATCACAAACCTATTTAAACTGTGCCAGAAGGCCCCTGCAGCCTTTCACAATGGCAGCACTCTACGTGATGGCGAGGAGGATGAGGATCCATGCAGCAGCCCAGCGCAGAAAGAGAATACAAGAGAGGATATTCAGAGTGCACATCACATTGCTGGGACAAACAGAGGATGAAATCTACGATAAGTACAGGCTTAACGGTGCAATGCTCATGCCCCTAATTGCAGAATTGGAACCCCTAATGCAGCGCCAGACCCGTAGGACCCATGCTATGTCCGCACAAGTACAGGTCCTATGTTGCCTGCACCTACTTGCCTCAGGCAGTTTCCAGGGGGTAGTAGCTGTAGCTGGAGGTGTATCACAAAGCTCGCTTTCACACTTCTTCAAAACCTTCCTTGACGCCATGATGACAAGGATCCACACCCACATCACGTTCCTCACAACCCCACAGGATTTGAATAAGACAAAACTGGACTTTTACCAGGTAGCACAATTCCCTCATGTGATCGTTGCATAGATTGCATGCATGTCCCTATTTGCCCCCCAGCAGTGAATGAATACATCTTCAGGAACAGGAAATCCTATCATTCAATCAATGTGCAAGTAGTGTGCAAAGCAATGCATATCATAACGGACATCGTGGCGCAATTCCCTTGAAGCACTCATGACTCATACATATTCCGACGGAGTAGCCTCCACACGCGTCTGCTCAGGGGTGAATTTGGCGAAGGACATCTACTTGGTACACACATATACCTATTCGCAACATTAATCAAACAAATGGCAATGCATAACTGTGGCTAACCCTTTGCTTTCCACCCTGTAGGTGACAGAGCATACGCCGTGCGGAACTGCATCTTGACACCATACCTCAACCCAGCCACACCACATGAGCAGAGGTACAATGCAGCACACATCAGCACACAGAATGTGATTAAATGCATGTTTGGACTACTGAAAAGCCGCTTTCGAATTCTACACAAGATTGGTGGAGCATTGCAGTACCATCCAGAGACCTGCTGCCGGATCGTGGCTGCATGTGCCATGTTGCACAATATTGCCAACAGGGGAGGCATACACATCGAGGTGTTCGACAGTAAGTCTGATGGGGACGACCAACCGCCAGCACAACTCCGACAAGCGCATGTGGCAAACTCAGCAGAAGGGCAAAGGAAATGCGCAAACATCACCCAACATTATTTCTGAGGTAGGCAATAATAAGACCTAACACATCAATGGCAGATGCCATAAATGAAAGTATTTATTACCATGAGCCCATGTATCAATGTGTAGCCACACAGAGATTTGTGCAAATCATAACCGTGATTGCATTGAAGAATAAAGTAAAATGAACAATGCCACGCACTCGGTAATTTTTCGCGAACTGCTTCATGCATTGCGATAGCGATTTCTAAAGTGCGATTCCTTATTTTTCACTTTTTAGGAATTGCTATTTTTGATTTTGATGCATGTATCTGTTAATTCTTCCTTTAGCCAGACAGAACACCATTTAAAAAGGTCACATTCAAATAAAATCAGCATTGTAGCTCATACCAAGCTCTTTCATATAAAATCTTGGTAGCGGTATATTGCCCAACCCATAGGAGGCCACTAAAGTATTTATTCTCTGCAACCACAATCAAGCCTAGATTTGCTTAACCCCAGATCTTACAATCAAAAGTGGAAATTGGAATACACTTGGGGGTATATTCACAAGAACGTGTGCTAAACATCACCCAAAAATGTCAATTCAATTTTACACATCGCAGCCTATCGTGGGAAACTAACCCCGTGTCAACGTGGAATTCACAACAAGGCGGTACCATGCGATAGTCTGCTGAAACCGCAGACAATGTCCACGATACAACCACCTTAATGGAGATAAAAACACAATCCACAACAATAAAAAACCTGCGGTGGGCCAAAGCGCGATGTTGAAATCAGCGATAAGCAGCGCCAGGCATGCAACACACACCTGGCCGGAGGGAAAAATCACCATAAAAGTAGAAAAAAAACAAACACAAACTGACCAACACCCAGGCACCATGGAGGCAGCCGGAGCAGGCGCAGAGCACCAGCGAAACCCCACAAGCACCCCGGGCGACCAGCCCGGGACCTTGGGGACAGGGAAGGGCAAGGACAAGAAGAAGAGGAAGACGAAGTTCAGTCCACAGGCGAACAGGATCATAGTCACGGAGGTGATGAAACACCACCAACAACTGTTCGTCACCTCCAACGTGTCATTGGGCACCAAAACAGGAAAATGGTGGGACATCGTGGACAAGGTGAATGCCGTCAGAGAGTACAAGAGGACAATGGACGAGGTTAAGAGTCGATGGAATGACATCAAGCGGAAGACCAAGGAGAAACTCGCAGCCAACCAGAAGGCAGCAATGCAGACTGGAGGTGGGGGCCCAGTGCCACAGTTTGAGCTGGATGACATGGAGGAGCTGGCGTCGACAGTCATCGGTGTGGATACTCTGGCCGGAGTCGGGGGACTGGACACCACTCGACTGGACACAACACAACTGCAACAGGGTGAGTGACCACCAGGTACTGGGGGGATGGGTGGAGATGGCCACGATGGCACACATGCACAATCAAGCAAAGCACAGTGCACACCCTCAATGACTCTGGGTCATCGCCCAGATCCACAGACTGTCAAAATGTACAATACCATGCTGTCTGAATGTCTACATGTCCCATGTGGCTACATACATGTGGACACATTGCATTACACCATCTCCCCTTCACATTGCAGGGCCAGCATCAACACCCCCTGCAGAGCAGTGCCAGCCACTCTTCACAGATGACGAGGAGGACTACCCCAGCATCGACACCCAAGCCCTCCTAGACATCATTAACATCATCTGTGACTCACCTCCAGGATCAGGGCTGACCAGCTGCATCGAGGAGACCCCACCCACCACCCAAACCACCCATGGCCCCGCCAGTCTCCCAAGACCCCCAGGAACAACAAATGGCCTTCCAACGCTGTGTGCTGGAGGCCCAGAGGGAGACGGCTAAGCAAGTGCAGATAGGGTTCGACCTCATGGCTACCAAACTGGACGCCATCCATGGGTGACAAGACCCACTCCATGGCCTCCAACGAGCCCTGACTGACATCGCTGGAGTCCTGACACGGAGAGAAGAACACCTGTCTGCTCAGAGTGGCTCCAGCGATACCAGCCGTGAGCTGGCACACATGCGGAGGCTCATGAAGGACATGATGCGGATGGAGGTGGAAAGGATGGCAGCCACCGCTGTACATCAGCGAAATGTAGCTGGGATCTACCATGCCCTGCAGATCTTCATCATGGCATTGCTGCCACAAGGCGTGGTGCAGATGAATGCTGCTGACCCCACACCATCCACATCTCCGCCCCCTGGTGTGTCAGTGCCCCACAGAGTGGCAGGCATATCCACTTCAGCACATGATGTGTCACTGCCACACAGTGCAGCTGATAACCCTCCTCCGGCCCCTGATGTGTCAATGGGACACAGTACCCAAGCTGGTACTGCAACACCCACAGGTGGGGCAGAGCACACATCCGGGGATGAGGACGTGGATAGGTTTGTGATCAGGAGGCACTATCTTTCATTTCCACCACCTGGCCTGTTCCTGCTTGGTGCCTCACATGGCCCCAGGACCTTCCACTGACCCCGATACACTCCGATGCACTCACCTTGGACAGCAACATGGACTGCCATATCCTGTTTGATGACCAATGACACAGCGACCTGACGGCGGACTGTACCCTTCCTCTTCCGCAGTACTTGTCATCCCTGGATGGACTCTGTCTTGCCCTCTACGGGCCCATATTGTGTAGTGTGCTTGGCATTGCCCTGTAAAGCTCCAGCTGCAGAACTGCACTGGATGTGCAATAAACATCCAGTTACGCACTGCTGTGTTATGTCTTTCACTATTCATGTATGAATGTGTGGGTGAATGTAAGGACAGTGATGTCCCGGGCGTCAATCATGCTTATCCTGTGGGATGCCAGTCAGAGGGTGCTACATTGCATATTGTGTACCGGGTCCCGTGAACACTACAACAGGGACACACGCATCAGTCACTTCCATGTCCAGACATGGACTGAACCACGCTCAGCTCCCACGAGTCATTGTTGAAAGCCCTGTGCTGGTCCGGCGTACGGCAGGCCAGACCACTCTGCCTGCGCTCCGAGGGGGTCTTCATTGCTACCCATCGCAGGCATACTCGTTGGTGGTGTGCAGGTCACTGGTCTAGTTGTCAGCATGTCACAGCCACTCCCTGAGGGCAGGTTTGCACGCACACCACACCCATCCAGCACAGGCGTCACAGGCCATGTGACTCCACCAACATAAGGGGCCGATGACGTCACATTCCCCTCTGCCGGTGGTGACTGGATGACGGATGCTCCACGGTTCTCAATCATAAAGGGCCCATGAGTTGTTGCACACAGGGTTAGTGGCACCCGAGGCCTTGAGGCCGTCACGGGCCTACCACCATGTGGCGCTGACTGGGGTTGCACAGGGTTAGTGGTACCTGGAGCATTGTGGCCGGCACAGGCACCCCGCCACAGGACGGTGACTTTGGGTGCACTGAGTTAGGGGCACCTTGAGCTGCTGAGCGGGTGGCAGCCTGTGATGATGCCCCATCCCGGTGATCCGGACGGCTCAGGTTTTGTGTGCCCTGCTGGACAACAGTGTAGGCTAGAGCCAGCGGGCAGCACGGGCCTACCACCACGTAGCGTGTCCGTACGGGTCACAGAGTTAGTGGCACCTATTGGGCTGAGCGTGTGTGCAGCCTGCGTGATACCCTGTGCACTGGTATGTCCTCTGCCATGGAGTAATCAAGACCCAGCACCAAACGTGAGACCTGGTGGCCTGCAGAGCGGGGCTGTATGGTGTGGAGTGTGCCATGTCTGCGGGCACCAGCCTTGTGGCTTGCAGCGGCACATGGTGGGACCTCTTGTCTGCACGTCGGTGGAGTAAGGTGAGCAGTGCGGCCTGGGTGTGCATGGACAGGCATGCTCCGATGGGCGGTGCGAGGGGCTGGGGTGCCTCTGCCTGGGTGTGCATGGGCAGGTATGCTCCGATGGGCGGCGGGAGGGGCTGGGTTGCCTCTGTCTGGGTGTGCATGGGCAGGCAGGCGATGTTGTCTTGTGCAATGGTGTGTTCTGTGCCAATCATGTATCTGGACTCTGTTTCAGATGACGGGTCAGTCTCAGATGTGTGACCTAATGAACTGCACTACAGACCGGCAAGTGATTGGAGACACACCGGTGGCAGCAGGTGAGAAGTGTGGCCTGGGTGTGCATGGGCAGCACTCTCTCTCTCTCTCTCTCTCCCTCCCCCTCTCTTCTTATCTCTCTCTCTTCCCCTCTCCTCTTCTCTCTCTCCCCCTCTCTTCTTCTCTCTCACTCTTTCTCTCCCCCTCTCTTCTTCTCTCTCTCTCTCACACTCTCTTCTTCTCTCTCTCTCTCTCTCCCCTCTCTTCTTATCTCTCTCTCTCCCCCTCTCTTCTTCTCTCTCTCTCCCCCTCTCTTCTTCTTCTCTCTCTCTCTCTCTCTCCCTCTCTTACTGTCTCTCCCCTTCGCTCTCTCTCTGTCCTTTGATGTGCGCAGGACACTCCTTCTCATCATGATGTTTGTCTTGCAGGCTGTGACCTACGGATTTTCCCAAGGGGAACCGCCATGTGTATTCATTTCATTTCAGTGTTCATTTTAATAAAGTTTTATTTTTTACTTTGGAAATGAATGTGTGATGGTCATTTTTGTGATGAAACATGCATGTCACCAGTTATGATTCTGCGACATCAGGCGAATTATTTTGTACGTGTTTGGGTGTAGCTGATGTGGCATGTCTTTGGTCGGGGGTGCCGGGGGTGGTTGCGGCGGGTGTTGTTTCCCTTTCGGCCCTCCGGGCTGCATGTTCAGTTGCCCGGGTGCATCTGTTGTTCTTCAGGTGTGGCTCTGGTCTGGTCTCCCTTTTGTGGTGCAGGCTCTGGTCCGACTTAGCACCAGGTCAGAGCAGGTGTTATTTTCCTGGTGCTAACGTGACTTATCGCCTGTTCTGTGTTCTTATCGCAGTTCTGGCTGTTCATTGTGAATGTTGTGGAGTGGTGTTGTTGCGGCTTTTGGCACGGGAACGCCTACTCTGCATCTCATTAGCTATAGTTGCAGGGGTCATCTGTTGCAATGTTTTTTGCGGCTGCTATCGCGGGTGAACTGGTGTTGTTGGCTGTTTACACCAGCTTGTGATTGAGGCGATAAGTTTATCGCAACTTTGGCTGCGATAAAGTGCTGTTGAGTCGGCGATAGATTCTTGTGAATATGGCCCTTGGTTTTCAACATAGCTTTCAATGGCTTCTGATCCAAGCAGGAAGAGAATTCATTCACTCCCGCCACTGTCCGCTTGAGGCTTCCAGTTTGTTTTATTAAGGGTTGCCAGCTAAGTCCTTAGTCTGTCAAAATTCCTAAATAGGTGGAAATGTCAACCTTGCTTAAAATATGGCCCTCCACAGAAAAAGTGGCACTTTACATGTTTTTCGATCCCAGGACCATCACATGCAACTTTTTTAAATTAGTGAGTAGGTCCAGGCTGCCTATAAAATCAACAAAAAGATCTAAAATCAGCTGCAGGCTTCTGACAGTATGGGCAATCAAAACAGTATCATCTACATATAAAAGAGTTGGGAGCAGTCTTCTCCCGGCCCTTGGGACATCTAAACCCTGTTCAGAAAGTACCTTCTCTAAGCAATTAACAGACATAATAAAAAGAAAGGGGGTCAAAATACAGCAGTGCCAGACCCCCTTCTGAGAGCAAAGTGCTTATTGCATTCCCCATTACTGCCATGTAGGACTAAGGTCATCCACCCACGGTGAAGTTCCCTGAGAGAATTAACTAACTCCCTCTGTTCCACCAAGAGCTTATCTCTGTTACTCTTATCAAAGGCAGAGCTGAGGACATGAAGGCAATATGAAGGGAACTCCTTTTAGCTCTGATATATTTGTTGATTACAAGATGGAGGTTGAGATGGAGATTGAGATTCTGCTCCACGTGCCCCTCTCTGAATGAAACCCATATTGGATGTCAGACAATATGTTGTGTTCCTCTGCCCAGTGAGTTAGTCTTTCCAATATGACCCTTCCTATGATCTTAACCTCAACAGCAATGAAAGAGATGGGCCTGTAACAAGAAGGACCATTTCTATCCAACTTTTTGAACATTGGTACTATGACAGAGTGATGCCATGCCTTAGGAAGGGAGTGACTAATTGTGGCGTTAATATGGAGAGTGTGGAGAGGGGACAAGAGAGCCATATAGGATTCAAACAGGTCCCTGGGGACCCCATTTGCCACAGGACCCTTTCAAACTGGCAAGGACACAATAGCATCTCTAATCTCCTACCAATGAAGCATCAGTTAAGCACCCTGTACTGGGGATGAAAATGGGAAGCTGAATCTTCCCCCTGATATAAAGCTGAGAAATGTCCTTCCACGCCTGAGCAGGGACTAATGCAGCGTGGTCCACCACTGAATCCTCCTTAAAGAATGGATGGCTAACAATCTTCCAAAACAAGGTGCTGTCTTTCTGGGTGCTGGCAGAGACATAGGTCCTCCCCCAGTTGTTTCTTTAATTCAAATTCCGTCTATGTTTTATTGCAGCTTGGTAAATAGCCCTTCCTCTCTTACCTCACCCCATCGCAAGGATTTTTCTTTTAGCATGGCTAGAAGTACCTTACAGGCCTTGGTACAGTTATTATCGAACCAACAGCACAGGACCAAAGAGCCAGTCCTAGCACCCTTAGGAGGTCAGTATTACTGTAAGCACATATCTTATACGCCAGTAAGATATTGTAATGGGGGGCCTCCGCACTCAGACAAGTATGAAACTCCAAAGAGCAGGACCTGACTAGCTTAGTAATAAAAGTCTCAGGGATACTTTCATCCCTCTTCAATCTACACCCATGGTCAATTGTTTTAACTTGGGCTTTAAAGTGGTGAAAAGATTCTGCCAGCTTGGTTTCCCAATGGAAACTACCAAAAAGAGGGTTATGGTCACTAGAAATGCTTCGATCCACTGAAAAAGAGTTAAGGGAGGAGAATAGATCTGCAGAGATATAAATAAAATCAATTTAGGATCCACGTTCAAGTCCCTGAAAGGTAGGGTATTATTACTAATCCCAGGTTGCGAACTCCATTCCGCCAGCAAAGTTTGCAGAGTTTTGCCAACTCCGCGCTCCGTTGAGAATGTGTAGTTCAGGCAAAAACTCTAACTCTGTGGCGTAGCGGAGTTAGCCCCTGTGCCCATGCCTAAAAAAACATTAAACAATCACTTACGTGCTCTGGTGTCTCCGGGCTGCCCTCCTCCTCGCCGTGGTCTCTCCTCCTCACCAGTCGCAAACCCCTACCTTGTACGTCTTGGGAGGACTGCGCATGCGCAAATATGCGCGCATGCGCAGTTTTTGTAAGATGTACAACATAGGGGTTTGCGACCGGCAAGGATGCGAGGAAGGAGAGGAGGAGATCACAGCGAGGAGGATGGCAGCTAGGAGCAGGTCAGTGATTATTTCCTGTTTTTTTTTTATTATGGTGGAGCGGAGTTTTTTTTCAACTTCGTAGAACTGCGAGTGGTGACATCCGTGAACACCACCCACCTTTAATCATTATCCAAAAGCAAACTGTACACTCATGAGATTAACCAGGTTATGTTTGACAGACAACTCATTTATCAGATCACCCTGTGAATTGTGCTTGAGATGGACTTGATTCTGGAAACCACCCTCCTCCTGGTCGCCTCCCTCATAAAGATATCAGCCTCTACAGGGGTGAAGATTAAAGTCAATAAGAATCAGAAATATCTTGAGAAAATACCGCCTGGCAAGATGACCCCAGGATCACAGGTTTATAAAAATAACCCAGAGGCAGCACTGTAGTGCGACTAAGAACTAGTGAGCTAACTCCAGGATTGAATAAGCATAAAGCCAGCTCTGTAGGTGTTACAAAAATTAATAATACAATCACCCCAAAGGTTTTGGGAGTGCTTCTTATCCAACCCACCATAGGTACCATGATTTTTGCATCCAATAGCATCTGCCTAACTTCAGTGAGGGACCTCCCAGCAAGCCAATGAACATCCTTGATCTTGAGTTACTGGAAATCTTCTTGTGCAGGTTGCAATACAGGTGGAACGTAGGCCAGAACCAAAACATAGTGGCTGCAAGCAGGAGGGAGACACAAAGTAGCAGAAAGGCCCGCTGGAGCTTCCTGAGAGTGCAGGGGACCTCCCCTGCTCTGCGTTTGGTGTTCATGAAGCTATCTTAGACCCACCCCCTGGGACTGCACTCACGACTCTCCCCAAAGAATGCCCTTATGTTATGGTGGTGATACCTGAGGGCTTCCGACTAATGGTTCCTGCAACTATTGAAGCACCCACATCATCTGCACCTGAAGCAAGTCCTTTTCTTTTGTAGCAAGGGGATGCTGACTCATGCATAGGGGTATCTCTGAGGGAATCCACATTCACCTGGGTGATATTAGTTAGGATGTTCGAGATATTAGTCGATCTGCTCAAGATAGTTTCAATCTGTTGCCTGAGGGACCCAACAGAGCTTGCCAAAGACTCCCCCTATCTTCCAAAACATCAAATCTATGATTACAATTTTTAAGGGCCAATGGAATTAATTTTCTTTTCCACTGCCTAGGAGTAGCACACTCATTTGTGACAACCAACTGCCCCCTTTTTGATCTCCCTACATTTCTTGAATTTGCGTTGAGAAGCAAGCAGGGACTCTTCTCTTTTGATTTGACCTTTTGATCGACAACCAACCACTACAGCCCTCTCCCCAGTGCTCCATGTTGTGGTAAATAATTTAATTACGGGTACTTAATTTGATGCGGAAAATTAATAAGAATAGCTCAGTAAAATAAGAGGCAGAATCCGTGGTATTAGAGGTTCGGAACGGGCTTTATTCCAAAACACAATTCGAATTTGTGGGCTTCATATTCCATCACCACGAAGGTTCAGGAAGTGAAGGACAATACTATATTGACAGGTAATCATTTTTATAGAAGAGGCATTACAGTGAAACAGATGCAGGAGGCGTAACAGTTGATAACAGAGATAAAAACATACATGCGTAACTAAAATGGGTGTAACTAGGCGTAACTAAAGAACGTCATTAGGTATGATGTCACAAATGGGTGGTTTCATGAAAGAATTTCGCAATGTCAGCAAAAATACTTGGCAGAGATGCGCGCGCAGCAGCATGACGTGTGATTGACGTGCAACTAGGGGGAGAATGGGACTTGACATTTAGCTCTACATGTGGAGACAGAAGTCTGGGGTTATGTCAACCTAATCCTAAATCATATCTTACATCCTATGTTTAAAGAACTGTGTTATCCAAAAAGAGAGGTCTCTTAGGATAGAATCTTATTCTATACTGACTATACTGACTATTAGTGCGTGTACAAGCGTCTAAGTGTCTACACTAGATGCGAGGGCAGAAATCTTCCATAGTAACAGGGCTATTAATTACTTGCATAAAGACAGAGAAGCCGGGCCCTTTTGCACGGTAGCTAGAGGAATGTTTACTTAAACTGCTAGACAGGAATGCATTGGATGAGGAGCGGAGCAGAGCAGATAATCTTGAAGGTGAAATACAGTTTCTGGCAGGCAGACAGGCCGAGTCAGGCACCGCTAGCCACGCAGGGAGTAGGACAAAGTTCATGGATACAGATGCGAGCTCAGACTGGAGCTTTCAGAGGCAGAAGGCAGGAAAAGGCTTAATGGCAGAATCAGGGCCTACTCGCCTGGACTGTAAAATGGGAAGGTGAACCATATAAAGCCGGTGGCCTTTCATACTTAGGAATAGGATATCCGGCCCATTCATGGCGGGTCTGAAAGAGGACATGTTGACGGTGGACGCACATGTGTTTGCGTCTTCATAACTGGAACTGGAGGGAACATACATGTACTTGTGACTTATACATGAAACCGTTGGGGTCCAAGATAGGGGACATAACTGATCATAAAAATCCATATTTCCACATTCCCTCCTTGTCCCCTACTTGCCCTTAAGAGATATCAATCTTCATCAATCCGTTGATCTGTTCATATAACATCATTTGTTCTTCTTTCTTCTTCCGGGATGAATGAAATCTTGGTGGTGGAATACACGATGTGGCACACAGACCACAAATCGCTGGTCCACATTGCAGGCATAAGCAGCAACTGAATAATATGAGAAAGCCAATACCTAGGAAGGATAGGACCCTCCATCCCCAGGCTGAGAATACACTCCAAAACCAACCGGACCAAGTCCAGGTGCCTGGATTCTGGTGTATCTGGCTTACAATCTTATGAAGGCGAGTTATGGCTTTATATACAGACGGCGAATTTTCTGGTATGAAAATGCAACAACTTGATCCGATGACCCTACAAGCTCCGCCCCTATCGGCCAGAATGACGTCAAGGACAAGACGATTTTGAAGCACAACAATCCGCATAGCAGACTGCTCTTCTGTTAAATTGCCTAAGGCGGAAATAGTTTTGTTCACTACTGCTTCAAGGGTTCTGGTTAATCTACGTATCAGCTTACTATTAGTGACTGTACCTATATAAGGAAAGAAACCTTTATTGAAATCTGTGTATTTTTCCCATGCTGTTTCAGTGTAATCGACGATTGGGAGATCTCTCTGCTGTCTATTGTGTACTAAATGAGTATTTCTATGATAATCAGGAGGAGCTAGGAAAACAGGTGGCAAAAGGAATCCGATGTAACAGGTACCATCCCAATCTAGAGGCAAACGTGTATATGCAGTCTGACCACATACGAAGTAGGAATGGCGAGAAGCTCTAAATGTAGACTTGCCTTGATCACTGAATTCTATTACAGTGGTGCATCTACTATGGCCCATATGTATGGAACCATTCTTTCTTACACACAATTCACCTTTAACTGGAAATACTGACATAGCGGGCAAAATTGGTGCAGCTTCGGATTCAACGTTCAGGATCATGAGATTAAGCGTGAAATTACCTAATCTGTATACTTCATTTTCTAGATCAGTTCCTGTTCTTTTGGGAAGTCCCTCCTTGTTAGGGTAGCAGACTTTAAGCAAAACTAAGCTCAGGTTTCCCCATACCCAGTTGTCTTGATAAACTGCGGAATTCGAATCTAGGGAATTAATTAAACTAAACCATGCTCCACAGGAGCCATTGTGTGTGAACGGATATGGAAAGAGAGGCAGAATTCCCTTATAGTTCTGATAGGGAGGGAGTCGGCCACATATCCAACAATTTGTAGCATTGCTAGTCTGATGGGAATGATGTAACATACTAATAAAAGTGTTATTGCGCAGCGCAAATCTATAGGACAACTCATGCGGGGGTAATTCACTAAAAGAATGTTCAGCAGTAACATTGTAAACATGTTTAGAAATAGGATAATATACGTGCAACAATATACTTGCAGCGATTATTAAAAGACTTAAGAAAAACAAAATTAATAACGTCACTGTGCAATGACTACGCAGTGATTTACAGTACGCATGTTTTTTCAACTGCATCTTTCGGTTTCTTTCTCTATTCAGGTCTAGGGGATACATGTCAGAGACAAATTCTTAAAGGACTTAAACAATCAAATTGTCTGACTTTTTAGACCGTAATTTTAGTTTGTATAGTTCCTTATCGCTTAGTTCAACCAAAGGAAGCTTTGAGTCAATCGGTGAAGACACGCGAGGTGTATCGTTTACATCAGACGGTAGTCCATGAAATTTCTTGATATGACTTGAATGTATCCAACCTTTGCGACCTTCGATCTTCACGGCTGTCCTCGTGGTGAGCAGTACAAGTTGAGGCGATTTCCACCTAGGATCCAGCTGAGTCTTCCGATCAAAATTCCGCACTAACACCAGGTCCCCGGGAACTACGTCATGGGGTTTCACCTCGGTGTTGTCGGGAAAGGCTGCAGCTACCTGTGAACGACAAGATTGTAGTGCAGACATCAAGGAAGCCAGGTAATCTGTCAGCATATTACAGTCAACATCAGTTATTTTGCGTGGTATAGGCGTCCCCCACATATTTGGTGGTCTACCGAAGATCACCTCATAAGGGGATAGCCCTGTTCGAGAGTGCGCTACCATTCTCATGTAAAAGAGTGCAACTGGTAAGGCTACTACCCAATCGACACCTTTCTCCCTACATATTTTGGACAATCTAATTTTCAGAGTTTGATTATGTCGTTCCACGAGACCTGCTGCCTCGGGGTGTCGGACACAGTGAAATCTCCATTGATAGCCTAACAAAAGTGAAACGTGTTTCATTAGTTCGGATGAGAACGGCTGGCCGTTATCTGAGTAGACAACACGTGGTAAACCGTACCGTGGGAAGAATTCTCGAACCAACTGTTTGGCAGTAGTCGGGGCAGTGTAATCTGAGACCGGGTATGCTTCTGTCCAACGGGAAAGAGCACAGACAACTACAAGAACATATTTGAATCCTCGACATCGTTCCATCTGGATATAATCCATCTGGAGGACTTCAAAAGGGTGCTCAGGAGGCTGAAATCCACCCTGTTCTACGGGAATGCTTTTACCTGGGTTAAACTGACAACAGATCATACAGGTACGAACTTTTTGTTTAGCTGCTGCTCGTAAATGTTTGTTAAACCAAATGTGTTGAATGCTGTCTAGCATAGCTTTTTCTCCTAGGTGCGCTGGACTATGTATTGTATTAATGATAACTTGAACCATAGAATCAGGAAGGAACCATACAGATTTTTCCTTCGTCATCCATCCTTGATCCGTTTGGATCCCTCCTAATTCAGTCCATTTCTTTATTTCATCTGGTGTAGCATGTGTCTGTATGTCAATTACGTCAAGAGCGGGATCCTTAACCATCATGCAATGTGTTGGTGTCGGAACTATTGTCTTTGTCATGTCAGATGTGTGAGTTTGAGCAGTCTGTTTAGCTGTTCTGTCAGCTAGATCATTGCCTTGGGAAATGATATCAGTAACTTTCGTATGAGCTTTACATTTCATAATTGATATTGCAGTGGGTAGATGTATTGCATCTAATAAGGCATGAATGAGGGGTCCGTGCTGAATGTGGGCACCGTGAGAAGTTAAATAACCTCTCTCTCGCCACAGCACGCCGAAGTCATGTACAACTCCGAATGCATAACGTGAATCAGTGTATATGTTGACTTTCTTATTCGTAGCTTGAATACAGGCTTGTGTCAGAGCGATGAGCTCTGCTGCTTGAGCTGACAGGGTATTTATGCAATTTGTTTCAATGACTTCAGTGTCTGTTGTGACTGCGTAAGCGGCCACTAACTCTCCTGTACTTGTTCTCATACATGAACCATTTACATACAACGCCAGGTCTGGGTCTGACAATGGGACGTCTGTCAAGTCTTGTCTAGGTTTCGTCGTGATAGTAATAACTTCAATACAATCATGTGCTAGTGGGTCTGTTCCGTTTACTGGCAAAAGTGTGGCAGGATTCAATGTACTACAACGTCTGATTTCTATGTGTGGCTGAAACAATGTTAATTCGTAACCAGTGAGTCTTGCTATAGTCAAGTGTTGTGTTTGCGTTCGGTTCACAAGAACCTCTACTGCGTGTGGTACTTGTACTGTCAATGGATGTCCTAACACTATGGCATCGCTTTGTCTGATTGCTAAAGCTGTCGCTGCCACTGATTTCAGGCACGCAGGCAGAGCCTGAGCTACGGGATCTAATGTACTAGAAAAATAAGCACATGGTTTGTGTGATCCTGCTTGTTCCTGAGTGAGTACTGACAAGGCAGTACCTTCGCGTTCTGTAACAAAGAGTGTAAACTGTTTATTGTAACATGGTGTTGCTAAAACAGGTGCTTGACATAAAGCTTTCTTTAGGCTTTCAAAAGCTTGTGTATGTTCCTGAGTCCAAGGGAGGACAGTCGATGTGGCTGCCTCCTGTGTTGTCAACTGAATGAGTGGTTTTGCTAGAAATGCATACTGAGGGATCCACTGCCTACAATATGAAGTGAGGCCGATAAAAGCCCGCACCTCCTTTTGTGTCTTGGGTATTGGCATGTTAGCAATTAACTTGATGCGATCGGGTGTAAGCTGCCTTCCCTCCTTGGACAGCGAGTGCCCAAGGTAAACAACTCGCTGGACACAGAATTGCAGCTTAGAAGGGGACACCTTGTGCCCCTTTTCGGCCAAAAATTGTAAAACCGTCAGTGAGGCTTTTTCACATTCAGGTTCGCTTCTAGCGGTGATCAGCAGATCATCGACATATTGAAGCAGGGCAGTGTTGACTGGCATGTGGATACTGTCAAGTTCTCGTTTCAGTGCTTGGCTATAGATGCTGGGGCTTTCTGTGAATCCTTGAGGTGCGCGTGTGAATTTAAAGCTTCGTCCATTTAAACTAAATCCGAACAAGTATTGGCTTTCCGGATCTATTGGGACGCTGAAAAAGGCATTCTTGAGATCAATTACAGTAAAGAATGTTGCTTCGGAATCAATGGCTGTCAGTAATGAAGAAATGTCTGGGACTACGGGGTATTGTGGTACAATACATTTATTTAATTCGCGCAGATCAATAACCAGTCGATATACTGGCGGGGCTTTTGGATCAGTTCGTTTAAGAATCGGAATTATCGGGGAATTACATACATTGGAGTCCGTTTCCACAACCACTCCTTGGGTAATAAGCTCGTCAATGATTTGCAGTAAAGCCACTACAGCATCTGGGGGTAACTTGTATTGTCGCATTCGTGGTAGTACCACTCCTGTCTTTAGTGTGACTCGATATGGTGTAATGTTCATGCAACCAACATCTGTAGGGCCTTGTGCCCATAAATGTGTGGGTAAAGTCTGCAGTCGGTGATCCATGTCTCGGGACACATAGTGCCCTTTGAAATCACGTAAAAACAATCTTACTCCTTCCGGAGAACAACATATTATAGCTCCTAGAGCTTTCAATGTCTTTATACCTAACAGGTTTTCTGGACATGATTTAGTAAGCAATAAATCTGTAGTTCGTGTCAAGGGACCAATCGTAAGGGGAAGAGGCTGTGATACTTCGTTAATGATAGGTTTTCCTGAAAAACCAAGGGAAATATTCTGTGAGCCTGAGAGGGGTGCCCCTGGAACTTCACTACGTTTTATGGTAGTTCGGCTTGCCCCTGTATCAAGTAAAAATTTTCTATCTTGGCCTAATAATTCACTGTGTACATAAGGCCCTTCTTGATCTACAGGGACCTCGATAAGGGGTAAGCCAACTTCCCTCTCTAGGCTGTTTCATGAGTATCGTTGATAATCAGGATAGTCATACTGTGCGGTCTGGTACATCTGTTGTGTGGTTGTTTGTGTGGCAGCAATAGGCTGCGGTGGTGGAGCGGGCATGGATTGTTGCGGAGCCGGCATGGACTGTGCATGCTGCGGGGCTCCTTGTTGGTTCTGATCCTGTCTAAGTGGCCGTGGTCTTTCTTTTGTATTACCTATGGCGATATTATGTTTTAAAACTGGACAATCGTGTACCTAATGACCTGGCTGTTTACAATAGTTGCATGTCCCTTTTACAGGACCTGCTGAAACACTGGACTGTGTCATACCCTTTTTATGACCGTCAGCTGGAACTGTCTGGGAAACTAGCATTTTCATTTTCGTGTCTTTCATGCGTCTTTGTTCATGTTCTTGTTCCTCTCTAATTCTATTGTGATGGTACTGTAGCATTTGTAACATTTGTGACGGAGTGTTACCTTGCCAGGTACTCTCGAATTTCAATACTCTATTCTTAACTTGGGGCAAGGCATTTTCAACTAATTTTGTCACAAACAGATGTGGATACGATTCGCTACTTGCTTTTATTCCACTATTTATACCAAAACATTTTTCGAATCGGGCATAGAAATCACTAGTGTCTTCATCTTGCTTTTGTTTACAGGCTGAGATTGCACCCCAGTCTTCCTTTTTCGTAGTTAATAAACGTGGCAGTACCTGTACTAATAAACCTGGTAGTATTCTGGTCTTTTCCCCGAGCCCTAAACCTGGACCTCGAGCTGTTTCTTCGTTTTCTAATGCTGTCCAATCTATCTTTTGGTCTCCCACCTCCCAATCCTTTTCTTTGAGTTTTTCGTAAATGCCCGCAGGCATTAATACCTTTAATATTTTCATAATATCGGGATAGGTATACTCTCCCATGAGCAACATGTCTTTAATTTCACGGTGGAAACCCGCTGGGTCTTTGTCATGACTGGGTACCACTTTCTTCATTTCTAATAGTTCCATTTTAGATATGGGTGTGTATACAAACACACGTTTAAACTGATTGTCATCACCTTTTATCGGGTGGATTTCGCGTAAGGGATTCTGTCTATCCATATAATACGTCGTTCTTTCCTTGATGGGCAGTGAGACATGTTCGGGGCATACAAAAAGAATGTACTGCTTTCTGGATTCTAGTATTTCTCTAATTAACTCAGTACCTGAACCTCTCCATTTATTCGTGAGTAATTCAGTCAATATATCAGGTAAGGGACCAGGATCGGAGTGTTGGCTTTTATATAATATAAGGAGTTGTTGAATCATGTAGATACCAGCTAAACGCTGTTCATCTGGGGTGAAGTTCAAAAACGTATGTGCTAGTGTATCATCACTATATTTTCCGGGACTGTCAACCCAGTGAACGGCTGACCTGGCTAATTCTTGTTCGTCCATAGAATCGAGTATATGATAACCCCTTCGTTCTCGGAGTAATTTGTCAGCGGCTTGGAACGAATGTTCGGGGGACCTTATATTTATTATAGGTGTTTGGAAATTTCTGTTATTATCTGGACGTATCGGACGTATCGGATCAGTAAAGCATCTAGTATTATTACAAGATCTTCCTCTACCTACATAGGCCATGGTTTCTAACTGTCCTGTGGGCAGTTCTAATTCTTCCTCCTCCTCGTTTTGTTCAGGCTGGTCTACCGCTAATCTTTCTTCGTGTATGCGTTCTACTTCTTTGCGGATCTTTCGGCACATAGCTACTATACTTAATAGTTTATTATGTCTCCCCTCTGATATATTCCGACTCCATGTGGTAAGAATTCGCATTTCTTCCGGATTTACCCCTGGTCGGTCTTGATTTCTGATCACACAATTTATGAGGAAACGTAACAGTTCCCCCTGTATTTCCACTTTCTGGTACTCCATGGCTCTATTAATACTTTCAGAATCTCGTCCTGACTGGACAAAGTGATATATATTTTCTAAATGTGTAGTCATTCCTGGTAGCCTCCCTAAGTATATTGCAGCTCGTCGGATACGTAATGATGCCAGCAGCATTTCGTCCTCTTTGCCGGGCACAGGATCATATCTACAATCTACTAGAAGTTCCTTAAGCATGTCGGGAGTTACTAGTTTGGGCGTACGTTGATGGGCTAATTCTTGAAAGGAAAGTTTATTTACTCTGTGTGGCGTGGAAAAAATGTTTGCTGTACCTCCTGTAGCACCACTTGGGGTGCTGGATGTGAAAGGATTCGTTGAACGTGATATAGCAACCATAGGTGTGGGTACAGCTGTAGAAACAGGTGTGCTTGCCGGAACTTGTGTCGGAGTTTGTTGTTGCGGAGGTACAGACGGAGGGTCTTGGCGTTGAACCCCCTCGGCAGGCGGTCTATGTGGTGCAGTATTAGCATACTCGGGAGCTGCGTCGTCTAAATAAGAGGAAAGGAAAACATCTTCTGCGGTTCTGGGATGCCCTTTGGGATGTGCTTTTATCGGAAACAATGGCGGTGGCAAGTCTTTTAGTATCCCCGGAGTAGCCTTAGGTAACCCTTCGGCCAGAAGAGGATACATACCATTCATAAGGGCATTTCTTTGTCTGTCTACTTGTTCTGATTTTGCTCGGGTACCTTCTTCAATTAATAGATTTTCTCGAACTTTATTTGAATTCTCCTTACTTTTCTCTTCCTGTCTGAGTGCTTTTTCTGTACGTCTATATGATTCTTTACGCCATAATTCAATGGCATCCTTCTGTGATTGTCTAGCTTTCTTTTTCCATAATTCTTCCTCTACTTTCATGATGCAATCTGCATCCCAGGTCCCAGCTGCGGGCCACCTCTGACTTTCTGGTAATTCCTTGGTGTAGTCTACCCATAAATCAAGAAATAATATGGCGTCTAGGCCATGTTTATGATACATGAAGTACCCTGGAGTGTCCCTAGGAGGAATGGGAACAGCTTCTTCGAGTACCCCTTTTCTAGTTTTGATCTGTCTTAATCTCGAAAAGAGCGGCATATTGAGAACTGATCTGATACCTAATTTTGACCACGTTTAATACAACAAAACACAATAATGAACAGTCATTCACACCACAATATGCAGAACGTATTTAAAACATTTTAACATTTAACATTTAATGAACAACAATGATGGCTATTTAGGGAACTAGTCACTAAGCATAATACTCGGCACTAACTAGGTAATTCTGAATTATATACTAGACATACTTGATATACTGCTAAACAGTACAGATACACTGCTGAAACAGTGCAGACCGGATTTGTGTACCCAAACCCGTCTTGACCGGCACAACCTATGTGCACGTCAGAACGCCTCCCCGGCAATGGTACTCACCGGGTAGCTCGGAACGGAAGGCCTCGGAACTGAACTGAACTGGACTTGGACCAGACTGGACTCGACTCGAAACTTCGGAACTTCGGAACCTGGTGGGCCTCTGTATACCTCGGATCTTGCTCTCTCAGCTAGGCTCTGGTCGGGATACTTCGCACTTCTCACCGCCTCGTCTGGGTGTTGATCGCAGCCTCAGTTCCCCCGCTCGGCAGGAGGGAGATACAGGAAATCCTGTGGGTACGCGTTGTTGTCCGTCCAGCTGTGGCAGGAGACCGGGCCTGCAACGCACCTCCGGCGCGTGAGATGAGAAAGTGTCCCTGTTCGGGCGCCATATATGTGGTAAATAATTTAATTACCGGTACTTAATTTGATGCGGAAAATTAATAAGAATAGCTCAGTAAAATAAGAGGCAGAATCCGTGGTATTAGAGGTTCGGAACGGGCTTTATTCCAAAACACAATTCGAATTTGTGGGCTTCATATTCCATCACCACGAAGGTTCAGGAAGTGAAGGACAATACTATATTGACAGGTAATCATTTTTATAGAAGAGGCATTACAGTGAAACAGATGCAGGAGGCGTAACAGTTGATAACAGAGATAAAAACATACATGCGTAACTAAAATGGGTGTAACTAGGCGTAACTAAAGAACGTCATTAGGTATGATGTCACAAATGGGTGGTTTCATGAAAGAATTTCGCAATGTCAGCAAAAATACTTGGCAGAGATGCGCGCGCAGCAGCATGACGTGTGATTGACGTGCAACTAGGGGGAGAATGGGACTTGACATTTAGCTCTACATGTGGAGACAGAAGTCTGGGGTTATGTCAACCTAATCCTAAATCATATCTTACATCCTATGTTTAAAGAACTGTGTTATCCAAAAAGAGAGGTCTCTTAGGATAGAATCTTATTCTATACTGACTATACTGACTATTAGTGCGTGTACAAGCGTCTAAGTGTCTACACTAGATGCGAGGGCAGAAATCTTCCATAGTAACAGGGCTATGAATTACTTGCATAAAGACAGAGAAGCCGGGCCCTTTTGCACGGTAGCTAGAGGAATGTTTACTTAAACTGCTAGACAGGAATGCATTGGATGAGGAGCGGAGCAGAGCAGATAATCTTGAAGGTGAAATACAGTTTCTGGCAGGCAGACAGGCCGAGTCAGGCACCGCTAGCCGCGCAGGGAGTAGGACAAAGTTCATGGATACAGATGCGAGCTCAGACTGGAGCTTTCAGAGGCAGAAGGCAGGAAAAGGCTTAATGGCAGAATCAGGGCCTACTCGCCTGGACTGTAAAATGGGAAGGTGAACCATATAAAGCCGGTGGCCTTTCATACTTAGGAATAGGATATCCGGCCCATTCATGGCGGGTCTGAAAGAGGACATGTTGACGGTGGACGCACATGTGTTTGCGTCTTCATAACTGGAACTGGAGGGAACATACATGTACTTGTGACTTATACATGAAACCGTTGGGGTCCAAGATAGGGGACATAACTGATCATAAAAATCCATGTTTCCACAATGTGATGCCACCTAAGCCTATATGTCTAGCGGAGCAAACAAGGCTACTGAGTCTGGGCCAGCTACCTGGCTTCTTCTACTAGAGGATTCCTGGGTGATACAGGCCAAGACAGTTCCCAGGGCTCAAGATAAAGGGTCCCCAACTGCGGCCAGTGTTCTTTCAAACAAAAACTCTCTTCTGCGACGATACACATGGCATTGTTTTAAAAAGATAAAATCGAGCTGCTAGTTCTGGGGCATTTTTCAATAGTATTCTTAGCTTCCACTTTCCTTTTCCCCATGGTGCAAATAGAAATAAGTCTACCAACTAGTGTTTTTATCACCAGAGTGGAGTAAACTAAGTTCACCTAGTCTGGTAGGTGGTAGGCCCAGCAAAAATAAATATATAAACACATACAGTATAGATCACAGTACCTTGCCCAAATAGATGAGGCTTTATGCTGAGGACCAACTGACAAAGATTGAAAATAAGATAGGCTGTCGAGCCCAGTCTCTTCCGGGCTATGACAGGATAACACCGGCCTGTCTAGGCCTGCTCTTTGCCCAGGCACACGTGGTGGGTTGCTGTAGGTGCTTTTTAGCACATGTCTGTACACCGTGCCCTGGGTGCGCTGAGTGCTGGTGGACCGAGTCTCACCCGAGCCATGCAGGTAACAATGATGCAGGCAAATGATGCAGACAGAAAAACTAAGGGAGATTGAGTCACATAGTTTCCACCTGTGAGACTGGTGCTCTGAGTGAGGGTAACAGTGGAAGCTATGTATGCGTCTATTACTTCCAACTCAATTCTAACACCTCACCTGAATTTCCCATGCTTCACCTTAGTCCCCAGACCCAGATCTGATCAGATTTGATCCTTTAATGCTGGAGGGCTAAGGTATCTTTAAAAAGCTGGGAAGCACACCAGTTGGACGTAAGTCCCACCAGAACTAAACCGGCCACCTCCATGTCCACCGGGCTCTTTAACATTACTCTCATGCCATTACTGTTAGCTATTGCTTGTCTCATCTGTATGGAAATCTGTGGATCGCCCACTGGTGGGTACAGTCAGGAATCTATGGTCTGAGGTCAGATGCAGTCAGTCAATGTACACAGTTTATGTTGACACCAAAGCCAATGGACCAGGCGGCCACCTGGAGAGTGGCTAGTTGAGACACTGGTCCACTGTCCCAGATGCCAGGGGAGGGGGTGGCATGATGGTTGACAAAGACAACAAAAGGTCCAGCAAACAAACAGACAGAAGGGAACATCTTGGCTGTGGTGGCTGCAATTAAAGGTGTATTGTGGGTCACAAGGGTGCAGAATGGATCACAGGGCATTGAGGAAGACCGTATCAGTTGCTAGGGCCACTCGGCTGCTTAGCGCGACAATTTATATGGCTCAGGGAGGGGCATGGGGAACAGCAGTGCCTTCATGACAGCCCCCGGGTGCTCACGATGCTACCACAAGCATTCAACCCCCACTGACCCCCAAACTCTCGAGCCTCTCCTTGCAGGCTGTCTCGTGTATCATGTCTCATAGGCTCAGCTCCTGATGTTTCCTGGTGTGCCATCCCAAAGCTTTTAAAATAGGGAGGTTTAAAGGACATAAATGAACAGTGGTGGCTAGAAGAAGTAATGGTGTTTAGCCTAAATACCCGATATGAACTGCATTGTGCACATTAAAACTTAGGTGAAAGGATAGTTATCTGACACCTTTCCTGAGGTTCTCTCTACCCAAGGAGCAACAGCCTAGCACCAGAGACATTTCACCTGCTGCACTCTAGTCTCCTCCCTGACAATACAGACCCGCACTACATGCTGCCAGATCATGACCCGGCTTGGTCCCTGTACATTCTAACAAACAAAATAAACACAATTACTTGCACCACATTAAAATACAAAGGATTAATTTGATAAATTGAGTCACAACTATTAGGCATAACCTGCTTCTAGAAATATAAGTTAATCTTAAATGCGTGGTATTTGTTTTTGTTTGAGTTGTCACCTGTGTACGAGACTGGGCCCGTGGTGCAGCAGGAGATGACAGAACCAAGCCAGTGGGGCAGATGCACCTTTGCCCTCACCCCCTTTAAATTGATCACTGCTAGACAGATAGGTTACCTGTTTTCACTGTCTAACAAAGAGCGACGGTGAGCAAGCAGGGCATGAATGAAGAGTATATAGGATTACATATCAAACCTTTTACTTACTTATATAACATTCAAGTGCTATTTATTTATAAAATAAACTTTCAGGTGCCGATTTACGTACAAGTCGTAAAACTGAAGTCCGAGCGCACAAGTCCGATCCGTACCGGCGTCCCGAATACCCAAGTGTATGGAAAACATCCCGTACAGAGCGAACTTTGTACGAGCACTACCCCGGGTACACTTGGGCCCGGGGTACGAGTCGTACGGACCCCACACCCCACCGCACATGTACGGGCCGTACCCCAGCACCCGCGTATGTACGCGCCGGACCCCCACACCTCAGCACCCGCGCCTGTACGTGCCGTACCCCAGCACCCGCGTATGTACACGCCGGACCCTCCCACCCCAGCACCCGCGCCTGTACACGCCATACCCCAGCACCCATGTATGTACGCGCCGTATCCCCACACCAGCACCCGCGCATGTATGCGCCGTACCCCAGCACCCGCGTATGTAAGTGCCGTACCCCCACCACAGCACCCACGTATGTACGCGCCGTACCCCCCCACCACAGCACCCGCACATGTACATGCTGTACCCCCCACCCCAGCACCCGCGCATGTACGCGCCGTACCCCAGCACCCGCGTATGTCCGCGCCATACCCCCCACCCCAGCACACGCGTATGTAAGCGTCGTACCCCCCACCCCAGCCCCGTACTTGGACGCACCGTACCCCAACACCGTACCCCAGCATCGCGTATGTACGAATCGTACAACACCTATGCACATGTGAACACTGTACAACAACATAGCCATAAACGCACCTTACCTACGCGAAAAAGACTCCAACTGAACCAGGACACTGTAGAACAGCACAAGGACCGTCAATTAGACTCGCACAACACCACAAAACACGTCTTCAGGATAAAAAACAACTAAAAGACTGACCTGGCACATCCAAACAGTCAAACAGAGGCCCAAAATCACAACCACCTCTTATAACACACCCACCAAAAGTTCAAACACAGCCACACCCACAAATGGACCAATAAAAAGGGCCCACCAACACAAACCGTGAGCCTTTGCAACAGACCCACTGCTGACAGACATCACTCCCAAACAACTTCACCCATACTAGGGGTGGGCGGAATTTGCGAAAGTGCCTTTCGCAAATTATCGCGAAAATGTTAAAAATCTCCGCAAACACGCGGAAATATCGCAAAGATGCGGAAGTTTTTTTTCTCGCCCGTTCGCGGTATTTTCTGCGTGGTCGCGGCTTGCCAACTTACCCATGCGGTTGCTCGCGGGCGTGGCCATCTTGTTTTCACTCTTCTCGCGGTGCATGATCGCGAGAAGAAAGACGTGATCGCGCGACCAATGACATTACTGCGGGAGCGAACTGTCGCGAGACAGCGCAAATGGCTACCAACAATCCAACATCTCGTGGAGAACGCGACCGGATCGGGAAAACTTGTCGGTGAACGCGGGGATTCAGGTAAGGCGATCGCGCGCGTGCAAGAATGTATTATTTTACAGCGCGAGCAAGAAACAAATTATCGCTAAGCTGCGGAATGCGGAAATTTTGACATTTTCGCGCTCTCCGCGGAACGCGAAAATGTCAAATTATCGCAATTTCCGCGAGCGGAACGGAAATTTAGCCCAGGCCTAACCGATACACCTTAACTCACACACCTTCACACAACCTCCTTCACACAGACCCCCTCTACTACACATTCACACCCACACACCCACAACCATCCACACCCACACCCCACACCATGCCCACAGACAAGAATCCAAAGTTCACAACGGAGGAGCTGGACATCCTTGTCAACGAAATCATCAGAGTCGAGCCACAGCTCTTTGGAACATTGGTCAGACAGACCAGCATATCCCAAAAAATTAGCCTGTGACAGAGGATCGTCGATCGGGTGAATGCTGTTGCGCCCATCAGAAGGACCAGGAATGAATGTCAAGCCAGGTGGTACGATATGTGCAGGGCAGTCAAGTGCAAAATGAACGAGGAATACGCCCAGAGT
This sequence comes from Triturus cristatus, assembly GCF_964204655.1. Taxonomy (NCBI): domain Eukaryota; kingdom Metazoa; phylum Chordata; class Amphibia; order Caudata; family Salamandridae; genus Triturus; species Triturus cristatus. The sequence continues at coordinate 970,735,639 of NC_140587.1, forward strand.
AACATCACAGGAGGTGGGCTGCCCCGCAGACCGGTACATTACCATCCCTGGGAGGAGAAGGTGATGGCCCTGCTTCCACCGGTGGGAGTACATGGAGTCGAAGGAGTTCGAGAGCCTGGTGAGTACACAAACAACTCACGTAACATGGGGGAATGGCATCCACACCCCAACTACAACAAATGCACTCACCTACCCCCAAGCCCTCACCTGACACAACCCCACTCTAAACAACGCTCAGGCCACTAACATGAGTATGCCCCATTTACAAAGCAAGGCAATGCCATGTCCCAGCCTACACAAACCACAAATTCAAGACAGGATGTCCAGGATGCTGGGAGGGTGGGATCACTAAACATATTGTACAACTCAGAAACAGACACCAGTGCCCTCAGCCGATATGGCCCAGGTACATACACATGCACCATGCGCAATGCACAGGGACTGGCAAAGTACTGACAAGGTAGCTGACACTTGGCCCTGCTGTAGGCAGCACAAGGCCCTCCTGTGACAACTGCAAAATCTAACACAAATACAACCAGCTCAGATATCTAGGACAGGAACTCACACTCACTGACATGGCAGCATGCTCCATGGGGGTACAGATACATCACCTGGGAGACCAACTGCCAAATCACACTACACTCACCAGCAGGCACCATCAATCAATCAACAATCGATCAGGGTACTTGTAAGGCGCGCTACTTACCTGTGACGGTCTCAAGGTGCTGAGGGGGTGGGTTCCAATACTGCTCGAAGAGACAGGTCTTGAGGAGTCATCAGAAGGAAAGTAGGTCTTGGGTCAGTCGTAGGTGGGTTGGGAGGGTGTTCCAGCTCCTGGCGGCGAGGTAGGAGAAGGATCTGCTGCAGGTGGGCGTACGTTGGATGCGGGGGACAGCTGCAGAGGCGAGGATGCCGGAGCGGAGCTTGCGGATGGGGTTGTAGAAGCTGTCTGATGTGCAGGTAGACTTGTCCAGCGGTGTGGAGTGCCTTGTGTGCGTGGCTGAGGAGCCTACAGTTGATCCTCTTGTCGATGTGGACCCAGTGCAGGTCTCTCAGGAGGGGGGTGATGTGGCTGTGGCGGGGGGCGTTGATGATCACTTGTGCCGAGGCGTTGCAGAAGCGTAGTAGCCGCCATTGGTGTGCGGATGGGAGTCCTGCGTAGAGTGCAGTGTCGTAGGCCAGTCAGCTGCTGATGAGGGCCTGTGTCACTGTTCTACTTGTTTAAGTCGGGATCCACCAGTAGATCCAGTGGAGCGTGCGTAGGGTGTCGTAGCAGGAGGAGGAGACGCCATTGACCTGCTTGGACATGGAGAGGGAGGATGCGAGGATCAATCCTAGGTTGCGTGCGTGTTTGGTGGTTGTCGGTGATGTCCCCAGAACGATTGGCCACCAGGAGTCGTCCCAGGGTGAGGGTGTGGGTCCCAGGATGAGGACCTCCGTCTTGTCCGAGTACAGTTTCAGATGGCCACTCCGCATCCAGTCGTCGATGGCCCTCAGACCCTCGTGGATGTTTGTCTTGGCGGTGTGAGGGTCCTTGGTGAGGGAGAGGATGAGCTGGGTGTCGTCGGCGTAGGAGATGTCTTAGAGGTTGTGGTGGCGGGCCACTTGTGTGAGGGGGGCCATGTGGATGTTGAACAGCATCGGCCTGAGTGATGATCACTCACCCCTCACACAAGCACACACCCTCAGGGCAGCCAAGGGAGTCACACACTCTCACAATGGACATGTGACACAACAAGATCAAGCCACAGCCAAAAAAGCATCCAAGGCCAAATGCGACATGTCAAAGACCCTGGATAACCTTTCAATCAGTCCCCTGCAACATACCCATCCACAAGTGAACATTGATGTGAATGCTAGGCACATAAATTGTAAATTGATACTTGATACTTGTATAGCGCACTACTCACCCGCAAGGGTCTCAAGGCGCTTGTACGAATACCGCTGTGGAACCCATCCTGGCTTTCCCTGTGAGGCGTCCACTCCTGGGCACCCCCAAGGTGGAGGCCAGGCATCCTTAGCATTGTGGGGGCCGTTGTGGAGATTAAGCAAGCTATTGCCCAGAGTTGCAGAGTGGGACTCCATGATTGGAATGGCACCGAGGCGAGAATTATCAGGTCCGTGGAATTTTTGAGCCCAAGGCCTGCCAAGGCGGGAATTGAACCCTGGTCCCGGGCTAGAACTCTGCATCAGGGTCTGCCGCTCTAATCATTGAGCCACACTTCTCCACTACACAACTACCTGGAGTAACTGTGGCAACCAGAACATGTATGAAACATGGATGTCGCATGAAAAAGCATTAACATTGTCTCTCTCTCACACACAGGGCAAGGTCATGGATCTCCCCCCAACACTGGGGGGGAACAATCACAGGCCCAGGCTCGGCAGGAAGATGATCCCACTGGCAGCGACGACTCTCAGCACTCTGTGGATGACCCCAACCAACCTGGACCCTCTGGTGCCCCAGCCCCTGCAGCACCTGCGTCAGGTACATCTGTGCCAACCACCACCCCCATTCTTGCCACATCCCAGGAGACACCCAGGAGCCCTGGCCGCACAGAACAACTGAGCCAGTCTGACCTGGAGGGACAGGGTTCTCCGGCCACCCAGGAGGAGGCAGACAACCCTGCAAATGCCATCCCTCAGGGGTCCGGTAGACCCGATGTGCCCACAACGGCAGGCCAGGCTCGTGTGGGCAGGGGTGGTGGGAGTGAAGGCAGGCGGAAGCGCGAACCTGACCAGCCAGCTGAGGGAACCGGTATGTCACACATACGCCACATCTTGGAGACATACCAGCGTGACACCAGGGGCATAAGCCAGGTAGTGGGGACCCTCAACGAGATTAAGAACCAGCAGGTCGAGCAACACGCCAGTCAACAACAACACCAAGGACGGATGGAGGCAAGACTGGCTGAGCTCCTGGCTGTGCAAACGGACATAAGCCGTTCACTCCGTCGGATCGCCGACAACATGGGCAACCCTCCCTGTGCCACCAGGCCCCAGACTTCCTTGAGTTTTACTAACGGACTGATACAACCACGAGTCGCAGGAGGAGTAATCTCGACGCCGGCACGGGACTCCGACTTGAGACAAGCAACCAAACCCACATAGAATAATTAACCATCTGACTGGTGAAGCCGGCGAAGGAGGCAGCCTCCCGTCAATTTGTTTTTTGGGCTGTCTCATACAGTTAACAGATTCATTATGGATGCCCCAGAGCAAGCTGGTTGGGCTACAGACAGTTAAGATTCCATTTTTTGACGCACTTTTTTAAGAAATTGGTCTGTCCTGAAGAGAACCCAAAAGATAGTGGTTCGAAACGCGTCGACCAGTTTGGTCCTTTTCGCACCTATTCGATTGTTTTCCTATTAACAACGCTCTTCTGTACCTTTATTGGATATAAAAAAGAGAGAAAGCATTTTGACTCATATAAAGGCTGGAAATCAATCTAACAATAAAAAGAAAGGTGTCATTAGGACCACTTTGTTCAGTGCATGTAGATTGGATGTAAGAATGTATTGGCCACGAATGTTTGAGGAGTGAATGTAGTATGCATTCTCTCTATAGGGGATTAAGAGTATTATGTATCGTTGTTTAATGTATTTGGATTTGTATTATGGTGTTTCTTTATAAAATTTCAGCGCACAATGAATTTTCGTGTAGCGCACAATATGAGAGAAATGAGAAATAAATAATAAATATTCTCCTGAGCAAAAGGAAATTCATAAAACCCTCCTTTCTTGTTTTATTTTTCATGATAGGAGTTACAAAGTGAAGGTCACAGTGATTCTCAGCTTGGACAATATGTTTTGTTTTTTCGGTTAGTTGGGCTCAGTCCAACTGAGCTTTTTTTGAGCCAGGACCCAGTTTTGGTTAGTAGCACCAGGCGAAGACCAGCACCAGCCACAGGGAGGGAGGAGGAGTAGGATTCGTCCGACGGAGCGTCCCAAGCATCGTCAAGGCCTGCATCTGAGGGTCCCGCAAGGAAGGTGGGTCATCCACGGAAAAGACCGTGAGAGGCAGCGGACCATCCACATCTGCCAGGTCACCTGGCCTGGTACCTGGCCCTCAGGCGCAACAGCAGCACCTCATCCAATGACATTCTCTGCCACATGGACTTGCTGGTCACAGTCTGACTAATGATGACCAACACTGTGGTCTGGACTCTGATGACTCCAACTGACAAGGATGCCATCTCCCCCTGTGAACTTTGGATTCCATGCACACTGTATAGCACCTATTTGTCCACACTAAACAGGCCCCCCACCGAGAATAAATCTCTTTTTCTACAATTACATGTTGCATTCATTTTGCATGAGTACACAACCTATGTGTGGGGAAATGTCAAACTATGCATGAGTGTTGAACTAACTCCAGCCATCCATACCCTGGAATTTGAGTCTGGGACAGGACACACATGGGTCACAATATATCATACTATACAGACATGGAGCACAATACTCACCCGTGATGGCCTCAAGCTGCTGACGGGGGGAATGCATTACTGTGCGGACAGACCAATTGGGAAGAGTATCCTGAAGGCGTAGAGGTCATGGCTCATGTGGATGTTGCCGGGGAGGGAGTAGCAGGTATGTCTTGCCAGGTGGGAGAAGTATGTCCTGCATGCTGGAGTAAGGTGGATGTGAAGAATGGTGGCCAGGGCAAGGTTGGATGCACGGAGTTGGCACAACGGGGTCTCGGATGACAGACGGCCAAGGTTGGTGTGGGGTCTGGGTTTGTGGCCTGCCTCCTGAGTGTGGGTGGGGAGTCTGAAGGTCATCCTGCAGCACACAGTGATACATTGCAGCTATCTCTAGTGGACGGTGATGTGGCTGGGGCGCAGGATGTTGAAGTTGAGGTGTGCACATGCAGCCTGGATGTGGACTGGTTTCCCGGGTGTTAGGATGTACTTGCTCCGTAGAGGGCGGGGCAGTAGTTGACACGGCTGGTGTCGTGGTCCTGGGGCGTGGATCTATCAGTGGATCATGTGCATCATGCAGAGGGTGTTGCACCCTGAGGTACAGATGCTGGTGATTAGCATGGCAAATGTGAGTGACGAATCCATGATGCACACCATCTTGTGTGCGTGGCCACTGGGTGCATGTGCAGGGCTCTTGCGGGTGGGGCACAAGCAGTTGACCCACCTGTAAGGGGACAATCCTCAGATGATTACCTCAGTCCTGTACAAGTTTAGCCTCAGGTGGCTGATGTTCAGCCATCCATCAATGGATCTCATGCCTTCTTGAATGTTGGAACTGCCAGTGGCTGCGTCTTTGGTGAGGGTGAGGAGCACCTGGCTGTCAATGGCATACGAGCTGATGAAGAGGTGCTGTGTGCATGTGATGCCGGTGAGGGGGACCTGGATACATTGAGGATTGACACGCTTAGAGATGATGCCTGGGCCATGTGCCAGATTATGCCACTATACTACATGCTGAAGGCTTGAGTCCCACTCCCATGGACTTGCTGGTGTACGGAGCCGGTGGGAGTAGGAGGGACATTACCTGGTTGGTGTGACATGGCCTGGAAGGCGGGGCAGCGCTGTGTAGGCAGTTGGAGTTGCACAATCATCATGCAAAGGTGTCGTGTGTGCGCCTAGGGTATGCCTGAGAGCAGGCGGTAGCTCCTTGGATGGACAATGCTTGGAGGGTGGCTGCAACATCAGACTGTAGTGTGATGTGGGTCATGTAAGGACATGAGGTTCGTGCAATGTGCACGTTGCATGCACTGACGGTCCAGCCTTTGGCACCGCGTGGGAACAACAGTGGCACAGACAAGCTGATGCCAGCCAAATGAATGGGTGGAGGGAGGAAGGGAGGTGCATCTTTGAGGTGTATGTGTTGCCGAATTTGTAAACTCTCTGTGCCCTCGCTGCAGGGGCTGCAGCAGCAGGCGGCATGACCTGGAAACTATGCCACTAGTTGCACACAAAGACAAGGATGTCAGAAAGGACTACTGCAACAGGCGTATGTAAAGGAGGAGTGTCCGGTTTCCCATGGCACACCCAGAGAAAATGGATGCACAATCCCCAAAGATGACTGACACCGGATCATTAAACTGAAGGACGAGCTGCGCACAGGATACACACCCTCAGCAGGTGTTGACGGTCTGTTGTGGCAACCAACATGCCCAAATACATACACAACCATGGACATCATGCACAATGGATATTCAAATCCCTGAAGAACTGCATGCATGTTGCTAAACTACACATAGACTCAGATGCCCAATCTTTGACAACTATGCCAGAGATGCCGCATGCAAAGTGGCAAGAGACCAGCATTGACAGAGATGAGGCACCTTGGAGGGTGAGGTACACCTTTATTACTCAGGTTCACACCTAGGGAAATGCATCAATATGAACAGACTCACAGGTCATTTTGGAGAACATGTGGGACCTACACTGGACACCCCCTTCACAACACAGATGCTGTAAATCCATTGAACTGGCACACAAGTGAAGGGTGTGAGCCAAACACCCCCTGCTGCACAAGGAGGGGCTGCAATTCCCCATTTATCATCTAATGGGGATGTGGCACACTATGTCCACCCGTAGCATCCCGTATGTTTCAGAGGGAAGTTGTACACACATTGATGCCTTCATCAGAATCCACAGTCCCATCACAGATGACTGCTACGAAGGGTGACTATCAATACATGGGAGTCATGCAACATGTCATGTGCCCCATGGTGAGTCGACATGTATGTATAGTGACACAACATGCACAGGAGCAGTGCCCACTCATTACAAACACCTACCAACACCAAAATGCCGTGCAGCAATCCTTAACCAAATAGACTTTTCCCCATATCCATGCATGGGACGCTGATTCAGCACACGTTGCAATACTCATGAGGAATAGCGAGAGGCCAACGATGACACGAGTAGACAGCATGCAAAACTACCTGGGGATGACAGACACACAAGAAGTCAGGGAAGAGATTGTCATCCGCATGCATGGTCATTACCCTACAGGAATAAGTGTGTCACCATGCTATATTAAAATTGAGTGTCTAAGCTAAAATCTGTGGATGGACATCATCACTCGACTGAACACACATCTAAGTCACTTAGCATACAGTCAGCTGGACACACACATTGCAACACATGCCACACAAGGCTCCAGGCGTGCACACTCAGACCCATGGACTCACCATTATGAGAAGAAGTTGCGTATGAGCTGACTCCGGATGTCATCGTCCTCCTCCTCCTCATCGTCACTTGCCTCGTGACCAAGCCCTTCATCCTCCACGGGTGGATGTTCCTGCTCATCCGGATCCAGGATGAGTGGCACAGCCTTCTCCACTGCCATGTTGTGCAGCATGCAGCACACGAGGAAGATCTTGCAGGCCTTCACTGGTGCATATGGGAGGGACCCACCTGTCTTGTGAAGGCACCGGAATCTGCTCTTCAGGAGGCCAAACGTTCTTTCGATCACTTGCCTGGTCTGCCCATGTGCGTTGTTGTAACGGTGATCTGCAGCTGTTCTGGGGTTGCGGAGGGGCGTCATCAGCCATGGCATGTTGGGATAGCCAGAGTCCCCTACATGGAAACATCATATAAAGAAGTGGGTCAGGAGTTGCCGTAAGATACAAAAATAGCGCTAAACAAAGGACAAACAGAGCATACCCACCAACAAGACATGCTCGTTCGTTGTGCAGCCCCAGCATCCTTCTTGGCACCCTGCTACGCCTCATGATGTAGGCATCGTGTGCTGACCCTGGAAAACGTGCACAGACATGGGAAATCAGCATGTTAGCAAGACACACCACAAGGGCATTTATAGAGTGGTAATGTTTACGGTTGCGATAGGCAACCTCCTGTGCCTGTGGTGGTACCAAAGCCGCATGTGTCCCATCAATAGGCCCAATTACATGGGGCATCCCTCCCAGGGCATAGAACTCACCCTTGACACCTGTCAACTGCTCACGAGTTGGAAAATGGATGAATTCATCCAGGTGCTCCAACATGGCTTCTAAAAAATCATGCAGGACATGGCTGAACATGGTCTGTGACATGCCACCCACATCAGCTATGGTGAATTGAAACGTACCGGTGGCAAAAAAATGTAGGGCTGCCATCACCTTCATCTTGGAGGTCAGCGCAGTAGGATACCTGTGTCGCAGTTGGAGGTGTTGTTCAAGCTTTGCGGTCAAGTTCTCAATCAACTGTTGCGAGAAGCGGTAACGTCTTATGCAGTCACGTTACCTCATGGCACCCAAGTCTGGCATTGGTCGGGGGAGAGGCGGTGGCCTGCCGAAAATTGGAAGGAATAACGAAGAGTGAGTACCTAACAACATCAATGTCAATGAACTGAGCACATGCTCAACTGCTACTACACATCTGCTAAATACAGAGTCAGGTCTGTGCTATACATCCAGGACACGTATGCCAGCCAGGTGATACTCCTACGACAAGCCAGCTACACCCGTTGATAGTCAAGTTCTACATGACATGGCCCAAAACTAGATGTGGGCCAGTGTAAGTGAACAGCCAGAGACATCACAGGAGTGACATACATCCACATATCTGCATTTGAAGGATGTCATCTCATACAGACTGCTGGCTGCAAGCTAGACGCACAGGTCACATGTCATTGGAAATGTACAGATCATACACATAGCGATGAAGAGGTACACGTGAAAAACGAAAACACAGACATGGATACGGCGCAGATATGTCCTCATGTCATAAAATCAACTTTGAAGCATCAAGACACACATAACGTGTGAATCCACATGTGGCATGGTGTGCGTATATGTGTGCCATGCCCATCTACACACAGACACATGTTGGATGCAGCAACCGCAGATGCAGTTGACGGAACAACAACAGCAAGCTCATGGGAACACATGAGACACACAGGACATAGTCACATCGGGGCACGCTGGTACTTAGATGTCAGGTGTTAGTGTCCCTGTCCCTGGCATCAAGGGACATTTGCGGGTGTTGGTGACTGTGCCATACCAGTGATGCAGTGCTTGACACATTTGTACTACATGCACACATGTGCAAAGTGGGAAGGGGAAGTGTGCCACATACTGCCCCATCACACATGACATGTGTACACAGGTCATCACACATCTATTGTGCTAAAACATGAGGAGACATGTGCCACATCACTGCCTGACACACCTAGGCCCTGCAGATGAAGGACCGCAATGACTATGACTTGATGTACAGCTGTGCACGAGTCTGACACCTCCATTCCATTTGTGTGCACCTCCTATCACCTGTGTAAGCTGTGAAACGCACCGTACACACACTCTGAGGGCGTGTGAACGGTCCGTATCATCACATTGGTGTTCCCGCCGGAGTACGAGTGTGTGTACGGACCGTACACACGTACGTGTACGAGCAGTGTGTATACGTACGTGTACTACCAGTGTGTACACGTACGTGTATGACCAGAGTGTGTACATGTATGTGGACTACCAGTGTGTACATGTACGTGGACTACCATTGTGTACACATACGTGTACGACCAGTGTGTACACATACGTGGACTACCAGTGTGTACACGTACGTGGTCTACCAGTGTGTACACGTACGTGTACGACCAGTGTGTACACGTACATGTACACACTGGTAGTACACATACGTGTACACACTGGTAGTACACGTACGTGTACACACTGCTCGTACACGTATGTGTACGACCAGTGTGTACACGTACGTGTACGACCAGTGTGTACATGTACGTGGACTACAGTCATACATGTACGTGTACGACCAGTGTGTACACCTATGTGTACTACCAGTGTGTACACCTACGTGTACTACCAGTGTGTACACGTACATGTACGACCAGGTAGTACACGTATGTGTACGACCAGCGTGTACACCTACGTGTACTACCAGTGTGTACACGTACGTGGACGACGGTCGTTCACGTACGTGGACGACGGTCGTACACGTACGGGTACGACCGTAGTCCACGTACGTGTACACACTGGTCGTACACGTACATGTCAAACGCACTGTGGAACTGGTGCGGTAGGAGTACATGTGAAACACACCGTACCTGTGTGTGGATAGCTAAATTACATAGGGACACATGAGGGACAAGTATTAGGGCCTAAATGCATGCTGGTTGTCATGGATACCGATTTTCAAGTTCAAATTTTCAATCATGTGGCCTGGAATAGGCAGTTGGCAACTAAATACTATGTTGCAAAGTGGTTGTTGACTTCACATCATGCTCAAATTTTGAACCATGCAAGTGCCCTCACTGGGGTATGTTTAAAGGGATTGGAGGAAACGTAGGATGCAAATGAGACTGACCAATCACTCTGTACTCCTGTAAATGAAACAGCCCAGCAAGGCAGATATAAGTCACCCAGAACCCATGAGAGGGCACTTGCCAGCACTACCTTTCACTCGACACCACTGCTGCTGCTTGTGCTTCCTCTGGCACCATGTCAGGGTCTGTGGAGAGGGCCCAGCCTTTCACCCATGAGGAGAATGAGGCATTGCTTGATGTCATCCTCCCACAGTACCCCAGCCTGTATGGGAGACCAGGGGAGCAGGTGAGTGCTGACTCCACTAGCTTTGACTGTGCACCTTTTTTGTGAGTGTCACTTCTGGCATTGTGTCCAGGTGTGACAGACATGTAATGTTGTTTAGAGTGGGTCCCAGGGGGGGAATGACTTATGTCTCCCATGCAGAGCATGATGTAGTTCTGTGTGCACTCCTCACTTGCATTGTGCTTACTGTGACATTCACTGCAGAGTGCATGGCACATTCAGCCTGCCCAATCATTAGGGCAATTTTTGTCCTATTGTCCAGAGGTGATTCCCTGACCCCCCGGTGTGACAGGTGACTGTACCCACAGATGTGTGTGAGTTGAGTGGAGCTGTGGTGAGAGTGTCCAAATGATGTGTATGCACCCTGGACATTGATGTGTGTGAATGTTCCTTGTCATGTGGGTGAGTGTTTATGTGGAGTGTTGCACCCCAGCTGCATGAAGGAGGCAATAGCTCCACCCATCTGATGTGAGAAGTAAGCCGTGCAGAGTGTCTGACTTGCTGAGCTAGCACCACACCTGTGACACCCCACAGGCAAGTGGCACATGTGCAGAGTGAGGTTTGTATCCGCTGTTGCCAATGGCAGGTGATTGATCTGTGCCTGTGTGTGTCTGTGTACTCTGCTGAGGTTGCGTCAGTGGCCTGGGGCATGTGACTGCTAAGAGGTGCTGTCCATCAGCCTGGTGTTGCATGTGATGCACAGCGTGTGCCATGATCATGGAGTGTGTTGCACCCCTCATGCCACCTGTGTACTTTCAATGCCATGCAGTGCATTGGGGCTTCCACATAGGCTAATGTCCCTATGACAAAGGTGCTATTTGTTGCCAGCATACTATGCCCTGTTCAACATATCGCAGTCTGTGCCTCGCCCAGCTGAGGAAACGCTGGCAGGACATCCGGTGATGGACTCGGAGGATCGCCTGGTGGCACCTGAAAGACTCACCTCCACACAAGCACGGCGGGGGCCAACGACTGACCTAACAGATGAAGCGTGTCCTGGCGGTGGTCTTCCCTGACTTGGATAGGCAGTTACAGGAGTTGCAGCAGCAGGAAGGGGGTAGGTACATGTGTGTTTGTTGTGTGTCACCAGCTTTTGGAAGTGCTCAGTTGCCTGAATGCACAGTGAGGGTTAATTTGTGCAGTGCATATCCTGTTCCCCAAAGTCAAACGGTGCTGTTCCTCCTCCCTTCCCCTCCTTGACATGTGTTCCCTGGTCTGTGTGTAATCACTATTGCACATGGTCATCTAGGCTGCCAGTTAATCCAAGTGCACATTGCTTTCTGCATCATGGGGGGGGGGGTCTGAGACATGTGTTGTTACCTTGCCTGTGCCCTTTCCTGTTCAGTCATTTGGGGGTCCATATTAGTTGGCAATGATGCTGAGTCTCAACATGGGAGTGTGATTTTTCAAATGAACAGACTTGCAGCATGCATGACCGATGTTGTTGCCTCAGACATGATGTGCATGAGTGGGAGATATGCATAGTGCCGGGACGGTAGCTCATGTTACAGTCAGATGATTCCAGGACCATGGAGCAGTGTTCCCACTACAGTCCCCTAAGCCACCCTTGCATCAAAATCATGTGTGTCATCCAACACTGTGCCCATTCTCTGTGTGTTCAGCATAGTTTGGCCTCTGTGGCATAGTTCCCTGCCCTCATTTGTATTTCTCTAAAGTGTGCTACATGTGCCCATTGTACAGGCTGACCCCATTTTGCTTCTGCATCCTCACACTGGGCAGTGCCTGTGTGTCTATGTAAAACTATCTGTTGATGGTTGTTGGTCACAAATATGTGTTGGCAGCCTCACAAGGTGATGTGGAGTACATTTAGGAATTCTTGATGCACATTTGAGTAAACCCAGATTAAGAGGTGTCACTTTAGGATCTGTCTCAATCACATTATCTCAGGTATGGGGGGTTTGTGCGGGCAAGGCCTACATGTCCCAACCTTATGTCTCCTTGCCGGGTCTGACCTGTGTGTGATAATTGTCTGGACAGACACTAAACATACAGTGACCCAGTCATGTTGTGCTGGGTTTAATGTTTGTGCTTTGCAGCATGTGTCAAAAATGTAAATACATGACTCATGCTCATCCATTTTTGCCACCAGTTTGTGGTCGAGATGCTACGTAGTTTGGTCTGTGTGTGCTAGTTGGTTGTGAAGGACAATAATGTGCCTGCATGACAGATGTCTCCCAGGGAAGTGCAAAATAAAGTACTTTTACACTTTCCATGGACACGCAGGCACATTTTACTGGAAGGCACAGTTTGATTACCACTTGTTTTCTGATTATACATATCCATGTTCACACAGTGTGTTTGCATGTGTGTAAGTCCCTGGTTGTTGCTGATACCAACTTACGAGTGTCAAGTCATCCAGACCACTGTAGTGCCATGTATATGTACTTACTGATACCCCATTTCTTATTTGCAGTGGCTTTTTAGAATTCGGCTGCTAGCTCATACAATGACTGTGTAAATGTATTTTTGTGTGCACATCATTGTGTGACTTCTGTCATACAGGCAGACGTGTCTTCTGTTCACAAAGTGGCACATTCACACATTCTAAACATGTAAATTGTGTAAAGTGTTGGGAGTCCCAAGGGATTGCAATGTTTTTGGCTATGGTTTCCTAAGTACTCACAGGTCTCAGAGTGTGGGGACACCTTCAGCATTGAGGTGTGTTATTTGGCCTTGGGTGCACCAATACTGTTTCGTTCACAGTGAACAATAGGTGGCATGGATTCATATTCTTGCTGTGCTCAACTGTCCCCAGACACTAGCTTCTCAGTATAATTCGATATTAAGTTATTTGAAGTTGTGTCATGATCTCCATTGTTTCCAAGTGTCATGGTGGGTCAACCAACTGGGGAGTGCAGGGTCACATATGTGCGGACTATTCTAGATGTTACTCATGATGCATTTCCTGATATGCACTGTGACATTTTTATTTGGACTCATGTGTCTGTTGTATACAGGTGACTGATTATTTTCTGTCTCTTCACCTTGCCCACAGCATCATCGGAGGACACCGAGGGAGACACCTGCACGGACGTGGAGGAGGGATCCAGCACCGCTGCCACCACTGCTGCCGAGTCTGCGGGAGCAAGTGGCACGGAGGGCGAGGGGAGTCAGGCGGAGGACCTGTCTAGTGACAACACTGATGACAATGCTGACGGGTCCGATGCTGAACTCCTCCAGGGGGCGGAGGCTGCTACGACACCTGGCAGCAGCACTACATCTGTCACCGCCCCCTCCATTCCCATCACCGCCCTCCCAGTTGCTCTGGTCCCTTCTGTCCGTGCTAGGCAACACCGTGTCTCCTTCGTGCCAGGCACCGCACCCCCTGCCCCTGTCCCCCCTGCTGCCCTCACTGCAGAGTCTGTGGACATTCTGCGGCAGTTGCAGGTTGGCCAGACATCATTGCTGAATGTCCTCCATGGCCACACCCGAATGATGACACAGATGGTGTCGTACATGGAGGGCCTGTCATCAGCAATGTCTGACCAACGGATGTTGCTGAGGTCCATGGACTCTTCACTGACGGCAGCAGTGAGTCTCCTGCAGCGCTTCGTCCCCCCTACCCCTGCACCATCCACACTTCGCACTCCCTTACCAGTCCCAAGCACACACGGACATTCACAAGCACGCACCCCACCAGACGGTAAATAGACATAATATCGAAAAAAAAATATCGAGTAGCAAGAATATCGAGTTTTTAATATCGAATGGACAGAATATCGACTTGCAAAAATATAGTGGTGAAGAATATCGAAAAACAGGTAAGAAATATCGATTGCAATAATATAGTTGTTAAAAATATCGATTTTTTTATAGTGTTTTAAGTGTTAGTATATGTGTTAAAAGTATGTATTAATATTGGAATGTATGTTAGAATATTTTTAAATTATTGAATTTTATGTTTTTTTATTTTTTTGTAATTTAATTCCGTAGCGGGTTGTGGGTTTATAGGGGAGTAGGGTGGGAAGTAATTTAATTATAGTACATTAAATAATAATTTATAGGAATTATTAAATATTTTTAATTTAATTTTGCGTATTACTTCTGTAGCGGGTTGTGGGTTTATAGGGGAATAGGGTGGGAAGTAATTTAATTATATATTATTAAATAATAATTTATAGGAATTATTAATTATTTTTAATTTAATTTTGCGTTTTATTTCTGTAACGGGTTGTGGGTTTATAGGGGAATAGGGTGGGAAGTAATTTAATTGTTATTAGTTAATTATTAATTGGTATTGCAAATTAATTGGTTGTTGATTAATTATTAATTGGTAAATAATTAGTATTAATTGGTAATTAATTTGTATTAATTGTTTAATTGATAATTATGTTAATTGTATTCATTTAATATTTGTAGTGGGCAGTGTGTTTATAGGGGAATATGGTGGCAAGTAATATAATTGTAAATAAATAATTATGTAATTTATTTGTGTATATTGTTAATTAATATATCTTTAATTTAATTTTGCATTTTACTTCTGTAGCGGGTTGTGGGTTTATAGGGGAATAGGGTGGGAAGTAATTTAATTGTTATTAGTTAATTATTAATTGGTATTGCAAATTAATTGTTTGTTGATTAATTATTAATTTGTAAATAATTAGTATTAATTGGTAATTAATTAGTATTAATAGGTAAATTGATAATTATGTTAATTGTATTCAATTAATATTTGTAGCGGGTATTGTGTTTATACGGGAATATGGTGGGAAGTAATATAATTGGGAAAAAAAAATTATTTAAATAATTTGTGTATATCCTTAATTAATATATTATAAATTAATTATTAATTGGTATTATTTGCATTTATTAATGTTTGTTATTGAAAAACAATTGTTTGTTAATTAATTATTAATTGTTAATTAATTAAACAAAAATGTATTGGTATTTAAAAATGATCAATTCTTGTGTGATTGGTAATTAATGGTAATACTTGTTTTTGTATTAATAATTAATTAATTTAAAAATAAAAATACATTTATTATTTTCTCTACTATTGCACTTACTTGAGTGGGAATAGTAATTTTTACCCCTACGCTATCCAATGCTTTCCCTATTATTGCACTCTCTGGAGTGTGAATAGTAATTTTTACCCTCCCGCTATCCAACGCTTTCCCTACTGTTGCACTCACTGGAGTGGGAATAGTAATTTTTACCCTCCCGCTATCCAACGCTTTCCCTACTGTTGCACTCACTGGAGTGGGAATAGTAATTTTTACCCTCCCGCTATCCAACGCTTTCCCTACTGTTGCACTCACTGGAGTGGGAATAGTAATTTTTACCCTCCCGCTATCCAACGCTTTCCCTACTGTTGCACTCTCTGGAGTGGGAATAGTAATTTTTACCCCTACGCTATCCAACGCTTTCCCTACTGTTGCACTCACTGGAGTGGGAATAGTAAATGTTACCCTCCCGCTATCCAACGTTTTCCCTACTGTTGCACTCTCTGGAGTGTGAATAGTAATTTTTACCCCTACGCTATCCAACGCTTTCCCTACTGTTGCACTCACTGGAGTGGGAATAGTAAATGTTACCCTCCCGCTATCCAACGCTTTCCCTACTGTTGCACTCTCTGGAGTGGGAATAGTAATTTTTACCCCTACGCTATCCAATGTTTTCCCTATTATTGCACTCTCTGGAGTGGGAATAGTAATTTTTACCCTCCCGCTATCCAACGCTTTCCCTACTGTTGCACTCTCTGGAGTGGGAATAGTCATTTTTACCCCTACGCTATCCAACGCTTTCCCTACTGTTGCACTCACTGGAGTGGGAATAGTAAATGTTACCCTCCCGCTATCCAACGCTTTCCCTACTGTTGCACTCTCTGGAGTGGGAATAGTAATTTTTACCCCTACGCTATCCAACGCTTTCCCTACTGTTGCACTCACTGGAGTGGGAATAGTAAATGTTACCCTCCCGCTATCCAACGCTTTCCCTACTGTTGCACTCACTGGAGTGGGAATAGTAAATGTTACCCTACCGCTATCCAACGCTTTCCCTACTGTTGCACTCTCTGGAGTAGGAATAGTAATTTTTACCCCTACGCTATCCAACGCTTTCCCTACTGTTGCACTCACTGGAGTGGGAATAGTAAATGTTACCCTCCCGCTATCCAACGCTTTCCCTACTGTTGCAGTCACTGGAGTGGGAATAGTAAATGTTACCCTCCCGCTATCCAACGCTTTCCCTACTGTTGCATTCTCTGGAGTGGGAATAGTAATTTTTACCCTCCCGCTATCCAACGCTTTCCCTACTATTGCACTTACTGGAGTGGTAATAGTAAATTTTACGCGCCCGCTATCCTACACAGAAAATATTGAATATTTTTAATTAATATCACGTTAAGATATATGTATTAATTTTTTTTTTTACTTACTTTAATTATTCATTAAGTTTACTGTTATTTAAGTATTTTTAAGTATGTGTCAGTTAATTATATGTATTATTTCATTTATTTAACATTACTTTTAAAACATTTAAAAAATTCGATATTTTGACTAACTATATTACTTACAACGATATTTTGGATTCGATATTTTTGTAATTTCCTGTTTGGAGATAGGACTTCGATATTTTGGCATTCTATATTTTGGCATCGATATTTTTGTAAGTCTATATTTTTGTAGTCGATATTATGTCAGTGATCCCCACCAGACACAGGCAGCACACCACCACGTAAGGGCAAGCGCACTCCTCCTGGCACGCACACTCAGGGGGATGAGGGCACACCCACTGGGTCTGGGGCACACAGGCATACACGCAGCCACAGTCCGAGGCCTCATGGTGCACTTACCAGTCCCTCCAAAGGCACTCCCCTCGGCTCCCCTACCACACATCCTGAAAAAGAGGCCTACTTGGCTGTGCTGGGCCTCAGCCCCTCTGGCTCTCCAGCCCGCAAACGGGAACGGCACTCCACGGAGTCCCCCCTGTCCCTCCCCTCCCCCAGTAGCGCTGCACCCCATCACTCCGACCCCCCCTCCTTTGAGGCTGTGTTTTCTTCGGGTGAAGGGGAGACGCTGGACGACCTGGCAGCAGTGTGCAGCGCCGAGCTGACCTCCACCTTTGGCGCTGCCCCACTCCCTGTGGTGGAGGCGTCCGTCCCTGCACCCACCACACCTACCCTTCCACCTCCTGTCCCTGTGGTGCCTGGTCTTTCCCCACATGATGCCCCCCCCAGTCGACGAACCTGAGGGTTCTAATGTGCAGGTAAGCTAGGGGAGATGCGTGGCCATGTGTCCCCCCCCAAGGACTTCAGATCTGGACTGGCCATGTGCCTTTGTAAATAGTGTCCTTAACTGCATTTTCATTTAATGCTGAATAAAGCATTTTCTTTTCAGTTTGAACACATTTGCATTTCAGGTATTGATGTGGACGCTGATGGTCCCGGAGTTGGGGTGGTGGTAATGTGTTATGTTTCAGGAAAAAGTTGTAGTCTGATGCTAATGGGGTGGACCATGGAATCTGCGTGCCATCACAATGTCTCTGCAAAGTATATTTGGTCGTGTGTGCTATTTGTGTTTGGAGACATTTTCCAAAGAACGGTTCCTTCCTCTGTGGCACCTGACATCTACCCTGCAGGGAGTTGCACTTTTGTTGTGCTGATCTGTGTCTACATTTCCTTTGTTTTTGACGGATCCCTTCAACTATGGCCATGCCTGCTCAGCAATGTCTCCGGCTGCATCCTCTGTGCCATCCTTGCTAGTCACTGTACTTGTGTATTGAGTATGTTGTCATGCCTTAATGGCAACATTCAGCATTTTCCACACTATGCATGTGTGTTATCCCAGCCTAGCACACATTTGGTACTTGTTCTGCAGGGTATTTGAGCACCTGACTGACAATTGTGGGCATTGTATCTGGGGAAGTCCACCCTATTCCTTCCATGAGAGGCAACATCTTGGTGCCTGTCCCAGCACCTGTACATTCCTATCAGTCCTGGGATGTGCGTGACAGTGTGTGTTCCCTTTGGCTCTCTTAGTGTAGTGGCCATTGACATGAGTATACAGTCTTGTGGCATGATCTCTGTGTGTGTATTGTGCTGCATCCGCCAGGGGTGGGTATGCATGTGTCATTTGTCCTCACACCCACATGTGTTGTGTCATGCAGTGGGGGAAGGACATCCATCCTCATGGGAGTGGGACACTGCTGTCAGTGATGTGTTGTTATGGCACTATCAACATAGTCGAACATTAGGGATGCGTACATACACCCATGGAGTTGTGCTCATCTGATCATGATGTACACACCCCCATGACTCTGTTCACTTCTAGTATTCCTCTGCACCCACCCCTCACATGTCTCTGTCCACTGCTGGGAGTGATAGGCACCCACACCTCACATGTCTCTGTCCACTGCTGGGAGTGATAGGCACCCACACCTCACATGTCTCTGTCCACTGCTGGTATTCCTCTGCACCCACCTCTCACATGTCTCTGTCCACTGCTGGGAGTGTTAGGCACCCACCCCTCACATGTCTCTGTCCACTGCTGGGAGTGATAGGCACCCACCCCTCACATGTCTCTGTCCACTGCTGGTATTCCTCTGCACCCACCCCTCACATGTCTCTGTCCACTGCTGGGAGTGATAGGCACCCACACCTCACATGTCTCTGTCCACTGCTGGGAGTCCTCTGCATCCACCCCTCACATGTCTCTGTCTACTCCTGGGAGTGATAGGCACCCACCCGTCACATGTCTCTGTCCACTGCTGGTATTCCTCTGCACCCACCCCTCACATGTCTCTGTCCACTGGTGGGAGTGTTAGGCACCCACCCCTCACATGTCTCTGTCCACTGCTGGGAGTGATAGGCACCCACCCCTCAAATGTCTCTGTCCACTGCTGGTATTCCTCTGCACCCACCCCTCACATGTCTCTGTCCACTGCTGGGAGTGATAGGCACCCACACCTCACATGTCTCTGTCCACTGCTGGGAGTCCTCTGCACCCACCCCTCACATGTCTCTGTCCACTGCTGGGAGTGGTAGGCACCCACCCCTCACATGTCTCTGTCCACTGCTGGTATTCCTTTGCACCCACCCCTCACATTTCTCTATCTACTGCTGGGAGTCCTCTGCACCCACCCCTCACATGTCACTGTCCACTGCTGGGAGTCCTCTGCACCCACCCCTCACATGTCTCGGTCCAGTGCTGAGAGTGTTAGGCATCCACCCCACACATGTCTCTGTCCAGTGCTGGGAGTGATAGGCAGCCACCCCCATGACCCTGTCCACTGCTGGGAGTCCTCTGCACCCACCCCTCACATGTCTCTGTCCACTGCTGGGAGTGATAGGCACCCACCCCTCACATGTCTCTGTCCACTGCTGGGAGTGATAGGCACCCACACCTCACATGTCTCTGTCCACTGCTGGTATTCCTCTGCACCCACCCCTCACATGTCTCTGTCCACTGCTGGGAGTCCTCTGCACCCACCCCTCACATGTCTCTGTCCACTGCTGGGAGTCCTCTGCACCCACCCCTCACATGTCTCTGTCCACTGCTGGGAGTGTTAGGCACCCACCCCTCACATGTCTCTGTCCACTGCTGGGAGTGATAGGCACCCACCCCCATGTCTCTGTCCACTGCTGGGAGTCCTCTGCACCCACCCCTCACATGTCTCTGTCCACTGCTGGGAGTGGTAGGCACCCACCCCTCACATGTCTCTGTCCACTGCTGGGAGTGTTAGGCACCCACCCCTCACATGTCTCTGTCCACTGCTGGGAGTGATAGGCACCCACCCCCATGTCTCTGTCCACTGCTGGGAGTCCTCTGCACCCACCCCTCACATGTCTCTGTCCGCTGCTGGGAGTGGTAGGCACCCACCCCTCACATGTCTCTGTCCACTGCTGGTATTCCTCTGCACCCACCCTTCACATGTCTCTGTCCACTGCTGGTACTCCTTGGCAGACACCTACCCACCCACCCGCACCCTTGGTGCTGTACACTGCTGTCCTGGCCATGAACACACCCCAATATACTGGTTATATGCTGCACCAGGCCCTAAGCCAACATTCGTGGCGTGTGTACGCCTTGTATCACTAATGTACTGGTGCCCTAGAGGTACGGGTGATGTGGTCCGTACGTGGTATATTTTAAATTAGGTAGAGGTTATGATTCCTGCCCCTCGCCCCCCCTTTGCCCCAGGGTGTTGTGCTGATCTTCTGCGGCGTGAGCGGCAGTTTCGGTGCACCAGGTCGTAGGCTAGCAGGGCCGGGATGACACGTAGGATGGAGTCCATGGCTGTCCGTCGCATACCGCTGCTCCTTCTTCGCGTCGTCCTCAATTTCCCGGGAGTTTTTGGCTGCCGTAAAAAATGATCTGTGCGGAGTGACGTAGGCATGAATCGTACTTGCTGGTCCGTAGAACGCTGCCTGACTCCGTCCGGACGTCACGTACGCGATGTCCCGGATCGGAATTGTGGGTATTTTTTCGTTGCACGTAGTTTTTTACGATTCGTACGGAAATGGTATTTCTGTACGAATCTTACTTGCTGGTTTGTAAGGTGCATTTCCCGGGTACGAGTCATACGGAGAATACGCTCCGTACGACCATTCGTACCCGGGTTTTACAGGTTCGGAATCGGCACCTCAGTGTGTCAAAAGAAACAAAAATGAATGTGAACCATATAGGTGTTGTGTGAGTAACCCCTGTAATAAAACAACACACTTACAAATGTATAATTAATTGTCTCTGCAAAGTATATTTGGTCGTGTGTGCTATTTGTGTTTGGAGACATTTTCCAAAGAACGGTTCCTTCCTCTGTGGCACCTGACATCTACCCTGCAGGGAGTTGCACTTTTGTTGTGCTGATCTGTGTCTACATTTCCTTTGTTGGTGACGGATCCCTTCAACTATGGCCATGCCTGCTCAGCAATGTCTCCGGCTGCATCCTCTGTGCCATCCTTGCTAGTCACTGTACTTGTGTATTGAGTATGTTGTCATGCCTTAATGGCAACATTCAGCATTTTCCACACTATGCATGTGTGTTATCCCAGCCTAGCACACATTTGGTACTTGTTCTGCAGGTTATTTGAGCACCTGACTGACAATTGTGGGCATTGTATCTGGGGAAGTCCACCCTATTCCTTCCATGAGAGGCAACATCTTGGTGCCTGTCCCAGCACCTGTACATTCCTATCAGTCCTGGGATGTGCGTGACAGTGTGTGTTCCCTTTGGCTCTCTTAGTGTAGTGGCCATTGACATGAGTATACAGTCTTGTGGCATGATCTCTGTGTGTGTATTGTGCTGCATCCGCCAGGGGTGGGTATGCATGTGTCATTTGTCCTCACACCCACATGTGTTGTGTCATGCAGTGGGGGAAGGACATCCATCCTCATGGGAGTGGGACACTGCTGACAGTGATGTGTTGTTATGGCACTATCAACATAGTCGAACATTAGGGATGCGTACATACACCCATGGAGTTGTGCTCATCTGATCATGATGTACACACCCCCATGACTCTGTCCACTTCTAGTATTCCTCTGCACCCACCCCTCACATGTCTCTGTCCACTGCTGGGAGTGATAGGCACCCACACCTCACATATCTCTGTCCACTGCTGGGAGTGATAGGCACCCACCCCTCACATGTCTCTGTCCACTGCTGGTATTCCTCTGCACCCACCTCTCACATGTCTCTGTCCACTGCTGGGAGTGTTAGGCACCCACCCCTCACATGTCTCTGTCCACTGCTGGGATTGATAGGCACCCACCCCTCACATGTCTCTGTCCACTGCTGGTATTCCTCTGCACCCACCCCTCACATGTCTCTGTCCACTGCTGGGAGTGATAGGCACCCACACCTCACATGTCTCTGTCCACTGCTGGGAGTCCTCTGCATCCACCCCTCACATGTCTCTGTCTACTGCTGGGAGTGATAGGCACCCACCCCTCACATGTCTCTGTCCACTGCTGGTATTCCTCTGCACCCACCCCTCACATGTCTCTGTCCACTGGTGGGAGTGTTAGGCACCCACCCCTCACATGTCTCTGTCCACTGCTGGGAGTGATAGGCACCCAACCCTCACAGGTCTCTGTCCACTGCTGGTATTCCTCTGCACCCACCCCTCACATGTCTCTGTCCACTGCTGGGAGTGATAGGCACCCACCCCCATGTCTCTGTCCACTGCTGGGAGTCCTCTGCACCCACCCCTCACATGTCTCTGTCCACTGCTGGGAGTGGTAGGGACCCACCCCTCACATGTCTCTGTCCACTGCTGGTATTCCTCTGCACCCACCCCTCACATGTCTCTGTCCACTGCTGGTACTCCTTGGCAGACACCTACCCACCCACCCGCACCCTTGGTGCTGTACACTGCTGTCCTGGCCATGAACACACCCCAATATACTGGTTATATGCTGCACCAGGCCCTAAGCCAACATTCGTGGCGTGTGTACGCCTTGTATCACTAATGTACTGGTGCCCTAGAGGTACGGGTGATGCGGTCCGTACGTGGTATATTTTAAATTAGGTAGAGGTTATGATTCCTGCCCCTCGTCCCCCCTTTGCCCCAGGGTGTTGTGCTGATCTTCTGCGGCGTGAGCGGCAGTTTCGGTGCACCAGGTCGTAGGCTAGGAGGGCCGGGATGACACATAGGATGGGGTCCATGGCTGTCCGTCGCATACCGCTGCTCCTTCTTCGCGTCGTCCTCAATTTCCCGGGAGTTTTTGGCTGCCGTAAAAAATGATCTGTGTGGAGTGACGTAGGCATGAATCGTACTTGCTGGTCCGTAGAACGCTGCCTGACTCCGTCCGGACGTCACGTACGCGATGTCCCGGATCGGAATTGTGGGTATTTTTTCGTTCGTTGCACGTAGTTTTTTACGATTCATATGGAAATGGTATTTCTGTACGAATCGTACTTGCTGGTTTGTAAGGTGCATTTCCCGGGTACGAGTCGTACGGAGAATACGCTCTGTACGACCATTCGTACCCGGGTTTTACAGGATCGGAATCGGCACCTCAGTGTGTCAAAAGAAACAAAAATGAATGTGAACCATATAGGGGTTGTGTGAGTAACCCCTGTAATAAAACAACACACCTACAAATGTACAATTAATTAGTAAGTAGCAATTATTATGTGGTGCATTATACAAATATATTACCAACAAACAATATTTCAATCAGATTAGTTGGTGGACAGATATCAATGCTTAATTTGTGCAGGTGTTAGCCTGTGGAGTAAATTTTCAGGCACAGGGACCTAATGCGCACCCCACTCTACAGAGATTGTGAAATTCTTTCTGACTAAGGCATTATTCATGTTGGTCTCATTGCAGTGCAGTACCATGGAAGCCCCCTTTCTTTATTTGGATAGTCTTAAAGCAATATAGATCGTCAGCAATAGTATTACTTCCTTGGTTGGTGGGTGCTACAGCACAACCACCAGTAAATTTACACAGCTGTTCGTCCTCCTGGCTAATGTTGCCATATGTTTATGGGCTTGGCTGTTGTACATCTGAGGAGAGCCACATCTCTGACTCCGCCCATACATCTTCTCATGCTCTTTGATTCAGTTTTTGGTTGGGCTGCATGATCAATGGTCATATGCAGGTCTTGCCTTCATTCTTGTCTTTATGACACACTGCCTGATGATGCCCTCCTTTTTCTCTTTAAGTGGTCCAGCTCTTGAATGTGTTGGAATGTATGACAACCACCTCACTGTCTACTCCATGCCTTCTGCAGCCAGAATCCTGCATCTAGGCCACTTAGTTTCAGATCGACGTTTAAGGTGCTATTGTGCTGTCTCAGTTTCATACTTGAATGTATTATCAGAAGTCAACTGTGCTGGATAACAGGTCTCACATATGTACCGCTATCACATAGATGAGAAACTATACTAGTAAAGTAACTTTGGGGCAGCCCAAATCCAGCAAAACATCCATGGTCCAAGATGAGCTTCCTCCTAGGCTAACAGATTAAAAGAGCACCCGTGGAAAACCTATCTTTACTCATTGAGGCATTTTGTCTTTTCATGTTTCTCTGGTTCTTTAACTATTTGGACTGCTTTTGTGTTTTCTGCTTTGTGGGTATTCTTTTTCCATAGTCACTTTTGTCTCATCTGAACGGACACCCACCAAGGGCCATATTTATCATTATTTCACGCAATGGAGCAAGACACTTTGAGGCATCATACTGCATGAAAGCGAGGGGCAGGAATGTGCCATATCTATCAAGATAAGGCACATTTCAACTCTCTGCCTGCGCTGGCACACAGACTGGTGCCTAGCGCCAATGCAGGGACCCTTGCAACAGGGTGCAGGCATGCCTGCGGTACAGACAGGATTGATTTTGTGCAGGAAGGGACATCTTCTTGCACAACAACAATTCTTTAAGGTTTTTTCTCTTTCTACGAGTGCTTCAGAATGCAGCACAATTAGAAAGAGGAAAAACCAAGGAGAAAAGAAAT
This sequence comes from Triturus cristatus, assembly GCF_964204655.1. NCBI lineage: Eukaryota > Metazoa > Chordata > Amphibia > Caudata > Salamandridae > Triturus > Triturus cristatus. The sequence continues at coordinate 970,760,593 of NC_140587.1, forward strand.
ATATTTTCCTCAATATGCCTTCCCTGGGAAGGCGTAGCTTTCTGACGCAATCCCAGGTCTACCTGTATTAGTAAATCTGAGAATGCTTCAGAATCCATGCCTGTGCTGCCTTGCATTATGCCAGATTTACCAAGCCATGCAGGGCCACGCAAGGTGGCAGTGCTTGGCAAATCCCATTATACGTTTTGCGTCACCTGCATCACCTTGCATGGTGCAAGAATGAACCAAATTGTTGATAAATATGCCACCTAGTTTTGCATGATGCTCCTTCTGCATTGGATTGAATGATTTTTGTTTTCTTCACATTGTTATTGGTAGCTGTAGTTTTTACACTTGTTGAGCAATTTGCTTTTTTCTTTTGATTTTCCTGATAGTGGCAGCAGTTCTGGCATACTCCTAGTGGTCAACATTTGGTGTAGGTTGTGGACTTGTCAATTTTCTTGACAATATCAATGCTTAATTTGTGCAGGTGTTAGCCTGTGGAGTAAATTTTCAGGCACAGGGACCTAATGCGCACCCCACTCTACAGAGATTGTGAAATTCTTTCTGATTAAGGCATTATTCATGTTGTTCTCATTGCAGTGCAGTACCATGGAAGCCCCCTTTCTTTATTTGGATAGTCTTAAAGCAATATAGATCGTCAGCAATAGCATTACTTCCTTGGTTGGTGGGTGCTACAGCACAACCACCAGTAGATTTACACAGCTGTTCGTCCTCCTGGCTAATGTTGCCATATGTTTATGGGCTTGGCTGTTGTACATCTGAGGAGAGCCACATCTCTGACTCCGCCCATACATCTTCTCATGCTCTTTGATTCAGTTTTTGGTTGGGCTGCATGATCAATGGTCATATGCAGGTCTTGCCTTCATTCTTGTCTTTATGACACACTGCCTGATGATGCCCTCCTTTTTCTCTTTAGGTGGTCCAGCTCTTGAATGTGTTGGAATATATGACAACCACCTCACTGTCTACTCCATGCCTTCTGCAGTCAGAATCCTACATCTAGGCCACTTAGTTTCAGATCGACGTTTAAGGTGCTATTGTGCTGTCTCAGTTTCATACTTGAATGTATGATCAGAAGTCAACTGTGCTGGATAACAGGTCTCACATATGTACCGCTATCACATAGATGAGAAACTATACTAGTAAAGTAACTTTGGGGCAGCCCAAATCCAGCAGAACATCCATGGTCCAAGATGAGCTTCCTCCTAGGCTAACAGATTAAAAGAGCACCCGTGGAAAACCTATCTTTACTCATTGAGGCATTTTGTCTTTTCATGTTTCTCTGGTTCTTTAACTATTTGGACTGCTTTTGTGTTTTCTGCTTTGTGAGTATTCTTTTTCCATAGTCACTTTTGTCTCATCTGAACGGACACCCACCAAGGGCCATATTTATCATTATTTCACGCAATGGAGCAAGACACTTTGAGGCATCATACTGCATGAAAGCGAGGGGCAGGAATGTGCCATATCTATCAAGATAAGGCACATTTCAACTCTCTGCCTGCGCTGGCACACAGACTGGTGCCTAGCGCCAATGCAGGGACCCTTGCAACAGGGTGCAGGCATGCCTGCGGTACAGACAGGATTGATTTTGTGCAGGAAGGGACATCTTCTTGCACAACAACAATTCTTTAAGGTTTTTTCTCTTTCTACGAGTGCTTCAGAATGCAGCACAATTAGAAAGATGAAAAACCAAGGAAAAAAAAATATATTTCCTCAATATGCCTTCCCTGGGAAGGCGTAGCTTTCTGACGTAATCCCAGGTCTACCTGTATTATTAAATCTGAGAATGCTTCAGAATCCATGCCTGTGCTGCCTTGCATTATGCCAGATTTACCAAGCCATGCAGGGCCACGCAAGGTGGCAGTACTTGGCAAATCCCATTATAGGTTTTGCGTCACCTGCATCACCTTGCATGGTGCAAGAATGAACCAAATTGTTGATAAATATGCCACCTAGTTTTGCATGATGGTCCTTCTGCATTGGATTGAATGATTTTTGTTTTTCTTCACATTGTTATTGGTAGCTGTAGTTTTTACATTTGTTGAGCAATTTGCTTTTTTCTTTTGATTTTCCTGATAGTGGCAGCAGTTCTGGCATACTCCTAGTGGTCAACATTTGGTGTAGGTTGTGGACTTGTCAATTTTCTTTGAATGAGCCCATTGGAACTAGTGCTACTACCATAATTACTCTCCATCTAAAGCATTACAGTCTCTCAACCATCAACTGAGATCCCCAAATACTACAAAAAAAGGGAAAAGTCGCTACCAAAGATAACTATAATAAATATATTTAAAAGAGATCATTCGAAGACAGCACCATGTTTTTCATACTCTAAGTAAAGTCTTTAAAAAACATAAATCAATCAACAGCGAGAAAAACATTTTAATTCTACCTGCTAAAAATAAAAATGCAAGAAAAGAGGCTTAAATAAGGAAGAGTACAGTTACTCTGCTCCATCAAAGAAAAGTGTAATCAACACCATCATTATCACTATTTTATTAGCAGTTTGAAACAACAAGTAGTTCATGCACTGTATGTTACTTTCTTCCCTAAATGTGCATTAGATTGCAGATGATGCCAACCCTAGTTACTTTTTGTCCCAAGGGCTCTCTGTTATCTCATATTCTTTGAGCACCCACTTCTTTCCTCAAAACAAGGGGCCATCCCAGCATCTGTTCATCATCATTGCCTCTGCACAACAGAAGCCTGACAAAGTTTTTCCAATGAATAGATATGACTTACTCTTGTAGTGCTTCTAGATTGCTACTGAACTCCATGAGCTAGATAGGAGTATTACAAGAGCAATGCACAGAAAAACCTTTGTGAATCAGGGCCCCATTGTTTTTGCTTCACTGTGATTATATCCTCCATGTCAGATTAAAGCTCTATGTGTTTGTAGCTAAGAGAGAGCCACCAACCATGACAAGGTTCTTTCTAGTGAGGAATCAAATATGCAACGAGCTCCAGAGCTCCAGGGCAGGCCCCATGTATCCCTTCCCGCATTCTCATTGACTTGGATGGTTCACCTAGTCTCGTGATTCTAGCATTCCTATCTCTGTCATTCTCTGCACATCCCATACACCTCGGTGCCTTCTCTGCAACAGCCAACTTTGACACAAATGCTCTGGGAAAACCACTGTCTCTTTCTGTATACACAGGACAAGGTAAGCTGTATAGGGTGCGGGGTGAAAAAGGACCCACCAACCTCCCATAGAAGAACTACATTTCGGTGGAGAGAGATGGGAGAACTGAAGAGGTTACTCTTAGATGGAATCTTTCCTGTTGGAGGCGGTTGGGTGAGAAAGTGACAGAGATTTAAGGAATGGAGTGGTGTTCTTGTGTGCTACAGATGTTCCTCTGACACGTGAAGAGAGTTAGAGGTGATTCTGAGGAATGAGCCTCTGAGGCAAGATCCGAACAGGGTGTACCTAGGTGGGAGTGACCTTTGTTTTTATACAGCATTTCATATCACATCTGCCATTTCTAAGCTATAGAAACAGCAGGTGTTACTATTGCCCTATTTAGGATACCCGCCTTTATTAGCAGAAAAAGGATGAAAGACTGAATATTTCTTGCCCATATATGAACTATCCAATCACCACATTTGAAAGAGGTGATTTCTCTAGTTACTGAAGAGATATTGATTAGCCTTGAGGAGGTCAGTCACCATTTACAGTAAGAAATACAGTTACAGTTTATGAAAGACCGACAGAAAACATTGAAAATAAATTAGCAAAGTTGACAACAAATTCTTAGAGGGCATAACCCTATAAGACTGCACTGCACATTTGCTTCTTCCTCAGTCCTCATTCTGCATATAGGTTCTATCTGTGCAGGCAAAGTGTGCATTGCAAATGTACATGCTACTTTAAATGGCTCAGGCTTACAATGCTTCTCTGTTTGAAACTAGTACAAAGTCAGATAAGAACAACAGCAACATTTCATAATAATACTTGAAGTAGAAGAAGTGAGTTACTGAAGGATTTTTAGGTTTGGTTTTGGCAAAGATCTTTTAATTTTACTGAAATTATATATAAAATATAAGTATATAAAGGGAATTACTGCCAGCCCTCTACATCCATTTGTCTGTTGTGTCATTCCCATTTTTCTTCTGTCCACTATAACGTACTGCATCGGGCATGGATCAGCCATTGTCTATTGCACTGTGAGTGACAACCTTTTGCTCTTTTATAAGAGCACACTTGCACGCAAAGCAGTTCCCTTCTTTGCTGGGGGCTACTTTAGCAATATGCGCCTTTTGAGAGCAAAAATAATGTTTCTGATTTTAGTCAATCCATTTTGTATAGTGCCATTCAGATCCTCCAAAAAAAAAATTAACAAAATGGCAAAAACAAATATGCATTATAAGGGCAAAAGGCTGACAGCCAAAGCCAAATCTATTGGTGTTACCAATGTTTGATAGTTACATTATGAAATGCATTGTCAGATGATATCAGGCAATCTATATTGATGCTCTCCCTAGACAAAGTTTAAAAAAATTATATTCTCAGATACTCACTTTTACTGAATACTCGTGTCAACCTCATTGTTTCTAGGCACCCTCCTCCTTTGTTACTGAATTTCTGATGTTATATGTATAGAATATTAATATGAATGTTAGAGGCCAATCTCAAACTTACTGTCATGCATTGGACACATACTTATCAAAAAAAATAATGCTAACATAGGTGGATGTCCATAAATTCCCTATAAAAGTATGCACTTAATTTTCTTTTAGTAGCTGCGTTCCAATGTAATACTGTTCTTGTTATTAGAACATTACACGTTCCACTTCACCACCACTTCCAAGCTTGTGAAATTCCTTCCTAACCCTCTAGGAATTCACGTAAGGCTATAGGGAACACTGTCGCAGATAAACACATGGAGACGCTTGTCTGCTAGGTTGGAAGCCAACAACTTCTTTCCCAACATGGCAGGATGCACACGTCAACAGGGATGAGTCTTACAAAAACCTGGCCATGCATACTCCAAATTGCGTGGGGGTGAAGCAAACTTATGCTCTGTCATGATTTCCATGCTAAGTCGAAGAGTCATTAGGTATATAAAAAGCCTTCTCCTATCCCGTGCAACTAGCATGACCATATGCATAGGTTATATTTGGTGCCTAACATCTTTTGTCACTGTTTGTACAAGGTATGTCATGTTTTTTAAAGTAATGCCCTTTATACTGTATGAGCACGAGTGTTTTTGTAATTAAGAGATTCCTGTTTGATCTGTACTATTGCGTACATTGAATATGATGCTACGCTTGCAGATATTTACTTTGTATTTGTGGAGCAGAATAAGAACATTGGAAACATTAGAAATGAAGCGATGTGCGTGGGTCAAAGAAAGGCTGTGTCTTGGACCGAGTGCAGCTTCGCGACTGCTCCACAGCTGATGCCCCACAAAAGAAAAGAACCGTAGCAACGCCATTTCACACTGAGCGGGCATCAGCTTAACGGCCATCTTGGGTGTGGCAATAGTATTTAACACCACACCCAGTTCTTGGAAGGTGCTCAGCCTTCCGCCGGTTGCCAGGAAGAGAGGTGGTATCCAGGAACTCTTACCTGGAAATCAACGCGGCTTCTCTTCGGCTTCCGTTTTGCTTCAAGTGGAATATCGGCTTCACTGTGGCTGCAAACCTGTGGGATAAAACAAAAGAAAGCTACGTGAATCTATTTATTTTACGGTGCTCATCGCAAGACAGCAATGCCTGCTTAAGTGTTTTGTAAAACGAACTATAGACAATTTTTAGAACATTTTTCTGCAGTTAAGAAAGGCAATTTCAGGACAAAGACTACTTTAAAATCTAAAACAACAATATTCATCAAAGATGTGAAATGTAGTAATCTAGAGTACCTAGGGATTTTACAGTATACATTTTAAATGTACTTTGCTTGCTGGGCTCGGCCCATCTGGTACTATGCAAAATCCATAAAATCTGTTGTTAAAAAAAAAGATGTGAAATGTAGAAAGTTTGTTTGTTTTCTTCCTTTAGTTTTAGTGATGGAACATGTAAAGGGCGACATATCATATAAGTAATATTTACAAGAAGTGACAAAATAATTTTGTGATATATTCAATATTGTTATTGATAATAAGACTAATTTGAGAATGTTTATCTCTTTAGTATTATGATAAGAAGAAGTGGACAGAAGTACACCACGCACCAAAAACACGCCCAGTAAAACAACCATTGTGAACTGCACCATCACAAGACTACTAGGATGCTGTGCCCACAGGTAGGAGAGACGACCAATACAAGGGATTGTATAGTATTAAGGGAGAGACTAACTGTACAAAATAAAAAGAAGACAATATTGATAGTCCGTTCTTGTTGCCTCGCAGGTCAACAACAAGAGCCTTCCAGCGTCCAGTATCCGGCCCTCCTCCCTGAACCCTATTGCATAGCCCTAGTTGGAGTTAGAACACACAGGTTATAAGGTATGGTACTGGGACGTTTGTCCATAACATCTGTGCGAAACTCAACTGTGCGCATTAAAGGTAAGAATGCATGGTTGGTCTGACATGCTCAACCTCTAGGCCATCACGGTACAAGGGAACCCTACATCTACTGGATAATCACTGGCCATCTCCACAAAAAAATATGTGTTGTGACAATTACCCGTGCTCACCCAAATCATTTTTCAGACAGTGGCGTAACATAACTTGATCGCCCCCCTGCAAAGTACAGGAAGGGCGGGCCCCCATATTTTGACTAAGTCAGGAGCTCTCAGGTCAGGGGCCTGCTGCTCGAGCACAGTGTCGGAGGGGGCCCCCAGGAACTCGAGACCCCTCCCCCCCAGGAAATGTGTGTGCTGTGGGGGCTATTGTTAACTCCACTGTTTTTACTTTTCATTCTGTGGTTGATGTAAAGATTTCATTTATCCTTATATAAAACTACCTGTCCCACAATGTTGAGAAAGAACAAAGGTTTGGTCAAGATATTCAAGGCAGACCCACTACAGTTTGAGAGCTATGTCGGAGAGCAAAACAAAATCCACTCATCTTTTGACATTAAATTCCTCGATTTGAACATTAACATCGTATTGTAAGTTACTTTGATTGCATAAAAGTACTGGGTCTGCAATGTTTTGTCTATCTATTGTCACAGATTGCGTCAGCAGCTAGCAATATCCTTGCAAAACGGATAGGAGATCCTGAATTTGATATATTAAATCACTCAGAGATGACTTTTGTGCACACTGTATTAAATCTGGCGAAGAGAAGCCTGAACGATACTGGTATGAGTAATGGAAATGTTTTTGTGGTTTTGTTTGTATTGTAGATTAATATAATTAAGAAAACTGATGTCACTGTAATTATGATATATCCATAGTACAATAAAACTGCCTCAAGCTTACTATCATCTTTCTGATTTAAAGTTGAGAGAAAGTGTACATGTTCTTTTCATAATTATGTGACTACCAAGCAAATGGAATGTTTTCAGTTTCCATACTTTTAGCTCTCGAGCAAAATCGTTATATAGTATGTAAGAAGAAAACTTGTTCTGCTTAGTTTCCTCTTAGAAAAACGGCCATAGGGACGCAAAAGAACACTTGCCTAATTTTTGCACTGTTGAAGTCATTTTGCCTTGGGTTTGCTTTCAGCAGTGCTGAAAATAGGAGCACTGTAATTTACAACGAGTCTTTAAAAATAGTGTACAATGATGTCAGCAGTCCAAATTTTGTGTTTCTAGGCAAATCACTGCCCTTCCTTGTGTTTTATTTCCCACATCTGCAAAAAATATCAGAACGGCTGTAATATTTATGGGAATTACGGTTTGATTGAACTTTAACATTGCTTTGAAGTGCTTAAACGAATAATAAAACCCAAATGAGGTTGAAATATCTGACACGCTGTGTCTTTTTATTTTTTACATTTATTTGAATGTGTTCAACAGTCTTTCTATCCCTCTTTACACGCTGAATAAACTGCCACATGGTTAGAATTTGCCCTTAATTGCCTTTTTTGAATAGTTGATGAAAGATTCTGGATTCTCTATATACCTTCTCAGCAGTGCCACCATTACAGCTGAAATTCCAGGTCACTAATATCCTAAAACTGGCAGGCTTTCCATGTTTACTGGTTGACAGGTTTACATAATTGCTGTCTTCTCTATGGAACTCATTGAGTAGGACTGAAAATGAAGTCTTTTTAAAATCGGGTCTTTAATATTTATTTGGACTTCTCTGACACCAATTATTACCGAATTTTAACATGTTAAAAAATGCCATTTTTGAATCCCGAAAGAATTGAAAAATAAAATTAGATTACTATTGTGATTTGTCAACATCTCTCCAGTCTTTTGTTTCCAAATGCTTTGTCAAATTAGTATCATTTCCTGCTTTACACATGTGTGCACATCTTCATGTGCACGGTAAATTGCAGCTTTGAATATCATTGTCATTCTTCACCCCTTCTAAAATATTAATTATTGAAGCAGTATTTCATTTTCATGAGAAAAACAAATCAGCAGTTATTGTGATTGTATTGTGATGGTATTCTGCGACTGATTTCTTGTCACTAAGATTAATAATAATTATACTATTTTTTCTACTACTATCCATAATAATAATAATAAACAACAACAAAAACAAAACAACAAAAACAAGAACAACAGCAATGACAATAATAATAATATGGCAAATATTAATAATTATAATAATAACAAACAACTACAAAAGCAAAGAAACAAGAAGATGATGACGATGATCCATAAGCATGCAATCCTCCCCTTTCACTGTATTAATATGTTCTGTTGTATCATTTAACAAATATATATATATATATATATATATGCAACCAGTCCCGTCAACTGCAAAATGACAGGCGTGAGTAATGAACCAGGAAAGAGTTTATTTACAAGAGAACAGCCACAACGCGTTTCGACGGCAAGCCGCCTTTGTCACAACACATATTTTATTAACTGAAACAGTCCTTACATTAAGAATAATTACACACTTACTAGCAGTACTTTAGAGTAATAATTTTAACACAACAAATAATACTCACTCTCCTTTTACTATTAAAAATAATCATATCAATGCTAAACTAGTGTGTAGGCCAGCATGTGAATTTGTAAAGAAACAGATCCTGAAGGATCATACTATGTTAAATATTGTTCTGTTTAAGTGATCCACAAATTGAAATGACCCAATAAAAGTGCAGTACCACTGCTATTGTACTTTTTAATACACCCCTCTGTGTTTATGTCTCATAATGCTTGACCCTATTCTGTGCTTGTACATATTCTGAATACATTTTCTCTTGCTGTAGATTTAAGTATACGTTCTAAGTCAAAGTTTTGCAACATAATGTTGTAAATCATTATGTGAAATGCAGCCAATGATTTTCAAACATTGACTTTGCAATACTATGCAATGTCAACGTTGAATGTAGCAAACTGCATGTTTATTCTTTGCATTTTTTATCAAGTCATCTACTATTCTGGACAATTCTCAATTTTCTTTTCTAATTCATTTTTTTCATTTTAAATGTTGCCATGATTGTTAGCTCTGATGTTGGTTGAGACATTTTGATTGCATTCAATTTATATGAATAATGTCCTTAGTTATAGGGGCTTTCAGGCAGCTCTCTTCATCCATTGGTCTGTTATTGTGTCATTCACGTTGTGTCATTGTGTCATGCCAAACACAGACAAAGCCAAGAGACTGGAAGCCAAATGGAGGCCTATTGGCTTTGCCATTGCTGTTTCTTCTGTTTTTGTTCATATGTTTTGTTGACATATTGTGTTGTCACCTCTTAGCATAGCATATTGTTCGTGTTTCAGTTGTCCATACATCATTCATGTGCAGCCCTAAAAAAGAACAAGGAAAAATCGAAAAACAGCTAACTATTTAGGAATATATTTAAATATTGTTGCTTAATGCTTGTGCCCTTAAAGCAGAAGTATGATCACTCAAATCGGATATTTAAAAAATATCTTTAATAATATGCCTTTGGTTGCCCCAACCCACGATCTTCTCTTTCAACTTCAACACATCCATCCATCGTGTTCTCATTTATTCATGTATTCGGTTTGTTAAGTGCATGTGTGCTGCTGTGAGATCCCTTTGTAGAAGAGTCACAGCTGAGGTAATAGAGTTGATTTGCCATAATATGTTCAGAAAGGTGATGAAATTGTGCAAGGAATCCTGTTGAGGCGGTATCTGTACCAGCTGCATGGCTGCCAGTGGTGGGTGCTGTTCTCATTCTGGATATTGATATGCTGCTACCAAGCCCACTGGGTAGTTCTGATTGTTCTGCTATGGCTTTGGATGTTGGGCCCATCGCCAGCTCAAAGGGGTTGGTTGGTCCCAGGATTGGAGGACTTGTTTGGCCCAAAAATATATTTAATTTTTTATTAGTGCATGTATTTTATTCTTTCTTTATTAATGTTATTTTTTGAACTCTTTTTGTCCTCTTTTGAGCTTGTTGACTGACTGCAGAGCAATTGTTGTCAGTAGAGCGTGATAAGGGGCTTTTAAGAGAGGCCATAATCATGTGAGAAAGTTGGGGCGTAGCTATCATTAGTGCAGTGGCACCAGGCCCAGGGGTTCGAGGGGGCCATTGCATCCCAATTAAAACTGGTTTAACAATATTCAGCGGTACACCCCCTCTCGCGACCTATGTTCTTCAAATAAAAACTTGCTGGTCTTCCATTCTTTTAAATGTAAAAAACATGGAGGTCTTAGATACACGACCATAGCCCCCCAGTTTTGGAACTCTCTTCCCTTAAATCGGCGCTCCGCCGAATCTTACACCAAGTTCAGGAAATCACTTAAGACTTGGCTATTCACCCAGGCGTACAATTGAAAATCCCCTCTCTATTTTGTACCCGCTGCCGTCCTTTCTTAGTGCCAAGAAACCGTCTGGTGAACGTGCGCTCTATAAATCACCTTTAACATAACATTACATAACATAACATAACAGGGAGGGCCCATTCCCTTTCATGCACTAGAGCCAAAGCCGGCCTTGCTACTTCATTGTGCGAAAGAGTTCCTGGGAGTATTCTGTGCAAGATGGTACACCTAACAACAGTAAACAACAAATCATTCTCGATTTCAAACCATACTGTGAATAATTTACAGCTCGAACGACAGACAAATTTAACTGCCCCGTTGAAATCAGCGATTTAGCGATTATTCCTGCACAGCCCTGACGTTTTTAATTTGCTGGAAGCACCCCATCTTAAAAATGAATGCAGATGCAATATTTCTCTTTAAATAAGTGGCATTTACAATTAGCTTGAAATGCATATTTTAAAAGTAAAATGGATTTCAGAATCTATATTTCATTGCCTCAGTGGATCCCGGTGTTTGTACAGATGGGGCAGTAATGCCATTGAACACGCGCCAAATACTGTCGGTAAATTAACGCGCACTTCTCAGAGCTCATCAATTAGTTAATCAAAACAGAGCGCAGAAATGTTCGTAGAAAACATCTGTTTTGCCTTAAGTAATTAACAGCTCCAACATATCAGAAAAAAACAACTTTTTATATGAAACATATCTGAGGAAAACCTATGTATGAACATGTTAATCATTTTTAATTTGGATGCACATTTAATACACATTCGGTGATACAATTTAGCACTCAAACTGTTGTCAGCTATATATTTAGTTAAATAGTTTTTTATTGAAGTTATAAATGCACAGGATTACAAACATGTATTTAGCCACTTAGGAACAAGAGAAAACAAAAAATGTAAGCATATAAGCATATAAAAATAGTGTCAGCTATATATTTAAGAGTTTTCTTTTATTTTACCTGAAGTCCGAAGGATTCGAACATAAACCTTCTTGTGAAAACTGCCGAATTTCGCTCGAGAATTTGTGCTCAATGCAAAATTCACCATTTTGTCTATACTATTCAACTGTAATCCGAATACAATAATAGTTTTTTTTAGAACACTGTTCATTGGATATTTCGCGTGAGAAAAGTTTGTTGTCTTGCAATGTTTTCATTTCCAGCATGGAACCTTGTCAAACAAGTATTCAGCAGCAAATCCTCCCCCGGCAATCTCTTAATAGCTCTTCTGTGTTTTTTGCAATGACCGGCAAGCTAAATGCAACGAGCATCTGCCATTTTGAAGCCACATAATATGCAAGAACACACAAGCTTGATGTATTATTTGCATGGCTAAAATGAAACTTATGACCCGAAATCTGTCATTTTCTTGTCATAATTCTGTATGTTGTCTGTTTTATTCCCCTGGTCTTTTCGGGAGTGTAAAGCAGGGGCTTTGGTAAGTCCTTGGCCAGCTGCGAATGTGTCCAGCTGAAGAGGTCATTGTGCTTCATTTCTGCTGAATCCGGGTCTACCTCGTCGCCATCGGCCAAGCATAATACACGCTCAATGTCCCAAGAAGCTCTGGGCTGAATGATGAGGCCTAACCTTTCTAGCAGACCATGCTCTTAGAATGTTGTAGTGTGCTGCCAGGGCTGTTGTCAAGAAAAAGAGTTGTTGAAAGTCTCAGAGTAGGGGGGGAAGTGTTTATCTTTCCACTGTACATATCATATGGCTCTTAAAGAATCACACCCCATGCTAGAATGGCCGAAATCCTGTGGGGGCGTGTTTCGGGGTGTTGCATGACTTTTTATCTAACTACTTGTTATTTGTCAAGTCATTTAAATTTGCTGTTTTCTAATTCACACACATATGAACCATTATTAAAAAATTCGAAAACATTAATGGCAGCAACATAATTGTGAGTGAAATGCTTGCTACATAATTTATGTGAAGATATTCAAATGTGCAAACAAGCATTGAAAAATCAATGGGTATGAGCTTTATAATGTAGTGTTGATCTGTTGGCTTTGCCAATGTTTGTCTTTAACGTTTTTTGTTTAAAAAAGGTAAAAGAAAAAAAACTAAATACTAGCGGAAGAACATACACATATCATATGGTATCTCCAATCTTGCATTTATTCCAACATTTTCAATCTGTTTAAATAACATGTTTTATTTTTCAAGTACTTTTCCCTTAGGTAACTGAATAGAATTCAAAGGCGAACTCTTGCGAAAGACAAATTTACTTTTCTTATAATTCAGCCATTTGGTCCTTCTGTAAGTAACAGAAACAATGGTTCCAGCGGAAAGTTAAGCTTATCTATAATGATAATAGTGTGCACAATCGCAATCAAGAATGGGTTATGGTGATGTGAGAAAGAAAGAAGACCTTGTACACTTTTGCTTGTATTTGCATAAATTCTTTTATAAAAATTTCGAAATTCAGACTGATATATACAGAAAAAGGAAAAAACAATGGTGCTTTTGTGTCCCCAGTGTGAAATGGAACCATAAAACAGAAAGTGACAAAAAAAGTGACGTATACAGCTTGGTTTCGACAATTTTTAAAGACGATCATTATTAACTTCCTAATAATCCCAACTACTGTATACAGTAATCAGAGCTGTTGAAGTGGTTCGCTTTAATTTACAGTCGACGACGTTTCGACCCTGCGTGCATTATAGGGTCTCATCAGGACCAAGGGATATAGGGACATCTAATGATTAAAAAAAAGAAAAAAGAAAGCAATCGTGTCCGCTATAGTCCTTTAAAGGAATACGGTGGAATTGAGAGTACCTGATGAGGGTTGCACAGCCACGTGAAACAGTAAGATGCGTGACACACCGGTAAAGTGAAAAAAGGAAAAGAAATACTCACATGGGACCCAGTCGGGTGCTACATGAATGAGAAGGAAAAAGGGTATAGGTTATAAAGGTAAATATTAATCCTGGAGCAGCATGAAAACATTGACTGTCAAGTGTATTGCTTTCTTACCCCCGTATGAGAGACGAAGTGACAGGCTGACAACCTGTAGGTTCTTATGTTGCTGGATAGTGGTGTGGTGGACGATCTAGAGCAGGTGAGAATGGCCAGTAGCAGATGTGGAGGATAACCTGAAAATAGTGAGCGCGGCCTTTGTGAGTGCTCATTAGAACACCCATGGATGTCTGACTACAGTGATGTAATAAACGTAAATGCAGGCTTACCACGGTGTGTTGTATAGGTGGAGCAGATGCTTAAACTGTTCAGGGTAGACCGAGGGACCAATTGTGCCACAGTATATGTATTACTCTGTGAAGTAATGCCAAAGAATAATGCTATCCCTCGTAGTTCCAACAATAGGGAAAAAGATAAACTGACAGCGTGTAAATTATAATGTCCTATTCATATGTGATAATTAAAGTATAAACCGTGAAGGTACGCCATGGGAAAATTACTGCACTTAACGATAACTAATCTCTCACAGTAAAGGTAAACCAATTACAAAAAGCGGCAATTATACGGGCAAAGTAACACCACAATGCGCGCTGGAGGTAGGGGCCAAGCTAATCGGAGGAGGCACTCACCTTTTGGATGAATCGGCAGTTAACGATAACTAATCTCTCACAGTAAAGGTCGACCAATTACGGAAAGCGGCAATTATGCGGGCAAAGTGACACCACAAAGCGTGCTGGAGGTATGGGCCGCCAAGTGGAAGAGGCGCTCACCTTTTAGATGAATCGGCAGTGTGCCACGGATAGTACTGCTCCGGTCGTCTGCCTGGTAACAATGACAACTGGCTAATAGTAGCGACGTGCTTAAATACATGGCGGGGGGTTGAACCGCATACCGGCATTGGGAGGCGAGAGACCGTAAGGCGTCCTGGTGGTCCAGCACAGCAGCGCTCGGCGTGGCGAGCATCGTGAAACTACACTACCCACAATCCCGCGAGGGGCACTTCCGCCCACAGCGCGCCCGGAGGCGCTGAAAAGCCGCGAGAAATCCCCTGTGGAGCGGGACGCACGCGGGCAGCGCCGGGCTGAGCCCGGGCAGAGGGCGGGCCGTCTGTGGCCGTCCGGGGCTGGAAGAGGCCGGGTCGGGACCCCCCCCTTGGTTCGTCATCTGCAAACAACTGGAGTGCCAGGTGACATTGTTTATCATTATCGCACAAGCCACTGTATTACATGTGCTATAGTGGTGTGAAGGGGCACTGTATCGGCTCATCATGAGTAAACGCAAGGGCGCGGCAGGGACTTTGGATGCTTTTATGATTAGGGCTGAGAGTCTACTGATACACGAGATCGAGCTAACCGAGCGACGTCTATCTCTAGACTCAATGGCGGCCCAGCGACGCTCATCTCTTGAAGCCGCGACACAGGGGAATACTATCTGCCACCGCCTCTCTGTGTCACCAACTCTGCCCCCGATGCCCGTGACACCCGCTCAGCAACTGTCTCCGTCACACGTCTCAGTTACATCTTCGGACAATTGTCTCAGTGGCCAACAAACCCGCACTAGATCTCACGCCCCTAAATTAATTGGCGTAACCAAATCTAGCGGCCCACCGGCCAAACGGAAAAGGGGGGCCAATAATAAACCTAATACCCTTGGCCGCCCCGCTAAAAGTAATAAAACGGTACTACAGACAATTGCCGTCCCTAATTCTGTGTCGGTGGGCACCCAAACCGACGTGCCCACTTCCACTTCTCATAGTAAGGTTGACATTATGTCAGCTCTGGAGTCGGGTTTAAAAGCTATAATTAGCCACACTAAGGCCCTTTTTGACGAAAATTTTGCCCCCTTAAAAGAGAAACTCCAACGTATGGAACAACTGTTAATTCGGGAGTCAGCCTCTGCTGTATCGGCCGCCGATTGCACCTCCCTACCTATCTCGACGTGCCTGTTGGGGGGCGCTGTTAACCTGGATAACGAATTAGCCAATTTCAATAACAGTACTCAGTGTTTATCCAAAGGTCTAACACAACCTCCACCGGCAATGATCTCTCCTCTTCCAGCGGACATTGATGTTAGACCAAGACCCACTGTTTCAATTCCACTGAAGACTGTGCCCAGCACCGTGACTCTGAACCTCCCCCCTGCATCATATCCTTATGTTATAATTCTAACCGGAGTTCCCTGTTTGCCCGAGACTAAGAAGGAATCTTGGGTGGACCTTCGCAACAAATGTGTGGACTGGTTAAGGAAACACAAGGGCTTCGAACCAGCCAGACTGCATGAAATTTTAATGGTGCGGAGAGTGGGTTGGGTGGGTACATCGGCAAAACACATTAGTGGGGATTGCATTGTCATAAATTTTTGCAGACCCCATACTGTTCAGTCTTTGATGCGCACCCGTGAGCTATTGCCAGGGCTTACGACGAACATATGTATGTTTTCCCTTGGCTATTTCTATAAACCCATCCCTAATAATTGTGTGCCCACATCTATGGCCCTTCCTCT
This sequence comes from Triturus cristatus, assembly GCF_964204655.1. Lineage (NCBI taxonomy): Eukaryota > Metazoa > Chordata > Amphibia > Caudata > Salamandridae > Triturus > Triturus cristatus. Next base: position 970,776,835 of record NC_140587.1, read on the forward strand.
GGCCAATCGTTTCTCAGGCTTGTCTGATTTAGATGTCCCTGACTGACAACCAAGTCCGAGTAATGGATCCCTTGCCTTACCGTTGATAGAGGACCCAATCCCGCCGCTAATACCCGCACCTATTATCTCTGATAATTCTGCTAACTCTCTAGAGTGTATAGCATCTAGGACAGGCAACTTAAATGTCATAAGTTGGAATATAGCGGGCCTCCAACAAAGGCTCCTTGACCCTGGGTGGATCAATTTCATTCAGAGTCAAGATATAATTATGCTACAGGAGACGTGGGCTACGGTTAACTTACATGTTAATGGGTTTCAGTGCCACAATATTTTTGCCGCTAAATCCAGAATGGGCCGCCCCTCTGGAGGCTTATCCATCTGGATCAACATTTCTGCTGGAGGCTCTTCCAGGGTCATACCGACAAATAATCTAAACTTCCAGGCTATACTATTTAAACAGAAAACCAGTCTTTTTCTGGTAAAGTTTTATAATAATGATTTTAGCTCACAACCCAACACACATTTTAGGAATCTTTTTAATTTTATCACCACTCTAGAGGCTAGGGCTGACTTTAATGACACCTCTGGCCTTGTATTGGGTGGAGATTTTAATGCCAAATTAAATGGAGATTGCACAATTCTTAAGGATAGTAACTCGGGTCTGGGGTGCCAAAGAGGTGTGGAATTAACTACTCTCTTGAGTACACATAATTTGGAGAATGTCATGGACCGTTTTCCCACTGTCCCCCTAGTGCCTACATTCAGAGGTAGAGATTGTTCTTCAACAATTGATTATATCTTTATATCCCCTGGCCTGACAGACCGTGTTAGTGAGGCCAGGGTAATTCCAATGTCCCAAGGGGACCATAATCCTATCAAGATCAGTTTAAAGACCATCCATCGACCGGTCTATAATAAGGAATGTGGTGCTAGGGATCTTTCCATAAGCTCTAAGAATCTCAGATTAAAATGGAGGGGCATTAATGTGTTGACGACTGTACAGATCTTGGTCAGTGATAATTTTCCTCTTTTCCTCTCATGTTTGTCCGACTTAAGTCCTAATCCTGGGGTAGTAGATGATATTGTTAAGATCTGCTCTGCCCTTCGTGCACAGCTCACGATTCCTTTACGCGCTATGACGGATGACCAGGGATGGTTTGATTATGAGTGCTCTCTGGCCAACCGCGAGCTGCGATTAGTTTTATCTGTTAGTCCGAGGAACCCGACTGATGTAAAAAACGCTAGGTCACGATATAAATTGGCCATTAGGAGAAGGAAGGAGGAGATTCTTGAGGAGCGCTGGGAGGTGCTAGTACAAACTGCTGCCCGGGGTAGGGGAGATATTTTCTGGACCGCAGTCAAAGACCTGCGTTGTTCGGGTCAGGTTGCGACTCCAATGGATTGTATTATCCCTGAAGCTGCATGGGTGGACCACTTTTCTAAGATCTATGCGGTTCCACCTTCTGCGGCGGCCATCCCAATATTTAATAGCCCCCCCCGGGCCGATATATCACTATCTGAGGTAGAGGAGGCCATCGCACAGAGCGCGGGGAATAAAGCCCCTGGCCCAGACGGCCTCCCAATTGATATTATTAAGACCCATCCTGATTTATGGGCCCCTCTTTTATTGAATGTTTTTAAGAATTTAAATTTTATCTCTTCACCGCCCCCAACCTGGTCATCTAGTATAATAGTGCCTATTTTTAAGAAGGGTGATCGTTCTCAACCATCATGCTATAGGCCTATCTTCCTTATTGACAATACTTTAAAGATTTTAGGGAGAGTACTGTATAATAAAATCCTGTTATGGGCCGAGGATAATCAAATCCTAGAGAGTTGTCAGCTGGGTTTCCGCAATAAGGTGGGAACTGCGGAGCAATGCCTTAATTTGAACCTCATTTTGGGCAAATACACCGTAGCACGTAATTGCCCAATTTATCTGGCTTTTATGGACTTATCCACTGCTTTTGACCTGGTTAATAGGTCATTACTTTGGAAGACACTATTGGACTATGGTTTGGATGAATCGCTGGTTCACTTCCTGGCTTATTTGCATAGGGATTTGAAGGCCTGCATCAGGATTAGCACTGGGGGTGAGGTTTCTGAGCCAGTTATTGTCAATAGAGGGGTCAGACAGGGGTGCGTCCTAGCCCCTCTTTTATTTATTATATACATTAACGGCCTACATAAACATCTGGTCTCTTTAACTGGTGATGTCCCGACCATAAAAGATAACCATCTTCCCGCATTACTATATGCAGATGATGCGGTCCTTATGGGACGCACCCCAAACGCATTACGCATATTGGTGAATGGCTTTGTTGCATACATGGATTCCCTAGATTTGAAGACCAATTTTAAAAAGTCTTTTGTAATGTCCTGTGGCCCGAAGAGGCATCATATTGGCAGTATAGTTGTGGGGGCAGAAAGACTGGGGTCTACTGGCAGTTTCCCGTATCTGGGAGTGGTCTTTGCTGCGAACAACTCCTGGAGTGGGCATATTGCCCACGCCAGGAGTAAGTTCTCAAAGTCCATCAATTCAATTTTGAGCCTCCCCGTCCAAAACTGACCGGGGCATTGCCTGCCATCCTAAAAATATACAAAACTCAATGCGTCCCGGTTGCTACTTATGGTGCCGAGATTTGGGGTACCGCCAGTTGCTCGGATATAACTACCGAGGAACATAGATTTTGTAGGAAACTTCTCTGTGTTCCCATTACTTCCCCACATTTTATATGCCACAAAGGAATTGGGTTTGCACTTTATAGGGGATTTTATTCGCGCCCGTCCAGCCCTTTTTTGGCTGTCAATTTGGAAAAATCCCGCCGCCAAACTGACTAGGGACATTATTGAGGATTGTTTCCGCTGCGATAGGGGCATGTCCATTCCCTGGCTGTCAGGGGTGCATAGCGTCCTTCGCAGCGTGAATTTTGAAGACATTTTTCTAAAACCCTCCACTACCAAGCACCCTACTAAATGCGAACTCAAAAAAGTACTTTATACGTCTTTTGATGCTGAAAGGGTAGCTAGGGAGTCCTTGAAATCTAGTGTTTCTGGTTACTTAGCTTGTAATTTTATAAATTACCCCACACCCAGATATTTAACCCTCCCGCTGAGTCATTGGGAGCGAGGCCTTATATTTCGCCTTAGGGCAGGCACCATTAAACACGCACTTAGTTTCCCTTTATGGAATTTTAATGATCAATGTGCTGAGCCATGCCCCTGTGACTCCCAGAGCAGGCAAACAACTCTACACTTTTTATTCTTCTGCAAGTTCTATATGAAGTACATCAAATGGTTTTTAACTCCGTATTTTAAAAAATTTAAACCAATTAGTCTGGAACTCGCATTTTCTATGATTTTGTCCCTGGACGATGATGAACTTGTCTTTCGTGTGAGCTCTTTTTTAAAAACTGTGGTTCGTGCCCGGTCTACAATGTCTTGCAGCTCTGATGGTTTATTTCCCATGTGTAAACAGCATTTTTTCTTACTGCATGATTTTACAATTGTTTTCTTTTGTACTTTTATGGATTGTCAATGATCCGAATAAAGTTTTCATTGATTGACATGGCGAGCCCGCTCTAACCGGTTCGTACGGCAGGCATCACTTAGGATCGCTGCCTACAGATGGAATCCGGTTATCTGCTGTCCAAGTTAGAGTGAAGAAAGACCGGTGTGTCAAGAAAGTAGAGAAATAATATACAAAAGAAAACAGAGTCTGTGTGATGTGTAATGATAGCGCAAAGGATGAAAGCAGCTCAGGGATGCTATGTCAAAAAATATTTAAGCGTGATGGACAGGTTTATATAACATATCATATATTTGGCACCTCCCAATGCAGAATGAAAACAATGAGCACACATATTTTACGTCTGACGCGTGCTGCGTGGTGTTCATGAGCCGGATAAAGGGCATAGACATATTGTTACATTGGATACAAATACCATTAAAACAAAGCATAAATCTTAGCGATCAATGTATAAACAATTGTGTGATGGCAATATTACTTTATGTACCATCTGTGATATGGCTTATACATTATCTTCATATATCATGGGCCACATTACTCACCTTACATAACAGATGTCCAATGATTTTGATAATGAAAATTACCACATGTATTTGTTGAGGCAGATCCAAAAGAACACATTTTAAAAACCACTTAGAAAAGTACATTGTATATGTGAGCTGCAAAAAAGTGTTTGAATGTGCTATACTGTTATAAAGGTAAGATGGATATTACAGCCATCAAAATAAACCATTATCGACCATACAGTACACCCTGGACTAATCTGAGTGTGTATGCTGAGATCAGTATGCACCCTTGGAAGTGAAGTGCTATGTGTGAACTGTATCACTGATCAGTTATAATTATCATCATCCCAATGTAGTGACGAATCCCCGCCATTCCTCAATGGAATTTAATCCATGAGCTGTGGAGTTAGTTCTTTCAATCCAACGGCATTCCAAACATTGTAGGATTTGCATCAGATCCCCACCTCTTGTAGGGATACTGGCTTTCTCAATGATTTGTCGTCAGGCGTGTGGTTAGCTTCAGAGAAGTCCGATACCAAGGGAGCATTCAAAACAAAACACCGTATGTGGCTTCTGTGTTGTCCAATACGTGCCTTGAAGGGTTGTTGTGTTGTCCTATATACGGCAGGCCACATGGGCACCATATACAGTAGACCACATTTCATTTGTTACAATTGGAAAATGATTGAAGCGTATGTTTGACATTATTGTATTAAAAAGTGTTAGTGTTTGATGTGAAAGGGCACGCAACCCAATTGCCACATCAAACATGGCCCTTTATCTCAGGTAGGTTCCAGGTGGATTGCAACGTATTGGTTTTTAGTGTTATCTTTTCTGTGGAGGAGTGAATTAGATGGTCTTTCACATTTTTTGCCTCTTTTGAAAGCAAACAGAGGTGTCTCAATAGAGGGGTCGATACTTCTTATTATGTGCCAATTTTTCATGATCAGACTTCGAACCTTATTGGAATGTACTCCAAAGGTTGTCACACATATAATTTTGTCCATGGACACTTTCTCTTTGGTTTTTAGCAATTCTTCTCTGGGACAAAACCAGGCCCATTTTAATGATCATCTGGCTATCCTATTGGGTTAGTGATAAACATAAACAGCTATGAGTCTAACATAATTGAAAACCTTGACACAATCGTAAGGGAATGCTAGAGATAGTGAAGTTATGAGTTCATGTGTACATGTATGTGTATACGCATGAGTATAAAATTCCCATCATCCACCCGAAGTGGTTTGCTTCATCATCTGGGAATTGGGGACTAATTTAGAGAACCATCTTCTACTTGGCAAATCGTAGATCTTGGTCTCTTTTATGTCCCAAACTGGTAACTGGTATAGTAATTTTGTTAGATGATGGTAGGGTGTGATGGTCGCAGTGCTAGTGAAAGGTGATAGTGTGTAAGTGCTGTATAAAATTTGTCTAGCAAGGCACTGAGAACACTTTATTGAGTAGCTACCTTGTTGACAAAGTCTAAAAACAGTGCTCTAACAGTTTCAAAATATAATAACTGTGTTGGAAAACGGTCTACATGTTTCTGCTATCGGATGAAAGTCATCCAAGCTTTCGTCAGGACCCAAAAAGCTACTGCGAAAATACTGTTCAAGTTACTAGTGAAGTGATGTATACAACCTGGACCCTAATGGAGGGCCAAGAAGCTCCGTAGGAGATAGTTTACATTCACTGACCTGCACAAGTGGAAAGAAAGAAAAAACACAACATAGCAAAAAAGCCCTTCACATAGTTTGATTTTCAAGGTTAACATTTAGCGTCCAGAACAATGTCCGGTATACAAAATACTCGTAGATGTATTAAGACTATAATAAGTCTGTAAACTTAAATAAGGTAGAACAACTTAATAGCACTCACCCAATGCGTGATGGGTGTGCGCCTCACCTCACCTGGCTACTGCTCAGGTTTAAGGAGGCCCCGCTCTGTAAAGGAATCAGAAGGTTCAACAGTATCAAAACCTAGTTGTTGGTTCAATTAAAATCGCTATCGCCCAACCGCATTATGTTAAGACAAGCCAGGACTCACAGAACGCCGCCTGAATGCTACATCATTGGTAAAATCTCAAGACAGTACTAACTATCGGTAATGTGTATGGGAACTTCATGATCGGCCTCACTAGTGGGCCAACCAGTCAAAATGCGTGTCGATTACATCGAGTCCGTGCCTTCGCACGATCGCGTCGAAAGCGACGCTTAAATATTTCTGACGGTAAGAAAGTGGTGCCAACTCACCTATCCGTCGGTACCTCTTGTCAGTGCTGAGCTCGTAGGGGAGGCAACCTGTGATGTGTGAGAGCTCAGTTGAAATAGAGAATGCCGGTCTTGGTTGTCAGGGCAACCGGGAAAAACGCGGCCGTCATTAGAACGCTGTTGAAAGCGTCATCGCGTTCCGTTGGTGAGCCTGGGAAATGAAATATTTCAACCAGTGGGTCTGACGGAAGGTAGTAGAAGGAAACACAACTACATCGTCATCCCGTTCTGTTCATAAAGCAGGGAAAATAAAATGTTTAAACCAGTAGTTCTGACGTAAAAACGGGTACACTGGGCCGACAGGTACAAACAGAACCCGTGTCCCATACTAAGTCAAAACAAACATTCAGGACTGGAATCGACCAGATAACGTGCCAGTCTTTGTGTGGCCACACCAAACAGGGACAAGCGAAGAGAGCTTATGGTATATTGGGTTACCCTCTTGCCACCAATTCAGATCTAAGCATTTCTGCCTCTGCCATGTAATCTTTTTTGTGTGTACAGTTTCTGCGTAAACGCAAGAATTGACCGAACGGTAAACCATCTCGCAGTGCCCTTGGATGTTGGCTCTTGTAAGACAGGGGGGTATTTCTCTCAGTGGGTTTCCTGTGCAGGGATGTGTAAGGGGGACCCATTTTCATATTGTAGTTGAGGTCTAGGAAAGCAATAGATGATTCGTAAATAGTCAAACTGAAAGTCAAATGTGTCTGAATGGTGTTCAAATATCTCACAAATTCATTGAAGTCTTTGGGGGTCCCTGACCAGAGTAAAAATATATCGTCAATGTATCTCTTCCAACATTTAATGTTGGAATGGTAAGTATTGTTGGCAGTCAAGACAAATTTGTGTTCAACATCGTCCATGTAAATCACCAAGTTTGGAGCAAAAACGGCCCCCATGCTGGTCCCAGAACATTGCTGATAATAGATAACGTTAGATACAAAGTAGTTAGATTGCAAGGTAATGCGTAGTAATGAAATGAGGAAGGAAGTGGGTACTTGTAGTGGCCTGGGTCTGGTTTCTAATAAATTCTCTATCACCTTAATGCTTTCATTTTGGGGGATATTCGTGTAAAGTGAGGAGATATCTAATGTAGCCATCTAGTCTGTGTCAGTGTTGTAGGGCATGCCATCTACTAGGTTAATCATAAACATAGTATCTCTAACATATGTTTCTTGTAGGGGCAGAATTTTTTTAATAAAAAATCTATGTACTTGCCGATGGGTTCCAGAATGGACCCACATCCTGACAGAATAGGTCGTCCTGGAGTGTTAGTTGTTCTCTTATGGATTTTGGGTAGCGTGTACAGAACTGGAGTTCTAGGATTCTTTGCATTTAAAAATTCAAATTCTTTTGTGCTGATATAGCCCTCATCTTAGTCCTCCCGGTATGATTTTTTCAAACGTCAACAGTTCATGTGGCATCATGGTATTAGTTGGATAAAAAGTGGACGGGGGTCTCAGGCCTGTCACAGAATCATGTGTCATGGGTTCTTTATTCATAAAGAATCATTTTAGGCATATTTTTAAAAAAAACTGAAAAAGTTCTGTTTTGAGATCAAAGAAATTTGTACACTCAGTTATGACAAAGGATAATCCCTTACTCAATAATGAGATATCAGCTGACAATAGTATATGCTGAGACAGGTTAAAGATAGGAATTGCCATGGATGTGTCTGTTTCCTGTTTGGTCCTTCTGTAGAAGCCCAGGGAAACGATTTATGGTCATCCATGAAAAGTGTCATACTAAGTGCACCTTCTGCCTCAGATGCCAGCTGATTAGAGCAAATGGCCCTTCCCCCAGCACCATAAAAGCCTTTGTGTGCCAAAGCTGGAGGTTTCATGTCATATGTGTAATGCAGGAGATTAAACAAAAACAAGCTATAAAGTCTGCTCTCCAGCTATTCCCCAGCAACAATAATCTCTATTGCTGTGCTTTTACAGAAAAGCTGTGAGGGTTCGGAAGCAAAACAACATGGTGGAAAGCAGCACACAAGAGAGAGCTAGAAAAAATCTGCACTCTCATGAGTGCTGAATGAAAAAAAAACAGCAGTTCCATAAATGTGAGCAGTGGATGGATACAAGTCAGCAAATCAAAAGGATCATAAAGAGGATATGCTCCAGGTAAAGGACAACTACAAGAAAATGAAGGCAGCTATAAAGTAAGAGGCAAGCAAACAAGAGTAACAATAACACCTACCAATGGCCTTTGGTGACTGTAAGCTCAGTGTAAGTTTGTATTAGAACTTTCACAACCAGACATGGTAGCACAAGCAAAACATTATCATTGACTAGTGTCATGATGGTAAACCATCTCAACTTCAACAGTCAAACTACTACAATTGTGAAACACTCTTCTTTTAAATTGTCAGGTATTTTAGACTACTAAAAATGTAGATAACCATTTGAGATTGCACACATAAACAGAAGCAGTTTTATCTAGAGTACATCAATTCCTGCTAACTTATATGTTTACTATATTGATGCACAGTATGCAATTTGTCGGCTGTTCTGTTTACAGGTAGGGAAGATATTATTAGTTCCGGACATGACGGCAGATGCTTCCCACACACTCTGCCGCTAGTGTGCACTCCTGACCCCACCCCTGGAAACCGCCGGCTGTGACAGCCAAGGCGAACGCGATCAATGGCACGAGCAATGGCAAGGGAAATGCTGAGGGAGTTCGGGCCCTGGTCCTTGTTGAAGGGGCTTTAATCCACCTCTAAGTGCCCGCACCAAGGAGCATAATCAGGGGCAGAAATTGGAGGGGAAAAGGTGTATCGATCTGCAGTCGGCGGTGCCAGCTGATGTCAGAGTCAGATGGCCTGCAGCAGAAAGGAAGCCTGAAAGGGAGCTGCAAACACCATCAAGGTATAAGCTCAGGGAAGACGTTTCCCACCCCCTGGAGTTGAGGTGAGCGCACCGCAGCGAGGAGTTGAGGCGGGCCGGGCTCACCCGACTGGTACCCGATCCCTGAGCTTTGAGAAGTTAGGCTATAGAGTACATGTGACTAGATTTAGCAAAACAATGTCTGATACCGCGGTTATTACTGTAGTTATTACTGAAGGACGAAGCTTATGGTCTGGGCAAGCAGCAAAAGACAGCAGGCATAAGGACTGATACAAAGACTTTGAACATTGCACCACCACAGCATGCAAACCCAGCGTAAAACACTCAATATTAAATCTGCAATGCAGGGTCAGTGCACTCCAGCCCCAAAAATGAAGCGTAAGGTGCAGCGCAATGTTCAGCAGAGAATGGAGCTCAAAGCTAAGTCCCTCTTAGAGTCAAAAAAAGATGTGACTGGTACTAGCCTAATGAAAAATGAGAATGGGCATGAGTCAAAGAGTGGGGGAGAAATGTCAGAGCTGCATCCTTTGGATGCATTAATAGATCCTGAAGCATTAGACAATCCTGATGACAAAAACAGTAGCCCAATGGAAAATACCAGCCCGATATGTTCCAAGCAATATCCCTTATTCACAAAACAAACTAAACTGAGATAGTCAGATTAGAATTATGCTAAAACGGCTAAGGGTAGAAGAAGAAGCAGCAAAAATGCAGGTTAGGATTAATGAAAAACAAAGGAGAGAAAGCACGTGGAAAGGAAACAGAATGGGTGTATTAAAACTTTGTGGTACACCATATAGTATATAATGGGCTAAGAGGTTTTTAGGGAATATAATGCATATAACACTTTTTATAATACAAGCACAATGCACTCTTTTCTTGTTTTTTTCTCTGTAATGCAAATAATAAGTTATATTATAGTGCAAGCACAATGCACTTTTTGACAAGCCAGACAGTCATTAATAATGGCCATTCTTATATCAGTAACACCATAATAAGTGATAATTGAGTATATGAATGGGACTAATATGCACTAGTCACTTTGCAGAGTATATTGAACGTATGCCGCTCAGATCTCGGCAGGGTTACCTACAGGTCACTTATTTGAAAATATATAATGCACACTACACAGAAGGGTGAGAGAATATTGGCAGCTTTAATGCACAAGCCTTTATGGATAATGAGGTATGAAGATAATATCATTAAATGCCAATGGTCTTAATAATAATCGAAAAGTACAGGCAATAGATGTATGGCTCAGAAGACAGGGCCCAGATAATATATTTATACAGGACACACATTTTTTAAATAAAAAAGACGATTCGCATAAATTCGTTAAGCAGTTGGCTGGCTCTCAATGTTCATCAAACACGGGTGCGGCACACAGGGGCGTGGCAATCTATGTTTACAAGCATATACCTTTCCAAGTAATTTTTACCAAGGCACATACAGAAGGGAGATGGGTTAGTAAGAGTGGTATATGAAATAAAACAAGGCTCACTCTAGCAACGATAGACGCACCAATATTGGATAACCCTATCCCCCCTAAGGGAACTGAACCAGGCCTTTATTAACATCCCAGGGCTGGTGATTATAGGAGGGGATATTAATTTATTGTAAAATCCGGAATTAAATTCATCTAATATTGCTTGTAAGCAAAATAAGCCATGAATGGCTAAAGCATAAAAAAGATTCTATGAGTGAACGAAACTTAGAAGACCTCTGGCGAAACAAAAATCAGCAAAAACATGAATTTTCATATTTTTCAGCTAAATACAACTCTGCCTCAAGATTAGATTATTTTCTGTCCTCACACAGTTTGGATTTAATTAAATACGAGCACATACAAGATGCTTTCTCAGATCATGCTATGGTTAAAATGGAAATCACTAGGATTAGGATAGAGAGACAAATGGGAAGATGGACTTTTGATAAAGTTAATCTAGAGGATGGGGAATGGTGCACAGAGGTAAATAATGAGATTGTAAGCTATTTTAGGATAAATACTGATACTGCCCGAACAGAGAATGTGTGGGAGGCATTCAAGGCAATTATCCATGGATATATTACCACCAAGCGGATTCAAAAACGAAAAGTGTTATCTTTGCAAAGATCAAAGATGGAGACTGGTTACATCAGGCAAGTGTAATGTTCATGCAAGTTAAGACTGCGTTAAGTAAAGAACAATTTAGACAAGCTAAGTTAGGAATGCAGGAATATTACTATGCACTAAGCTATACTGCCAATTCCGCATATCTTTGAAAAATGTATGAAGAAAGTGAAAACGCGGGTAAATTCCTGGCCTGGCAGTCTAGAGAATGACAAGCTAGTAATAGGATTACATCTTTAGTAGACACAGAAACTAAGGCCCATTTAACAGGTCCCCTAGACATACAGAATGCCTTTGTTATACAATGGCTGCTTCAACAGATTGAAATTATGCAGCTAAAGCAATTTTTAAATAAGCTTCCAATTCCAAGGCTGACAAACGAGCGAGGAAATGAACTGATAGCTGAATTTTCTTTAGAAGAGGTAGAGAAAGTGATAACATTTTTGCCTAATAGTAAATTGACTGGGGAGGATAGTATCCTTACAGAATTATATAAAAGGTTTGCACCAATTTTGAATATAGAGACTTTAAAACCTGCAAATTATACACTAAAAGTAGGAGAGCCCCCGTCTTCCTTCAGGACAGCGGTGGTAGTGAGCGTTTAAAAGAAGGATTAAAAAAGGAAAATATCAGCTCTTATAGGCCGATTAGTTTACTTAATGTTGACTATAAGATTTTTTCCAAACTTTTAGCTAACCGACTAAGTAGAGTCATAGGTTCCATTGTTCACCCTGACAAATCCAGGTTTGTCGCAGTAAGGCAGTTATGTTCAAATGTAAGTTTTTAAATTGAAGCATTAGATTTCATGACACAAAACCAAGTACCTGTCCAGGTCATATTTTTAGATGCTGAAAAGGCATTCAATTTGTTGGGAGAGCATTTTCATGATTCTTGGGGAATTTGGGCTTCCAGAAAATGTGATTTATATAATAAAGTGTTTATATAAAGGAGCCACCGCACAAGTAATCAATTCAAGGAACGCTGGCACCTGTAAAGATAATAGGGACACATGGCAGGGTTGTCCTCTAAAACCAATACTCTTTAAATGGGAAGTCAAAAATTAAATTATATGCTGACGATATTGCCCTATTCCTGAAACCCGAGAGAAACATCTAGGAACATGTTTTTGGCATCTTTAAAGAGTTTCAAGAACTAGGAGGAAATAAGATAAACAAGTTAAAAACTGAAATTCTATTATGTAACTGCACACAGAATACCCTAGTGCCAGAACTTTTCCACTCTATTAATATACAGCCACAACAGTACTTAGGGATCTCGGTTTCTGAAAATGTTAATGATTTGCATGTATTAATTTATGTTCCATTACCTCATAAGAGTAAGGCATTGTTAGCTAAATGGATAAAACATGCAAATTTCGATTATTGGGATATGTTGTCCTAATCCGTATGTCCATATTGCCTTTATGTAATTTTTTGTTTTCCGCTGTACCATGTGCTCTACAGATGATGGTTTTGCAGGTTTATTCTCAACATTTGTTTGGGCAAACAAAATGCCAGGACTAGCACTAGACATATAGACCAACAATGGAAGGAGGTGTGCCTCTTCCAAATTTGAGGGGATATCACTATGCGAGATTTGCATAAAACACTCAAATATTGTTTAGATCCACCAAGATGCCTTGTATAGATATTTTTTTATAGAAAGGATTTTCCTAAAATATAAAATCTTACACTTCTTAAGACTTACAAGAAACCCCAAGATCATTAGATATAAGACCTTGCAATGACTAATAAAGCAGAAAACACAATTATTAAGGTTTATAATATACCGTTTGTTAATGGGTCTACGTGCTTAATTGATATATTTGCAGGATAACATCTCTTGATAGAGGAAAAGTTTGTACAAAAATGGGAAAGCATGGCTATAGTACAGTTTTTGATTTTATTATTAGAGATGTTTGGAAGAGTTGGGGTGAGATTGAGCCTGGTATTATTTAAGGACATATTACAATGGTTGTATATACAGATTAGACATTTCCTAAAAGTTATAGATTTGGCTGCACTTGTGTCAAGGTTGGACCTCACTGAAGATTTGATGGGTTCTAATACATGTAGATCTATCAGTTGTTAGATAACTATCTTTAGGAAGAACAACACTATGCAAATATATCAGAAAGCACAGAATAAGTGGCAGACTAAGGAAAATATTCAGCTTCCGCTGGCAGCCTGGAATAAGATCAATAACTATAATACTACACTATTAAAGGGGGCTAATTTTAGAAGAAAGGAATTCTATGCCAAATGGCTGTTATATAGGACTCCCGTACTTTTGCATAAAATATATCCTCAAATATCTGATTCATGTTTTCAATGCTCAGTTCGAGGGTAGTGTAGTTGGATCTATATCATCTGGTATTGCCCGAATATAAAACACTTTGGGGATTAAATTGAGATGTATTGCTCTCATTGTTTGTAACCAGGGATTTTTATAGATTCCCTAGGATACTCACCAGATATGTATATTAGCCCCTTACAGGAGAAACAATTATTTATTATTGTACTTGTTGCCTGGTCTTTGTTATTGGAGAACTGGCGAACGGAAGCTACCCCAACATATCAGCAGTGGTTAAATAAAATGTACAGTGTTGAGGAAATGGAAAAAAGGTATGCTTTAGGGTCGAGCTCTTTTGATGAGTATAAATTGCTGTTGAGGTTTTTTTCTTAAAAGGAGTAAGAAGTCGGGATGTAACATAAATATTTTTGTCTTGGAAATATGATGCAATATCCTTTAATGTCACATATATTATCCTGCAATGCTAAGAAGGCGGCTTTGCTATCCTCCTCTAGAATGTCTTTTTTTACATACCTTTTAATATGGAATATGTAATATGATAAATGGAATGTATAGGTATCATGTTTGTTATATTTAAAAAGCACATTTCAAGTTTTAAATTCAAAATTTATGATGCGGACTATGTGATCATTGAACTCCGAAATAAAAATATATTTTTTTAAATGAAAAAAAAAGAAGATATTATTCTTTTTTACACAACAAAATAGACATGAACATTTTAGTTTATTGTTTTTGTAAAAACAAGTAGCCTTTTGTTAACATGTGCTTTACATGTGTGCTTGAAGAAAAATGGTCTGTCTTCTTGATAATTGGTTGTACATTCTTTTTCATCTTAGTATGCCATGCTGGTTAACAATCTCCCAGGTATTGATCACATAAAGACATGAAAATCCTCTTGATTGGGTGACAGTTTTGTCAAAGTATCAGTACGTTCTACCCCGTCACACCCTAAGTCAAAAAATAAGCAAAGAAACACTCTTGCAAAGTCCACAATTAAATATGTAGCATCTAATATTCTTAATTGCTGACAACATTTTCAAGAATAGTAATTTGCTTTTCAACTATCATATTTGCCACTTCTAACTGTAGTTAATAGCAGAGGCGATGTCACATAAACAGTCTGTATTAGTTGTATTTCAGCTTGTTGGCTGTAAAAGTTGACAGCATACTTTCTTTTGTTGTGTAAAATGTTATTCAATAAAATAATTTGGGCAACAATTAAAGTAAATTTTTATGGTGGAAAATGGTGCTATAATCAAGCACTGCAAAGTTTACAGCTGCCAAATTAAAATATTGCATGCAGCTTTTAAAACGGATGAATTAAAAAACTGCTGACACAAATCTATGTTTTTGATACGGACAGTACTGCAGGCACAAAAATGTTGATGTGATGTGACACCCGGGTGTTAAAATTGCATTATAGTCTGCTCCAAGGGCCACACCAATTGTTAAAGGCCTTATACTCAAGATATAGCCTATAACGAAGGAGATGGCCATTAAAAAACCATGTAGCTCAAAGCCGAAGGACTATAATGCTACTAGAGCATTCGACTCACTGAGGGTAGAGTGATGTAAACTAAACAGGGAGAAGCCGAAAAATAATCATTGAAATTTTAGGAAAGAAAGTCTATAAAAGTAATTCTTTGCCCCCTGCCACTCCAATGTCTTTATTTAGCTCCCAACATTCCTGTATTGGCCTTTCCTCTCCAGACCTGTGACCAGCCAATGTCAGCAGTAAACATTTAACTCACTGGGCCAGCTTGTTATTAGTGCAAGAAAGGATATTTCATTATTATTTTTTATGACAAACTCTATTAACGGCAGTTATCCATTGAAACTAGAGTGTCACTACATCGCTAGCTACCTAGCTTGATACCCATTATACACACACGTATTCTTTTCAAAAGTGTACATTTTAGCAGTTTTCTTGGAATTTTAGAAATTTGTACTCAGGTTTCCAGTTATTCAATCTTTTCTAAAAGAAATGTATTGAAATATCATTTCATGTGTTTGAGCCATCAGTTCACCAATTTTTTTTAGAAAATTGCATTTTATGCAAATCACTGCCTCCTCTTTGTTTTAGTCATTTACTTACTGACCATTGCTCAGATTCCAGCACTTCTCGGGGTGTGTTTGGGATTAACAGTAAAAATTGTGACATGTTGTTTGGTTTATCTTGAGTTCGTCTTGCATGGCAAGTATTTTTATTGAAAGGCTATTTCGTCTTAGGTCCTGGGACCCAATTATTTTTTCCCGATTAAAACAGCCTCTCTGCATCATCAAAACATAAGCAAATATATCACAATTCAGAAAACATGAAATAATAGAATTTCATACATTTCTTACCTCAATACAATGCTTTCCCACTAATCATTAACTTTAATTAGATAATGTACCCTAGAGTCTTTACAGATTCTGTACAAATTGACAATTTTACTTCCAATACTTCCAATAAGATAATATGTCAAAGGTGATCATTAAATAAATGTGTGATCGAAAAATATTTAAATGCATGGCTATGCTTCTGATGGCCTCTACCTATCCAAGTGTAATATTCTAAAGCATACTATATGGAAAAGCCTTCAGCAGATCATCATCATTGCAAATATACTGATCGCACATGGCTCCCTTCCTAAATACGTTTCACCCGACAGTATGTCAATGTAGAGGATGCAAGGCACAGTATACCATGAGCAAGATGGTATTAGGACAGGCTGGTCTTGTAATCTGAGTACTGAAGAGCAATTACACTTGTAGGGGCATTTTTTATGATTTTGTCCTCTTCTCATTCCTAATTTAAAAACACTATTTACTCCTTGTTTGTGATTTACTGCAATCCGCAGGCAAACCTGTAGAGTAAAAGATTTTTCGGCCATAGACAAACTAGAGCTGTGTCTTTTTCCAAGAGGGAGTGCACAATAACTCTATTCATTTCACAGAGCACTACTCTCTTTTCATCCAACAGGGAGCGGGCATGAAATTAGAGGAACATCTAACCTAATGTAACCAAAGGCTTATACACGTTTGAAGCTAATTTGATTCCTTGTAAATATTGACCTAGGAATTAGTCCACTTAAATAAAATATTGAGTTTTATTCACCTTGTTGGCCACATTTGTTTATATGAGAAATAGAAAAATTAAAAGAACATTCTCAGGCCTTGCTAAAATTTCCACATCACCAGTCAATGTTTGAACTAAAATATGCCTGTCTTTGATTTTTGGAAAATTAGCTTGCAAACCCTATTTTGCCAAAGTTGAGTATAAATAGTTTGAAGCATCAAGAAACAATCTAGACTTAGCACTTTCAATTTAGAAATGATCTCTGCATTATTTTGGTTTTAGACCAAAGACTATCAAAATACAAATGTTTCCCCCCTAAAGAACCAGGGGTTAGCTTCATGATAGCTACTTCATTTTGCATGTGCATGTTTTGGGAAGAGGGCTCTTTTTCCCTCAGTGAACTTTGTGTGCACAACTAGTGCAGAGCAGATCTCATCTACAGAGAGATGTGCTAGTCTCTGAACCCTCACATATCTTTCCTCCTCATGAGAAAACCTTGGACCTACTGCTAAACTCACACAAGGGAAACCGCAAAGCAACTAAAATACGTATATGTTTCATTGATGATTTGACTGAGCAATTTTGCAATTTGTATTCCTTAATTATGCATATAAATGAAATCAATTCCATTTTTAAGTATTAGCCGAATTTGTTTACTGATCAGTTAAAGGTGGGATGTTAAGATGGCAATCTGATTTATTAGCTCTTTCCAGTGGTTATTATTCAACACCTGTCCTAAATTTAGGGGCATATCAGCAAGGGCCGGCGATAATTATCGCTAAGCGCACTTAGCGCTAGGATAATTATCGCCGGCTATCGCTGCTTTCTATCGTGGAGATAGCGTGCTATCAGCAACGCTTATCTCCAAAGCGATAGAAATGCAAGCGTTAGCTGGAAATCCAGCGATAATCGCACTGTGACTGGCGATACCTTGCTGATAGGGCAGGATGGTCTTAGCCATGTAATCCACCTCCCATTGGATTACATGGCTAAGTCGGAACTAAAGCAGGCGTAAGGAAAGTAGCGATAACCATAGTTAGCGCTACTTTTCTTATCGCTATGCTTGTTAGCGATTCCCTTGATCCATTGGAGAAATGTCGGTTAGCGACATTTTTCCAGTTATTTCAGGAAGGAATGCCCACTTTGCATCTCATTAGAGATGCAAAGCTGGGCGTTCAGTAAACAGGCGCTAAGGCAAGGATTCACGCGATAGCGTGACCTTGCTGATATAGCGATAAAATTATCACCGCTTTTTGGCCAAAAACGGCCGCAAAAGCAGCGATCATTTTTTATAGCCGCCTTGTAGATATGCCCCTCAATTTTTAAGCTAAAGGTTCTAATCAAGGACTCCACCGCGCTGCATATTAGAAATACATGTAGGATCCAAAGCATTCACATCATTTGCTAAGACAGTATGCTTTTAGATTCTCTGTTATCAGGCGAATATCACAAAACTCTGAGAACCATTAGTTTCCATCGCCTTCTGGAATTTATTCATAAACATTTAGCAAATCTAAAATACACCAAACATGAATTACAAGAAGAGTGAATGGACTATATTTTGAATCAGTACTTATTTCCTTTATAATAATTCTGAGGGTTACCTCCTTTTCAATTGGACACCTCTTTACCTGATTTTATAAAACAACATTTATGGTATTTTAAGAGACTAGTTTTTCTACAGGAAACTTTTATCGTTTTGTCCATAAACATCTGCACATAAATAAGTCTCCATTTCACACTTACACCACAATATTCTATATAAGTAGGTGGCGTGCAGTGCTTAATTTCAACCGGTTTTTGCAAGTGGGGGATTACCAGTGCTTATTTTTGGATAGCGGCACTTAGTTTTCTGCATTATTTATCTACCAAGAGAAAGAGAGGGAAATTAACAGAGATGGGTGAGATGCAGGAAGAGAAAGTCACAAAATCAGAAAGCAGGAACCCACAGGGGTGAGATGAAGTGGGAGGGAGTGTCTGGTAGTGGATTAAAGAGGTATGAGGTGATTTTAAACTACCAGCCTTGGTATTCCATGCGCCCATAATTCATTGCACTCACCGCGGCCTTATGAGCATAATTTCAGGCACCAGTAGCCTTTCTTTCCCACATTAAGCACTGAGGACCTGTGAGTCATTGCACTCCAGTGGAATAATGTCAAATGCAGAGATCTGGTGAAGAGGGTGTATTTGAGTATTTCCTCATGGCCACTAGCAAGATGGCCTGAATATACTGCCTGTCCAGTCAGCTGTAGTGGATTAAGTGGCCATCTATCTAGAGCATCTACTCTGCTGATTATCATGGCCTAATGGGCTAACTAGGGTCAACTGGAACAGAATATAGGCCTTGGCACCAAAATAAAAGTGGCACCCATTAGCTAATTAGATGTTTGCAAATACGTACCGTTTTGAACTTGTCAATAAATGGTCCCAGATTTCCTAAGGTTTTGTGGAAGAGTTGTCTCTCTTTCATAGTGCAGTCCTAATGTAAACTTCTTTTTGACATTACTAAGCCATGCAAAGCCACTTTGCATGGTTTAGTAAATACAAAGTAAAGCAAGGCAATGCAGTGCACTGTCTTGCGTTACTTTACTTTGTGGAGGCATTTCATGGTTGAAGCATGGGCGTTCCCATGCATCCACCCATGGATTTTGATGTCTTCACAGCAACCCAACTAAGGTGACTAAACCTCAGATTGTGCCAAAAAGCTACGCCTCACTGAAGCAGGCATAACTAGGAGAAATATCTTTATTTCCCCCCTTTACTTTCTCTTTCTATGTGTGCTGCAGCACACATAGAAGAGGAGATTGCTTTTAAGGATTGTTTTTGTGCAGTAGGTTACCGAGCAGCATTCACAGGACTAAATTTAGGCTGGAGAGATCATGACAGTTGTCACAGGCGAGGTAGGGAGACTAGAGATGACAGGTAGTTGTGGAGATTTGCATGTCTAACTCAATAAGTAATTCTGTCCACATTTGAACGTTGCTTGTATTTCAGAAGGATGTGGTTTCTTTTCACTGCCAAGATGTTCCTCATACTTGAACTTGAAGTTTGAGGACTATCAGTTGCCCCCATATAAATACATTATGAGCCCTGGGGAGGTGGCATTTTTTTTATAGCAAATCTGTGCCCCAGGGAGGTGGCTGTCCCTAGGTGTCAGACTGAAGATACCTCGGAGTTGATTTGATGCTCAAACATGGGTCCACTTAGTATAAAACACAGAGGTGCCAATCACGATCCTGTAAAAAATTCCCCCGTGCGACTCGTATCTGGTCTTTTTACCGTACGAATCGTACAAGTGCCGTACGAACTGGCAATCACGATTCGCATGGTAAAAAGTCCATACGAACCGCACTGGGAATCATTCCCCACACGTCCTCGGGTCGGAAAATGTGTCCGACACGTCCTCGGACGATTTACCTTACAAACGTGAAAAGCCAAGTCCGACCGAGGAATCACGATCCATCCCGTGCGTCCGAGCGTACAACCGTATGGAAAAAACACCGTCCGCACCGAACACCGATAGCAACCATGGAGACATGTGCCCGCATACGCGCCCAACACACCCCCCAGCCCCCGTACGTCCGACACGTACCCCCCGTATATGTATACCCCCACCCGTTTAGGTACACCCCAGTACGTTCCAGTCGTACCCCCACCCCAGTACGTGTCATAGCCCCCGTGCACCTACACACCAGTACGTTCCAGTCGTACCCCCACCCCAGTACGTGTCGTACCCCCCGTGTACCTACACCCCAGTACGTTCGAGCCCCACCCCCACCCCAGTACGTGTCATATCCCCCGTGTACCTACACACCAGTACGTTCCAGTCGTACCCCCACCCCAGTACGTGTCATAGCCCCCGTGTACCTACACACCAGTACGTTCCAGTCGTACCCCCACCCCAGTACGTGTCATAGCCCCGTCTACCTACACCCCAGTACGTTCCAGTCGTACCCCCACCCCAGTACGTGTCATAGCCCCCGTGTACCTACACACCAGTACGTACCAGTCGTACCCCCACCCCAGTACGTGTCATAGCCCCCTTGTACCTACACACCAGTACGTTCCAGTCGTACCCCCACCCCAGTACGTGTCATAGCCCCCGTGTACCTACACCCCAGTACGTTCCAGTCGTACCCCCACCCCAGTACGTGTCATAGCCCCGTCTACCTACACCCCAGTACGTTCCAGTCGTACCCCCACCCCAGTACGTGTCATAGCCCCCGTGCACCTACACACCAGTACGTTCCAGTCGTACCCCCACCCCAGTACGTGTCGTACCCCCCGTGTACCTACACCCCAGTAGGTTCGAGCCCCACCCCCACCCCAGTACGTGTCATATCCCCCGTGTACCTACACACCAGTACGTTCCAGTCGTACCCCCACCCCAGTACGTGTCATAGCCCCGTCTACCTACACCCCAGTACGTTCCAGTCGTACCCCCACTCCAGTACGTGTCATAGCCCCCGTGTACCTACACACCAGTACGTACCAGTCGTACCCCCACCCCAGTACGTGTCATAGCCCCCGTGTACCTACACACCAGTACGTTCCAGTCGTACCCCCACCCCAGTACGTGTCATACCCCCCGTGTACCTACACCCCAGTACGTTCCAGTCGTACCCCCACCCCAGTACGTGTCATAGCCCCGTCTACCTACACCCCAGTACGTTCCAGTCGTACCCCCACCCCAGTACGTGTCATAGCCCCGTCTACCTACACCCCAGTACGTTCCAGTCGTACCCCCCCCCAGTACGTGTCATAGCCCCCGTGTACCTACACACCAGTACGTACCAGTCGTACCCCAACCCCAGTACGTGTCATAGCCCCCGTGTACCTACACACCAGTACGTTCCAGTCATACCCCCACCCCAGTACGTGTCATAGCCCCGTCTACCTACACCCCAGTACGTTCCAGTCGTACCCCCACCCCAGTACGTGTCATAGCCCCCGTGCACCTACACACCAGTACGTTCCAGTCGTACCCCCACCCCAGTACGTGTCGTACCCCCCCTTGTACCTACACCCCAGTACGTTCCAGTCGTACCCCCACCCCAGTACGTGTCGTACCCCCCGTGTACCTACACCCCAGTACGTTCGAGCCCCACCCCCACCCCAGTACGTGTCATATCCCCCGTGTACCTACACACCAGTACATTCCAGTCGTACCCCCACCCCAGTACGTGTCATAGCCCCATCTACCTACACCCCAGTACGTTCCAGTCATACCCCCACCCCAGTACGTGTCATAGCCCCCGTGTACCTACACACCAGTACGTACCAGTCGTACCCCCACCCCAGTACGTGTCATAGCCCCCGTGTACCTACACACCAGTACGTTCCAGTCGTACCCCCACCCCAGTACGTGTCATAGCCCCCGTGTACCTACACCCCAGTACGTTCCAGTCGTACCCCCACCCCAGTACGTGTCATAGCCCCGTCTACCTACACCCCAGTACGTTCCAGTCGTACCCCCACCCCAGTACGTGTCATAGCCCCCGTGCACCTACACACCAGTACGTTCCAGTCGTACCCCCACCCCAGTACGTGTCGTACCCCCCCCGTGTACCTACACCCCAGTACGTTCCAGTCGTACCCCCACCCCAGTACGTGTCGTACCCCCCGTGTGCCTACACCCCAGTACGTTCGAGCCCCACCCCCACCCCAGTACGTGTCATATCCCCCGTGTACCTACACACCAGTACGTTCCAGTCGTACCCCCACCCCAGTACGTGTCATAGCCCCGTCTACCTACACCCCAGTACGTTCCAGTCGTACCCCCACCCCAGTACGTGTCATAGCCCCTGTGTACCTACACACCAGTACGTACCAGTCGTACCCCCACCCCAGTACGTGTCATAGCCCCCGTGTACCTACACACCAGTACGTTCCAGTCGTACCCCCACCCCAGTACCTGTCATAGCCCCCGTGTACCTACACACCAGTACGTTCCAGTCATACCCCCACCCCTGTACGTGTCGTACCACCGTCTATGTACACCCCAGTACGTTCCAGTCGTACCCCCACCCCAGTACGTGTCATAGCCCCCATGCACCTACACACCAGTACGTTCCAGTCGTACCCCCACCCCAGTACGTGTCGTACCCCCCGTGTACCTACACCCCAGTACGTTCCAGTCGTACCCCCACCCCAGTACGTGTCGTACCCCCCGTGTACCTACACCCCAGTACGTTCGAGCCCCACCCCCACCCCAGTACGTGTCATATCCCCCGTGTACCTACACACCAGTACGTTCCAGTCGTACCCCCACCCCAGTACGTGTCATAGCCCCGTCTACCTACACCCCAGTACGTTCCAGTCGTACCCCCACCCCAGTACGTGTCATAGCCCCCGTGTACCTACACACCAGTACGTACCAGTCGTACCCCCACCCCAGTACGTGTCATAGCCCCCGTGTACCTACACACCAGTACGTTCCAGTCGTACCCCCACCCCAGTACGTGTCATAGCCCCCGTGTACCTACACACCACTACGTTCCAGTCGTACCCCCACCCCTGTACGTGTCGTACCACCGTCTATGTACACCCCAGTAGTTCCTGGCGCACCCCCAACACAACCTCCTAAGTACGGAGCGCACCACATGCCCCAACATCACAACCGCATGTACGAGTCGTACAAAGCCACACACAAGGACATCATCGTACAACCAAATGGCCCCTGTACACACCGTACACACGCTCAAAACGCACGTACACAACCAGGACAAAACAAAACAACACAAGAATACACCATTCGAAAGGCACAAAGCCACTAAACATGGCCAACAACCACTAAAAAACCACAATCACTGACCTGCAACTGCCAAAAACAAACAGAGGCCCAATACAACACCACTCCTTATAACACACCCACCCAAACTTCAAACAATGCCACACCCACCCATGGACCAATAAAAAGGGCCCACACACACAAACCATGAGCCTTTGCAACAGACTCACTGCTGCCAGACACCACAGAACCAGACTACAAGCTACACCACACCTTACACTTGCACACCTTCACACGACCACCCTCACAAACACCCTCTCATCACATTCACACACACACACAACCATCCACACCCCCCCCAACATCCACACACCCCCCACACCCACACCATCCCCACCCACACCCCTCACCATGCCCACTACCAAGAATCCAAAGTTCAGTCACCGAGAGTTGGAGGTCCTTGTAGATCAAATCCTCAGAGTCGAGCCACAGATCTTTGGAACATTGGTCAGAAGCACCAGCCTGGCAGCCAAAACAGCCATGTGGCAGACCATCGTCGATGCTGTGAATGCTGTTGCGGACACCAGGAGGACCAAGCAGGATTGCCAGAACAGGTGGTACGATCTGCGGAGGAGGGTCAGAGCCAAGAGGCAGGAGGAACACGACCAGGCCAACGCCACCGGAGGAGGGCCCTCCCGCAGACCCGTACAGTACCATCCCTGGGAGGAGAGGGTGATGGCCATACTGCCGGTGGAGGCAGTCGAAGGATTAGAAGGACTCCGAGACCCGGGTGAGTACACAAACAACGCACCTCACATGGGGGGAACTGCAACCACAACCAAAATTACTAACAGGCACGCAACCACCACAAGCCATCGCATGACTCAACCACACTCCATGAGCAGGCACATGCCACTGCTGCCACCATGCCCCATGCACCCAGCTGGACAATGTCAAGTCACAGGCCACAGAAGACAACAACACATGACATGGTAACCCGGATGGCGGGAGGCTGGGCACCAAAAATCACATAGTGCGACTCCAAAGCAGACAACAATGCCCTCTGCCCATATGGCCTAGGTCACAGCCAGACAAACAGTGTGTCCCAACACAGGAATGACTTGCCAGCAAATGGCGGACGCCTTGCATTAAAACATGGGGGTGAAGGCACTGGTTTGCACATGACGGCAGCTAATGATCAGCCAACATTGTGAAAGAGTGGCAGCACACACCACCACAGCAGCAGCGCAGACACAGACACTACACCCAATGGGTGCCTGGAGATCAGAAACAAACTCACATCAACAAGCCAAGGGCCATTCAAAGATCTGCTAACAGTCTGTGCCCAGGAAGCTGGGCCGAGGTGACAGAGGGGGACACACAGAGGGAGGGAGAGGGGGACAGAGAGGGAGGGAGAGGGGGACAGAGAGGGAGGGAGACGGACAGAGGGAGGAGGCTGACACACAGAGGGAGGGAGAGGGGGACAGAGAGGGAGGGAGAGGGGGACAGAGAGGGAGGGAGAGGGGGACAGAGAAGGAGGGAGACACGGAGAGCAAATCAGTCCTTTGGTGTGTGGGAATGTCTGCTCGTCAGCAGGTGGACTGCGTGCATGTAGACAAGGGTGGCCAGTGCCAGAACCCCCCCTCTTCATCATGGCAAAACGCAGGGCCATGTCACAACCTGTACACGAGCACAAGGACAGCTACCTGCATCATATAAGTGTGTGGATCCACTCCATGTGCACATGTACAGTGCTACAAGGAAGGCGCAAATGCATGGATCGCCACACCTGCACACTCCACTGCTGACTGCAGTCACACGTGACGCAGCAAGTAAGACTGTGCCACACATAGTTAAAGGTGCCAAATTGGTGCCCAAGGGACACACCCATGCACAAGTGCACTGTGAGTGGAATGCAAGACAGATCCTAATTCCAAGAGGAAATGTGCCAAGTTTGAAACGGATGAAACATGGATGTTGCATGGACCAAAATTAACATTGTCTCTCTCACACACAGGTCAACGTCGTGCTGCACCCCCCAACACTGGGGGGGAACACTCACAGGACCCGGATCTGCAGGAGACTGATCCCACCGCCAGCGACCACTCTCACCACTCTGCGGACGACCCCGACCGACCTGGCCCCTCTGGTGTCCAACCACCTGCAGCACCTGCGTCAGGTACAACCGTGCCAACCACCACCCCCACTCCTGCCACATCCCAGGAGACACCCAGGATCCCTGCCCCAACACCACAATGCAGCCAGGCTCGCCAGGAGGGACACGGTGTCCCGGGCACCCAGGAGGAGGCAGGCGACAACGCCAATGCCACCCCTCAGGGGTCCCGGAGACCCCATGTGCCCACAAGTGCAGGCCAGGCGCAAGTGGGCAGGGGTGGTGGGAGTGGAGGACGGCGGAGGCGCGAGCCTGACCAGTTGGCTGGGGATCCGGTATTTTCCCATGTCCGTAACATCCTGGACTCATACCGGCAGGACACCACGGGCATGGCCCAGGTTGTGTCCGTCCTCGAGGGGATCAAGACCCAGCAGGCCCAGCAACATGCGGACCTAATAGCCTGTCTACTGGTACACCAACGGAGGATGGAGGACAGACAGGCTGAGCAAGTGACGGCGTTCCAGGGGATTCACGCTACACTCCGTCGGATGGCCGACACCATGGCCGACCCTCCCTGTGCCAGAAGGCGGAGAACATCACCACCCACAGGGAGGGATCAGGAGGAGGAGGAGGAAACATCCGACGGAGCATCCCAGACGTCGTCACGGCCTGCTGGTGATGTTCCCCGCAGGAGGCCGGGTCGTCCACGGAAAGGACCGTGAGGGTGGCTGCTACATCACCATCTCCCAGGACACCTGGCCTGGCACCTGGCCCACTGGAGCAACAGCATCACAGCATCAAGAGACATTCTCTGCCACATGGCCCTGCTGGTCCCTGGCTGACCAATGTTGACAAAGACTGTGGCATGGACTCTGAGGATTTCCAATGGCAAGGACACCAACTCCCCTACTGAACTTTGGATTCCCTAATCCCGGAAAGCACCTCACTTTGTCCCCCCCCCCAATAATAAATCACACTATTAAGAGTAGATGCCTGCTGGTAGCATTATTACCTAACATGTGTCTTGTAAAGTCTAAACATGCCTGAGTCATCTGTTCTCTTCAACCATCCACACCCTGGGGCCTGAGTCTGGCACAGGACACATGGGTCACAGTTTATTAGGCAAGACAGACATGGAGCACCATACACACCCGTGATGGGCACAACCAGCTGAGGGGGTGGCCGAACAACCGTGCTGACAGACACATTGAGTACAGCAACAGTCATGCGCAGAGGTCAGGGATCCTGGCCAGTGTCCTGGGGGGCACCCAGGTATGTGTAGACAGGTGGCAGAACCATGTCCTGCAAACTTGAGTCCGGTGGATGCAGAGAATGGGGTCATGGACAACGTTGGATGCATGGGGATGGCACATGTCACAATACCCACACAGTCATGGACATCATGCCCAATACACAGTCTCAGCACACACACACAGCTTGCATCTTGCCACTCGACACATTGACACATAGCCACAATCAGGGAATACCATGCCAGACATGCAGGATGCACCGTGCCAACACACCAGCATTGACTGAGAAGAGGCACCTTGAAGGCATAGGGACACCTTCATTAGTCATGTTTTTGGGATTGTAGAGGCAACTTGAAGTACACATGAACACATCATGTGGAGTAACATGTGGGTCCAACACTGGCACCCCCCTTCTGCAGCACAAATGCGTGATAGCCATGGAACTGGCACACAAGTGTCGGCTAACAGCTAAATACCCACAGCTGCACACGGAGAGCCTGACATACACCATAGATCCGCTGATGTGGAAGTCCCACGCCATGTCAAGCCAATGTTAACCGTATGTGTCCGAGGGCAGTGTCACACACATTGATGCCATCATCACAATCCACTATCCCATCACTGATGACTGACAACCAGGCAGCCCATCTATTCAGGTGTACCCAGCTGCATGTCGTGTCCCATGGGGATGCCACATGTCTGCAGAGTAACCAAACCCCGACCGGGGCAGTGTGCACACATCGTGAACAACTGCCACACCCAATACACCCCAGATGCATCCCTTACCCCATGGAGACTTCCAAACGTGTCCGTGCCTGTAACGCTGAGTCAGCCCACGATGCCATGTCCATGAGGAATAGCAGTGCCACAACAATGCAACCAGAAGATGGCATGCACAGGTACCTGGGGAAGATGGACACACAAGAAGTCAGCCACAAAAAGCACAGCCACTTGCATGTGCATTGACTCGACACATGTATGGATGACAACATGCTAGGTCACAATTATGACTGGGGAAATACTACCATCACTGCCACCATCACTCCAGTGACACACCCACACACACCTCTGACTCACGTGCCATACATGCAGGTGGAGACACACATCACAACACATGCCACACGGGGACCAAGGCGTGCACACTCAGACACTGGTACTCACCACTAAGCAAAGAAGTCGCGTATGAGCCGAGTCCGGATGTCCTCTTGCGGCTCCACATCCTCCACATCACTAGCCCCATTGCCAAGCCCTTCGTCCTCCATGGGTGGATGGTCCTCGTTATGTTGATTCAGGATGAGTGGCACAGCTCTTTCAACTGCCATGTTGTGCAGCATGCAGCAGACCATGAAGATCTTGCAAACCTTCGCCGGGGCATATGGGAGTGCGCCGCCGGTCTTGTGGAGGCACCGGAATCGGCTCTTCAGCATGCCAAACGTCCTCTCTATCACTCGCCTTGTCCGGCCATGGGCGGTGTTGTAGCGGAGCTGGGCCGGCGTGATGGGGTTGCGGAGAGGTGTCAGCAGCCAAGGCATGTTGGGATAGCCAGCGTCCCCTACATGGAAAGCACATGGATATCGTTAGAACTGGCGAAGCGGTCGTGCTGCTCGGCTATACAGAATACAGGACAGACAGACTGTACCCACCAACAACACATGCCCGTTCGTTGCGCAGCTGCATCATCATATCAGGCATCCCGCTACGCCTCATGATGTAGGCATCGTGTGCTGATCCTTGGAAACGAGCACAGACATGTGAAATCACCATGTTGGACAGACACACCACAAGGGCATTGATGGAGTGGTAGTGCTTCCGATTTCGGTACGCCACCTCCCGTGCGTGTGGTGGTACCAAAGCTACATGTGTCCCATCAATGGACCCAATGACATGGGGCATCCCTCCCAGGGCATAGAATCCACGCTTGACCTCTGTCATCTGTTCAGGGTTTGGGAACTTGATGAAGTCATCCAGGTGAATCAACATGGCCTCTAAGAAATCATGCAGCACACCGCTGAACATGCTCTGTGACATGCCACCAACATGAGCTATGGTATATTGAAAGGTACCCGTGGCAAGGAAATGTAGGGCAGCCATTACCTTCAGCTGGGGTGTCAGTGCCGTGGGATACCTGTGCAGCGGTTGCAGGTGTGGTGTCAGTCTCGCCGTCAACTCCAGAATCAACGGTTGGGTGAAGCGGTAGAGCCGGATGCTGTCATTCTCCTGCATGGCAGCCAAGTCTGGAATTATCCGGGCAAGAGGCGGTGCTCTGCAGTAATGAGGAAGTGACAAGGAAGAGTGAGTGCACTACGACAACAACACATGTCTACTGAGCACATGTAAATCTGGCAATACACACATGCTACATAGGGAGTGAGGTATGTGCTACATGCCCAGGACACGTATGGATGCAAGGTGACACTCCTTCCAAGACCCAGCTACACACGGTGATTGAGAACCTCCCCATGCCACGCCATGGGAATGGCTGTGTCCCAGTGCAAGTGAACAGCCCGACGCAAGACAGGAGTGACATACACCCACACATCAGCAGAAGTGGGATGCCGATTGCAGAGACTGGTAGCGGAACACTGGAGCCACAGGTCACATGACATTACACTAGTCCAGCCCACACACCTTGCCATGAAGGTGCACATGTCATGACTCACCACACATTCCTTGTGAGGATGCTGACATGGCCTTGTCACGCTAATCCGTGTCCCATGCATACATGTGCACCTCACATCCGATAACACATGTGGCATGGTGTGTGGAACAGTGTGCAATGACAATCTACACACAGACACATGTTGGTTGCTGCAACGGCTGCAGCTTTTGAGGGTGCTACAACATCAACCTGATGTAAATCCCGGACACATATATGACATAGTCACATTGTGCACTGTGGGTAGTGACAAGTCATGTGTCATGACCCCTGTTCCGGGCATCATGGGACACTTCCTTGTGTTGTTGTCCATGCCATGCCAGTGACGCTCACCCCAAGTGCGCAGTCCGACATGCACACATGTCAAAGGAGTCAAGGGCATGCCTGGCACACATTGCACCCTCACACAGTACACCTGTACACATCTCATCATACATCTGGTGCCTTCTCCACTCAGGAGGCATGTTCCACATCACAGCCTGTGACACCTGTGCCCCACACATGTAGTAATGCACAGACGATGGCTTGATGTCCATTCCTGGACAAGTATGTCCATCCATGGACAAGTATGTCCGCCCTATTCCTACCTGTGTGTCGCCTATCACCACAGTGATGTGTAAAAACCACCGTACTGCTGCTAAGAGGGCCTGTGTATGTTCCCAAATCACTGTGGGAGTGCTGCCGTATGTGTACCCATCGTGATGGCGAGCGTACAGGCATTTGTACGGTCCGTAGCACTACGAGTACGCATACGCGTGCAGACCCATAGTGAACGGGCCGTACACACGCATGTACGCTCACTATCACTATGGGTCTGCACGCGTATGCGTACCCGTAGTGGTACGGGCCGTACACACGCATGTACGCTCACTATCACTATGGGTCTGCACGCGTATGCGTACCCGTAGTGGTACGGACCGTACACACGCATGTACGCTCACTATCACTATGGGTCTGCACGCGTATGCGTACCCGTAGTGGTACGGGCCGTACACACGCATGTACGCTCACTATCACTATGGGTCTGCACGCGTATGCGTACCCGTAGTGGTACGGACCGTACACTCGCATGTACGCTCACTATCACTACGAGTACGCATACGCGTGCAGACCCATAGTGATAGTGAGCGTACATGCGTGTGTACGGTCCATACCACTACGGGTACGCATACGCGTGCAGACCCATAGTGATAGTGAGCGTACATGCGTGTGTACGGCCCGTACCACTACGGGTACGCATACGCATGCAGACCCATAGTGATAGTGAACGTAGGCATGCATGTACGGGCCGTTGCCATGCATTTGGGGTGCCCTAGGGCCCGGAAACGCACCGTACCTGTGTGTGATTCTCCAAATTACATAGGGGACAAGTATTAAGGCCTACATGCATGCTGGTTGTCATGGAGACCAAGTTCAAATTTCGAAATTGTTCTGGAAGGTGCACATCAGAAGTCAGTTGGAATTCTTCTACTTTGTTGCAATGTGTTTGTGGGGCTGACATCATGCAGGAGAATGAAACCGATAGAGAACCCACAGACTGCTAGGTTTGAAGGGATTGGTGGAAACATAGGATGCAAATGTGAGTGACCAATCACTCTGTACTCCTGTGCATGAGACTGGGCAGAAGGGCACATATAAGGCAGCCAGGTCCTATGAGGGAGTACTTGCCTGCACATCTTTGCATTTGTCGACCAAGCTGCTGCTACTGATTCCCTGGAACCATGTCAAGGGCTGTGGAGAGGACACAGCCATTCACCCTGGAGGAGAACATGGCTCTGCTGGATGTGATCCTCCCACAGTACCCCATGCTGTATGGGCGACCAGGGTATCAGGTGAGTGCATAGGCCACTGCCACAGACTGTCCCTATGTTGTGACTGTGACTTCAGGCATTGTGTCCTGGTGTGACACACATGCCATGTACTGTCGGGGGGGTGCCTGATGTCTCCCAGCAGTGCCCTGAGACAGGAGGGGTGGGTGTGGAGTCCTCCCAGCAGTGCCCTGAGACAGGTGGGGTGGGTGTGGAGTCCTCCCAGCAGTGCCCTGAGACAGGAGGGGTGGGGCCCTATCACTAACAGCAGTGCCCTGAGACAGGAGGGGTGGGTGTGGAGTCCTCCCAGCAGTGCCCTCAGACAGGAGGGGTGGGTGTGGAGTCCTCCCAGCAGTGCCCTGAGACAGGAGGGGTGGGTGTGGAGTCCTCCCAGCAATGCCCTCAGACAGGAGGGGTGGGTGTGGAGTCCTCACAGCAGTGCCCTGAGACAGGAGGGGTGGGTGTGGAGTCCTCCCAGCAGTGCCCTGAGACAGGAGGGGTGGGTGTGGAGTCCTCCCAGCAGTGCCCTGAGACAGGAGGGGTGGGTGTGGAGTCCTCACAGCAGTGCCCTGAGACAGGAGGGGTGGGTGTGGAGTCCTCCCAGCAGTGCCCTGAGACAGGAGGGGTGGGGCCCTATCACTAACAGCAGTGCCCTGAGACAGGAGGGGTGGGTGTGGAGTCCTCCCAGCAGTGCCCTCAGACAGGAGGGGTGGGTGTGGAGTCCTCCCAGCAGTGCCCTGAGACAGGAGGGGTGGGTGTGGAGTCCTCCCAGCAGTGCCCTGAGACAGGAGGGGTGGGTGTGGAGTCCTCACAGCAGTGCCCTGAGACAGGAGGGGTGGGTGTGATGCACAGTGTGAGCCTTGATCATTGATTGTGACATTGCCATCATTCCACCTGTGTACCCACTATGGCACGTACTGCCTTTTCCCTCACCAGAGGATGATGTCCCTATGACAAAGGTGCAATGCGTTGGCTGCATGACATGCCTTGTTGTAACCAGCTAATTTGTTCTCATATGTCTCTCTGTGACATGTGGCTGGTGTATTGATGTGGTGTCACTTGTTCTTCCTCACAGGTAGGCGCCACTGCCAAGGAGCAGATCTGGCTGACCGCCGTCAGTGCCGTGAGGCGTGTGGATGGACGGAGGCGGAGCCTGTCCCAGGTGAGGAAACGCTGGCAGGATATCCGGTGCTGGACGCGGAGGATTGCACGGCTCCTGCTGGGGGACTCACCTGACAGCCACAAGAACCACGGCCGCCGCCGTCTGAGCCACCTCCACAGGCGTGTGCTGCCGGTGGTCTTTACAGACCTGGAGAGGCGCTTACAGGCGATGCAGCAGCCGGAAGGGGGTAGGTACATGTGCGTTTGTTGTGTGTCACCGGCATTTGTAAGGGCACAGTGGCATGAATTCACTGGCAGGGTTTAAAGGTGCTGTGCAGATCCAGTTTGCCCCAGTATAGCGCTGCGCCCCTGCCACCCTTCCCCTCCTTGCAATGTGTTCCCTGGTCTGTGTGTAGTCACTCCTTCACAAGGTAATGTAGGCTGGCGCTTTGTCCACGAGAACAATGACTGTAGCATCATGTGTGGGGGTGGTGTGTAACAGGTTGTGGGACCTTGCCTGTGCACTGTCAAGTTCACTGCATGTGGGTTCCATGTCAGTTGGCACTGATGCTGACTCCAGACATGGGAGTTGGTCTCTCATGTGTCATGCCTCACAGCGCGCATGTCCTATGTAGTGGCCTGTGACATGATGTGCATGAGTGTGCGATACGCATAGTGCAGGGATGGTGACGTGTGTAGCAGTCATTACCATTCAGTAGCATGTAGTTGCGTGCCCACTACTGTCCCCTGGGGCACCTTATCCTCAGTGTTGTTTGTGTCATCATCAACGTGGACACTCTCACTGTCTACAGCGTAGGTTGTGC
Source organism: Triturus cristatus (assembly GCF_964204655.1). Taxonomy (NCBI): domain Eukaryota; kingdom Metazoa; phylum Chordata; class Amphibia; order Caudata; family Salamandridae; genus Triturus; species Triturus cristatus. Next base: position 970,809,955 of record NC_140587.1, read on the forward strand.
TCTGTGCCATTGTCCCCTGTCACCATGTATATAGACGTGCTATTATGTACAGGTGTCCACTGTGCAGCCTGACCTGATTGTCCTTCTTCATACTCACAGTTGGCAGTGCCTGTGTGTCTTGTTATACTCATCTGAGGATGTGCACTGGTACCTCATTATTTGTACAGGCGCACCTTGGCTGTTTGGCGTCCAATCTTGCTTTTTGCCTGCCCCTGTGTTTATCACCCAGACTCTGAGATGTTGGTGCCACCTGTGTCTCAACAATTTGCCTCGTGTGGGGGTTTGTTGGGGCGGGCAATGCCTATGTGTCAAATCCGGATTTCTACTTGCTGGGTCTGGCCAGTGTGTGATGTTACTGGACACACACGCAAGGTGCAGTGACCGAGTCATGTTGGGCATGTTTTCAGCATTACCTATGCAGCATGTGTCTCAAGTTCATGGATATGGTCCCTGGTCATCGGTATTTTCGCCAATGCTGTGTGGTGCAGATGCAGTGCTGGATTGTCCCCAGGGCCTGGGTGCTATGTCAGACTCCGTTTCCTGTCTTTAGCTATTGTCTCATGCTCTCCATGGTATTTCAGTGGCATGGTGGCTCAACCAACTGTGTGTTTCATGCCCTACATCGGTACCTTGTTTTGAAGATGTTAGGGATCTTCCTTTTCAGGCTATGCAATGTTACCTATGTCGATTGGACTCATGTGACTGATGTGTACAGCTGTCTGATTAATTTCTGTCTCTCCACCCTGCCCACAGCATCGTCGGGGGACACAGAGGGAGACATGGACACAGGCAAGGCGGAGGGACCGAGCACCAGTGCCAGCCGTGACATCGGGGCTGGTACATCGAGTGGGACAGAGGTGGAGGATAGTGCTGCCGAGGACCTGTCGACTGGCACGTCAGAATACGAAGCTGACAGGTCCGAGGAGGAGTTCTCCGAGTGGGCGGTGGCTGCACCAGCAGCTGACAGCGGAACAACACCTTGCACCGCCCCCTCAGTTCCCATCAGCCGCCTCCCACTTGCTCGTGTCCCTTCCCAGCGTGCCCGGTCACCGCATGTCTCCTTCCTGCCAGGCACCGCACCCCCTGCCCCTGTCTCCACTGCTGCCGCCAATGCTGAGTCTGTGGACATCCAGCGGCAACTGCAGATTGGTCAGACTGCGATCCTTAATGTCCTCCATGCCCACGGGAAAACCCTCACCAACATCGAGGCTTTCTTGGAGGGCATTCATTCATCGCAGGCTGACCAACGCAACTTGCTGAGGTCCATAGACTCCACACTGACTGCAGCAGTGGGTCTCCTGCAGCGCGACCTCCCCCCACCTACCCCTGCCCCATCCACACTTCCCACTTCCATGCCTGTCCCACGTACACCCAGACGTCGGCATGCACCCACCACAACAGACACAGGCACCACACCAGCAGGGAAGGTCCACCGCACTCCTCCTGACACGCACACACAGGGTGAGATAGGCACACCCACTGGGTCGGGGGGCAAACGTGTGACACGCAGCCAGAGTGGGAGTCCGCATTCAACACAATCCACTCCCTCCAAATCCCCTCCCCTCAGCTCTCCTGGCCACATCTCCCCCAAGGACTCCTTCATGGCCGCTCTGTCCCTGAGCCCCACAGTTCCACCACCACGCAAGCGGTCAAGGAAGTCCTCGGTCAGGGTGGTTGAGTCTCCCCCCCTGTCTCCACCCTCCCCCGGTGGCGCTGCAACCCATCCCTCTGACCCCCCCCCCTCCTTGGGGCCTGAGGTCACTTCGGGTGCAGGGGACTCCCTGGAGGACCTTGCTAAGGTGTGTAGTGCCATCCTGGCCTCCGCCTTTGGCCATGACACACCCCCTGTGGTTGAGTCCTCCATCCCTGCACCCACAACGCCGCCCCTTTGCCCTGATGTCCCTGCGGTGCCTGTTGCTTCCCCCCCCCCTGATGCCCTCACCAGTATGGAAGACGATGCCATTTGACTGTGCAGGCACGGTAGGGGACACACATCCCACTGTGTCCCCCATCCAGCTGGGAATCATTGACTGCCCTATGGCCTTTGTAAAAATTGAACTGCCTGCGATCCACGGACATTGTGCTCATGCTGAATAAAGCTTAATTTTGTTTTCATTATCACACTCCTGCTATGGTGGTATTGGTGTTGGTGGGGCTGCTACATTGTTTTGGGTGGTGTTTAAGGCTTTGGGTGTGTGGGATTTGTAGTAGTGTTCTGCTCATTGGGGCGACCCTGGGATCTGTGTGCCATCACAAGGTGTTGGCTAACTTCCTTAGGTCATGTCAGCAGTTACTGCATGGTTCAATTGTCCCAGGGTGTATTCCTTCCTCTGTGTACCCAGCTTTCTTCCCTGCAGGGTGTTCCCAATGTTTAGCGCAGATCTGTGTGTACATGAGCTGTGTGTGTGACGGAGCCCTTCTACTTTGGCCATGCATGCATGGCCATGTCTCCACCTGCAACAATCGTGGCATCCTTGGTGTTCACTGTACTTGTGTGTGGAGTATGTTGACATGAGTTCATGGGGACATGTTCCCTTGTAGGCAGTATGGATGTGGGTAATTCCGGCCTCACACACATGTGTTACACCCCTCCTGTCTCAGGGCACTGCTGGGAGGACTCCACACCCACCCCTCCTGTCTCAGGGCACTGCTGGGAGGACTCCACACCCACCCCTCCTGTCTCAGGGCACTGCTGTGAGGACTCCACACCCACCCCTCCTGTCTCAGGGCACTGCTGTGAGGACTCCACACCCACCCCTCCGGTCTCAGGGCACTGCTGGGAGGACTCCACACTCACCCCTCCTGTCTCAGGGCACTGCTGGGAGGACTCCACACCCACCCCTCCTGTCTCAGGGCACTGCTGGGTGGACTCCACACCCACCCCTCCTGTCTCAGGGCACTGCTGGGAGGACTCCACACCCACCCCTCCTGTCTCAGGGCACTGCTGTGAGGACTCCACACCCACCCCTCCTGTCTCAGGGCACTGCTGGGAGGACTCCACACCCACCCCTCCTGTCTCAGGGCACTGCTGGGAGGACTCCACACCCACCCCTCCTGTCTGAGGGCACTGCTGGGAGGACTCCACACCCACCCCTCCTGTCTCAGGGCACTGCTGTTAGTGATAGGGCCCCACCCCTCCTGTCTCAGGGCACTGCTGGGAGGACTCCACACCCACCCCTCCTGTCTCAGGGCACTGCTGGGAGGACTCCACACCCACCCCTCCTGTCTCAGGGCACTGCTGTGAGGACTCCACACCCACCCCTCCTGTCTCAGGGCACTGCTGGGAGGACTCCACACCCACCCCTCCTGTCTCAGGGCACTGCTGGGAGGACTCCACACCCACCCCTCCTGTCTCAGGGCACTGCTGGGAGGACTCCACACCCACCCCTCCTGTCTCAGGGCACTGCTGGGAGGACTCCACACCCACCCCTCCTGTCTCAGGGCACTGCTGGGAGGACTCCACACCCACCCCTCCTGTCTCAGGGCACTGCTGTGAGGACTCCACACCCACCCCTCCTGTCTCAGGGCACTGCTGGGAGGACTCCACACCCACCCCTCCTGTCTCAGGGCACTGCTGTTAGTGATAGGGCCCCACCCCTCCTGTCTCAGGGCACTGCTGTGAGTGATAGGGCCCCACCCCTCCTGTCTCAGGGCACTGCTGGGAGGATTCTGCACACACCCCTCCTGTCTCTGGGCACTGCTGGGTGGACTCTGCACACACACCTCCTATTTCTGGATATGTACGCTTGGAACATACACGGTGTGGGTGCGCTCCATGCATTCGAGGTGAGGGTATGGGTCGTACTTACACTGTTGGGGTGGGGGGTACGCTCCATGCATACGCGGGTGAGGGTTCGAGTCGTACTTACACTGTTGGGGTGGGGGGTACGCTCCATGCATACGCGGTTGGGGGTACGGGTCGTACTTACACTGCTGGGGTGGGGGTACGCTCCATGCATACGCGGGTGAGGGTACGGGTCGTACTTACACTGTTGGGGTGGGGGTACGGTCCGTGAGTCCGCGGGTGGGGGTAGGAGTCGTACTTACACTGGTGGGGGTGGGGGTACGGTCCGTACGTCCGCGGGTGGGGGTACGGGTCGTACTTACACTGTTGGGGTGGGGGTACGCTCCATGCATACGCGGGTGAGGGTACGGGTCGTACTTACACTGTTGGGGTGGGGGTACGGTGCGTGAGTCCGCGGTTGGGGGTACGGGTCGTACTTACACTGTTGGGGTGGGGGTACGCTCCATGCATACGCGGGTGAGGGTACGGGTCGTACTTACACTGTTGGGGTGGGGGTACGGTCCGTGAGTCCGCGGGTGGGGGTAGGAGTCGTACTTACACTGGTGGGGGTGGGGGTACGGTCCGTACGTCCGCGGGTGGGGGTACGGGTCGTACTTACACTGTTGGGGTGGGGGGTACACTCCATGCATACGCGGGTGAGGGTACGGGTCGTACTTACACTGTTGGGGTGGGGGGTACGCTCCTTGCATACGCGGGTGAGGGTTCGAGTCGTACTTACACTGGTGTGGTGGGGGTACGGTCCGTGAGTCCGCGGGTGGGGGTAGGAGTCGTACTTACACTGGTGGGGGTACGGTCCGTAGGTCCGCGGGTAAGGGTTCGAGTCGTACTTACACTGTTGGCATGGGGGGTACGCTCCATGCATACGGGGTGGGGGTAGGGTCCGTACATATCCGTCCCCACGCTATGTGATGCTTGTGCGGCCCGTACCCAGGCCTTTGCCACGTGGGTACGATCCGTCCCGCCATTGTTGGGGTGACGTGTGTGTGGGCGTGGTACGACTCGTACCCACGCTCTTCAGGCGTGGGTACGGGACGTACCTGTCTGGTTGTGTTGCCGGTTCGCGTGGTGACGGACTTCCGTTGTGGCGGTCGCTGGCTTATCAGGACACGCCCCCACCCCCTCGTGGTGACCAGGGCATGGGAGTCAGGTATGTCCAGGCCATGTGTGGTGTGTGACTTATGTGGTTGTTTTGTGGCCTGCCCTGGTCGTGCCACCCCCACCCCACCCCACTTTCCCCCCTCCCTTAGTTATTCTGACCTTCTGCGGCGTCTGCGTCGTAACCTGTAGAGGAGGTGTACTGCTATGAGGGCAGGGATGACTCGTAGGTTCGGGTCCATGTCTGTCCGTCGCGTACTGGTACTCCAATCGCGTCGTCCTGTCGCGTACGGGTCCTCCTTGCTCGCGTCGTCCTGTCGCGTACGGGTCCTCCTTGGTGGCGTCGTCCTGTGTGTCCGTCACGTACTGGTCCTCCTTGTTCGCGTCGTCGTCTGTCCGTCGCGTACTGGTGGTCCTTGTTCGCGTCGTCCTGATTTCCCGGCAGTTTTTGGCTGCCGCAAAATATTCACCGTGCGGGGTGACGTCGGTGCGAATCGTGATTCCTGGGTCGTGAATGGCTGGCTGCGAGCGTCCCGACGTCAGGTCGGCGCTTTCCCGGATCGCATTGGTAGGTGTTTTTTTGTTCGGTCGGGCTTTTTTACGAATCGTACGGTAATGGTGTACCCGTGCGAATCGTAATTCCTTGTTTGTAAAAATTGACGACCGGGTACGCGTCGGGCGGAGATTGTGCTCCGTCCGACGGTTCGTACCCGGTTTTTGCCGGATCGTGATCGGCACCAGAATGTTGATCTGATCAAGTGAGGGAAGGAAGGGAAGGGACCAGCTGGGAAGGAGACCTAAAAAGAAATTAAGAACAATGAATATCTTTAAATGTTCTGCTGGAGCAGAGTTTTCATTTAGAAAATTCAGGGGCTTTTGAAGCTCTGGCATGTCTATGCGTTTTATTAACGATTAATAATTAACAAATAATTATTTGTCTTGTGCAAGTGTGTTTTTATTAATCAATCCGTTTGTCTTAACATAAGAGAAAGTTACACGAGGGTTAGCATGTGTGTGCTGTTTCTGTTTCTTAAAAATAACGTGCAAGTTTTCATGTTTAAACGTTGCTGTGTGCTGTTTATTTTTGAGCACAAAACGCTGTCTGAATTAATGCTTTTTATGTTGCAAGAGCTAGATAAATACATACACATAAGGGTATTAGTGGGGTTAACACTGTTTAATCACTATGCTGTAGTAACGTTTATTTTGTCTCTTTAATTAAGATGGTCAATTATGGCCTATGGAGGCCTGTGTTAAGATGGCTGAATTTTGAAGCCTGCCCGTGATTTGTAAAATGAAAGACGTGACGAGGGAGACCCCTGCTGGAAATGGTCCTGAAGTTGACTGACCATGGTCCTCGTAAGAAAACTTTCCATGAGGACAGCAGCAGTTTTGGAGGATCTCCAAAAGAAATGGAACATCCTGGGTAGCCTTGAGAAACAAAAGAGTTTTAGAAATGAACAATGAACTGTGGCTCGGCTGCCGAGGGAAGTTGAACAAACTGGATACTTTAATAGTTTCTTGGTTCCTGTTCCGTAGTTTTCGTCTTGTGACTTTTCCTGAGCGGAGATTTTCAGATGTAGCAATGTTACATTTCTTCCTTCTCGCTCTGCTCAGTGATTCCGTTAATATTGCAAACTTTATGTGTGTTTCCATTGTAATTTTTACTATAAAAATTGTTAGCTTAGGGAGGGCTTTGCCACTTGCCAATTTGCCTTTGCCGCGTGAATCTGCGTTGCTGAGGATCGATGCTGAAGGGATTTCGTCTTGAGAGACTTTTTACCGAGAGACTTGTCCTGACCCGTTCTGACACTTAGTTAGAATAGGTAACTATGAGAACTGATTTATTCTGATTGATTTTCTTTGACTAATTTAGATAAAGCAATATAATTTTAAAACATGGTTTTGAATATTCTTTCTTGTCAATTATTGTGTACATTTTTGATCATTATTGAATAGATCATATAGAGTATGTTTAAGGACAATCACTATAATTAGGTCCTATCGTCCTCGATATAGGTGCAGGGTGGTTTAGGAGTTTTCTTCCCACAGGTTTATTGCCAGTAGAGTATTTGAGCGTATGTTAGTGAAATGGGCCCTAGCGTATGATGAATGTATGTGCGTGTAACTGTGAGATTACTCTATCCGTGGTAGTGGGAATAATTTACATACCCTGATCTCTATCAATTTCTCTGGTAGCAGAGGATGGTTATAGATGGTTGTCTTGATCTGATAAGATAAGATTGCTTGTACATTAGCTTATTAATTATTGATTTATTTTGGTTGATGTTGGTATATGTACTAATATTATATGTTGAAGTCGTCTTGTTGAGTTATATGTAGTGCTTCTGGAATTTGGGAGCTGGTAGCAGTTCCGTAGTAGGGCAGAGGAAAGTATATGCTGCTCTCGGGAAAGACGGAATTGTAAGGAATAACGTGTGACAATTGAAGTTGCGCGTCACATTGTCTGGGTTCGGAATCAGTGACATTATTGTATGTTACTATTAGAATATTTCTGGTATATAAGGAGTGTGTATCGTAGTGAAGGTTATCTGTGAAACTCTGGTCTTAAGTCCCAGGGATCCGTAAGGATTTCCGTTAAAGCTTATTGCGGGAGGAGTAATAGGTATTCTCTGAGCTTGTTTGAGAACTGGGCAAGTTGCTTAGTTAATGTATGTTATAATTCTGTAGTGGGACAGATTGTGCGCTGTTCTTGGGAAGCAGGATTCTGTGTGCATGTACTATATTTCTCTTGTATGAATGTGCGTGAATGCATATACATTTATTGATTGTAAGACTCTTTGGATAAGTCCTAGAGGAAACAGTTATGAGATGTATGAAAGTTTGTTGACTCTTGAGAAATAGACTCTCTTTTACTATTCTGTGGTTAGCGAAGCAGACAATGGAGATGTTTTTATGTTGTAACTAATAGATTTTGTAGAAATCTTGACACGAAGTCTACTGAGAGATTTTGTAAAGGAGGGGTAGACGAGTGACAGAGACAGGAGACAGAGACTGCAGCGACTGTTGACGTCAGAAAGTCCGCGCTCTGATTGGATAGTGGATCAGAATAGGGTTCGCGCTAGGATTGGTGCGTTAGTATAAGTCGCGCGGGGATTGGAAGAGCTGTTTAGTGACGTAGACGCTCCAGGATTGGTGCGTTAGTGTGAGTCGCGCTGCTATTGGTTGAAAAGCTCGTATTGTATATTTATAATACGGAAAGAGTAGAGAGTTTTGGTAAGCGCTAAAATGTATTACCAAGAAGAGAAGAAAAAGAAAACATTCTTTGGAAAAGTTAAAAAGTGGTTTAGCAAGGATAAAGAGGTTAAAACGAGAGAGGGTGAGTTGCTACCTCCAGCGAAAACACCTGCATCCTTTATGGCTGTGAAATATGGTTATCATACCTGTATATGGTTGGAGAATTGGGTTAGGTATACTAAAGAAGATGGTGTTCTAGCATTTCCGGAACATGGTTCATTTAATTTGGCCGTGTTGAGAAATTTACGGGAAAAGATGTCATGCTTAGACCCGAAGCCGAGACCTACACAGTTTGAGGCTTTAGTGGAATGGGAAGAGGAAGTTCATGAGCGAGAAAAGCAGAGATCTAGAGGGTACGATAGGCATATGTTTGGGAGGAGACATGATCGTGAAACACATCATGATCGAATGAAGAGATGGCGAGATGCTAGTATGTCAGAGGGATTATATCCGATGAGAACCGTTGAAGGGGGAGCAGAAAAGGTTCCTGAGTCAGATATGAGAAGATATGGAGAGTATGAGGATGAGGTCTTGAATGACATGATTTACAAGAGACCACCTCCGTATAGACCAGAACCAGACGAGAGTACACCCGTTGTTTCTCCGATAAGAGATACAGTCTGTATTATTGAGAAAGAAAAAGTGACACCTGAATCAAGAGGTAGTAATTCTTTCAGGGAGAGAGAGAATCGAGGTAGTGACGAAAATGCCAGACAATTAGCCAAAATGACAACAGAACTGACTGAGAAAATTATGGAGTTAACGAAGAATTTGGAAGCTGTTACGGTGCCTGTAACTATAGGTCCGGTTATTCCTGTGTTTGACAGACAAAGGACAGGTGAAAATGGACTGGTAGTTCCATATGTTGCGAATGATTTGACAAATTCAGTTGGTCCTTCAGGAGATTCAGATAAAAGAACAGGGAGAAGTGACCTGAGACAAACCAGACATGACACATGTAGTGAAATACTGGATGCTAGTGAACCTAGTTGTTCAGGGATGCCAATTTTAGAACCGCAGAAAAGAGTGGTTCCAGTGAGAAAAACTGCTGAAATAACAGTTGATGATTTAAATGATTGGATGAAGGTTCTTCAGAAAAAGGATAAAGATTCACAAGTAATTGATGTGGCTAAGTTACGTATAGAATTAGAAGAGCTTGTGACAGGAACAGTTCCAACAGAAATCCTGAAGAGTCATCATGATGGTGAGCTGATGTTTATGTGTAAAAGTATCACCTGGAGAGCGAGAAATACACATGATAGACTAAGAGCGATAGCAAATGAGCAGGGAATTGACATTGATAAAGTAAAGGCTTTGCAAAAAACCTACAGGATGGATTTTACTGAAAAGGATATAGAAAATTTGAATACTTCTGGTAGAACAGGACAGATCAAGGAAATGATAGCATTATTGCGAAGATGGGGTGATGTAGAAAAGTGGAAAGATAGGTGGTATAAGAAAAGAGAGGAATCTGAAGATAGAACAACTTATTCAGCATTTCCAGTGAGAGAAAAGGAGAAACCAGTGGAGCATTATCCCATGAGAGAAATACCTGGAGGAGGATATGTACATGTTCCATGGACCAGACAGGATATTTTATCATTTACGAATGATTTCCCTCGATTGAGAGAAAAGCCTGTCGAGTGGTATAGGCAGGTAGACAGGTTTGTGAAATTGTCAAAAGTGCTGTGGGTTGACCTGAATAGTCTGTTTGATATAATTGTTCCAGCAGACTTGTGGACTGAGTGTAAAATAGTTGTGAGTTGGCCTACTGAGGAGTATCCAAGAGATCCAAGAACAGGGGCACCAGATCCAGAAGTAATGAGAAAATATGATCAGGTGATGGTATACCTGAAGAGTAAAGTTCCTCCAAAAGAGACAGACTGGGTTAAGATAGATCGAACACAACAGGAGGCAAAAGAATCAGTTCATGCTTTTTACGAGAGGCTGATATTGGCTTTTAAACAATTCAGTGGAGATGAACACCTGGGTGACAAAGATTTGAGTCATTTTGTATACAGATTTGTATATGGTCTAAGACCTGAAATTGGTGAGAGAATTCGTGAGCACACAGTGGATTGGCAGAGTAAGAAAGTAGATGAGATTCTGAGACATGCAAAATACTTCAGTGATGAAATTGAAGCAAAACAAAGAAAGCTGAAAGAGAAAGCAATGTGGGCACAAGTGAAGGTTGCAGAAAGACAGGAAGCACAGTTGGTGGAACAGGCAAATAATCCAGGAAATAATGCAGGGAATAGACCTAGGTATGCAGGAAAAGGAAAGGGAAGTCTTGAGGAAGCAAAGAAGAAGTTTCCGTGTCACAACTGTGGCCAACTGGGACATTGGAGATCTGAATGTCCTAATCCACCATTAGTGAATAATGAGGGTAAATCCTTAAATCAACAGGTGCAGAATGAAGGAAATAACCAACAGCAACAACAACAGAAAGTTGTGAGACAGCAGAGTCAAGAGCCAAAACCGCCCTTGCCGCAGAATAGAGGGGTACAAAAGTATAATCAGGATTCAGGATTCTACAATGATGAACAGGTAAACAAACCAAGACGTTCTAACAAGGTACAACAGTACTTGTTAAAGAGTGAAGGGAGTGAGTCTGAGGGTGATTATTGACGGTGCCGAAGAGAGGAGGAAGAGTGCATACTTGGTGCAACTCTAGAAATAGACCAGGCAGGACCATTTGTGGATGGGAAAATAAATGAGGAGAGTGTTACTTTTTTGGTAGACACAGGTGCGACAAGATCAACTGTCAGGTCAACAGATGTTAGAAATCTTCCTCTCTCGGATGAAGCAATCCAAGTAGTTGGTGTAGCAAACACACAAATCAGAACACGTCTTACTGAACCAGTAAGAGTACAAATAGGGAAATTTTCAGACATGCACAGATTTATTGTCTGTGACACGAGTCCAGTGAATCTGTTAGGTAGGGACTTGTTGTGCAAGATGAACTGCACAATTTTCTGTACACCGGATGGAATAGCTTTTGAGACACCAGATGATGATGTTTTGTACCGAATGGCTCTAGAGAATAGAGAAAGTGAGTTAATTGGTGCATTTGCTGTGTTTAATCCGGGGGATTTGCCTCAAGAGCTGAGAGACACAGTGAAAAGGGCAGTTTGGGATTTTACTGGAGAGGATGTGGGATTAATGAATAATGTAGATCCAGTGAAAATTGCAGTAAAAGAGGGAATTACATATCCTAACATTCCTCAGTACAAAATGACACCAGAAATAATTGAAGGGATAACTCCTATAATTGAGAAAATGATTCAGCAAGGAGTTCTGAGAGAACTACTGAGTAGCCCGTGTAATTCACCGATAATGGGGCTGAAGAAGCCTAATGGCAAATTTAGGATCGTGCAAGATCTGAGAAAAGTTAATCAAATTGTGGTGGCATGTTGTCCCATTGTGCCAAATCCATCAGTGATTCTGTATCAAATTCCACATGATGCTGAGTGGTATACAGTGATTGATTTGTGTCATGCGTTCTTTTCAATTCCATTGCATCATGACAGCCAGCCGATTTTTGCATTTAGGTTTGGCCAGCGTATTTTAGCATGGTGTCGTATCCCACAGGGGTATACGGAGAGTCCTTCGATATTCAATCAGCTATTGAAAAAATCGTTGGAAAGTTTAATCATGCCTGAGAACTCAGTACTAGTTCAATATATTGATGACCTACTTGTGGCATCAAAGACACGTGAAGCTTGTGAAGTAGATACCATAGCTTTACTGAATCATCTGGGAGATGGAGGGTTAAAGGTATCTCCAGCCAAATTGCAATTTTGCAAGAAAGAGGTGCATTATCTTGGACACAATATTGAAAAAGGTCTGAGAAAAGTGACTAATGACAGGATCAGAATAATCAAAGAAATGAAAGCTCCAAAAACCCAGAGAGAAGTGAGAATGTTCCTGGGTATGGTGGGATATTGTCGTCAGTGGATAATTAATTTTTCGCTGATAGCAAAGCCACTGATTAAATTGACAAAAAGTGAGATGTCAGACCCATTGGATCTGGATGCAGAACAATTGGCAGCATTTGAAGAGCTTAAAAGTAAAATGTGTGAAGCTCCAGCTTTGGGTATGCCTGACTATGAGAAAGAATTCGAGCTGTACTGCAGTGAGAGAAATGGATGTGCACTTTCAGTGTTAATCCAGAAACATGGACAGCTGAGGAGGCCTATTGCGTACTTCTCATCGACACTTGACCCTGTAGCTGTGGGTTTACCAGGTTGTCTAAAATCTGTGGCTGCAACATGCAGAAGCCTGGAACAGAGTGAGGGAATCATAATGGGGTATCCTGTAAGGGTATTCGTACCTCACAATGTGGCAATTCTTTTGACGAGAAGCAGAACTCAGTACATGTCACATAGTCGGTTGACTAAATATGAAAAGGTGATTCTGGGAGCATCAAATGTGACTCTTGAGAGATGTGTGAATGTGAATCCAGCGACACTCTTGCCGGATATTGAAAATGTGGGTATAAAGATGGAAGATGATCATGATTGTTTGGATGTGCTTGAATACTGTACAAAACCGAGACCAGACATAAGGGATCTTCCCTTACCTGAGAATGACCATGTGTTGTTTGTGGATGGATCATGCCTGAGAAATGATAATGGTGTGCTATGTGCAGCATATGCGGTGTGCAAAGTTTCAGAGGTCATGGAAGCATCACCATTGAAAGGAGTGAAATCTGCGCAAGTTGCTGAGTTGGTGGCATTGACAAAAGCTTGTGAGATTGGGAAAGATTTGAGGACAACTGTGATGACTGATAGTCAGTATGGATTTGGAGTGGTGCATGATTTTGGCCAACTTTGGCTACAAAGAGGTTTCTTGACGTCAGGTGGAACTCCAATAAAGAATGCTGAAATGATTGGTAAATTGCTTGAGGCGATACAGCTGCCTAAGGAGTTAGCAGTTGTAAAATGTGCTGCCCATGGTCAGGGGGAGGATTTCATAACGGTTGGAAATAGATACGCGAATGATGTTGCGCAATACTGCGCCAAGACAAATCAGTCCATTAATCGGGACAGAGAGGGGGAAATGTCTTTTCTCTCTGTGATGTTTACTAATGTCTTAGAAACATGGGATGAAGTGAAGCAGTTACAAGATGGGGCAGGAGAAGAAGAGAAAAAAGATTGGATTAAGGCAGGATGTGCTCCAAGAGAAACAGACCATGTTTGGGTCTACAGAGATGGCAGACCAGTAATGCCCAACTCAATCTTGTCGTCAATGGCAAGGATGTATCATGGCCAGGGACATTTGGGGAGGGACGCAATGGTCCGGTCGTTCAAACAAACCTGGTACAATGCAAAGTTCAGGACAATTGCAGAGAGCATCTGTCAAAGGTGTTTAATTTGTCAGCAATTTAACACTGGGAAAAAGACAGTGGTGAGTCTAGGGACTATTGGCAGAGAAGGAGGTCCTTTTACAAGAATGCAAATTGATTTCATTGAAATGCCCCAAGTGAACAGACTGAGGTATGTTCTAGTGGTAGTCTGTTTATTTTCAAGGTGGGTGGAAGCTTACCCGACAAGAAGAAATGATGGATTAACAGTGGCAAAACTACTGTTGAGAGAGTTGATTCCTAGGTACGGGTTTCCAGTTACAGTTGAGTCTGATAGAGGTAGACACTTTCAAAATGAGCTCATAAGTTTGATTTGTGAAGCATTGAAAATACAGCAGAAGCTACATTGTGCATACCGACCAGAGGCTTCTGGTGTGGTTGAGCAGATTAATGGCACAATCAAAAATAGGATTGGAAAGATGTGCTTAGCCACTGGCATGAAATGGCCAGATGTTTTACCTCTAGCTCTGATGACTATGAGATCTACTCCAGATAGAACTACAGGTTTGAGCCCGCATGAGATAATCATGGGACGTGCAATGCGCCATGCATTCGTGCCTGTGAATAAATTGGTGACAATAACTGATGACATGATTTTGGATTACTGTAAAGGCCTGGCTGACGCAGTTCATTCTGTGTTTCACCAGGTTGGAGAAGAAGCTACCACACTTGAGAAGAAGCAAGCCCATGATCTGAGTCCAGGAGACTGGGTAAGGATTAAGGTGCACAGAAGAAGAAATTGCTTGATTCCAAGGTGGGGAAGGCCGAGACAAGTTATTCTGACTACGACGACTGCAGTAAAGTGTGCTGGAGTGAAGCACTGGGTACATGCAAGTCATACTCTGAGAGTTCCAAACCCAAAAGAAGGGACTGGTAAAGAGTATTTTGAAGAATCAGATTCTAGTGATGGTGAAGATACTGAAGATACAGAATCAGTGAGAAAAGAAGCCGAGAGAGCTGCAAGAGAATCACTGCGAGTATCAGAGAGAAGATCGGATTCTGTAAAAGAGCCTGAAATTTCAAGTAGCAGTGGAGGAAAAAGAAAAGAAAAGAAAAATCACACAGAGACTACTCCTGAATCAGAAGAGGAGGAGTTTGAAGAACCACTTGAGATTATACTTGAAGAAGCAGGGTCAGAAGAAGATAGAGAGGGACAGATTGCGGAAGACCCCCGAGGAGGTGTAGGGAACATTCATGACGAGCTAGGTGAAGGGACAAGTAGACAGCAAGAAGATTGCGTGTCGGAGACTCGAGGAGGGACAGAAGTAGGGAAGTCTCAAATAGTGGTGAAAGAATCTGTGGAAGAAAAGAAAACTGCTAAGAAGCGAAAACAGAAAGCACTTGAAACAGAATCGGATGATGAAAATGAACAAACAGAGGGTCGAGTTCTGAGAAAGAGAACTTGGATTGGAGAGAGGAATGAAAAAGAATTAAGGCCGAAAAAGGTTGTGAAAGGAGATCGTTGGCCTAACAACCGAGTTAAAAGGCTGAGATACAGAATAATAAGAGCAAATTCATCAAAAGCTGAACAAGTAAATGAAATATCGAGTCAAAGTTCAAAGGCTGAAGGGAAAGAATCAAAAGAATCGAAAGAACCAGAAGAAGTCAAAAGAGTGAGAAAACCTAACCAAAAGTATAGGTCGCCGGAATGGATGTATGTGACACTGCCTGAAGGTGAAGAGGTGGAAAGTCAAGGAAATCCAGAGGAGACCGTACGAGGAGTGGTTGAAAAAGATACTGGTGAAATCCTGAAAGTACTCTTGACTGACATTGGAGAAGAGTCAGATACTGAGGATTTGGATTTGAGTGTTGGAGATCTAATACAATTTGATGTTGAAGAAAGGGAAGTGAAGAATGACAAGTATCCAAACTGAATAAAAGAAGGAGTCACTTGGATTAAGTGAATGGAAAAGATCATTTGAAGAAACTGGAAAGAGAGAAAAGAATTTGAAAAGAATTGCTGAAGATTTTTAAAGTTTCAAATTTCAGTAGTGGAGTAGTGGTTAAGTCAAAGCAGTAAAATGGCTAACATAGAGGATAATCAAAATAGATGTGCCTTCTTTAAAAGGTGGTGTAGGATGTGCTGCTGCTGTACTGGATTATTAATGCTTCTATGGGGTATTTTAGTTTTATTAGTGACTTTTAAGGTTGAATTTGGGATGAATACAGAAAATGTGACAAATATACAGAAGAGTTCACAAAAAATAGTTCCAATTAGTAGTAGGTACATACACAAAGATAGGTCAATTAATAATTTTTCTAGTAATGTGTTTTCTAAATTGTTATATGAATATGTGAAGACAATGGAAGTCAGGGATTGCTATGTCTGTATGCAGTTACCTGCATCTGTTTCAGAGGGTGTTACTTATCACCATTTACCAGCTACATATGGTATTTCTTGTAGTGTTTTAAGTAGTGTTTTTTATTTGTTAGGGAAAATAGATTATGAGATGTCTAACAGAGATAGTATTTTTGGGCACTTGCCAATGAACAAAGAGCTGAATCCAGCTAAAGAAGCTAACACTTTTGGTGAGATTTTTATTGAAGAAAAAGGATTAACATTAGATTACATTTTTAAGAATAATTTAACTTGCAGTCTGAAAGAAGAGGAGAAAGCTTTCCTGGATATGGTAGAGGAAAGGAGAGTGAACATGCATGAGAAAGCGGGAAAATATGAAGTGAGTGAGACAATTTGGGACATTGAGATGGGAAAAGAGTTGAAAAATGGGGTTAGTCCAACTTTAGCTCTAAATGTACCGCAGAAGGGTAAACTATGCATTACCAGAAGGAAATCCCAATATGATACATATTTTGTGGGGACTAGTGAGTGCCATGATACATACTTCGTTGCGACAGGTTGGGGTTTCAGAGGTGGAGAGGATACAATTTTTCCAGGAGTGTACTATGTTTGTGGGAACAAGGCTTATTACAAGTTGCCTGACCATTGGTATGGCACATGTTATGTGGGCCTGGTTTTTCCTAAGATTTTTCATACAGATAAAATAAGAGATGTAGAAGATATTAACTTATTAACACGTTTTAAGAGAGAAACTTGGTCTGAAATTGTGGGTGATATTTTTGGGATTTTGATTCCAGCAGTGGGAATTTCTTTAAATGCTTATGGAATTCGGAAACTGTCCACAGTGGTTGATCGCTTATCGACAAATACCGCAGGAGGGTTTCTTTTGGTGAATACGGAATTAAGTGCCGTACGTGCCATGTCTATGCAAAATCGACTTGCCCTTGATATTCTATTGGCCAAGGAGGGTGGAGTCTGTGGAATGCTGAAAGTTCAACATTGTTGCACTTACATTCCTGATGAAAGTAAAGACCTGAAGGTCTATATCAAAAATATTACTGATTTGCATGAAGAATTAGTACCACTTGAAACTGAGGGGTTGTGGACTAAAATAGCTAATAAGATGATAGCTGTTAAGAATTTTATTGCAAAAATAGGTAGTACTATTATAGGTAGGATATTGTTTCCATTAACTTGTATAATTGTTGCTCTACTGATACTAAGATTAGTGTGTGTGTGTTGTAAAAACAGGAGAGGGAAAAAGAAATTGAATAAGGAAAAGAAAAACAAGAGGTCGAAAAGAGAACCACAAGAGATTGAATTAGAAGAATTGAGGGAGAGTGTTTATTTAGAGACAAAGAGAGATGATGAAAGAGTGACTGGTGTGTAATGTTGTGTAAGGGGAAAAGACATTTCTGATTTCTCCTAAAATGGGATTAAAATGTTTACGAATTTTTTTTTTTTGGTTGATTTGGTGATAAAATCACCAAAGGGGGGATTGCTGGAGCAGAGTTTTCATTTAGAAAATTCAGGGGCTTTTGAAGCTCTGGCATGTCTATGCGTTTTATTAACATTAATAATTAACAATTAATTATTTGTCTTGTGCAAGTGTGTTTTTATTAATCAATCCGTTTGTCTTAACATAAGAGAAAGTTACACGAGGGTTAGCATGTGTGTGCTGTTTCTGTTTCTTAAAAATAACGTGCAAGTTTTCATGTTTAAACGTTGCTGTGTGCTGTTTATTTTTGAGCACAAAACGCTGTCTGAATTAATGCTTTTTTATGTTGCAAGAGCTAGATAAATACATACACATAAGGGTATTAGTGGGGTTAACACTGTTTAATCACTATGCTGTAGTAACGTTTATTTTGTCTCTTTAATTAAGATGGTCAATTATGGCCTATGGAGGCCTGTGTTAAGATGGCTGAATTTTGAAGCCTGCCCGTGATTTGTAAAATGAAAGACGTGACGAGGGAGACCCCTGCTGGAAATGGTCCTGAAGTTGACTGACCATGGTCCTCGTAAGAAAACTTTCCATGAGGACAGCAGCAGTTTTGGAGGATCTCCAAAAGAAATGGAACATCCTGGGTAGCCTTGAGAAACAAAAGAGTTTTAGAAATGAACAATGAACTGTGGCTCGGCTGCCGAGGGAAGTTGAACAAACTGGATACTTTAATAGTTTCTTGGTTCCTGTTCCGTAGTTTTCGTCTTGTGACTTTTCCTGAGCGGAGATTTTCAGATGTAGCAATGTTACATTTCTTCCTTCTCGCTCTGCTCAGTGATTCCGTTAATATTGCAAACTTTATGTGTGTTTCCATTGTAATATTTACTAGAAAAATTGTTAGCTTAGGGAGGGCTTTGCCACTTGCCATTTTGCCTTTGCCGCGTGAATCTGCGTTGCTGAGGATCGATGCTGAAGGGATTTCGTCTTGAGAGACTTTTTACCGAGAGACTTGTCCTGACCCGTTCTGACACTTAGTTAGAATAGGTAACTATGAGAACTGATTTATTCTGATTGATTTTCTTTGACTAATTTAGATAAAGCAATATAATTTTAAAACATGGTTTTGAATATTCTTTCTTGTCAATTATTGTGTACATTTTTGATCATTATTGAATAGATCATATAGAGTATGTTTAAGGACAATCACTATAATTAGGTCCTATCGTCCTCGATATAGGTGCAGGGTGGTTTAGGAGTTTTCTTCCCACAGGTTTATTGCCAGTAGAGTATTTGAGCGTATGTTAGTGAAATGGGCCCTAGCGTATGATGAATGTATGTGCGTGTAACTGTAAGATTACTCTATCCGTGGTAGTGGGAATAATTTACATACCCTGATCTCTATCAGTTCAACACTCTCGGGGCGGAGCTTGTCTGGCTTCATGATGGCCGCTCCGTAATTGAGCTCCACCGACCGCCAATACAATCCGGCATAATTTAGCAGCTTGGAGCGTGTGGAGAGGGTGGCCCACGGCTTCGTGATCTGTGACCCATTTCTCCTCTGAGGATCACTGCGGTGGCTGCGGTGATCTGTCGAGTGGCACACCTCACTGGAGCGCGGCCTAGTGACGTGGCTGCTGTGGGAGACGTCCCCGGTGCCCCGATCGCAGGAGTGTAGACTGCGTAGCCACTGCTGTGTGTGGTGGGGCTCAACCCCCGAACACCCTGGTCAGTGACTCCCCAACGTCGAGGATTGGGGTGGCTGAGGGCACCGTGCGCCGCTGACTGCGGAGAAGGTGGCTGGCCCTTTGATGTCAGAGGAGATAGTGAGGCCGGGCCGCTGGAAATACTATGTGACTTCGTGAACAGGTACTGCCGGGGATAGAGACACACTGCTGGCTCCCCCTGGTGCTGCTTACCACTTAGTGCCTTGTCTGTGCCTGCCTTGGGTCCCCTACCACAGTCTGCCATAGGTGTTGAGGAGAAGGTCGCCTCATCGCCACTACAGTGGGATCCCCCTCCTGTGGCTCATTTGACCCTTAATCTGTGGGGTGAAGCCCCCCTGATGTGTAATGTGGGGTAGCGGACTGCATACGCCGAACACCGATCGCTGCTAGTGGTCCAGGGACAATCTTGACTGATACGCGGCCCCGCTACTGGGCAAGCTCTTGGCCTGTTCCAGGGGCCCAGGGTGCTGTACTTCTGGACTGCTTTCATTGTTGATTAGTCTCACGGGTAGAGGGCGACAAGCGTTGAGATTGGCAAACCGATAACTCGCCACCCAAGATAACTTTTGAGCAAAGTAAGTCCAAGCGGTGTGAGGTCGCAGCGGAGTCCACGCTATCGGAGCCCTATAACCCTTCAGAGGACCCTATTGGTGACATCAAGCAGATAATTGCATCAATGCAGAAGGGCCTATCAGTGACTGATGCAAAAATTGATATGTTGGCCTCCAGGATAGACAGGATGTCTGAGCGGGTCGACAAACACGCAGAATGCTTAGATGTGGCCGAGCTGCGCATCACGGAGACTGAGGGGGCCCAAGCTGATTCCTGTGGCGTACAGAAGCGTGTGGAGAAAGCCCTAGTAGCCTTGCAGGATAGAGCCGAAGATCTGGAGGCCAGGTCAAGGCGCAGCAACCTGAGAATTACGGGCCTGGCAGAGACCACCACAATGGGCAACATGGAGACCTTTGTTGAAAAGTTGCTCACGACACTGTTGGGCCCTGATATCGTTTCTCCTATGTTCGTTGTGGAGAGGACGCATCGATCATTGGGTCCTAGGCCTCCACCCGGCGCCCCTCCTAGGCCTTTAACCGCCAAACTCTTGAACTACCGCGACCGGGATGCTGCGCTGCGGAAGGCGAGAGAACTGGGTCACTTAAAATATGAAGGTTTGATGATTTTCCTCTTCCCGGACTTTACCCTGAGGGTTCAGGAGGCCAAAAGATAATTTGCACCCCTGAAACGTACACTTCGGAATCAGAGCATTGAATATGCTATGCTCTACCCGGCACGACTCCGTGTAATGCTGGATGGGAAACCCAAGATCTTTTCTGACCCGCAATCTCTTCAGTCTGCTCTCAAATGATGGCAGAAAGCTGGTAGGGGTGGGAAGAACCTGCAGGACAGCTCTTCTGCTGATGGAGCCACTGGCAGTCTTGATGACAATGACTGAGGTTTTGGTAGGAAATATTACTTATGTATTTGCAACTCCTTGCTAAGTAGCTCTGAGAACGCTTCCTTGATGTTGAGTAATTTGTTATATATTGTGGGGGGATTGTTGTTGTGCTGGGCAGTCTTACCAGATATTTGACCCCGTTGCATACCAGTCGAGGGGGACCTTCGTTATGCTGGATGGGGTATCTGGGCTGGGACTGCCTGCTGAGCGTTCCAGTGGGGGAATGCTCTTTGCTTTCGGAATTGTGTATATTACATTTAGCTGCTCCACTTAAGCAGTCAGAGTGGTATTATTGCTTCTAGGCAGTTTGGCGGAGTAGTGGTATACTGAAGTATCGCTGGGCAACATCCGCCCCAATGTGTTACACGCTGCTCCTCTTGTTGATTTTTGGGGGCTTTTGGTGTGTATGTGTGGGTTATTTTGTTAAAATGATTTGTGCAAGGTTGATACTAGGGAGGGTTGCTGCTCGCCTCCTCCGTGTTGGGGTGGAAGAGGCGTGGGTGTGGGCGGGACAAGTGGGATTTTGTCTTTTTTGTTTCCAATGATCACATATTTTCTTGTTATCACAATGTGGCTAGCTTTGCATGGGGTATCGCAGAAAGGCAATATTGATTGTTCCAATTTTATACATGTCACAACACAAATCAGAACGGGGTAATACACAGAAATTGAGCCTGATGACGTGGAACGTCCGAGGGCTCAACGATTACAGGAAGGTTCGTATGATC
Source organism: Triturus cristatus (assembly GCF_964204655.1). Lineage (NCBI taxonomy): Eukaryota > Metazoa > Chordata > Amphibia > Caudata > Salamandridae > Triturus > Triturus cristatus. The sequence continues at coordinate 970,831,126 of NC_140587.1, forward strand.
CTGGCGTACTTGAAGCGGAAGGAGGTTGATGTCGCATTGCTCCAGGAGACTCATTTACCTCCGGGTAGCACACTCCATCCTGGTACTGGGTCTGCGTTTCTTTCTCATGCTGCAGGATTCACTTCACATTCTAGGGGTGTGGTTACATGGATCAATCCTATGTCAGGCATTCAACTAGAACGATGTGTGACACACCAAGCGGGCAGATATGTCATATCCAGATGCTATGGCAGGGGGCAGAATGTTCTTATTGTCAACTCTTATGGCCCAAACTATGATGACACACAATTTTATAAGTCCATATTTGAAATCCTTAAAAGCCGCGTAACGCTACCGATCTTTTGGGGTGGGGATTTAAATTGTGTCTTGGATCCAGTCCTCGACCGCTCAAAGGGCCCTTCCAGGCCTCCGTCTCATTCAGCTAGAGCTATCCCAGATATAGCTTTGCAATTACACATGGTGGATGTCTGGAAAGCTAGATCAAGCCGTAGAGGTGGGTTCACACATTACTCTGCACCTCATGATATCCACTTCCGGATTGATTACTGGTTCATCCCACAGGCGTGGCTGTCTAGTGTTCGGGACTGTACAGTCTTGGCTCGGACATTCTCAGACCACTCGCCCATATTGCTAGTGCTCAATGCTCCCTCGCAGGGTCATCCTCCTTTTCTGTGGCGTTTTCCCCCGTATGCAATGTTCAACACTCTTCCCCCGGACTCAATGGTAACATAACATGTAATAATACCAGTAAAATAATGAAAGAAGAATCTTAATCCACAGATTCTTCAGGAGACACCTAGACATCGAAATCCTTGATCTTTTTAAGAGGGGTGGTACATGTTTGATCCTGTGAATATATAATATAATATGAATCATATAATAATTACTACCTTAGTGCAAAAACATACACTACAGTGTCCCTTTATTCATCAATAGAATAATAGAAACTACCGACTGTTTAAATCTGCCAAATGTCACAGGGGAATGAAGAATGCATCTGATCCCCTGTTAAAAGGCAACATGAAATGACAGCATGTTAATGTACAATCTAATCCTTTGTTTATCCTTTTTTTTATACTGAACACACTCTGGAGTCACTGGCAGAATCACGTTTCCTTTTGACTTTATCACACCCCAAAGTCAAGAAATAAATGATAACAAGAACTGGAGGGCTTATCCACAACCCAATGTACTTTCATCCACAGAAATAATAATGTATAACAAAAGAACTTAATTGCAATCCATAAATTATTGAATGAGTCTCAGCCGATCTCTCAATCTGGGACACAGATTCGTCCTAAGCTATAATTAAAAAAAAGTTGTAGCAGCACATTTAACCCGCCACTGAATGGGTAACAAGACTTCAATCAAGGACAGGGATTCCCCCACAACGACAGAAGCATATGAGGATAAGTACGCAAAACTTCACCAGATGATGCGGGCAACTTTACCGTGCCATCATTTCACATGCAAAGACTGGCTTCCTCATACACAACAAGAAAAAAGTGAGCAACACACTTCCCACCGCTGCTTGACAATATTCTGCAGTGAGCGACCCTCGGGAAATCCATTTATGATTCCTGCTGGATCATAAATCCAGAATCGATCGGGAAAGAAACCGGAAGTGTAACCAAAGAATCATGGGTAATGTAGTTTTATTAAGGGAAAACGCACTCAAACTATGTTTCCCGTAATAATCAGAAAGAGCAAAGGACACTGTTCACTTCACTTAGGCCAAACAGTAACACTGGGGCAGACGGGGAGCAGCGAGGTTCCCCTGCATATTATCTTGTTACTGCACTGAGGTGGTGGCGGTCCCAGCGTCCTTGAACAGCCTTAGGAGAGGGGCCCCATGTGCCCTCCTCTTATGTTTCCACAATTCCCCTGAACCTGGCCAACCTGGGGTCTATATTTACCAAAGCGCGAAAGCCCACACTCTGTTTTTTTTTTACATTTTGGTTGGAATCCTTAAACTGCAGGAACTGCAGTACAGATGAAACACACATCCAAGAGCAAGAAACCATGCTAGTTAGATTTAGAGAGCGAGGTTATCCGGAGTGGGTACTCAAAAAAGCTATGGACAAAATAAAAGAAACTAGCAGATCCAAAGCTCTGGAGTTCAGTGCTAAAGACGACATTGATGAAACACAGACTAGAGTGATAACTACATTTAATCACCGATCGAAACATGTTCACAAGATCTTAGCTGATAATTGGAAAATCTTAAAATCACATACTATCATAGGTGGCAGTATAAGTGATAAACCAATGATTACGTATAGAAGGGGCAGAAGCCTCAAAGACATTCTGGTAAAAGGTAACATTACAGAAATCCACAGTAGAAACTTACATAATCTTAAAGGTTTCTATCCATGTGGACACTGCAAGGCATGCAAATCTAGCCACATGGTTAAGGAATTTGAGGTATCTGGGTTAAAAAACAATAAGATCATTACACAGTTCCTAACATGTAACACTAACTATGTCATCTATGTCCTTGAGTGTCCATGCAGACTAAAATATGCAGGGAGTACAACCTGTATGGTCAAGAAACGCATCCAAGAACATCTGAGAGCTATCACCAATGTAGACCTGCATTACCCCATCACCCGACACTTTCAGGAGAAACATCAATCAAACAACCCCCATCTAAGATTCTTTGCCATTGAGCAGGTTAAACTAGGTAAGAGGGGAGGTAATAGGGAGTCCAAATGGATAATTGATTTAGGAACTAGATTCCCAGGGGGGCATAACCTCGATGAGGAATTAGCAACTCATTTACATGGTGATTGAATCGTTTTATCTCCAATATGAGGTTCTATTTGACTGTGTTGTTATACTTCTCTGAAATTGCTTACAGTAATGTTATTGTAACTACTGTTTGAGTTGTATATTGATTTTAATCATTTCTCTTTTCTAATTGCCTAGGAGGAAAGGAAGGGACCCATCACTTTTCAAGACACCTCACGGGTTCCCTACCTTTTTCTTCATCAGGACCGACATCTGCAATTTTCAATAAGTTAAGAGATATTTTATAACACTTAATCACATATGTCATATTTATATAATTTTTGTAGTTTAGTTCCATTGTCACTTTTCCTTAGAAGAAAACACTTGGCATCTGCACAGGTTCCCAAAGTCTTATTACCATGGCACAAGACATTAACAGACATTAGTCCACCTAAATAGTTCAATTCATTGAAGATCGCAATTAGTTCAATACAATGAGTTATTCCTTAATCTCGGGGAGAAACGGACACTTGTCCGCAATTCACTTTTATAAAAATACATTACTGAACAGTGCTAGTATATGTTTGCTGCACAGGTGCAATTTTGTTTTAGTACGATCGGGGCACTAGTCCGCGAAATCAAAATTATTTTATTTAATTCAAAGAATGTACTATAACACAAACTGTGGAAATTATTACATGTACATGTGGTTTGTACCTCGGATATATGAAGGACTAATGTTGCAGATATTTATCTTTATTGAGTATGCATTGACTATTAATTCATGTATCCTCTGTACCTACTTTAAAATGGCCGCCATTGGAAACACAGATTGTGGGCAATTGTAAAACAAAAGTGCTTCTTCTATGTTTATTGTTTACTTATGCACGTCCTTGCAAAGCTGTAACATCTTGTGAACAAGACACATTTGGTGTCGAAAGGCGTAGCGGTTTAAGGATTAAAGACTTATAGTTTAAGCGAGCTGACCTCTGAGAGTGCGTTATTATCTTTGCATGTTTGGACATTTACGGAACCGGCTTTGGGTTTTGCCGGCAAACGCACCACCTGACCAAGGGACTGATCCCGGAAGGACCCGACTTTGTTTGCTTATATAAATATGTATATATATGTTATCTACTGGCGGTCGCCAGTAGATAGTTATAGTTAGGACCGTGTTTCCATAGGAAATCCGCAACATTCTATTTGGAATAACTTTGGCGCCGGTTGACGAATCCTCACGAAATTTTCAAAATAGGTGGGGTACTCCGCTCCGCTCCTACCCTGAAAGTCTCGGGGGGATTCGTCAAGCGGGGGCTGAGAAAAAAGGGGGGGCCCCCAAAACGCGTTTTCCCCATGCAATTTTCCATAGGGACCTTTAGTCCAAGGTACAGCCCGAACGGCTGAACAGAATTACTTGAAATTTGGCAGAGACGTAGTCCTCAGGTCAGGGATGTGCCTGTTGCAGGTCTGGTGTCAATCTGTTCAGTAGTTCCTGAGAAAATCAAAAGTAAAATCATATACATATGTGGGCGGAGCCTAACCACACATCTCATCCTGAGATCTGATTGGCTGTCAGCACTTCATCCAAGAAGTGTTGGCAGCCATCTTGGGACCAATATACATGATAGTACCTCATTAAAAAGCATTGCAGTTAATAGAAGGTTTTAAGACTTTAGTTACATTATAAATCATTTGTTGATGGTACCATACTCATTTTAGCAATTGTGGTATGTTCTAAGGTGATTTCACCATGTGAAAAAGCCTTCTGCTGGGATATCATGATTGAGAGAAAAATATTTTCTCATGCTTTTCCCACAGAGGTTTGGAAGGTGATCTATAAGCTAAACTGAGAGCTTATTTTCTGTAAATTCACATTATCTTTCTCAGTCATGTGAGAATGAAGTCTGACATTCTCAGTAAAACATGTACATCCAACAAGGGCAGAGACTGTCAGTTGATTCCTTTGTGTTCAACTGCAGCTTCCCAGAGTGTTCCAAAGAACAACTAGAGCGCTAACAGTCCTACTTATGATAAACGTATGGCACACCTGAAGCCATCTTGCTTGGATTAAAGTGGTAACTCTTAAAACATTTAATTTAAAAAAGGAGCAAAATGAGGGGGTTCATTTTTCCATAAAAAGAATGATTAGTGCTGCAGAAAGAAAAATTAGGGCACATTTTGAGTGACTTCTCAAATCCTCTTCTATTTCATTAAAAAATTCTGACATGCAGACTGAAACATGCACTTTCAATACCAGCAGCAGTTTTCCCTGGTGAGCAGTAGCTTTACTACAGTGATCTAATGAGCAAAAAGAGTGCTAACATTCTGAATTTATGGCAAATGTGTGACACATATGAATGCCTTCTTGGTGGAATCAAAGTAAAAAACTGAAAGTATTTCCTACTGAGGAGACTGCAGTAAATGAGGAAATTAGGAAACTTCATAACAAATAAGTCTCCCAAGATGGCCACCAGAGACAAAAGAGCCCAAATGTAACCCAAATATCACCCAGATGTAGCCCAAGTATAGCCCAATGACAGAATGTCCCAGAGTGTTCTTAAAAACAACTAGAGCGCTTACTGTCTTCATTATGACAAAAGTATGGCACACCTGAAGCCATCTTGATTGGAATAAACTGGTAACACTTAAAACATTTAATTTAAAAAGGAACACAATGAGGGGGTTCATTTTGCCATAGAAATTATGATTAATGCTGAAGAAAGAAAATGAGGGCACATTTTGAGTGACTTCTCAAATCCTCTTCTATTTCATTAAAAAATTCTGACATGCAGACTGAAACATGCACTTTTAATACCAGGAGCAGACTTCCATGGTGAACAGTAGTTTTACTACAGTGATCTAATGAGCAACTAGAGTGCTCACATTCAGAATTTATGGCAAATGTGTGACATATCTGAATACCTTCATGATGGAATCAAAGTAAAAAACTGAAAGCATTTCCTACTGAGGAGAGTGCAGTACATGAGGAAATTAGGAAACTTCATAACAAATGAATCTCCCAAGATGGCCACCGGAGACAAAAGAGCCCAAATGCAGCCCCAAATCACCCAGATGTAGCCCAAATATAGCCCAATGACAGAAGTGTGCAAAACACTTATTATTTTGTGTTTTTGCAGTGTTATATAGTGCAGACTTGTCAGGTATTGGAGTGCTTTACATGAGCATTGGTTACATCACACAAGAACAAATTCATTTTGGTTGTAGACATGGGAAGACCAAGTGATTTGACCAGAATCACAGAATGTCGAGCTGAAGCAGAAACTCCAACCTGGTTCCCCAGTTGCAAAGTCTGCAGTTCTGGAAGTAACACCACATCCTCTCCCCTAAGTGCAACATTTAATCAAGTGGTCAACTGGATAAAAAAACATAAAGGTAACAAATAATTTAAAAGTGCTTTGTCGCTATTTGAAAACTCAGAAAATATGTCCTTATTTTAGTCTTTTAGAGCACTAACCATAATTTTGATGCCAATAAGACCCTCTCAGATATGTAATTTCTAAAGGAAATGCTCTAGGTATTACAGTTTTGATTACATCAAGATGACGTCAGGCGTTCCACACTTTTGTAATAAATATAGAATGTTAGCAATCTAGTTGTTCATTAGGATACTGTTGAGAGGCAGAGGCCAGGGGCACGGACTCTGAAAATTGAAGGCAGGTAGGAGGGTGCAAAGGCAACAATTTAACCACACTGAGCAGGCAGGAAGGGCCGTGGCAGCACAACAGACTATGGAGGGCAGTGGAAAGGGGGACAGGGGCAACAAACCAACAATAAAGGACTTGCAAGAGAGGCTGTGGCAATGTAATAGACCATTGTGGGCAGAAGGAAGAGGCAATGGTAGTACAACCATACATGCCAACAGACCCGGTTCAGCCAGGAAACGTCCAATGTTTTTAAGCTCAAATGGGCTTTATTTGATCTGTCTCCTGTCTACAATTTCCTCTTTTTCATTGTAACTCAAAGGGGAAAATCAATCGCCCCAGTTTTTTTTCAAAATCTCCCTCTTACCAAGTTCAAAATGTTCGCAAGTATGGTACATTGGATCATGGAAAGAAATGGGGTAGGGACATGGACTTGGATAACAGAGGACAGGAGGGACATTGAGAGGTGCACCAAACTGACCCTGCAGGGCAGGCATCAGGGTTTGCAGCAGCACAATACACCACACAGGGCATGCGGGACGGGAGTGCAGCACAACAATCCATAGAAAGCAAGAGGGAGGGGACAGGACCATGCACATGGACAACAGAGAACAGAGGGGCAAGAGGCAATGGTAGCTAGCTGACCATAATGGACAGACAGGAGAGAAAGCTGCAGCATAACAGACCATAAAGGGCAGGAGGGACGGATCAGGGGCATTACAATGGAACAGACAAGCCAGGAGGGAGGGAGTAGGGGTCTGCACATGTAAACAGAGGCTGGGGGCAAGGGGGCAGCGCAGGAGCAGCAAGATAGCCATGGAGGTCAGGCAGGATGGGCACTAGAAGCAAGACACACCATGAAGAGCAACAGTGAGACTGTGATGGCATACACACAGACCATGGAGGGAAGGTGGGAGGGGTTCAGGGGCAGCTAACTGACCACACAGGGAAGGTGGGAGGGGCCATGGCAGCACATAAGACCATGCATGGCAAGTGGGAGGGTTAGTGGCAGCACAATTGCTATGATGGGCAAGAAGGAGGGTGCAGGGGCATGCACAAAGGACGATGGAGGATAGAAGGGAGGGTCAGGACCTGTGCACAGACAAGAAAGTTCAGGGGAAGGGGCCTCACAACAGACCACACGGGGCAGGCAGGAGGAGCAGTTGCAGCACCACAGACCAGGGAGGGCAGAAGGGTGTGGCAGTACAATGGACCATGTAGGACAGGAGGAAGAGGATAGGGGCATGGCATGTGGACAGGCAGGGTGGAGGTGGCAGGGACAGGTTACAGTCATCTGACAATGCTAGGCAGGTGGGAGGGGAGTGGCAGCTCAACAGAACACTCAGAGTAGATAGGAGTGGCAGGTCCATGGAACATGGTGGGCAAAAAGGATGGAGCAGGGGCATGCACAAAGACATCGGAGGGCAGGGGGAAGGAGAATAGGGGCAGCAAGCTAAGCACAGAGTTTAAGCAGGAGATCAATGATGGGGCATAGAAATGGGCAATGGAGGGCAGGAGGAGTGGACTGGTACATCATACTAAATTGAGGGCAGTGGCAGCACATCAGACCATGCATGGCAGGAGGGAGGAGGCTAGTCCATGGATTCACACAACAGAGGATAGGGAGGAGGGGGATGGGGCAGCAAGCTAACTGTTCAGAGAAGGTGAGTATTAGGAACTTTATTGTTTTTAAAACGTGTGTCTGTGCAAACTACTTAAAATATGAACAAGTATGCAGCATAATCTCACTTTTATTCAGGAAGAAGAGGACGTTTGTGACTGTGACTCCGGGCTCACTTGGCAGAAACACCCCCTGACTCTCCACCCCCTATCGCAAAATGTAATGCCCGTGAAAAGGGTAGGTGAACACAGTGTTATATAGAACATAGTCCTGAGAGCAAGATTGAAAATGAAAACTAGATATAGTGTATGGTATAAACTATGCACCAAAAAGTGTGATATAAGATGAACCGGGCGTGAAATATAATATGCAATACATTGTGCGCAATGACAGATTCATTGGAGAGCGCGAGATAGCACAGGCACTAGCGCGTGCTATGCGATATGCGCCTTGGAGTGGAATATGCACAGGACAGTGTTGTGTAACCTAACTAGTCTCTAATGTTGTAATATAAAATATGTGCTGGGGAGTGTAACGTTGCATATGCACTGTGACAAAGATATGGATCCCAGATTGTAATATGTATGGCATAGCACTGTGCGTTATAACATAGGCATCGAGGAAGGCACGTTAGATGGGGCAATATAACCCGTGCGAAGACAAGTGTGGCATGACATATTCACGGGGTGGTGTTACAGTGCACATGGGCTAGAGAGTGTCATAGCATATGCACTAGCTAGTGGAATACAACACAGAGGTGTGTGGCACTCAGCAGGCAATGGTGGGTGTAACACAGCATTGGGCTCTGCCAGGAGCGTGCTGTGACTCTCAAGTGATGTTCGTCCCCTTTCCAGAGAGTAAAATAAAAAGTATTACACATCCGGCAGTGGATGTGTGTTTTATTAACCGTGAGGGGGGTTTCTTGCATAGTTTTGGTCTAATTTTTGTCGAATCCCCTTTGAATGGCTTGGTGTGCATGTGTATTAAATGTGCCCGTCAATAGCTACCCATGTTTGTATAAATAAACGACAAGGGTGTCTACCGGGATTAGGCATGGTGGGGCATCAGACATGTCAGAGCTTCACTAGTGGTGTAAATACATTCCACGTGGATTCATTGTATGCATAGTCGCCTTTTAATGAATATCACGCAAATCGTCATGGTGATAGGTACGTACGGTTTGTCCAGCATGTCCTAGGTGTGTCTATAAATATATATTTTTTAAAAATAATAAAAAACAGTGGCCGGCCCTGGGGATTGGGGTCAAAAAAATATAATTAGGAGACAGGCCCTGGGGGATGGGGTCATCAGGGCCAATAAATTAGAATAGGAAGGGGAACCACACAGCCCCCCTTCTTAAAAAATTAAAATAAATAAAAGACTGGCATCGTGCCGGAGGCCATGCCCCCTCCTTGCAGCACTCTGCAAACGCGCCCCCTGGCGAGTTGTAAGTTGGGGAATTAATTCCTCTTCAATACTGAGGGTCCCTGAGGGCCAACTAGCCCAACAGGCATCTCCAGTATGCGCCAGGGAGCTGCGCTGCAGACAGGTGTTCTAAGGCCAAGCCCTTTTTACACCTCTCTGCAACACAGCTCGGTGGGGGTATTGCGTAGTGCATAGGTGCATGAATGAGTGATTCACTGTTTGTATGTGTTGAAGACAGCATGTGTGCAGGATTGTATGGGTAGATGAGTGTGTGCATGGGTGTGTTAGTGAGTGAATGACTGTCTCAATAGTGTCTTTATGAGTAACTACATATGTTTTAAACTAGTATATGTGACTATTGGTGTATATAAGTGAGTATATGTGAGAGTGAGAGATTGAAAGAGTTCCTGTATGAATAAGTATGTGTTTCTATAAGTAATTGTTTAAAAGACTAAGTATGTGTAAGTTTCTGTAGAAGTAAGTGTGGTGGTGTGTGTATAACTGTATACGCAGGTAAATGGATGTTTGATTCTTTATTAGCATGAGTGACTATGTGTGTGAGTAACTCTATGGATGAGTGGCGTTGTGTAACAGTATGTATAGGTGTATGAGTACATATGATGAGTGAGTACATGTATGAGTGACTGTATAGGACTGTTGGTGAATGAGTGGATGTGTATGTGGATCTTAGAATTACTGAATAGGTTGTTGTAACTGATATTGGTATGTCCATTGTCTTGAAAATGTTAGTTTCTATTTTTGAATGTGTGTATCAAAGGTTATATTAGGGGGAGAGGAGGTCTGCCACTCTATCTCAAGGATGATGTCATCAGTGATGTCATTTGAGATGTCATCAGTGATGTCATGAGTGATGTCACTGACCATGTCATGAGTGATGTAATATGTGACGTCATCAGCAGTGCATTACGGACGCGCGAGTTATAGTTAGCTGAACTAACTATAACAGGGGAATTTGAATGTTTTGTACGAGTGAAAAGTCCAGCTAACTATAACGCCCCTGAAACCTATGGTTTTTTCAGTGAACTTCTAAGATATTTTAAATGCTAATTCCTAACTATAACGTGCCTGAAACCTATGGTTTTTTCAGTGAATTTCAAAGGTTTTTTAAATGCTAATTTCTAACTATGCCTACAGAGATAGGATATGTGAAGAAAGAAGAAAAAACGCACAGAAAGAAAAAAAAGAAATGCAGAAAGAAGCAACAGAAGTCCTCAAAGACGAAGAAAAGTGCAGGAAGAAGGATAACTTGCAGAAAGAACAAACAGAAGAGCAGAAAGAAGCCTTGTTGCAAAATCATCCTGTACCCTCAACTTTTTCAGACGGATACTGGTGGTAACTGAGTCTGACTAACCAGTCCTAGAGCCAGTGCTATGTTAAAAGACACTCAGAATACAGTGAAAACACCAACATACACTAGGGAACACTATGCATTGGGGTCCCCCTGTGATCAGCATGACCTCCTCTGTAAGCCCCTAGTATATAATAGGGCAGGGGATTAAAACTACCTCTTAAAACAAAACGCGCCACAGGGCGTGTTTGCACATGTCACCTCAGGCCCCGTCCCCTCACTTCCCCAATGTGTAAACACGCCCTGTGGCCGTTTTAAGTTGGGAGATTAAGTCCCCTTGAAACCTGAGGGTCCCTAGGGTCCAACTAGACCACTAGGTACCTCCAGTAAGCGCCACAGAGCTGCGTTGCAGAGAGATGTAAAAAGGGACACGGCCTAGACCACCTCTCCGCAACACAGCACAGTGGTGCTTACTGGAAGCACCTGGTGGGCTAGTTGGCCCCCAGGGTCCCTCAGGATTGAAGGGGAATTATTTCCCCAACTTAAAACGCGCCATAGGGCGTGTATGCACACGTCACCTCAGGCCCCGTCCCCTCCCTTCCCCATTGTGTAAACACGCCCTGTGGCTGTTTTTTAAGTTGGGAGATTAAGTCCCCTTGAATCCTGAGCATCCCACCAGCCCACTAGGTACGTCTAGTAAGCGCCATTGCAGAGAGGTGTAAAAAGGGGCACGGCCTGCACCACCTCTCTGCAACGCAGAGCAGTGGAGCTTACTGGAAGCACCTGGTGGGCTAGTTGGCCCCCAGGGTCCCTCAGGATTGAAAGGGAATTATTTCCCCAACTTAAAACGTGCCACAGGGCGTGTTTGCACACGTCACCTCAGGCCCTGTCCCCTCCCTTCACCACTGTGTAAACGTGCCCTGTGGCCGTTCTAAGTTGAGAGATTAAGTCCCCTTGAATACTAAGGGTCCCTAGGGTCAAACTAGCCCACTAGGTACCTCCAGTAAGCGCCACAGAGCTGCGTTGCATAGAGGTGTAAAAAGGGGCGTGACCTCAGAACACCTGTCTGCAACGCAGCTCCCTGGCGCATACTGGAGATACCTGTTGGGCTAGTTGGCCCTCAGGGACCCTCAGTATTGAAGGGGAATTAATTCCCCAACTTACAACTGGCCAGGGGGCACGTTTGCAGAGTGCTGCAAGGAGGGGGCGTGGCCTCTGGCGCGATGCCGGTCTTTTATTTATTTTATTTTTTTAAGAAGGAGGGCTGTGTGGCCCCCCTTCTTTTTCTAATTTACTGGCCCTGGGGACCCCCATCCCCCAGGGCCTGCACCCTAATTTTTTGTTGTTGAAAAAAATTAATTTAGCCCTCCCAAGGCCTTAATCGGCCCCGGGGACCCTAACCCCCGGGTCATGTCCTTTTTTTTTATTCTTTAGGAGGGGGCTGCATTGCCCCCCTCCTCAGGCCACTTATGGCCCCACGGACCCCATCCCCCGGGGCCGGCCTTTGTGTTTTATTATTTAAAAAAAAGATATATTTATAGAAAAACCTAGGACATGCTGGACAAACCGTATGTACCTATCACCATGACGATTTGCGTGATATTCATTAAAAGGTGACTATGCATAGAATGAATCCACATGGAATGTATTTACACCGCTAGTGAAGCTCTGACGTGTCTGACGCCCTACCGTGCCTAATCCCGGCGCCCCCACCGGTGGGTACTCTCCAAGTAGACACCCTTGTCGTTTATTTATACAAACATGGGTAGCTATTGACAGGCACATTTAATATACACGCACACCAAGCCATTCAAAGGGGATTCGACAAAAATTCGACCAAACTATGGAAGAAACCCCCCTCACGGTTAATAAAACACACATCCACCGCCGGATGTGTAATACTTTTTATTTTACTCTCTGGAAAGGAGACGACCTTCACTTGAGAGTCACAGCGTGCTCCTGGCTGAGCCCAATGCTGTGTTACACCCACCAGTTCCCCCCGAGTGCCTCACACCTCTGTGTTGTGTTCCACCAGCTAGAGCGTATGCTATGACACTCCCTAGCCCATGTGCACTGTAACACCACCCCGTGAATGTCATGTCACACTTGCCTTCGCACAGGTTATATTGCCCCATCTAACATGACTTCCTCGATGCCTATGTTATAACGCACAGCGCTATGCCATACATATTACAATCTGGGATCCATATCTTTGTCACAGTGCATATGCAACGTTTCACTCCCCAGCACATATTTTATATTACAACTTTAGAGACTAGTTAGGTTACACAACACTGCCCTGTGCATATTATACTCCAAGGCGCATATCGCATACACGCGCTAGTGCCTGTGCTATCTCGCGCTCTGCAATGAATCTGTCATTACGCACAATGTATTGCATATTATATTTCACGCCCGGTTCATCTTATATCACACTTGTTGGTGCATAGTTTATACCATATACTATATCTAGGCTTCATTTTCAATCATGCTCTCAGGACTATGTTCTATATAACACTGCGTCTACCTACCCTTTTCACGGGCATTACATTTTGCGATGGGGGGTGGAGGGTCAGGGGGTGTTTCTGCCAAGTGAGCCCGGAGTCACAGTCACAAACGTCCTCTTCTTCCTGAATAAAAGTGAGATTATGCTGCATACTTGTTCATATGTTAAGTAGTTCGCACAGACACACATTTTAAAAACAATAAAGTTCCTAATACCCACCTTCTCTGAACAGTTAGGTTGCTGCCCCATCCACCTCCTCCCTATCCTCTGTTGTCTGAATCCATGGACTAGCTTCCTCCCTCCTGCCATGCATGGTCTGATGTGCTGCCACTGCCCTCCATTTAGCATGATGTACCAGTCCACTCCTCCTGCCCTCCATTGCCCAATTCTATGGCCCATCATTGACCTCCTGCTTAGCCTCTGTGCTTAGCTTGCTGCCCCGATTCTCCTTCCCCCTGCCCTCCGATGTTATGTGATGTTAATTTGGATTTGTTGAGCGCTTAATACCGGAAGGTCTCTAAGCGCTGTAAGAAGAGTAGTGGTGGGTCCAGGCAGTACAGTGACGGTTACGCCCAAGCTTCTGTAAACAAGATGGTTTTCAGTTGTTTTCTGAAGGGAAGAAGGCGGTTTTCCGCACGGAGTTGGTTTGGCAGCCCGTTCCAGGGATTGGGAAGGAGGGAGGAGAAAGCTCTCCCTCCTTTGGTGACGTAGTTGAAGCGTGGGCAATGTAGGAGGCTCCCAGTGGAGGACCTAAGTGAGCGCCCTGGCACATATTTTGCAAGTCTTTGTTTGATGTATGTAGGGGCTTGGCCGTAAATAGCTTTATGAGCGATACAAAGGCCTTTAAATTTAGCCCTTTGTTTTACGGGCAGCCAGTGGAGGCGTTGTGGGAGGGGCGAGGCTCGCGTGTGCCTCGGTAGGTTGAAGATGAGCCTGGTGGCGTCATTCATAGCTATCTGGAGTTTTCTCACTAAGGAGTCCGATAGTCCAATGTACAGTGAATTAAACTGTCTTTGTGCATGCCCCTGCTCCATCCTTTTTGCCCACCATGTTCCATGGACCTGCCACTCCTATCTACTATGAGTGTTCTGTTGAGCTGCCACTCCCCTCCCACCTGCCTAGCATTGTCAGATGACTGTAACCTGTCCCTGCCACCTCCAACCTGCCTGTCCACATGCCATGCCCCTATCTCCTTCCTCCTGTCCTCCATGGTCCATTTTACTGCCACACCCTTCTGCCCTCCCTGGTCTGTTGTGCTGCAACTGCTCCTCCTGCCTGCCCCACGCGGTCTGTTGTGAGGCCCCTTCCCCTGAACTCTCTTGTCTGTGCCCAGGTCCTGACCCTCCCTTCTATCCTCCATGGTCCTTTGCGCATGCCTCTGCACCCTCCTTCTTGCCCATCATAGCCATTGTGCTGCCACTAACCCTCTCGCTTGCCATGCATGGTATTCTGTGCTGCCATGGCCCCTCCCACCTTCACTGTGTGGTCAGCTAGTTGCCCCTGACCCCCTCCCACCTTCCCTCCATGGTCTGTGTGTATGCCATCATAGTCTCATTGTTGCTCTCCATGGTGTGTCTTGTTTCTAGTGCCCATCCTGCCTGACCTCCATGGTCATCTTGCTGCTCCTGCCCTGCCCCCTTGCCCCCAGCCCTCTGTTTCCATGTGCAGATCTCTATTCCCTCCCTCCTGGCTTGTCTGTTCCATTGTAATGCCCCTGATCCGTCCCTCCTGCCCTTTATGATCTGTTATGCTGCAGCTTTCTCTCCTGTCTGTCCATTATGGTCAGCTAGCTACCACTGCCTCTTTCCCCTCTGTTCTCTTTTGTCAATGTGCATGGTCCTGTCCCCTCCCTATTGCTTTCTATGGATTGTTGTGCTGCACTCCCGTCCCGCATGCACTGTGTGGTGTATTGTGCTGCTGCAAACCCTGATGCCTGCCCTGTAGGGTCAGTTTGGTGCACCTCTCCATGTCCCTTCTGTCCTCTGTTATCCGAGTCCATGTCCCTACCCCAATTCCTCCTGCCTACCATCATCCAATGTACCATACTTGTGAACATTTTGAACTTGGTAAGAGGGAGATTTTGAAAAAAAACTGGGGTATTGATTTTCCCCTTTGAGTTACATTGAAAAAAAGGAGACTGTAGATAGGAGACAGATCAAATAAAGCCCATTTGAGCTTAAAAACATTGGACGTTTCCTGGCTGAAACGGGTCTGTTGGCATGTATGGTTGTACTACCACTGCCTCTTCCTTCTGCCCACAATGGTCTATTATATTGCCACAGCCTCTCTTGCCAGTCCAGTATTGTTGGTTTGTTGCCCCTGCCCCCCTTTCCACTGCCCCCATAGTCTGTTGTGCTGCCACTGCCCTTCCTGCCTGCCCAGTGTGGTCAAATTGTTGCATCTGCACTCTCCTACCTGCCTTCAGTTTTCAGAGTCTGTGCCCCTGGCCTCTGCCTCTCAACAGTATCCCAATGAACAACTAGATTGCTAACATTCTATATTTATTACAAAAGTGTGGAACGCCTGACGTCATCTTGATGTAATCAAAACTGTAATACCTTGAGTATTTCCATTAGAAATTACATATATGAGAGGGTCTTATTTGCATCAAAATTATGGTTAGTGCTCTAAAAAACTAAAATGAGGACATATTTTCTGAGTTTTCAAATAGCAACAAAGAACGTTTAAATTATTTGTAATCTTTATGTTTTTTTATCCAGTTGACCACTTGATTAAATGTTGCACCTAGGGGAGAGGATGTGGGGTTGCTTCCAGAGCTGCAGACTTTGCAACTGGGGAAAGAGGTTGGAGTTTCTGCTTCAGCTCAACATTCTGTGATTCTGGTCAAATCACCTAATCTCCCCATGTCTACAACCAAAATGAATTTGATCTTTTGTGATGTAACCAATGCTCATGTAAAGCACTTCAATACCTGACAAGTCTGCACTATATAAAACTGCAAATACACAAAAAATAAGTGTTTTGCACACTTCTGTCATTGGGCTACATGTGGGCTACATCTGGGTGATATTTGTGCTGCATTTGGCCTCTGTTGTCTCTGGTGGCCATCTTGGGAGATTTATTTGTTATGAAGTTTCCTAATTTCCTCATTTACTGCAGTCTCCTCAGTAGGAAATGCTTTCAGGTTTTTTACTTTGATTCCATCAAGAAGGTATTCAGATATGTCACACATTTGCCATAACTTCTGAATGTTAGCACTCTAGTTGCTCATTAGATCACTGTAGTAAAGCTACTGCTCACCACGGAAGTCTGCTGCTGGTATTAAAAGTGCATGTTTCAGTCTGCATATCAGAACTTTTTAATGAAATTGAAGAGGATTTGAGAAGTCACTCAAAATGTGCCCTAATTTTTCTTTCTTCAGCTATAATCATAATTTGTATGGCAAAATGAACCCCCTCATTGTGTTACTTTTTAAATTAAAGGTTTTATGTGTTACCAGTTTGTTCCAATCAAGATGGCTTCAGGTGTGCCATACTTTTGTCATAAGTAAGACAGTAGGCGCTCTAGTTGTTCTTAAGAACATATGTAAATATCAAAGGGGAGGGAATGAGAAGCAGTGATCCATCCGGCTTCCAATGGTAATACAAAAAATCAAGTTGAGGGAGAATGGATCACTTGTCCTGTAGTATCAGGGTCTTTAATGTTGGGAAACTGTATAGAAAGCCCTCATATGAGTACACAGGTCGGGGGCGGTGTATCTTGATTCTCCGCCTTCGTGTACTATCACAGCATCTTCATTGGGTTTCTTTTGTTAGTATGCTGTCCTCCACCTGGAGGTAGACCAACTGATTTCACAGTAGCGTCCAGGTATCAAAAAGAGAAAAGAGGGATGTGCAGGGTGCTCATAAGTGGTGAAGTTAAAATTCCCTACTACGCTCAAAAGGCTACAAAAATTTATTGAGAATACGAGTGGAGTGGGAAATTAAAAATAAAAATGATGCTGTAATAGATAAAGTTACTGGTCTATTGCATCAGTGAATATGGTCAGTGAATAAGGTTAACATGTTTCAGCCTTCTCGCTCATTCTTAAGGCTTTCGTCAGGACCAAGGAATGAAGGGGTCACGTTCTGCCGCCTTTTTTGAGTGATCAGGTAGTCACATGTATGTTAATTCATATTGAAGAGTTATTGTCTCTGTAATTGAATGAAATTATTTATATTGGTTATAATCGTTTTACCCTCTAATCTTCATTAATAATATAGTGACCATTTGTCCTACATAATTAAATGAGGCTGTGACAGTGATAACATAGTTTGTTATTTATCGTGCTGTCAATTGAGCAATTCGACAGGGAAATTGGTGCGTTAAAAAACATTTAGAGCAGGCATAGGGAGGCTGGTGTGTGAGCTGATGAAGGAGGGATAGTTCTCTTAAATGCGGTTAACTGGCTTGATTACGATAGCGCTTGTGTAGGTATGTTAAATCTAGCAAATAAAGCAACTAAAGCAACAAACATTAACTCGCTTTGATTCGATGAGAGAAGTAAGCATGTGGGTGTCAAACGCTTGTTATTCTGCCTATTTTAAAGAAAGTACAAGTGCGTATTCTAATCTTCATGGAGAATGTGTGCACGATTAGTGAAAAGAAAAGGCGGCCCGCTGTGCCGTCAAAGCCATTGTTGTTAGTTTAATTCAGATAACATCGAGCAGCCTCAATTATGATAGCGCTTGTATAGTCATATCAGATCCAGCAAATAAAACAGCAAACTCACTATGGTTCGATATATGGGGCAAGCATGCGGGTTTCAAATGTGTGTTATTCCGCCTATAATTACGAAAGTACAAAAGCGTATTCTAATCTTAATGGAGAAG
This sequence comes from Triturus cristatus, assembly GCF_964204655.1. Classification (NCBI taxonomy): domain Eukaryota; kingdom Metazoa; phylum Chordata; class Amphibia; order Caudata; family Salamandridae; genus Triturus; species Triturus cristatus. Next base: position 970,849,211 of record NC_140587.1, read on the forward strand.
ATATACGCGTTTAACGGAAAGGGCAAAACGGCCAGAACAAACAGCCCGCTGTGCCATCAAAGCCAATGCTGTTAGTTTAATTGGGATAGCATCGTACAGCCTTAATTACCTTTCTAGATGCCGTGTTGTGGCTTCCTCGGGACATCCGTGATCAGGTAACCTGTTCCTATAGGATTAAATGTTATTTAGTTGAAGATTCTTACCGCATTAGTCTTCTGCCTCGTGGTTATGAGGAGTAAAGGCTTACCGGTTCTTCCTTACACGTAACTTGTGCTGACTCTGATCGCGGTGTCTCGGTTAATGCGAGGCCGCGTATCGATCGTATTTACATACTTTGTCAAGGTTTAGAAATTGAAAAAGGACTTACATTATTTCATTGTGGTTGGCATTTTGGTTGGCAATACGATCATTGTTGAGAAGAAAGACTAAAGACTGTATTGCAGGTTGCAGTTTTCTTTTAGTAATTCTTCTAGATGTCAATTGTTTTCGAAATTGACAGTGCATCAAGGAGAGATGGGTCCCTATTCTCTCGTTAAACTAGAATTATGATAGTGATTTAATCGCTGTTATTTAGAGGAAAGATACTATATTCTAATATTTAGTTTTCATTGGCTATTCTTTTACAGATAGTAAAGAGATATTGTTTTAATTTAATGTAAGTTGACAAGTTCATCATAGGGAGACTAATCTCTATTGTCTGAAAAGTGAGCAATAGTTGGAAACGTCTTTCACTAGATGTCACGCCAGTGTATGCCATGGGATAAAATCGTTCAACCCTTCTGTGTCTGTTTTAAGATGGTGTATCCAACGTTGTTCTTTTTCGAACAGAACGCGTTCAGCATTATTAGATGTCACGTGTAAGGTTTCCAAAACCACCCACTTAAGATCATCTGAACTGTGGTTTTTCTCTATGTAATGCCTGCTCATTTTTGTCGTTGCTTTTTTACAATTCACATTGCTCTTGTGTTCTCCTATACGGAGTTTAACTTTACGGCATGTCATTCCTATGTACCTACTCTTACATGGACAAGTGATCATGTATATCACGTGGCTGGTGTTACAGTTTGTGTGATGCCGAAGGGTCCATATAAAGTTGGGTAACAATTCAAGTTTTTTAGTGGCCGTTGTGAGCTTGCATACAACACATGACCCACACGGGTAATGGCCCATAATGGGACTCATGTTCCAGATTGCTGTTATACTCTCTTTGTTCTTAATCGAGGTTGGTCTGGTGTGTACCAGTTGGTCTTTCAGGTTTCGTGTTCTCTTATTAGCAAACCTCGGTTTAGGCCATTGCAGGGTATTCGAGGTTAGAATTCTCCAATTGCGATTTATTATTTTCTTCACAGTGTTGGTGGAGGTGTTGTAAGTTGTAACACATGTTAGAAGGTCTGCAGGTGGTGTCTTCGGTGTTATTTCTAGAAGACTCTCCCTTGCTTGATTACGTGCCCTCTTTTGGCATTTTTTAATGATTTTATTTGGATAGTCTCGCTGGTGTAGTTTCATTTCCAGATTCTTGGCTTGATCTTTATAGTTCTCGATAGTGCTGCAGTTACGTCTCAGGCGTAAAAACTGGCTGTAGGGTAAGTTCTCCCTCAGGGGCCGGGGGTGGAAGCTGTTGTACGAGAGTATGCTGTTCCGTGCAGTAGGTTTGTAATATGTTTTGGTCTGTAGAGTATTGTTTTCTGTGTAGATGGTTATGTCAAGGAAGTCAAGTTTTTTCCGGTTTGACGTACAGGTAAACTTCAAGCATTCGTCCCTATTATTCATCCATTTTAGGAAAGTATTCAAAGTTTCCTGTGAGTCCTCCCATATCATGATTATATCGTCAATGTAACGACGCCAGAATCGTATATGTGATTGGTAAGGGTTGCTTTCATTCTGTATGAACTGTTGCTCCAAGGTGCTAACGTACAGCCCAGCTACACTAGGGGCAAAGGTACTACCCATAGATGTACCGTGGCATTGGCCAAACAGCATTCCTTCGTATGCAAAATAGTTCTCAGTGAGTGCCATCCTGCAACATTCCAGTACGAAATGTCTAGGGGTATGGTGGTCCCATGTTCCAGAGAACAGGATATTCTCAAGAGTATCTAGGGTCTTCTGTTGAGGTAGGCTGGTGTAGAGACTCTCTACGTCGAGTCCTACTAGATACATAGTTTTTTCGTCATATACCTGGCCTTCAAGTTGGTTAAGAAGGTCTCGTGTGTCTTTGAGGTATGTAGCAGTGCTTTGTACCAGTGGTTTAAGGAAGTGGTCGGCGAATTGCGATAGTGGTTCTAACACCGACCCTATTCCCGAAACGATGGGGCGTCCTGGTGGAGGTATTCTATCTTTGTGAGTTTTTGGTAAAGAATAGAAGTAGGGTACTATGGGACTGTCAGTTCTCAAGAAATCTGCCTCATTTTTAGAGATCCAGTTGTTCATTTCTGCCTCTTCTACCATTAGATCTATGGTTCTCTTCAATCTTGCGGTTGGATCAGTAGTTAGTTTCCTGTAGAATCTCTGATCGGCAAGTAGTTCTAGGCATTGTTTATTGTACCCTTCTTTACTCAATAGCACTATTGCTCCTCCTTTGTCTGCTGGTTTTATTACTAGGTCACTATTTTTCCGTAGATCTTCGAGGGCTCTCTGTTCTTTCTTGGTCATGTTCACATAGTGTTTCTTGTCTGTGGTTTTGATGTTTTCCACCTCCTTCATTACTGCCTGTTCGAATGCTTGTATTTCCACTGGAACCATGTGTGCTGGGGGACAAAATGAGGATTTTGGTCTCAAGTTGGTATCGTACTCGGAGATTTTATCTTCTTTATTCATAAAGAATGCTTTTAATTTGATCTTTCTGCAGAATTCTGCTATTTCGCAACGTGTCTTTAAGATGTCTAGGGATGGTGTTGGAACAAAGCCTAAACCTTTGTTTAGAACTTTTAGTTCTTCAGTCGTCAGTGTTAAATCTGTAAGATTTATTACCAGTGACTGCAATACAGTCTTTAGTCTTTCTTCTCAACAATGATCGTATTGCCAACCAAAATGCCAGCCACAATGAAATAATGTAAGTCCTTTTTCAATTTCTAAACCTTGACAAAGTATGTAAATACGATCGATACGCGGCCTCGCGTTAACCGAGACACCGCGATCAGAGTCAGCACAAGTTACGTGTAAGGAAGAACCGGTAAGCCTTTACTCCTCGTAACCACGAGGCAGAAGACTAATGCGGTAAGAATCTTCAACTAAATAACATTTAATCCTATAGGAACAGGTTACCTGATCACGGATGTCCCGAGGAAGCCACAACGCGGCATCTAGAAAGGTAATTAAGGCTGTACGATGCTATCCCAATTAAACTAACAGCATTGGCTTTGATGGCATAGCGGGCCGTTTGTTCTGGCCGTTTTGCCCTTTCCGTTAAACGTGTATATCTTCTCCATTAAGATTAGAATACGCTTTTGTACTTTCGTAATTATAGGCGGAATAACACACATTTGAAACCCGCATGCTTGCCCCATATATCGAACCATAGTGAGTTTGCTGTTTTATTTGCTGGATCTGATATGACTATACAAGTGCTATCATAATTGAGGCTGCTCGATGCTATCTGAATTAAACTAACAACAATGGCTTTGACGGCACAGCGGGCCGCATTTTCTTTTCACTAAACACGCACACATTCTCCATGAAGATTAGAATACGCACTTGTACTTTCTTTAAAATAGGAAGAATAACAAGCGTTTGACACCCACATGCTTACTTCTCTCATCGAATCAAAGCGAGTTAATGTTTGTTGCTTTAGTTGCTTTATTTGCTAGATTTAACATACCTACACAAGCGCTATCGTAATCAAGCCAGTTACCCACATTTAAGAGAACTATCCCTCCTTCATCAGCTCACACGCCAGCCTCCCTATGCCTGCTCTAAATGTTTTTTAACGCACCAATTTCCCTGTCGAATTGCTCAATTGACAGCACGATAAATAACAAACTATGTTATCACTGTCACAGCCTCATTTAATTATGTAGGACAAATGGTCACTATATTATTAATGAAGATTAGAGGGTAAAAACGATTATAACCAATATAAATAATTTCATTCAATTACAGAGACAATAACTCTTCAAATGAATTAACATACATGTGACTACCTGATCACTCAGAAAAGGCGGCAGAACGTGACCCCTTCATTCCTTGGTCCTGACAAAAGCCTTAAGAATGAGCGAGAAGGCTGAAACATGTTGACCTTATTCACTGACCTTATTCACTGATGCAATAGACCAGTAACTTTATCTATTACAGCATCATTTTTATTTTTAATTTCCCACTCCACTCGTATTCTCAATAAATTTTTGTAGCCTTTTGAGCGTAGTAGGGAATATTAACTTCACCACTTATGAGCACCCTGCACATCCCTCTTTTCTCTTTTTGATACCTGGACGCTACTGTAAAATCAGTTGGTCTACCTCCAGGTGGAGGACAGCATACTAATAAAAGAAACCCAATGAAGATGCTGTGATAGTACACGAAGGCGGAGAATCAAGATACACCGCCCCGACCTGTGTACTCATATGAGGGCTTTCTATACAGTTTCCCAACATTAAAGACCCTGATACTACAGGACAAGTGATCCATTCTCCCTCAACTTGATTTTTTGTTCTTATGAACACTCTGGGATATTCTGTCATTGGGCTATACTTGGGCTACATCTGGGTGATATTTGGGCTACATTTGGGCTCTTTTGTCTCTGGTGGCCATCTTGGGAGATTTATTTGTTATGAAGTTTCCTAATTTCCTCATTTACTGCAGTCTCCTCAGTGGGAATACTTTCAGTTTTTTATTTTGGTTCCATCAAGAAGGCATTCAGATGTGTCACACATTTGCCATAAATTCTGAATGGTAGCACTCTAGTTCCTCATTAGATCACTGTAGTAAAGCTGCTGCTCACCAGGGAAGTCTGCTGCTGGTATTGAACGTGCATGTTTCAGTCTGCATGTCAGACTTTTTTAATGAAATAGAAGAGGATTTGAGAAGTCACTCAAAATGTGCCCTAATCTTTCTTTCTGCAGCACTAATCATACTTTCTATGGCAAAATGAACCCCCTAATTTTGTTCCTTTGTAAATTAAATGTTTTAAGTGTTACCACTTTCTTCCAATCAAGATGGCTTCAGGTGTGCAATACTTTTGTCATAAGTAAGACTGTTAGCGCTCTAGTTGTTCTTTAGAACACTCTGGGACATTCTGTCATTGGGCTGTTCTTGGGCTACATCTGGGTAATATTTGGGCTACATTTGGGCTCTTTTGCCTCTGGTGGCCATCTTGGGAGACTTATTTGTTATGATGTTTCCTAATTTCCTCATTTACTACAGTCTCCTCAGTAGGAAATGCTTTCAGTTTTTTACTTTGATTCCATCAAGAAGGCATTCAGATGTGTCACACATTTGCCATAAATTCAGAATGTCAGCACTCTAGTTGCTTATTAGATCACTGTAGTAAAGCTACTGCTCACCAGGGAAGTTTGCTGCTGGTATTGGAGGTGCATGTTTCTGCATGCCAGAAATTTTTAATGAAATAGAAGAGGATTTGAGAAGTCACTCAAAATGTGCCCTAATTTTTCTTTCTGCAGCACTAATCATACTTTCTATGGCAAAATGAACCCCCTCATTTTGTTCCTTTTTAAATTAAATGTTTTAAGAGTTACCACTTTATTCCAACCAAGATGGCTTCAGGTGTGCCACACGTTTGTCATAATAAGTAGGACTGTTAGCGCTCTAGTTGTTCTTTAGAACACTCTGGGAAGCTGCAGTAGAACACAAAGGAATAAACTGACAGTCTCTACCCTTGTTGGATGTACATGTTTTACTTAGAATGTCAGACTTCATTCTCACATGACTGAGAAAGATAATGTGAATTTACAGAAAATATGCTCTCAGTTTAGCTTATAGATCACCTTCCAAACCTCTGTGGGAAAAGCATGAGAAAATAGTTTTCTCTCAAACATGATTCATGATATAACAGCAGAAGGCTTTTTCACATGGTAAAATTACCTTAGAACACACCACAATTCCTAAAATGAGTATGGTACCATCAACAAATGATGTATAATGTAACTAAAGTCTTAAAACCTTCTATTAACTGCAATGCTTTTTAATGAGGTGCTATCATGTATATTGGTCCCAAGATGGCTGCCAACACTTCTTGGATGAAGTGCTGACAGCCAATCAGATCTCACGATGAGAAGTGTGGTTAGGCTCCGCCCAGATATATATGTGATTTTACTTTTGATTTTCTGAGAAACTACTGAACGGATTTACACCATTTAAGCAAAAGGCATGAGTCTGAACTGAGGACTACCTCTTTGCCAAATTTGGTGTAATTCCGTTCAGCACTTTGGGCTGTAGCTGCGTCAACAGGTCCTATGGGAAAATGCATGGGGAAAAGCATTTTGGGACCCCCCTTTTTTCTCGGCCCCCGCTTGACGAATCACGGTGAAATTTTCAGGATAGGAGCGGAGCGGAGCTGGTCAAAAGTTTGGAAAATTTCGCAAAGATTCATCAATCGACGCCAATGTTATTCCAAATAGAATGTTGCGGATTTCCTATGGAAAATAGGTCCTAACTATAACTACCTACTGGTGACTGCCAGTAGGTAATATATATATATATATATTACCTACTGGCAGTCACCAGTAGGTAGTTATAGTTCGGACCTTGTTTCTATTCAAAAAGCGTTTTTATTTTGCCAATATCTTTGGTGCCGTTTGATGAATCTTAGCGAAATTTTCCAAACTAATGGTTCACTCCTGTCTTGAAAGTTTTGGCGTGATTCGTCAAGCGGGGGCTGAGAAAAAAGGGGGATCCCAAAACATGTTTTCTCCATGTTAATTTCCATATGAATTTTGGAACAGGCTACAGCCCGAACTGCTGAGCGGAAATTGTCAAAAAGGTAACTCTTGGTTCAGAAAGCGACCTTTTTTTAAAAAAAATGGTGTAAATCCCTTCAGTAGTTCCTGAGAAATTAAAAAAATAAAAATATCGAGATCTGAGGGCCGAGGAGGACCCGTGAACCCTCCCGACCACGAGCTTCATTTTCATTGGCTGTCAACACTTTAAACCAGGAAGTGTTGGCAGCCATCTTGTGACTCGGTTGAACAGAGTCACAAGAAAAAGGTATGAAAATAATTTTTTAAAAAGAAAAGGAGGCAGGGTAGTAACACCCTGCTACCCTAGGCCTGGTCAGCCAAAAAAGCGATTTTTTTAATATTTACGGCTAGATTCATGCTGGGTGCACGAATCCAGGCAATGTATTTTTAAAAAACAAAGTGCGGGCTCCCGTGCTTCGTTTTGTAGAAGGCCCCAGGTGGGCCAAGTACCAGGGGCAATGTTATTCATATTTGCAGGGCAGCACAGGCCTCTGCAGCCCCGGGGACCACTACCGCCCGGGGCATCATTAAGGAAATGCGGGGGGACACACAGCCCACCCACAGCCCCTGGGACCACCACCTCCCCGGTGTTCCATCACCACTCACAAGTAAACCCAGCACTGCAGGAGCGAAGTACGTCCCATTCACTACCCGTGCCTTAACTACTATTTCCCATTTACATATATCAGAGCAACAGTAAAAGAAGGCACCGAGAGAAGATGGGGGAAAAAACAAGAGAAGGTAAGAAACAAGATGTGGACCCTCAGTACAATGCTCCCCCTCTCCACTGGCCGAAGAATCATTGATTAGAGACAGCAGCTCTGAGAAGCTGAAGAAAAGAGAGATAGAGAGACATCAGGTACTGAAAAGAACAACAGTCAAACTCTATCAAGCAGTGGTTTTATGGCAGTGTTGTTTTACTTCTTACCACGTCTTGAAAACACCTCATCTAAAGGGGGTAGTCAGAAGAACCCGTGATTCCATACACTATACTCCACAGGTCTAAAGATGATCAAAATCCCCCTTCTCAACTGCGGGATAAAAAGCCACTCCAGCAAAAACCCGCTACATACAGAGGCAAAAATAAGGGATTCCTTGTTTCGCAAATGTGGTCCCTGTACGCTTCGTGAAAGCGTCCAAAAAACCTACAACAATGGGACCTGGTTACAAAATAAATGCTGAGTTGCAGTAGAAAAGAAAAGGGGAAAACCAAAAAATTGTCCTGTACTTCACCAGCGATTTCCATAGGACTGAGCAGTTCCACAAGAGCAAACAAAGCGCCTGTCCAGCACTCCAGGGAATACAAAACACGTTACTGCAGAAGCCAAGATCCGAAGCGCAAGTCCGGAACAGAGTCAGCAACGAAGCAGGAGTGCGTACTCCAAAAACGCTGCGGGTGAAGTCCTTCCGGTGACATGAACTGGAATTGAAACCAAGCATGGAAAAGAAGGCGTACATTGAATTTATACCTGCTCACAGTACGGGAACCATTGCAACTGTACCATCACTCTCACAGTACCCAAAAGAAAAGATAGTTAGAAGGTAAGCAAAATCAAGCCCCTACTAACCCTACCTATACTCAGGACCTAACGCCAGGGGCTAACTTAAAAAAATTGTGTGGGGGTTCAATCCCCCCACACTGCCCCAGACACCACCACCTCACCGGGGCACACTGATTTTCAGGGTGGGGGGACTTGCGGGCCCCACCGAGCCCCAGGGACCACCACCTTCCTGGGGCTTCAATAATTTAAATTAGTGTGGGGGGGCTCCTGCCCTGCCCCACTCTGCTCCGGGGACCACCACCTCCCTGGGGCACACTTTATATAAATGTAGGGCTCTGTTATGGGGCCCTGGGGACCACCACCTCCCCGGGGCTGATTACTGCAATGACCCAGGGTGCCCACCTCCGGGACATTGCTGTTTGCTATGGCATTGCGGGAGCACGGCTCCCACCCTGCCATAGCAAACACTGCTTTGCTTCTTGGAAGCGAGAGCAGGAAACCTCTCTCACTTCCATGAAGCAAAGCAGTATTGTTTTTCGGCAAAGGGAGCTGCATGTCAGCAGCTCCCTTGTCCAAAAGCAAGGTTGGCCCCGCAGGAGGTGGGGAGCCAGTTGGGACTGTGGGGGCATCAGAGCTCCCCCCAAGGCTGAGTCCAGGCCCTGGGAATGGGGTCCCCAGGGCCAATAGTAGCCCAGGGAAGGGGAGCCACATGCCCCCCTAAATATTTTTTTTCTTTAAAGAACGAGGCAAAGCCCCAGGGGACGGGGTCCCCGGGGCCAATAATGGCCCACTCCTTAAAAATAATTGAAAAAATATAAAATAAACATATGGCCATTCCCCAGGGGATGAGGTCCTCTGGGCCAAAACCGGCCATGGGAGTGGGGCCTCGCAGACCCCTCCACAGTTTTTTAAAATAAAAAAGCAAGAAAATGCTCAGGCTCTGGGTGATGGGGTCACCAGGGCCCAAACATAATAAACCAAATTTTTCAAAAGCCAGCATCTCGCGGGGGACTAAGGGTCCTTAGGGGCCAACTAGCCCACCAAGTATCTCCAGTAAGCCCCACACAGTGGGATTGCTGAGAGGTGGTCTGAGGCCAAGCTCCTTTTTACACCACTCTGCAAACATGCCTCTTGGTGCACTGCTGGTGGGGCGATGAGGTCCCTTTGTGTTCTGAAGACTTCAGGACTAAAGTGGAATTCATCCCCCAAGCAGCAGTACACCAGGACCTGCGTTTGCAGAGTGGTGTAAAAAGGGGGCATGGCCTTGGACCACCTCTCAGCAATCCAGCTGTGTGGGGCTTATTAGAGATACCAGGAGGGCTAGTTGGCCCCCAGGGACTCACAGGAGGCAAGGGCACTTTATCTCCACCCAAGAGAGCGCCAGGAGGCAAGTTTGCAGAGTGGTGGAGAAAGGGGGCATGTCATCTGTCCATCTCTCAGCAATTCCACTGTGTGGGGCTTACTGGAGGTAATAGGTAGGCTAGTTGCCCCCTAAGGACCCCCAGCAGTGAAGGGGAATTCAATCCCCACCCAAGAGCATGCCAGGGAGCACATTTGCAAAGGGGGCATGGCCTGCTATGAGAATTTAGTAATCCTGCTGTGGAACTTACTGGAGGTAATAGGAGGGGTAGTTGGCATCCAAGGACGTCATTGGGGGCCAACTACGCCCTCCTGTAACCTCCACTAAGTCCCAAACAGTGAGATTGCTAAGAAGTCTTCGTAGGCCACGCTCACCTTTCTCCACCACTCTGCAAATGCTCCTCCTAGCACAGTACTGGTTGGGGGATAAAGTCCACTTTACTCCAGAGGTACCTCCTGTAAGTCCTACACAGTGGAATTCCTGAGTACTTGTTGGAGGTCCAGCCCCCTTTCTCCACCTCTCTGCAAACGCCACTACTAGTTAAAGAAGCATTTGCAATGTAATATGTTTCACATTTGCGAGAGTTAGAGTTATTGGTGTTGTAATGTAAAAGTGTTTTAATAATGTTTCTAGGAGTGGAGTGGATGTAGGTTGTGTGTAGTGGAATTATGTGGTATGATGTGCAGTGAAATTATGTGGATAGACTTTGACATTGACTTTGGTGTGGATAGAAAGTATATGGTACTTAGTGTACAGGAATTATGTAGAGTGGGATTATGTGTTATGAAGAGTAAATATGTGATATGGTAGTCTGTGTTGTGGAGTGGTAACCTAAGGTTTAGTCTTGCTCGTTTTCATAGAAGCTAAACTATAAACTCAATGAGACAAAAAAGAAGAAACCACTGAGGAGCACTTCTGGACCTAGTCAAAGGTATGAGCAGGGTCACTGGAATTATGCAACTGTTTGGCTGCACCGACTTTCGCACAATCATACATTTTCTGCATTTGCAACATAATCCATCATCTGCTGCATAATCTGCAGATTTGAAGAAAAAAACTTGTTTCTAGCTCAAACACCCCCAAAAATGCAGCGACAAGTGTTACAGCGTGGTGAAATGTAGAATGGTCACCTGTTACTTATTGCTAAATGTGGGTGTTAACTTGGTACTAATTGTGTGCAAACCACTCTTGCTTCTTTCTGCGCCTCTCTTGCCACTTTCTGCACCACTGTTGTTTCTTTCTGTACTTCTCTTGCCTCTTTCTGCACCTCTGTTGCTTATTTCTGCACTTCTCTTGCTTATTTCTGCTCCTCTGTTGCTTCTTTCTGTACCCCTCTTGCCTCTTTCTGTAACCCTTTTGCCTCTTTCTGTAACCCTCTTCTCTCTTCTGTACCTCTCTTGCCTCAGTCTGCCCACCTGTTCCCTCTTTCTGCACCCCTTTTGCCTGTTTCTGCAACTCTCTTGCCTCTTTCTGCAGTTCTCTTGCCTCCTTCTTCACTTGCCTGTTTTTGTACCTCTCTTGCCTCTTTGTGCACCTCTCTTGCCTCTTTGTGCACCTCACTTACTTATTTCTGCACCCCTTATGCCTGTTTCTGCAACCCTCGTTGCGCTTTGTGCAACTCTCATGCCTGTTTCTATACCTCTCTTCCCTCTTTCTGCACCACTCTTGCTTCTTTCTGTACCTCTGTTGCTTTTTTCTGCACCTCTCTTGTCTTTTTCTGCATCCTTTGTGCCTCTTTCAGCACCTCGGTTGCTTTTTTCTGCACCTCTCTTGTCTTTTTCTGCATCCTTTGTGCCTCTTTCAGCACCTCTGTTGCTTCTTTCTGCAGTTCTCTTCCTTCTTTCTGTACCCTTCCTGCCTATTTCTGTACCCTCTTGCCTCATTGTGCACTGCTCCTAACCCTTTCTGCACCCCTCTTGCCTCTTTTTGCACCTCTGTTGGTTTTTACTGCACCTCTTTTGCTTCATTCTGAACTTCACTTGCCTCTTTCTATATCCCTCTTGCCTCTTTCTGTACCCCTCTTGCTTCTTTCTGCATCTCTCTTGGTTGTTTCTGTACTGCTCTTGTTTCCTTCTGTACCTGTCTTGCCTCTTTCTGCACCCCTCTTGCCTCTTTCTGCACTTCTGTTCCTTCTTTCTGCACTTCTTTTGCTTCTTTCTGCACCTCTCTTGCCTCTTTCTGCACCTCTGTTGCTTCTTTCAGCACTTCTCTTGTTTATTTCTATACCTCTCTTACACATTTCAGCACCCCTCGTGCCTCTTTGTGTACCTCTCTTGCCTCTTTCAGCTCCTCTCTTGCCTCTTTCTGCACCTCTTGTGCTTTTTTCTGCACATATCTTGTCTATTTCTTCACCCCTCTTTCTGCACCTCAGTTGGTTCTTGCTGCACTGCTCTTGCTTCAATCTGCTACTTTCTTGCACATTTCTGCAGACCTCTTGCCTCTTTCTGTACCTCTCTTGCCTTTATGTGCACCCCTGTTCCCTCTTTGTGCACCTCTTTTGCCTGTTTCTGCAACTCTCTTGCCTCTTTCTGTACTTTTCTTGCCTCTTTCTGCATCTCTGCTGCTTCCTTTTGTACTTTTCTTGCCTCTTTCTGCACCCCTCTTGCCTCTTTCTCTACCTCCTTTGCTTCTTTCTACACTTCCCTTGCTTCTTTCTTCACCTCTCTTGCTCCTTTCTGCACCCCTCGTGCCTCTTTCTGCACCCTTGTTCCCTTCTCCTGTCAGTCTATTGGTTCTTTCTGCACTACTCTTGACCCTTTCGGCACTCCTCTTGCCTCTTTCTGCACCTCTTTTGCTTCTTTCTGCACTTCTCTTGCCTCTTTCTGCACCCCTCTTGCCTCTTTCTGCACCTCTGGTGGTGCTTTCTAAACTGCTCTTGGTTCTTTCTGCACCTCTGATGTTTCTCTCTGCACTTCTCTTGCTTCTTTCTATACCTCACATGCTTCTTCCTGCACTCCACATGCATCTTTCTGCACCCTTCTTCCCTCTTTGTGCACCTCTCTTACCTCCTTCTGCACCTCTCTTGCCTATCTGCACCCCTCTAGCCTCTTTCTGCATCTCTTTTGCTTGTTTCTGCTCTTCTTTAGCCTCTCTCTGTACCCCTCTTGCCTCCTTCTACACCTCTGTTGCATCTTAATGCACTGCTTTTGCTTCTTTCTGTATCTCTCTTGCAAATTTCTGCACCTCTCTTTCCTCTTTCGGCACCCCTCTTCTCTCTTTCTGCACCCCTGTTCCCTCTTTATGCACCTCTTCTGTCTGTTTCTGCACTTCTGCTGCCTCTTTCTGAAATTCTATTGCCTCTTTCTGCACCTCTGTTGGTTCTTTCTGCATATCTCTTGCTTCTTTCTGCACCTTTCTTCCTCTTACCGGACTTCTGTTGCCTCTTTCTGCGTCTCTCTTGCTTCTTTCTGCACCTTTCTTTCTATTTCTGCACATGTCCTACCTCTGTAGGCATAGTTAGAAATTAGCATTTAAAAAGCTTAGAAATTCACTGAAAAAAACATAGGTTTCAGGGACGTTATAGTTAGAAATTAGCATTTAATAAACCTTTGAAATTCTTGTGCCGCAAAACACCCAACACAGGACACCTACATCTTTTGGCTCCCACGTTCAACTGGGCAATATATCTATCTATCTATCTATCTATCTATCTATCTATCTATCTATCTATCTATCTATCTATCTATCTATCTATCTATCTATCTATCTATCTATCTATCTATCTATCTATCTATCTATCTATCTATCTATCTATCTATCTATCTATCTATCTATTTATCTATCTATCTATCTATCTATATTTATATCTAAAAATTGGCAAATTACTCACATGTAAGACCGGATTTACAATATATGTATTATCATGTCCGTGCAACCTACTTTATGTAGGAAGCACTAAGCTCCAAGTGCACAAAAGAATATTACAGCACTTGAGGGCAATCAACAACCAGGACAATACATACCCTGTTGAGCGGCTCTTTAAAGCCAAACATGAGTCTAAAAGCAAAGATCTTAGATATTTTGTCATAGATTCGATTCCAGCCAGTAGGAGAGGCGGTAATAGAGAAAAAAAACTACACCAGTTGGAAACCAGATACATTTTAGAACTGAATACGAAACAGCCTTTTGTTTTGAATGTAACAGAGGATCTTTTTACATGTCTTTAGATATTCCAGATTGTCGACCTATTCATACTGTGATTTTTTAGACATACTTTGAGAATAATATTGATGAGATTTTACTATGGTGGATTTTACAGTTGTATTTATTGATTATTTATTGGCATTCCAGTGTTTTTTGTTATATACATATTTATTTGTTGCATATATGAATATTTAAGCAAATTTTATCTATTATGGATTGCATTGCTTTGCTTATATAATATTTATTTCATATGTATTCAATTATTTATGTGTGTGAGGATCAGGGTCTGTCGGTAGAATCTAATGTGATACCCTACTTTCCACTTATTGAGTCTACTCACAATCAGTATTAGGATTTCGTATGCTCCAAAGGTGATGAATTCTGGTATTTAAACTGATATTAAGAAAGACTCGCAACATTTTATCAGTGAGTCTGTCTTCAATGTTGACCATATCTGTATGCCTTTGCACCAATGATTACATCTGCACGGTTCACTTTAAAAGCCTATGGTTAATGCTTGACTGTGTCTTGTGCTCAAGGCCGTGGGAAGGGCTAAAACGCGTCATGGCAGCATTCTGCACCGAAAATAAATAATCTTGCACTGAATCTGTGGTCCGTATCTGTTTTCTGCGAAGGAATATATATGGCATAGAAGCGGAGTACCTTGGATATATATATAAATTCACTGAAAAAACCATAGGTTTCAGGGGCGTTATAGTTAGCTGGACATTTCCCTCAAACAAAACCCTAGAAATTCCCCCGTTATAGTTAGTTCAGCTAACTATAACTTGCGCACCCGCAATGCACTGCTGATGACATCACATATTACATCACTCATGACATGATCAGTGACATCACTGATGACATCACTGATGACATCCCAAATGACATCACTGATGACATCACTGATGACGTCATCCAGTGAGTCTATGTTTATGTAAAGTTAAATATGTTTAATATATATAGCGAAAGGCCTATGGAAGAATGAGTGGGTGTATAAGTGTGTGAATGGATGATTTTGTAGGTGTGTGACTAACTCTATAAGTGAGTCATTAAATGTATCTTACTGCAGACTAGTGACTAAACTGTGTGAGTGTCTGTATCTGTCCATCTGTTGGTGTATAAGTGGTTGCATGGTTTTGTGAATAGCTATATGAGTGTCTATATGGGTTATTGATTGGTTGTCTGAGTATCTGTATGGGTGCCTGAGTGTTTGTGTGGGTAGGGTGTGTATGACTGTGCATAGATGTGTGAGTGGGTGATTCTATGGGTGCATGGTTTTAAGAGTGCATCTGTGATGGACTGCATGGGTGGGTGAGTGTGTGTATGGTTGTGTTAGTGATTGAATGTATATCTCAGTGCTTGTATCAGTAATTGTATAAGAGCATAAGAATGTGGTAGTATTTTTATGAGTAAGTGAACTTGTGTGTGTATAACTGTATAGGTGAGTAAATTGGACTGTGATTAATTATTTGCATGACTGACTAGGTGTGTCAGTACCTCTATGGATGATTGGCGGTGTGTGAGTGTCTATATAGGTGTATAAATGCATATGATAGTCTTGTACTGAGTGACTGTAAGTATGAGTGACTGTACAGGTGAGTTAGTGGAGGTGTATGTAGACCTAAGAGTCAAAGAGTGGGTATGTAGTTATTGGTATTGGCCGTCTGATATTTTGAGTCGGTGTATCAAAGGTTATATTAGGGTGTGAGAAGATGCACTAATTTATCACATGGATGATGTCATCAGTGATGTTATTTGAGATGTCATCAGTGATGACATCAGTGATGTCACTGACCATGTCATGAGTGATGTAATATGTGACGTTCATCAGCAGTGCATTGCGGGAGCATGAGTTATAGTTAGCTGAACTAACTATAACGGGGTAATTTCCAGGGTTTTGAACGAGGGAACTGTCCAGCTAACTATAACGCCCCTGAAACCTATGTTTTTTTCAGTGAATTTCTTAGGCTTTTTAAATGCCAATTCCTAACTATAACGTGCATGAAACCTATGGTTTTTTCAGTGAATTTCAAAGGTTTTTTAAATGCTAATTCCTATCTATAACTTATCTCTAAAGCTATGATGTTTAATGATTTTCATTGGATTTCTAAATTTTTCTATTTCAGTGTGTCAATTCCTTTAATTATGTTTTTTTTTTACATATTTTTTTTCACCATTTTTTAACTTATTTTTTCAATTAATTCTTTTAAAAATTAAAAATATTATTTGTTTTTAATGTTTTTTTTTTAATTGTAAATTTAAAAACAAATTTTTTTATGTTTTGTAAAATATTTTTTAAACTGTATTTTCAATACTTATTTTTTATTTTTATTCTCTTTCAAAATCCTAACGAAGTTTGCTATGGGAGGGCGGGGGACTCCCGTCCTCTCATAGCAAACAACAGTGTCCTGGTGGTGGGCACCCCAGGACACTGTAGGAGCCGGCCCTGGGGGGTGGCGGTCCCCAGGGCCCTCGAGGGCTCCAGGAGGGAGGCCACGCAGCCTCTCCCCCATTAATTTATAAAGATTTTGCCCCCGGGATTTGGCCCACCCGGGGGCTATTTATTAACCAAGCACGGAAGCCCGCGCTTCGGGTTTTTTTTTTTTCGGCCAGACCGCGCACCCTACGCGCATTACGCCGTTTCAAAATAAAAAAAGGGGGCCCCAGGGGGTCCTTCTGGGACCCCCTAAGCAACACTAGAGGGTCAGAGTATTTCTACCCTGCCCCCTTTACATCTTTCACACACTTATTTCCCTTACTTAATCAGCCTCGCTTCTAACGAGGCACAAAATGGCTGCTATCAGTTCCTGGATTCAAATGTAGACAGAAACTTGACAGCCAATTAGCATTCAGCGTGTGATCGGGAGGTTGCACGCTCGGTTCGCAGAGGGTTTGCTTAGGGTGCGCATAGGATGCGCGGATCCTCCAAGGCCATAGATATATCTATCTTTTTTACTCTAATTTTCTCTGAACTACTGAACGGATTTACACCATTTATGCAAAAGGCACGAGTCTCAACTGAGGACTACCTCTTTGCCAAATTTGGTGTAATTCCGTTCAGCAGTTCGGGCTGTAGCTGCGTCAACAGGTCCTACGGGAAATTGCATGGGGAAAACGTGTTTTGGGACCCCCTTTTTTCTCAGCCCCAGCTTGACGAATCACCATGAAACTTTCAGGATAGAAGTGGACGAGAGATGGCCAAAAGTTTTGAAAATTTTGCGAAGATTCATCAACCGGCGCCAGACTTATTGGGAATAGAATATTCCGGATTTCCTATGGAAAATAGGTCCTAACTATAACTGCCTACTGACGACCGCCAGTAGGTAATATATATATATATATTCACTGAAAAAACCATAGGTTTCACACATGTTATAGTTAGTGCAGGCAACTATAACTCACGCGACCGCAATCCTCTGCTGATGCTAATACTGTATTTAGACACTTATTTGCCCATGTCTTCTTCCATACATTTTTAGCTATACATATATTACAAATATTTTTTTTTCATAAAGACACATATGTCATCAGCAGAAGATTGCGGTCGCGTGAGTTATAGTTGCCTGCACTAACTATAACGGGGGAATTTCATTGGTTTTTTATCAGTAAAATTTCCGCTAACTATAACATGTGTGAAACCTATGGTTTTTTCAGTGAATTTGCAAGGTTTTTTAAATGCTAATTCCTAACTATAACGTGTGTGAAACCTATGGTTTTTTCAGTGAATTTGTACGGTTTTTTAAATGCTAAGTTACTTTACGCCATTCGTGGCGTGCGCGCCCACTTAACGCAGTTCGTTCCGTGCGCGCACCGCGCGCCCACTTTACGCAGTTGGGCCATGTACGCACGATGCGCTTCGCGCACCGTGCGCACATGGAGGACATATGATGCACTTCGTTTTGAAAGGTAATATTTTAATTTTTCGTATCTTTTATAAGCCATGCACAAATGGTGCCCTTCAGGCACCATTGGCACACGGGGTGGAGAGAGTGTGGATAATTTTTTTTTTTATTATTTTTTTTTAAAATATTTTAGTTTATCTCATCTGCAATAATTCATGCAACATTTGGTGCCAATAGCACACGGGGTGGAGAGAATGTGGATAATTTTGTTTTTTTAAAAAAATTTTACCGTACGCGTACGGTAAGCGTAATCGGCGAAATTACCGAAAAAATAAAAATTCTGTTTTTGGCCTTGGGGGATCTTTGGGGACTCCCTCAACATGGCTATGTGTGTGGGAGCTGTCTAAACAGCCCCTTTACATGTTTTTGGGATTTATATTTTAAAAATCACTCTCAGTGCGAGAGAGAAAATAGCGGCCGCCGCTTCCTGGTTTCGGCCGATTCGAATGTTTACTAAGATATAAGAGCCAATCAGAATCGCGCTCGCGCACGCCACCGTACGCGTTCGGTAAGCGTACCGTAAGCGCACCGTAAGCTGGCTCAGATATATATATTGATTTAAAGGCTATTTTCTCAGAATCTACTGAACAGATTTACACCAAACCTACAAAAGGCACTTCCTTGACCTGAGGACTACCTCTCTGCCAAATTTCAAGTAATTCTGTTCAGCCGTTCGGGCTGTAGCCCTGTCTAAAGGTCCTATGGAAAAATGCATGGGAAAAACGCGTTTAGGGACCCCCCTTTTATCTCAGCCCCCGCTTGACGAATCCCCCCGAGACTTTCAGGGTAGGAGCGGAGCGTAGCGCCCCACCTATTTTGAAAAATTCGTGAGGATTCGTCGACCGGCGCCAAAGTTATTCAAAATAGAATGTTGCGGATTTCCTATGGAAACGTGGTCCTAACTATAACTACCTACTGGCGACCGCCAGTAGGTAATATATTTATATATATATATATATATATATATATATATATATATATATATATATATATATATTATTGCCGGTCGCCAGTAGGTAGTTAAAGTTAGGGCCTAGTTTCGATAGGAAATGCGTTTTTTGATTTGCCAATATCTTTGCCGACATTTGACGAATCTTCGTGACATTTTTAAAACTAATGGGTCGGTTTGGTCAGTTGCTGTGTTGACAGTTTCGGGGTGATTCATCAAGCAGGGGACGAGAAAATGGTGGGGTCCCAAAATGTGTTTTCTCTATGTTAATTTCCGTAGGAAACTTTAGACATGGTTTAAGCCCGAACTGCCGAACGGAATTACACGAAATTTGAAAAAAAGTAGTTCTTGGTTCAGAAAGCACTATTTTTGTTCAGTGGTGTAAATCCATTCAGTACTTCCTGAGAGATTTAAATATTTCTCAGATATACAAATATCGCCGCGAAAGATACGCGAACCGTCCTGATAGCGAGCGTGCGATCTGATTGGCTGCCAACACTTCAAACCAGGAAGTGTTGGCAGCCATCTTATGACTAGGTTGACAAAAAGGTCAAAGAGACTTTAAAATTTAAGCAAAAGGGGCAGGGTAGAAACACCTTGACACCCTAGGCCTGATCAGCGGGTCCCACAGGGACAACCCTCAGCACCAAAAAAAAGCATTTAAAAATGTTTTTGGGCAGGTTTCACATTGGATCCGCAGTTTCGGTTGAAATTTTTGTAAAAAAGAAGCGTAGGCTTCTGCACTTCGTTTTCTTAAAGCCCCAGTGTGGGCCAGGTCCCCCGGGGCAATCATTAAAATAGATTTGGGGGCCCTTGTGGGCCCCCCTGGGAGCTGCCACCTCCCTGGGACTATGTGTATATACGGTGACAGTAGTATGAGCATTGATTTATGGTCTGTCAGCCAGGAGACAGCACCAGCACAGATTGAAGCGGTATGTGGGGCATGGAATTGTGCCCTTGATGAACCTCCAGTGATTTTATTTTACAAAGACAATCTGGTAAAGCATTTTACTATTGGACACTATACTTACCTATTTCAGGATGATTAAACTAGAATATAATGCTGTGATCTCTTGGTTTCACAATGCATCACTCAATGAACTACTATGATGCCCATGGTAGCTTAATTGATTTTATGCAAATGAGGGGCCTGATAAGCGCGGCAGTTTCTGAAGTGCCCAGAGATGGCATGTGATCAAGAAGTAAGGGAGTTCAAAACGCGTTAGGCCTGAGCACATACGTATTGAATCTGGATTGTTGTTATATTTTAAATAAAAGACTTTGTAAAGGGGAGTGTGTCTCCGTTCTCTTTGACAGAGGTGTGAGCATTGATTTATGGTTTGTCAGATAGGAGACAGCACCAGCGCAGATTGGAGCAATCTGTGGGACATGGAATGGAGCCCTTGATGGAACCTCCAGCGATTTTATTTTACAAAGACATCTGGTAAAGCGTTTTATTATTGGACATTATACTTACCTATTTCAGGATGATTGAACTATATTATAATGCTGTGAACTCTTGGTCCCACAATGCATCACTCAGTGAACTACTATGATGCTCACAGTAGCTTAATCGATTTTATGCAAATGAGGGGCCTGAAAAGCGCATCTGTTTCTGAAGTGTCCAGAGATGGCCCGTGCAAAAAGAGGAACTGACCGCCAGAATGCAGAACAATGTCATACATTCACCCCAGTACAGAGATCTGGGCCTAAATCCATTGTTTTTTTTGCTCACCATGCTATTCCAGTGTGGACCCAGCCATTTGCAAATCAGTCGTGACCTTGCACCCAATGGGAACAGTCCAGCCCGAACTGCCAGGCCAGGTCCTCCCTGGACGGGAAACAAGCATCCTAGGACCGGTTTCAGGCTTTCAGCCTTCATCAGCCAGGATAGCTTGATTCCGGTGGCATGTAGAGCACGAGACCCACGTCTGGGCATACCAGTCCCACTCAGGGTGACAAATGCAAAAAGAACAACTGATGGACAGAATGCAGAACAATGTCATACATTCACCCCAGTACAGAGATTTGGACCTAAATCAGAGATGGCCCGTGATCAAGAACTAAGGGAGTTTGAAACATGTTGGGCTCAAGCACATACGTATTGACCCTAGAATGCTGTCAGATTTTAAATAAAAGACGCTGTAGAGGGGAGTGCATCTCCGTTCTCTTTGACAGAGGTGTGAGCATTGACATATATGTATATATATATATAAATATATATATATATATATATTCACTGAAAAAACCATAGGTTTCACACATGCTATAGTTAGCTGGACATTTCACTCGTAAAAAACCAATGAAATTCCCCCGTTATAGTTAGTGCAGGCAACTATAACTCACGCGACCGCAATCCTCTGTTGATGCTAATACTGTATTTAGACACTTATTTGCCCATGTCTTCTTCCATTAAATTTTAGCTATACATATATTACAAATATTTTTTTTTCATAAAGACACATATGTCATCAGCAGAGGATTGCGGTCGCGTGAGTTATAGTTGCCTGCACTAACTATAACGGGGGAATTTCATTGGTTTTTTACGAGTGAAATGTCCAGCTAACTATAACATGTGTGAAACCTATGGTTTTTTCAGTGAATTTGCAAGGTTTTTTAAATGCTAATTCCTAACTATAACGTGTGTGAAACCTATGGTTTTTTCAGTGAATTTGTACGTTTTTTTAAATGCTAAGTTACTTTACGGCATTCGTGGTGTGCGCGCCCACTTAACGCAGTTCTTTCCGTGCGCGCACGGTGCGCTTCGCGCACCGTGCGTGCACAGTGAGCACGCGGTGCGCTTTGCGCACCGCGCGCCCACTTTACGCAGTTAGTGCCGTGGATGGGCCATGTACGCTCGATGCGCTTCGCGCACCGTGCGCACGTGGTGGACATATTATGCGCTTCGTTGTGAAAGATAAATATTTATATACAGTTTACATTAAAACTGATTTGCCATGCACAAATGGTGCCCTACGGGCATCATTAGCACAAGGGGTGGGGAGATTGTGGATATTTTTTTTTAAATACATTTTTTTACCGTACGCGTACGGTAAGCGTAATCGGCGAATTTGCGTAAAAAAATTAAATGAATTTTTGGCCTTGGGGGTTCATTGGGGAAACATTTAGCCAGCCTAGGTGGTTGGGAGCTGTCTAAACAGTCCCTTTACATGTTTATTCTCTTTGTTTTTCATCCCCCCCTCAGAGTCCGAGAGAGAAAATGGCGGCCGCCGCTTCCTGGTTTCGAGCGATTCGAATGTTTACTAAGATCTAACAGCCAATCAGAATCGCGCTCGCGCACGTCACCGTACGCGTACGGTAAGCGCACCGTAAGCGCACCGTAAGCTGGCTCAGATATATGTATTGATTTAAAGGCTATTTTCTCAGAATCTACTGAACAGATTTACACCAAACCTACAAAAGGCACTTCCTTGACCTGTAGACTACCTCTCTGCCAAATTTCAAGAAACTCTGTTCAGCCGTTCGGGCTGTAGCTGTGTCTAAAGGTCCTATGGAAAAATGCATGGGAAAAACGCGTTTTGGGACCCCCCTTTTATCTCAGCCCCCGCTTGACGAATCCCCCCGAGACTTTCAGGGTAGGAGCGGAGCACAGCGCCCCCACCTATTTTGAAAATTTCGCGGGGATTCGTCGACCGGCGCCAAAGTCATTCCAAATAGAATGTTGCGGTTTTCCTATGGAAACAGGGTCCTAACTATAACTACCTACTGGCGACCGCCAGTAGGTAATATATATATATATATATATCAATCCTTTAGTTGCCATCGTTGTTTCCACGGCCCCCCGGTCATTCTGCTGCTGCCTCTGAGGAGGATTGTCCATGAACATTTCCTCCGCTGCAGACTCGCAATATATATTTTATATATATATATTCACTTAAAAAACCATAGGTTTCACACAGGTTATAGTTAGGTGGACATTTCACTCGTAAAAAACCAATGAAATTCCCCCGTTATAGTTAGTTCAGATAACTATAACTCGCGCGCCCGCAATGCACTGCTGATGACGTCACATATTACATCACTCATGACATGGTCAGTGACATCACTGATGACATCACTGATGACATCATCCTTGTGATAGAGTGGCGGTCACGCGAGTTATAGTTATCTGAACTAACTATAACGGGGGAATTTCATTGGTTTTTTACGAGTGAAATATCCACCTAACTATAACATGTGTGAAACCTATGGTTTTTTAAGTGAATTTGCAAGGTGTTTTAAATGCTAATTCCTAACTATAATGTGTATGAAACCTATGTTTTTTTCAGTGAATTTGTACGGTTTTTTAAATGCTAAGTTATATATGTATTAATATTTTGTTTATATATTTATTTTACAATAAACTACGTATTAAATTTTTTTATTTTTTTGGGTTTTTCACCGTGCGCGCATGGTGCGCGCACTCCCGCGATTTAAAAAAAAAAATTACATTTTTTTTTCTGCCTTTGGGGTCCTTCAGGGACCCCCTGACAAAGGCTAGGGGGTCAGGAACTCTCTACCCTGCCCCCTTTTCATGTTCGCCACCTTCCTTTTTCACTCTCGCACTGAAATCAAACAAAATGGCGGCCGACACTTCCTGATTTCGACCGATTCGAACGTTGACTAACATGTAACCACCAATCAGAATTACGCTCGCGCACGTTAGGGTGCTCGCACGGTGCTCGCACGGTGCGCGCTGTTTATCTTGGGTGTCCTGTTCCTCACTACATATTCTCCTAATTCTTAGCATCTCCCCAAAGGGGATGCTATGTATTAGATGTGGGGGATGTGCACTTGAAGCATGCAATATCGAGTTCCCTGCTGTGGGTTTTCTATACAGTGAGGTTGCCAGATTGTTGTGGGAAATGTATACCTATGTATCTAAAAAAGTAATGGTTTCACAACTGATATCATATGTGAACTTGAGATTCAGATTGTTATTGTTGATTTCTGCAATAAAATCATATGCACTTTGTTCTGACCCATTCCAGACAACAAAAAGGTCATCAATAAAACGTAGCCAAACAATTATGTTATCGGAGAACATGTAGGCATATTGTTTCATGAGGACTAGTTCCTCCCACCATCCCATAAAGAGACATGCATAACTAGGGGAGAAACTGGCCCCCATTGCCACACCTTGTATTTGCTGGCATATTTGGTTTTTATATGAAAACAAATTATTCTCCAGACAGAATGTCAATAAATCTATCAACATCTGATTATGTTTGGCATATTTCATAGGTCTGCTAACCAGAAAGTCGTCCACTGCTCTGACCCCATCACTGTTTCTTATGCAGGTATATAGATCTGTTACATCCAAGGCTAATAGCCTTCCTGCCATCTAATTCCCTCAATCTTTCTGATGAAGTCACTTGTGTCCTGTACATATGACTTAAGATTCTTCACATGATTTTGTAGAAAAGAGTCAATGTAAACAGACATATTCTCTAGTGGCCCATCACAAGCTGAAATGATTGGCCTGCCTGGTGGTTTTTCCATTGATTTGTGTACCTTTGGGACAAAATACAATAAGGGGATAGTTGGATTTTCCTTTTTGAGCTATATATTCCTGTAGATTCAATAGGCCCATACTTTTACATGTCAGACGTTTACTGAAATAATTGTCCTGTGCTTGTTTAAACTTCTGCATAGAACTTTTTCGGTAGCAGTCCGTGTCATTTAGTTGTTTTGCTGCTTCCTCTGTATAGTCTTTAAGAGGCCATAACACAACATTTCCCCATTTGTCTGCTTTCCTCACTACAATATGTTGATTCTTATTAATTTTCTCCATCAGTTGATGATAGTTCCGTTCATGATTGTTGATTTGGCCTTTGGTTTTGTTGGTTTCCATATATAAAGACTTGATTTCCGCCACCACATGCTCACTGAATATATCTAGGGAGTCACGAGGCATAATAGGTATAAACTTTGACTTTTCCTTAAAGTTTGTACTGGGCTTTGCACATGTTTCATAACAAGGTGAGAGGAGATCCTGAGTAGCAAGTTCCGTTTATTCTCCTTCATCCGTGTTTGGGCCTTCTCCTATGGCACATTCATTGCCCAAACTCCTTAAGTGCCCCAAGGTCAGCCACTCTTAGGCTGCTTTCTCCAGTCCCTATTGATAATTGGCTTAGTTCATTTGTTGCCTGCGACATCCCTTGAGATCTTGTCTTCAATTTGTGAAACTTTTGAAGTTTAAGTTTTCTTACAAATTTGTAAATGCCCGCACGAGTATTGGTATAGTCAAAGTTGGTTGTGGGGCAGTATGACAGGCCCAATGAGAGGATCTTCTGTTCTGAGGAGTCCAGGTGGATAGCTGTTAAATTGATGATAGTGTTGTTAGTAGTGGATACTCCATCTGGTTCAATACTCCCTTGGTTGTCTAAACAGGGTTCTATTTCCTCCTCCATTGGCCCCTTCCTCTTGTCTGTTTTATATTTCCACTGCTGCCGCCTTTCTCTGGCAGCCCTCCTTCGTTGCTGCCTACTTTCTGTCCTTTGTTTTTTGACGTTTTGGTAGCCCGTGGTCTGAGAGTTTCCCTGCGGCTTCTTCTTAGGCAGTCCAATTCTTCTTCGAGGGAAGGTTTAGCTGCTCCCGGGATAGGTTTACCCCTCATGTTTTCTGCCTCGGTATCACTCTCGATGGCAGAGCTAAGATCAGATACTGACGTTGATGATGCTTCCCATATTCCTCATGACGTTCTTGTTGAGATCTGTTGCCCCTCGATGATTTTGCTCTATATACATCATATTTTCGTGCAAACGTAAATATCTGTCCATTGGCGTAATCATCTTTATCTCTTTGGAACTTATACGTTTTTCTTTGCTTTATCTTTTCTTCTTCCTTATTGAGCCTTGCTAACATCTCCTCTTGAAATTTCTTCCTTTGTTGTGTATCCTCTTTTAGTTCTATTTCTGCATTAAGAACTTCTATTTTACTTTGTAGCTCTACCCTGTCCACCTCTGCATATTTCACAAGAAGTTGCACTAGCCTGCGGGAGGAGTTAAGGTTGAATTCAGCCCACTCTGCCATCATACGTGGGTTAGGATGTCATAACTAGGTGCTAGCATAATTCTAAGCCCCCTCGGTATTCTGGCGACATCTAAATATTTCTGGAGGGATTTTGCCTCCCACCATTTTGCAGTTTTTTGTCTTAATTTTTCCAATATGCAATAGTTTTCTTTCAATGCCTTTAGTTGCCATCGTTGTTTCCACGGCCCCCCGGTCATTCTGCTGCTGCCTCTGAGGAGGATTGTCCATGAACATTTCCTCCGCTGCAGACTCGCAATATATATTTTATATATATATATTCACTTAAAAAACCATAGGTTTCACACAGGTTATAGTTAGGTGGACATTTCACTCGTAAAAAACCAATGAAATTCCCCCGTTATAGTTAGTTCAGATAACTATAACTCGCGCGCCCGCAATCCACTGCTCATGATTTCACATATTACATCACTCATGACATGGTCAGTGGCATCACTCATGACATCACTGATGACATCATCCTTGTGATAGAGTGGCGGTCGCGTGAGTTATAGTTATCTGAACTAACTATAACGGGGGAATTTCATTGGTTTTTTACGAGTGAAATGTCCACCTAACTATAACCTGTGTGAAACCTATGGTTTTTTAAGTGAATTTGCAAGGTTTTTTAAATGCTAATTCCTAACTATAACGTGTGTGAAACCTATGGTTTTTTAAGTGAATTTGTACGTTTTTTCAAATGCTAAGTTATGTATTTATTAATATATTATTTTTTTTATGGTTTTTCACCGTGCGCGCACCGTGTGCGCACCCCGCGATTTTTATAAAAAAAAAATGTTTATTTCACCCATGGGGGTCCTTCTGTGACCCCCTGACAAAGGCTAGGGGGTCAGTAACTCTCTTCCCTGCCCCCTTTTCACGTTTTCCACCTTTTTTCCCCCCTTTCCTTTTCAGTGCGAGAGACAAAATGGCGGCCGACACTTCCTGATTTCGACCGATTCGAATGTTGACTGACATCTAACAACCAATCAGAATTTTGCTCGCGCACAGCACGGTGCGCGCACGTGCTCGCACGTTGCGCGCGTATAGATATTTATATGCTTTTAAATGCTATTTTCTATGTAAATACTGAACAGATTGACACCAGACCTGCAAAAGGCACTTCCCTGACCTGAGGACTACCTCTCTGCCAAATTTCAAGTAATTCTGTTCAGCCGTTCGGGCTGTACCTTCGACTAAAGGTCCTATGGAAAAATGCATGGGGAAAACGCATTTTGGGACCCCCCTTTTTTCTCGGCCTCCGCTTGACGAATCACCCCGAGACATTCAGGGTAGGAGCTGAGCGGAGCGCCCCATTAGTTTTGAAAATTGCGCGAAGATTCGTCAACCGGCGCCAAAGTCATTCAAAATAGAATTTTGAGATTTCCTATGGAAACACGGTCCTAACTATAACTATCTACTGGCGACCGCGAGTAGATAATATATATATATATATCTATATATATATATATATATATGTTTTTCGAGGGATCGAATTGCCGTAGTACCGCCTCGGATACCAGGTTGGGCAAGTGGCCACTGCCAGGAGCAGCTCGTGACTGCACATGAAGGCGAGATTATTATCGGACTTCGATGGAGGTAGGATCCAGGGTTGTCTTGAGGCTGTGTTTCAGTGGTTCCATCATAACAGCCTCAAGTGCAACTCGGATAAATCCGAGGTCCTCTTCTTTGGGTGCAGCTCGGACCCGGATTGGAAAGTGTGGTGGCCTGAGAACATGTTTCCACCAGCAAGTTCGTCCCAGGTAGCGAAAAACTTTGGGATTAAGATCGACAATGGCCTCGCACTACGCTCGCAGGTAATCGGTCTCACAGGGACCTGCTTTGGCTTACTCCGGATGCTCCACAAGTTCCTTCCCTTGTTATCGGAGGAACACAGGAAGATCACGGTGCAGGCGATGATAGGCTCGAGAATAGACTATTCCAACGTTCTCTATCTCGGCCTGCCAGAATACCTGCTTCAACGATTACAGGTTGTTCAGAATTCGGCAGCACGTGCTATTTTTGGACTATCTCGCCGTGCCAGAGCCTCTGGCCTTTTGGAGGCTCTGCACTGGCTTCCTGTCCGGAAGCGGATAGTTTTTAAATCTCTCACCCTGGCACACAAAGCCTTGCACACATCTGGAGCAAAATATCTTCAGAAAAGGCTGTCCTTTTATCGTCCTGCCAGATCGCTTAGGTCTGAAGCCTTGTTTTTTGCGGTAGTGCCCCGCGTGAAGAGAGCTCGCATCGGTGGCCGCTCCTTTAAATTTTTAGCGCCTCAGCTGTGGAATAAATTGCCTGTGTCCCTGCGCAGCACCACCAACCTGTTGGCTTTTAGGAAGGGGCTTAAAACTTGGCTTTTCACTTCTTAGTTTCTGGTCCTATCAGGTCTCTTCTTTTTCTGTTTCTGTTCATTTTCCCTGTTGTGTTTTGCGATTAGCGTGCAATTTAAAGCGTCGGGACACTCTTTCGAGTAGCCGCACGCTATACAAAAAACCTGTATAACATAACATAACATAACATTATATCCACGCTTTATGGTCCTACCTGACATTGGTGTACTGAGGCAGAACGTTGGGGACCCGCGGAGGAACTTGACTTCAATTACAGGCTTCACCAAGAATTACAACACCCCCCATTTTGCCAGGTAATTCAGTGTTCATCAAACCAGGACTCCGCCAGGGTACTTACCTGACTGTTGCCTGATGGGAGCTGTAGTCTTCAACGATCTGACTACAGCTGCAGGCAATCTGGTGGTGTCAGCTGACTGCCCTATCGGTTTGGGACCGCAGGAGCTCAAAAGGAGGGGCTTGGTGTTATCCTGTTGTTGGTACAGCGTCTGATGAAGACATACTCGCCGAAATGCATTACGCTCTGCAATCTGTCACAGTAAAAGGTTCCTCCACAAGTTCCCCGTTGTGGCCTCTGATCTCTTCATTGGGAGTGGTCTATCTGTGATATATATATATATATATATATATGGAAAGAAAGGAGTTGCCCCCAGGCGAAGCGCACTCTTTCAACAAACTTTATTCCACAGAGAGCAGCTTCAGGTTAGATGCACACACAGCAAACAAATGCCTGATGCGTTTGGGAAGGAGACTTCCTTTCTCAAAGGCTGCATGCATCAAAAGTCTGTGCATAAAAGTCCACCATTTTATAGCATCATGTGACTCTCATTATCCTCAGGTGAGTTCAAAGCAAGTGCAAAACATCCTGGGAGTGGTAGTTTAAAACATAAAACCCATGTGGGCTGCCAGTCTTTCACATGTTCAAAAACGATTTGCTTTTTGCCAATGCATCTCACCTCAAAGCACTCTATTTCAGGGGGACTGTCGATCCGCAATTTGCTGCCCAAATAGGTAGACTGCGACCCGCTAAAGTGGCGCGGTGGTGCACTTCACGGCCGGGCCAGCCGTATTATGTGGAAAGAAAGGAGTTGCCCCCAGGCGAAGCGCACTCTTTCAACAAACTTTATTCCACAGAGAGCAGCTTCAGGTTAGATGCACACACAGCAAACAAATGCCTGACGCGTTTCGAAAGGAGACTTCCTTTCTCAAAGGCTGCATGCATCAAAAGTCTGTGCATAAAAGTCCACCATTTTATAGCATCATGTGACTCTCATTATCCTCAGGTGAGTTCAAAGCAAGTGGAAAGCATCCTGGGAGTGGTAGTTTAAAACATAAAACCCATGTGGGCTGCCAGTCTTTCACATGTTCAAAAACGATTTTCTTTTTGCCAATGCATCAAACCTCAAAGCACTCTATTTCAGGGGGTCTGTCGATCCGCAATTTGCTGCCCAAATAGGTAGACTGCGACCCGCTAAAGTGGCGCGGTGGTGCACTTCATGGCCGGGCCAGCCGTATTATGTGGAAAGAAAGGAGTTGCCCCCAGGCGAAGCGCACTCTTTCAACAAACTTTATTCCACAGAGAGCAGCTTCAGGTTAGATGCACACACAGCATATATGTATATATATGGGCTGCTGGATTTCGAAATAAAGCCACATTTCCAGTATTGGGCCTCTTTTGTTTTTGTACTTGAAGGTGCTTTGATGGGCTGTTCTGAGCTCATTGCAAGAGGCCACCCTGAAGGGTCGGGGGCTCCGGAATCGGAAAAATGTTGCTTGGATATTTACTGAGGAGAATGACCCACTCACGCGCTCAGCCTACGAAGGAAATCACCATGTCACTGTGAAATAAATGAACGCGTGTTGGAAGGGATTCAAGACGGATTATTTCCCTCTATGATCATGCTGGTGAATTGAGGTATGCTTCGAAGCCATCTACAGAACGATAGCACTATGTGAGAAATTCATACTCACCTGACTGTTTGCTTTCATGAATATTTTACTTTTAACAGTGTCATTGCCAAATAAATAAATTGAATGATGGTGAAATATATGAGGACTTCCAGATTTCATATTTTGAAGGATATTGCAATGCACTGTGGAACTTGTATTTTTTGCACTCTCAGTCACGTGATCAAGTACTAATAAAGCACGCACGAGCGAATAATGAGTTTGACTGCCACCTATGATCAAGGCGACTGAGGCCGAAACGTTAGGAAAAGGAAGCACTCTGGGCTGCTGGATTTCGAAATAAAGCCACATTTCCAGTATTGGGCCTCTTTTGTTTTTGTACTTGAAGGTGCTTTGATGGGCTGTTCCGAGCTCATTGCAAGAGGCCACCCTGAAGGGTCGGGGGCTCCGGAATCGGAAAAATGTTGTTTGGATATTTACTGAGGAGCATGACCCACTCACGCGCTCAGCCTACGAAGGAAATCACCGTGTCACCGTGAAAAAAATGAACGCGTGTTGGAAGGGATTCAAGACGGATTATTTCCCTCCATGATCGTGCTGGTGAATGAGTTATGCTTCGAAGTCATCTACAGAACGATAGCACTATGCGAGAAATTCATACTTACCTGACTGTTTGCTTTCATGAATATTTTACTTTTAACAGTGTAATTGCCAAATAAATAAATTGAATGATGGTGAAATATATGAGGACTTCCAGATTTCATATTTTGAAGGATATTGCAATGCACTGTGGAACTTGTATTTTTTGCACTCTCAGTCACATGATCAAGTACTAATAAAGCACGCACGAGCGAATAATGAGTTTGACTTCCACCTGTGATCAAGGCGACTGAGGCCGAAACGTTAGGAAAAGGAAGCACTCTGGGCTGCTGGATTTCGAAATAAAGCCACATTTCCAGTATTGGGCCTCTTTTGTTTTTGTACTTGAAGGTGCTTTGATGGGCTGTTCCGAGCTCATTGCAAGAGGCCACCCTGAAGGGTCGGGGGCTCCGGAATCGGAAAAATGTTGTTTGGATATTTACTGAGGAGCATGACCCACTCACGCGCTCAGCCTACGAAGGAAATCACCATGTCACTGTGAAAAAAATGAACGCGTGTTGGAAGGGATTCAAGACGGATTATTTCCCTCTATGATCGTGCTGGTGAATGAGGTATGCTTCGAAGCCATCTACAGAACGATAGCACTATGCGAGAAATTCATACTCACCTGACGGTTTGCTTTCATGAATATTTTACTTTTAACAGTGTCATTGCCAAATAAATAAATTGAATGATGGTGAAATATATGAGGACTTCCAGATTTCATATTTTGAAGGATATTGCAATGCACTGTGGAACTTGTAGTTTTTGCACTCTCAGTCAC
The DNA here is from genome assembly GCF_964204655.1 of Triturus cristatus. NCBI lineage: Eukaryota > Metazoa > Chordata > Amphibia > Caudata > Salamandridae > Triturus > Triturus cristatus. The sequence continues at coordinate 970,880,692 of NC_140587.1, forward strand.
GTGATCAAGTACTAATAAAGCACGCACGAGCGAATAATGAGTTTGACTTCCACCTGTGATCAAGGCGACTGAGGCCGAAACGTTAGGAAAAGGAAGCACTCTGGACTGCTGGATTTCGAAATAAAGCCACATTTCCAGTATTGGGCCTCTTTTGTTTTTGTACTTGAAGGTGCTTTGATGGGCTGTTCCGAGCTCATTGCAAGAGGCCACCCTGAAGGGTCGGGGGCTCCGGAATCGGAAAAATGTTGTTTGGATATTTACTGAGGAGCATGACCCACTCACGCGCTCAGCCTACGAAGGAAATCACCGTGTCACCGTGAAAAAAATGAACGCGTGTTGGAAGGGATTCAAGACGGATTATTTCCCTCCATGATCGTGCTGGTGAATGAGTTATGCTTCGAAGTCATCTACAGAACGATAGCACTATGCGAGAAATTCATACTCACCTGACTGTTTGCTTTCATGAATATTTTACTTTTAACAGTGTAATTGCCAAATAAATAAATTGAATGATGGTGAAATATATGAGGACTTCCAGATTTAATATTTTGAAGGATATTGCAATGCACTGTGGAACTTGTATTTTTTGCACTCTCAGTCACATGATCAAGTACTAATAAAGCACGCACGAGCGAATAATGAGTTTGACTTCCACCTGTGATCAAGGCGACTGAGGCCGAAACGTTAGGAAAAGGAAGCACTCTGGGCTGCTGGATTTCGAAATAAAGCCACATTTCCAGTATTGGGCCTCTTTTGTTTTTGTACTTGAAGGTGCTTTGATGGGCTGTTCCGAGCTCATTGCAAGAGGCCACCCTGAAGGGTCGGGGGCTCCGGAATCGGAAAAATGTTGTTTGGATATTTACTGAGGAGCATGACCCACTCACGCGCTCAGCCTACGAAGGAAATCACCATGTCACTGTGAAAAAAATGAACGCGTGTTGGAAGGGATTCAAGACGGATTATTTCCCTCTATGATCGTGCTGGTGAATGAGGTATGCTTCGAAGCCATCTACAGAACGATAGCACTATGCGAGAAATTCATACTCACCTAACGGTTTGCTTTCATGAATATTTTACTTTTAACAGTGTCATTGCCAAATAAATAAATTGAATGATGGTGAAATATATGAGGACTTCCAGATTTCATATTTTGAAGGATATTGCAATGCACTGTGGAACTTGTAGTTTTTGCACTCTCAGTCACGTGATCAAGTACTAATAAAGCACGCACGAGCGAATAATGAGTTTGACTTCCACCTGTGATCAAGGCGACTGAGGCCGAAACGTTAGGAAAAGGAAGCACTCTGGGCTGCTGGATTTTGAAATAAAGCCACATTTCCAGTATTGGGCCTCTTTTGTTTTTGTACTTGAAGGTGCTTTGATGGGCTGTTCCGAGCTCATTGCAAGAGGCCACCCTGAAGGGTCGGGGGCTCCGGAATCGGAAAAATGTTGTTTGGATATTTACTGAGGAGCATGACCCACTCACGTGCTCAGCCCACGAAGGAAATCACCGTGTCACTGTGAAAAAAATGAACGCGTGTTGGAAGGGATTCAAGACGGATTATTTCCCTCTATGATCGTGCTGGTGAATGAGGTATGCTTCCAAGCCATCTACAGAATGATAGCACTATGCGAGAAATTCATACTCACCTGACTGTTTGCTTTCATGAATATTTTACTTTTAACAGTGTCATTGCCAAATAAATAAATTGAATGATGGTGAAATATATGAGGACTTCCAGATTTCATATTTTGAAGGATATTGCAATGCACTGTGGAACTTGTAGTTTTTGCACTCTCAGTCACGTGATCAAGTACTAATAAAGCACGCACGAGTGAATAATGAGTTTGACTTTCACCTGTGATCAAGGCGACTGAGGCCGAAACGTTAGGAAAAGGAAGCACTCTGGGCAGCTGGATTTCGAAATAAAGCCATATTTCCAGTATTGGGCCTCTTTTGTTTTTGTACTTGAAGGTGCTTTGATGGGCTGTTCCGAGCTCATTGCAAGAGGCCACCCTGAAGGGTCGGGGGCGCCGGAATCGGAAAAATGTTTTTTGGATATATATATATATATATATATATAAATTCACTGAAAAAACCATAGGTTTCAGGGGCGTTATAGTTAGCTGGACTTTTCACTCGTACAAAACCATTGAGATTCCCCCGTTATAGTTAGTTCAGCTAACTATAACTCGCGCGCCTGCAATGCACTGCTGATGACGTCACATATTACATCACTCATGACATGGTCAGTGACATCACACATGACATCACTGATGACATCACTGATGACATCATCCAGTGAATGCGTGTTTTTCTGAAAATTAAATGTGTTTTATATATGTATATCTCAAGGTCGATGGAAGAATAAATGGGTATATAAGTGTCTAAATGGATGATTTGTTTTTGAAAAATTGATTGTATACCTGACTGATTAAGTGCATCTTAGTGAATACATGGCTTAGTGACTAATGTTTAAATATGTAAATATCTGTATCAGTCTCTCACTTTGTGTATAAGTGGCTGCATGGGTTGGTGAGTAGCTACATGAGTGTCTATATAGGTTATTAGTTGGTTTTTTAAATATCAGTATGAGTGTCTGAGTGTCTGTATGGTTCAGTGGGGGTAGTGCATAGGTGCATAAATGAGTGAATCACTGTTTGTATGTGTTGAAGACAGCATGTTTGCAGGACTGTATGGGTGGATGAGTGTGTGTATGGGTGTGTTAGTGAGTGAATGACTGTCTCAATAGTGTCTTTATGAGTAACTACATATGTTTTAAACTAGTATATGTGACTATTGGTGTATATAAGTGAGTATATGTGAGAGTGAGAGATTGGAAGAGTTCCTGTATGAATAAGTATGTGTTTCTATAAGTGATTGTTTAAAAGACTAAGTATGTGTAAGTTTCTGTAGTTGTAAGTGTCGTGGTGTGTGTATAACTGTATATGCAAGTAAATGGATGTTTGATTCTTTATTAGCATGAGTGACTATGTGTGTGAGTAACTCTACGGATGAGTGGCATTGTGTAACAGGATGTATAGGTGTATGAGTACATATGATGAGTGAGTACATGTATGAGTGACTTATAGGACTGTTGGTGAATGAGTGGATGTATATGTGGATCTTAGAATTACAGAATAGGTTGTTGTAACTGGTATTGGTATGTCCATTGTTTTGAACATTTTAGTTTCTATTTTTGAATGTGTGTATCTAAGGTTATATTAGGGTGAGAAGAGGTTTGCCACTCTATCACAAGGATGATGTCATCAGTGATGTCATCAGTGATGTCATTTGAGATGTCATCAGTGATGTCATGAGTGATGTCGCTGACCATGTCATGAGTGATGTAATATGTGACGTCATCAGCAGTGCATTGCGGGCGCGCGAGTTATAGTTAGCTGAACTAACTATAACAGGAGAATTTCAGTGGTTTTGTACGAGTGAAAAGTCCAGCTAACTATAACGCCCCTGAAACCTATGGTTTTTCAGTGAATTTCTGAGGTTTTTTAAATGCTAATTCCAAACTATAATGTGCCTGAAACCTATGGATTTTCAGTGAATTTCAAAGGTTTTTTAAATGCTAATTTCTAACTATGCCTACAGAGATAGGACATGTGAAGAAAGAATAAAAAATGCACAGAAACAAAAAAAAGGAATGCAGAAAGAAGCAACAGAAGTCCTCAAAGACGAAGAAAAGTGCAGGAGGAAGGATAACGTGCAGAAAGAACAAACAGAAGAGCAGAAAGAAGCCTTGTTGCAAAATCATCCTGTACCCTCAACTTTTTCAGACGGATACTGGTGGTAACTGAGTCTGACTAACCAGTCCTAGAGCCAGTGCTATGTTAAAAGACACTTAAAATACAGTGAAAACACCTACATACACTAGGAAACACTATGCGTTCGGGTCCCCCTGTGATTAGCATGACCTCCTCTGTAAGCCCCTAGCATATAATAGGGTAGGGGGATTAAAACTACCTCTTAAAATGCGCCACAGGGCGTGTTTGCACACGTCACCTCAAGCGCCATCCCCTCCCTTCCCCACTGTGTAAACACGCCCTGTGGCCGTTTTAAGTTGGGAGAATAAGTCCCCTTGAATCCTGAGGGTCCCTAGGGTCCAACTAGACCACTAGGTACCTCCAGTAAGTGCCACAGAGCTGCGTTGCAGAGAGATGTAAAAAGGGGCACGGCCTAGACCACCTCTCTGCAACGCAGCGCAGTGGCGCTTACTGGAAGAACCTGGTGGGCTAATTGGCCCCCAGAGTCCCTCAGGGTTAAAGGTGAATTATTTCCCCAACTTAAAACGCGCCACAGGGCGTGTTTGCACACATTAACTCAGGCCCGTCCCCTCCCTCCACCACTGTGTAAACATGCCCTGTAGCCATTTTTAGTTGGGAGATTAAGTTCATTTGAATCCTGAGGGTCCCTAGGGTTCAATTAGCCCACTAGGTACCTCCAGTAAGCGCCACAGAGCTGCGTTGCACAGAGGTGTAAAAAGTGGCATGGCCTGGACCACCTCTCTGCAATGCAGCTCAGTGGCGCTTACTGGAAGCACTGGGTGGGCTAGTTAGCCCCCAGGGGCCCTCAGGATTGAAGGGGAATTATATCCCCAACTTAAAACGTGCCATAGGGCGTGCTTGCACACGTCACCTCAGGCCCCGTCCCCTCCCTTCCCCACTGTGTAAACACGCCCTGTGGCCGTTTTAAGTTGAGAGATTTAGTCCCCTTGAATCCTAAGGGTCCCTAGGGTCAAACTAGCCCATTAGGTACCTCCAGTAAGCGCCACAGAGCTGCGTTGCAGAGAGGTGTGAAAAGGGCGTGGCCTCAGAAAACCTGTCTGCAACGCAGATCCCTGGCGCATACTGGAGATACCTGTTGGGCTAGTTGGCCCTCAGGGACCCTTAGTATTGAAGGAGAATTAATTCCCCAAATTACAACTCGCCAGGGAGCGCGTTTGCAGAGTGCTGCAAGGAGGGGGCACGGCCTCCGGCGCGATGCTGGTCTTTTATTTATTTTATTTTTTTAAGAAGGGGGCTGTGTGGCCCCCCTTCTTTTTCTAATTTATTGGCCCTGGGGACCCCATCCCCCAGGGCCTGCCTCCAAATTTTTTTTGGGGAAAAAAATGTGGAAGGGGGCCACACGGCCCCCCTCCCAAGGCCTTAATCGGACCCAGGGACCCCAACCCCCAGGGCACGGCCTTTTAAAAAAAAAAATCTTTAGGAGGGGGGTTGCGTTGCCCCCCTCCTCAGGCCACTTATGGCCCCGGGGACCCCATCCCCCGGGGTCGGCCATTGTTTTTCATTAAAAAATATATATTTATAGAAACACCTAGGGCATGCTGGACAAACCGTACGTACCTCTCACCATGACGATTTGCGTGATATTCATTAAAAGGCGACTATGCATACAATGAATCCACGTTGAATGTATTTACACCGCTAGTGAAGCTCTGATGTGTCTGACGCCCTACCGTGCCTAATCCCGGCGCCCCCGCCGGTGGGTACTCTCCAAGTAGACACCCTTGTCGTTTATTTATAAAAACATGGGTAGCTATTGACGGGAACATTTAATACACACGCACACCAAGCCATTGAAAGGGGATTCGACAAAAATTCGACCAAAACTATACAAGAAACCCCCCTCACGGTTAATAAAACACACATCCACTGTCGGATGTGTAATACTTTTTATTTTACTCTCTGGAAAGGAGACAAACCTCACTTGAGAGCCACAGCGCGTTCCTGGCTGAGCCCAATGCTGTGTTACACCCACCAGTGCCTGCCGAGTGCCACACACCTCTGTGTTGTATTCCACCAGCTAGTGCGTATGCTATGACACTCTCTAGCCCATGTGCACTGTAACACCACCCCGTGAATATGTCATGCCACACTTGCCTTCGCACGGGTTATATTGCCCCATCTAACGTGCCTTCCTCGATGCCTATGTTATAACGCACAACGTTATGCCATACATATTACAATCAGCGATCCATAGCTTTGTCACAGTGCCTATGCAACGTTACACTCCCCAGCACATATTTTATATTACAACTTTAGAGACTAGTTAGGTTACACAACACTGGCCTGTGCATGTTACACTCCAAGGTGCATATTGCATAGCACTCGCTAGTGCCTGTGCTATCTCGCGCTCTCCAATGAAACTGTCATTGCGCACAATGTATTGCATATTATATTTCATGCCCGGTTCATCTTATATCACACTTTTTGATGCATAGTTTATACCATACACTATATCTAGTTTTCATTTTCAATCGTGCTCTCAGCACTATGTTCTGTATAACACTGCGTTCACCTACCCTTTTCACCGGCATTACATTTTGCAATGGGGGGTGGAGGGTCAGGGGGTGTTTCTGCCAAGTGAGCCCGGTGTCACAGTCACAAACGTCCTCTTCTTCCTGAATAAAAGTGAGGTTATGCTGCATACTTGTTCATATTTTAAGTAGTTCTCACAGACACACATTTTAAAAACAATAAAGTTCCTAATACCCACCTTCTCTGAAAAGTTAGCTTGCTGCCCCATCCCCCTCCTCCCTATCCTCTGTTTTCTGAATCCATGGACTAGCCTCCTCCGTCCTGCCATGCATGGTCTGATGTGCTGCCACTGCCCTCCATTTAGCATGATGTACCAGTCTACTCCTCCTTCCCTCCATTGCCCAATTCTATGCCCCATCATTGACCTCCTGCTTAGCCTCTGTGCTTAGCTTGCTGCCCCTATTCTCCTTCCCCCTGCCCTCCGATGTCTTTGTGCATGCCCTGCTCCATCCTTTTTGCCCACCATGTTCCATGGACCTGCCACTCCTATCTAGTCTGAGTGTTCTGTTGAGCTGCCACTCCCCTCCCACCTGCCTAGCATTGTCAGATGACTGTAACCTGTCCCTGCCACCTCCACCTTGCCTGTCTACATGCCATGCCCCTATCCCCTTCCTCCTGTCCTCCATGGTCCATTTTACTGCCACACCCTTCTGCCCTCCCTGGTCTGTTGTGCTGCAACTGCTCCTCCTGCCTGCCCCACGCGGTCTGTTGTGAGGCCCCTTCCCCTGAACTCTCTTGTCTGTGCCCAGGTCCTGACCCTCGCTTCTATCCTCCATGGTCCTTTGTGCATGCCCCTGCACCCTCCTTCTTGCCCATTATTGCCATTGTGCTGCCACTGACCCTCCCGCTTGCCATGCATGGTCTTCTGTGCTGTCATGGCCCCTCCCACCTTCCCTGTGTGGTCAGCTAGCTGCCCCTGATCCCCTCCCACCTTCCCTCCATGGTCTGTGTGTATGCCATCATAGTCTCACTGTTGCTCTCCATGGTGTGTCTTGCTTCTAGTGCCCATCCTGCCTGACCTCCATGGTCATCTTGCTGCTCCTGCCCTGCCCCCTTGCCCCCAGCCCTCTGTTTCCATGTGCAGACCCCTATTCCCTCCCTCCTGGCTTGTCTGTTCCATTGTAATACCCCTGATCCGTCCCTCCTGCCCTTTATGATCTGCTATGCTGCAGCTTTCTCTCCTGTCTGTCCATTATGGTCAGCTAGCTACCATTGCCTCTTTCCCCTTTGTTCTCTGTTATTCACGTGCATGGTCCTGTCCCCTCCCTATTGCTTTCTATGGATTGTTGTGCTGCACTCCCGTCCCTCATGCCCTGTGTGGTGTATTGTGCTGCTGCAAACCCTGATGCCTGCCCTGCAGGGTCAGTTTGGTGCACCTCTCCATGTCCCTCCTATCCTCTGTTATCCAAGTCCATGTCCCTACCCCAATTCCTCCTGCCTTCCATGATCCAATGTAGCCAACATGCGAACATTTTGAACTTGGTAAGAGGGAGATTTTGAAAAAAAACAGAGGTATTGATTTTGCCCTTTGAGTTACATTGAAAAAGAGGAGATTGTAGACAGGAGACAGATCAAATAAAGCCCATTTGAGCTTAAAAACATTGGATGTTTCCTGGCTGAATCGGGTCTGTTGGCATGTATGGTTGTACTACCACTGTCTCTTCCTTCTGCCCACAATGGTCTATTATATTGCCACAGCCTCTCTTGCCAGTCCTGTATTGTTGGTTTGTTGCCCCTGCCCCCCTTTCCACTGCCCTCCATAGTCTGTTGTGCTGCCATGGCCCTTCCTGCCTGCCCAGTGTGGTCAAATTGTTGTCCCTGCACCCTCCTACCTGCCTTCAGAGTCCGTGCCCCTGACCTCTGCCTCTCAACAGTATCCTAATGAACAACTAGATTGCTAACATTCTATATTTATTACAAAAGTGTGGAACGCCTGACGTCATTTTGATGTAATCAAAACTGTAATACCTAGAGCATTTCCTTTAGAAATTACATATATGAGAGGCTCTTATTTGCATCAAAATTATGGTTAGTGCTCTAAAAAACTAAAATGAGGACATATATTTTGAGTTTTCAAATAGCGACCAAGCACTTTTAAATTATTTGTTATCTTTATGTTTTTTTATCCAGTTGACCACTTGATTAAATGTTGCACTTAGGGGAGAGGATGTGGTGTTACTTCCAGAGATGCAGACTTTGCAACTAGGGAACCAGGTTGGAGTTTCTGCTTCAGCTCGACATTCTGGTCAAATCACTAAATCTCCCCATGTCTACAACCAAAATGAATTTGTTCTTGTGTGATGTAACCAATGCTCATGTAAAGCACTCCAATACCTGACAAGTCTACACTATATAAAACTGCAAAAACACACAAAATAAGTGTTTTGCACACTTCTGTCATTGGGCTATACTTGGGCTACATCTGGGTGATATTTGGGCTACATTTGGACTCTTTTGTCTCTGGTGGCCATCTTGGGAGATTTATTTCTTATGAAGTTTCCTAATTTCCTCATTTACTGCAGTCTCCTCAGTAGGAAATGCTTTCAGTTTTTTACTTTGATTCCATCAAGAAGGTATTCAGATATGTCACACATTTGCCATAAATTCTGAATGCTAGCACTCTAGTTGCTCATTAGATCACTGCAGTAAAGCTACTGCTAACCACGGAAGTCTGCTGCTGGTGTTAAAAGTGCATGTGTCAGTCTGCATGTCAGAATTTTTTAATGAAATAGAAGAGGATTTGAGAAGTCACTCAAAATGAGCCCTAATTTTTCTTTCTTCAGCACTAATCATAATTTCTATAGCAAAATGAACCCCCTCATTGTGTTCCTTTTTAAATTAAATGTTTTAAGTTGCCAGTTTATTCCAATCAAGATGGCTTCAGGTGTGCCATACTTTTGTCATAAGTAAGACAGTAAGCGCTCTAGTTGTTCTTATGAACACTCTGGGACATTCTGTCATTGGGCTATACTTGGGCTACATCTGGGTGATATTTGGGCTACATTTGGGCTCTTTTGTCTTTGGTGGCCATCTTGGGAGACTTATTTGTTATGAAGTTTCCTAATTTCCTCATTTACTGCAGTCTCCTCAGTAGGAAATACTTTCAGTTTTTTACTTTGGTTCCATCAAGAAGGCATTCAGATGTGTCACACATTTGCCATAAATTCTGAATGGTAGCACTCTAGTTCCTCATTAGATCACTGTAGTAAAGCTGCTGCTCACCAGGGAAGTCTGCTGCTGGTATTGAACGTGCATGTTTCAGTCTGCATGTCAGACTTTTTTAATGAAATAGAAGAGGATTTGAGAAGTCACTCAAAATGTGCCCTAATCTTTCTTTCTGCAGCACTAATCATACTTTCTATGGCAAAATGAACCCCCTCATTTTGTTCCTTTTTAAATTAAATGTTTTAAGAGTTACCACTTTATTCCAATCAAGATGGCTTCAGGTGTGCCATACGTTTATCATAAGTAGGACTGTTAGCGCTCTAGTTGTTCTTTGGAACACTCTGGGAAGCTGCAGTAGAACACAAAGGAATCAGCTGACAGTCTCTGCCCTTGTTGGATGTACATGTTTTATTGAGAATGTCAGACTTCATTCTCACATGACTGAGAAAGATAATGTGAATTTACAGAAAATATGCTCTCAGTTTAGCTTATAGATCACCTTCCAAACCTCCGTGGGAAAAGCATGAGAAAATAGTTTTCTCTCAAACATGTTTCATGATATCCCAGCAGAAGGCTTTTTCACATGGTAAAATCACCTTAGAACATACTACAATTCCTAAAATGAGTATGGTATCATCAACAAATGCTTGATAATGTAACTAAAGTCTTAAAACCTTCTATTAACTGCAATGCTTTTTAATGAGGTGCTATCATGTATATTGGTCCTAATATGGCTGCCAACACTTCTTGGATGACGTGCTGACAGCCAATCAGATCTCATGATGAGATGTGTGGTTAGGCTCCGCCCAGATATATATGTGATTTTACTTTTGATTTTCTCAGGAACTACTGAACGGATTTACACCATTTAAGCAAAAGGCACGACTCTGAACCAAGGTCTACCTTTCTGCTAAATTTGGTGCAATTCCCTTCAGCAGTTCGGTCTGTAGCTGCGGCTAAAGGTCCTATGGGAAATTGCATAGGGAAAACACGTTTTGGGAACCCCCTTTTTTCTCAGCGCCCGCTACATGAATCATCCCGTGACTTTCAGGATAGGAGCGGACTGGAGCTGGCCAAACGCTTTCAAATTTTTGCGAAGATTCGTCAATGGGCGCCAAAGTTATTCCAAATAGAATGTTGCGGATTTCCTATGGAAAATAGGTCCTAACTATAGCTACCTACTGGCCAGTAGGTGATATATATATATATATATATATATAATATATATATATATTATATATATATATATATATATATATATATATATATATATATATATATATTTATATTATACCTCAAAGTGCCCAAGCATATCTGGAGGCACACACCACTGCTGTAAACCACTGATACACAAAACGGTTTATTTAAAAATACAGCAACCAGCAGAATCCGGGATTACAGTTTTTTCGCCGACGCGTTTCGAGGATGTTACCTCTTCTTCATGGGCGACTGCATTACAAAGTCAATTTTGGAGCAAACCAGCACCCCATTTTGTAGAGTTCCCGCCCTTAGTGGGTGTTGCTTAGTGCACAGGAGGATGCTGGTACAAGTAGTTCCCTGAGTGGGGTTCCCATGACTTTTTTCGTAGTAGTGTTGTTACCCTGAATAGGGTTCCGAATGAGAGCGCTGGTTTTGTTCTGCCACAGCAGTGACGCCGTGCAGGTAAGGATCAGTTCCCACCGCGGCCTCTCTCATCTGAGACGGTGCTCTCCAGCGCGGCAGGGCTGCCGCGTTTTAACATTATACCTCAAAGTGCCCAAGCATATCTGGAGGCACACACCACTGCTGTAAACCACTGATACACACCAACGGTTTATTTAAAAATACAGCAACCAGCAGAATCCGGGATTACAGTCTTTTCGCCGACGTGTTTCGAGGATGTTACCTCTTCTTCATGGGCGACTGCATTACAAAGTCAATTTCGGAGCAAACCAGCACACCATTTTGTAGAGTTCCCGCCCTTAGTGGGTGTTGCTTAGTGCACAGGAGGATGCTGGTACAAGTAGTTCCCTGAGGCGGGAACTGCATCCACGCCTGTTTTCCAGCACAGTGTATGTGGAATAATTAATTACGGCGCAGAATCCGAAGACCTACTCAAGGTATGAAAAATGTTGCTGAAATGTTTGCGGGTGAGAACGGAAACCCACTGAGGGAGAAAAGCAACTTTGAGCTTCAAGGCAACTGGACTACAAATTCCAGCAAGCACGAAATCTACTTGCACTTAGCATCAGCCCACTGGGGGGCATATAAATTAATCACATGCTTGGAAACACGTAATTGAAGCCTATCTGCTCACTCGCTATCAAGCTGCCTTTGAAAAGGAGGCTCCGGCCTCGAAACGCGTCAGGCTTAAGTTTGTGAATAATGGTTTGAAGATGCTGTTTGTTTTCCCTTAATAAACCGGATGGTGACAAACACTGTGAGTGCGTCCTTGAAATGCTTGGGCAATTTGATGGAACATATATATTTATATATATATATATATATTACCTACTGGCGGTCGCCAGTAGGTAGTTATAGTTAGGACCCTGTTTCCATAGGAAATCCGCAACATTCTATTTTGAATAACTTTGGCGCCGGTCGACGAATCCTCGCGAATTTCTCAAAATAGGTGGGGCGCTACGCTCCGCTCCTACCCTGAAAGTCTCGGGGGGATTCGTCAAGCGGGGGCTGAGATAAAAGGGGGGTCCCAAAACGCATTTTTCCCATGCATTTTTCCATAGGACCTTTAGACAGGGCTACAGCCCGAACGGCTGAACAGAATTACTAGAAATTTGGCAGAGAGGTAGTCCTCAGGTCAAGGAAGTGCCTTTTGTAGGTTTGGTGTAAATCTGTTCAGTAGATTCTGAGAAAATAGCCTTTAAATCAATATATATATCTGAGCCAGCTTACGGTGCGCTTACGGTACGCTTACCGTACGCGTACGGTGGCGTGCGCGAGCGCGATTCTGATTGGCTCTTAGATCTTAGTAAACATTCGAATCGGCCGAAACCAGGAAGTGGCGGCTGCCATTTTCTCTCTCGCACTGAGAGTGATTTAAAGCCCACAAACATGTAAAGGGGCTGTTTCGACAGCTCCCACACACATAGGCATGGTGAGGGAGTCCCCAAAGATCCCCCAAGGCCAAAAACGGAATTTTTATTTTTTCGGTAATTTCGCCGATTACGCTTACCGTACGCGTACGGTAAAAAATTCAAAAAAAAAAAAAAATCATCCATACTCTCTCCACCCCGTGTGCAATTGGTGGCTGAAGGCCACCCATTGGGCATGGCTTATCACTTTTTGAGAAAAACTAAAATATTAAAAAAAAATAAAAAAAAAATAAAAATATCCACACTCTCTCCACCCCGTGTGCAAATGGTGCCCGAATGGCACCATTTGTGCATGGCTTATGAAATATACGAAAAATTAAAATATTACCTTTCAAAACGAAGTACATCATATGTCCTCCATGTGCGCACGGTGCGCGAAGCGCATCGTGCGTACATGGCCCATCTAGCGTAACGTGGGCACGCGGTGCGCGTAGCGCACCGCGTGCCCACCGTGCGTGCATGGCACTAACTGCGTAAAGTGGGCGCGTGGTGCGCGGTGCGCGCACAGAACGAACTGCGTTAAGTGGGCGCGCACGCCACGAATGGCGTAAAGTAACTTAGCATTTAAAAAAACGTACAAATTCACTGAAAAAACCATAGGTTTCACACACGTTATAGTTAGGAATTAGCATTTAAAAAACCTTGCAAATTCACTGAAAAAACCATAGGTTTCACACATGTTATAGTTAGCGGAAATTTTACTGATAAAAAACCAATGAAATTCCCCCGTTATAGTTACTGCAGGCAACTATAACTCACGCGACCGCAATCTTCTGCTGATGACATATGTGTCTTTATGAAAAAAAAATATTTGTAATATATGTATAGCTAAAAATGTATGGAAGAAGACATGGGCAAATAAGTGTCTAAATACAGTATTAGCATCAGCAGAGGATTGCGGTCGCGTGAGTTATAGTTGCCTGCAGTAACTATAACGGGGGGATTTCATTGGTTTTTTATCAGTAAAATTTCCGCTAACTATAACATGTGTGAAACCTATGGTTTTTTCAGTGAATATATATATATATATATATATATATATATATATATATATATATATATATTTTTTTTGCCACCAAGACCCATTCATGAAGACTGACAGGCTCTGACACAGCACAGGATACCAGCAAATAAGCCACCGAGATTTATTTCAAGTTTGTAGCCAACATAAACGCATTTCAGCCGAGGTACCGGCCTTTGTCACACATGGTGGGTGCCATAGTGAGCTCACCTTTTATAGTGTAGACAGGTCAAGTGTTGCATAAACATAAAAGAAAGGAAAAACAAATCTGCGCATACAACATTATTTTGAAATGATGACAGTTTTCCTTTTCAAGCATATTTAATGCATGCCCAGTCGTTTTAGATACCGAAACTCCTACTTCTACGTATGTGCACTGCTAATCGTGTCTGCACTGTTTAGATTTGTAGTAATGTGAAGACCAGCCGATTAAATACCAACGACCAGTGTCAGGTCCTCACCACAGAACTCAAACTCGTGCCAGACACCACGCAGCAAAAGTAAGCAGTGCAGAGATTGAAAAGCCTGGGTCACGTTATATGTCTATTATGATCAGTGATGTAAATACATTATGCCCTTAACACAATTAAATTTTTCCAAAAGAGCAGAAAGAAACACACATTAAAATGTCCCTATAATTATTTGCCAGACACGGTCCTTTGCAAAATGAAAAAGTAAAGAAGAGTTCTTTTTCACATCCAGGTGCCGCTTAGATGGAAATGTTCATTTCAGTTATTAGCTTTGATTTATAACCTTGGAATAAATATATATATATATATATATATTCACTGAAAAAAACATAGGTTTCAGGGGCGTTATAGTTAGCTGGACATTACCCTCGTACAAAACCCTAGAAATTCCCCCGTTATAGTTAGTTCAGCTAACTTTAACTCGCGCCCCCGCAATGTACTGCTCATAACGTCACATATTACATCACTCATGACATGGTCAGTGACATCACTGATGACATCACTCATGACATCTGAAATGACATCACTGATGACATCATCCATGTGATAAATGAGTGCATCTTCTCACACACTTTGATATACTCAATCAAAATTTCAAACGTCCATTCTCAAAACCATAGATATTCCAATACCAATAACTACATACCCACTTTTTGACTCTTAGACCTACACACACATCCACTCACTCACCTGTACAGTCACTCATACTTACAGTCACTCAGTACAGGACTATCATATGCATTTATACACCTACATAGACACTCACACACCACCAATCCATAGAGGTACTCTCACACCTAGTCAGTAATGCAAATAATTAATCACACTCCCATTTACTCACCTATGCAGTTATACACACACAAGTTCACTTACTCATAAAAATAGTACCACATTTTTACACTCTTATATAATCACTGATACAAGCACACACTCATCCATGCAGCCACTCTCACAATCACACACTCTCACATATACCCACTTATATACTCTTACACACATATATACTGCCTTTCACATATGTAGTTACTCACACATGCTGAACTAACTATAACGGGGGAATTTCTAGGGTTTTGTACGAGGGAAACGTCCAGCTAACTATAACGCCCCTGAAACCCATGGTTTTTTCAGTGAATTTCTAAGGTTTTTTAAATGCCAATTCCTAACTATTACGTGCATGAAACTAATGTTTTTTTCAGTGAATTTCAAAGGTTTTTTTAATGCTAATTCCTATCTTTAACTTATCTCTGAAGATATCATGTTTAATGATTTTGATTGGATTTCTATATTTTTCAAATTCAGTGTGTCAATTTCAATATATATTTTTTTTAAATACTTTTTTATCACCATTTTTTAAACTTATTTTAATTAATTAATTAATTCTTTTAAAAATTAAAAAATATTATTTGAATTTAATGGGTTTTTCAAACATATTTTTTTATATTTCTCAAAATATTTTTTTAAATATATGTTCAAAACTTTATTTTATATATTTTTTTCCATGTTTTTGGATCCGCGCACCCTAAGCGCACCGTTCCTGATCCCTACGCGATAGCATCCACGCATGGTATGCGTTGGGTACGTGTTTAGTGCGCGATCGCAATGCGACAGGTACGCGACTCCCAGCCTATTCGCGACACGTTCGATGTACGTAACGCGAAGTTTACGCGCTTCCGCGATGCGTCATCTGCGTCTGTGACGCGGTAGGTGCGCGGATCCCGCGAAATATTTAACATTTAAAAAAACATATATATATATTTCATGTGAATATTAATTGAAGACAAACTCTAAACTAGTCTTAAAACTAATATATTTTTACATCTAATCCTATAATTTTTTTTAATTCAATTACGCGGATGCGCGCTGGGTGCGTGCTGCGTAAGCGCAGGGTGCGCGGATCCCATGTGACCTGCAAGAAAAGAGATTTGATTGGTTCATTACACTTCCTATTCTAACTATTGAAAGACCCCACCCAATTCAATCATTCTTTGAGGTTCTTTGGAGGAACATCTCACACTTTAGAACTAAAAGAAACTTTTTGGGGAAGATTTCCACAGCTGCAATTTTTCTGAAGACAATGGCTTCTGCACAGCAGCCACTATCAGAATCAGACCATTCGTCCGATGAGGAATGTGTTCTGGAACCTCCACGCCCAGAAAGATACACCTCTGTGGTGTGGATTTTTTTTTCCTTCCCAGAAGGACAAAATAAAACTAATTCAACTAAAGTGACATGTAAAATATGTCAAAGAGTGCTTTCCAGAGGAGATACATCAAAAAAGTACTCTTGTGGGACTGCAAGTATGTTAAAACAGCTGAAGACTCTGCATCCCGTGAACCTGGCCATGCAGGAATGCAGAAGACTCCGACAGCAGCCTCAGCCAGCAGTGGCAAGCACTTCTGCAGCATCACCATCAAGCACTCATACGTCCAGAATTTGGAAAACTAAAAATTAGTTGCATTAAATGCAACAAACTACTATGTTACGGCGAGCAGTCAATTGAACTAATCTGCCGAGCGCAGCAAAACCACAAGTGCTAAACTTGTGTTTATTTTTTTTTCTGTAGAAGTTGACTGTTTTGTTCCTCCTGTTGTCTTTTTTTCCTTTTGAAAAAAACAAAAAAATAACAAAATTGTTCCAAACAGTACAAAAAAATAAAAGAAGAAAAAGAAGAAAAAAAAAGTTCTTCTAAGAACCAACTTTCCTGGTTTAAAAAAAGAGCTACATTTCTTTGTTAGTGTGTGAAAGTTTAGATGAATGTATGTGTAGTACGTAATTGACTGAATTAATGCATTAGTAGCGTATGGTGAATGTATAAGTGCAGAACTATGAGGAAGTGCTGCAGCATCACACAGTAACCTCTTTAACTGCTGTGTGCTGTAGTACTTCCGAAGCACAGGGATGCAACATATGTACATAAATATGTTGCAAATCTATGCTTCTCTCTCCACGGCTGCTTAAACTGCAGCCATGTGGTGACACAGGCACCCTTGCACCATAGTGCAAGGATATCTGTGTCATGTGCTGTTTGTTTTTCTACAGGAAGACACACCTTCCTGCACAAAAACAATAAGAGAATGCATTTTTCTCCTTCAATGTATGTTGAACATTTCAGCATACATTAAAGATATAAAAATGTGGAGAGATTAAAACAATTCTCCTTGTTGTGCTTTCCTACACCAATTTTAGAATGGTGCAGCATTCACACACATATCGACATTTATGATTTTTGATAAATCTAGACATGTGTCTTGTTCTATGAGTATTAAGTGCAATCATGCACAACAACACTTATAGGACACCCTTTCAACACAAAGTGGTGTGCATGCTGAGGTTGTATTTACATGGAGTATAAAAAGTGCACAGAGTGCCTTTTCCTTTCTTTGTAAATATGAAAGAGTATCTTGCACAATAACAATGATACAAAAAGTGACATATTTCCGTTTTTAAAATTCCTTGCGAATGATAGAAGGTAAGCACAGAGTTTTGTCTGCAAAGATGTTCAAGAAGAATGATTGAAATAATTGCGGTCCTTCAGTAGCTAAAATGGGAAATATTATGAACCCCTCAAATCTCTTTTTTTGCAGGTCACATGATATCTGATTATGGTCAGATTTCAAAACTACATAGGTATAAACAGAGTGTTTTTAGAAACGTGTTTCAACTTTGTAGCTTCTTGCAGACCTCCTCATTCTGTATATTGAGACTTAGTTAAACTTACCTTCACAGTAATAGGAATAAAAAATGGTATACATTTTTTTCCGAACTTCATTCCAATCTAAATTCATATAAATTGCTTATTTTAAAATTTGGATCTGTGAAAGAAAAGGAAAAAAAAATTATAACATGTATGTTATGTTATGTTATGTTAGTCGTTTTTATAAGGCGCACAGCTGCCCCAGCCAAGTGGCGTCCCGGCGCCTGATCAGGTACTACAACACAACAAATCGATGCTGGGAACAAAAAAGTTTTTATGGCGCGTCTAAAAGAAGTGAGGCTGTTCAGGGCTCGAATATGGACAGGGAGAGAATTCCATAATCCTGCGGCTAATACTCGAAAGGAGCGACCTCCCATCCTACTCAGTCTAAACCATGTATTGGCCGCCAGATGGAGAAATTCCGATCTAAGAGACCGCGTAGGAACATAGGAGGAAACAAGCTTAACGAGGGCTGGAGGAGAGGAAAGCTTCAAGATTTTAAGAACCTTAAAGATTAATTTAGACGGGTTGGGGCTATTCTGAAACTCGAAAGCATAGTGTGCGGCCCGGGTTTGACAGATTGCCCTGTGATAGATCTTAAGCTGGGCAAAATACAAAGATTTCAAGGTGGGATCAAAGGATTTCCTCCACGCCCTCTCAGCTTGCCGGCACGTTCTCTTAAGCTCGGCAAGAGTGTCATTATACCATGGGCTGGGAACTTTAGCATGGCATTTCGACCAGCGCATCGGTATAAGAGAGTCAAGGGCGGCTAGGACCCAGTTACGAAACTGCTCGTATCCTTGTTCCACATTCAGCAGATTGCCCAGGGGCTGCGCCTCCAAGATCTTATAAAACTCCTCCAGTTTGAGCTTATGCCAATTTCTTTTAAGGATCAGTCTGTCCACAGGTTTAAATTGTGGGTCATCTATAGGACATGAAACTTTAACCACCAGATGGTCAGTCCAGCCTACCACCATCGGGTCAGAGACCCTAGCCCGCTCCAGTGTGGTAAAGAAGGGGTCAAGGATATGACCTCCTATGTGGGTAGGGGAGGTAACTAGTTGGATCATTTACATGGCTTCAAGGTCCGCTAGCAAGGTATTAATAGGTGCTGATGACCCCTGATCAAAATGGATATTGAGGTCACCTACGATGTTAAAATTGGCACATCTCGGAGCTAAAAAGCTAACCACGTCAGCAAGAGCGGCCTTGAAGACAGTGTCGTTCCCTGGCGGGCGGTAGATAAGCATACCCCTAAGTGTAAACTGATGACTGAAGGCTACCTTAAAAGAAGCGCTCTCACACGCTGGTAAGTCAAGAGCTTTCCATTCAGCCGGGAAGCAGGATTTTATCACCATAGCTATGCCACCCCCTCTAGAAGTGTGGTTAAGAGTGAACACTGTGTAGTTGGAAGGGAATGCCAGATTGATTATTGCAGTGTCCGCATCCTGAAGCCAAGTCTCAGTGAGGAAGATGAGGTCAGGAGAGTCCTTTCCGATCATATCACGTAAGGACTGATGGTGCTTGACCAACGATCTCACGTTCAGACTCCAGATGCTAAGTACACGCTCAGAGATATTAGTACGTGTATTTGGGGCATTCCTTTCCACAGAGCGCACCCCAGACGGGGTATCAAGTGACAAACTGCCACAGGCACAGTCATAAGGACCCGACAACGGGTGCACAGGATCATGAACACACACCGTGAGCCTCTCTCTAATAGAAAGCAGAGCGGCGCGATTGTACCTGAGCGTCAAGGTATTCTGCATGATAGTAAGATGACTAAATGCCAGAGTCCAGGCCCCGCTCACGCTTCCTCGACGCGGACGGGCGCAGACGGGCAGGACTCTGGCACGACTCCGGCTAAGCGACGGCGTCCCACTGCGTGGTCCCGCTGCGCGGGAGAGGACGACTTTAAGTAGGCGTCGCAATGAAGAGCTCGAGCGTCGGGACGCTCCAAGATGGCGCCCGCCTAAATTTCCACTAACCCAAGCCAAGATGGCGCCCACAAGAGTCCAACCCCGGGACCCGGACCCGCCAAACGGTGGTGCGCTTTCCAAAAATTAAATGCAGGTAAGGGGACGAGTACCCAGGCAGAATAGTAGTAAAAACAAGGGAGAATCCAAGCAAAATAACGAAAATACAAGACTGGTAATTTTAAAAACACAGCGCAATGGCAGCGCGACCTGCGCTAATGCAGCACCTAATCTGAGTGAAAGACAAGCGAGTCCGCCTTAAGTAGGCGTCGCAATGAAGAGCTCGAGCGTCGGGACGCTCCAAGATGGCGCCCGCCTAAATTTCCACTAACCCAAGCCAAGATGGCGCCCACAAGAGTCCAACCCCGGGACCCGGACCCGCCAAACGGCGGTGCGCTTTCCAAAAATTAAATGCAGGTAAGGGGACGAGTACCCAGGCAGAATAGTAGTAAAAACAAGGGAGAATCCAAGCAAAATAACGAAAATACAAGACTGGTAATTTTAAAAACACAGCGCAATGGCAGCGCGACCTGCGCTAATGCAGCACCTAATCTGAGTGAAAGACAAGCGAGTCCGCCTTAAGTAGGCGTCGCAATGAAGAGCTCGAGCGTCGGGACGCTCCAAGATGGCGCCCGCCTAAATTTCCACTAACCCAAGCCAAGATGGCGCCCACAAGAGTCCCACCCCGGGACCCGGACCCGCCAAACGGCGGTGCGCTTTCCAAAAATTAAATGCAGGTAAGGGGACGAGTACCCAGGCAGAATAGTAGTAAAAACAAGGGAGAATCCAAGCAAAATAACGAAAATACAAGACTGGTAATTTTAAAAACACAGCGCAATGGCAGTGCGACCTGCACTAATGCAGCACCTAATCTGAGTGAAAGACAAGCGAGTCCGCCTTAAGTAGGCGTCGCAATGAAGAGCTCGAGCGTCGGGACGCTCCAAGATGGCGCCCGCCTAAATTTCCACTAACCCAAGCCAAGATGGCGCCCACAAGAGTCCAACCCCGGGACCCGGACCCGCCAAACGGCGGTGCGCTTTCCAAAAATTAAATGCAGGTAAGGGGACGAGTACCCAGGCAGAATAGTAGTAAAAACAAGGGAAAATCCAAGCAAAATAACGAAAATACAAGACTGGTAATTTTAAAAACACAGCGCAATGGCAGCGCGACCTGCGCTAATGCAACACAGCAACACAGCATAATTTCCACAAAGTAATTTGTTTGCCTTTTTTGCTGTTCTCAGAATATATTAAATTTCACTGAAAATAGTGATTTCAATCGTACTCATCACTTAACAGCGGGCAAAAAAAAACATCACAAAGATTGTTAAAAAAAAAACAACATGCTAGTCTCAACAAAATACCACAAGATAAAAATCACAGATATATAAAATGCTTACTGCTAACAAAATGTTATAAGTTTAACTTACAAAAACTGTAAATGTTGTCGCTTTAAAATATTCACCAAATCCAAGGATGAATTTTTGGAGGACGCACCACGCCCACAACGTTTTCCTTCAGTGGTGTGGAAATTTTTTACTGTTCCCGAGGGGCAAACAAAGACCAATGCCACCTTGGTCATGTGCAAGATTTGCAAAAGAGTTCTGTTGCAAGGGGATCCTAACAAGAAATACTCGTACGCACGGCAAGTATGATGAAACACCGAAGGACCCTTCATCCAAACAATCTTGCACGAGAAGAGTGCAAACAGATGAGAAACACGCCTGTTCGGTATCTGTAAAAAAGAATCACAAATTAATGTATATTAATAACTTTCACATTTATACTATTCCATTTCTGTACAAACACATTTTATATAAAAACTGACTAAGAAACAATAGCCCTGAACCACAAGTGTGACGATCGTTAAAACACTACATGCATAGTGCATACTACTTTGCAGCAGTTCATGCCCTAAAGCCTACCTCACTAAAAGACTACATGCTAACTGACTGAATTATTTCAGTATTATAAGGAGACACACTGGGTGAGTGACAGGGTGTTTGCTAGAAGTGTATGAATGCTGACTGGGGAATTGAAGGTGTGAAAGACAACTGTGTATGTGATTAGAGGCCTGCATGCATAGTGAATAGGCATTTGAAGCAGTCCATGTGCTAAGGCCTGGCTCAGTGCATGAATACTTAGGCACTGACTGAATGATTAGAATACTGCAAAGAGAGTGTCTTGGAGAAGTTATAAGTGTTTGGGTTTTGGCACAGTGAATGGATTAGTACATGGTGCTGAATGGGTCACTAGAGGACTGCAAAGGGAGTTACAGGGTGTTTCCTGGAAGTGTATGGATACTGACTAGGGAATTGAAAATGTGAAAGACAAGTGTATAGTATGTTAGAAGACTGCATGCATACTGCATAGACATTTGATGCAATCTATGTGGTAATATATGGTTCACAACATGAGTACTTGGAAACTGACTAAATCATCAGACTACTGCTAGGACAGTGTCTGGCACAGTGAAGAGAATAGTACATGGTACTGCACTTTAGTGTCAAACCCTGACTCATTTTATCAATGCATAAGCAAAGAATAGCTTCTAAAGCTACTAAAACTTGACAACATGACCGATTTTAAAACAGTTATCTGTCAGCAAATACACTATGTTACCAAATGCTTCTCTCACAATGGTTCCCAAATGCACACAGACTCACAGTGTGATTCTAGACAAGCAACACTATCCCTAGCAGCTTACCAAAACTCATTCACTACTGTGGAAGGGGTAAGGGGACTGCACACAATCTACATATTTCAGTACTGCACTTTAGTGTCAAAGCATGAATCATTTTATCAATGCATAACCAAAGACTGGCTTCTAATGCTACTAAAATTTGACAACATGACAGGTTTTAAAACAGTTATCTGTCACCAAATACATAATGTTACCAAATGCTTCTCTCACAGTGGTTCCCAAATGCACACACACTCATAGTGTTATTCTAGACAACAACCACTATACCTAGAAGTTTACCAAAAATCATTCACTACTGTGGAAGTGGTAAGGGAACTGCACACAATCTACATATTTCAGGACTGCACTTTTGTGTCAAAGCCTAACTCATTTAATCAACGCATAAGCAAAGACTGGCTTCTAATGCTACTAAAACTTGACACCATGACAGGTTTTAAAAAAGTTATCTGTCAGAAAATACACGATGTTACCAAATGCTTCTCTCACAGTGGTTCCCAAATGCACACAGACTCACAGTGTGATTCTAGACAAGCAACACTATCCCTAGCAGCTTACCAAAACTCATTCACTACTGTGCAAGGGGTAAGGAGACTACACACAATCTACATATTAAAGTACAGCACATTAGTGTCAAAGCATGACTTATTTTATCAATGCATAAGCAAAGACTGGCTTCTAATGCTACTAAAACTTGACAACATGACAGGTTTTAAAACAGTTATCTGTCAGCAAATACACAATGTTACCAAATGCTTCTCTCAAAGTGGTTCCCAAATGCACACATACTCACTGTGTGATTCTAGACAAACAACACTATCCCTTGCACTATACCAAAACACATTTCTTCATCTAGAAGGAGTACTACATTTTAATATAGAAACATAACTCATTTCACAGATTCATAAACAATGACTGCTTTCTAATTCTACCAAAATATTAAAACAGCACAGTTATCTGTCTGCAAACACATGAAAAACACAAATGCCTATCACAGAATGTTTTCTACATGCACACTGTAGAAAAAATTGTAGAGAAAAAAAGTACTCCCTACACTTTAGCAGGAGAAATACATTAGTCTGATTAAAATCAAAATAGTCTACATACATCCCCTCACAATTAAATAACTCACCTTTCAAGTTGTTTTGTAGATTAAGAAGTATATCAGTCACACACCAGATTTTCTTTTACAGAATCTCTGCACTGTGCACCTCTCAGCAAAAACAAAGAATGGAAAAGTTTCCATTTAATTTTCCACACATATACATGTAAACATCAAATCACAATCCTTCACACATAAACTCAAAAGCAAACACACATTTCTATTGGTTAAACATTTCAACCCTTTCCAACTGAAATACATTTCAACCCTTACCCCAATCTACCTTCTGCCTGTTACCATTAAACAGATCATGGAACACTGCACTGAGCACACAGGTCACAAGTTCAGCACACAATGTTACTAAACAAGACAGCAAGTGTGCTTGACTTTTCAACATATCAGCTTATCATATAAAATGTTCCTTACAATCTGTTTTTGTTAACCAATAAGAATCATACCTTTAAAAAACAGAAATATACACCCTACCTTTCAGTGTAGAAAGTTGTCATTCAACCAATGATTTCTTGTCTTTTTTAAAAAAAAATTCCCGTGGATCCGCGCACCCAACGCGAGAGAATCCGAGCACCCAACGCGATAGGATGCACGCACCGTGCGCACATTTTGCCGTTTAAAAAAAAAAAAGGGGGGCCCCAGGGGGTCCTTCTGGGACCCCCTAAGCAGGTCTAGAGCATCAGAGTATTTCCACTCTACCCCCTTTATATGTTTTACACACTTATTCCCCTTGCTTCTTCAGCCTCGCTACTACCAAGGCAGAAAATGGCCGCCAACAGTTTCTGGTTTCGAATGTAGAAAGACACTCGACAGCCAGTTAGCATTCAGCGCGCGATCGGGAGGGTGCGTGCTCAGTTCGGGGAGGATGCGCTTACGGTGCGGGTAGGGTCTGCGGATCCTCCCCGGCCATAGATATATATGTACTTTTAACTCTAATTTTCTCAGAAACTACTGAACAGATTTACATCATTTAAGCAAAAGGCACGAGTCTAAACTGAGGACTACCTCTTTGCCAAATTTGGTGTCATTCCGTTGAGCGGTTCGGGCTGTAGCTGCGACAACAGATCCTACGGGAAATTGCATGGGGAAAACGTGTTTTGGGACCCCCCTTTTTTCTCGGCCCCCGCTTGACGAATCACCATGAAACTTTCAGGGTAGGAGCGGGTCGGAGCTGGCCAAAAGTTTAGAAAATTTTGCAAGGATTCATCAACCGGCGCCAGACTTATTGGGAATAGAATGTTGCGGATTTCCTATGGAAAATAGGTCCTAACTATAATTGCCTACTGGCGACCGCCAGTAGGTAATATATATATATATATATATATATATATATATATATATATATATATATATATATATATATATATATATATATATATATATATATATATATATATATATATATATATATATATATATATATATATATATATATATATATATATATATATATATTTCCAAAAAAGAACACCCAGCTTGGAGAGCCAACGTACGTAGTGTCGTCAACAAGGCAAATGCAAATTTAAGAACTCAATATACCAGCATGCACTATGCAAAGTAGTTCCACCATGGAACAGAGAATGCTGGGTATAAGAGATGCGGCAATCTGCCTGTCCTCATTGTCGACACCTGTGAGCAAGGGCGCGAGGACGCCCGAAACGCGTAAGGACTTGTTGACGAGACATTTGCTGTACGTATGAAGTTTGTTCAGCAAGGCTGCCTCACAGAATAAAGATTGACACTACGTACGTTGGCTCTCCAAGCTGAGTGTTCTTCTTTGGAAATCTTAATTGCGGCCTTTCCCGGGTCGCGGAGAGCCCTCCCGCGGATTTGCGGGTCCGAGCGCAGGTATTTCACAGCGCAACACGGAACGTTGTGTCCTCTGTTTTGGACATTCCAGTCTTGCAGCGAGCCTCATCTGGCACAGCAACCCACTGGGGTAAGAATTTTTCATGGGGTTCACGGCAGCCGCATTCAACAAGGCAAATGCAAATTAAAGAACTCAATATACCAGCATGCACTATGCAGAGTATGTCCACCATGGAACAGAGAATGCTGGGTATAAGAGATGCGGCAATCTGCCTGTCCTCATTGCCGACACCTGTGAGCAAGGGCGCGAGGACGCCTGATACGCGTAAGGACTTGTTGACGAGACATTTGCTGTACGTATGAAGTTTGTTCAGCAAGGCTGCCTCACAGAATAAAGATTGACACTACGTACGTCGGCTCTCCAAGCTGGGTGTTCTTCTTTGGAAATATATATATATATATATATATATATATATATATATATATATATATATATATTCACTGAAAAAAAACAGAGGTTTCGGGGGTGTTATAGTTAGCTGCCCAGTTCACTCATACAAAACCATAGAAATTCCTCCGTTATAGTTAGTTCTGCTAACTATAACTCACGCGCCCGCAATGCACTGCTGATGATGCCACATATTGCATCATTCATGACATGGTCAGTGACATCACAGATGACATCACTGATGACATCACTGAAGACATCATCCACTGAATGTGGTTTAGTTTGAAATTTAAATATGTATTATATATATACCAATCTGTATTGAAGATTGATTGGATATATAACTGTCTGGATGGAGGATTTAGTAGCTGTCTGACTGTCTTTTTAAGTGAGTAATTAAAAGTGTCTCACTTAATACATGGATTAGTAACTAAACTATGTGAATGTGTGCAGCACTGTCTCTGTTGTTGTATAACATGCTGCATCAGTTGGTCACTAACTACATGAGTGTGTATATAAGTTATTGATTAGTTGGGTGAGTATTTGTATGGGACACTGAGTTTGTGTGTGGTTGGATGGGGTGTGTGTAACTCTATGCATAGATGTGTGAATGGTTGATTGACTAGGTGTATGGGTTTAAGAGTGCATGTGGAAACAGTTGTTTGGGTGACTGAGTGTATTTATTTGTGTGTTGGTGAGCGAATATATGTTTTAGTTGTACATCTTCAACAAAGTAAAAAAATAAAAGGCATTGTATGTGAGAGTTGGTGTATATAAATAAGTATGTGTAAGAGTCAGTGATTGTGAGAGTAACTATATGAATGAGTGTATAATTGTAATGGTGCTTTTTTAACATATTAACGATGAGTTACTATGTGTTTGAATAAATGAGGTGTTGTTGGATAATTGTGTAAGTGAGTAAATTTAAGTGCGATACATTTTTTTCATGAGTGAGTAGGATGACTGCATAACCGACTAAGATGACTGCTGATGTGTCAATGTCTATATATGTGTATAAGTGCATTTGATAGTGTTCTATTAATTAATGACTGCATGTATAGATGATTCTGTTGTTGAATAGGTAGTTGTGTGTGTAGACTTAGGAATCAGTGAGTGGGTATGTAGTAACTGGTATTGATGTGTCAATGGTTTCAAATATGGTACTCTGTATTTTACAGTGAGTGATAAAAGGTTATACTAGTGTATGATGAAGTGTATCAGATTGTCAAGTGGATGATGTCATCAGTGATGTCATTTGAGATGTCATCAGAGATGTCATCAGTGATGTCACTGACCTTGTCATGAATGATGCAATATGTGACATCATCAGCAGTGCATTGCGGGCATGTGAGTTATAGTTAGCAGAACTAACTATAACGGAGGAATTTCTATGGTTTTGTATGAGTGAAATGGGCAGCTAACTATAACAACCCTGAAACCTATGTTTTTTTCTGTGAATTTCTAAGGTTTTTTTTAAATGCTAATTTCTAACTATAACGTCTCTGAAACCTATGTTTTTTTTCAGTGAATTTCAAAGGTTTTTTAAATGCTAACTTTTAAGCGTGATAGTAGTTATATCTATTTTTTTATACTGATTTTCTACAGATTTTTAACTGTTTATTTATAAATATTTTATTCATTAAATAACATTATATATTATTCTGAAAATTGCACACAAAAAATGTTTTAATTAAAACTGAAATATTGATTAATTGTCTTGTTTTCATTTTTTATTTTAATATATTTTTATTATTTTCAATTTTTTTCAGAGTCGCGCTCTCAAAGCGTACACATCACGGTGGGTGCGCGCATTCTAGCCGCCATTTTAGAAAAGTCATGAAGGATCCGCGTATGGTGTGCGACGGCTGCGTGTTTTTCAGTTACATCATATACATT